>NW_026947496.1:39848214-41102142 GCF_034190915.1 Cavia porcellus | reverse complement strand
TGACGCTGAGAATTACTCTGTGCTATTGTATTCTTAGTATTATACCTGTTGATGAAATATTTCCATGATACTTGATTGATAGTCTCAATAAAGCAAAATAGAAGACTCATTTTGATTAAAAACATTATTGAACACGCTATTCATTTCAAAATTAATTACTGCCTGTAGAAAAAGCATGTGTAGCATTTTCTCTTTTGGTTTTTGATTTAGTTTTATGTCTGACTTAAAAGAAAACTTTGTTGACTCCTTGGAAAGAAGTACTCTCCCTTGTCTCTCTCTCTCTCTTTCCCTCTTTCTCTCCCTTGGACTTCTCTCTACTGCACTTTCTTTCTTTATCAGGTGTCAGTGCCTTTTTTGTTTTTACATGTGAGAAGCTAAGAGTCCTAAAACAGCAAATATGTCTAGATTAGATTTTGAATATGAGCCTTTGTTTTAAGCTACTTTGAATTTGTCCTTAAAGGAACAGGCATGTAGAATCACGTGCTAAGATCAGGTAGTTTGACGTAAGAAGATACATGCTAAGTTCAGGTAGTTTGCCCTGTATTATAAGGTGAGAGATGATATCCTTATCTGATTAAATAAAGAGTACCCTATACAGATTTTGCTTTGACACTAAAAGAGCACAATCCTTTTACTATTATGCATGTGCCTATTGAATTAGAAATTGCTTGCAAAACTTTTCAGCTCTGTCCAAATCTCAGACTCTTATTAACAAGGAGGAGAGGGAGCTTTGTTTCTCAGTTAAAAAGATACTTTTGAGAATGCGAACATGGATGCATTTAACAATTTGTTCCTAGGCCTATTGGAACAATAGGACAAAAAATTTTAGAATTGCCTCTAATCATTTGAGTTGGCGAAAGATAGAGAAACATAATAATATAGGACAGCAATCATCTGCCTTTCCAGAAATGTGGATAGAATCAGAGAGAAGGTTTTATTGAGCAGAATGCAAGTCTGTGGTAATTTAGAGGCAGCGTTTCTCTCAGCATGAAATGTTTTAATCCTGAGACTTTATGATAGATCTGGAAGGAGCTCATTCAGCATTAGAGAGACACTATCCATGTATGTCTGCCCTCAGAAGCCATTCTATTGTGAATGACAACTAATTTTTTTAAAGTGCATCAATTTTTGTGACCCTGATTTATTAGACTCAGTTACAAATGAGTTTAAATAAATCTCACGGCCAAATCTAACTGGGCATGAAAGGCAAACAGTTGTAAGGAATAATTTGAGGGTCTTTCTGGTTACAAAACCATCCTGTCTAACTCCCAGATCTAAGATACTCCTTAGTAAACAGATCTCAGGATTTCCACTGGAAATCAGACTCCTTCCTAGCAGGGGTCTTTTCTGCTTGACTTGCCCAACACCATATCAAAGCATTGGGAGAGTTTAGTGCTTAGGAGCTGGACACCAATTTGATGAGCAAATTATTTTCTTTGAAAGTCCCTACTTTACATATAAACTTGTCATTCGGGAGAAACATTTTATCAAACTTAACATCCCACCAAACCCAAAATTCAAGACAATGAGCCTGAGAGACAGTAAAGCATAAGGGATGCAAGTGGCTAATTGGGCCTGACAAAGAGAGAGAAATGTTTGTTAAGAGGAGTTTATCTTACTTTTATGACATAGAGATTGATTTGACCTCTATTTTAGGAGTTATTTTGAAATACTTCTATTTACCACAACAAACTTCACAATGATTTAATTGAAATATTTGCAAACCATACATAACATTCCTTCATTACACTGAATTTCCTGATCTGAAATAGAGAATGTACGGCCACAGTTGCCCATTTTAGCCATTTCTGAAAGCTTTACAATTTTAGCACTTTATCTAAATAAATTTCTAGTGATTATAACAATGAATCACCCAGTTTCTTCTTCAGAATCACCATGCCATTTTAGTAACATGTATTAATTACAGATATGTATGGGTTTCAGAGTGATATTTCAACACCTTGCCTAAAGTAGGCACTGATTTAATCAGAATAGTTAATGTTTCCATCTCCTTACCTTTCTTTATGTTTGGGGCCTCTGAGCCCCTATTTTCTTCATAAACCGTAACAGAGTTTTGTAAACTGTAGACATCCTAGTGTGCTGTACAACCCCAGAATGTTTCTCCATCTATGGTGTTTTGCTATCCATTTTCCAACTTCCATATATCCAATCTTCTTTTCTGGTTGTCAGTCTTCTACATTTAAGCCAACTTATTTTTAGTTTCCACATAAGAATGAGATTAAACAGTACTGGCAGTTGTCTTTTTGTGCCTGGCTTAGTACATTTAACATAGGATCCTTTAGTTCTACCCACTTTGTTGCAAATTACAGCATTAATTATTAGTATTAATTATGAATGAATAATATTGCACTGTGCATATGTACTACATTTTCTTTATCAATTCTTTTGAGTATGGGATACAAGGTTGGTTTTATATATTAGCTATTCTGAATAGTACTACAATAAATATGGAAGTGCAAGAATTTCTTTTGTGTACTGATTTCATTTTGAATCCACCCTTAAATATGGCATAGGTGGATATTACGGTAGTTTTTATTCTACCATTTGTAGTTTTTTGAAGTATTTCCATATAGAAATTATTTTTGCCTCAATTCTTAGAACTATCTCTTCATAAAAACAAAATAAAAACAATAGCAAAAAAGATTTAGCACCTCATCCTTTTATATGCAATGCATACAAAATTAAGTGTTTTGAGAAAATCTGAAAATTATCACAGTCCAAATCCATTTATTTTTAATGCATAAAAGAGAATATTCAATATCCAGTTTCATGAATAGCAGAAAAAATATAGTTAGTTTTGAATCAGGAAGTGAACTTCCTAGGGCAGGACAATGGGTGGAGGCTGAGTGTGGCAGTCACTATCTTGTTGCTAAGATGCAACAGCCAACACCTGCACCATGAAAGAGGCCAGGTTTATTTTTGTCCACAGACTTCAGAGGTTCCAGTTCTTTGTTGCTGGCTCCAGGATAGAAGGGTATAGTTGAAAGTTCTGGCAGAGGAAAGCTACTCGCTCCCTGGTTATCAGGCAGCAGAGAGAAGGGAGGAGTTGGAGAGGAAGATAAATGTTTCCTAACCATGCTCCAAGTGATCTATCTTTTCTGGCCAGACCTGCCTCCTAGTAGCAAGCATACCACCCAAGAAATCCAGTCCCTATTTGAACATATGAGACTTTGGGGCCATTTTAAATCTCAAAATTGAGTCCTGACTACAACTGCATTGTGGAGCGTAAACAATGAGGATCTTGGTCTTTAGCATGAGACCAAATTGACTGCAGGTACCACTTCCTCCAGGCAGTAGCCATGGGATTATGACCAGCTACTTAGGATTTTAGGGTTTCAGTGACCATGTGGGTACAGGAGATGACAAGATGTCACTTACCTTAGAAGGAATAAAGTATGCAAATTATCAACACAATGATTTAATGAATGGATAATATTACCCTCCAAATTAGAAGGTTACAGATCAGCGATAAAGAACAGTAAGACTGCATTCAAGTGTGATTCTGCTATGTATAGCTCAGCAAGGAACTTCAGATGTGTTATTCTTCATTGTAACTTCCTCTTTCCTCAGTAGCGAAGTAAGACTAACATTATCTATTTGAATATATTACATCAGAATACATACAGCAAAATAGTTGTGGATACTTCTTCATATAGTATATCTATCTTTGTGGATTTCTATATAGTTACTATCTATCCTTGTCTTCTATTATCTATTTCCCTATAATCATTGCAAAACCATAGATATTTCACAATGAATGACAGGCCTTCCAACATCTTAGTGAAAAAATTTTGAATTATTATTTTATTTAAACATAATCATTCTGTATTATGGTTTTCTTTTAATCCAGTTCTCATGAATAAGAACATTTCATTGTAAATCTTTCATGTATGACATCTATAGATTCGAAGTGAAAATACTGTAGAAAGAAAATAATAGAAACTATTTACACTCCTTTATGTAAATTCAGAGCATGTAATCAGATCAAATGATAACAGACTTTTATTTCAGTCTCATTTATTTCTCTCATTATTGACCTGTAGTTTTTCTATTTCATTTATTTCTGCAATGGTCATAATTGATACTAGTCTTGACAGATTTTTGAGTCCAATCAATTGCTAAGTGAAATTGTTTCTTCAACTCTTAACCTGGCAGGAGGGACCTGTTGGTAGAAAGAGTGGCAGGTTGGGACTAATGTGCCAGAGCAGAGACAATTCTACTCACAGGAAAATGAAAATAAAAGTAATATACTGAAAATAAAACCAAATAAAAAAATAAAAGCACCAGTACAGTTCTGTTCACAACACACACACTTGCCTTTATAGGAAATAATATAGCAGCAGAAGGGAATAAAGAGGAAATACAAACAAGTCATCAGAAGGAGAAATGGCAGTGTTGCTGTGATAAGTAATCATTATAATAGATTAACATGTGATTGATGTTTATTATCAAACAAGACTTTGATGGTAAAAACAAAATAAAAACAGTACACAAACCAGTTCTTTTCTGCTTTCTATTTTTTCATAAGCAGGAGACCTGAGTCTCCAAGGACAATGAAGAGGCTAGAGATGGAAAAGTGAGCAAAATTGCTTCTTTCAATCTGCAAAGTGTCCTTTTGACTAAATCTTTTTTGGATACTACTTTAACTTTTAGTTTCTAGCACATATCTTAGTCAAGGTTGTTAGAATACAGAGCAGAGACAATGGCTTGGCATAGCAGTTACGTGTTTGAAAATGAGATGCAGGAGCAATTCCAGGATTAGAGAAGCAGGCAATTGGGGATGCCAGAACAAGGGTGCTCATTGTTTGCTTCATCGCATGTGAGCGCTTGGTATTGCTGCAGGATCATGCATGCACAGAAAAAGGGTAAAATGCTTATTCAACACCTCCAACTGCCATTGGCCAAGAGTTGCTAGAAGCAACTTGAGAAGTTTCAGATTTTAATGCATAAAGATTTTCCCTGGTGACTCCTACCACCGAGTCAAGACTGAAACCACCTAATGTCAGACTGTGGACCTCAGCTGACCTGATGCTGAATTCTATGTGCAAACTGGCAAATGCTTCTACATACTTTGATTATGCAATTTTTATTGGTAAAAATGATAAGTTCAATGGGACTTGAGGATGTGTTTAAGTGGTGTCACTATAGAAAATTACTTTGTCCTCATGTGATTTTTGAACTTTGAGAATTTTGGTAATAGCTGTTTTCCATACAAATTTAAAACTATTCAAATAAAAATAAAATGATTTGAATTCATTTAAATAGCCTGATACCAACTTTTAAGCCATTATATCATAATTTCTATGTTGGATGTTTCTCTGTTGTTACTCCAAAGAGAGACATATTTTCCTGATTATGCAATCTTCTCATGAAAATGTAAGCTGACTGAGAACTGAAAGCATCCTACAGTTGGCAACACATTAATTGTGCTTTTATTCATACACCCAGAAGCAGTTCATATTTGTTGGTGACTGTTTTGTATAGCTTTGTACTTTTCAAAATACATTATGTGAAGTCAAATGCCAAAAGAAACAGATTCTGAGGTATTCCTTTACTTGAAGAATCTGGCCAAGAAAGCAGAGTTCTATAACATGCTACATCTGCAAGAGAGTAAATGAAGCAGATCTCAGTGGATTGACATGGTAAACAGCAACATATACTTCACCTCACCCGCCCTGAGTTGTTTCAAATAGGACAAAAGGACAGTGCTATCACTGCATACTACTGTCTTCTTGATGAGGGCTGTAAGTAGAATGAGGCAGCTCTAACCAACAATTATTGGGGAAGGACACAACCTGACAACAGCTACTCCAGTTGAGTTTGGCAGTTTTATTTATTGCAATCTCATTAGGGTACATAAACTAGACATTTAGATAGGGCTGAGACAGTTTAAGAGGATAATAAGATCCATGAAAGACAGAAAGCTCATGATATATGGCAACAGGTGAATGTAAGAAAGTAAAATAGTGAAGTGAGAAATATAATGTCTTTTTGGTTATACTTTAAGGCTGACATATAAATAAAGAAAAATTAGATTTATTCTCTGTTCTTTAAAAAAATGAAACAACAAATGTAACATAAAATGCTATAGGAATGAGATTTGAGATACAATATCAAATAAATATTCCATTAAAAACTCAATGTTTTATTAAAATCAAAAGTTCTGCTGCATGAAGTACATTATTAAAATAATGATAACACAAGACAAAGACTCAGATAAAATATTTTCAAAACATGGGTGATAAGAGATTTGTACCCAAAATATACAGAGAATCTTAAAACCCATTAGGAGAACAAGAGGGACAATTCTTAAAATGACCTGCACTTTTGAAGTAACAACTCATTAAATATAGAGATGAGAAATAAGCACAAGAAAATATTTACAACATAATATGCCATTTAGGACATGAAAATTAAACATTAATAGTTTACCATATGACAACTAGAAAGGATTATATATCTCTGCATATATATATATATATATATATATATATATATACACACACATAGACTTGTGGATATACTTGGACTATTATACAAGCATACAAACATATTTTCTTGCCTTGTGATTTGAGGGGATCTAGAAGAAATGATTTCTCAATAGCAAAGAGCAAAGTAAGGATTGAAACTAGGCTTTTTATATTATTCTCCAACAACATGGCTTGGAGAAATGACTGATTCTAAGATCACAGGAGGAAATACATAAGCCAAGAACATTCGATGGTGTTAGAAGTTAAGAAATGCTACCACAATCATGCATGGGCAGATGGTTTATGTCTGAAAATCATGGCAATAAGGGAGAGGCTCTCAGTTTCAATACAGGAAAAATTTATATAACATTAAATATATTGTGTCAAATTTTTGTACAAAGTATAAAATGATACCCATAAGTTCACAATGATAGGAATAAAATATTCAATAAATACATGAATAAAATGATAATTACTCATGTGCAGAATTGAAATATTTATTTATTATTATTTTGTCTAGGATATAGAACATAATCCCTTATAGGGGCCAGAAACAGAGATGTTATTTACCTATGTACACTCTAATACATAGGTTTCTTCCCAAAGAATGCACAGTGCAAAGAAGATGAGAATAATTACTAGGCAGTAAAAATTGACACATATCACCTAGAAATTAAAATTCATATGAGCATCATGTTGATAACAACTGTCATGTAGATAGGTGTGTTGAGAGTTAAAGTTTGCATATATGATCATCCTCTAAAATTCACACTGTCGTAGCTTAATTACGTAAAAAGATGAATCTCTTTGTAGGTACATTCTACAAATACTATTATTACTCAAAATTGACAAAGTCATCCAGAGCAAAAAAGTCTGAGACACTGTTCCAGACAAAAGGAGACATGACTAGATGCAGTATGACACACTTCATGGGATTCCAGAACAGGTATGGAACATTATGTAAAAACCATAAGGGAATATGAATAATATATGGATATAGTTAAAGTTCATGGAGCAAGATTATTTCATCATTTGTGGCAAGTGTACTACTGTTCTACCATACTAAGAGACAAATAAAAGAAAACTGTGAGCTAAATGAATATCTTCTATAACCTATTTATACTTTTGTAAATGAAAACTATTCAAAATTAAGTTTTTAAATGAAAATAGTTACACTTCGTAATTATATTCAGTAAGAAAAATATTTTAGTTCCACTATTTAATGGTGTGGGTAGTTTAATACTACAACACACTGAGCTGGAAAATAAACTGGTCTGACCCTGAAATTGCTTCAGTTTACAAATATTTGATAATTCCAAATTAAGAACTAGAAAAAGTGATGCTATTATGTGAGTGGGTTGGCAAAATAAATGATTTTTTTCAACTTGACAATAGAAAATGTGCATGTATTAGTGAACATCACAGTCTGCCTAGGTTAAACTTGATGGACTTTAAATATTCTTTCCTTGATAAATGAAAAGATTATTTTCCAGGCCATTGGAAAAGTGAAGATCCAGGTCCAGGACTGGAAATCAGCATGATGTTCTTAGAAGAAAGATTTTGATTGAGGCTCTTTACTTAACTCTGTATATAAGTAATATGTACATCTGAATTATGAGAAGAGGGTTAGTAAGGAGGCTTTGACAGGATTTAAGAGGCAGCAGGAATAAAAAATTTTCTATACTACAATGAGTCATTCAAAGGGAAATAGATGGAAAATTAATGAGAGTAATTTTAGAGCAAGGGCATTCATTATTGTAGTGTATGTATGCTTTGAATTAGAATGGGAGACAACAGGAGAACAAAGGGCCCTGAAGGGTATTCTTTAGCTTTTAATTGTTCCTGGCTTTCACCTCCTTATAGTCCAAGTGCACACAGGCTGCCTTTAAATGTTACCTTCTGAATCACTTAAAATGCAGTTTCACAAAATGAGCTGATGAAGGTGTGGAGCTATTTTGCCATTATAAAGTCAATTTTACTTCAATATTACAACTACAAAAGCCCTTGAAATAAGCAAAATCAAAATCACTGTCACTTAAAGAGTAAAGAGTCTTTTTCAGCTAGAACATTTGATTTTAAGTTCTAAAATTATTGTCATGAAAGAATTATAACATTAAATTATTGCCATGAAAGAATTATAACATTAAAAATATTTTAAAGTAAAAATTTTGAGAAATGGAAAAATTAGTGAAGTTGATGTTCAAAAATAGTGATGGGAGATAAAGTAGAGCATTCATAAAGTTAGCATATATTTTTCAATCAATTACAAGCTTGTATTCTTTTTAAAAACTATTAATTGTCTTGTACTGAATGCAATAAGGGTAAAGAATAAAAAAATAGAGACCCTAAAGGCAAATAAAGAGAGCTGCAAAAATGTGAATTAGTGTCACAGCACATAATAAAGTGTACTTCAAATGTATTTCAGTTTTTGCTTATTTCACATCCATCATTAGCCACGATTTAAATTCCTTTGCAATTTTTTGTTATTTTATTTGGCTTATTGCTAAGTTCAGTGAATAAAAGATAGTAACCTAAGACTATTATCAAATCAGTAGCCATCTGCTTATACTATTGTAGCTCCCCATGGGAGTGAGTGATGTCATCAGAGGCAATCAGCAATCTGACTGTGAATTTAAAAAGAATTCCTGGATAACCTAGATGATATAAGGAATGCTGGCATCTGTGATATATTTCTAGGGCTTTAGGAAGTTGCATGCTGTGCAAGTTCTATGTATGTCAAGAACAGATCTAGAAAAAGTGAATGCCACTCACTGTCCCTCATCTCCAGCACCCCTTGAGCTCCTACCCAAGCAGTAAGTGAAAGCTATGTCTCTTTTGTATTCCTGAGTAGGAAGGAAAACTTCACCACACCTATTTCTTTGACCCAGGGCAAAAGACAAGTAGTGAAACTTCTTAAGAAAATTTTGGAACAATTATTACCAGATGACTGATTATACTAACCCAGAGGTGATTCTTGGAAAACTAAAATTGAAATGAAAACAGTAATATATTAAAAAAAAAAAAATAGGGAGAAACTCAGTGGCAAAAGCTTATGGAACAAAGATGCTACGGTATTAATCCAGAGCAATGAATAAAAAAAAAAAAAAAAAAAAAAAAAAAACACCCAGGAGAAAACAAATCCAAAAATCAAACAAAATATCTGACAACACAAAGAAACTTTGGGTAAGGACCTGAAAGCAAAATTGCTATAATATAATATATAAAAAGTCCAGTTTTCAATAAAAATAAAATGTGATATTTAAATAAATATGATATATACCACACTCACAAACCAGAAAAAAGTAGCAAAAAGAAATGTTATTTCCAAGAGAACCCAAATGCTGGGTTTACTACAAAGAGACTTTAAATGGACTATTATAATATGCCCAAAGAAGTAAAGACAACTAAGTTTGAAAAATTATAGTAAAGTTTGGGAACAGACTGCTGTAGCAAACAGAAACACCCAGGGTTTAGAGGTAGATTTACATTGATGAGCACTAATTGAGATCATTCTGAAAATATCAGGCCATGATCTCTGGTGGTCTATGGTTTATATGAAATAATCGGGCAGAAAGCATAGAGGCAGAATGGCTTGTCAGTTGGTTCTTACAGTATACACCACAGAGACCAACCATTTCTAAGAAACAAAAGTAACAGGAACTATAATGGAAGTTTTTACCTAGGTAGCTAGCGAAGGAAGTACACTGGTTGGTGAGGTGGGATCTTTTGCTATATTTCCCAACTATTTTAGTCTCACTGGCAAATCTGTGCTAGGCATGCTACATATGATCTTCTAAAACAAGGCAATAACATTGCAATAATACTGGGTGCTGTCAATGGTCCAAGGATGGGCCATAGCCAAGGTCACTAATCTTGTAAATTCCCACCAGGAGTTTGTTGTTTGTTTCCCTTATTATAGGGCTTTCCCTAAGTTGAATCTGACAAGGGAATGAAGGAGTTAATCTGATTTAGGAGCGTGTCCAATGTGCCTTTGATGCCCATCAAATCTTTATCATCTGTAGGGGCCTTGCTGGTTATTTTCTATTCTCTCAGGGAAATCATCCAAAGAGCTAAGGCAAAGCAAGGACTAGGGTAAGCAGTTTGAAAAGGGGAAAAAAAAAATCAATGAGAGTAATGCATTGAAGTATGGAACAATCATGTGAATGGTGGCCTCAGGTTTCAGCCATGCATGGACTCATCAGCATCCAGAGTGACCAGAGCCAGGCTTTGAGTGCGCTATCTCTTCAATGTGAGTCCCAAAGGAACTGTGTTGTCCAGGTGAATTATCCAGGACTCTGGAATGCTGGATGTAAAGCTGGATTTCTGAAACTAGTAGAGGTAGTTAATATGCACTTAAGTTATAAATGTGTGCAGGAGTGAGTGTTTACAGGTGTACCTGATCCTTTTGTGGAGCTACTTATAAGCTGTTTTTGCAGAGTTATGTTTTATTTTCTCAGCTTTTTAGAGCTTGTGGCCTGTATGCTCTATGTGGTTTTTATTTAGATACCTCTATTACAAACAAATACAGACCCATTTTGCTGCTAATGATCAAGGGTAGGTATACCTTGGGATGATTTTTTCACAACAGGAACCTATGAAATTTTATTGCCCTCTCAGTGCAGGTAGAGAATGCTTCAGGTCAGCCCAAGCGTAGGTGTAGGTGAGCACTAAGTCTATCCATATATCTTTAAATGAGATGAGGTCAGTGACACAAATGCTGAAGCCTGAGCTGGCTGCAGGGGTATGGATGCCAGAGCTGTGGTTTGAGTTTGTAGAACTTATGGTATGGACAGGTCTGGCTCTGATTAAAACGGATCATCTGAGAGTAGTGGATAAAGTTTTTCTAGCTGGGGTTGATGTTTCAGTAAAGTGGATCCCCACAGAGGGCTTAGGAATAAAGGTTTGGTGTTATTGGTGTCAGGTTTCCAAACAGCAGCAGGAAGCAAGTAGGGGGAGTGCTTTGATTAAAATAACTTTGTCCAAGGTCACCACAGCACATCTGACCTGTTGAACTCATTCCTAACAGAGCTGCTTCCATTGGTAAAAACAGTGTATTCAGTGCCTTATAAGGGGTTTATTTTTCAGTCATGATCTGGTTGGCCAAGCTTTGTGGGCAGATACATGGCAAGATTGAGTGGTTCACAGTTATTCAGGTACAGAATATATCACCTGGACAGTAAGGTTTTGGCCCAAGGTAAGCTTCTTAGCTTTCTTGATCAGGTGGAGAGTAGGAAGCCCTCAGTGACCAGCCCTAAGTATTTGTACAGATAGGCTGATGGGTACTCTCATGGGCTGACCATCTGAGTGAACATTGTTTTTGTGGACTTAAGGATCAAGATTCTACAGAGGCCAGAAGCTCCAAGAAATTTGTGTGTGTGTGTGTGTGTGTGTGTGTGTGTGTGTGTGTGTGTTTCTTGTAACAAGTTTCTGCCACATATTGCAGCAGAGCTTTTGTGTCTTTCCAGTGAGCAACTTGGGTATCACAAATCAGAAGTATAATGATATTTTGTGCTGGGAAACCAGTGAGGTCAGCTGTGAGGGCTTCTCCAAAGAGCGTAAACAAATTTCTGAAGCTGTGGGAGGTTAAGCCCAGGTCAGTTGAACTTTGAGCCCAGAACTGGGGTCTTTCCCTTTAAGGTGAAGAGGGGCTGGCTGACAGGAGCCAATCAAGGGCAGAAGAAGGCATTATTTAGGTCTAGGCAGCTATCCCAGAAGACTGTAGGTGGAAGAAGACTGAGGTGATATATATTGAGGGCAATTATGGCAACATTAGTAGCTTGGAGATTTTGAACTGGCTTTATAGGAAGGAGAGGTATATTTTAACAGTTTGACAGTCTATGCATATTTGGATGTCTTTGGATGTGTGGTTGAATTCATAATTGAGCCTCTCATAATTTGGAGGTACTGTTTAATGCAGGTAGGGTTTGATTTGGAATGGAGTTTCACAATGAGCATTCTTTTCTCTGAGGGCCATGACAGAAAGCAGGACAGGCTGTCCTGGAGAAACATACCTGGAAAGGACAGAAACAGGCAGTTTCAGAGAAAACTGTGGTTTGGTCAAATCTGTTGCCAGAGACTCCCCTAAAATAGTGAGAGAGTTCCCAAACCCTGTGGCAATTGAGTCCAAGTTATTTGGAGGAATCTATGAAGAATGTATGGATTGGAAACTGCAGAGTGCAAAGTGATGGTGGCATGGTTGCTGATAGCAATAGGGATCACAGGTCCAGAGGCAAGTCCAGAGGCTCATGCCTCTGAGAGGAGAGGAGAGTTGTCTCAGGCTGATGCAAGCATCATCTTCTTCTTGGGAAATAGTCAAAGTTGACAGTGAAGGGTTAAATGAGAGGGAGGCTGACTGACTTATTGCACAGGAGACATCTGCTTCTGACTTGAAGAGGAAGTCTCTTCCCAGAAGCACTTTGGGATTGGTTTATACAGGAATTCATGTTTGGTGAGATGGACTTTCAGGGGCCCAATTTGATAACAGTTGGTCTGTCCTATCCATCCAGGACTGATAGGGCAAACAGAGGTTCAGGTGGGGTGGGCCTGGATAGTCAGATTTCTTTGTGTCTTGCAGATGGGAGGGGTAATTTTTTTTTTTTTTTTTTTTTGCTTCAATACTCCTTATAACTTGTAGCCAGAGAGTGTGGTCATTTATCAGACTTGATGTTTTTTTTTATGGACATCAGATGCTATTCTTTTATCAGGTTTCTAAGTAACAGTGGTTGATGGGTTTTTGTCCCCTTTTTGATGTCTTTGAGAGACACTCTACTAGGTTGTTTTTAGGTGAAGAGATCTTTGGAAAGGCCATGGCACCTCATTTGTCAGGGCTGACAGTCCAATTTTTCCTCAGTAAAAATGTGGAACTTAGAAGAATTTGTTGACAGTCATTGGATGGGTGTTAAATGATGCCATTTGACTCATATAGAAGGAGAAGCCTCTGGAGGGAGAACTCAGTGGCAAAATTCAAGCAATGACTAGCTGGAACCAGTTTGATTGGCTAAATTTAAATGAGTCAGGAGTGGAGAGTATAGCTATAGGTGTTGGCAGTAACTGTAGATAAGGAAGAGTGGGTCTCCTTTTCCTTTTTTTTTGAGATGCAGGTAGTGGTTTGGTTTCATTTTTAACTCCATAATAGTCCTTTGCCCTGAAGTCATGGACTGTGAGTTTTAACTAATAAACTCCCTTCTCTGATTTCTTGTGTGTGTACTGTACCCTGCAATGATGATGCAACACCTCTGAGACAGAGAAAGAAAGAAGAGAGAGAGAGAGAGAGAGAGAGAGAGAGAGAGAGAGAGAGAGAGATTGAGAGCACATTTAGATGTCCACCTGGCTAGGTCCCTCACAGAGACATGGGTGCAACTTAGCTAAGGAGGGTGCAAGGCTTCTGTTATGCCATATGTTATGATTTGTGTCTGGATATCTCCCCAAAGCCTCATGTAGTCATGGAGGATTAGGCCTTTTGAAAGTGGCTGAATATAGTGTTTGTGATTGGCTCATTGTCTAGTGCTGGAATTGGTGTTGTGAGTACTCCACCTGCCATTTTGTGGATAGTTGCTTAGATTATAAGGTATAGACATAAAAACTGATCAAAAATGAAAGCACAAACCATCTTTTCCTTTGCTTTCTTTTTTCTTTTAAAAAGAAAAAGGAATAAAAATGATAGTATGGACTTTCAAAACAAAATAATAGGAGAATAAGAGTAGTAAATTTGTTGTATATTGTTATCTTTAAAGTAATTACTTAGATTACAAGATAGAGACATAAAAATTGAGCAAAAACAGAAAGCACAAACCATCTTTTCCTTTGTTTTCTTATTTATTTTTAAAAAAATAAAAATGTTGGTATGGAATTTCAAAATAAAATAATAGAGGATTAAGTTTCCACCAGCTGATGACTGCAAGTGAGTATCTACTTCTTGGTAGTTTTTAGTTTTTTGTATTTGTTTCTGAATTTGCTTAAAAATTCTCCAGTGATAGTGTAACTTATAATTTCTATTACCTAAAGACTGAGCATAGAATGTGATTTTCAGAGTTTTATTTACATCTGTTAGCTTTTTTCTTAATGTGAAAATGAGTAATGAGTAATAACTCTCAATTTTCTTATATATCAGACAGAAAATTGGAAGGATCCTACAGTTTTAGAAGTAAATATGAAGAGCAGTAATCATATGAGCAACATAACTCCCAAATACACAGCTGAGAATGGAAAGCATTAAAGGGAGAAATACACAATTCAACAATGCCATTGCATGCCCCCACAAGAGGCAGAGCTTGCATTCTTCTGAAACACACAATGCAGATTCTCCAAGATAATTCCTATAATGTACAATGTATATCAGTGTAGTTAAAACTATGAGTATCATGTGAATCAGGTTCACTGGCTGTGATAAAATAAAATTTGATACCAATAATACAAGACAATTTTCAAAGTCAACTATGCATTTCTAAACAGCCACTCGAAGAAAGTGCCAGGGAAATTAGAAGATATTGCTGATGGATAAAAACAAAAACATGACATGAAAACATATGGTTTGCAACTAAAACAATGGTAAAAAGAAAACCTATGAACTTGTAAGGAAAAATATGGAAAAGATTCACATTTCCATGATCAAAAATTAAAGAGAAAATGTTACTACAGATGTTTAAGAAATTTTAAAAATATCGTAAGGGTCAACTGTGAGCAGTTCCTTGTCAAAATATGTAACTTAGAAAATAAGGACATTTCTTAAAGACACAAAGTACTAATAGCAAATGCCAATAAATCATGAGTAAAACTATCAAAGTAGTAATTAAAAACACCAATCATTAAGAAAATACCAATTTTAAATGGAGACTTGCCAGTTCCTGAACCCTGAGTCAAGCTAAGTTTGTATTCTGTAAATAGTGTCACATATTCTGTTACAGCAATGGAAAACTGCCTATGCCAGTGTTCTTCATGATTTTATTGTAATTACTCATAAAGTATGTATTGACCTTTTTTCTAAGTGTTAGGAAAAGAATGATTATGTTCTCATCCATCACCAAATCTCCAATAATAAGTAGAGATGTGTGCAAGTGAAACAGATGAATATAGTTTTTAAATTAAAAAAAAATTTACATTTGCAGTTCATGTTGCTTACAGTTATTTTGGGGAATGGTTACATGTACATATTGCAGCATGTCTGCTTCTCCCTCATCTCATATCCTTTTCCCTTTCCCTCTCCCTTCCTTTCGTCTCCTTCTGTCCCCCACCCCATTTTTAATTTTTCTTGATGTTTTTCTTAATTCATTTTGCATATAATATTTATAGTAATTTGGGTTATTAACTTCCTGTATATAGCATGTCTATATTTTTCTACTTTCCCTTTCCCTTCCTTCTCATCCCTTGCCCTTGTTCCCTTAGACAACTCGTTTTAGGGGACCTACCTCCATGTTTTCTACCCATCTGTTATCATTTCTTTGTACTTTTCCTTATTAAAATGAGAGATACAACACAGTATTTAAACTGTATATATCATTTATTTCACCTAGCATTACATTTTTCAGGTGCATTAATTTTCCTACAAATGTCTCAAGTGTGTCATTCTTTATAGCCAAGTTGTAACTCATTATATATAGATACTACATTTTCTTTATCTAAATAACTCTTTATTGGTGTTTAGACTTTTTTCAAGATTTAGCTGTTGCAAATTGTGCTACTATAAATACTGATACACATGTATCACTGTAATATAATGACTTAAGCTTTTTGGAGAAGATACATAGGAACACCATTCCTAGTTCATGTGGAATTTCTAATTGTAGTTCTTTGAGAAATCGTCATACTAATTTCCAAAATGCTTGTAATAGTTTGCTTTTTGACCAGCAATTCAGGAGGCTCCTTTTTCACTACAAGCTCGCCAGCATTTGTTACTGTTTGACTTTTTAATAATTGCCATTCTCTCCACAGTAAGATGCAATATTAGTATTGTTCTAATTTGCACTTATCTAATGGAAAGAGATATTGAACAGTTTTTCATGTATTTGTTGACTTTTTATTTCTTTTTCTGTGAAATGTCTGTTCATTTCTCTAGCTCATTTCTTGACTGTCTTTAATTTTAGGTGGTTTAATTTTTTTGAGTTCCTTGTATATTCTAGATGTTAGTCATCTAAGAGAGGTTTAGATGGCAAGGATGTTTTTCTATTCTATAGGTTGTCTTTTCATTTTATTGTTTGATTTTTTTTTTTACTGTACAGAATATTTTATTTTGATATAATTCAATTTGCTAATTATTGCTGCTATTTCTTGGGCAATTCATGTCCAGTCTACAAAATCCTTTCCTACACCTATGTATTCAAGTGTTTTATCTATTTTATCTAGTGTGAAGCTTCTGTTTTAGTGTTTAGATCTCTTATCTATTTTTATTTTAGTCTAGGATATGGTGAGAAATAAAAGACAGATTTATTTTTCTGCAAACAGATAACCAGTTTTCCCAACATCAGTTGTTGAACAGACTATTTTTGTTCCAACATATGCCTTTGGACCCTTTGACAAAGATCAAATTGTTGAACATATCAGGAGAGATTTCTAAACTTTAATTCAGTTCCATTGATCCAAATTTCTCTCTTTGTTCTGGTAACATTCTGTTTTTTACCACTATTGCTTCGTAGCGTAGCTTGAAGTTAGGTAAGCCTGTGGATTTGTTAGATGATAATGTCTTCTCTAGATATGTAAAGAATACTGTTGGTATTTTGAGTGGAACTGCATTGAGTTGGCATAACATTTTTGGAAGTAAGGTCATTTGACAATATTAGTTCTGCCTGTTCAGAAGGAAGGAACATCTTCTATTTTCTGGTGTCTTCTTCATCTCCTTTTTCAATGTATTGTAGTTTTCTTTATGGCTGTCTTTCACTTCCTTGGTTAGGATAATTCCTAGCTATTTCATTTTTCTTGTGGCTACTGTAAGTTGTATTTTTTTGTAATACCTTTCTTATCCTTCTCACTACTGGCTTACACAAGTGCTAATGATACTTTGTATTGATCTTGTGTCCTGCTGAAGTTGATTATTAATTCTAAGAATATTTTGATGGAATTCTTTGGGTCTTCTATATGGAGTATTATTTTATCTATAACTAATGATGATTTGAATTTTTCTTTTTCTAGGTATATACATTCTGTTTTTTTCTCTTGTCTAGTTGCTCTGGGTAATCTTTCAAGTAGTATGTTGAATAGAAGACATTATTGGGGATATCCATTTCTTGTTTCTGATTTCAAATGGAGTACTTTTATTTTTCCCCAGTTAATATTGATGATGGCTATTAGTTTGTCATAAATAGCCTTTATTATATTCAAATCTGCTCCTTCTATATCTGATATCTGAAGAGTTTTAATCATGAAAGAGTTTTGACTTCTGACAAAGGCCTTTTCTACATCTATTGATATGATCATATTGTTCCTATTTTTGCGATATATTAAATTTATTGACACATTTGTTGAAGTAGTTTTGCATCTGTGAGATGAAACCTATTTGATCATGATGTATTATCTTTTTTGATAATGTGTTACCTTTTATTTGATAATATCTTGTTGAAGATTTTTCATTTATGTTCATGAACATCATTGGACTATAGCTCTCTTTATCAGTTGAGTGTTTATCTGGTTTGGACATTAGGATGATGTTATCTTCCATAAATAAATGTGAGCACCCTGTTACCCTTTCAACTTCTTTGAAGCATTTAGGAACTATTGGTAATATAGTATCCTAAAGTTTTGGTAGAATTCAGCGATGAATCAGATCCCAGGCTTTTTAAAATTGGTTGATTTTTTTTTTTTTCTCTGTCAATTTCCCTGCTTGTTTTGAGGAAGTTAAACATATTTATGTGGTTTTGTGTCAATTTTTGTAGTTTGTATGTGATTAAGAATTAGTCCATTCAATATTTGCTAACTGGTTGGGATATAACTTTTCAGTGTATTTATTGTCTTCTGAATTTCTACAGTGTCTGTAGTGATTTCACATTTTTCATTTCCATTTTCACTGCTGTGCGTCTTTTCTATCTCTTGGTGAGTCTGGGCTTATTTATTTTATTTATTCTCTCAAAGACCCAACTCTTACATGTATTGATTTTTTACATTAAAAAAAATCTCAATTTCATTGGTTTCCACTCTCATCTTCACAATTTTCCATCTTAATTTCAATTTGGGGCGAGTTTATTATTATTTCTCAAGTATCTTACAATTTCCCAGAAAGTTATTATGTTTCCTCATGGTAAAAAGAGCATTTAACAGTAATTTTAAAGAATCAATTATCTAAATCTTAGAAAGATGGGGACCAGGTGATGTGGTTGTAGTGATGGTGGTAGTGGTGGTGGTTACATTCTTTATTTTTTAGTCTGATGCTATGTGGAATGGAAAGAGGGAACTAGTAGGGGATCCAAGATCCTGAAAGTACAATAGATATTTATAATTTAGATAGGATAACAGGAAAGATTGGAGATGAAATTGGTAGTGAGAAATGGGTATGAGAATGAATGCTCTGGCTAATATAGGGGAGACAGATGAAGAGTGAAGAGAAGAAAAAAATAAAAATAGAATGATAAGAAAAAGGAGAAGGAAGTCAGATGAAAAGATATTGTCTTGGTTACTTTTCTCTCGTTGCTGGGACAAGATACCCAACACCCAAAATGAAGGAAGGAAAGGTTTATTTACTTACTCTTTGTGGAGGTTTCAGTCCATAATCAGCTGGCTCTAAAGCAGGGTGGCATGCCACCATGCACAGGGGCATCACTTCAAGACAGCAGCCAACAAAAAGCAACCAGAGCAAAAAAGAGGGAAGAGCAAGCCTCTGTTCCTCTCGTATATTGTACACAGGCCACAGCCCCCTCCAGAGTGGATGTCGCACTCACAAAATCTCCTTGCCCTCCTCTTGCACAGGACTAGGATATTTACAAAGTAACAGCCCTTGATCCATGCTGAGTCTCTTAATTAAACAAATATGAATAAAAGTAGAAAGATAAGGAGCAAGGGAAAATTCCTTTACCCTCTACAAACTGTATTGGAAGAAAAAGACAAGAAGAGGAGAAACACTCATAATATACTCACCATGCACTCTTAAAAGAAAAAAGAAAAAGGGAGCAGAGGATGAAAGAAATGTTGAGCAAAAATGAGCAGAAAAAAGAAAACAGTAAAAACAATGTAAAAGAAAGCCTTCTATTGTTTTGGACATGTGCTTCTTTTCCATGGCATAGGAATATGGAGCTGAGCTCAAGTCAAGGTATGACTGCTCATGCTGGAAGCTTATGATGGCAGTCTGTCCCCAGAATGATGCAGGGTGCAGATATCCAGATGCAATGGAGACAGGATGTCAACATGACCTTTCAATACTGTGTAACCTGGCTTCTCACTGCACAAGCTGTGTCCCGGTTCACCGGTTCCAGCTCCTCCACAGGAGTCCTGCCCACCTGCTCTCTCACTACCAGCTGTCTCTCATGCCTGTACTTCTCACATCTACTCTGGGAACTTGAGTGTGGAGCATGGCTTGGAGCCAAGGAGCTACTTTGGACTTCAGGTTCCATATAATTTCATCCTGGCCAGCTCTTGTTCCACAATTTTTGCAGCAGATGCTGTCTGGGAGCAGTATCCTGTGTTTTCTTTGGTCTCCAAGTGCTACTGATTGTGTCTCCATGTAGTTCTTTCCTTTCCTTTTGTGGATTTCTTTTAACAGTGTGCTTTTGGTTGTAACCTTCAAAGCAGAATTCAGACATGGTCACCATATTATGTTTGATTAACCCATCTCTTCTATGTCTTTTTTTTAAAAAAATAGATTCTCTTCCTTTCTGTGTTTCTCGTTGATGTTCTCTGAGTCTCTCCTACATGGCTCACCCTCTGCTCAGTCCTGTTGGATCTTCCAGATCATTCCTTCTGGATTGATCTTTTCTCAGCTTCTTTGGTATGAGTCCTCCTCTAATCAGCCATGCTGAATTGTCTATCCCAGAGTTTTGTCTTGTCCAAGATCAGAACTACTGTTTGGCTAGCACTTCTACTATCCCATGCAGAGAAGAAACCAGACAGAATCAGTTCCATATTCTGACTGAGCCAACATGTGAAATTCATAATTGTGGCATTGGTTGGGAACTGGCCTGCAGTTCTAAGCTTTCTACCAGGGCCAAGGGTGCAAGTGTTCTGCCAGAGCTGCAAATCAAAGTGTTCTGCTTCTGTCATGGGCTTGAAGGTCCAGATTTGAAAGACAGATACATTTTTTAAAAATTTCCATTCTTTTATTGACATCATTATCCCAAGAACTAGCATGACTACCTAGACAATAAGCAAAATTCACTTTAGATAAAATCAGGGAACATTTTACCATTTCTTCGAAAAATAGCATAATAAAACACATAACCAATTTTTTTTTTGATGTTCTAAGAACTCAATGTCTTCATACTGAGCAACATCCTCATTCCTTCTTTATTTATTTATTTTCAAAATTTAAGGCAGGATCTTTCAGGGTCACTAAATTGCCCAGAATTAGTTAAATAAAACTTAGATCCTTCTAGTTCATTCTTAGAGTGCTAGGATTACAGTTGTACAATACCATGTCTGGCTACAACTTTTAAAAACATATGTGGGATCTATAATAAATTATAATGAGGAAAAGAGAATGTTTAAAAAATATTGACTGATGACTGTTTGATCTTTTTGTTCATTCATGTTTTCCAATTTTCTACTCTTAAGAAAAGTGAAATTTTAACATACATATTTGCTTTCCTTTCCCAGAAGTTAGATGTTATTCCAGTTGAAGCTGCATGAAATTGTTGGTTGAGGTATGAGGAATTTTTGGTTTTGTTCTTTATGTTTTGTGTTTGGTTCTACTTTTCAAATCTGATCATTTTTTAGGCAGTTGATTCAAAAAACCTTTCAGAATTTTCATTCTTTAATAGCAGATCTTGTATCATGAACTTATTTTTTTGTTATTAGCAATTTTGCAAATGCAATATTGAGATAGTCAAGGCACTCTGACAGTGACCTAGGTTTATAATGGAGCTGTTTGGTCCTGCTTATCCAATTGGCAGAAGAGCTAAAATGTCAACATATTGTTTTCTTCTTACTTAAACCTATATCTTCAGCCAATTACTTCTATTTATGCCTTCTAGAGCAAACTGTTTCCTTTAATGAACAAATTTCAAGCAATTTTGTGTGCCTAACAAGTCAATTAAATAAATTAGAAAAGTACATTTGGAAATAAGAAGTAAAAATAAAAGGCAAAGGCTAGAAAGTCTTTTAAATGTATTTTTCTGGCAGCGTTTTGCATATGAGATAATTAAAACTTAACGAAATTATATGTAGAATTTTTGACATACAGGGAAGCATAGTGATTAAAAAATTAACGCTGCTATCAAGTTTTGGAGTCTCATAGCTGTGCTCCATGACTTACTAGTTATATGACCCTGTGCAAGTTTTCAAAGTGGTATATTTAAAGCATTATGTAATCTGTTTGTTTAAAATATTATCTAATCTTGCCTAAATATAAAAATTAAAACATATATACTAATCTTAATTAAAATACCAATTCTACATTGGTTATAATAATCATACCAATTTTATAGTGTAAATATAAAATTAGTTTTATTTCTGCATACTGGCTTGTAGTAAATATATTTTGATCAATGTTTTAATTGTAAATACATCTTTAAATTTACACTGAATGAACAAGTTGCTAACAATTGTTTTAAAATGGGGAGCATGTATCTCAGTATAGGGACCTAGGCAGTGAATTTTCATCTATAATTTTTTTTCTGTTCCACTTTCTCACATGTTCCCTTAGTGCACAGGCAGACACATGAGACAGCACCATGGTTTGCCCACACATATATACTCAGTAAGCTTCTCTGGTCTAATCTTTATTTTCATGTCTTGGATCTAAGAAATTGTTAGTTCTAAGTTAGTTCTAATTTAATTTTTAAAAACCTGTTACAGGAACCTGAGGGAGTTATAGCAATACTCACTCTGAATGTGCTGTTGTAAAGTAACACGGGGGCAATGGACTACTGATAGTAGTGTGTATTGTGGCCCGAAGGAAGAGACCAAGGAGAGGGAAGTGATGAGAGAGAACATGTTCAAATTCTGTTAAGAACTTGAAGTTGGTTTAATAATTTTCTAAGTATTTGATGTGGGCTGAATTATGTAACTTCAAAAAGCCTCAGATTAGTAAATGTGGAGAGTGAGGTAGCTATATTTAAAAGTTATAGATACAAATATCCAAAGTTTGTATCAATATGAGAGACACTCATATGAAATAAACTCATTCCTTTGTCTTTTTATTTTATACAATTATTTACCCCAAACTCATTCATTTTCTTAAACTCCTTTTGTACACATATTCTTCAGAAATTATGCCAACTATAGTTATCTTACTTTTCTGTAAAGTGAAAGAAATTTTAATTCATATATTCTAGTTGAAATTAAATTTTTCCTATTTTATCAGTGAGAACTATTTTTGCAACTGGATATGAACAACAACTGTATAGTCAAAATTTCAGGCCAATTAGTATCACATTGGTAGATTAAAATTACTCACCCATCATGAAAGTATTATGTGACAATAAGCAGAACTATAAATGATGCTCCCTACCATGTCCTTCTGAAATACTTTCCAAACATATTATGTATGAATTTACTGACTGAATAACAGAGTGGAATTAGAACTATAAGTGAAGCTACTATAAGAAATGAAAATTAATATTTCTTAATTAACAAAAATGTTTAATACCTTCATTTATATATATGAAAACATACATACATATATACGTACCTCTTCATGTAGTGTAACCAAATTGTATCTGAACAGAGCTGTTTGAAGAAGTTTACAAAAATAAGGAAAAGACATATATTTAATAACAGTTGCATGTGAAGCTAAATTTAGAATTCTGAAAATTTGTAATTGTTTTAGACATTTTGCTCATTCAATATTCTCATTGAATTTTTGAATGGATTAATAAATCCATTATATTTTATAAGCTTAATATGACATCCTCTCGCAGAGTTTTTCACTGCCGATATTATTCTTATTGTTTAGATAAAATAAAGGAAGAAAAACCTGAAAAATGCTTTCATGTCTTCAGCCTGTGGTCATGACACAAAATAACAAACACATTTGATGTGTTACAGTTGCTACTTCAGCTGCTCCTGATTAAATAAAAGACAAAAAACAAAATAAAGCAAACACACTGCTTTCATTCTGTGTGAAACATATTTTCCTGTATTACCCTTTGTAATGCCCGTTTTTTCTTCTATGTATCTCATCATGTCACTGAGCACAACTTAAGATATTCTCAGTTGAAATGTATTTCCTCAGCATATATTAATGTGGACTATTGATCGTGTATAGCTCTCATCTTGTACCCCAAATCAATCCGAAATAGATCAAAGACCTTAATGTGTAGCCTAAAACTTTGAAACTACTAGAAGAGAATATAGTAGAAATATTTCAAGTTATTGGCACATAAAATGATTTCCTGTAATAGTTCAGTATATTTAAAAACCAAGAGTTGACAAAAAGCATTATATACAATTCAAAAGCTTCTGCACAGCAAAGAAAAAAGACTGAAGAGACAACTTATAGAATGGGAAATATCTTTGTCAGGTATTCATCTGAAAGAGTATTAGTATCCAAATTACAGCATATAGAATTTTAAAAAAATTAAGATAAATAAAAGAATCCAATCAATAAATGGGCAAATGATCTGAATAGTTCCTTCTTGAAAGAAACGCAAATCTCAGATAAATATATGAAAAGTTGCTCAATATTTTTAGTTATTTGGGGAATGCAAAACAAATGTACATTGAGGCTACATCTTACCCTAGTTAGAATGCCTATTATAAAAATAATTCTGGTAAAAAAAGGGAACCTTTTACACTGTTGGTAAGAATGTAAATAAGTGCAAGCACTATGGAAAAGAGTGTGGGATTTCCTCAAAAAAAAAATCTAAAAATAGAGCTACCATATAAACTATTTACAGCAATGCTGAAAGTGCATTACCCTTCAAAAGAGATACCTGCATACCAAGGTTCATTGCAACACTAGACACAACCGCCAAATTATGGAATCAGGCTAGATGTCCATCAACAGATGAATGGATGATGAAAATACAGTATACATACAATGGAGTGTTATTTAGCCATAAGGAATAATCATGTCATTTTCAGGAAAATGGGTGGAACCGGGGGACATCATTTTAAATGAAATAAACCTGACACAGAAAGACAAGCATTGCATGATTTTACAGGTGGAAACTAAAATAACAACAATATAAAATAAAATACAAACTAAAAGTAGGATCGAAACTATCAGGAATTGAGACAAGCATAAGGAAGAGAGGGGAGAGAAACAGGAAAGGACAGGAAAAGTACAAGTGGATGCATAAATATTTGCCAGGCACTTTTTGTTCTAGTACTGGAAATTGAACCCAAAGTTTTCACATTGAGCTATATTTGCATATTTTATTTATTATTTATTTTGCTAGAAGTTCTCATTAAGTTGCTGATTTGCTTAGGTTGAGAATGCTTAGAGTACAGACATGTAACTCCCTGCCCTACTTATCTCATGCTATAAGTGCAGTATTCACAGAGTGAGATCAGGAGAAGGAAATTTCTGATCTTTCTTGTTTTACACCATCACCTAGTGGGAGGATGTGTGCGTTAAGTGAACTACACTGGGCTATCATTACCTGTAGATTCAGCACGTGTGCCTTCAACATTGAACGGTGCTCCACATTAGGGCAAGAAGAAACATGTGCTAGTTACAATAGATTGAATACTCAGTTCAGAATGCCTCGGGAAGCCCCCAACTTTAACGATATTACAAATGTTATCGGTCTTGCCTGGTTTTACCTTTACGTTTCTTAGTTCTATGTCTGATTTTGATACCTCTAGTGCAGAATTTTAATCGTCAAAAAATTTAAAACTTTATCCATTTTTTATTTTTGATTAATACTAAAGGTATTAGCTAGGCATTGTGGTGCATGCTTGTCATCCAGGATTTGGGAGACTGAAGCAAGAGGATTGCAGTGAGTTTGAGGCCAGTTGGGGTTTCATAGTGAGTTCAAGGGTGGACTGAACTACATAGTGTAACACTGTTTCAAAAATTTCAAAATCAAAAATCAAAAAGAGAGCAAAACAAATCAAATCCAAAGGTATGAAATTAATTGGGCATTTTTACTCAAGTCCCAGGAAATTAATTGTATCATATTAAGAATAGCTAAAAAAAAAAGAGAAGTATATGTCTCAAATGTTTATTTGAAAATAAATTTCTTGGAAGTAATTATGCACCGGCTCATTTGAAATAAATCATAGAATTGTAATTTATTTAAGATATTTGGTTTCAGTACAATGAATATGTTTCTTCTAATTGGCTAGTTATATGAAATCACAGGTTTTATTTTAGATTACAAGGAAGGATCCTAAATAGTTTGAATTATGGGCATCATTTTTTGAAAAAAAAATTAAACCATCAAAAGGCAGAATGGTCAACAGATATTAATTCTTTTAGGCAGCAATAAGTGGGCAGGATTCTTCCTAACTGAACTAAATAGGAAAGTTCAGAATTTACTACTAAACATTACGTAGGGAAGAAATTCTTGGATAAAATTTTGTTATGGCTTGTGGTTAGATATCCTCCCAGAGCCTCAATGGAGTAACAGGTAGGACTTTTTGAAAGGTGATGAACATAGAGTGTGTGATTGATTCATGCTGCCTTACTAGGATTAAGGGTGCTGGATTAAGGTTGGATGATTACTAAATCAGTCCATTGATTGGTTTGGTATTGCCTTAATCCCAGTATTTTAGATGCAATATAAGGATCAGAAAAAGTCTTGTCTTGCTCTCTTGCTTGTTTTGCTAACATCTCTACCCACCATGCACTGTTCTCTTTTGCCAAGCCACCTTGCCTTGGAACTAGTCAATTAGGGACTGAAACCTTTATAAATTGTTAACTAAATAAACATTTCCTCCTTTAGCTTTGGTTGTCAGGTGTTTATATCAATAAGAGAAAAGTAACTAGGACAAAATAGTTCACTTTTTATTTCCTTTTTAATAATATTTTGGTACATTCTTATGTAATTCATTTTCTCTGCTAAATCATGATTATGAGTGTAACAGTCTCTCTCTCTCTCTCTCTCTCTCTCTCTCTCTCTCTCTCTCTCTGTCTCTCTCTGTCTCTCTCTGTGTGTGTATGGTTACTGCTTCACAGGAACTGATTCTGAAATAATTTTGATAAAGAAAGAGACTTTGAGTTGTTTTAACACAGGTCAAATCAGAGCTCTTCCATATAAAATATAGTTGTGCAGTGAGATTTAGTTATACTAGAGAGAGCACATGTTATGTACCTCTTAAGCACTAGCACAGTTCAACTATGTTAAGAACTTTACACTTGACCCATAGTGTTCTATTACTTGAACATTAAAGACTAAAATAAAAAGTTCAAACTAATAATAATTAGATATTACCATACTCTTCCATGACTTATCCCAAAATAAAATATATTCAAATCCTGATATTTCTTTGTTTGACTGTTTCTTAGGCTATCTTTATTGAGATAATCATGAAATTATTCCAAATTGTTGTTAAAAATAAAATGACTGGTTAAAGAAATAGCATATTTCTACTTTTTCCTTGGGATTTAAGTGTAATCAACTTGATGAAATTTACCTAAAGAGACATCAGTCAAAGTTTGCAAATTACTGGCACAACACAGGCATCTGTTTTCCAAAGTGATTACTTAATCATAACAATTTGAAACATCAGGACAGCCTATAAACCCTCATTTTTAGAGGTAAAAATAAATAAGCAGAATTTTCCTATATGACAAACAACAACATTATGCTATATACATGAATGGTTGAATTTTATAATAATTTGATTTGTATTTCAAGCCACAGTTCTGTGGAAATGAATAGTGTATTTCACATGTGCATGACATTTTTCAGGATTTTAGTTGTCACCATGGCACTAGTAGGGAAAGCACTGTGTTCTTGAATCCAATCTCCTCATTCCTAAAAGATCCTGCTGCACTGTCCCTTGTATCTTCCATGCTTGAAACAATGAGTTCTACACAGGACAGTGAACAAGATGCCCTGCATTCTGATCTGGATGACCCTCTCTATACTGCAGGCATCGCCACCCGATCTTGGGAATATTCTGTTTTTTTTTTCATTTTCTAAAATCCTCCAAACTCTTTTTCTTTGGGTGCACAAAAATATACGTAGAAATAAAAAAGGACATCTTTAATGCAAACTTTGACTGGCAAAATTACTCTTTGTAAAAAAAAAGGAACTTATTACATTTCCTGTTAAAATTGGGAATGACAGGATGACAATTTGCAATTATCAGGAAAATGAGATAGCCTCTGAAATACATATAGGAGTCAAAGTTGAAGAATGTTTTTTACTATTGTTTTAATGGTACTTGCCTTTGTGATATGTAAAGGTATAGGGAATGATTTAATATTTAATATTTCATGTTTTCCATTTTCTTTAGGTTTTTGGAAAGACTGTTCAGTGTTATAAAATTTATGCCAGATTTCCAAAATTTACAATTTTGTTATTTATTTGAAAGAAATAACTAATGTATTTTCCAGCAGCTAATAGGATATTATCTTGAATCACTGATTAAAATGAATCTGATACTTCAGAATAAAGTTGAGAAAGAATGTCTTTACTACTCTCTAAATTGTTTGTTTAGTTATTTATGTCTCTTCATTGTATTCATGCAACACAAGGGCCTTAATTTGAAGCATTTTGAAATTTTTGATCTTTTGCTGGCATAAAACACTTTAGTTGACTTAATAAATCTTTTTTTGCCTTCAGTGATTTTGATGTGAAAATAATAATGAAATGAAAAAGAAACTAACATCAACTATATAAATGAAATAAATGTTGCTATTCTTCATAAGTTTGCATTATTTGGTTCAGAGAATGAGCTATAGTTAGAGTTACAAATCATTTTCTTTGGTAATTTTTTCCAAAACAGTAATACAAGTAAAAATTATGTTTATTTTTTTTCTGTACATAACTGTTTTAAATTACAAATCTTAAGTAAATATCTATGCCTAAATTATTGGATAAATATTAGATAAATTATTGCACAGAGGATTTTCTCACCAATAGAGACTTAATTAATACCTAGATATCAAATTTGATGCACTATTTCACACAAATTGACATTTTATTCTACTTTTACCAAAAGTTACAACAAATTCTATGTCTATGTTTTTCTTCCCAGCTCAGATTCCAATCTCAAATCTCATGCTGCTTTATTTGTCCTGTTTAAATTTTCAACCATTTAGATCTGGAAGCATTCGTTAGTCTTTTGATTTTTGTTCCTTGACAAATTCAAGAATAGTTCTTTCATTTCCTAAGGTGAACCTCATCAAGGTCCACCTAGTGTTCGTTGGGTCCATTCAGGGAACACAAATGGTGACGGTGCATAAAACATGGCAATACTTTTTTTCCAGACATCAGCAAGAGTTATACACAGTCCCTCATTCTATGGAGAGAATGTTAATCCTTAGCACTGAGTGTTAGCTGAGGCATGAAACATACTGCAAAGACTCCTGTGTTGAAGACGTTTGGTGTCCAATGCATGAATGTATAGAGGTTGGGCTTTTAAGAAGTGATTGGATTTTGATGTCTCTAACGTCTTGGTAGACTTTAGTGATGAACTATAACTTCATGTTATTATTGGGAGCTGAAGGAAACTTAAGTGGTAGTGCTAACTGAAGGGAGTTTATATTAAGTATGCCCTTAGAAACTTTTATCCCAAGTTTGACTCTGTTTTTATCTGTCTGTCTCTATTTTTACTTGTCTCTCTTTTTTCTCTGTCTCTTTCTCTCTTTCTCTTTCTGTCTCTCCCTCCTTCTCATGACTATCTCCATCTCGGTTTCCATTTCTGTTTTTATCTCTCTCCTTTTTGACTGCAATGTAGTAAGCAGCCTCCATGTTTGGCTGTACATAGATGTCTCCTGAATACCTCACACAGTCACAGGTGGGGCTTTTCAGAGGTGGATGGATCTATAGTGTAAGACACAGAGACTGAGGATGTGATGCTTGGATTGATTCATGATGTGATGCCAGGATTAAGACTGCCTCATCCTGGATGTGAGTGCTACCTGCTCTAAGAGTGAGTAGCCTGGATAGAATATAAAGGAAAGTATGAGTGTCATTGCTTGTTACTTGCTGCTTCACTCCTTCCTGCTTGCAGGCTCACTGTTTTTTGCCTGCCATGAACTCTTTCCTCTCTGACATGCTACCTTGACTTGCAGCTGTCCAACGGTGAACTAAAACCTCTACAAACAGTGAGTCAACTTTCTCCATTAACTTTGAGTGTTGCATTATTTTGTCAGTGCAATGAGAAAA
This sequence comes from Cavia porcellus, assembly GCF_034190915.1. Lineage (NCBI taxonomy): Eukaryota > Metazoa > Chordata > Mammalia > Rodentia > Caviidae > Cavia > Cavia porcellus. The sequence continues at coordinate 41,072,291 of NW_026947496.1, read as the reverse complement.
AATAACTAGGACAATTTGGTACCAGAGAAGTGGGGTGGTTGCTATGACTATAAATTACCTTGTGGTTCAGGAGCCTTTAGTTCTGATTGTGGGAATAATTTAAAAGGTTTTGCAGCTGCCAAGTGAAAATACCACCCTGGAGTGCCCCAAACTGTGCTTGAAGGGATATTTTGGTCAGAGCTCAGAAGCCAGAGTGCTGATAGAAAGGGTGTTGGTAAAAATAGGGTTGAGGAGATTTCTGCTGGGAAGAAGGACTGCATTGGTTATTGGACTTTAGACAATATGTTATACTTTGGCAGAAAGTTTGCCTGTATTTTCCTTATGTCCATAGACTTTGCCTGAGACTGGATTAAGAGCAGTGGATTAATTAATATGGGAGGAGAACTTTCAAGTTGAGGCTGTGATATGCAATTATTGGGGGCTGTTAGCCTCGATTTTGTTGAGAATCAAGATCAAAAAGCACAGAAGAGAGAATCAGGTCCCTAGAAATGGCTTCCTTTCATCTATATCATATGATGGCAAAAATCTTGTAACCATGGTGGTTCTCTGGTTCTTTATGTACTACAGGTCAGTTTTAACTAGCAACAACATCCATCCATCAACATCCATCCATCAATATTCCCTCCAAGGCAGAAAGATATTACACCTCTACTGAATGATTCTTAGAAGAAGCAAAGAAATTTGGATTTTGGAGATATTCATTGGTCGAAACATTGTTTTCACAATTTGCAAAAATGCCTGAACATATAGATGTGAGGTCACTGTAGTTTGGAGGACATCAGCACTTAGATGAGAACTTTTGATATTGCACAGAGTTGCCAGTGGCACAATCCTGAAAGTCATCCTTTGCTGAGAAGATCACATGGGGACAATCAATTCTGTCTGATGACAATACTGTCCATGTGCTTGCAACTCCATTCTTTCATTTATGATAATGGCAGATAACTTAGCACTTAGTTTTATTATACTATGAATACACTGTGTAATTGTATTATGAGTCTTGCCTGTAGGAAAAATAGCTAAGTGTTGTTTATTTCTGTCACTGGGAAAATTACATTTGTTGCAAAATAACTAAAATGTGTCTTAAAATACTTTAGAAGCTATAGCCTTCTAATACCCAGTCACAGCTTGCTTGAATGTTTTGCATTTATTACATTGTAAATGAAGAGTAGTATTAAAAAACCATTCTATGAATTTTGATAGTTTTGAATAGAAATTATGTAGATTTTTCTCTCCTAGGAAAATTAAATGATCTTTGGTTGTTTCCTTATTATTAAATTAAGAGTAATAAAGTAATACCTAACTTACAGGTGCGCTATAGAAATCAAATCACAGTGTGTGTATGGAGTGAGCATCAAATATAATAACTCATTTGTTTCTCCCTTGAAGTCCCCTTTTATCACAGTTTTCCCTAATACCTGGTAGTTCTGAATTCCTATTAAATTCATAAGTTAAACTTGCTAAATTTGAGTTGGAAATGCAAGGAGGTTCTCAGACATGAAGTACACTTAGGTAATGATAATTCCTAGTAACCCTAAAAGTAGTCAGCCATTACCAAATCCATGATTATTGGTTAGGAAGAGCTGAGAGACTGAGTCCACTACTCAACCCTTGAGTAGCAGCTTATGCTGCACCAACAATAGTATTCCTTTTATGCCTTCCGGAAAGGAAGTAGATCAGAGTAAGTTTTAAAGATACTCCTTCAAGTCCTAAATAAGGTCTGTTCCTGATTGAAGTCTGAATAAATTGGTAAATATTCTTATTTCCACATGCATAGGAATAAATATTTGTCTACTCAGTTATATGTACAGAAACACACACACACACACACACACACACACACACACACACACACCCCTGAGAAGTCTCTTGATGCTAAATATATAAATATACTCTTGTGTTTCCTGGGGTTCCTAATTCATGAATCTCCATGGTAATAATATATAATCAGTTCCCTGGAAAGATTTAAAAGCAAAAGAAATATAAACAAAGCTTTTACTTACCTCTAATTTGATTCTTGGTTAGCCAGCGGTACTCCATAGCTGATGGTTATTATCCACGTGTATTTTCATTTAAAATGTGCCAGCTGGGGCTAGTTCTCATCTGAGAATTATAGCAGCTGTCCCAGTGGAAAATAAAAGTGTGCCACTTTAAATTTAAGAGCTGGGCCAAAGAAATGTCAGATTCCTGCCTCTGCTGTACAATGACACACATTATATTTGACCTGAACACGTCCCATCAATTCCTGTTCATGAGAAAATTACACTTTGGATTTACTTGATTCCTGTTCTTTGTCCAATCTTACATAAAAAGGCAATTTGATCCTCTCTTCAATGGCTATTATATAAATATATTCAACACCAGCATGCTAATATCTTGAAAGTTTTGATGATATTTTTTGAAATGCTAGCCACATTATTCCCCTTTTCTGTTCTACAGGACAGAATAATTGCAATTATTCAATTTTAATTAATTGTACTGGTATTCTTCTAAAATGTATCTCACTTCTTTGTTGGCAAATTTTAAAATAGATTAAATAAGTAATTTTTCCTTTATGATTTTTCAAACGTAAACACATATTGACCAAAGGAATCGTTTCTATCCCATTGATTTTCTAAGCATATTTAATATTTTCACCACTATATGTACTGTAAATAATTGGTATAATTCAATTTGTAACACTCCTCTGCAGGATGCATTAGACTTCTAAATTTTAATGAAACAGATTTTGATTGTTTTTATTTTTTGCTTCCTTTTCCTTCATTGCCTCTGTTAGATGAAGTTTTGTCCTGTAGAGACAAAACATAGAAAAGCACATGCATTTATTTGGGTTCTCATGTTGCATATATATGTTTTTAGGGGAAATCCCTATAAATTTATGTTATCATGCGTCCTAATCCTGACATTATAAACTAGTCTATTAAGAATTATGAAAACAAATACTTAAAAATGACTAGGACAACACAAATGAGAAATTCATTTTGACAGTTTAGGGAAGCGTGCAGACAGGAGAAGGCATTTGAGCTTAGTCTGGGGAGGAAATATTATTTGATGTTTGCAGAAATTGCAGTTTAATTAAATGAAGAAGTATTACTGGACAGAAGAATGGTATAAGAAATGACTTGGAGGTGTGCTTAAGCGACTGAGTGGTCAGCATTGCCAAAATTAGGGTTCCCAAACCCAGCCTGATTTGTTTTTTTGTAAATATTTATTAGGACACTGCCACATTCATACCTCTGTGTCATGTCAATTGCTGCTTTTGCCCTACAGTGTTTGTTAAGTCTAAAACAGTTACTCTCTTGCATTTTGTCCAGGAAAATAAATTCTGATTCCTTGACTGAGCGTAGAATGTATGTGGGAGGGAGAAGGCCAAAAGAAATAAATGATACTTAATAATGCAGCATATTTAAATTTTCTCAAATATTTTTTAGCCATGTGGCCAAAAGTTTTGGTCATTGGGAAGTGGAAATTATGTGCACAACTTCTGATCCACAAAATTAAAAAATAAAGCAGATCATTCTCTGTCTCTCCTTTCTCCCCTCCTGTTATCCAGGACATAAACACAAGTGGTCCAATTGTCTTGGGCTCAGATGTGAGAACCAACAGTGATGGAGGGTGATGCTATCTTGCTAGATTGGTACAGTTCACCTCTGTCCTGTTAATAAGAAAGGAATACACATTAGGCTTGCATTTCTAGATAACTTTGACATAGGCACGTAATTGTTACCTAAGTATTATTATCTTATTATGGTAGTATAGTACTCTTTACATTTAGCTCATTTTCACAAGACTGGGGAACCTATCTAAATTAAATTTCCAAATTATGGAAAGATCCTAAAGGCAATTTCTGCTTGGCTTGTTTCATTGTCTTGTCTCTAAGTTTGTTTCATTAACTATTTTAGGATTATCCACAATTCATTGTAATTCATGGTTAGCATAAAATTTTCTTTCATGTCCCAATAGCTAAAACACAATCATTGAAAAATAAATAATGTAAGCATTATTTTTATTTATAATTTTATTTGTAATTCAAGTTATTGTCTCAAATGCTTCTTTTTAAATTTCCATTTGTTTAGTTTTTCATCCCTGATCACAACTTTTATTTTAGTTTCTATTTATTTCCTAAAATAATGAGAAAGTAGACTTAATTATTAAAAGACCTACACATTTTAATACATTTTTATAGAGTGTCAAGCAGACAATCCAAACTTTGATACCGTTTTAAATGGAGTCACTTTCTTTCATTTTCTTATTTCTCTGTAATTTTCATTTTTAAGTGCTTATTTTTCTGGAGAAAGCATGGACATTTATATTTTATCACTGTGTTTTGAAATTGAAAATGAAATGAAGGATTTGAGGTTCTGAAAATGGAAATGAAAGAAGCATCCTGGCAATAAACATATATGACACTGGACAAAATATATGAGTAGCTGTTTCCATAGAAGAGAAGACAAACAAATCAGGTGAGTTCCACCTTCATGCCAGCTATTGTTCTGGGAACATGTTCTGAACCAAAGGAGGTCATAATGGAGCCTGAGTGGAGTCTCACTTCCCATACAACAGCAGCTAGGTAAAAGAGAGATAAGCGCTATACTGGAGCTGGGAACAGGAATTGAAACAGGTTTTAGATATAAAGATGAAAGTAGAACTTTTAAGAATAAAAGAAAACAGAATTCTTCATCAATACTCCAGTGCTAAGATGATCCAGGAAAGTCTTTTTTCTTCATTTTAAAGAAATAAAAATAAAACAAAATAAAATTTAAAAGCAAGATAATAGGAGAACAACAATGATTAATATGTTGCATATTGTTGTCTTCAAAGTAGTTGCTCAGCGTGCAAGATATAAGCATGAAAAATTGTTCAAATAACATTAGCACAATTTACTTTTCAATGAACTAAGAGCAATTGGTAGTATAACCGTCTTAAGTATCTTGTAGAAAGATACATAAATAGACAGACAGGTAGATTAAAACAGCAATAGATTGTTTCTCCCTTTTCCCTTCCTTCTTTTCTTCTTTTCCCCACTCTGGTTTCTTTTTCGTTTTGAATAGTTTCTGCCTATTTCATATATCTGTTATATATGTGAGAAACTGAAAGAGTAAATAGGAAAGTCTTGTAAGCTAAAGAGAAATGATAATAGAGATAGTCTGAATTTGAAATTAATTTTATGAGAAAATCAAAGACAAACAAAAGAAATTAGCGAAATTGATGCATAAGGCTAAAAAAGAAAGGAAAAAAAGAAAGCATAATTGCCCAAAAAGAAGGAAAAAAAAGAAAAACAAAAACAAAAACAAAAAAGGAAAAAATACCTATGTTTTTAGGACAGGAGCAGAATCTTACGTGTAATTCAGTGTTACACTTTCAAACACAATATATTCCAAGGCAAGAGATTTATCATAGATGGTACAAAGTGTTTCTTAATTATAAACTGTCTGTTGACTTACTACATATAATATTCTTAATCGTGCATCTAAACTCTATTGTTTCTGCAAACTGTTGTTTAAAAAATATGACAGAACTAAAACTAAAAAATATACAGAACTACAGTAACAGTTGGAAATTTTGGAAGTTCTCTGCCAGATTCAAACACATTGAAGGGTAAAGGTGAATGTTTCTTTACATATGTTCAGGTGTTTTGATTTTAGTTTTTCATTTGCATTTGTATGACTGGGTATAGAAGGGTATGAAGTAGGTTTTATTAAAAATCTAAACATTTTTTTCTTATTTGAAATATATAATTTTGTTCATGTGATGTTTATAATTCACAAGTATTTTAGATACATCAATTCTGTTTTTCTTACAAGAATTTTGACATTTGAAAAATTTCTTCATTTAAAAATATCAGTATTTAAATATGACTTCAGGGTGTTTTCATGTTTCCTTTTTATATTTCAAATTTAGTCTAATTATAATTTCTCTGTGTTGGTAATTGAATTTAAGAGCTTCACAATGAGCTACATCCCCAGCTATTTTAAGATTTTTTAAAAATTTGAGACACACTCCTGTATCGCTAAATTGTCCACACTGGGTTCGAATTTTCCATTTTCCTGGCATACCCTCCCAGAGTTGCATAACACCATGCCTAAGCTGTCTATATTTTATGATACCCAATTATATAAAGTTATATGTTTGAGGGTTTTTCTCCCTTGAATTAGCCAATTATCATAACATTTATTGGATAGATGTATTATAAATTATCAAATCCATCATATATCAGATATCTTTTTCAATAGGTTTATGTTTAGGATTTCTGTACTCCATTGTTATACCACTTCTTGAATTAAAACTGCTTTAAAACTTAAAACAATAGATGTCAAGTCGTGATATTCCTCTCATTGTCTCTCTTCCACATTTCCTTGATTATAACGTCTTACTACAAAAAATGTCGTTTTAGTATAACAACCATTTTAATTTTAATGATATTTTAATTATGTGTGCTACATACTGAATATGCTGTTATATTTTATTTCATGATTACTTTTTTCCCTTTCTCCCTTTCTCTCTTTCTTCTCTCTCTTTTCTTTCTTTCTTTCTTCCTTTCTTTTCCTTGTTTCTTATTTTTTGAAACAAGCTTTTGTTAAATGGACCAGACTGTCTGTAAACTCCCAATCCTGGAATTGCAACATCTCAGCAGCTATGATGACAGGGTTGTACCAACGTGCCTGGATCTTATTTCTGATTTTAAAAATTTCTACGTTATTTTTATTGTTTTGTGCAATGATAGATAGCTAACTGAAATTGAAATTCAGTTTTAAATTAATGTTTATATTTTATAGTAATATTTATGATAATACACTGAACGTTTTAATATGTCCATCTTGCTCTATGCACTATACCGTTAAAATTTCGATCACATCCATAATATTAATAAATGTTGTTTTATGCTTAATATGCTTTAGACACTAGATTAGGTTTTTGAAATGCATTATCTATCTATCTATCTATCTATCTATCTATCTATCTATAGAGGAGAGTTTTGAGGTTTAAGGAACTAAAGTACTTGTCAAAAGTCTCCCCCAAGTCAATGGTGAAGCCAAGTTTTTCACCTGGTAAGAGGAAGACAGGATGGAATAAAGTCACACTGTGAATTTCAGTTTTGATTTTTCCTGTGAACATATACAGCAAATCAATACTTTTGAGCACTGTTTTTTGAGAGTAGTGTAGACAAGGTATTGGAAAATAATAAAGGATGTCTAAAACTGCTTTTGGCATGAAATTGACAAACACCAGTTTCAAGTGTGTTTGTATCAGAAAGAAGTACCAAGAGATAAGGTTTAGGAGCAGAGAGAGAGGAGATGAGAAAAAGAAAGTGAAATGTACTGCATACATTTACCAATTCACCACAAGGAATGTGATCATTATTTACTGAAAACATACTGGTAAAAGAATAATTATAAAAGCAAATTTACCAACTTCATGGAAGGCTGTCCAAATATTTCTTTCTGCACACACAAACATATGACACATCTACATATACATGCGTTGTTTAAACATATACACACACGCACATATGACTCACATATATGCATACACATGGATGCTTGTTCACACACATGCCTGTGCCTAGAATGTGCATGTGTGTATGCATTCACATTTCTGAAGTTCAGGACTGACTGAAACTTAATACTGGAAACTCCCAGAAACTTTCTCCACCCTTGGACTCCGGTTTTGGTTATTTTTTACATTTAAATTTTTTTTTTGTTTCTTGTATTTTTTTAAAATTTCTAACCCTTGCCCTTCTTCCTCCTATTTATCTACTTTCCTGTCTCCTTCACCTCTCTCCCTCTGCCTCAGCCTCTGAGAGTCTCCTTCCTCTTGTTCATCTCTCCATCATAAACGTTTGCGTTCCTCTCAATATTTTTCCTTTTTTATGTTTCTTCAAGATTTTTTACTCAGCACAACCTGGATTTCACTAGCTTTGCTATGAAAAACTGCACCTATTCTACGATTACTTTTTCATTTTTATATCAAATATTTGATTTTTTTTAAATCTTTGAAAATCTTGCATGCTTCTCCTGTTTTTAGAAGGTCAACATAGGAAGTGCAGGGGGAAGAGCCTTGGCTTGCCACATGAAAGGTTCCCGCCGAACAATATTCTCTAATGCATGCTCAGTAACATCAGCCCTGCTTTACAGATGATGGATGTACTATTTCCTTAAACTTGTATAAATGCATGTTTTCACTCCCTCAGTTAGCAAGTACATATTCTTTTTTTTATGAAAGCAATCTGTGGTTTGTTTATGGAGGCAAATAAATACTATTGGTGATTAAGATGTGGTTATATTTTATTATAATGTAATACAACAAATACCAGCTCCCAAAAACATTATAAAATATATGAAATATATTTTCTGTAAATAGGTAAATGAGTATAAATTCTTTCTCAAGTCATGCTTTTTAAATCACACACATACACATACACACACACACACACACACACACACACATGCACACACAAACAGAATGTTCCTTTACTTACTATGGAGTTATATTCTGATAAGTCAGTTAGAGGCTGAAGATATTGTAATTTGAAAATACATTTAATACACCTAGCTTATTACACTTCATAGTTTATCAGTGCCTACTTTGAGCATGGTCAAAACACTTACATTAGCTTACATATAACCAAAATCTCTAACACAAAGCCTGTTTTTATAATAAAGCTTTTAATATCTCAAGTAATCTATTGAGTATGCTATTAAATTAAAAATGCAGAATACTTATATGGATAAGCTTTGAACCATCATATAGTTGAAAAATCACAAATTTAATCGGTTTAAGTTAGAAATTGTTAACAATAGATGGATAAATAGATAGGTAAATGACACAGAAATTATTCCTGCCTCCAGATACAAGTATTAAGTGGATTTAATTCTTCATAACAGTTATTTGTGTTATATTTGTGTTTTTTAAAATCAGTACTGGGGATCGAACTCATGACTGCGTGCTTGCAAGGCAGACGCTTATGCTGCTGAGCTAAATCCCCACACCCCAGTTTTCTACAAATAATATATTTTTGCCCTCAGATACAATGCAAATTTAATGTGCAATTTATTTTTGTTATATTCATTACTAATTTTGGAATCAAAGGCCCAGTTTTAAGAGTTATACCCTGAAATGAATTTCCAAGAGCCCGTGATTCAGAGAATACAGTACACTTAAAATGCTGAACATATTGCAATGTTTCACATTTACTCGAAAAATAAAATATGAGCGTGGGCCAGATTCCAAATACCAAGACACAGAACCCTGTCTCTTATCTCATTCAGTAGAATTTTTCTCCACATACTAGAGAACATGACTTGTTAACAAAGTCTAAAGTTTATTTAAAGGAATTGTGAATCATATTACATTGCAGGGAGAAATTTAATTATCAGTTTTTGTCTTATCACCTATTAACCGTGGGAAATCTACTTCTTCGCATCCCTAAACTTGAAGTGTTGAACTTCACTAAGATACTGATACAAATGAGCTGTTTGTTTAAAGAGGTATCTGTACCCCATGTCCACTGCAACACTATTCACAACAGTCAAGAGGTGCAAATAAGTCAAAGTTCCTTCAATGGACAAATGATAAAGAGAATGTGGCATATATTTACAATGTAATGTTATTTAGTCTTAAAAAAAAGACAAACACAGTTCTAAATGTGACAACGTGGATGACCTTAGAAGACAATGTGTCAAACATAGGGCAAATGCTGTGTGATAGTACTCATATCAAGTGTACAAAGCAACCAAATTCACAGAATCAGAGAGTAGACTAAGTTTCCAGGAGCTGGGTGTGGGTTAAGTGGAGAGTTGTTATTCAATAGGTGCAAAGTTTCAGTTTTGCAAAATAAATAAGCTATAGAAGTTTCTGAGAATATATAAAAATATTAACATATGATTAGATGTTATCAGTTATATGTTCTATTCAATGTGCTGTACACTTAAAAATCGTTAAGAGGAAGAATTTATAGTGTGTTCTTATCACAATAGTGTAAATAATGGAAATTGAACCATGCACCTCAACTGTATTCAATAAGCGAAATAAATCAAACTTGCATGTGTAAATATTGTGCTGTCTTCCTAGAGTTAAAAAACTGAAAGAATAAATGGAGTCCAAAAGGTAAAATAAATATTGTACAAGTGAAAGAGAAACTGTTCAAAAGGAAATAACAACTGGAAGAGGCGAAAGGAGAATGAAAGAAGGGCGGTGATGTAGATAATTACACTACTAATCTCTGTTAGTTCATCAAAAAGAACAGTTGTGCTTTCATTATTTGATTGACATCTTTTCCATGCCTATATTCTGTAATTTGACCAACTACTTTGAAGATAAAATATGCAACATATTAACCATTGTTAATCCATTATTTTGTTTTGAGATTCTGTATCATTTTTTAAACAAACTTTAATGTCCTAAAATTTGGAGTTAAATTTCCCACTTACTACTAGACCCTACTCTCTGTAGGATCAGTGTTAGTTTTTGTTCTTTGTGTACAGGTATATTTATAGGTATATAAATATAAATATATTCTGTATGCACATGTATATATACTAGCAATATACACATATATGTTTCTATATGCATATATGTTTAGAAGACCCCCTCAGTCTAGTGGGTTCAGAGGTGTGCATTTTGAAAATAACTGAATTTTGGAGGCTTTGTACTCGTTAGTGGATTAATCCATTGGTGAATTCATCGCAAAACATGCTATTAAGTAGGTGGGCCTTGGTTGGAAGAAGTGTTTCACAGCAACTGTGGCCTCCTTCCCTCTCTCTCCTGCTCCCTGCTTCCTTGCCACCATGGGGTGAGCAGCTTTTCTCTTCCAGTGCAATGTTTCTGCCCTGGAAACTGCCAACAACAGACGAAAACTGTGAGGCAAGATAAACTGCTCCTCCTTTTACTTGTAAACGTCAAGCATTTTTGTCCCAGAAATAGGAAAAAGATCATTACATATATAGATAGTATAATTTTCCCAAAATTATACTTCTCTGAATAAATTTCTTAAAATTATCCACTTTTTCTTTACTAAAATATGCATTCTAGAGTGCTAAAGTTTATGGGGGGCTATACACTGATCTTTCCCTAACAAAATAAGCATATAAAATTAAATGTTTTTGTTCACTTGTAACACAAAAGATTTTTATTATCTTCATTTCTACTGGTAAAATTTTGCTTCTTTGAAAACAGTTGATGCTAAAAGTCAACTTTTACTTATCTGACAGTGACAATTTGGGGTTACCTCTAGGATATAATCCACAATCCTTCTGTTTTTACACAGATGACTGAATATTTTAATGGCAGTACAGACTAAGGATGTAGGGCACAGCTTGTGAAAAACAACACAGACAGACAAAAGAATCATTTTTAGAATCTTTATGGGCTTGGGAAAAAATGATAGATAGCTGAGTTTTTATTTCAGAGCCTTTCATAAAATGATTACCTTCAGAGCCACAAAATGCTTTTAATTTTTAATGTGTTGTGTTTATTTCTAAATGGTAGAGAAACCTAGTGTTAATTACAAGATGCATGTCTCTTTTGTTTATATGTGGCATATGCTCCCTGGTTGCAGTGGCTGCTACACCCTGGGTATCCCTCTCATAAAACAGATGCTTCAAGGAAGAAAAGGGGCATAGATTCATCTTTAAGATGAAAAAGTTTACTCTTTCAGAAAAGGCTTTCTAAGAGCTGAAGTGAGTATTTGATTTTTCACTAAAATACAAAGTGAAAACTATTTTTAACAAGTGCTGTAGTTAGAGCCAACTGAACAAGGACTTGAAGAGGACTTTGTATTATTTTCTAAAGTCCAATTTACAATTACTTAACTTGTCACCTTAGGTGCTTTATTTATCGATTGGGCATCAATATTTAATCTTCTGATTCTCAAGAAATTGTAACATCACATTCTATCCTCAGTTCTGTTTTTTAAAATCAACTTCTAGTCTCTATAACACATAACTTTTAAGGTTTTGCTTGTTTTGAGAACTTACTTTTTGCTAAGACGTATTTTGACCTGATCAATATTTTTGAACAAAATATAGGTTTAACTGCTCACTTGATTCTTATTTTAATGTCAGTGTCTATATAAAAAAAGAGTAAGAGTTTTTATTTTTTTTTTACTCTTCTCAAAAAAATCACAATTTATCTTCTTCTCTTGTTTTACCTCACTCTGTGTCAACTGCTGTGGTCATTAACATTCTGATTTCTGCCGAATGTCTTATTTCTTATTTCCAGCAAGATGCACATGAAATTCTCACATTTTATTATTTATCAAGTCCTTGATGCACATGCATATACATGCCTATGTATGCTAAAGACAAGACTTCATATTTAATTTGAATAAAGGGCTTAACATGACTCAATCTTATTTTTCTTAGTAATGCTTTGGGTATTTGCAGGGAAAAAACACATTTTTTTGATAGTAAATCCATGAAGAGTGGTGTGTATTTAAAAGTTTAGCATAACTTACATATGACTAACTACAGTTTAAGTGCACAGTAATAGCATATGGTAAATGATTACTATAAGGGATAGGGCAGTTATATCCTTTTGATAGTTAAACTTTTACACTAACATTACTAATTAGTTTTGAATTACTTTTTGTATATGGTGTGAGATAAGTGTCAAGGTTAAGTTTTCCCATATGGCATCTATTTCCTGCTATTAAATGACTACCCTTTGTAATTAAATTACCTTGTTATCTAAATAAAAATAAGTTATAGTGTATTTATATGTCTTTTTCTGTACTTTCCACTCAATTTCAGTGATTTACATTCATTAATTTGATTATTTTAGTTTTATGGCTAAGTCTTGAATGAGGTAATATTAGTATCTTAACTTTGTCTTTATTAAATTATTTTTTGTCTGTTTGGGGGATTCTTCATTCTTTTATACGTTCACCAACATTCTAAATTTATTTTTTAAGTATTATCTTTTAACCAAAACTAATGAAATTTCATCATGCTTGGAGCTCAATTTGTATAGAAATTAGATTTCTGATTATTATAAGATTTACCTACTGAAAACATAGATATGTGTGCTGATATTTAATTCCTTCAGTGATATTTTCTACTTTTGTGTTCTTGCCCATATTTTGTTAGTATTGAATATTTCAGGCTGATATTTTATTTATTTATTTTTATGGTGCCAATTTTAAATGGCTTTATTGAAGACACTGTATTTCCACTTATAGTATAGTGCTTACAAAGTTCAGTGTTTTCTTTTTATTGTGTATATGTTCCATTATTCAAGTGTTGAGAATGCCCAGACCTTTACCATAGCCGTTAAATTTTAGTAACTGTCACAGGATTTGCTAAAAATTTAGGTTCTTTGATTTTATTGCTGTTGTGGAAGAATGCTAACTCACTGTATTTGGAGTTGGCTTAATCAACCTCTTCAATAGTGGGCCTTGAGGAAGCACCACCAGAGGGAGAAGATCCTTCACCAGGGAAACTCCAGACATTCCTCCATGCATGCATTCTGCGTTGTGGTACATTTTGGTGATGATGGGATTTCAGGCTTTCTCTAGATCCTTCTGCATATGTTCAAATTCTTCGTTCTCCAGAGTCTGATTTATCCAGTCAGTTGATGATTTCATTACATTTGTCAAGGATCTGCTATTTAGCTTCATCATTGATCTTGCCTTGAAGTTTCTCATCTCAGTAGCTGATTTCATATTAAAAGCATAGAATGCCACTGAATTCTTGGAGAACACCTTGTCCATTTTCTTCTCATCTTCAGTTTTGTATTTCTCTGCTTCCTGGACTATATGCTCTATGTCCTCCTTGCTCAAACAGCTCTTATCATTAGTGATAGTGATGTTGTTCCTTTTTCTTATACTTTTGTCCATAATGAGGGTGCCGTTGGCATCAATATCAAAAGTGACTGTAATCTGAAGAGCACTATGGGTGTGGCAGGTATGCCTGTGAGTTCAAATTTGCCAAGCAAGTTATTATCCTTGGTCATGGCACAGTCACCTTCATATACCTGAATGAGCACACCAGGCTGGTTGTCAGAGTAGGTAAGAATGGTGGTACTATGCTTGATGAGGACTGTCATGACTCCAGCAGCAATTGCAATACCAAGAGAAAGAGGAGCAACATCCAAAAGCAGAAATTTTGAACATTTTTAGACTTGTTTCCAGATAGAATGGCTGCCTGTAAAGCTGCACCATGAGCAGCAGCCTCATTAGCATTGACACTCTTAATTATTTTCCACTGAAGAAGTCTTACAGAAACTTATGAACTTGGGATATGGGTAGAACCACCCACTAGGACAATGTTATAGATCTGTGACTTGTCTAGTTTAGCATCTTGAGGAGCCTGCTTCACAAGGTCCACAGTGCCATGGAATGGGTCAGCATTCAAATGTTCAAATTGAGCATGAGTAATGGAGAGGTATAGAGATTGATTCCTTAATAGAGGGAATCAATCTCAGTACTTGTTTGGGTGATAGAAGAGAAGGTTCTCTTAACTTTTTCCCATGCATTAGGAAGATGGCAGACAGTTCTCTTCTTCCCACTAATGTCCTTCTTATTGTTGTACTTGAATTCAGCAACAAAAGGACTGACCATTTCATTACCAAAAGTTTTTCCACCTAAGTGGGTGTCTCCAGCTATATATTTCACTTTGGAGATTGCACCTTCAACAGCGAGGATTGACACATCAAAAGTGCTACCTCTTAATAAAAAATCTGCACATTTATTTCAGCTCCAGCCTTTTTGTCTAAGCCATAGCAATATTAGCAGCTGTTGGCCCATTGATAATTCTAAGTACACTAAGACCAGCAGTGGTTTCAGTGTCTATGGTTGCCTGATGCTGATAGTCATTAAAGTAAGCTGGCATAGTGACCACAGCATCGATAACAGTGTCCCCAAGGTGAGCTTCTGCAATTTCCTTCATCTGTGTCAGCACCATAGATGACACCTCCTCTGGATAGAAGCTCTTTATTTCTCCTTTGTATTCTGTTTGAATCTTGGGCCTGCCTGCATCATTCACCACCACGAAGGGCCAATGCTTAATACCAGACTGGACAACAGCATCATCAAATCTATGTTCAATCAGATGCTTGGCATCAGAAACTATGTTGGTGGGGTTCATCAACACTTGATTTTTTTCCGCCATCTCCGATTAGTCATTCAGTATCAGTGAAAGCAATGTAATTTGGAGTAGTTTGATTCCCCTGCTTATTGGAGATTATCTCCACTTTTCATGCTAGAAGACACTGATACATGAGTAGGTGGCACCTAGGTCATGTCAACTGTATGTTCCTTTGACATGGTTGATTGCTTATAGCCAGGCTCTGCTGTCAAAGAAAACAGAAAAACCTACTAGGCTTCTGGAGCATTCAGTGAGCTTGGATTGATATTTTAGATGATACCCTAAATATTAATTTTCAGTGAGTATATAGAAAAGCAAATAGTTTTTGTATATTTTCTTTATATTCTATGACATCGCTAATAATCCTACTCATTAGTCTTAATATCATTTCAGTGCCTCAGGATTTCTACATAGATGGTCATGTGCTGAATTTTTCCTCTGTTTTTTTGGTAATGGCCCCCCAGTACAATGTTGAACAGGAATAGGAAGAGCTTGATGCTTGACACTATTTATCTCATTAGCTAGTGTGAGAAAATTTCATAGATATTCTTTGTAGCTGTGTGAGGTCATTCTTCACAAAGATTAGTTCACAAAGATTTTGTAAAATGTTAAATTTTATCATATGCTTCATCTGAAATTTTATCATGTGCTTCATCTAAAATTCTGGGTAAAATATTAAGGCTTAAATTCTCTGAGAAGATAAAAATATTCCTTGAGAAATTATAGCAAATCATGGTGGACAATTGTGTGCCCACTCTGGCTATGGGTTTCTTTGTCAGTTTTTGATATAAGAAATTAGTTTTTGAAAAGGGCGGTCAGCATATAGAGCAATGTAAACTGAGTACACAGGGAGACAGGACAATTATAAGGGATAATTCAGAATAATGACAAAGAATTCAATGACGTGAATTCATTTTTGTTGTATGAAAGGAGGAAAGGAGATAGTAAAAGGGAAGAAGTAAAGAAAGAAGATAAAGGAAGAGGAACAGTAGAAGAAAAGATAGGATAAAAGGGAATGAAGAGGTGGTTTTAAAGATCTTTAGAAACATAAATGTGAGATCTTCCTTATATTTATAAGTGGATTTAGGAGTGGGCTAATAGCAATGACAGAATTCAAGCAGAGATCCAATGTCAACACAGAGTCAATTAAAGTAGAGACTCAATGGACACAGTAGTTTAAATTGCAGTGCAAGGTTATACCCATTCTTTGTTCTTTAATATAAAAATACATAATACATATAACATCTACTATGTGTTAGGCTGTCTTTTAAGTTCTTAGTATAGTTTATCACATGCAAGCCTCAGTGAATCCTGTTAGTTAAGCTGGGGACTATCTTCATTTTCCAGGAAGTACTCTTGGGCGTATAGAGTATGAGTCTGTTAGTGGCACTCGGATACATGAGGAGTAGGTGAGTCTATAGCATCTGCAATGAAATGAATGCATTTCAAAAGTCAGTAACCTCTTCACTCAGGGTTAGACCTAGAAGTTGTCAGGAATGAATAGTAATGCCAAGACAAGACAAGTTATCAGGTACCAGGAATCAGAGAAGTGATTTTGGCAATGGATTTCCCAGAAAAAGATACAGGAAAGTGTGAACCAAAATTGATAGCAAAGTCTGTAAATGAAAAAGATATTTGGTGGTTTCTTGTTAAGACTTACTTTAATATTACACCAGAACATCTTCCAACTTGGCTTTCACAAAATCCTTGCCTTGATATTTTCTCCTTCATGTCTGGTGGAGGTAGGGGTGTCTTATTTTTGAAAAATAAAGAGAAGTGTTGTAATAGAAAACCAACAAAAGGGTTAAATATAAATTATTTTCAGTTTATATAAATTATTCAGAAAAGTAGTACATTTTGGCATGAAATAAATTTAATATATCAAGTTATGACTGAGTAATCATTCTCACAAAAGATTTAATCGTTCTAAAAAATCTCGGAATGAATTCTTGGTAAGTT
Organism: Cavia porcellus; assembly: GCF_034190915.1. Taxonomy (NCBI): domain Eukaryota; kingdom Metazoa; phylum Chordata; class Mammalia; order Rodentia; family Caviidae; genus Cavia; species Cavia porcellus. The sequence continues at coordinate 41,055,249 of NW_026947496.1, read as the reverse complement.
AAAATGTAGTTTTCAAAGATTTTATAAATTCAAAATATCTTAGTTTTCTTATTTGACAGTAAGTATATATTTACATAAATGATACACAAAAGACACAATAAAATATCCACAATGACTATTTTTGGTATTCAGAGTATAAGTGAACTTTTTAACTTTCTTCATCATCACTAAATGTGGATAAAAATTAATACACATATTTAAATATTTTTATGTGTTGACCTTCAAATTTCTCTTTCAGCCCATATTGTACCTAGAAGTAGAAACTCAAGGTGTATAAAACACAATGATTTTTTCTTTGAACATTAATTCTATATAAATTTAGATAGAATATGGGGTATGTCTGTATACTTGAATGTATACTTGAATGTATGTTTCCTAGAAAGGAAACATAATATGAATTTATATAAAACAAGATATTTTGAACAAATTGATACTTATATCTACTGCTTCTTCTTGAAGTACATTTGAGGAATTTTGCTACATATATATGAACACTTCAATGCCATACTTGAATGGCACCTTTCTTGCTCTTTACCTAGACATTAATAAGAACATTTCTTATTAAGACATTACCGAGACATTAATAAGACATTAATAAGAACAATTCCTAACAAAAATAACCTGGTTCATGACTCTATGGTACAATAATACAGTTTTGGTAGATAATCTGCCGCTGACAGAATGCCTGGACATCTGGAAACATAAGGTTCAGTGGAATGTAGAATGACTTGCACAAACTTCTCATTAAACACGAGTGACTGCGGTTGGACGCAAATAAACTGCATTTGTATTGTTTCTTGTCCTCCTTCAGTTTGCTTTTAATCTTGGATTGGTATGACAATCTGTAAACAATGTAAATTAAGCACTAGGGCATAATGGTTAAAGGAGAAGTCCTCTACTATTTAAAATCTCATCAGACTCTGGTGTCCTTGATTTAATATTCTAAATATAGATGCTGAACATACAGTTGAAGCCTTGCACTTCTGAAATTTGTTTACATTTTCTGAAGTATGTTGTATTCCCATTCATTATCTATGAGTTCATTGTTACTTCACCCTTCTGGATTAGTTCACCTTTACTAAAAATTAAAAGCTGATTTATGTATGTGACAGATCACAGAATTGGCTATGCTTTTCTTTCTACATTTGCACCCTTACCCTTTGGCACAAAGCATTTCAGGGTATTCCCAAAATGGTCTTGAGCTTGACAACTCATTTTGACTGATGCAAACTGAAGCTTGAAAGCATTTGTATTAGTCATTCTGATTTTCCTGATCTTGCCCTTTGTCTTTGCCATGAGAAGGACATGTCTGGACTAGCCCACAGGTCTCAGGAAAAAGTTGAGAGTGTATTTGAGTGGTCACTGTCAATCTGAATGAACTCATCAGACATTCATCTGTCAGCACTGAGACACATGAGAAGTCTAGCAAGAATTAGAAGTGTTACCCACAAACTGCAGCCTAAGCAGTTTCCACACTTGTGAGCTAAATTTGTTATTTATTGTTTTACATCTCTGAAGTCTTCTGGTGGTTTCTCATGTAATACTAATAGGAAAATTAATGTGTAATTCTGTAACAATGCTGTGATAGCAAGCATTTATCCTAACATAAACTTAGAATATTTGGATTTGTTCTAGGACAACGTGGGTTGTTAAAAGTTAAAAGTGACAAAGAGTGTCAAAGATGGAGCTCAGAAGTAGAGTTCTTGCCTAACATGTTGGCAACCCACTCTGGGGACCCAAGGAAGATTTTGAGGGTGGGGTCTTGAGGTTAAAGAATGCACATATGCAAGATCAAAGATCAGCAACAACAGCAGACAGCATGGAGCAAAACAGAACAGAGGAGCAACAGCTAGAGAGAGCTGTCTGTCTTTATTGTATGATTAGTATACAGGTTGTTATCTCATGTTTAGATTCTTACATACTGCTATAACCAGTTCATGCGTGTTTATCTGTACTAAGTCATGGTTACCTAACTATACCCAATTATGCACCTGTAATAGATGAGCAAAGTCAAACTGTCAAGGTCGGGGTAGATAAATGTATCATTCTGTATGTAACTGGGGACAAGTAGATTCTTACATTGTAGTTAACAAATCCAGAACCATGTGGTTTTGCAAAACCACTTTTTCATTTGAACAATTTCATGCACAAGCAACATCAAAGCCTGGCATGTAACATTCAAGGCTATTCCTGGTGGTATCAACAGTCAATTTTTCTGGTCAAATGCTATTCCTAGTGGTCAACCTTTGCAATGTTTGATCAAGGCATCTATTAAGTTATTTCCCAGTGAGAGGGGGAGCTCATGTCGTGAACCGTGATACCTTGCATGGTAAATATTTTGGCCATGCTCTCCTATATCTGAACACAGATCAGCACCCCACAAGGAGCAGTGTCCTATCTGTCACTCCTGAGCTGCCCAAATCAGTAGCCTGAGCCCAAATCATCCCCCTCAAGAGAGCCTAACTGTCCATGCACACATGTAGGGGGTCTTATTTATGCATCATAAGCAATCACATTGTCTGCAACTCTGCATATTGACTTGATCTATCTGTTCTTTTTTCAGACCAAAGTACTTCTGTACTGGGCTGGACGACATCTGCTGTCCATTCTGGGACTGGGTCATGGCTAGACCCATCACTATATCTGGAATCAGCTGGAGGGCACTCTATCTTTTTGTGTAAGGACCAGTGGTCAAGTCCTATATCTGTCCTCCTGGATGAGTTCCTGGGTCAAAACTGTAGCCAGTTTTGCTACCAAGAAAGGCCCACTGTTGGAAGTATGTCCCCAAATACATGAGAGAGGGTGCCTGTGACACTCCACCCCTGGGACAGACTTTTCACATCCAAACCAACACTCTGTCCTATGTTCCTCACAGGCAGAGCAGTGTACACCGCTGCTGTTTTTCAATCAGGGGAATACCAGCTTTTGGCTCTCTTCTACAATTGTGACTAGAACCCAGCAGAGTGGCTCTGTTTCTCTTGTTTTTGCCATAGGCCCCAGTCAAATCCATCACCCTCCACACTGACAGTTAGGCTACATGGCAGGTTAGGATCAGTAGCTCCTAGGGCTTGCACCTGTGCAATAGCTCTGTTTGAGTCCTGAAAAGCAGTTTCCACTACATCTATCCAGCAAGCAGCTTCCTCTGTATCTGTCCAGCCCCAGGTTGTGCCCCATTTGATCATCTTGCATAAAGAGCACAGCAGGGTAACTAGATGTGATACATCTGCCAAAAACCTAGAAAGTCCACAATATGCCTGTAATTGGAAGACAGTCATAGGTCTGGTTTTCCTGACCATATGGTGGTACTGACCCAAGAATGTGACAGACAAGCTAAGTCTCTGGATTTTATCTTCATTTATGTTCCAACCCCATGACAGCAAAGCTTCCTTTAGGCTGTGCACAGTGGCTTTCAAATTTGAAAGATGATTAGGTTAACATAATATCATCAATACAGAACAGTGAAATAGTATGTGACTGGGACCAGGTGGGCAGGTCCTGGAGAATCAGAGCATGACACAAAATTGGACTTTGCTGATAGTCTTGTAACAATATCTGGAAAGTTCATTTCTGGCCCTCCTGGGTGAAGGCAAGTTGGTCTTGACTGCCAGCATCAGAGTGAGACTTTACAGTCATCTACCATGATCCATCTGCGTTCCGCACTGGCCCTACTGAAAGGCTCTGTGGAGACAGTATCATGCCTGATTTTTCCAATTTCAAGAAAGTCTGTTCTATCTCCTCAAGGCTGTCAGTACTGCTTTACACACACAACCTATGTGGTCTGTGGGTGAGTTAGTGGTGCATGGTATAGATGGCCTTGAACCATGGTTTTTACCGTGGGAATTCACAACTGGAATTCTCCCTGCATATCGAGCTGACTGCCATGCAGTATATATAACCCCAATATGTTTTCAGCAACCAGGGAAACATAAACATCACACAGGTATGGGGACAACCATCCAATACCCAAAGTCCCATGGGTCTTCAGGATTGTGATGTGATCTCTATACCCATCTGGGAATGCAGTAGGTCCTGGAAAATGGCCTGGGTTGCTGTATATTAGAGTTGATTCCTCTCTGGTATCCCTCAATACTAGTACACACTGCACATTTTTTGGGGACCAGTAAATAGGCCAATTCCATGCGGCATCCAGCCTCCTGGCTCCCCCAAGACTCAAGTACCTTGGTCTGCCTCCTAATTAGGATAAAAGGTGGACAATGTCACTTCTCATTTCACTGGGGCTCCTTAGGTTATGGCTCAGGCCATTGCCTAGTATTGCTGCTCAGGGCATAACTGCCTCCACAGAGTCAGCAAAACATCCAAAGCCTGCCCATTTAACTCATCTGAGCTAGGCTGGCAGCAGCAGGTCTGCTCAGATTTGCTGCCAACTGACCTGCAGTGGCCCAGAGTTGCCCTTGGAGGAATGGCCCTGCTCTTCTGGGCCCATCTACATTTTCTCCTTTGCAGGTACAGTTTTTTATAGATCTTGCCTTATTGTGGTGCTTCACTTCCACACCTCCTAATCTGCCCAAGGCATCAACAACATTATGGATCAGGTGATCAGTGAAGGGAGCTGGATGCCACTGACCCAAACTCGCCATCCAGCGTACTCACTAGCATCTTGTCCTTCATGTATGCCATCCGCAGTTCCTCATCCAGGCTATGGTACTGCAGTGCAAACATCATCTGCTGCAAGCCCATTTCATGTAGCAGTTATCAAGTCTAGATAATGACTTGCTAGATTATCCCAAACCAGATGAGCTTCTGCCATCATCCAATTTATCACAGTCTGATTACCTAATTCTGGGGCTGTCCTCTGCACATCCCAAACCCATTTCATAGAGGGAATACTGGCTATGCTATTTGAGACATTTCCTGTTGGCTAAACTGTGTGTTGTTAGCCCCATTATTCCAGAGCTATATAACAGTCACACAGGCACTGTTTCACTCACTTCCCGTTTTAATTGTTTTGCCAGCCCCTGCAGAGCCATGGCTGTATACTTCTACAGCCTACCTGTAGGGGTTCCTTTACCTCCACTTTTTGATGAATAATCAGCCTAGCGTGCAAATCCAGGAGATTTTCTGGAAGTTCTTCTCAGACATGAGGACTTATGATTATGGAGACATTTCTTGAGGAGGCAGTGCTTCCCAAGCCTCACAATCTGAGCTCTGCAGCAGTAAGCCATTGCTCAAGGGCTGCCTCTACCTGCTGCAGCCGGTCTACTTCCCAGACAAGGCCAACTGCCTCTTGATTTATGGAAGAGAGTGAAAAACAGCCAAACCATCCACCCTACCTTTTCACAATGAAGAGGAGGAATTTTTCTGGCACTTCTGAGGTTTACAAGCCACTCTCAAGCTCCAAACTTCCTGTCTTCCAGTCCTCTGGGGCCTTCCAAGCTGCCAAGATGGTGTCTATAGGTAGCCATGATGAGGCAGGGTTGCTTATTAGCCATTCCCCAGGGTTCTCACTCACCTTTGGGTGCTATTTCCACAACCACCACAGGACCACTTATCTCAATATCCTGTTGACTATGCCAATAGTCAGCCCACTTAGGGGGCCCAAGGGAAAGTTTTGAGGGTGAGGTCCCATATATGCAAGACATCAGTAACCACAGCAGGCAGCTCGGAGCAAAGCAGAGCAGAAGAGCAAGAATCAGACTGAGCTGCCTGTGACTACTGTATAATTCTTATACAGGTTGTTATCTCACGTTTGCATTCTTACATGGTGCTATAACCAACACATGAGTATTTACCTGTACTAAGTCATGGTTACAAACTCTATCCCATTGTACACCTGTGCTTGACAAGCGAAATAACATCCTTAGGTGTCCTAAGATGCGTCTGAACTTTGAAGCAGTCTGAGTGGTTCCTCACACAAGGGTAAAGCCCTGAGTTCAATTGCAGCACCACAAAAATTAACGAAAGAAACAAACAGAATTAGTTTAAATACCGAGAAAAATGTTATGGAGTTCTCTAAAACAAACACTTTTAGATAACTGTGTAGATTTGGAAAAGCAATATTAATTTGGTAATTTAGAAAAGAAAAGCTGTACATAATGCATGTTTGTAGAGAGGGGCCTTGTACATAAACCAATAAAAGTATCCTTGTTTCCAATTACATATGATGGGGTACTTCAGGACACACTGACTCAATAATGAACTGACTCATCATGAGAAATTATAAAAAGAACTACTATGAAGTCAAGAAATTTCAGGGTCTTTTATTTGGAAAGTAAGTATATTTCTCCTCTATCTCCTGTCCAGCAAAGAAACTCATTTAACGTTAAAACAGCCTCATTATAAAAATATAATCAGTGTTTGGGTGTTTTTATTGTTAAAAGTTATCTAAAAAAATCAAGCTGTTGCAAAGAAAGAAAAAGATCCTGGAATCTGATTGTACTGTCCAAGGGCAAATCCAAAGTGGCTCTGATTTTACCTCAAAAGTGAAGCATTGGACTACACACAAACATGCATGTGTATGCGCACGCGCGCGCACACACACACACACACACACACACACACAAACACACACTTTTGGTTCATGGAGAAAACTCAAATTTGAAAGAGAGAAAGTTTATACATTTTTAGTTGTTTATTCTTCATCTGATTACTTACTTTTTAAATTGGAAGCTGTGGCAAAAGTACTAGCAAGCAATTTATCAACAATATTAACAAGTACGAAAGTTTCTACACAAAAACTTTCTGTAGTGAAAGCTGTATAGAAGGTATGGTTTCTAATTTCTATACAAAAGCTAAGAAAGCTTTATCAGAGAACAGTGTCTTTCCTCAGTGAAGATAAAAGAGACCTAGCCACACCTATTCATCAAGATTTCAAACTCACTTTATGCTTGGCTTTTATTTAAGAATGAAAATGTTTATTGTGATTATCCTGTCCCACTCTTGCCATTATATATTTGGTATTTGTGAGACAGATCACTTGCCTTTTTAGTTCATGGTTCTCAGAATGAAGAGGAGAGATTTATGGTCTAAAATAGGTCACAACCCTTTTGGGGACATAACTTAATACATGAAGAAAATTGGGGTGAACTGAAGGATGAGTTCAAATATTTTTCAAGTTGGAAGGAAGAAATTGTGGGAAAAAATTTGACAGTAGTGGATTGAAAAAGCTGACATACTCTGAAAATTCTTGGCCTTTCAAGGCACATTGCGGTGTCTGATCTCAGTCACAGAACTGGATTTGCTCAATAGGAAGCAAATAGGAAATAGGGACATGTGCAAAAGCAATTGTACAACTGAAGTTGCTCTTGCTCTTGACAATTTCCATTATTACGTGAAAGTCATTCGCCACCTATCCTACTGGCCTGAGGAGGAGGACGAAAAATGTTTTTGCAGAAACTTGTCAGATATTTGAGCCCGAACAGCCTGTACCATAAGGACGTGTACACATGAATGTCAATGTCAAAGTCTAATTATTAACATTGGAAACTTCCTTTAAAGGTAACATGCCAAAGCCAGCTTTAAAGGATCTGCTTTTTAAGAAACATGACTCTCTTACCTATAAAAGCCTCAAGATTATCTTTATTTATAGCCGAGTAGTATTTCATTGTGGAGACAACTTGAGACCATATTCATAAACAAAGTGAATTAAACTCACCTTTGTAAATATCGTAGTTTCCCTTGTGTTAAAAAAAAACCTGAAAGGGCCATAAGATCCACAATGTACAATAGATACTGTGATAATGAAAGGAAGTGAAAATGTTTGAAAGGAAAACAAAATTGGCATAGGAGAAAGGAGAAAAGGGAGAAGGGAAAAGATTATATCTGTATAGGTATACATAGATATGTTTAAAGAAGATAGATAACTATACTATGAATCTGTTAGTTCAACAAAAGAACAGTTTGTGCTTTCATTGTATGATTGTTTGGTCACTTTTTCACGCCTAAATCTTATAACTTGAACAACTAATTCTAAGATAACATTATGCAATATATTAACTAGTGTTAGTTTCCTATTTTTTTTTAAATTCCATGTCATTTCTATCCTTTTTTCTGTTTTGCTTTTTAAAATTAAAAAAATTAAAAAAATTTAAAAAAAAAGAAATATGACCTTAAAAAGTATAATATAGCTGGACTAGTTTGTGCTCTGAATATGTGTCATTGGAAGTATAGAGATATGAATGAAACTGCAGAGTCAAATGCAATTTAACAAAATCTGAACCAGTTTTTGTGGACTTTCAGCTTGAAAGGAGAACAATTCTTTAAAAACATGCTGAATTAAAATGCTTTGATTAAGTAATTTAGCACGTTTCTATGCCCCATGCCTAACTATTAAATGCAAATGTCACCCAAAGTAGGTTATACATGAGGGGAAAATGGGAGCTGGTATCTGATATGCTGGTACATACTTGTGAAAACCAATTTACTTGGGAAATAAATAGAGTATCATTTAATTTAAGTGGAACAGCAAACACGGTCTAGCAATTTTTCTGACTACAGTTTCCATCTTCTAAAAATCTAGAAATAAGAATTACATTTTCATCAGTAAATGGCTTAAGAATAGAGGGAGCTGGAATTTTCAATTTGTATGCACGCTAAGTAGTCACTTCATCCTAAAGCTATAATTGAAAGTCTTTTATATGGTAAATTCAGAATAATTACCAAGCCAGAATATAGTAAATATAGCAGCCAAAGAAGTTCTATGAAAACAAAAACTTAATTTTCAGTTTTTATCACGTAGTTAATACTTGGCCTTTTATGAATAAGATTTTAAATGTCTCCAGTGAATGGCATGGACTGTGTACCAGCTGCAGTTCTTTCTTTCCGGTAAAATATAGTTCTTTTTTCCAAGCAGAAAATATACAGACAGCATATTTGACTTAATATGTGATTATTTTTTTATTGATAACAAAGAGTGAATAATTTTAGGGCAAGGTTTTCTTTTTTTGCTTTTATTCCCTCTGTCCATTTATCAGCTCTCCCTCGGGAGCAGCCTTACATTTTTATTTTCTTATTTTGTCACATCTAACTGAAATTCTTTAAAATGTCTTTATCAAAAGGTCAGCTACCTCTTCTATCCAATTTAATTTTATCTAGAAAATTTCGTGACTTTGGATTTGGATTAGTGATAGTTAAAGATAAGTGTAATGTCACAGGCACTGGTACCTTGGCGGCCAGAAAATACAGCTTGCTAACCAGCAAGGATTTACAGTGAAACTGGGTAGAACAAGTAATAAGGACAAAATGAACTCTGCCTATGAACCTCTAATCTTAACTTTTAGTGGATCAGACATGAAAAGTGTAAAGTCACTTTAAAACTATTAGTAGGCTCCTAGAACAGCAAGGTTTTTCAGAATTTTAATAATACAGACTGGGTCCTTCAGAAGCAGATTTTTGGCTTGCATTGGGAGTATTAAAAATCAAATAAAAATCCCAGAAAAGCAAATATTTTAAGTGACTTATAAAACTGCCTTAAAATAGATTCTTAATGCCCAGTCTTACAACACAGTCTCTACAGTAGAATAGAAGTTTCAGACTCTTTAGCTTGGAAGCCATTAAGTAATAAAACTTGCTGCCTAATGGCTTTTGTTATTAATTTATGCTTAACAAGCAACATTTAACCAACCACTTAGGGTTTGTAATAGGAAAGAATGCCTATGCTTTAGCCAGCGCAAGCATATACATCTATGTGGTAATATTGCTTTGCTTTCCATGTTAATTAATACCAGTCTTTCTGTTACTCATGTGGATTTGTCTTCTGTGTGAACCTGCCCAAAGGTAGTGGCAAAATCAAGTCGTTTTGTATACTTTTTTTTGGTATTGTAAATCAAACTCAGGATCTTGTGCTTCCCTGGCAGGGACTGTGCTGCTGAGCTGCATTCCAAGCCTATATGCTTTGTTGTGTTTTTCTTGCAGGACCTACCGTCACATCTAAGGTTTTAAGAAATTCCACTCTTCTTCCAGGCTCTAGAGTAGGTGCCTTCCTTGCTCTTTCCAGACTTTCATGGATCTGTTTCTTAACTTTGGGAAACATTCCTTCATCCCTGTCTCCATGGATATATTTCTTTCTCCTTTCTATGTGCTCATGTCTTTTCCAGTGTTTTACTTACAGAGACACTTGCCATTGGGTTCAGGGTCCATCTGGATAGTTGAGGATAAGATTGTCTCAAAATCTGCAACATCTGCACAATTCCTTTTTTTCCAAATAATTTTCAATATTTGGAGTGTCTGAGTGTTAGGGTACAGATATATCTTTTGGGGATTACTATTCAACAAATTATGTTTTTGAATGTTATGGTAACTGTCATCTTTGTAAGTTCACCTCATTTATTAATATTTCTAGTAAAGAAAATGTTACAACTTCCCACAGCAAATAATGTCTCTTTAGTGAATTCTTCATGTTTAATTTAGAATCATGACTCTGAGTACCTTTGGGGGCCAGCTGCTTCATTCAAAAGCAGAAACAGATGAAAATCTACTGGATTCAGTTTAAATCCTTACCATTTATTGAGGGAACTTTCTACTATTGGAGAAACATTTTTATTTTGGATTGCAATGGAAAAATCATTAATGCTTATTGTGTTGCTCATTATAAAATCAATAATAAGCATTGTAATATCATTAATCCCACATTGAAGGTGGCATCAATGGGTTTTGTAGGATTAAATTTAGAACTGTATTTCACAACAGAATGCTTTCAGATAAGCCTTTTTTACTAAAATGTGATATGATATTAACACAAGGATTTGAACTTTTGTTCTTTACCGTTTTGGGATATCAATTAATATTAAACTTAAAGATTTTATTTCTATTATATATATTTTTATGAAATAATAAGGATCTTTCCCACAAAAGTCTCTTAAATCACTGAACAGAATGTTAGATCAATGAAAATTTTCAAGAATATATTGAACATACACTTTGATTGCTGTGACAATGAGATTAGAAACATCATAGGGCTCTACCCAGAATTTCAAAAATTTGGATTTAAATCTTTTTTTAAACAAAGGAACCAAGTAAGACAGACGATTTGCAGGATTTAGTTTTTGTAGGCTTAATATGTGACTCCTCATATTTCTGTAGAGAACAATTTCAAAATGTGACCAGGACCTAAAATGATTCAGTTATTTTCTGTCTTTTAAACTGCTGCTTGGAGACAGGATTTTGGGTCATAAGGCTTACTTGAGAATGAAAATGAGAAAATAGAAATAATTAGTATTTTTAATGCCATGAAAAATGTACCTTTTTTCTAAATGTTAAGTGTCTGTATAATAATTATCAGAACCAGCTAAACTTTTGTATAGAAACTTTATAAAGAAAAAAAAAAAAGACCCCTTTTCTGCAGCTCATATACACTTATAAATTCTGACTGAGGAATACTACAGAGTTGGTTCTGATGGTACATCCCTGTAATCTAAACTTTGCAAGTAGCTTAGGTAGAAGGATAGCAAGTGTGAGGCTAGCCCAAGCAGGGAGACCATGGCTCCATAAAGGGGGAGCAGGTTGGAGAACAGAATATACAACTAAATGGTGGAACACTTGCCTAGAGTGCTCACAGCCTGAGATTTGGCATCTAGAGAGCTTCAGATGTTATAAACTGTTTTCAGGGAAAAAGAGAAAAGAGAACTAACATCTGTGAGGCAAGATGTATTCAGAAAGGCATGGTAACTGGTCTCACCTACAAATTGAGGGTAAAAGTGAAAAAAATATAAAATTTATTTACAGGAAAAAGCAAAGGCCATCAGCTAATTTTCCAGTCTTCAGTAATAAGTAATCAAATATTCAAAACACAAGCAGAAAATAATTCGTATTACAAAATAATGTTTGTATTTGTTCATAATTTCCTGAATCTGGGTGTGGAAATATTCAGAAAAACTATTGCTTCCAAGTTTTTACAGTGATATGTAGTTGGACATGAAAAATAAAAGATTTTCAAAGGTATTCAAATAAGGAAAATGCACACCTTTCTTAACAGAGTTTAGGCAAAGATTTTAGAGATTTTATAAAGATGTGTAGCTATCAATTCAAATCATATCTGAGATTTAAGTATTATTTAATAGAATTTTGTTTAGTTCAGTTTTTCTCCTTTTAAAACATTAAAAAATCACAAAAATCTGTATATTTGTTTAGCTTCTGTTTACTTCTTCAGCAGTTAGATTGATCTTAGTTTTCCCATTTAATTAAAGCAGAAATACATTTATTACTTTGAATTCTTTGAATTTAAGAGATCAATAAGAATTGCAAACAACTCTGAAGAGTCTTATTGTTTCAATGTTATCTGTTCTTCAGCAGTTTTAAAAAGCATATTGAGAGCACTACTATTAAACTAGATTTCTCTCTAAGCATACATTGGTGGGTATAGCACTTCACAGCTGTAGGTAAAAGAAAGTCTACAGTCAACATCATGTTGAATTACTTACTGAAAAAATGAGTAATTATATTTATTGTTGTGAAAAGTATGATCTAATATACTAAGTATTGTTCAGCCATTCAATTTTCCTACTGTGTAGAGCTTGTAGATACTAGAAGCTCTTTGACATGCACTAATACTATAATTAATTGCCTTATTGAAGTGAAATCCAGAAAGAAAAACACAAATTGGATATATACTGGTGTTTCCCACTTTTGAAGAATTATAAAGCTCTATCACAGTTTTCTAGACAAGGTAACTGGATGCTCAAAACTTATGTATTTGTAAAATTTTTTGTAATATTTTTATATGACTGTGAAACAAGAAAAAATTTGAAGATGTTCCGCTGGTGCGAAATTTCAAACATAGTCTTCTGAGTCCAGCAGGTAGAGGCTGACCATTTGGCTCTGAGCATGCTACAAACCATGTGGTAATTCCCTCCTTCTGTGGGTAAACTCCAAATTTTTACCTACTCTGAATAAAACACAGTAAAAGTGTTACAGTCTCACACTTTTGTAGCAAATATAAGACATGTCGAGACATAAAAGAAGTATAATCATCAATGGATAAGAAATAGTAGGGGAGGCGCCTAACAGAGCTACAGGGCAGGACAACAGTAGGAAGCACAGTGATACTTGTTTGCATAGACCTCCTGCCTCAAAATCCATCTGAAATCCGCATCTTCTATGCTACTCAGTGAAAATGTTACTGATTTGCTTATTTTGATGGCTTTATACTTAAGTAGTTCTCAGGAAATTTGCTTTTTCTTTGTAAGATAATTGTAAGGTAATTTATTAAATAGGTATCATGGAATCATAGTATGCATTAGTAAATTTCTGAAAAGAAAATTAAGGAACTCCTTTAACACGAGGAGGGTGGAGTCAGACTAAACACCTCATCCTGCACCAAGTGCAACTTCCTGGGGTGAGCTGGCTAAAATTCACCTGCAGTTGTGACCCAGATTACCAATCATTCTGGCTGTATTTCATGCATTGAAACATCCATACTAAGTTGACTTAAACTAATGTACTCATTGTAAACTTAACATATTTAAAATTTAAAAAATAAATAATATTCACTTTATACAAATTTCACTAGTTGAATTAACGCATATTTGTTGGGTTAGAGTTTGGTAATCAAATAGTATAAAAATAAAATAAATACATTAATCAAGACATGTTGCTTTATAATACTGTTGTAAAATAAGAAAGCATAAATGCATTATAAATCTCAATGATTTAACTTCTACTCTGTTATTTGCACATGGCCTTTTTTCTCTTTGTATTCAAAATTTATCTCAATCTGACAAAATTCCATAAGGTCTTATGTACCCAGAAATTCATGTACCTAAGTACAAAATGGAGCCTATTAAATTTCCCTAACTTTATGGTTTCTTGAATAATGTGAGGAAAATAGTTTGTTGATAATATTAAAAATGCTGTACTTTAACTCTGTGGCATGAAGAGGAGCTAGCAGGCGAATGGACACAATGCATCATTCACTATCAAATTCTATACTTTGAATTAAAAAGGAATTTTTTTCATACCTTTTTGAGACTGGGTTTCATTATGCAGTTCAGGTTGGCCTTGAATTTACTTTGTAGCCCAGGCTATCCTTGAACTCACAGCAATCCTCCTGCTCAGCCTTCGGAGTGCTGGGATTACATGCACCACCACGCCCAACCTACAAAGGAAATTCTTATCCTGATAGTTATTTAATGAGGTTTGATTGTGTTAAAAATGTAATTTTGGACTTAACACATTTAAAATAATTTCAAATTATTGAATTGCTAGACTTAAATTCATTTCACTTTACGCGTGGCTAAGAATTAGATGTAAAGTGGACAAAAATGAATAAGAAGACAAATAATGTGCAAACATTCTCTTCTATCATAGGTTTGCCTATGTGTAAATATAAAGATGAGACTTGAGTTATTAGAGACCTTAGTTTTAGCAATATGTATAAGATATGGTCTGAAGGTTTCAGATAATGAGGACCGAAGGCAGTATATTCTATTTTCTTAAGCATATTGTTTATAATTTTGACATTATTTCAGTCAAATACATTGCCCCCATAACACCTTAAAAGTCAGCAGTTATCTTAATATAAAACAACTAAAGCTGGAAGGAAATATTACAAAATAGTAGTGCAGAACACAAAGTTGAGAAAATAAAATTGTCTTCTGAGTTTTCACTTACAGAATGAACTTGTAGTACTTCCTTAACTTTCTTTTAGTCCACTGTGTCCTGCAAAAGAGCATCTTAATTTTAGCTTTCCTACATTCTTTGAGCTCTAAATGACTTGATTACAAGAAAAGCTTTCTGTTCATCAATATAATTAATAGCCAGGCCTGCTTGCCTCCACAGGGACAAACAGCAATTCAAGATTATACTGTAATTAGCACCATCCCACTGGACCTAGGTTCGGACTGGTATCAGACACATAGATGGGCAACCAAAACATCTCAATCATTCTTTCCCCAAAATGCACTGATCTTTCTATTTTAGAAGTTATAGGTAAGATAGAATTAATGATGCTAGTGCTTTACCTTACTGTGTACCTCACCTCCTCACTGGGCAAATACTTACCAAGCAACAATAGTTTTAATCCTATTTGTTTATTTTAGTTTCATCTAATTTTGCTCTATAAGACATTTTTGGAGAAATAGCTTCTGTGGCAGCTTCTTTTGGGACCCCTCTTGTCCCTCACGTGCTTTCTCTTAGCCTCCTTTTTTGTCCTTGGAATTTTTGATATTCAGGGGACATGAACCTGACACATCTGGCATCTTACAGGTTGGGAGTTACTTTTCCCGTCACAGTATTTTAACACAGTATTGCTAACACTTGGCTTCATATAAGAAATCTTTTTACTTTTAAGCTAGTTCATTTTGTTTACAACCTTTGTGATAGTGTATAGAAAGATGGCCTGCTTGAAGGGTGTGAGTGTGTAGACAGTAAAACACACAGAGAATATTTGCACATTTTGCTAAAATAATTATCAAAATACTTAACATAAGTCTAATGTTTTTATTTATATCTACAATTTGACTACATCATAGTTAAGAAAATTAAGGGAGATAAAGTGAGAGAAATAGAGATAAGTGAGAAAGAAAATCTCATCATTACAGATTATAGTGGCTAAATAGGGAACTGGATGGAGGAAGTTAATGAAACCCATTTCCCGTAACATTTTGGATCATATTAGGTAAAGCATATCAAGAAAGGTAAGCATTTATACAAGTATTCACGTAAAATATATCTTATCATGTATTAGCACTCACAAGAGTTTGCAAAACAGGGGCCAGACTCCTTGAAAGACTTTACGTGCTCTGACTCAGCCTTAATGCAGGACACAAATGTATATGATTGACCTATAAGAGCAACCCACAGAGTCAAATGCAGAAATATCTGTCCATCCCCGAGAGATCTGTAGGAGCCAGCAGAAGTCCTGGAGCCCTCAGCAATGTCCCGGATGAGTCTATTTTAGGACGTTGAAGGATCCATGACCAAAGCCCAGGAGATGAAAGGATCAGTTCCAGAAACTAAAGAGTCTGCACTGGCAGGCTGAAAGGCCTGTGCTGGAAACTGAAGAATCTGCGCCAAAAGTTAGGAGATGATGCCCAAGGCAAAGGTGAAGACGTGAGCTCTTCAGAAAACAGCAGTCATCCATCCTCAGCTGTGGAGGGGACTGGAACTCCTTTGAAGAGCACAGGATGATTTTTCTCTTAGGAAAGTCACCTGAAATCCTTGTCTCCCATTTTCCTTTTATAGTGTTTTATAGTATTTTCTTTTATAGTGTTTTATAGTGTCCCAACAGCAATCCTTGAAGTATGCTGACTCAATTCAAGTGGGCATTCCCCACTCAAGTTGACAATCAATTAACCACATCATATAATAATTGTAATATTTTAGAATCTATAACCACCCAGCAGATAATGTAGCCTTTTATATGGTAGACTATGTCCTATTATATATTTCTTATAAATGTATTGAATTAAAGGAGTTTTATAAAGTGATAAAATATGTACATGTTATTAATTCTTTTGAGTCTTTCTCTTAACACCATAGAAACTGTATTTATAAAGAGGATTCAATGGGTTGAGGCTTGACATGCACCTATCATGTTGCAAATTTGAATCCAGTTTCTTGCCCAATCTAAGCCAAGTCTTTTAGCAGATGTATTATGCTTGATGCAATGAGATTGGAATTGTGGGAATGTGAGAAGTAAGCAAAAAGGAAAGTGGCCTGGGCACAAAGCAGTTGCCCACATATTTGTCCAAAACCTCAGCAGTGCTAAACACTGTTGAGTGACCCATAATAACACAACTCAGGCCAGAAGGACAGAAATTTAAACATAACCTATGAAATACAGTCAACATGTGAACAGAGTATTTATATTCAGCCTTTAGTGCATTCATCTATCCTTGGACAAATTTACATGCAGAGTAAAAGTGTAATTTGAGAATGAATTCTTGGCGTGCTCCATATCCTAGCAGGAGGGATCATTACTGTCCGTATGCATAACACACTGAGCAATCAAGGAGATTTTTACTTCGTTGCATTCAGAGAAGTGACAAGAATAAACTTAGTTAGGTACTTACTAAGCACACTGGAAAGATAATGGCTCATTAAAGCCAAAAATAATCAGAAAATATTTTCTGAATTAATGCTATAGAAAAAATTACATTTAAAACCACATAATTTCCTTCAGAAATTTACAAACTGGTAGTTTAGATCACTTTGTGATCAGCAAGCCTTTTTCCTGAATCATGCGTATTATTTTTCTTTTTTGTATACAAGGAAGTACCCCCAATTTGTGACATCTACTTTTTTTGTGTATATATGCATTTTTTCAGGGGTTGGATAACTCTTGACAATAGTGTTTCTTGGGAGGATTACTACTCTTTGTCATTTCCTTCTGCTTCTTGTATTGGAAGCAGGAGTGTTGGCAAGGGTACCAGTCCCCCTGCTGTGCAGCAGTGAGGATGACAAACTCCAGCTAAAGGCAAAGTAGCTGTCCTTTGAGCAAGGTAGCAGGACAAATGGCATAAACAGGAAAAAAATCAGAGCTGTGAGGGAGAAAAGAGCGTAGTCATCACAAGATTGTATCATTATCTTTTCCTCTATAAGACACCTGCAGTCAAATGAACAGATTCAAAGTCTCAATTGCAGTTATGATTGGCTGGATTAGTGTCACACAGTAAATTTCTTTCTTTCTTTTTGGCTTTTTTCTTGAGGTGATAATGCAAGTACAGTTGAATCTGATTGGACTCCTCATTTTCCAGGGTATTGATACATTTCACTAATGCATCATCCTACTATTTTAAGAGAATATAGCTTAAACTGATGAGATAATGGATCTCTGAGTCTTTCGTCTATCAGTTAAACTATATGCTCACAAACTATTGGCTACCATAGTATGACATATCTATACACCTATGAGGATTTTTAAGGTATTCTCCCAAGAAGGGGGTTATGAACAACTTCAAAATTCTTCCAGTGGATAGTTTATGTTTGCTGAAAGCTGAAATTAAGCACAAAATATCTAGGAAAGGCATTACAGTTGCCCTAAAATGTGTCCCCATAGTTCACAGGTGGGATTTTTGAAAGTTGATTGAATCATGGGGATATTATACTCATTAGTATATTAACCCGTTGCCGAATGTGCTGTTACACAGTGAGACCAGGCTGGGGAAGGTGGGTCACTGGGGGTATGATCTGGAAGGGTACATTCTTGCCCCCAGACAATTTCTCTTTTTGGCTGTCTTACTCTTTCAGTTACAATGAGGTGAGTATCTTACTCCTCTACCATGATGTTTCTGCCTTGGAGCCAGCTAACTGTGGTTGGAAACCTCTGAAAACATGAGCCAAAATAAATCTTTTCTCTTTTAAATTGTATTTGTCAAATTTTTTGTACCAGCAACCGAAATGTTGACTTAGAGAAGAGGACTGTGTTTCCAGGGGAAATTAAAGAAATTTTAACATAAAATTTGGGGAAAGGTTTAATCCAAGTTGTAAAATCTTTCCTCCTGCATATGCAGAACAACTTGTTCTAGTCAGGAAGAGCCACTGTCATGTCTGTTCCATTGTCATTTTGTACAAAATCAATTGTGTACATGCTTCTTATATTATCTCCTTTGCCAAGATGTCCAGCACTTTCTTACCAATTATCCAAATGTAATCCATTCCCACAATCCCAGTGGTAAGCCTTCTTCTCATCTCACGCCTTACCTAAGACCTTTCTAGTTCCATCTTCTCCCTTTCTTTTCTTCTATAATTGCAAACAGCACTATTAAAAAGTCAGCCAAGTAATCTCTGAAAGGCTCTACTTACTAAAAATATCCACCTTTCATAGGAGTTCTATGAATTATAGGTAATTATCTGCATTCTAAAGAAGAGGAAATTAACCAAGTTGTTGAAAATCACTCAGTTGTTAAGTCGAGCCAGGATCAAAACCCAGTGGTTCCAGATTGGGTACTCCTGACTAGTGTAGCATGCACAGGCTTTGGTCTCACAGTAGATGATGTTTTCTATGGCTACACATCTGTATAAGTCTGAATTTGCCACTATTATTTTATTGCTGTATCTATCCGCTAGATAGATAAATAGAATCACATACCATTTTATGTGTAATATAAGTATATATATTCACTGATAGCTAGCTAAATGGTAGATACATGAGAAATATATACAAGATAGATCAAGATATGTACATGACAGATAGATCAAAATGCCACATTAATATGTTCTGAGACACCTCTAACCTCTTTTGAGGAAGAAGACATTTAGTGTTTTAGTTATATCCTATATAACTTGTCAGAAGGTGTTAAACATGTCAATACTTCATAATTGTTAAAATACCAAACCAAGTAGTTTAGCTTGAATCCAGAATTTACTATAGTATGATTTGGAGAAATCTTATTAAGTTATTTGCATCTATGTTGTCTTATCTATAAATAGTTTGGAATAACAGTTTCTCATGGAGCTGTGGCTAGCATTTATTAAATTCAAATCACTTAAAAAGGTGCCTAATACAATTTGGACTTTCCTTTAGTGTTAATTGCTAAATATGGGACTATATTTTGGTGGGAGTTAAACTTCTCTGCCAAGTTCTGCAATACTTTAAATGTTTTCTGAAATGCTTTGAATTATTCAATCTGATGCTTTCATGTTAGGTTTCTGCAATTCAAACCTATAGATTTTATTAATACCACTAGTTTTCCCTGAGTACATTTTGCCAGTAGAGTATAAACATAAATTTTACATGTTTACTGCAAACTTTTTCTTAATTTCAGCTATGTGGCATCTATTTGGCAAAAATATCTTTCCACCATCATGGGATTATGACTTTGGTTTGTTTGCTGTTTTTTATGATTTATTAGGCTTGTTTTTAATATAAAGAAGCTGCTGGCATGAATTAAATTGTTCTAAATGCTATAATAAGTGTGTTACTAGAGTTATACCTATCTTTTTCATACAGCAAGGTATGAATTTATTATGATTTTGGTAGAATCTGGGATGAATATATTGCTCTTTGTAGATCAAAGCTTAGAAATATAAGGTATAGACTCTACATTCTAAATATGTGATTACACAAAAACTATCATTTTTCTTGGTGGCCTTTTATTGCTCTGAAGTTAACATATCCATTTTTGCTACTTCAGTGAAGTTTTTAAAAACATTTCATTTGTTTTATATTTCCATTCAATTAATTTTCCCTTCTTCTATCTGTTCTAGTAATTGGGCAGGGTGATAAGAAAAATAAATGACTTGAATATTTACTACGTATTACAAAATTCTCCAGGCATATTTCCTGCTTCCTTTAATTTCTAAGTGTTTTTCTTTCTCATGTCTTCAAGTGTCAATGGGCTGGGATTAACAGACCCCATTGCTCAAAGCCACTGTCATTTCACTGCCCAGTGGGCAAAGACTAAATGGAATGATTGTGGGATGGTGTCCAGAGACAAATAACATTAGAAGGGACTCTCTGAGGCATGTGATAAGTTGAAGCAATAGGATTTTTCTGTTGAGATAATCACAAATCTTTCTCTTCACAGCAGCTCTTGTTCACTTGTCTTACCATATTAAAAAGAGCTGAAATCTAGAACTTTTTCTTCATTAATATTTACACTAAGTAAAGGGCATTAATGAGGAATAATAGCTCAAATGAAGCCTCTTCTAAATTAAATGACCTTAAAAATATTTTAGATTTTAAAAAGACAAGTCTTTATGACCACTTCATGATTTTAAATGAAGCATTTGAGAACTTCAGCAGGGAATATCCTTATAAAGGTCATATCCATGAGGCGTGATGAAAAAAATATGGTGTTATTTTTTTAATTTATTACAATAAAAGACATATTTCCATTCATCTTTCTTGAAATACTCCCCTTACTACTTTGAACACATTTGTCCCTTAGTTCCGGGCTATTTTCTTAAGTAGTTCCGTAAGTCTCTTTTCATGTCTGTTGTTGAGCTGTTATGGCTGTCTCTGTGTCCTTAATTGATCCAAAACATTTACCTTTTGTGGTCATTTTGATTTTGGGGAGGACCCAGAAGTTGCAAAGTGCCAAACTGGGTGAATAAGACAGGTGAACACACTTTGTAATGTTTTTATGAGACTATCTTTCTGTTGGATGGCACTGGGCAGCAGGATTCATTGTTTTTGTTCACACCTTGTGAAGATCCTCACAAAAGAGTACTTAAAATCTGCCTCAGAAAGTATTAAGAATGATGGTATATGTGTGTTTTGGAGTATTTTTTGGGGGGATTAACAGTAATATGCTTTTTAATGTACTTTTTAAAATCTTAAGTATTCACTGTATATTTCAATCACACTTTATGTGTGTTATGGATTAAAAAATGGTGATCAGTTTAACGCCAGCTGGATTACATCAGCATGGTCCTGAGGGTGGATGTTCCACCTGAGGAAAGTTGCCAGCATAGAGATGTGGAGAAGGAGAAGGGAGGTGTTGAAGCACTATGGGTTCTGTTACGTGTTGCTGTTTGAGCTGATGGTTCTCCTGGAGAAGCTCTGATCCTCACATCAAGCATTGCTTCCTGGCTCTGGAGGGGAAG
The DNA here is from genome assembly GCF_034190915.1 of Cavia porcellus. NCBI lineage: Eukaryota > Metazoa > Chordata > Mammalia > Rodentia > Caviidae > Cavia > Cavia porcellus. The sequence continues at coordinate 41,033,808 of NW_026947496.1, read as the reverse complement.
ACGTGTGCCACTTGGTCTCCAGGATGAGCCTGTCATGCTGACTTCCTGGCATGTACTTGACTGTGCTTATCATCGGAGGAGCTTGGGGCCTCTGTGTCACTGAGGATGGCTGTGGTGTTTTTCAGGACATTCCCTGGTCTTTGTTGTGAGTGTGACTTCTCCCTTAACCTACCAGCACAGCTCCTTCACCCTACTGGCCTAGATTTTCTAGTTTCCACCGCTGACCTTTGGGCCTTCCCGGCACAGATCTGTAAAAGAGACTGGTGTGAGTCCTTCTTGTGGGCTCTAGACCCCCAGTTGGACTTGTCAGAGGCACTGTCATGATGTCTGGATCTTCATCTGGAATCATGTGGGACATTGCTGTGGGATTTAGGCCCTTGGCTAAATATTCTATGTCTTTAGTGTTGTCTATAGACTTCCTACATTTTCTTGTGATAACTCTGGATGACTATCATAAGTAATATTATAAACTCCATGTCCTGGTTCTAATTGTTCTCTACACAACCCCTGACTACCACAATGTGTATGACATTGTGAGACCAGAAAATATTTTTTTCAGAAACGTTTTTCAAATGTAATTTTATAAATTTAGGACAACCTGCTGTCCACCAAGGACATCAGTATATAAAAGAAGTCTTACTGAAAGACATACCTTCCTTGAAGGTGTTCTTATCTAATAGAGATTGTAGGATAGTCTTTCTTACCACCGAATCACTTCCAGACATGGAATCATGCTCCACAGCAACACTGTAATGGTGACACATTGTGTCAACCTGAGAGGTTTAAGAGACTGAGGAGAGGGCAAGGAGAGGGTCTGAGTGCTACACCTGCTCTAGGAAAGGTATTCTGCTTACAATATAAGAGAGGGAAAAAAGCTTACTATCCCTTTTTGCTCTTGTTACTTTTACAGTCTTGTGGAAACTTAAGGTGTTGCCCCTGTGTCATGTCATCTTGCCTAAGAGTCAGCTGATTACGAACTGAAACCTTCACAAACTAAGCTAAATAAACCTTTCCTTCCTTAATTTTTGGCACTAGATATTTTATGCCAGCAAGAAGAGAAAAGTACCTAACACAAGCACCTTAAATATGGTTCTATATTTCATATGATGCTAGAGTTAATAAATTCTATACATATAATTGCATTCTGACTTCACTTCCTTCTTTTACCATCTCTGAAATTATTGTTTACTTGTGACTGTTGCTACTTAAATAGAAGGCTCTGGTTAGCTCAGATAATGCTACTCCAGGTTTCTTTTATAATCCGTTTTCACAGAAGCCATGTCAACTTCCAAACATAGGTGACTGTTGACAACTTGGCCTCTGTCATCTGTATTACCGCTAATGTAGACATGCATGATGTTACTGACATTGCTCCCTGCTTGGGTTGCTGAAGTTCATGGCATTACAGTTACCGCTGAAGGTACAGACTCTGAAAGCTAATGCTGATGCTAAAACTATTCTTTCCTTTGTTACTACAATCAGTACATTGTTCTGCAGACAGAAAAATCTTTTCTTACATCTTTGTGTCCATGACCTGATCACAGAGCTGGTCAAATTTCTATTTTTAAGTGCTGAGTTATTTAGACATATAAATCTCTTAAGAATTTCTCATTTTCCTTGTTGTTTGTATTTTGTTTGTTATGTTTTATGTTAAAAAACTTCAAATGTTTTACACAAAGGTCAAAGATAGGCAAATGGTCCAACAAAGTTTTTTTGTAGCAATTTTATGATGGGTATAAATAATCTGGGCTTGTTGCTGACCTGGGTAACATGAAAAAGAGAGCCTCAGAGAAATGCTAAAGATGGGGAGACCTACGGGACATTTTACTTGAAATTTACATTTGCTTGCTTTTTTAGTTCTTGACATTTAAAAAAATTTTTATCAAGTACTAGATGAACACAAGCTAAAGGCATAAAGATTTCACTGACCACACATGACAAGAATTTCAAACTTAGCAAAAAATAGTTTGGATAAATCACTAAACTAACCATGAAGAATAGGAAGCTCTAAGGAACAGGGAGAATCTTAATTTTAGAACTACTAACTTATAATATCCAACAACACTGATGTCAACAAAAGGTCATATAATATTAAAAGAAAACCTCAGAAAGTATGGCATGTCTAGGAAAAATACAATTCAAATAAACATGAGAAAACCATGACAAAACCTTGATGGTTAATTAGACAAAACCTAACATCAAATATCTCAAGTTTGTTTAGAATTGATTTTATCATGTACTTTAATAAATTTAGGAAAGTCCTGAAGAAAGTCCTAAAGAAAAATATAATAAAAGCTTAAACAAAGCAAGAATGCTAGTAAAATGATAGCAATTATAAAAAGGCACGTGAAATTCTGTTTGGACAAGAGTTGAAATATTGTTTGACGTTCTCAAGAGAATGGAGAAGCCAAAGAATGCTTAACAGTAGTGAAGTTAACACGTGTAAATAAATTTCACGCAGTAGAAGGGGCCATAGTGGGTTTGAGTAACTGATAGAATTGATGAATAGGTCGTAGTGACAGTGAAGGGCCATGTAAAGTAAAAGTAAAGTTGTAAGCCTGGATATGACTATGTAAGTCGTGAAAAGAATGATTCATTAGAGATAAATGTGAAAATACTGAAAAAATTTTACCAACAGATTGTTATAAAAGAACACTCTTATTTAGTTGGGGTGTGTTGTTTATACAATATGAACTTGGCAGCTGCATTTGGGGACTACAAAAAGCAAATGAAGGTGATACATTTTGAACTCAGTGTTCACCAGTCTTAAAAAATATTGACTCATAAAAGTAAGGAGAAGCTGCTGTCAAGTATACTGTTACAGTAGAAGCACTCACATGCTGCTATCATTATTCATTCCTATTATTGCCTATTATTATTGTTATGTTACTAAGGCTAATTAGGATTTTTATTAGTGTTAGCTTCTATTTACCTGTATGAAGTTCAGCTTTAATTTCTGTATGCTATTATGTCACTCAATGGTTCTAAGCCTGTGCTATCTCAAAGAATGCCAACTTTGATTTTAAATGCTATGTATTTCAAAAACCTGTGAAACAGTTGTCACATTGCACTGAAATCAAGAAAGACAACTGGCCTAGAGATGTGAGAAAAAGTGATGTCAATTATAATCCATACATAATGTATGCAAGGTGTCGCTTTGCTCTCTGTGGTCTGGGTTTAATTTTGTCAAGCATGTTTCATGGTCATTCCTCTGAGGAATTAAAAATCTGTCTTAGAGTCCATGATCTTATTCCTCATACTGAAATGTGACAGCTGGGTTTTGTTTCTTCAGAAACCTTGCTTTGTCTTAGGCACATGGAAAAGATTTTGGATAAAGGGGAATGTTTGAGGTCGACATTTATGTAATGAGAACAAATTATGATACAGATACAGAAATGAATAAACAGTCAGAAGAGAAAACCATATTAGACAATAAATAGCAGAATAGAATTAATGTCTTTCAAAATAATAGTTGCAAAGATCATTACATATGTTTTATTTGTTTGTTTGCTTGTTTATTTTTTGTACCAGAGATTGAACTCATGATGTTGTGATTTTGAGGCAGGGCTCCTGTGCCATTGAGCTAAATCCCTGACCCCACGTTTAATTTTTCCTGTATGTTAAGCCAAAAAAGGGACAAACATTTCATTATATTGTGATTGCAAAAGCTGGCAAACTGGCACTTCAACTGAAACAATATTAGTTAAAAAGATTGTAAGGAAAAAAATTATGAAAACAGATGAAATGTATTGTGAAAAATTATATAAAATAAATTCTTTTTGAAAAAGTAAAAATGAAATGTATTCTGCTAAATTCAGCCTTGAATATTTCAATTTTACATTGCTTGACTAATGTCTGAAAAAACTGACAGTTCAAAGTTTTGAAGGAAGTACACATGTCTTAAGCATAATGAGAAAGCTTGATAATTTTGTAAGATTTCAAAATTTAAAATCATTCAGAATTCTTATTTTTCAAAAGCACTGTTTAAACAGTTTGCACTTTGAATAGCTATTCAAAATATTGTGCAATATTTTGTATTTGTAAAAATGAGTACTCACTAGCTGTGATGTATGTGTTTGTGCTTGTGTGCAAGTGTGTGTGTATGTATTATGCAGGAATACTCTTGGTCCTCAGAAAACACTCAATTGAGTTTTCACACGGGAAAATATGTATATTTCCTTCAATTTTAAGAAATTTCAAATTAATTAATAACCTGGAAGATGTCATCAATAAGCTAAGGTATTTTGTAGGAAATAAGTATGAGTGGATTAAATCTTAAATCCCCCAGTGATTCATTGAAGATTAAACAGATTTAGGAAAATATTGCTTTTTGCTTGAAAATGTAGCGTGAGATTGACCTGGCAACACAGATTCACTAGAGAAGAGAGTCTGCATATGCTTAATTAGATGTACATGAGTTTAGTTTGCTTTCATTCTTTTAACTCTTCAAGTGTCATCACAATGAATCAAAGTTTAAGACCACTGGTTTTAGGAACACAAAAGATTAACAATCTTGACACTGATAAGAAAAATAAAGTTGTAAAGTAAAATCAGTAATATCGAATATTTAGAGGGCCAGCCAATATTTAAGCATGCATTTTCATTTTAGCTACATTGCAAAAGACTTTTGCAAAAAGTGATTTCAACTAGAAGTAGTGAAATAAAGTCTAATTCCTAGTAATACACTAAGAAACTGTTTTGTTTAAAATGTTTTTAGTTTTTTTGACAAAAAAAAATACAGTTGCAAAAGTGGGTAACTTTTTGCTACAAAATCCCATAGCTTAAAAATGGTTTTAACTAGTTCATTAATTTTGATTTGAAACAGAACTATTCAATGTTAATATTTAACAGAATCAAATCAAAGTCTTCTTAAAGGGAATAAGCATTATTAAAAGAAACATTTTACACACATGTACTCATATATCAGTTTTAATTCCTTCAATGGACGTAAGAATATAACATACCTATGTTACATACTTCATGCTATCATACACCATGATACTCATGGGCCTGTAACACAGATCTACTATATAATTAATAATCATCTTATTATTACTCTTTCTTGTGTGTATATGTGTATGCATACGTGTTTGTGAATACACGTTTTACTCTTAAGTGAATTTAGATGACAATCTAATTGTAATTTATAGTATTAGGTCTATAAATATGGGTTAGTAAAGGTTAGCAACTCCTTATTGCTGATTTCCTGACAACTGGTCGTGTTATCATGACTTGTGACTAATATATTGAGCCAAGTGTCAGGAGTCTAGTTTAAAAAGTCTCTGTGTTCCTACTGAGTGAAAATATCTGCATGAGTTCCTGCAGAGGTTTCATCATGGGTGAGTCTATTCCACTTATCCAGACCCTCCTGTCGCATTACATAACAACTTTTTGTGTCATTGTATCATTGCTCTAAAATGCAAAAATTCCTAACTTTTAAAGTTATCTGGCTCCTATGGCTTCATGATATAAATTGTAGATACGAATTACAGCCTCGATGAATACAAATATTCTATATTCAAGATTAGAAAAAATACAATATAAAGTTATTCCCAACTTTTTTTTTTTAAAGAAGAATTGCCACAGTATTTGTGCTGTGCACAATGATGGTAGTGAAGCTGGGATATTTCATTGAATCAGCCTGGTCTTCAGCTATGGATGAAATTAGATTTGACAGAGACTTGGTTCTAATGCTACTATTGGAATAATTTAGAGAATCAGAGGACCTTAAGTGATAGAGAAAGAGTGACACTGAAGAGTTAGTGAAAATGGGCACATAAAATGGAATTAAATGTTAGCAAAAATACAGTGGGAAACACCGTGGCAGCAACAGATGTCTGAGAAATTGAGCAAATTTTAAAGAAAACGGATCTCAGGAAGAATAAAGTAAATCAGTATGTAGTAAACATGCAGCGTCTTAGCTAAGTGGCACATTATTTCATTTGATTCTCTTTCAATATTAAGCAGTTCAGTCATATTAACTTCATAGTATGGAAAAGAAAACTGGAAAATCAGGTTCACTAATTTGTATGTCACAAACTAGCAAGTACCACAGTCAAAATCTAAATCCATTCCTGGTTGACAAAGGATCTTTACTCCATCTGTAGTGTTTTCCAAAGAGATAAATTATAAAGAGAAGAATATATTTTCTTGTAAAATGGAGAAAATATTCTATTGAGTTTTAGGAAAATAAATTAAAAGTAGATATAATGCCGCAAAACATCGGCAGCGCCTAACTATTGCTATCAAGCATTAATTTTGAAGAAGAACGGAGAAATGGCAGCAAATGTCTAACATCTGGAGAAGTATATGCAAGAAAATCAGGTATTTCAGACATGGAGCTAAGCTTTTTATCAGCCCTGTTGCATAATTTTACTTACGCTATTTTGATTATGCATTTTAATAAATTTTACTGTCTTAAGAATAAAAACACGAGATTTGCAAAATATTTAACATAGTATACATGCACAAAGTAAGACAATTATTGGCCTTTTTGTGTAATTATGAATACTATTATCAAAAAAAGAAGAATGTGATCAAATAGTAAGAGATTAAATCTTGAAAGGAAAGGAGCAGTCAGAGGCAACTGAGGTTCTCCAGGCAGTGTGGTGTGAAAGTCTCTGTGCCCCCAAATTCACCTTTTGAAATCTTAACCATTAGCAGAATAAAATCAGGACACTAGCCCTTTTGTAGGTGGTCTTAGGAGGCCTCTAAGGAAGCTCGTTTTACTGTGTGATCATGTGAAGACATAGCAAGAAGGTACCTGAAACCAGAAAGTCCTCACCACACACTGAATCTGTCATCATCTTGAGCGTGGGCACCAGACATTTGAGAAATAAATTTTGGCTATCTGTAAATCACAATGTTTATGGCATTTTCTCAAAGTATCCCAGACAGATTGGAAGACATCAAGTTTAGGAGAGAAGAGTTCATGAAAAAACAATGATCAGGAATTAATGATGACTAATTTTTATGAGCGATGCAGTTATATTAACTTGTTTTTATCATCTTACTATTATTAAAATGTGCTTATATTAATTTAATGTTATATTTGTTTACTTCAGGTAAATGCTGTTTCTAAAGTCAATATTTAAAACTTTTTTTGGAAACAGTAAATGCGCTATAAAATGATTAGACTGGACTTTCAGCCTTGAGCTGTAGCAAATAAGTAAACAAACTAAAGACTTTCAAAGCCCATCTAATCCTCCCAATTTCCTTATGTATTTCTATAGAATAACAAGTGGTCAGAAAAATCTCTTCTTAGCATCCTTTTCTTTTTGTTTATTCCTGAGAGCCATTAACCTCAGCAAGTCACTGAGTCTGCATTAGTCTGTGACCACTGTGTTCACAAGTGAGGTAACCACTTTTGTTTTCCTCATCATTCCACGTATCACAAAGTTTCTCCCTATCTTTCCTTAAGGTTTATCAGCACTTCTTTTTCTTTTCTTTTTGTATTTTAAAAAGCAAAACAGAAAAAAGGGGTAGAAATGGCACAGGATTTCAAAAAAAATAGGAAATTAACACTAATATATTATATATTGTTATCTTAGAAATAGTTGTACAGGTTACAAGATTTAGGTTGATCAAACAACCAAACAATGACAGCACAAACTGTTCTTTTTGATGAACTAATAGAGCTTAGTAGTATAGCTATCTACCTTGTGTACACACATACATGTATATGTCTACCTATATACGTGTAATCTTTATCCTTCTCTCTTTGGTATAACCCAGTTATTCTTTCCTTTTGAGCACTTTCTTTCCCTTTCATTATCACAATATCTATTTCTTTCCCTCATTTTCTTTGCTGGCTACTTCTCTTTTGCTTCTGAATAATATAATGCTTTGAGGTCTATTCTAAACTTTCAATCTCCATCCTCTGTGTAATGTGCCAGTCTAAGGCTTTAACTTATATAAACTGATGATGCCAGCTTAAATGTTGGTCCATATCTGACAAGCTATGATTTGATGTATCTAACACTACTTGAAATTTTTGCTAAAACAGAATCTCTACTTCAAGTATCACTTGGCTATTTGCCCAAGTATTTCCAGATTTAGAATATGAGTCACATGGAACTCATTACTAAAACAACTAGGTCCAGTAGATCACCTGAGTAGTTATTTTTTTACATTTAGCATTAATTTTATTAGCATGTACAATCAAACTCAAATGCCGGTTATCCTCTAATTTTTTCATTGATCTTATACTAGCACTACAATGCAAATTTATTCTATGAAATTATGGTTAAATTATTCTAACTCAATTAGAAGCAGACTCTTAAGCAACTAATGTTGAATGAGGAATAAAAATTAAAATTATATTCAAATATTTAAAAAGAAAAGACGCATATAATAGACACTTATAAAATTTGTAAGTGTAGATAGTAAAAAAGGAAATCCAGAGTTGTGCTTCTATTTAGATCATTGTGTGAAGATACAATCATTTAGAAGAAAACAAGAAACATTACAGTAGCCTCGTAGATCTCCTGTTATTTTGCTTTGAAATCTGTGTCACATTGTTTCCTTATGATCTGCTTTGTTCTGTTTTGTTTAGTTTTACCCTTTGTTTAAAAAAAATGCTACAAAGAGATCATTATGGAAATGCCTCAGAAATCTAAAAATAGGAATTCCACTCAACCACGCTATTCTTCATCTAAGAATCTTCCTGAAGGGTTAAAGTCAACATATTACAGTGATGCAGGTATACCATGTTCATAGCCATATGATTTGCAATAGCTAAATCTCAGAAACAGCTTATATGCCACCCAGAAGATTTATGGATAAAGAAACAGACACTTTTACACAAAAAGTACTACTTTTCCATAAAGAAAGACAAAGTTAAGACATTTGTGGGTAAGTAGTTATACCTCAATAATGGTAATATTAAGAAAAATAAATATACATTGTTTATCTTATATGAGAAACCCAAAATATAAATAAAGAACAAATTGAAAGGTAGACAATAGAAAATACAGATATCTTTTTCAAATGGGAAGAAAGGAGGGAATGAAGAGAAATAATTAAAAATAATTTAAAAACCGAAATACTGCTTTTTTTTTTTAATAGAAAGGGGAACACGAGTTGGTGGGATGGAAAGGAAAGAGGGAAAAATTAGGATTGTTAAGTATGTACACATGACAAATACCATCATTATTTACTGTAAACCTATACAGTAAAAGATAAAGTAAAATACAAATAATATTATTCTCTCATGATAATAAAAAGTCACAAAAATCAGAAAAACAAAACTTTTGGCATAAATTAAAAAGTTTTTCTCCCAAGGACATGAAAAATTCTATAATATGAGAATATGGTCTTCTTACTACAGAGAATGATACCTGAGCACTGTTTACCTAGAGAACTTATAGGAGAAAGGGACACCAAGTAATGTGCAAGAAAAAACAATAAGAAAATCACAATATTAGAGAGCTAATGGTTGATGTAGGTAGGTTGATTTTATTACCCAACCTATCTGTAACTTTCTCATTGTTGAGACAAAATGCCTGATTCTTTTGTCTTATGGTTTCAGAGGTTTTGGTCCACGGTTGAATGGATCCAAGGCAAAAACATCATGGCACAGAAATCTGTTCAATTTGTGGCATCCGGGTAAAAGAGAACAGAAGAGGACCAGAGAAAACAGTTGTCAGCTATCAGATATAGGCCCCAAGGATAATGATGCCTTCATTAACAACTCAGACACATCTAGAAGTGTGTTTCCTAAGTGTAGCATCTTTCAGGCCAATAAAGTTGAGAATCAAAGCTGATTTGCCATGTCATCAAAGCTCTTGACTATCTAGAAGATAAGTAATTTAAGTGCACCAGGCACAAGGTATAATGCTCTTGAGAACTCCAGCATGGAGAAGACCTGGAGACTGATGCAGTTATTTCTAAGAAAAAGGTGACAGTTTTCACTCAGATTATTTCTAACTTCAAAACAAAAAGTTTGAGCCACTGAGGGAAGGATGGTAAACTCTTTTGATCCCAGGAAATAGATTGTGACACTATGATTGGGCACAGGATGAAAGGAAAGAGTGATGAGAAGTGGGGAAGAGGAAGATGGAATAGTCCCATGCATTAGAACATCAGTAACTAAAGCCTCACTAAGACTATAAGATGGTAAAAATTCTGTTAGTGTTTTAAAAAGAGGTATGAACAATGAACCTATAGTCAGTAGAAAACTGATTAATAAAAATAATACTAATAAAAGAATATACAGAAAAATATTAGAAAAAAATAGAAAATGTGAAATTATATATTTTAATCAAAATATATTGATAACATTAAATATAAATGGTTTAAATATATCAAAGGATGAAAAATTTTAGAGTTCATAAAAAGAAAGCAAGACAAATATATATTACTATTGTTAGAAACTCACTTTAAATATATAGATACAGAATGGGAACAGAAATGTTAATAAAGAAATAAAATATTTATAAATGATATATATATAATATTTATTCATAAAGAATATATCAGACTTCACCACAAGTGTTAACAGAGATAAAGATTAATTATGCTAAAGATATTAGTTCCTCAGAATCAAATACTATTCCTAAATGTATATACAGTTGATAACGTAACTTTAAAATGCTAATAAAATTGATAGCAGAAAATCCACAGAACACTTAAAGGTTCTGATATCCTTCTCAGGTAGATGAAAAATCAGCAGGGATTTAGAAAATCTGAAAAAATATGCATCAACTGATAAAATTGACATTTAGAAAATACATATTCCCAAATGACAGAAAGGAAACAGATATTCACCAAGTTAGGAAAGACTCTAAGGCACAAAATAAGTCATAATGAGTTTTAAAAACTATACAAAATGTTTTCTTTGATGACAAGAAATTAAACATAAAGATAATTGAGAAGTTCACAAATATTTGAAAATTTAAATATATAATTAACATAATCACAGAGAAAGACAAAAGGGAGATTAGAAAATATTTTTAAATAAAAAGGAAAATGTGTCCTAAAAACATCACCAGAAGTGCCAAGATCCTGCTTTTGTCACTCTCATTATTACTGTTTTTGAGATCCAAGCTCAATCAGTAGGGTAAGAAAAAATATTAATCAAATTAAGTGGAGCGAAAGTAACAAAATTGTTTATGTTTTAAGCAATGTAGTTGATCATGGGCAACAATCTATACAAGAAGCTTTCAGAACTAGTAAATTTATCAAATCATGGGATACAACCTATCATACAAAAGTCTATATATTTTCTATGTACAAGCAATAAAATAAAATAAAAATTCAAACAAAAACCATTTGCTACAGTGCAAAATGCCCTAAACTCAGATAATAACTTCAAATAATTTTACAAGATCTACATATTGAGAACAGAGTGAAAACATCAAAAATATGCCAATTTTGTGGATTGAAAAATTTAACATTGATAAGATATTGACTTTCCCCAGACTTTTCATTCAAGTCAAAACCAGTCAAAATCTCAGCATGAGTTCTGATAATTAGAAGTTAATTTTAAAATATAACTTAGAAAAAGAAATTAAAATGATTACAAGAATTTTCAAGATAGGTAAAAGTTTGTAGAAGTCATGATATTTCAAGACTCACCATGTAATCATAGTCAACAAGAAACTATACTATTGTATTAAAAATAGAGATACAAAGAACAGTTTTACAAAATTGCCATATGTTTGCATAACTATTTGATTTATAAAAAAGATGCAAAGGTGATTTGAATAAGAAATGCTATGCTTCTCAAGAAATGGTATACCAGCAATTGGGCATCTATATACAAAAATTGTGAATTTCATCATGTATTTTCCATGGTATTAAAAAAGCACAAAATTACTTAGAACTAAATGCTAAAAATGTTTAAAACTTTTAAAAAACTATAAAAAAATTTTATGACACTGGGTTTTGGTAAAGATTTCTATAATCCAACACTGCCTAAAAACTACTCTGGATCTGAAAAATATTAAGTTAATAGGGGAAATCAATGTCAGGAGTTGATCTGAAAATGCTTATATATTCACATAATAAATATATATTGGAAGTGCTTTTTATGTAACTAAATGTTCTAAGTATAAATAAAACAAGGTTTAGTAAGTTTAAAAACCTCAGCCTTCTTAAATTCACAGTTAACAACAAGAGAAGTTAGGAACTAAGAGAGAAAATTTGCAAAATGCAAATCTGATTTCATTTCACGTTAAAACATGTATGTTTTGATAGTTCTACCCTTCACAAACTTCAGTGTTATGTAATTTTCAACATGACATACTTGAAAGGAACTTTGATAACGCAATATAAATTAACTGTTAGTTTTCAATTCCCACTTTTTCCTATTTATATCGAACTGCGTTTTTCCAGTTTGCAGAGTTTGTTCAATTGTTTTGTTTGATTTCATAGCTCTCATTCTGATTTTGTCCAGTTCATCTAACTTTTGCTTTGTCTACCCCGACCCAAAACTAGGTTTCATAAGCATGATTTTGACTACTTTACTTCATGACTAGAATATGGAATATTCTAAGTATATGGAAATATATATTTAATTATTTATATTTTTTAATTTACAGTTTGAACCCAGTACCTTTGTACTGAGCTGGATTCCAGTTTTTTTTTTTTTTTTTTTTTTTTTTTTTTTTTTTTTGAGATAGGTTCTTACCTTTTCTAAGTCACTAAATCCTGGTACCATGCTTAAATTTTCAGTGTTTCTCCACAGCCTCCCAGAATGCTAAGATTACAGGTCATGCCTACTTCAATAAATATTTATGAAATTATTAAATAAGCCACCATTTCATATCAATTCTCGATATGTGTTTACACATGTAGAGCTGAGAGGGCTCTGCGAGCCAAGTGGGTGTGTGTGCTGTCCTCAGGGGAGCCCTTGGCAGAGGGGCACATTTTTTTGACTCTGCTTTTTGAACTAAGTACCTCAATGTGTGGGTCAAATTAAGATTTTTTTCAGCCTTTCTGATGATGGAAAGAAGAGTCTGCATTGCTACCCTGTCAAATAAGAAGTCAGATCATGATAAAATAACAGGTTAAACTAAGGAGTAATAAAACCCAAAATGTGTAAATTTTGTTGTAAAAAAAGAGAGGAAAAAAAAGTGCTCTAAAGAATACAACTGCAAGTGTGTTTAGGGGTGTTAAATAGCTGACCATACTAATGTTTTTAGTTGGGTCATTGAACACAACTGTTTGCCCACTTTGTGTGTTTTGATACTGTGACTTGAGCAACTATCACTAAGATGATAATTGATTACAATCTATTAACTGGTGATTTCTTACTGTTTTTTTTTATAGTTCTGTATTAATTGTACCCTTACACTGCTTTGTTTTTTTTTCTTTATTTCCTTTTAAATAAATAAATAAAGAAAAGAACAGATTAAATGAAGCCAGGATAAATCGAACATCAAGAGACATTTTTGGTATATTTTAAAAAAATATGTTCCAAACAAACTGACAGAATCAAGGGGCATTTCTTGACACCCAACTGGTGTTTTACTTATGTTTTCTTTAGAGTTTTCTCCAAAAACCTAATGGCAGTGATGCCCTGCCCATCTTTGCCTCATAGGTTTTATGACCGGTAAAGCCAATTGTATGCAAACAGCTTTGCCACCTGGACAGGGACTTTGCCAGAGTTGTCCTCCACACTTCAGTAATGATCTAAAATATTTGATTTAGAGCTGATACAATTATTTTTCTTTGGGATAAAAAATGTGCTTTATCTTGTCAGCTTTCTACTTTTTCTTATGTGCACAGATCCTAACCTAGCATGGACAGACGCTTCGAATGTCAGACAGCCTAAGCACACGCTGCTTTGGAAACTGGCAGCAATACTGCTGCTGCTGACCATGGGGGTTGTCAGGGGGCTCCTGCTCCTCCTGTGAACTCAGAAATATGTCAAGTGATTTTGGAGTTTGTTTTGCTTCATTTGGACTGTAAGGGTACCATTTTGTAAATTCATATTGGTGTAAGCAGAAATCTGAAAGAATGAATGTAGTTTCCTAAGGATTCCTATTTTTAAAGATCTAAGAAGGACTGTGCTGTCAAGAACTTCTGGTTTAATGCATCAGAATCTGTGCTCACCTTAGGTTATATCAACATGCCATCACTCCTCATTATTATTCAGATAAAACCTCCAAAGTATTATTTCTCTTACAGTATTTGAATGATTATTTGGAGATTTGAATATTAGTCAACTGAACAGGTATCTAAGAAGTTGTGCAGTACAGGCAACTGCTTTTCTATCATGAGAATACTTGATAAGGACCTTGAATAATTTCAACTTACAAGCTTATTTCCCCAAGCACATCTTTTTTGTTTTAGATAAATGAATATACTTATAATATAAATAGATACAGCAAAGATAAGAAAATCTAGAGGGTCTAGGGCCATTTACTGGGTGGTGATAATTGTCACATGGAAGAAGTGATGAAAAAGTTTGGTCAGGAGAGACACTTGTGCCAGCAGCCCTAATAAAAGATTCCCTACTAAGCAATGTTTGTGACAACCAAAAAAAGTCACAGAGAGTACTTGAAATTGTAGAAAGGATTGATGATGCTGTTCATTTCTGAAATTCAAAGGCAAGCTTTATCTTCATAATCATTAACTGGTTTCCTTAAAATTTCAGGGAAGGAATTGGAACAAACTGTCCACTAATCAATTTACAATCACTTGGAAGAGGACAAGGGAGAGGAGTACAATCAAGATTTTCACTCAATGAGGAACCAATGGTGCCAAGTCAATTTAATTTTTTTCTCTAATGGACTGACAGCACACTTAAACAGGGAGAAACAACAGATATAATCAATCTGTACTTGAGAAAGACTTTTCACTCACTATACAGAAAACCCTTATCAGCGAGATAGGAGTGTACCCTGGTACACCTTGTAGGTCATTATGAGGGAAATCACAAAGACAGTACAGGACACACAGAGGGTAGCGAAGGGCAGAGTCAGAGCCCCATGCGACTTAGAAATGCATCACTCAGAATATAGAAAATACACTTCTATCATGTTCCCAAACACTAGAATATTAAATAAATGAACTATCATTTAAATTTAAGTCATGAAAAGAAAAAAAAAAAACTCAAAAGTATTTTTCTAAAAAGCATCTCCTTTTCACTGTATAAAAATATTATAGTATCCTCAAAAATAATTAGTTCCAAATTTAGGTCATTTTCTTGAATTTTCAGAAAACAGAATTTGTTATTTTTGTGATCAAGTAGGACTTAGACAAAGCTAAACAAAATGTTGAGTCCCATATATTAAATATATAGACAGTTATGACAGTTTATTAATTTCTAGAGGTCAAATTTTAAAATGCATAAGACTAATAGGGATTTATATTTATTAAAAAGATATAATTTATTTAGCTCAGTGGCATAAGCGCCTGCCTTACAAGCAGGCAGCCGTGAGTTCGATCCCTGGTACCAATAAAAAGGGGAAAAAAAAAACCCAAAAAGATATAATTTATAATATATACAAATAAAGTAACAACAAAATATTAACAAAAAAGAATGCAATACTGTTAATATTGCTTTTGTTTCATATATTTTTTATGTTTTGGTCATTTATTTCAATTTAAAATTAAATTGGTACCATTTTTGGAAAATAAGAATAGTAAATGATTATGTGGAAGGTTTACCCATACTATTTCACAATACTTAAGACTGTTAATCAAAATGAGATTTAAAGCTATCTGGAAGTCCCAGATACATACTGCTATCCCAACTCTGTGACAGTCCTATAAAAACCAGGCCATCAGTCATGTTCACACCTATTAACTCTAGAATTTAATAAAATACATAACTAGACCATTTAAAGAGGCCACTGAAGATTTACCCAAGATAAAATGGAAAATGAATCAGTAAAAGTAATTAAAGAAATGCAAATGTAGTAAACCTATGATAAAGCTTTGTACTTTTTAAGTTAGTATTTTAAATTATAATCTACAGAGATGACAAGAAAAAGTTACTGAATATACTCATGTTTTTTAAATTTTAAATAATAACAAAAAAGGATAAAAAGATATATAATTCAAAAAAATAGGAAATTAGCACTAGTTAATGTATTATATATTGTTATCTTAAGTGTGTTCCTCAGATTACAAAATTTAAACATAAAAACGATCACTCAAACAATGAAATTGCAATCTACTTTGGTACAATTATTTTATAAATATATATCCCATCATATGAGGAACTACTGTTAACATGTACAGTATGCTTAACACATTGATTCCTCTTCTGGGAGTTTATCTCAAGCAACTAACAGCAGTAAAAGTGTGCATTGTATGTATTTAACACTAGTCAGAGTGGGGAAATGGTCAAATTAGTTTCAACCATCAGTGAAATGTTTTACAAGTATAAAATGAATATTATGATGATTAAAAAAATACTGGCAGAGGGTTTAGCTCAGCAGCATAAGCACCTGTCTTGGAAGCATTCAGTCATGAGTTTGATCTCCAATACCAATAAAAAAAATTTTAAAAATCAATAAAAATTAGGCATGGAGATGTTGTGAAATAATGGAAACAAGATGAAAATTCAGAATAGTAATCCCCAATCTTTCTGGTACTGACGATTAATTTTACAGAGTACAATATTTTTCAGGGACTCTAAGTAGGAAGGATAGTTTTAGGCTGACTCAAGTGCATTAATTTTACTGCATATTTTATTTTTATCATTACTTTGTAATAAATAATGATATTATTCTGGAACTCTTCCATAATGGAGAGTCAGTGGGAGGTCTGAGCTTGCTTTCCTGCTAAATAGATGATCTCATTTGGGGCAATCAGAGGTGTGACAACTGAAGTGTCTTGTTTATGTCCAGAATACTCTGAAATCTCACTTGCATTGTTTTTACTGCAGAAAACTGCTTCAGAAAGATAAGGTGTTGGAGATGGAAGGAGGCTTTTCTGTGCTTTTGGGGAAATCTTAGGGTATTCCACCTTAAAATTAATGCAGGCATATGGAGATTTGAAGTTGTCTATTAAACTTTTAAAAGGCATTGTTGTTTGCAGTCTCCAGCAGTTGATCTAGTATGGACAAAGTAAATTCATCTAGCTTATTCACAAATGAATCATGGATCCACTGTTTCTTAGTTTAGGGCTCTTTTGTGGTTGGAAGAGAATGTTAAGCTCTTCTGACAGCTAAGATAAGTGGGTATGCACCAGATTGGAGAAAGAAGACCATGGCTCAGTCTCTTTTGAAATACCTTAAAATGCTTTAAATTGTCAAAAATTTCAGTGTTCACTTGCCCCCATAATTTCAGTCTGACTTTGAATGCAGCCCCTTTATCTGCTCGCTTGAAGGCAGTTGCTGTTATTTCCTGAAATGATAGGTTGTGTTCATTAAGCAGGTTAAATATGTCACATGAATAAGCAAGTTTTACTACTCATTTTATGCTATTGATAATTGCCATTGGTGGTAACTATTTTTCTAAAAGAAATCTCTAGAGTGTCTCTAATAGCTCAAACATTCATTCCAGTAACTTACTTTTAGAAATATATCTTCCTTCTGTGTAGAAGAGAAGACATGCATACTCTCTATGTCCATCTCCTTCTATAGCTCCATGAACAGACACAAGTTAAGGGTATATATACTTTAAAGTAGTTGGTAATTTTATTCACATCCTGCAAAACATCTTTAAGTTCAGGTGATGTTTTTACATTATGATGAACTCATATTCAGAACTGACTTCTTTGAACTGAGTAGTGGAACTAGGAACAATTCAGTTATAGTAATCACCCCATTAATGCATTTACACACTGACACAAAATGACCAGTTCAATTTCTTCAATACATAATTATTCAGAGACTTCAATATTTATGAATCTGTGATGTTGATTTATAATAAAAGTGGATGTAATATATTTTCATGCATATACTCCTGAAAAAATATATTGGACACAAATGAGCATTAATGCCTTGTTTTCAACATTGGTAGACTTGGCAACATGGCTTGAGTACTATGGTGAGTCATTAATCCTAACAATTTTGTCTCAGTATCCTCTGATAGCCATCAGTTTCTAGTATGGCTTTATTTGTATCATCTTTTGAAATATGTCTTCTCCTGAAAGTTTGAGACAAATGTCCTTAGCAGCAGAGATCAACTCATCAATACTAAAAGGCTTCTTAGTTTTGGCAAGGTGGTTATCCACCAAGAAGGCTAGTCTTTAGCAACTGCTTCTGTTTTTATGTTTACTTATTTTTCCTTTAAAAAAAATTCAAACAGTTGTCTTTGAATGCAAGGTTTTTAATCTCTCTGTAGTGAAACAGTTTTAAAGGTTTTATGGCATTGTTGGGTAGTCATTACCATATACTATAAAAAGGGAGCTTGGGGAATGTGAGTTACCCATTGCAATAAGCACAATTTAAGCTGGACTCTGGATATTTATTTATATTTTATTTTACTTTATTTTTATTTTATTTTTTTGGTAGCAGGGAGTGAACTCATGACCTCACACTTGCTAGGCAGGCTCTTTGCCATTGAGCTATATTCCTTGTTCTGGATATTTACTTTAAATTCAAGTTTTTTATTGACAGTCTCAGACGATTCCAGTCTCCTATTGTCTTATCACTGAGTCTTTATCCATTTTCAAAGACGCTCTCCGGTGCTATTGGCTTTTTATTCATTTTGACTAGAGTCAGCTTGTGGTTTGTACCAATATTGCAACTGAAGTAATGTACTATACAGGAAAGGGCCATGGGCAGAAGTGGTAAATAAAATAACAGTTGTGTATTGGGTTAGCTAAAAATAAATATTGAATTCTGACTTAAATTCTGCCAGCATATGCAGCTGTACATATGGTATACATCAACTCACTTGCTACTACAAATCCTCCCACAAGGTACAGTTTGTCACTTCTAGCTCACTAGTAAGGTTTCAGATGCAGCTTGTTACTTGCCTCTCACTAATATGGTTTTGATATGAGCCTGCAAGTAATCGATTTATTATGGTCTCTGTGCAGTCAAATCTTTCTGTTAATGTTAATCTGTTCACCAGAAACTGCATCATTTCAGCTCACACATTAGATTTTCATAAGGAGCATGTGACTTAGATCCATTGCAGTTCACAGTAGGGTTTGTGCTCTTATGAGACTATAATGCCTTGGCTGATCTAATACGAGGCAGAGCTCAACTTGTAATACAAGTGACAAGAAGTGGCTGTAATTATGAATGAAATTCCTTTGCCCTCTCACTGCTCACCTTATGCTATGTGGCCCAATTTCTAGCAGGCCTGTGAACAGTTATTGGTGCATGACCCAGAGGTGGGAGAAACCTTGAATTAGAAGACTTAAAGTACAATGCTGAATGTCTCTAGCATGCTGTAAACTCACAGAGACCTTTGAAGAAAATAGAGACAGGCTACTGAAAGCATCTCCTTGAAAAGGCCTTAGCTTTGGGTTCTGTCCTTAGCCTGCCTAGCCCAAGAATTCTGCTTCATATTTTCAGAGAATCCTCCAATTTTTCTTTTTTTATTTTCTTCTTCTTCTTTTTTTTAGGATTGTTGGATTATTGAACTCAAGACCTTCACACTGAGCTATGTTCCCAGCCATAGGTTTGAGTAGGGTATTTTCTGTTGCTCAAATTAGCTTTAAACTGGTTGATACTCCTGCTTGAGTCTCTCAAGCCCCTCCCACATTGATATCTCTTCAAATCCTCATGCCCCACCCTTTATGTCTAAGTCCTTGGGTTGCCCTTGCCAAGAATCTTGTTAGGTCAATTTAGAGAATTCCTTGTTACTGAGGTCTTCTTATAACAAATTCTAGCTTCTGGCCTTGTACTTTATTTGCAATTACATATTACCCTTACATTTCTTATTACTTTTTATATTAGAGACACAATGTGATATTTATAAATATCATTCTTATTTATTTCACCAATGAGAATAGCCTCAAGTTGTCTCCATTTGCCTCTTTCTACTGTATGATTTGTGCTGTCTTTGTGGTATCAGGAACAGAACTCAAGTCTGTACTGTGTTCATTTCATGCTTGTAAGATAGTTCTGCATAAAATCTATCACTATCACTGTAAACTAATGTCCAGTTTTACTTCTTGACAATGCCTTTAAAATGGTCCCAATTTCCTTGTAAAACAAGATATCTTCACCTTCCAGGTTAGGTTTTCTAATCTCCAGCAATATAACCACTTTCTTAAAATCTCAGATGTTGGGATTGATGTATAAAAGGTAAAACCAGCTTGCAAGAAAGGAATGAGGTAAGGCAAGCATAGTGACCATCACTGCAGGGTTTGATATATACTGATGGACTTAATTAAAAACCATAGTGCAGAAATCACATGGGCGATTTGTTAGCTTACAATCTAAAATAGAATTGTCTTAGGGATAGGATGTTTATGACATACTATCTCCCTGGACAAAAACTATATATTAACTCATTGAATGAATTTTTTCTTCAGTATGATATTGTTACCAGATTTGGGGGTGCTGAAGTGTCATTCTAGGTATCTAGTTTCTTTCTGTCTTGAACAAGGAATTGGTCAAGAAAAGTGCAAAAAGTGGCAAGGTTTAACGTTTACTAAAGATAGAAGAGAAAAGAAGTGTATTCTACAGGGCAAGTATGGGCCAATTAAAAGTAGGAAAAAAGTACACCGTGGGGGAGAGCAGACCACTGTGAATAAGATATCGCAGAAACCAGGAGCTCAATGGTAGCCATCATCACCTGTATCTTTCACTTCTCAGGCCACTGTCAGGTCTAGGCTGTCCTATCAAAAACCTGCTTGGCTTCTCAGAAGAAGAACTGAGTGTTTTCTGCTGTGTGGCTTTAGGAACTTTCTGCTCATGTGACCTGGAACATTATATTTTGATGAGTCTTCCCCAAACTGCCACACCCTAATTCCCTACCTCAATTTCATCATGAGAGTTTTAAGGTAAAATTCTTTTTAAAATTTTTTTATTTAAAGAAAAAAATCAAAACATAAAAAGAGTAGAAATAATACATAATTTAAAAAAAAACAGTAAGAAATCACTAGTTGATAATTACATATTTTCCTGTTAGAAATAGTTGTTCAAGTTACAAAGTGGACATTCAAACAGCGAGATTGCAAGCAATTCTGTTCAACTATCCAACAAAAGCTTAGTAATATAGTTATCTAACCTATACACTTAAACATACATGCAGTTATATCCTTTAGAGCACTTTCTTTTCCTCTCTTTTTTACAATAGCAATTACATATTTTAGGTCTTATTACCCTTACATTTCTTATTACTTTTTATATTAGAGACACAATGTGATATTTATAAATATCATTCTTATTTATTTCACCCATGAGAATAGCCTCAAGTTGTCTCCATTTGCCTATGAAGGCACATATATCACTGTGAAATGACCTTTTCACTTTTTCTGGGAAAATATAGCTGGGTAGAGAATAGCTGGGTAGAATAGAACTTCCAATCCTACTCTTCTGAGAATTCTCCATACTGATTTCCATAGTGGTTGCACCAGTCTACACTCCCACCAACACTGGAGCAATGTTCTTTTTTCTCCCAAAGCCTCACCAGCATTTGTTATCAGTTGATTTCTTGATGGCAGTCATTCTTTTCTGAGTGAGATGAAATCTCAATTCTGTTTTAATTTGCATTTCTTGAATACCAGTGATGGTGAACATTGCTTCATGTATGTATTTGCCATTTTTATATCTTCATCTGAGAACTGTGTGTTCATCCCAGATGCCCATTTTTAGAGGGGGTCTTTGAATTTGGGGGGGCTTGATGTTTTTCAATTCTTTATATGTTCTGAATATAAGTCCTTTGTCTGAGAGGTTGCTGGCTATAATTCTTTCCCATTCTGTGGGTTTTCTTTTCACTCTGTTGGTGTTTTCTTTTGAAGTGCAGAAACTTTTCAATAATATGAGATCCCAATTGTTGATTCTTTGAAGTGTTTCCCATGAAATTTGCATTTTGTTCATGAATTCTCTGCCTACCCCTATAACTCCAAGACTTCAACCTTAAAGGTAAAATTCTTGACTCCAGGAATCCCAAAGGGTCAGGCTCAGCCCCCAGCCCAAAGTCCTAATCAAGGAGATAGCAATGGTTAAGGTTAGGAAAGCACTAAAGGTTAAAGGTCTTCAAAATTTGCCTTGTGCTACTGATAGAAATTTTGCAGTTTTGTAGAAAAGGAAAGCAAAAGTAAGGATTGGGGATTGTATAACCAGAAGTGCATGTAATTCTTGTCAAACTGGCTCTGGGGTCTAGGAAATTCTATCTTTATCCTAGAACTGGTTCTGCAAGGTTCAAGAAGAGCCACTGTGCTTACCAGTGACATAGGGATGATGTAGGACCTCCAAGTAACCCAAATAATATCTGTGAAATATTATAACTTCCAACCTGCTAGATGTCCAATATGCTGAGGTCATGTTCCTTAAAATTGAAGCATGAATGCTAAAGAACAATGGATTTTTTTTTTTTTTTGTCTTTTTCACTTTTATCGGTACTGGGGATCGAACTCACGACCCCCTGCTTGCAAGGCAGGTGCTTATGCCGCTGAGCTAAACCCCCAACCCCCAAAAACAATGGATGTTAAAAGCAAGCAATTTTAAATGGGGGAAAGAAAGCTATATTTATTGGGGGAAATAAAGATTCTGTGTATGAGAGACAGAAGCATCCCTGAGTGAGTAGTAGAGGATCCTCCCTCTCAGGGAAAGGTTTACAGAGCAAAATTGTCTGGAGGAAACTACAGATTTAAGATTTCTAGGAATTTCTGCCACAGGTCTGGTATTTAACTTTGTAAAGCTTGCAATTTTTGTCCCTGTTTTATTCCTCTCTTGGTAGCCTTAGACTTTAAGGGTGATAAGAGAAGCAGGGTAAACTTAGGACCAAGAAACCTGGTATGAGTTGTTTATAGACAGAGTGATGTGCTGAGCTGACCTGAAACATGATCAAAGGTTTGAAAGTAAAGGAGGAGGCAGATAAAAATATAATCAAGATTTTAGTTATCCATTGGACATCTGCAGGTTGAGTCACTCGGTTCCAGTTACAATATCGGAGCAAAAGGAGTTAATAATGATATAGAGTTTTATATATCAACTCCATTCAACTCCAAGGTGGTTACATGTGGGCTATACAAACTCATCAGTTTTTGTAACATGAAACCCACCAACATGAATGAGCACAGCTTATTTCTGTTAATTCTCATTGACATCTTTTTTCTTTTGATATGCTAATCCTCTTGAGCAGATTATAGTCAACTGACTTTTGTTTAGGGCATGCTTTCCTTGTAAAGTGACTTTGTCTACCACTTGAAATTTGACTTTCTTTCTTTCCTAAATACATGTTTGAAGTACATAATTATTGCATTTATTGTTGGAAGTTGGAACATGAATATAACACATCTTAATTCTTTTTATTTTCCCTCTCCTTCCCCTTCCCCTTCACACTCTTTGTCCACTTTCCTACCGGCAATAGATTCTAAATGGGAGATTTCTTGATAGATGGAAATAACTGCACATTTTTCAGCACTGCATTTTCAATGTACCTTACAGTGTCAATATCTGAGATTGGAAACTTGCAATTGAATCTTAGCCTTGCCACATGCTGAGTATTACAGACAGGTTGTAACCTCACTGACTCTGTGGAAAGCAAGTAATATAATATATTTGAAAATAGCTTTAGAAACTGTAAAAGATTTGACAACATATATTGTTTTAATTCCCTGATTTTGTGCTTGTACAATCTGAGAAGGCAGGGAGGTGTGATCCATTGTCAGAAAGAAAGTCTTTCTCATCTGTGATTGTGAGTAACACAGTTCTGCAGAGAGGGAAAACATGTCTGTGTATTGTATATTTAGACACCTATTAATTAAAGTCCCCCTACATGGGCATTCAAATTTCTTTCTTGTGTCTCTAGTTTCCTCCCTCCCAAGCAACTCCCACTTTTTTTCTTCCTTTGACCTAACTCCTGTGTCCCAAGCTATTGGGACCACAGAGGTAAGATTCTGTGGCTCTATTTATTCCAAGATATTTAGGATCTGAAGAAAGGAATTAATGAATAAGACAAACCTATCTTTTACTTAAAAAAATACTAAACAGTCACAACATTTCTTTAAAACTGTAGTCTCACTTTATCATAATTCTCCCAAAGAAGATATGCAGAATGCTCTCTGAATGTGCATTTCACTACATAGGAAAGATGCTTTCACCTTCTCCAGGTCTTGTTTTGTACAGTAAGATTGTATATACTTTCATTATGAAGGATTTTAAAATGGCTCTTAAAAAAGAAACTTTTTCAACCACATTTGAATTTAAAAGGATACAGTACCATTTTAGACAGATTATACGTGATAAGACTAAATATATTTCCAGATAGATAGGTCTAAATTATTAAAATACTACCTGTCCCCACATTTTCTGACATTGTTGTGATTTTTACTTAAGAGCCCAGTAAAAAAGAACATCTTGCAGACAGGTCTTTGGTGGTTAAGAGGCAGGGAACAGCTGGGATTAGAAACTACCACTGTAATTTTGCTGCCTTTGGAAATCAGAGTGGAATGTTAAAAGAATGCAGAAAAAACTTTTGATAACACTTGTTCATGACAAAAACCCTATAGAAAATTGAAATAGATGGTCTTTATCTTAATATAATAAAATCCATCTATGACAAAGCAACAGCCAGCATCATATTAAATAGCCAAAATCTGAAAGCTTTTGCTCTAAAATCAGGAACAAGACAAAGATGTCCATTATTACCACCCCTGTTCAATATAGTGCTGGAAATACTAGCCAGAGCAATTAGGCAAGAGAGAAATAAAAGGATTAAGGATAGGAAGAGAAAAAGTTAAATTATCATTATTTGTAGGCAACATAACACTCTACATAGAAGACCCCCAAAACTCCATTGAAAGACTCTTAGATATAATAATTAAATTCAATAATAGAGCTGGATATAAAGTCAACACTCAAAAAATCAATAGAATTCCTCTACACAAACAACAAACTCACTGAGAGAGAAATGAAAGAAGCCATATCCTTCACAACAGCATTCAAAAAATGAAATAATTAGGAGTAAATCTAACAAAAGCAGTAAAAGATCTATTCAGGAAAATTACAATAACCTGAAAAAGGAAACTGAATAGGACTTCGGAAAATGGAAAGACATCCCTTGTTCATGGATAGGAAGAACAAATATTGTGAAAATGGCCATTCTCCCAAAATTGTTATACAGATTTAATGCATCCCCATCAAAATACCACTAGCATACTTCACAGATCTAGAGATATCATTCCTAAAAATCTTCTGGAACAAGAAAAGGCCTAGAATAGCAAAGGCAATTCTGGGCAACAAAACAAGGCAGGAGTCATCACAATCTCTCACCTGAAGCTACACTGCAAAGCTACAGTGATAAAATCAACATCATACTGAAATAAAAACAGACTTAAAATCAATGGAATAGGTTAGAACGTACAACTAAAACTACAATCACATTCAGCCACATTTTCTTTGATAAAGGGGTCAAACACATTCACTGGAAGAAAGTTCACTTTATTAAGTGATGCTGGAAAAACTGGCTCGCCATATGCTGCAAACTAACACTAGAGCCATGCTTATCACCATGTACTAAAGTCAAAATGGATCAAAGATCATCATTGTTTTGGGCTCCTTGATATTGTTATTAATTTGTCTTTTTTGTTTTTTGTTTTTCTAGTAATTTGTTTTCTTTTGTTTTGTCTTTCCTGATAATTCAGAAAGGATAGATGTATATGTAGAGGCTTATACATGCCTAGAACTTCTAAAAAGTGAACAAGAATCGATTGTAGTATTGGTGATGATATGAACAGCTACTTTGAAGAAAAAGAGACATTATGGTAGTCATTACTGATTTCCTATTGTCATGCTGTGAAACCCAGTAATGCTTCTATTCTTTGTTTAGAGTGGTTTTCATCTGTCTTGTACTATTTCATTTCAACATGACGGAATGGACAGCTATTTTGAAGAGAACAAGAGACACTACGATCACCATTGTTGATTTTCCTATTGTCTGGTTTTGAAAGCCTATAAAGCCTTTATTACTCTGTTTTGATCAGTTTTATACTATTTTTTTGTATGAATTCATTGTGAGTGAAGATATAGAAAGCCATTTAAAAGAAAACAAGAGAAATTATGGTAGCTACTGTTGATCTCTTGTTTGAAATCTGTGTCACTTACATTGTTTTTTTCTGATCTGCTTTGTTGTGTTTTTTTATGGTTTGTTTTACCCTCTTTAAAATAAAAAGAAAAAATGCCTAGATGAAAGCAGAAGTCAGAACAAAAGGTGGTAAGAAGGCATTTTCTCTTTGTGGCTGTGTGTGTGTGTGTGTGTGTGTGTGTGTGTGTGTGTATAAAAGGTCAATGATGCCTCTATGTCATATTTTAAAATTGTGCCTTAGAGATCACTTCAGAAGACGAGGAGAGAGATGGGAAGAGGGGCTCCTGACAACTATGGAGAAACTCCTTTTTGACTGGACCTGGTTATAGTCAATCAGTTTGGAATAAGAACATTTTTCTCTTTCCAAGTCCTCTTTTACTGAAAGTAGAGTAAGGCCCACTGCATGTTCTTGTCCATGTGTCTCACAGACAAACATTTAATTCGGTTATAATGTTCAGACTTTCCTCCAGCTTGCAATATGTCTCTACAAGGGCAAGTTTCCTCTCATGGTGATCTGGGCTGAAGACGAGGCAGAGGGTGAAATATTCAAGTCATGAGCAGCCCACATAATAAAGAGAGGCAATCAACTAGGCAGGCAGATGAGGGAGTGAAGTGGAGGGACAGGCACCTCTGTGCAGCTAGTGATGCTAAATTACCCATCAGCCTGCTTAGTGAAAACTACACGTAGCTATAACACACTGTAGATTAAAGTAGTTTTTTTTTTTTTTACTAATTCCTTATATTTGATCTCTTGTACGTGTTAAGTCACAAAAAGATAAGTGTATTTATACCTCTAGCATTGAGATTGAAATCTTTCGAAATACTCCAGGATAACTTTCCAGTATCACGTGCCATGTCTATACATAGCTTCTCTTGTGGGAAGCATTTTGCCATGAATAGTGAAAGACGAACTAGAACAATGCCTAATGCAGTCTATGTTTCATTGAAATGCTTAACTACTGTAGGGGCTTCCACAGAAATTTATGATAGAATGATATATATTACACTGTCATTTTTTCTGAAATGTAACTATTAATGGAATATATCAACATCCTGGTCTGATAGAGTCTTACAGATTTGGCGAACTAATCTTTCACATAAACTTTTGACAAAGTCTTATAAAATTGTTAGCCCTCTGAATTCTCCTAAAATTATACTTTATTTTTTTTAATTTTATTTTTACTTTATTGTGGGTTATTGTCCATAAACATCATAGGAAATATTACATAGAATGTTAAGGTTTATCTATATTTTGGTTCAAGTATGCTTCAAAAACTGGCAACTACAAACTCACTTTTTATTTCCATGTACATCTGTAAGACGTGTGTCAGATATTTCAGAGAATGAGACTGTAAGTCTATTGAAGCAGATAAAATCTGTGTCTGGAGCAGAACTTGTTGTCTGCTTTAAATTAGTGTTTTGCAATGGGCCACTGTGATTTGAAATAGTTACTTAAATTTTCTGTGCCTCATTGGCAATGTGAGATTTTTAAGATTTTCATTATTCATTATTACATTGTGTGCTATTTCTAATATCATTAAGAGGATTTCTAAATATATGCACTACTAGATGCATTGAAAGATAAAATATTCATGAAACTTAAAAATATCAAGTTGGATTCAAATAAATTCCAGAAAATTTATTAAATGTAATTTTTCTTTTGCTTTAAATGTCATAGGACTTAGATAACATATTTCTTTTGCAGTAAAACTCCTACCAATAGCATTGCTCAGACATTAAGGGAAACATTCTCCCCTATCACATTTTATTCTTTAAATTGCTTTTTTTTGAGGAAATATTTTCATAAATTCCATAACCGGTCAGGACAACTCTCATAGAAAAACATCTGTCCATAGGCATGTTAGCTAATGTAAATTTAAGTAAATGCATTATATGATATTTTCTTTAAAAAACAGCTATGAATCTTGGAGTTGAATTCACATTAGGTAACACTGATATTGCTGTTTTTATAGATATTTCTTGAAACATTTTCTTAAAAAAGAAACATATGTCCTGCTCAGTATTTTACTGTTGCAAAGAATATTTTGTTGGCTATCTATGAAGATGCCAACTTTTCAGGAGATTCCTAAAATTTCCTCTCAGTTGAGCAACATGACATGCGGTTTCTGTGTCAAGGGATGTTACATTTCATATGGTGCTAAAATTCGCCAAGATGCAATTTCCAAAACTATGAACTCATACAAACCTACGTAAGCTTCTTTTTTGGGGGGAGTAGGAATGGGTATTGAACTCAGGGTATTTGAGAGTCAGTCATTATTTTATTTTATTTTATTTTATTTTATTTTTTTTGGTACCTGGTCTTGAATGCCACTGAGTTAAATCCCTGACCTATTAATTTTTATTTTATACATCTCATATTTTTGAGACTGGCACTCTCTGTTACAATTCTAAGGCTGGGCTTGATTTTATAAATTTCTTCCCTCTGCATCCCTGAATACTGGAATTACAGATGTGTCCCACCCTGTAATTAGTATTAAACTTTTTAGATTAGAGAAATGAAAACCCTGTGTTTGCATTTCTATTTTCTGAGAACTTAATAAATTTTATTTTTAGATGATTTCTAAAATAATTTTCATTGTTTTCTTAATTCATTTTTGTGCCACTTTTATTTCATTTATTCATATATTTATTTATTTGCTTATATATGTGATACATAACAGATACATTTGTTGTATGGAATTGATACATGTATGTATAAGCTTTTTAAAAAAATATTTATTTAAATAAAGGCTAAACAAAACCGAAAATAGGTAGAAATAATACATATACCCAGATAAAAAAATAAACAGTAAGAAATCACTAGTTGATGTCTACATATTGTCATTTTACAAATAGTTTTTCAAGGTACAAAAATGGAATATGTAAAGTGGGAGTTCAAACAGCGGGACTACAAACATTTCTGTTCAACTGTCCAACAAAAACTTAGAAATATTTTTGTCAATCCTATACACTTAAACATACATGCAGTTATCCATATCTTCATTTATGTTTAGATTAAACAAATTAAAGCAGGTTAAAATCATTCTGAACAAAGATTAATAGTATTACTTAATTTCACATCATGACACTCTGTGATCAGCACTGGGTACTGTAGTGTCTTTTTTTAAAAAGTTAATTTAAAGAAAGACTAAACAAAACAGAAAATGTGTAGAAATAATACATAATTTCAAAGAAAAAAACAAACAGTAAGAAATCACTAGTTGATGATTAAAGATTGTCTTCTTACAAATATCTATTCCAGATACCAAAGTGGAGCATATAAAGTAGGGATTTAAACAGTGAGATTGCAACAAGTTCTGTTCAACTATCAAACAAAACTTAGAAATATGGTTATCAATCCTATACACTTAAACATACATGCAGATATCCATATCTTCAATTATGTTGAGACTGAATAAACCCAAGCAGGCTAATATCACTCTGAACAAAGAATAATACAATTGCTGGGTTTCACATTATGACACTAGAGAATCAGCACTGGGTATTTTAGTGTCTCTTTTTTTTTTCAAAGCATCTTTTCATTTCATCATATATCAAAAGGTCAGTTCTCATAAACTGTTTATAGATTTTACACATTCATCGGTCTTAACATGCATTTCTATCTTTTCTATATTAGGAGAATCAAAACAAAGAAAGGCAAAACAAAATATATTCCTATAAACACATGAAACAAAATAAATATATAAGACCATTGTACAAAGAGTTCTGCCATGGTTCCTGTGTTGTCTCTTGTTATCTCAAATAGAATTGACTTTATCATCAGGCATGGTATAGTTGAATATATCAGTACATAACAGTATTAATAAAAGCACAACTTTGTATTTACTATAGAACTTCAAAAATAGGCAGTTATCAGACCAGAATGTGTACTATAGAGTTTTATCCTCTTCAGTATAGTTGCCTATACTCTCAGACTTGTCACTATCAATCATATCAGTTTTGAATAAAATCTTCTCTGCCTTATTTCTGTTATACTCTTTTTTTTGGCCATCAGTTGTCTGCTTATCTTCTTTCTGTTTTCTGATCCATTCGTTGAGGCCTCTCTGCCACTGTTCCTGGAATCCTAGTACTTTTCTCTCTCTCTAGAATGCCTTGGAGTATTCTTTGTAGAGTTGGATTGGTGGTTGCGAATTTCCCAAATTCCTCTTTGTCTTGGAAGCATTTTGTTTCTCCATTAATTTCTAGAGACAGTTTAGCAGGGTATATCAATCTGGGATGGAGGTTTATTTTCTTTCAGGGCTTGGAATATTTTGCTCCAGGCTCTTCTTGACTTGATGCTTTGTGTTGAGAACTCTGCCATTATTCTGATGGACCTTCCTCCATAGGTTATCTGTTTCTTGTCTCTAACAGCTTTTAATATTCTGTTCTTATATTGAATTTCTGGGATCTTGATTATTATATGACTGGGTATAGCTCTGTTTTGGTTGTAGGTGGCTGGCGTTCTGTATACCTCATATACCACAATATCATTTCTTTTTCCTATGTTTGGGAAGTTTTCCTTAATTATTTCTGTTAATAACCTTTGTAGTTCCTTTGTTTGTACCCCAGCTTTCATTCACATTCTTTATTCTCAAACTATAGATCTTTTTGTCATCTTCTAGCCTTTGTATTTTTACTGCTTGTTTCCTTGTTGTTTTTAAAAAGTTTTTCCTTTCATAATCCCACATTGCAAAATTGTTCTCCAGTTTGTATAATCTATCCTTAGTGTCATTCAAGCTGATTTGCCATCTTTCCGTAGAGTTTTTAATTTCCTGGTGATCTCTTTGAATCTGCTTCATATATTCTTTTTTTAAATTCTTCATCAAATGGCTCTCTCCTTTGTTTGAATTCCTCCCTTCTTCCACCTGTGTGTGTGCTTGAGGGGTGCATAGTATATCTTTTATTATCAGTTCTTATATCATGCTTTAATAGGCTAAATATTTCACTTTTGAACTCATCTGTGAGGTTCCACATATATTTCTTTATGTCCTTTGGTGCTGTGTCTGATATTGCATGTTTGCTGTTCTCATTCTCCTTTGTATTTACTTGTCCTGGGTCAATGTTCTCAGGGTTGGGACCTGGGGACTTTTTGTTGTTGCTTCCTCTTCCCATCTTTTTTGCTTCTTCCCTAAGGCCCCAGTTTCTTTCTTTGTTGGTTACAATTCTTCTGAAGCGTGCTGGCTAGATGACCTTTCACACTGCCATGTGCTAGTGAGTTGCAGACAGGGACAGCCTATGCTTGCCCCTCCCCTCCAGACTAGACAAGCTGCTGTGGCCTGCACTGTATTATTTTGTACCCTCTGGGTGGTGGCAGCTGGAGCAGGATGGCAGTGGTGGCAGACTTTTGCTGCCTCCCCTCTGAATCAGTGGCAGTGGTGGTGGTGTGGTGGCAGGGGTGGGGGCAGCCGGGTTGTGCCAAGTCACTCTGCTCCCCCAGCCTCTTATGGGCTGTGGTGAAAGGTCTTGCTGGTGTCCTGGATTTGCCAGAGGCAGTGGTTGGAGCGTGGCAGCTCAGGGATCAGTCAAGCTGCTGTGGCTTGCACTGTATTTCTTTGTGCAGCCTCCCCTCTGGGTCAGTCCAGCTGCTGTGGCCTATACTGTCAGTCAAACTTCTGAGGCTTCACTGGTTTAGTGTGGTTAGTGTGGGCCACCGCTGTAAGGACTTGATTTCAGATAACCTGTTGGGTCTCAGCCAGATCACCTGACCCAGGCCTAGCTCACTCCACTAATCCCATTCAGGAAGGGAGCAATTGACTGAAGTCACTGCTGCCCCTTGTACTTGCCAGTCCTGGCTGGTCCTAGGGTGTCATCCACCTGAGATTCCCTATTTATGGAATGGCTCTACTCACATCACTCACCACAGGTCGATGTAGGCATCCTGCCAACTCATCTCTCCTTTTGGCTTGCTGACCCTGAACTCACTGTTGAAGTGGCTGGACCTCGGATGACTCAGCAAGTCCCAGTGGAACCTCGGCAAGTTGGGGCGGGACCTCAGTCAGCAAGTCATCTTAATTTCTCAGTCAGCAAGTCATCTTAATTTCTTCTTGGGATGAGAGAATTCTTCTCTCTCTGTTTGGGGCTCCCCACTCTGTATTATGTTGAATTCTAAGTTGACTATCTCAGGGAGCCTCTGTAGCCAGTTGTTATCTATCTGCCATCTTTGCCCCTCCCCCATGTATGTATAATCTCAATGATTTTTTTATCCTTTCCTGATCTCTAAAACTCTCTCTCCCTTCCCACCAACTCTCTTTTATTTTACTCTTTAATTTAGCTTTATTTTAGTCTTCTCATATAAGAAAAATTATGTAATATCTAAACTTCTCTGACTTATTTCATTTAACATTAGCATATCAAGATCAATCCTTTTTCCTGGAAAAGACATGATTTGTCTTTTCTTCATGGTTAAGTATAATATTGTACATACACACCATATTTACTTCATCCACTCATCTGTTGGTGGGTATCTTTGTGAGCCTGCTTATTGTTAATTGCTCTGATATAAGCAGTATGCATGTATCACTATAACTTGGTGTATTTTACTCTTTGGGAGCTATATGCTCAAGCGAAGTTTAGCTAAACCAAATGCTTTCTATTTTGTGAGCAATCACCATATTGATATCCATAATGGTTGTATGAGTTTATGTTCACACAAATGATACAGAATAGTTCATATTTCTCCACATACTTGATAACACTTTTTTTTTGTTGTTTCAGATGATACCATTCTGACTAAAGTAATTTGGAATCTTGAATTTTTGGTATGCATTTTCCTAATTGCTAAAGATGATGAACAATTTTATACTTACTCACCATTTGAATTTTTTTTGAAAAGTATTTACTCAGTTGATTTGAGGTTTTTGATCAGTCATCTTTGTCTTGGAGTTAACATTTTGTCCTCTATATAATCGAAATATTAGTTCATTAAAAGAGTGGCTAGAAAAAGATTTTTTGATCCTGCAAATTCTCTCTTCAATCTGTTGATTACTTTATTTTTCATTTGATGTAATCCCATTTATTGATCCTTGATATTATTTTTTTCTGCTATTGGAGTTATTTACAGAAACTCCTTACCCGTGTCTGTAATTCAAGTGTTTCTTCTGCTATTTTCCGGAACTTTCAAAGATTCTATTTTTATATTTACATCTTTGATTCATTTTTACTTAATTTTGGTACAGATTGAGAGATATGAGCTAGTTTCATTCTTCTGCATATTGATTACAAGTTTTCCCGGTCCTCTTTGGTAAAGAGTTTATCTTAGCTTTCCTGTATGCTTGGCCATTTGCGAAATCAGATGGCTGAAGGTGCATGCAGTTGGTCCTGGGGTCTTGTATTATTTTCTATTCTATTGTCTTTTCATGCCAGTACCTGCTATTTTTGTTACCACAGACTCATAGCATAACTTGAAACCCAGAACTGTGAAGCTTTTGTTTTTCTCTTGTTCAGGATTGATTTGCCTGTCTTGTGTTTTTTCTAGCTTCACATAAGTTTAAAGATTGTGTGTTCTAGCTGAGAACAATATTGTTGATGTTTTAAGAGGGATTGCATTGAATCTGTATAACACTTTTGGTCATTTTAATGACATTAACTGTGCCTATACAGCAACAGATGTCTTTCTAATGTTCTCTTTCATCTCTTGCTTCATAGTACTGTCATTCATGGTGGCTATATTTCACTTCCTTGAGTAGACTGATTTTATGTATTTTTTACACTATCACAAATATAATTTTTTTCTTGATTTGCTCTTTATGGGTTCCTTATTGGCGAACAGGTGACTTACTAATTTTTTTCAAATTTTGTCTTGGTTTTGCATTATATTACTCTGCTGAATGTGTTTATTATTTTTATGACTGTTCTGTGAAAGGTTTTGAGGAGTTAATATATGCAGTCTTATCTCATCTGAAAAGAGAGATAATTTGACTTCTTTCCTTCCTGTTAATGTTTTTAATTTTTTTCCTATTGCTTGCTTGTTCTTGCTGAAATTTAAAGTACTATAAGAAGAGGTGAGAATGAACACTCATATCTGTTTTCTTGATATTAGGAGGTGCTTTTAGTTTTTTTCCATCAGTAAATTTTGGGTGTGATTTTGTCATGTATGACTTTATCAGCTTGAGACAAGGTTTCTCTGTACCTATTCTCATCAGGATTTTTATCATGAAGGGTATTGGATTTTGTCAAAAACTTTTTATATACCTGTTAATATGATCATTTGATTTTTATTCTTAATTCCATTTATGTGGTGTATTTTGTTCACTGATTTATGTATGTTGTACCTTCCTCAGAGCCCCTGGGATGAAGCCAAATTGGTCATAATGTGTGATTTTTTAATGGTTTATTAGATTTTGTTCATCAGTATCTTACTGAAGATAACTTTATGTATGATCATCATGGACACTGATCTGTAACTTCTTTTGAGTTCTATATGATTTTGGTAACAAGTTAATGCTGGTTTTAAGAAACAAATTTGGAAGTGTACCTTCTCTTTCAATTACACAGAAAAGTTTGATGAATCTCAGCCTTAGTTCTTTGGTAAAGTTCTAGTAAGATTCAGTGGTGAATTCATTGGTTCCTGGACTTTTCATAGGTGGTAGAATATTTTTATTACCCTACCAAATTCATTCTCTGATACTGGTCCTTTCAGTTTTTTGTATCTTCTGGCTTCCATTTTAATAAGTCACATGTATCTAGGAATTTATCCATTGTTTCCAGGTTCTTCAACACACTGGAATATATGTTTTCAAAATAGATTCTAAAACTCTTCTTCATTTCATTGGTGTCTGTTGTAATTTTCCTTTTTCATTTCCAGTTATATTGACACAGGTCTTTTGTTTATTTCCTTGAGTACATATCTATCAACTTTGAATTTATCAACTAAGGATTTCTCAACTTTGTCTTTGCAAAACACCAATTCTTTGATGCATTGATTTTCTGTATTGCTTTGTTATTCTCAGTTTAATTGATTTCAACTCTGATTTTTATATTTTCTTGCTCCCACTTTGGAGTTTGAATTGTTGTTTCTTTAGGAACTTGAGTGCATTTAAAGTTATTTACGATGGATAGCTCTGTTCCTCTAAGTAAGCACTAACTGCTATAAGTTTGCTTGTTAAACTAATTCCATTATGTCACAAAGATTCTGATATGTTGTGTTTTCAGTACCATTTGAGTCTAGAAATTTTCAGATTACTCAGTGATTTCATTTATTTTTCATTGGTTGTTCAAGAGTATTTTAGTCAATCTCCATGTGTTTGTGTAGTTAGTGTGTTTTCTTGTGTTATTGATTTCTTGTTTCATTCCATTGTGCTCTCATAGAACATTGGATTTTATTTCACTTCCTTTACCTTTAGTGAAGCATATTTTGTGTCCTTAAATATAGCATGATTTGGAAAAATATGAAATAATGAGAAAAATGTATGTTCAACTGGTTGGATTAGACATTCCATCGATAGCTGTTAAATCCATTTGTTTTATGGTTTAGTTTCACTCTGACATCTCTTGGTTTATTTTATTTTTTCTGGTTGACTCTTGAGACTGGGGTATTAGAGTTTCACACTCTGAATGTATTCATATTTATCTGCCCTTTTATGTTAAGTGCTTTTTGCTTTACTAAGGCAGATAAGCCAACAGTGAGCCCACACGTACTTAAAACTGTTATCTCTTCTTGATGAGTTATCCCCCTTATGATATATAGAGGCCTTCTCTGCTTCTTTTGACCAACTTTGAACTTCCATCAATTTTGTCAGAAATTATAATAGCTAGGGCTCTTGTTTCTGGATTCCAGGTGCATAAGAGTATCCATTCCTTCACTGTTAGTCTGTGTGTGTGTCTTTAAGTGAGAAACGCCTTTTGAAAGCAATAAGTAATGGGTTTATCTTTCTGATCCAATCTTATTTTTTCCAGTACATGATTCTTTTTAATATACTTTTGTTTAACTACCACCTCAGTGAAGTTTATTATTTCCGTTGAGCTGTTGGCTGTTCTTAACCTCCTTGTCTCTATTTAGTATTCCTGTATCTATTTTCTGCGGAGCTGGTCTGGTGGTTATGATTTTATTTAGTTTGTTATGGAAGATCTTTATTTCAAAATCAGTTTTGCAGGATAATATTGCAGGATATAGTAAACTAGATTGGCAATTACTTGGGTTAGGGCTTGAAAAAATCTTCAAGATATATTGGCTTTTAAAATTTGTGTTGAGAAATCAGATGTTTTTCTGTTTTTCTCATGTATATGACCCTATAGGTTATTAGGCATTTTTATTTTTATTATAAATTTCTGAGATTTTGGCTACTATGTGTCATGAAGAGGTTCTTTTCCAGGTCTTTCTATGTGGAGTTCTAAAATTGTTTATCATTACTTAAATTTTAAATATTTTTCTGTACAGACTTTTGTGAATAATTTTTTAAGATGTTAGATTCTGCTTCTATCCTATTTTGAAGACCAATGACCTTTAAGCTTCTTATTTTAGTGTCATTTAAGAGCCCCTGGATCTTTTTTAAGTTGTTTACTGTTTTATTCACTGTTTATAAATACACTATTTACATAAACATTGTCCTCAAGCCATGACAGTGACTTTATGATCTTTCTTGCCTACTGCTAAAACTTTCAATTAAATTATTTCTTTTCAGAGTTTCTGTTCATGACTTCTGGTTATTTACAGAAGTGGTCTTTTTTATTCTGTACTGTTTTCTTTTATATATTAATATACTTATACTGGTCTTTAATCTGGTTGACCATCTTAGTGATTCATTCAGCTATCTATTAACATATTTAAATTCACTGATCATGTAAATATTTGATTCATTCAGCTGCTTATTTATCTCCTTTTTGGTTTCTTCAAAGATTTCCCAATTTTTTTGAGTTGTTTGTCTAGAAATATATACACTTAAGTCTGTGGGATGTGTTGTAAAGGAATTGTGAATTTTAGGAGGTATCTTATTGCTTAATTTTCTCATGATTCTTGTATTTTTGTGTTGAATATTGTAGATCAGTTGAGATAGATAGGTCTTTAACTATAGGAGAGATGTCATTAATAACCAGGTTTTTTCTGTTTTGTGCCCTTGGCTTTTTATATAATTCAGTGAGAAGCTACCTACTTATCACATTCAAGCATTACAACTAGTCCTTATTACTATCTTGCAATTGGATGTCTTTACAGACATCAAAAGAACCAATCATATATTGACTCAACCTAAAACTGCTTAAACTATTTTTACCTCTTTCAACCACACAAGAAGGCAAAGTGGCAGTTATCTTGAAGGTTACACTGGGAAACAAGACATAAAAAGAAACATAAAATGAAATAAAAAAGAAAAATGATAAAAATAGGTCTTGCCATATACTTTTTATACTGGGGAGAGGAAGTTTGAAATTATAGGTAGAGGTGGAGAAAAGGAAGAAAAATGAGTGATCTGGCCTGCAGATCAACAAGTTCAGAACTCCTGGAGGGGAAACGGGGATTAAATAAAAGACATGGGGGAGACAAAAAGAGACGAAAGCAAGTCGAAATAATCTGATCAAGCTTCCGGTTTATTCAGAAAATAATCACACCTTTTATAGGCTAAGGGCGGGAGCTGGAACAGGAAGAGGTTAAACAGATGAATACAATAGG
Organism: Cavia porcellus; assembly: GCF_034190915.1. Taxonomy (NCBI): domain Eukaryota; kingdom Metazoa; phylum Chordata; class Mammalia; order Rodentia; family Caviidae; genus Cavia; species Cavia porcellus. The sequence continues at coordinate 40,996,092 of NW_026947496.1, read as the reverse complement.
GTTACCATCACATCCGGATGAGTGACGTAAGCAGAAGAGGATTATGGTTAATGTAGGCAGACGCAGTGCCCATAGAAGAGAGAGAGAGAGACATCGAGGCAGCAATGCCTGTCACTCGGCTCCCTACAAATGAGGAGAAACATATGTGGAAAGTGAGGCTAATCTATCTGATTGGAACCATTTAATGAATAGGTACACAATGTTGAAACCTCAAAACTTTGATATTGGTGAGGGAGAATCCACGAGTCAAAATAAATCATTGAACAAACTAAAATAGTAGTTTGCCCCTATAGACAGTTTTACACACACTGTATTAGTCAGCTTTCCCTTTGCTGACACACAATATTTGATGATCATCATTTAAAGGAAGAGAATTTGAATTGATCACATTGCTTCTGATGATTAACTCACTGCATGACTGGTAGGTTCAAAGGCAAGATCATCTTTTCTGAAGGGCATGGTGGAGCAAAGCTGATTATTTAGTTGTAGCCAAGAATTAGGGTAAGGGAGCAGTGACAGAAAGGAGGGCACCAGTGAGACTCAAGGCAAATGCATAGTAATGAACATTTATAAAATTAAAAACAAGTTACTTAATAACAAGGTACAATAGTACAGGGTGAAGTTTTCCATTACATAAAAGAGGAATAAAGAGATAGATAAGATCTTCAGTGTCCCTTCTTCTATGACTGTGCTGGTTGCGGCCCATGGAACTTTCTCTTGATCTGGTTCCATCTGGCCTGTATTTTCCTTAGCATGTGTTCCATGTTCCTGTCATCTTTTACTTTCTGGGGTCTCTTCTCCATCTTTGGATTCCACAGCTTCATACCCTGACTTCTTGCTTGGCCTCCACAGTCTTTCATTGAAAGTCAAATGGAAACAGAGGCTCCCTTGACCCTACAATTCTGTCATTGTGTATACCATTAAAATCAACATCTTGTGGAAGATGCCAAGGTCTACTGTTAGTGAGGGCAGTTGTCTGCCCTCTTTGGACTATGGCTGCAGATCCAAGTGCTCTTTTAAGTTTACTGTTTAGCACCTTTGAGCCTGAAATGGGTGGGATGTTGCTGATTTTGGGAATATGTTCAAGACATCTATCTTCTTATGCCTGTGAAAGAATTTAGTTTCTGTGTAATGGTAGCACTGTCTTCAGTAACCAAAACACTTTTGCCCCAACCTTTGCATGTGACTCCTTCTGTTCTCAAATTTAAATTTTTCAAAAATTTTGCTCTCCTTTCTTCTCACATCTTCATTATAAATCAGGTTAAAACCCCTGAATATCAGTCTCCAAGAAAGTCCAGAACATGGGAAAATATAACTAATTGTTCTCTGTCAGTGTGTAACACACATATTCTCAAGTCCAAATGCTAAGCTAGTCCTTGTTCCCAGCTGAAATCTTCTGAGTCTGGTCCTTTTTTCTGTGTTCCTATTAGCATTTTGAGCTAAACTACAACCTGAATCACCATCAAGCTTTGTTTACAGCATTTTAGGGCTTCTCTATCCCTAATTGCCAAACTTTTCCAAACTGTCTCTACAAACCTGTTTCAAATGCTTCTGAATCACATGGTCAGGGAGAGTCACAGCAGGAAGCTCATTTCTTTGGTAACAATTTTCTATTAGTCAGATTTCATTTGCTGAGAAACCATATCTGAACCCCCAATTTAATGGAGAAGTTTAATTTCTCTCATGGTTTCAGGGGACGTCATGTGGTTTGCAGTTTCCAAGACAGAAATACCATCATGCAAGCATGTGGCAGAACAAAGCTGATAGTTTCTTATAGTTGAGAAGCAGAGCAGAGGAATAGAGCTAGAAAGGAGAGAGCAGACATCCTATGTAGACTCTGAGGTCATGTTTTCATGACTTACCTACAGACTCCAAGAAGCATGTTCTGCCAAATCCTGAGATGGATCCAAAGCCAGTTGAAAGCTGCAACTTCACCCTAACTGCCACATAGGATCCAAATAATTTCTGAGTCTGTCACAGGCACTAACTAACCACAGTCAGATTTGGAGGGAGGGCAATGCACTACCAAATCCTAGTCCAGCATTTATTTTCTTCTATGCCCAGTGCTAGAGTGGCAGGGATTGTGTAGCCAATGGCAGTTGGAGTGAATACCCAGCTGTGGCACCTCCCAGGCTCTTTCCCTGAGAGCTTTTTGGTTATCACATGTTGGCTGGACCTCTGGACATAGACTGGATTTGCACTTAGGATCAATGAGTTTGTTTGCTATTATCACATATTCTGAGCCATTACCCTTGGCAAATTTTTAATAGTATCTCCAAACTTCTCCTATAAATAGCACTTGGGTTGATGGGTTTATTTCTTATCCTAGCTTTCCATTTTCTGCATTTTGCCTATTTGATATCCCATTTCAGATATATTTCTGCAGTCGGTGACTCTGCCATTCCATGTCACCCAGTTCTGACTGATCTTAGTGTTCCCTCACAACTTCCTCTGTGTTGTCATGATCCATACACTTTTGTTCATGAAACTCTTGATGTGTCGCCCAATATAACGTCTAGTCAATGACAGGTCATTATTTATTTTTAATGAAGAGAGCATAATAGAATGATAGAGGATGACTAAATGTGCTGTAAATGAGACAGAATGAGAGATGAGATATTTGACACCAAAAAGTATGGTCAAAATTTCTTTCAAAAAATTTTACTTGATAGGTGAAAGAAAGCCACAAGTAAGTGACTTTGACACATTCTGAGTTAAGGAGGCGCATATATTTGGTGTCTATATGTATGTGCGATATCTGTTACATGCTGTGTATGCCTGCATGTGTGTATATGTATGGTGTGTGTGTGTTTGTATGCATGGTGTGTGTGTGTGTGTGTGTGTGTGTGTGTGTGTGTGTGTGACTGGTGGGTTAATGCCTTGCAATTTAAGTGGACAAAACATTAAAAATTGAATTATTTCTAAAGTAATGCTCATAATAATATTTGATGAATTCTTCAGTGCATTGTTAACTCAGCCAACATCTTACTGGAGTGAGCTCTTTTATTTTTGAACTGGCTACCTTGCAGCAGTCACCTGTGCCAGGATGGTAAAATGTGAGAGAAATGAGGAAAGCAGCCTCAGTGAGATGGCCATCTTCTTTCTGGGGTACATCAGAGCTTCTGAGTTGAAGAGGGGCAAAGCAAGTTGGGATGGGCCCAGGGTTGGTTTCTCTGCCATACAGTCAGTGGTTTTCAGGATTCAAGGCATGCCAACTTTATGTGGCTGCCTCACTCTGAGATCATAACATTTTGTTTCACATCACAAGTTCCTTTTCTACAGTAAAAAGGCTTTGCAGAGGTAGAGGAATATTCATGAAGGCAAGATAGAGTGTGAATCCAGACAGGCCTGTGATTTATTACATGCTTGATTACTGCCTTTTCTTAAACCCTTATGTAATTTACTTGTATGTGTGCATATATGTATGTATGTATGTATTTACTTATTTATTTTTAGTACTGCAAATGAATCCAGGGCTTTTGCATGGAGCTACCTCCCCAGACTTTATTTTTACTTTTATTTTGATGCAGCTTTAAATTGTTAAGTTGCCCAAGCTGTGCTTGAACTTGAGATCTTCCTGTCTCAACCTCCTAGAGTGTTAGAAGAACTGAAGATATGTGCCACCATCCCAGCTATTACTTGGCTTCTTGAACCCTGATTCACTGGGATGCTGAGATAATGACACTACCCACTGGGCTATTGTGATAGTGTCATAGAGTTCTCCTACTGCATTGGGCTTGTTGCAGGCATAGAAGGATTAAAAAGATGCCAGCACTGTCTTCACTTAGTTCTTTGCTTTATTACCACATGAGTAAATAGTTCTCAACACAAATGATGCAGACATTTGATGAAAAAAAATTGCACTTCATAAAATTACATTAATGAAAGTATCAGTCTAGGCAAGGGATAAGAGTTAAGCACAAAGAGCACATTGAGCTGGGGATTTAGCAGCACAAGTGCCTTCCTGGTAAGTGCAAGGTAGTGACTTCAATCCTCAGTACAAAAAAAAAAAAAAAAAAAAAAAAAAAAAACCTCATTAGAGGACAGTTTTTGCAATCTCAACATGGACTCCTATGAAACTATCAAGGATTTTTTAAATATTTGCAAAAATACATATGTCTATTTTATTGTATGAATTTTCACAGCAGGAAGTTTATATCACATTATACATCTAGAAAACTGATAACATTTAAAATCAATCTTTGAAATAAAGACACATGAGGGAAAGTTTTGGGAGTTTGTTGAAGTATCACTCAATTTAAACTGAAACATGAAGAGGCCTATTTGCTCCAAGTCATTTTGTTATTTAAAGTATTTTCATTTTGTAGTAAAGAGCTATTTTACTAGGTCCTAAAATTCAACCATCTCCTTACATTCCCCTACGGTATATGTCCTATAATATTAACCTGCCGATCAGCACTTAAATTGAAATTGTTGACATGAAAAATGGTCATATACCCGTTAGGACCAAATGAAGTAAGATTGCAGATAATGATGTCTTTTAAACAAAAATGGCACCATAAGCCACAAAATTTATATAATTCACAGTTATGGGGAAAAATATATTGTTACCTTGTGCAAAGCCTGGCATTTTGCCATAAGGTAAATATTTTTAAATGTTTTTAATTTACCTCCTGTAATGTTTCTAGCTTGATTTGTATAGTGAGTATAGATAATAAAACTAATATATTTAAAGGATCTGTGAATTGTTGGACAATCAGTGGCAGGAGGTTCATACTTAACATCAGTTAAGAATAATGATAATTTCTCCACAGTAGAATCTAAGACGCACTATCTGGGAATGTGAGGCAATCTGACGAACTCTTTCAAATTGAAATATAAGGGGCACAGATTGCTTTGAAAGTCATGACTCTCCAGTACCTTGGTTCGGCTTGAGACAATTATCCACAGACTACTTTTCAAATTCTTTTTTTTATTTAAAAAAAAAGATTAATATAAAAGAGGACATAACAACACAGGTCAGAACAGAACAATTTAAGCAACATAGTGTTTCACCTGAAGACAATCTGACATAACAGTAGCTATCATAGTGTCTCTTTCCTTGAAATATTTGATTATAACTTTGAATACTATAGCATCAAACATATCAAGACAGTGTAAAACCATTCAAGAGAATAAAAGTATTACAGGGTATTTAGAACCAACTAACAGAAAATGAACAATGGTTTCTATATTGTCTCCTTGTCTATAAAAATTTTTGTTTATACTATCATATATAATAAAATCCAATAAGACACAACATGATAAAACCAATGGAAACAGAAGAACAAAAGCTTGGTGGGACTTCAAAACAAGATGATATCAAATCATCACTATCTATTATGTTTTGTTTTCTTCCAAATAGCTGTTCATACCATCACAGACAATAAAATCAAACAACCCAGAATAAAACCATTCCAGCTAATGAATGAAAACATTATAAGGCTTCAAAGCAATATAATGGGGAGTCATGATTACCACATACTTTTATGTGTTCTTACCGTTTCTTACACTAGGAAATGGCTCAGTATTTATACATGTGAGTTTTAATTATTTCGCTTATGAGTATGGTCTCAAGCTGCATCCATTTATTTATAAATATCTCAATGTGATCATTTTTTATTGCTGAATAGTACTCCATTTGTATAAAAATGCCACATCTTTTTTATCCATTCCTCAGTTGATGGATACTTAGGTTGTTTCCTAGATCTGGCTATTACAAATTGTGCTGCTATAAACATAGGTGCACATATATCACTGTGGTGTGTTGCTTTCAGTTCTTCTGGGAATATGCCTAGAAGTGGAATAGCTGAAACAAATGGGACTTCCAAGCCCAGGTTTTTGAGAAATCTCCAGACTGACCTCCACAATGGTTGCACCAGTCTACACTCCCACCAACAGTGTAGGAGAGTTCCATTTCCCCCCATAGCCTCTCTAGTATTTGTCCTTGGTGGTTTTCTTGATGTAATTCTTTCAGGAGTGATATGAAATCTCAGATTGGTTTTAATTTGCATTTCTTTAATGAGTAATTATGATGAACATTTTTTCATGTATTTATTTGCCATTTGTATTTCTTCATCTGAGAACTGTGTATTCATCTCCAATGCCCATTTTTGGATTCGATCTTTGAATTTTGCAGGTCTGATTGTTTTAATTCTTTATATGTTTTAGACAGAAGACCTTTGTCTGAGGGACAGCTCACTAAGATTTATTCCCAGTTTTTGGTTTTCTTTTCATTATCTTGGAGATTTCTTTTGACATGCAGAAACTTTTTAATAAGACATGATCCCAGTTATTGATTCTGGGAAGTATTTCCCATTCAGTTTGATTCTGGTTCATTAATTCTCTACCTACCCCTATGTCTTCAAGGTTTTTACCCAATTACTCTTCCAATAGATTTAGGGTTTTGTTTTAATATTCAGATCTTTGATTCATTTAGATAATTTAGTACATGGTGATATACATGGTTCTATTTTTAATTTTCAGCATATGGAGAGCCAGTTTTTCCAAAACAATTTATTAAGGAGACTGTCGTTCTTCCAGTGAACCTGTTTGTCCCCTTTATCAAAGATAAGGTGGTTGAGTGTGTTTGTAATTGTGGTTGCATCTTCTAATCTATTCCCTTGATCTTCAGCTCTGTTTTTATTCCAGTACCATGTTGATTTTATTACACTTGCTTTGTAGTATAACTTCAAGTCAGGGATTGTGATGCCTCCTGTCTTGCCTTTGCTGCTTGGAACTGTCTTTTTTGTTCTAGGTCTCTTCTGCTTCCAGGTGAATTTTAGAAATGATTTCTCTACATCCATGATGTATGTTGATGATTTTTTTGGGGGGAGGATTGCATCGAATCTATATAACAGTTTTGGAAGAATGGCCATTTCACAATATTTATTCTTCCTAGCCATGAGAAAGGGATGTCTTTCCACCTTCTGAGATCTTCTTCATTTTCCTTTTTCAGTGTATCACAATTTTCTCTATATAGATTTTTCACTTCTTTTGTGAGAATAATTCCTAAACATTTCAATTTTTTAGTTGCTAGTGTGAATGGTGTGGCTTATTTTGTTTTTCTCTCTGTGATCTTGTTGTTAGTATATCGAAATGCTATTGAGTTTTGAGTATTGATGTTGTATCCAGCTACATTGCTGAATTTATTATATCTAGGAGTCTTTCGATGGGGTTTTGGGGGTCTTCTATGTAGAGTATCATGTCATCCGCAAATAATGATAATTTAACTTCTTCTCTTCCTATCTTTGCCCCTATTATTTCTCTCTCTTGTCTAATTGCTCTGGCTAGTATTTCCAGTACTATATTAAATAGGAGTGGTGATAAGGGACATCTTTGTCTTGTGCCTGATTTTAAGGTAAAAGCCTTCAGTTTTTGGCCATTTAGTATGATACTGGCTGTTGTTTTGTCATAGATGGCCTTTATTATATTGAAGTCAAGACTATCTATTCCAATTTTCTGTAAGGTTTTTACCATGAATGAGTGTTGGACCTTATCAAAAGCTTTTTCTGCATCTATAGAAATGATAATGTGATTCTTACTTTTACTTGTTAAATTCTTATTTACTAATTGTTCAACAATGCCGAGCATCAGAGTAATCTTTCTAGGCATGAAACTTGATCTTGCCTGTCCCCTATTTCCAAGAAGAAGGCAAGCTGCAAATTTGAGAACATGCCATTTGAGTCCAAAAATTGATGTTTTGACCAAGACAAAAGAAGACGGAAATAAATATGTAAAAAATGTTGGAAGACAGACATTAAAAATAATTTTAAGAAGTACCTCCCAGAACGCTGCTCAGAACTAGCTCCTCAGCACTAATGTCTTTCTTTCTATTTCTTTGTATTTCACAATTTACAGTAAAGTCAGCACCTTTTTTTTCTTTTTCGTTTTTATCTGTATGAGGGATCGAACTCACAAACTGCACACTTGCAAGGCAGGCATTTATGCCGCTGAGCTAAATTCCCAGCCCTAAAGTCAGCAATTTTGTGATACCTGATTCTTATTACTATTTCTTTAATTTTTAAAAAATTACTTTTAGAGCAGTTAAGATCACAGGAAATTGAGCAGAAGGTATGCAGCACTCCTCCATATACCTATCTCATCCTTCCTTGAGTAGGAGCAATCCCCCTGCCATCAACATCCCCCACCAGAGAGGTAATTTTTTAAATCACCTGTAAATCTACACTAGCACATTATCACCCAGAGTCAACAGCATACATTAGGGTTCACTTTTGATGCACATTCTGTGCTTTTGGACCAATTCATGTTGCTGTACCAACAATTGTAGTATAATACAAAAAAATTAATTTCAAGCATTTCAAAAGTCACCACTAACATTATATCCAACAGTTTAGATTTTAATAGAATAGTAAAATATTGATATGAATATTGTGTTTTCTAACAAGTCAGTCATATAAACAATTCATGCTATTAAGGAAACTGACATTTTCAATTTCATTACATAAATATTTTACTCAACAAAAGCCCAACTTGTAAGCATTAAAATTCATTAAAGTCAATATTTTAAAGATGTGATTATATATATATATTCCAGCAAATATGATGTCTCTGGATTTAGTAGTAATTAAAATATCAGTATCTCTTCCCCATATGTGGCCTATATTATACATTATATTTCTAAATATTTGATATGCACACATATACATGCATATATATCCTATTAGATAGGATTACTGACCCATTTACAGACATTTGTGTGATTAGCTCAAAGCTCAGTATTCTGAGTACTAATCCTTAATTTTCATAAATATAGTAGGCATAAAAATGTGTCAAAATGTGTATAGCAGTATTCCTCATTTCTTTTCCTGAATATAGATTAGCATTATTTATCATAAAAAGATCGCAAATTTTATTTTATAAGTAGGAAGGAGCATTGTAATCAGCAGAATTTATTGATTAACATTTTTATCTTAAAACATGCTAATTGTTTTAACATATTACCTGAAAATATGATTCTTCTGTAAGAGAATCCAATAAAAGAATATTTTCTACTTTATACCTAGTATAAAAAAGTTTAAAGTAGATTACATTTATAATGTCTTAAATTTCTGAGATGATATGAAGCCATTTTACCAGGTCAGAAAATTGATTTAGTCCTTCACTTTTTCTTAGCCTCAATCATGAAAAAATAGGAATTCTTATATATTCAATTCTCATTCCTAGTCACATTATGCTGCTTCACTACGGTGAAAATATCTCATTCTTGCAGAATACCGTAGGCTTTGCTAGTGGGTTCCAATAAGTCAAGGCATTCATAGCAATGGATAAGTAGCAGTGAATGCTCCAATTGGATTTAACTCACTCTGATTAAGTATGCCTGAATACCAAAGGCTAGTGGATCTCAACATTATGGGACTGTCAACTTTATCCAGAAAATGGTACAACAGAGTCATTTTTTTAGCTGTAGTAAATGTTTCCCACTAGTGTTATGTTTAGACGTGATGTAAAAATTTGATTTTTGCTCCTTATTTTGAATGTGATTGAGATTACACTGATAATGAGTAAAAGACAGTTGAGATTTAGATATCAAATAACAGTAGACACATTCTTTTTGCACGATAGACACAAAAGTGAGTTATTTAACAAGAGAATCCAGATAGATATATAGATATGGATGTATATATATATATATATATATATATATATATATATATATATATAATTTGGAGCCAGAACATGTATGTTTAAGACAAACTCTATCACTCTAAATTCATGACCAACTGATTGTTAGTGAATGTAGTATTTTAAAACTTGAAAAATGTTTGTAGGACTCAGATGAGATCATTTGTATCTATATGTTATTATTTGGATCAAAAATACGTCTGTGAAGGTTTGTGTTTTCAGATGTGGGGGCTTTTGGAAAGTGAGCAGATTGTGGAGTAGTTTATGTCATCAATTAATTAAACCATTGATGAGTTTGTAGTTGAATGTGCTATTAGGAATTGGGGCCAGTTGACAAAAGGAAGTCACAGTGGGGGGCATTCTTTTGACTGTTAGAACAATATAGCTGTACATTCTGTAAGTTCATAAGTAAGTACATGTCAAACCAAAAAAGACTACAGAAAAAAAATCAGTACATTTTCCTTGTTTTATTTTTTTACGTGGGCTTGACATTTTCACTTTGCATTAGGATCTGTAAATTGTGTGGACAAGCCTGCTGGTGAGCATGAAGCAATGAAAAGAGAAACATAAAACTGCATGAATGGGGAGTATTGAGTATAGAAAAGGCTATGAAATCTATGTCATCCCATAGTTCATTGATAGCAGTGGGTCAAACTTTAACTTGCATTGCCATTGTCTGAAAGGCTTGTCAAAATCAGGTGTTAATCTCTCAGAATTTCTAATTATGCAGATCTGATGTGGAGTTCCAAACTTTACATTTCTAGTACATCCTCCAAAACCCTGATGCTGCTGGAGAAGGGGCCATACTTCTGGAAGTACTGGTTTATGGTACAGAGCAATGAACTAATGATTTAGAGAAGAAATACTGGAGGTTTGGAATGAGAGCTAAGAAAACCAATGAATGTTCCAAGTAGTATCTTTTTTATTACTTTTACTCTTGGTTTCTATCCCAAAACCCCTCTCTATGTCTTTCTGCAAAATGGATATAAGATTATACATTTACATTAGAGTAAATTTGAAGAACTGAAGCATGACATTGTCTTCCGGTTACAAAAGGAAACAACAATAAATACAATGTGATTTTCAGCAAACTACCTCCTCAAAGTTCTTTAAAACTGTCTTGCTCTACTTTAATTGTACTGAATTGGTTTTAGTGGTAGGTAGCTAAAAATCTGTCCTAATAACATAAAAGTCACTCATCTTAAAATATTACTAATTGGAGTAAAATAAAAATATCCAGGAGCCTTGCAGGGTTATAGAGCTATAATCTCAGCATTCTAGAAAAGTTTTGTTAGTCACTTTCTTGTCACTGAGATACAATACCCAATATCCACACCTTAAAGGGGAAAAGGTGTATTTTGGCTCAAGGGTACAGTACGTGGTTTGCTGGCTTAAAGGCATAAATGGCATGATAAAAGGGCACAGTTGTAGGAAAGGTGGTCACATACTGACTGCCAGGAAGCAGAGAGAGAGAATGTCCAGTTCTGGAGATGAATGGTCACACTCTTTCAGGTCACACTTCCCATGACCCATCATTTCTGATCAGACCATACTTCCTAACTCAAGACAGCTATATTGCCTCTGTTGTCCAATCCTCTTCCCAAAGTCCTAACTGTGAATTTATGAGGCCTTTGGAGGACATTTTCAGTATAAACTGTAACAGGGTGTGTTGCAGTCAGGGGTTGTACATACAGAACAACTAGGATCAGGACATGGAGTTTGTAATATTTTTATAATGGTCACCAGAAAACACAGGAAAATGCAGGAAATCTATCCACAACACCAAAGACACAGATTATTTAGTCAAGAGCCTAAACTCCACAGCACATGTCCTACATGAATCCAGATAAAAACCCAGAGCTCAGGACAATGCCTCCCATGAGTCCAACTGGAGGTCCAGAGCCCACAAGAAGGACTCACGCCAGTCTCTTGTAGGGATCCATGCCAGGAAGACCCAAGGGTTAGCGGTGGAAGCCAGAAAGTCTATGCCAACAGGATGAAGGAGCTGTGCTAGTGGGATGAGGGTTTTACACTGGAGCCGAGAAGTCACACTCACAACAAAGACCAGGGCTGTCCTGAAAGGCACCACAGCTGTCCTCAGTGACATGGAGGCCCCGAGCTCCTCCGACCACAAGCACAGTCGGGTACTTTCCAGGAAGCAACATGACGAGTTCATCCTGGAGACCAGGCAGTACATGTCTTCCCCTCTGGAGCCAGGAAACAATGCTTGATGTGAGGACCAAAGCCTCTCCAGGAGAACCAACAGCTCAGACAACAACTCGTAGGAGAACCCACAATGCTTCCTTGACGCCTCAACCCTCAACACCTCCCTTCTTCTCCACCTATTTATCTTGGCAACTTTCCTCAGCGGAGCATCTTCACTCAATGTCATGCTGATGTAATCCAGCTGGCGTTAAGTTGACCACCAGTTCTTAATCCATAAAGGGTATTTGAAGTATTTGAACCCAACCAGCCTGTGCAATTTACTAATGGTGTGCACTTCCTGGCTTCAATCCCCAGGGAAAGAAAGGAAGAAAGAAAGAAATAATTGCAGACTTGAAACATAGTGATTTCTTAGGTCACATTTTGCTTGAAAGACTTAAATACTTTTACCTCTAAAATATTCTAATCACATTTTGCTGAATAGAGCTTTGCGCTTTTCTCTTTTTTGTTTAACAGAAATCATGCTTTTATCATAATAGAGACAAGGTAGAAGTACAAGAGTAATTAGTGTGAATTAGTGTGTCTTTTGGTGAGTGATCACAATTTTCTTATCAATAAAATTGATAGAGTTTTGTGTTGTCAATCTTAAATTATGGGAAAAAATTATTAAGCTATCTGATCACCAATCACATCCACTTAACAAACTCATCCAAGAGTGAGCTGGTTCTATGATCTCTAGTTCCTCAAATCATCTTATTACCAGCTCTGCTTCATATCTTTTCTCCCTCCCTCTTCCCTCCCTCTCTTTTTCCTTTTCTCCCTCCTTCCTTCCTTCCTTCCTTTCTTTTCTTTATTTTTTGTTTTTATTGATTTCTATGTTGTAAATATATTTACCTTTGGACTGTGACACAGGTTTAATTTTGTTCACCTCTGGTTGGTAAAACTTCAGTGCAAAAGAAAAATGATGTTTAAAATAATAGAAAAAATATGTAAAACTCCATCTCAGAGTTATGTAATAAAAATTTTAATTTGATGCTTGATACTTCTCATTTTCAGTAATATGTGTGATAAATAAATGTGATGCAAATTGCTTTTCTTAAAATGAAATTGAGTTATCAGATATTTTTGGAATGTTGTCTAAGCTAGTTTTTTATCTGGTAGAAATTTGCCAAGATTTGTTTTAATTTAGATAGTTATTTAGTCTTGAACTCCTGTAATATTTAGAAGAATACTTAGCCCATTGTAAGTACAGGAGGACTATTATTAGTGTTATTACTTGTCCAGAAACTTGTCTGTATTTTACAGAGTAAAATTTCAATATCTTTCCAGTGCATTCATTTTCATTTGTAATAAAGAGTGGTGATTTGTACCATTTAGAAAAGAAAAATCACAGTGAAACCTTTTTCTTAGGGTACCTATTGGATATGCTGTCTCTATATTGTCAATTTCATTATCATGTTAGAAACACTTTTGCCCCAAGTGCTTCTTGTGGTCCTGACTCTTAATTGTTGTTATTTCGCAGTGTAAAATATTGATGACATTGGTCAAAAAGATTGACAGCTGCATAAATTGTTATTAACCAGACTGTTGGCTGCAGCTCACATTTCAATACACAGGAAGATAAAGCACAGGACCTCAGGGAGTCTCCTTTTCTTTCCTCTAAATAGACAAATATTAACTCTTTGCCAACTTTCTGTTCAATTTTCTCTCTTTTTTTACCTTTGAGCAATAAAGATGCCATTTATTGATTTCAGTTGTGAAATGTAAGACTAATCATTAATCAAGTTGCAAATTATTCAGAAACCTCAAAGTAACAAAGGAGTCAATAGTTCTCTCCTTAAAAATCCAAGAGCAGGAGCATAGAACTAACTAGACAGTGCCTTCTTCCTTAAAGCTTAAGGTTAGAAGAAAGAAAGCTTCCATTCAAATAAAAAAATAGACACCTCTGCATCCATGTAGGTACCCACATGCAGACACAAACTTAGTGTGAGAAAATTAACCATGTTCTCAAACTCTTCTAAGAAACATTCGTCTTTTTGTTCCTAATGAATCAGATAAAACCTCTTTGCTATAGTTTCTTGTGAATGATTTTTTTCATCTGTGGCTAACATACAAGTTTACCCATCTGATATACGTTAATATGGATAATCTTCACAATCATGTAATATTACCAATATAACTTACAATCAATACTATAAGCTGAATAGCAGCATTGGACTAAAGTAAAAAACCAACTTCTTAGGAGTGAAAAATAAACAATTCTAGCACCAAATGCTTATGATTTCTTTTAAACATCCATACTACTTTCAGAAAATACAAGAGGATGAATTAAAGGTAACTACCTTTTGAAGTACACCAATCAAAACCATTACCATAGGTTTTGGTTACATGCTGTTATGGTCTGGATAGTGAATGATCACCAAAGCTCATATATTAAAGGTTTGTGCCCTCATGCATCAGAGTTCATATGTATGGCTTTGGAGGATGACCAGATAATGAGACTGTGAACTAACTCATCAATATGTGTATTTCATTCAGGGATCCATTGCTTAGTGGACTATTGGGAGATAATAGGAACTTTGAGAGCTAGTCCTCAATTAGAGAAATTAGACCATTGAGGGTGTTACATTGAAAGGGGTGTGGGAATTCATCTTTTTCCTTTTTCTTTTTACTTCCTATCTTTATGAGATGAGTAACTTGCTCTACCATTTGCTCTTTGCCATTTTCTCCTTTATCACAGGCTCAGAAACAATGAAGTCAAGTGACCATACTCTGAAATGTCTGAAATCATGAGCCAAAATAAAAATTTTCTCCTTTAAGTTGATTTCCTCAGGTATTTTGTTCCAGAGACAGAAAGCCAATACTCAGAGTAAGGGGAGATACCTACTTTCTTGTGGACTATTAAATTAGATAGCTTTAGTCTGGCTTAAATTGTAGGTAGTGAGCACACAGACATACATGGATAGCGAAAAGGTATGTGGTTATCAGAATGAGCTGCATAGTAGAATAACTTCAAAAACTATACTAAAATGCAGGTTCCCAGACAGAATTACAGATCGACTAGAGAGAAGGTAAGGAGATTTGGCCAGAGAATTGATTTTTCACAAATTTTGTGAGCGATTGCGATGAAGGAAATCTGCCTTAAGTCTAAAGTTTCCACACAAATTTTGGTCCACTTCTTCTGACTCATTAATTAGGTACTTGATACTCAGGAAATGAGGTGAGATCTATGGGTGTGATTTAAATTCGCACTTGCCTTCATCCCATCCTCATTACTAACTCAGCTTTCTAGAGACAGAATTTGATCATTTCACTTTGTATTTCATATGTGGGTCACCATACTATAAATTTGTAGTTTTGAATTTACCATTTTAGTGTACAGATTTCAGTCTCTAATAGATAAAATAATATCAGCTCTGTACTTTCCATTTTCGTTTATCTATCAACCAATATTATGTATTTATTTTTATTTCTTTATCTTTAATTTGTACTGTTTGTCATATACTCTTGAGTATCTATTATTGTACAAACTTTATCCAACATCTCAAGATTCCTAACGGTACAACGAGCATAGTATCAACTCTTCCTTTTCTGTCACTGAGCTTTTCTTTCTTCTAGAATTTTCTTTATCTTTTGTTTTCATTATCAGTACATAATGATCACATTCACTTTAAGGGATTGGTACTGTTACACACACATTTCAATACCCTTCATTTTCTCCTTCACTCCATCCTCATTTTATTTTTCTAGCGTCAGATTCATTTACTTACCTTTTAAGACCTTATTAAATTACTTACCATATACACAAATTGAAAACAAGACTAATGGGTCAAAGAACAGACAAAACATATAAAACAATTGTAGTAAGTCAAGCTACACTTTTACATATATTGTGCAAGCTGGATTACAATCCCTTTTATTTTCTTTCTCTTTTTCCTGGTATATATTCACATAAGAGAAAACATGCGCTATTTAGGATTATGTTTCTGAATTGCTTCACTTAGCATTATGGTCACAAGTTGCACTTATTTTCCAACAAATGTCTGAAGCTTATCGTTTTATGATAGAGTAGTACTTTGTTGTGTATAAATACGGTATTTGTGTGCATTCATCTGTCAGTGGACATATATAGGTTGCCTCCAAGACTTAACTATTATGAATTGTGTTGCTATAAACATCTTAACTTTTTTGGGAATATACATACATGGGGAACAGCTGGTCAAATGAAACTTGTAGTTTTTAGTTTTTTGATATTTCCATAATGATTTCCATAGTGTTGTATTTGTTTACAGTCTTACCACCGATACAGAAACAATTCCTTCTCTCTACATCCTCATCAGCATTTATTGGTTGATTTCTTCATAATAATAAGTATTTCTGGAATAAGAAGGGATTTTGTTTTAATGTTGTTTTAATTTGCATTTCTTGAATGACCGGGGCTATGGAACATTTTTTGATTTATTCAACTATTTGAATTTCTTTGTCTGAGAAGTATCTATTCACATCAGGTGCTCATTTTTAAATTAGAGCTTTAAATTTGCAAGATATAGTTTTTAATATTCTTTATGTACTGTTTGCCAATTTTTGCATGTACTTTTACAAGATTAATTACATTTGTATTTTTGTAATTCAAATAAAATTTTTGCATTTTGTTTATAAATTACTTTGAGAAAATTAATGGGGAATTTTTACATTTTAATACTAGAGAATGCTTGGTTTACAATTGTGATTGCAGTGGCACAAATGGCATGGGATCCGTGAAAATGTTTTAAATACTTTCTCCTTTCTTGAGTAGCACCAGTTTCTCAGACTCATGTCATGGTTTAGCTTCATGCCTTTGGACCATAGGTCTCTTAAACATACTTTTACTTAGAATTTCTAATTGTTTCTATTTTTTTAACTATGGCATAATCATGCGCTTTATACTATTTCCACTTGAACCAATAAGTTTACTCAATGGGCAAAAAGAAAAAAAAATGACTCTTTCTTCATTTGGTATAGATTTTTTAAGTTGCAATTCTTTGTCTTTCTTTATTTTCTATTGGATATGTCATAAATCATTGGACTAAAATGTTTCATGATACACCAATTTCTTTATGCTTCTAATTGACCTTTAATAAGTTACATATCCTCAAACTTTCAAGTATTCAAGTATTTTACAGTTTTGTGAAATCTTCATTTATTTTAGACTTTCTTCTCAAAAACTTCTGCTTCATACATCAATCAGGATGGTTGCTCCAGTTGTATTTTTCGGTCAGAATAACGGGTTTGTAAATCCATTTATTGATGTTTTTTGAATCCCAAACTCATTTTGCTGAGATAAATTTAAAATATTTTCCTAAGAATGTATCCCATGAGACATTTTCTAAGTCTTCACATGGATAAAACTATCTGAGGCTTGATTCATTGTTAATGGGATCCATACTGATATTTAATACCATTGATTTCACTGGCTAAACTGTAACCGCTCGACGTGTAGGGTACAAACTTGATATCATTTACCGGGAGTCAATTTTCAGTGTCGTTCTTCACACCTCATGGCAGCTTTTGCCCTAGAAGAGTTTCAGAAGGATGACTATGCCCCAAACAGACAGATAGCATATTTGTTTCCTGTACAAGTTGGTATAAAGAATCCCTTCCTATAAGGCAAAGATTGAGCAAAAAGTTGCTCTTTTTAAGACAGGAAGCTTTCTATGCTTGAGGATCCTCAGCTGGACCAACGGTGTGTGTGTGTGTGTGTGTGTGTATGATATAGTGATATATACCTGGCAACTCCTCATTGCTCACACCAGATTTTGTGTATGAGTGACCACCTTTGAACCAAAGCTCGTAGTGTCATGTGTAACAGTATTCTTTTCCTTTGACCCCAAAATCTCTTATCATATTGTCATCACTTAGGAAACTGTGGTTGGCTAGCATGTTAGGCTACAGACAGTACATATCAGACCCTTTTCAGTTATTAATTTGGCTCTTTGAATTAATTATTTATTGTCCTGCAATGCATCAAGATCTCAGGCACCAGCTACAGAGGTTTCAGGAATGAGACGTACCATTTTCCCTCATTTATTCTAGATTCAATAGACTCTTTTAAACACAATTTTAAGCAAAAAATACATTTGCAACAGAATTTTAAATGTCTTTATTATCTCTTGGTGCTAATATTATTGATGATTCTTGTTCTAGTCTTGATGTCTTTTGGTCAATGTTTTATTTGTTTCCTATTTGTTCTTACTGTACCTTGTTTTATACACGGTTTTATAAAATTTTAACTGGCCATTTCTTTGTGTGTTAAATCATAATTAGGTCTGATTTTTTATAAGGCCTTTAGTAGAAAGCTTTTCTTTCATATTTTGTCAGTCACTTCTATTGCAGGGACAAAAAACCAAAGAAATTCCATTTAAAGAAGGTATCGACATCAGAGGTGGTGAGGAGAGCAATTAGAATCAGGACATGGAGTTTATAATATTATTTATGATGATCACCCATAGTTAACATAAGAAACTGCAGGAAATCTGTCCACAACACCAAAGACAGAACATTTAGTCAAGGGCCTAAATTCCACAGCAATGTCTCACATGAGTCTAGATGAAAACCCAGAGCTTATGACAATGCCTCCCACAAGTCCAACTGGAGGTCCAGAGTCCACAAGAAGGACTCACGCCAATCTCGTTTACGGATCGGTGCTGAGGAGGCTCAAAGGCCAGCAGTGCAAGCCAGAAAGTCCATGCCAGTAGTGAAGTTGGGATGAAGGTTCTATGCTGGAACCAAGAAGCCACACTCACAACAAAGACAAGGGCTGTCCTGAAATACACCACAGCCATCCTCAGCAACATGGAGGCCCCGAGCTCCTCCAATGATAAGCACAGTCAAGTATGTGCCAGGAAGTCAGCGTGACAGGTTCATCCTGGAGACCAAGTGGCACATGTCTTCCCCTCCAGAGCCAGGAAGCAATGCTCAATGTGAGGACCAGAGCTTCTCCAGGAGAACCAACGGCTCAAACAGCAACTCATAGGCGAACCCACAATGCCTCAACATCTCAACTCACACACCTTCCCCTTCTCCACGTCTCTATTTATGCTAGCAACTTTACTCAGGTAAAACATCTATGCTCAGCACTATAGTGATTTAATTCTGCTGGTTTTAGGTTCACCAGCAGTTTCCAATCATAACAGAAAGAGATGTCTATCTTGGCTAACAGTTTTAGTAGATTCGGTCCAAGGAAGAACCAGAATGATGGAGGGAAGGTGCTCAACACATGGCACCAGGAAGCACAATGTAAAAGGAGGAAGCAGAGACAAGAACACTTCTTTTCAGGTCAGGCTCCAGTGACCCACCTCCAATCAGGCCCTTTTTCATTAGTACACCTCTATTCATGTATTCACCAATGAATTAAACAACTGATGAGTATAATACACTTAAGATCCTATCGCCTCCCAAAACCTTACCTCTGAGTGCATCAGAGTTTTAGAGAAACTTTAGATCTAAGCTATAATACATATAGAAATCATTATGGTAAGAAATCCTAGAAATATTTACCTACAAGAATTTAAAAGTTAAAACTGCACATGGTAGAAGTCATGGGGGGGTGAACTTTGAGTAAGGTATGTATTGATCCTAAGAAATAAGGGATGTAGCTTCCAGTACTATTTGGTATGAATACGTGAAAAAAATATTTAGCAGTCTTATAAACAGGAATCACCCTCACGTCATTCTTCACACATAAAAGAATTATTTTCTTTTATGGAAATAAAAGAGATAAAAATATGGAAAGAGATAAAAAGATGGGTACCAAAGCTCTTGTGCATTTTAATATAAGCTGTTCTCTCCCTGAATTTACTTACCTAATGCTTCTCTATGAGGGTCCTTTCCCTCATCCTGCTGCACATTCAGACATCAGTACTGTGATATCTATGATGGAGTCTTGTAATAAAAGTCTACATTTTTGGTAAACATCAGTGCCAGTCTCCATTTGGAAAGGTGTGCATTTGGTGGAATGCTAATCATCCAACCAAGGATTATTCATTGTGCAGCTGCAATAAAAAAATGAAGCACTTTCTAGGGCATTTGTTCTCGTGCTAGAGTCTTTTGTCAACTTTCTTTTACCTTGCAGTTGTATGCTGTACTCTTCCTCCTTACATAGACATTTGGTAGATGTAAAGAATATAATCATGTGTCAAGAAGAATTGCCAAGTAATTTATTTAAACAATACTTACAATTGTGCTTTCTCCATTTGTGTGTCTCTAGTAATTTAACCTACAGCATTTCATTCATGACATTTAATCAATACATGCAAATCACTTCAGGGACCTATTATATGCTGAATTCATTAATCTACTTGGTAAGAAGCAAGCGTGTAAGAAGATTTTCTTGGTTGAGGTCAAAAAAGGGGACGGATAGTATCAGGTTCAACAATTTTAAGTTCTTTTGACACTGCAATGCCCCAAAGAGTAAGTAGTTCTTTTGGTTTTCTAATTCAGACCATTTCAGTATGATGTATTTTTTCACTAACTTCAGTGTATGCGTTGGTACTTACTACTATTACTATTTCTATTCCACATAGTAAAGTCTGATAGAAAATGAAAAATAAACATATTTATTTTTTTAGAGGTCACATTGTTTTATTAATCATAGCCCACAAGAATGAAAGTAATGGAGAAAATTTTTACTTGTATCTATCATTGCTAGGCATTTGTTTTATAGTTGTAGAAGAGGAGACCGATGCTATCAGTCATTCTGTTAAGGCATATCATGAAACGTCTCCTAATTCTTGGGCTCTGCCAAGAAAGAGTTCATCAGAAGTTTTGATAGATACAAATTAAGTTCAGTGTAATATGAAGCCAGTCAGACGACTATTGCATTCAATTGATATAAATCGAATGGTTCTATTTAAATCAAATAAGCATGCTGTTGGGCTTTAAGTTTTGCTTTTAATGCGGAGAACAATGAAATATATTATGATTTTCAGTTATTTGTATTCTTTTGTTGAATATTCTATCTGTTGTGTTATTTTTGAATTGCACTAAGGTTTTCACATTGTTAGTTACATTAATAAATAAAAATGTGAATTTTCATAGTCTGTCTATGTCGCAGTCATCTTACTTCACAATATAGATCAAGGGTGGCCTACACTTGTTATGAGATTATGTTAGTGGCTTTGATGGCACCATGCCTCTACTAAGCATAAACAATCACATGGCATACACAAATAAATGGGGTTTGGCAAGCACAGATGAATGGACATGCTATTGAGTAAAATGACTCTGTGGAGGAATTCTGAGCAGTGGGTCTCTATGCAATCTAAATAATGAGGATGAGTTTAATGTACTAATGTGGAGAGTTATAAGGCTACAAAAAATAAACAGGACAGTGAATAATGGAATTAACATTATACACTGTTAAAGATAGGATGTGTGTATGTGTGTGTGTGTGTGTGTGTATGTGTGTGTGTAAAAAGAACATGCTTAAACACAGAAATTTAGGAGAAAAATGCAATGTAAGTGGCTTCTTTTAAAGACTGAAAAATAAATAGAGTAAGTGAGAAAAGTGGAATGAGACATAGTTTCATGTTTTTCATGCTCTTTTCTTGTTCAGATACTAAAACATGTTATGTATTTTCAAAATTCACATACAATGAATCTATAATGAGTGCTATGAGAAACCTGTCATGCTCTTCCAGGAGCCATGACTCTAACACTTGACGGCTGTGAGTTTGTGTGCTAAATAACTCATATTTTTGGTTTTCTTTCAGAAAGTTTCTCTTATCTTGGCTATTATCCCTCAAGATGCCTGAAAGTTGATATACAAATCTAGTTCAGATCACCATAAGCCCCATGACTAACTGATATAAAGTTATAGAGACTCCCTTGCTGCAAAGTGCTACACGTTTGTGATATGGGCAACCCCAGAGCCCCCTGTGGGAATGTCTGAGTCTAGAGTACATTTGAAACCACATGCTGGATATTGGCCACCCTCTTCCCCTCATCGTGCTTGCTTTCTCTCCTTGCAGATTTCTCCTGAGAGTGTTCCCCACTCAAGTTATCACTTGTATGAGAAACTTGGTCTTGCTCTGCTTCTTATGCATACATCCTAAGCCACATTTTGTGGATCAAAATAAAGCACCTAATACAGAGAAGCAGCTTTAGAATCAAATGGCCTCCACTGAATTAAAATGCTACATATAATTTTAAATGGAAACTACAATCTTCCCTGGCTCTTCTATATTTCTGCCTTTCCTCATTTTATCAACAAATGCCTTAAAATTTATGTAAAGTATGTATTAAAATAAAACTATCACCAGAACCTCTTTATTGGCATTGAGTAAAGTGATAACTATGCACAGATGTATGTATGGTTCATACATTTTCATTTGCTTTAACTATAATATTAAATTGTGTTGAAATTAATTTTACCCCCAACTTAACACTGTAGATTCATTATCCAGCAGTGAGAACTTTGTACCTAAAATTATGGTGGACAGTTTTAAGTCAGTGTAACAAATTTCACTGAACAAATGAAACAATTGGTAAACTAATTTCTCCCAAAGCAGAATTCATGTCAGTAAAACTGTTCATGGGAAAAATGTAGGCTGAATTGAAAGGCCAAAACTCATGGAGTTTTTGGACATTATGAAAATAAAATATATTTGTTTTTTTAAATAGAGATATATTTACTTTTCTAATCATAGCAGATAGATCTAAAAATATAGTGTTGAATGAAATTTTTGAACAATTTTGAACAATGTTCTACATCTAGACACCATGAGGTTAAGGGGATGGTTTTCTGGAATCCCTAGTCTGTACAATTGCATTTCTGAAGGTTCCCCAAATCACTGTTAGATTTAATAATTTTTTAGAAAGACACTTAAAATTCATTGAAAGCTATTATAATTGTGTTTCAATTACTACAGAAGAAGAATGAAAGAATTATCTGAAAGAAGACTCACGTAGCTTAGTTTAGGTTTCCTAGTAGGGAGCTTCAGAGTCCTCACAGTGCTCTCACATTGCCCTCCTGGCACTGGTGTTTGTGGTTGCACAGAGTACTGACAGCCCAGGAAGCTCCACCTAGCTTTGGTGCATGGAGTTTTACTGGATCTTCGTTATGAAGTCAAACAAATGTTTGACTCATTGTCTAGGTGTTAAGTGTCTAAATCATCTGTTGCCACATATCACAGAATCTTAGTAGTTAATCTCGTGGTTGGTTTTCCAGTATCACCAGTCCCTTTCTAGAATCATTGCTTTGCTTAAACTGTTGGGGGTGGTCTAAGGGAATCCACAGAGGATAACAAGAACAATGGCATTACTTGAGAAAACCCAAAGATTTTAGAGACTACCTTCTAAGAGCGAAGGCCAATGACAAGCCACTTCAGACAAGGCCAAATTCTTTACCATGAGCTGTCATGTAAAAATAGGATCTCTTGTTGGTGGGAAGGAGTCCAAGAGGCTGAGGGTGAAAGAAGAGGGAAAGGGACAGGGAAGTAAGGAGATTTAAGATATGCCATCTACAGATACCAAACACTGACCATGGCAGTAAACATGTGCCAAAACACGGGCTAAGAATAAGCATGAAAGTTGGGAAAGGGGATTTAGAGATGGAGGGAGATGCTGGCTGGAAAAGGAGAGGGGATTTAAAAAAAAAAGCACTGTTTTAAGTAGGCGTTTCTATTACTGAGCATAAATGTAAACTCCACGTACTGTAAACGTCTACAAAATTTAAAACAACAGAAAACAGAGTAGTAGAGTGGTTTGAATGTGGGATTCAGGTAATAGTTACTTAAAGAATCAAATTTAGAACTTTCTGAAAGAAGGCAAAGGAGAATATCTGAAAAACTATCTGTACTAAAACGTTCTCCTGTAAACTCCATAGGAATCACACACAATGTTTAATATAATTAAACACAGTTAACTAGGAGATTTATTTAGTTAGTATCTGCTACCTTCAAATTGTTTTGAATGCCAGGCACAATCATCACACAACTTTGGTTAATCAAATGGCAAAAGAGAATTTCACTTTGAAAAGGGTCATGGATACCAAATAGAAACAAGCTTGCCTACTATTCCAAGTCAGCTGTAACCCACAGATGAGTGAGAGGATAGAGTTCTTCATCAAGAATGAAAGGCCAGAGAACATTCAAATGAGTTCAGATCTCCTGGAGACTCTAAAAGAGGTGGGAGAAATGGAGGTAATCGCATGCAATAAAGGAATTCAGTTTTCTTTTATATGATACATATTATTTATGGATGATATTGATTAGGCTCCTTGCTTTATGCAGTATTTTAGTGAATTTCAGATTCTACTACTCACATCAAGTCTTTGTCTATATTCTTCATTCTGTTCCATGTGTGTTCAAATTAACCTGACTTGGTCTTTAAATTACTTTTCCTCTATTTATCAGTTTAATTGAAGATAAAAACAATAGTGCTGGCTTAAACTTTAAAAAAAACAAACAAAAAATCTCTCCAAATGCATTCAGATATCTTGCCTAAAATTTCTATTAAGAAATTTTCATTCTAGTTTTTAAAAACTGTATTTTTTGGTTCAGGGTCTCTTGCTTGTTAGGTAAGCACTCTACCCTGATCCTTTTGATTTTATGCTGTCAAGCCTACCCTCAGACTCAGAATGCTCCTGCCTCAGCCTCCTAACTAACAGGGGTTAATAGGCATCTGCCACCATGCCTGATATGTTAGTTTTAACAGTCTCTTATAAAAATATGGATGTAGAAATTTTCCAGTCTCAACTAATCTCCTAAGCTTTCAATAATTTTTATTTTTGACTTTCTTCAAAAAATCTATTCTGTAAAACTGAAGGATCAAATTGTTAGTTATTCCAGAATTATTTGTAATTTGGTATATCAATCTGTCTATTCACAAGAGAAATGTCAAAAACCTACGCTGATACAGTGTTGCATATATCTTGTCCAAAAGGCTTTGTGACTAATTCTGTTGATATTCTACTTGAAGTCTGCTAGTAGTTTAATATTGAGGACAAAATCAATCCTTCGCACACTCTGGTAATAAACTACTTTATATTTCACATATATCGAAAGCAGATTGTTAGGTCCCTAACATAGTCAGTAGACTACTAGTAAAATTACAAATTGCAGGATATATTCCAAAATACTTTCGCAGCATGACCTGGAGTATTGCCGTTTTTCTTAGCCTTGACAATAGCTCTTTATAGACTTGTTATAATCTAAGGCTGAATTTGTCTCCGGAAAATGAAAAGAAAATAAAGCAGAATTTTTTTAATCAACAAAGAATCTACAGATAGATAATTGCTGGTATCATTTTGTTAACTCACACAGAGGCCTCTTGTATTCACTTGATTATTTGCCCTGCTCCTATAATGGTTGCCTAGCTCCAGTCTTCACATCAATGTTACACAAGAAAGATATCATAATAAAAGGTCAAGCTGGTGCATATGTTTAAAAAGCAATGCTTTCTCAGAAATTCTAGTAAATTCTTCTTACATGTTTTCATCTAGAAAAGTGTTAAATGATTGTGAATAACTTCAAAAATTTTTAAAAAGATAACTTTTTACCAGACTATTTTGCTGCTGTGCCCAAAATAAAGAATCTGTAGGTAAAAGGAAAGAGGAAGGTGGAATTTTAGTAAGAAGTTGATCAAGTGTTATGTGAGACAGCAGCAGGATTCCAACACAGATTCGTCCTGTTATTTTTTGCATGTTAAAGAGATAACTGGGTCTGAAAACAGAATAAATGAGGAGAAAATGTAACACTAATCTCCTTTCTTTTGCAAATTCTTGTTCCTCTTTTTTCACTTAAAAAACTATTTGTCTTGGAAGACAAAATAAATCTAAAATTTTTTCCAATAAATTTTCTGTAATGCTAATTTGTAAAAATAATTACTTTTAATCTACTTCCATAGCTATTTTTATGTCTGTTAGAACATCTACTTATATAATAAACTATTGAACACTAATTTTCCCAGACAATATACTAGACATTGAAAATTTGACAAAGATTAATAAAATGTTCAAACAAATAATTAATTGACCCGATCTGTAGAAAATCACAGATGCTCCATAAAAAGATGTGTGTGTGTGTGTGTGTGTGTGTGTGTGTGTGTGTGTGTATGTGTGTTTTATGTCAATTATGACTCCTTGTGGGTAAGGTAAGAAGTTTGGTTGTTACCAGACTGTAAATTCTTTCCGAGAGTTATAGGACAGGAGAATGCTTCAGGTAATAACAGAGAGGTGCTGACATGCTGGCCCATGCAGTATCCTGAAGTAACAATTACTGGAGGCTTAAAATTGGGAATACAGAAAGATTAGGCTGTGTTTCAAGAAAGTTTTTCTTACAACGTAAATTGAAAGAGGCAAAATATTCAGGTAAAGATATCAACTTGGAATTTTTTGTGATCTTTTCAGTGACAAATGATAAAAACATTAACTATAATTCTGATTACAGGCATGAAGAGGATATGTAGGTCCTCAAATCTGATCAAGTTATGGATCACTATAAATTGAAAGTACATTAAATTGAAATTTCATGTAACACTGCATTTCTACCAACCACCAAATTTAAGAACACCCCATTGGAAAGTGTCAGCTTTTTACCCTGCTGGTGTGCGGCTCACAGGAGGCTGCAGCCCATTGCTGCTGTCAGTATTTCTAGATAGATGCACACAACATGTCCACCATACCCACTACCCCGAGCAAACAACATTGTTTAAACTTTGATTTCTGTGAATGCATGCTACTTATGTAACTTAGTAAAGTCAAAAATCATAACTTTAACTGTTCTAAGGATAGCTAATATTCAAGAAAATAAAATAGTCAAATTTTAACTGCTATTATTGAATATAAGCATGCCTGTCTTCTTTACTTGATTATGCATACCATGGAAGAAAATAATATAATCATAATCATTTAGTTTTTTTTTTTAAATCTTGCATACATAGAATATGCCGGAGTTTGATTAAATATATTCTGAGTTAATTTATTTTTATTGAATGATATGAGCACTTTAAATTATAAACACAAAGAAACATATACCTTTCATCAGTTTTTAAACTATAATACACAGCTATACTAAAAGTTTAATTCTAAAGTGCTTAGGGATTCAAATGCAATTCACATCGCATAAAAACTGGCTAAATTAAATGTAATAACAGATCTACTTGAGTATCTTCCAACTCTTTCTCCAGATGTTTTATCCCTGTATGTGCAGGAGTATGAAAATGAAAGCTGATTATCCCACTGAATTGGCACCTTTGTGCCAAGCAAACTGTTTATAAATTTAGTTGATATTACTATAAAAAACAATTCTGAGAAGAAAAGGATTATTTAGAAAATTGTGAATAAAATATATTTGAAAATGATTTCAATTATCTGAAGATAATTTTGAAGGATTCTGGAAACTTCCACTTTCTTACTTCTCCTGTAGCTAACTGGCCTTCAAAGGTCATCCTTCCCAGTTAAAATGATCTTTAGGGACGAGATTCTCTACCAAAAATGCTACATTTCCCCTTGGAATTAAATAGCTACTGATGATCTAAAATTTTTGAACATGCATGAACAGCCACTGTTGAAAGAAGCACAAATAAAGGAAAAATTCTTTTTGTCTTAGCCTGGGTACAATTTTCCATTAATACTGTGTATGTGATGGGGAAACGTTTAGTTCTAGAGTACACTAACTCTAACTCATGTTACAAGGTTAATATGTTTATTTAACATAGTGTTTTCAGGCTCATTAGACAGTGTTTAGACATTATGTATTATAATTATTAATCATATCTCAATGAAGGAAAGAACTGTATTCCACCAAATATCTTCAAATTAGTATTCATCTTAGTCTCTATCAATTTTGCAAATGGAAAAACTAATGACATACTATAAAAGATTATGAGTATGGTTACAATTCATCTAAATGAATATCTACATATGGTTTTAAAAATAATTTTTCTAAATGGCTTAGAAACAAAAAGCTCTTATATTTATTTAATTATCAAGCTCTAACTGGAAATTACAGTAATAAATGAAGATGCTGTAAAAATATTGATTTTGTTCTTTCTTGTATCCAGTAAGCACAGGATATCATAAAAATGCAATGCAGCCTTATTTTTCCAGCATGCGTTTAAAGATTCACGAACTTTAAAGGATATTCATCATCTGTCTTCTTGTGCGTTTATGTTCCAATCTATAACAGTATAATCTCCTTAGGAGTCGGGCTCATAATTTTCTCTTAGAACTTTTACTGAAATGGGCTAGCTTTATCATCAAGCTTGAATCTTAAATAGTTTCTCTTTCAAATCCTAACCACGGGTTATTAACTTAAATGTCCCCTTTGTGGTTCCTTCAATGAGGCCTTATAGGTATGATTTGTAATTATATCATAAGGTTGTTAATGCATTCATTTGGGAAATACAATAAAATAAAATAACTCGAGCTTCACCTCTAAGTTTAATGGAAAACATCAGTGGGAAAGGTAATATGTTCTATATTAAACTAACTTTTATTTTTAAAATAAATTTGTAAAAGAAAAATGTAGGTAGTTTTAAAGCATCCTGTTTTAATAAAAGAAAAGTATCTTTTCTAAGTCTGATAGGTTTATATCTTGAATTGTCTACTCACTAACTAGGTATTTAAATTACTCATATTCTTCAAATTTTAATTTCTTACTAATTTGTTTTGGAATAACAAAATAATTTTCATACTTTGTACAGGTTCAGTAAAATAAGTCTAATGGTATTTGGATGTACATGAATTATTCAACAGTGATCTGATGCTGACATAAAATCTTGAGAAAATAATACATGCTTTTAATATAGGCATAAATGGATGAATTTTTGCGTATACATGTGATAAAAATTGTATTGTTCGATTTGCAAGAACATACCTGTAATTCTAGCTAAGCAAGGGGCTGAGACAGGAGGACCATAAATTTGAAGCAATTATAAAAAAGGAGAGATAACACAAAATAAAGACAAACATCTTGCCAAATCTTTGCCTCTCAATAGAATAAAACATAATATTCTTATCTGAAAGGGAATACTGCTTCTTACCCTAGGTTATGCCTACCAATCATTATATACTACACAGTTATCTTAAATTAGAACTATGTTTTAAATATTCCATCTTCAAAAATGTACAGGTGGGAGGACACTTCAGCTAAAATGAGACAACAGGGTCCAGATTTGCTCTTTTGCCTAAAATGACATAAAAGCAAACTGCATGGAGCAGTTGAATCTAAATGGCAGGACATTAAGCAATTAAAGAGCAGTAGTGCTAGGGAAGTGAGAAAGAGATGAGATGAGTATTCTGCTTGCCTATGTTTAATATTTGGAAAGAGTCTGAAGAATCTCTGTGCAGTGAATATCAGTCTAGGAATCCAAGGAGATCCGGGCTGATGGAGTCCATAAAGCTGAGTTTGGGAAGCAAGAACCACAGAGAACTCATGAAGTGCACTCTCCTTTCATGTTTGCACCTAAAAAAGATGAGCTAATGGATAAAGAGCTGTCCAAAAGGATTGGAAGGAATAAACCTCAGAAACCATAGCAAGTCATTCATATTTCTACCAGCAAGAATGTAACACTTCGTATTTCTAGGAGTATTGAGTGTAGTATTCAGAAGGGTCTTGCCTCAGTAGAGAGGCAAATTAGTCCTAGACTAAATATTGTTCTTCTTTCATATAGAAAAGCCGGAAAACAAAGCATGGTAAGGGCAAAATATTTCTAAATCACTTAATCACATCCAGAACAAAGCTTTAATGTTTGCCAGAAAACAAAAATATCTAACACCAACCAAAGTAGAGTTCACAGTGACTAGCATTCAAAATATCTTATAAAACATGTCAGAAGCAGGAAAGTATAGATCATCAACCTGGGACATGACACAGTATAAAATTTGTAGGTAAGGATATTAACATAGGTTTGCAACAGTATCAGTATATTTAAGAATGGAGAGGAAATTTTGAGCATATAGAGATATGTAAGATGTAAAATGACCCAAATAAAACTTCTAATATGAAAACTAACATTTTTTTTGGAATAAAAAATATACTAGAAAAAGCGATGAAGAAGCTCAAGAGCATAGTATCTTAGGCTGGTTTGCTACGAAAATATATCCTAGAGTGGGTGCTTTAGAAACTGGAAATTATTTTTCTTGATTTTGAAGGCTGAGAAATCCAAAGCAAGGCAATATCATGTCAGTTTCTACTGAGGACCTGCACTCTGGTCATAGACAACTGTCTTTTCACTGTGACCTTACTTAGCGAAAGTAGAGAAAAAGCTACCTTGGACTTCTTTTATAAGGGTCTAATTATATTTAGGAGGGCTCTATCCTCATGACTTAATCACTTTCTGCAGCTCTACCTTTTGATACCATCTCTTAGCGATTAGGTTTCTCTGATACCATCTTTCTTGGAGATTAGGTTTTAACAGAGTGGGACACAAACTGTCATATCATAACACCCAGTAGTAGGAACTGTCAAGGAGGGCGCCTTTCTGAGCTCCTCCATGCATTGTATTCCAGTTAGTATTCACAGTCTGCATTGCAGAAGACTTGTTACCTGGTCATTCCTGCAGCACAATTCCTATGAAACCAAGTCCATATTTTTTTTGTCATGTTTTTCCTAGTGATACACTAGTGAAATCCTAAAATAGGAAGGGGTGCTAGGTAAAACCCCAAGATCACATGAATCAAGGATAAATTTTAGTTAATCAAAATTTATCAGTGCTGGCTCACTCATTTTAACAACTATATCACATAATACATTATTAAAATAGAAAGATGAATGGTAATATACCGAAGTTCTGTGGCACTTCTGTAGTTTTTTTGCAAACTTAAAACTTTTAAAATTTAAATACTTACTTAAAATATTTTGTAGTTTAAGAAATCCAGAGGACAAAGCAAAGATTAAAGTTACTGATTTGTCTTTCTAAAAGTCTTTGACTGTTTTGTGTTAAAATATATATACTATGTTTTGATTCAGTTGTACAATATTTCTTCTAGCTCATACCATCTGCCATGTTCAAAAAATATTTAAAAATCAGGCTAAATGTTACTATATCTGAACATTATAATTGCCACAAAGTTTAGAAATATAACACCTCTATAAATAATTTGCTTTTATTTGGCTGATTAGCCTTTATTTTGTCATTTTATTTTACATATGACATGTAATAACTCTGTCCACACAGAAAAGAAGCCTGTATGTTGTTTTCCCAGATGTCATAATCATAGAGAAGTTAAAATTGGGAGCTGTGGATTTATATTTTGAATCTGCCACTGAGTATTATGCTATTCTTCGAAAAATATCTTTAACTATTTATTTATATTTTATTTCCTTCTTCCATAAATTGTTAATGGCAATATTTCCACAGATTGATTTGTCATTTACTTGAGGTAAAATGCAAAAGTTGTGCATTTGAATATTAAGTATACTAGTTATAAATGGAAAAAATCTTGTCCTCTTCTATCTTTACATATTGAATCCTTGAGCTACCTTGATGTTCACAGTGACATTGATCATGGTGACAGATAAAGTGGAGAACTGGGAAAAATCAGAAAGGTAAGTCAACTATTTGTAACGAGAGACTACTAGCTAAGAAAATCGTAGCTTCAAAAAGTAAGAAGTGAATACAACAGAAAAGTAAATTGAGGGAGAAAGTGGGAGCTATAGAAGAACAACAGGAAGAAGAAAAGAGGAGCTGTCTCTTTTTCTTTGAAATGCACAAATATGTTAAAAAAATCATACAAGTTCTTTCTATTCACTCATGAAGTATCTTATAACTACAGCATTTTCCATCTGAGAAACATGTTTACAATTATAATTGCAAATAACTGTGCTTCTTTCTTTTTATTTGTTACAGGGATTTAAAAATGTTTTCATAATTTAGCATAATTCTGTTTGATCAGTTAGCAAATAGAAGTATCTGAAGAGAAAAAAAGGCATCACATGTCTGATGTACTATGGAACTCCTTCAGAAGGACTAAGTTCCCACGTACATTCTTTAGAGTTCATCCACACTGAATATTCTCATTCATAATTTCTGTGTGGTTTGCCTTTCTTAATAGAGATACATGCCGTGAATCACATGACTGTCTGCCCATTATGAACTATTATGTGTGCCCTGCACTAGCTGAAAAGCATTTACTGCTCACCTCATTTCATCCAACACATATACAAAGGAAGAAGTGGACTGACTAGACAGACACATTGATTGTGAGGGATCCACAATTCTTGGAGGAGACTTTCTACATGGAGGCGAATGCTCATTACTTATTTACATCCCTGACAACTGTGTAAATGAGAAGTCTTTAATGGCCTGCAGGCTACTGCTGACTCAGCCACAACCACACTACGGGCCAAATAGGCAGACCAATTTGCTTGTTTCATTTACCACACATCAGAAAGTATGTGGCTTATTTGTACTGCTCCTAGACAAATCAGATCTTTGGGTGGTCATTTTTCTAGCTGGGGAAATAAGACAAAAACTTTTTTTTTTCTCTTGCAGATCTGATTTTGTATCAGCATAGCAAATAGCAGTTCCACCACAACTATGAGAAGGTGATATGTTTCAAGCCGTTTTGAAGAGGGCACTATGTTTGAGTATTCAGAGTGGTTGCAGAGCCTGCTCAAGGCCCTTTTGAATAAGCTTAGGTACACTTAAAATGAGTACTTTGGCATAAGCCTAAGGATTATTTATTTTCTCAATAATATCAGTAGTCATGCTTATTACAAGGAACTGTTTTCTTGGCATTCTGTCTATATTGATGCCTTGGTAGTAATATTTTTAACCTTATATTATGACACTGGTATTGTTAAAACTTTCCTAGTTAAAATGTAAATTCAGTTACAGATACCTAAATATCATCCTTATGTCTCAAATGTGTAACAGTGGTTTTCATAAACTACAAATGGCAAATTAATATTCTTATTTATGAATTAAGTATCAAGACTACAGCCAAAAATAGCTACTACTTGGTTCTTAGACAGATGTTTCTTTAATATAGCAGAGATTAAATAATTGAAAATGGTAACTACTTGAGCCAAAATCATTGAAGGAATGGAGTAGGAGTGCAAATTCATCATAAATGACCTCCTTAAGTGAAAGATAAGTGAAATTATGCCTTGCATTGTATGTATATATATCTTCCTTGTGATAATATGAATGTTTTTAAAATAATGTTATATTATATACTGGTTGAAGTTCACTGAATATGACTACACTTGGAAAAACAAACGCTTTGACATTTGTTCTGCCTTTGAAGAGATCATGTAGCCCCAAACTATGTTTTTAGTTACTTCCAGTGCAAAGGAGGAAAGCTGGGTAGATGCTCCTAGGCATGTCCCTGTCTAAGCTGAACTTGGTGTCAGCACTGGTGCTAGTTCCTTGCTTTTGGCTATCAACATTGTTATAAAACATTTTTGAGATGTGAAACCTGTCACAGTTTTAATGCCGCATGGCAATGCAGGGGTTGTGCAGGTGGTGATCTGTCTGGTGCTGCAGAATTTATGCTCTAGGTGATTTTTTTTTCAAGGTTGAAGTTTGAAAACAAAAAATGTGAAAAGAATACTCTAAAAAAGCAGCAACAACGTGATCTAGTCCTTAATGTAGGTAAACTGAGATTCTATGGAAAAAAAGAAACTCTACTCTAGCAGTATTATCGAGCTGCCATTGAGACTAATTTATAAATTATATCAATTTTGTTTTTCATAAAAATGTTGTCAAGTGTATTCTTGTTCTATTAACCCCTTTCATCACTACATTTCTTACTGTGGAGTTTCAAAAGCAATACAGCAAGCATTTATGTTAAAATCTTTGGAGATGGCTTAGTCTATATACTTCTCAATCTTGGGAAATGATCTCTGGGAATACACATTTACAAAGTCCTTTGTAAATGTCCTTGTAATTAAGCAACGAGGACACTACTGGAGTGTCCAACTCTTGTGCTTGCAAGAAATGCAACCAAAGAATGACAATCTGTGGAATGATGTTTAAAAAGGTGAGGGATTCTTAATTTCAAAATCAGAATTTGTTTGCCCATTGACATCAGAAATAAATTTCTTTCTTGCAAGTGCTTTCTTTTACAAAAGCTTTTGTGTTTTTAAGACTAAAAGTCTGCATTTGTTATATCACCTAGTTTTTTTTTCTCATAACTATTATGTTATGCTAAATTTTAGTTTTATTCTAAACTTAAACTGTATTTAACAAACTAAAAATGAGAACTTTTCAGTGGCAGCAAAAGACATCAAAGTCTTGGAATTAATTCTCTTTATTCTTACACTGAAGTAAAGCTAATTGTATTAGGTAAAAAACTAGCTCTGGCTGTTGAATAGTGGGTTAGATGTCACTTTCATCAATCAATGAGGAAATAAGCATAACTTTGTATTATTGCATTATTCTTTAAAAAGCAATAGTAACAGTAATATGTGAAGTAAACAGATGAATTTCTCATTACAGTACTTTTATTCTTTGAGCCTTGGTCATTTATTCCATTTTAAGCACATATAAATTGTGTTCACATTGTGTACAGACAATATTTGGAACACTTTATTCAAGGAATTTAAAGAAGCAAAATCTCTTAGAGGAGCATATTAACTATTTGCATAGACAGCCAAAGTATCCATAATTATAAAATATATGCTGAGCTAAAGTTGTGATAGAGAAGGAACACTTGTGTAAAGGAAACCAGTGGGAGCACATCTGTATTAATCCAGAATATAAAATGTCATTCTAGTGCTGGGGTCTCCTGAGAGCAATATAGAAGGACAGCAAGGAGATTGCAAGTGCAAGTGCCTCAGGTCACAGCAAATCCTGATGTCCTCACAAAATTTCTGACTCAGTTGTTTAGATGACAGGAAAGGTAAAAAGGAGAGTCAGAAAATTTCATGTCAATAACCCAAGAGATCAAAAATGAGCAGAAATGCTGGGACACATGCTGAAGCTGTGTCATGAAAATCTCGGAAGCACACATGGAAATGCATTTAACAAGACAATTAATTTACCTGTACATGCTCAATAACCTTGTAGTTAATATAGATGCTTTATAATATAGGCCTAACATAATAGAATATACACTAACTATGTAATATATAATCATATGTATGGAGGCTCATATTAATGTCCTGAGGGTAGAAGAATTTTTCAATGCCACCCAGGCAACATGTATTCAATATTTGTGTACTTAGTGTGTTTTTCATTTTTTCCATATGAATTCATGTTGCTTTGAGTGATAATATGGTATTTTTAATAAAATCAATTGAGGTCACTGCACTTACCAATATCCAAACACTCCCTCCAGGGTCAGAAAAAATTTAAATTTTTGGTTTTTGTTCTTTCTTGCAATTTAGATACTCATGGAAAGTCAAAGAAAAACAACAGTGCTAAAGTTTCCCATTTGGCGTATTGGTCAGTCTTTCTCATACTCCTGCAGTCTAGCACAGAAAGCACAGATGCATCTGGTACAATATGGTACTACTGCTGTGTAGAAAAATGACTTACCTCATCTTAACACATATTTTTGCTTCAGAAATGTCAGATGTTATCAGGTAAAAGTTGCTCAGCTGATATTCTGCTTTATATAGGCCTTCTTCTGACGCATTTTATATCTTTCATTGTGGTTGTGGACAAGTAGTTTGGGCATCTTCCATCCATCTGGAACTTGACATGAGTGGATAATCATATCAGGAGCTATGCGGATGGTAAGGACCACCAAGTTGAACCAACACAGACTGTTTATAGGGATAAAGAAAAGAAAGTCAGAATTGTAAAAGTAGAATTAAAATTTATATGAAAATTGATAATCATAGAGTATTAGTAATGCATTAAATTAATATAATTTTGTGATAATGCAGGAAGCTTTACTATAGAGATATTAAAGCTAAAACTTCAATAGCTCCCCATTGCACAAGTATCCCTGTAAGCGTGAGGGTCACTGGAATGAAAATAACACTGGCAATCAAAGAAATATCTTAAATGGTTTTACATTGTTTTGATATATTTGATGCTATAGTATACGAAGTTGTACTCAAGGATTTCAAGGAAAGAGACAATATGATAACTACTTTTATGTCAGGATTATCTTGCGGTGAAACACTATTCTGCTTAAATGGTTATGTTTTGATCTGCGCTGTTTTGCTGTTATGCCCCCTTTTATCTCAATCTCCACTCCATTATTTACTTTTTTATTTTTATCCTTTTAATTAAGAGAAAAATAAATAAAAATAGCAGGATATATTATAGTAACCCACTTTGACTTTCCATTATCTTGATTTAAAGCCCTGTATTACTCTCACCATCTTGTTTTTGACTGATGTCCCCCTATTCTGCTTTGCTTGATAGTACCAGGTTCGAAAGTTTAGGCAACAGCTGTGAAGATAGTGAGATTCATTATGACGCCCATTCTTGATGACTTTTATCTACTTTTGAAGACCTACAATGTCTCCAATGTTTTGGTTTTGTCGGTTTTGTTCTTTACTGTTTTGTTCAATTTTATTATAACTAATGATATAGGCAATTCTATTAGAGATAGCGGGAGGCATTATGGTAACCATTATTGATCACCTTGTATTATGTTTTTACATTATCTATTATGTCCACCCTTTTGATTTGATTGACTCTGTTCTGTTAGGTCACATTTGGTTCTACTCCCTTCCAAAAAAGTAATAAGAACTGTGGGAGCAACAAAACCCAAAATGTGTAATTGTCATTGTACAAAAGAGAGGAAAAGAAAGTGCTCTAAATGATATAACTGCATGTATATTTAAGTGTATAAGATAGAAAATGATATCACTGAGTTTTATTGGATCATTGAACAGAACTGTTTGCAGTCTCACTGTTGGAATGTCCACTTTACAAGCTTTAATTTTGTTACTTGAACAATTATTCCTGAGATGACAATGTGTAATCCATTAACTAGTGATTTCCTACTGTTTATTTTTTTTCTGTAAATCTATATAACTTGTACCCTTTCTCTGCTTTTTTTCTCCTTAAATAAAATTAAAAAAAAACACAAAATGCCATTTCTTATTAATCAAATCTTCAGTAAGTAACATCCAACATAATGTTAGTGAAAAGGTAGATTGAAAAGAAACTCAAAAGTTGTGGGTGGTAACTCCCATAGACAGCATTTCTGCAACACCATTAGAATGAAATGATATGACAAGTCACTCTTGCTCTTATAAATCTTTAAATACTATGTGTTATTTCTGCATAAGCATAGTAGAATTGTGTAAAGATAATAAATTGTTTTGTTTATAATAGAAAATAGGGTTTTAGTAGGAGAATTATATAAATTGTGATATTTCTGTATCAATATTACAAATTAGAATAATTAGCTAACTGAATCTATCCCTCTCTACCCAAAGATAAAGTTCACATATACAATATTGAGAAAAAAGAGTGAAAAGCCATACGTATACAGATACTCCTCAGTTTTTATAGGTTTATGTTTCTATAAACTCACTGAAAGTTGATAATACTGTCAGTCAAAAATGCAGTTAGTATACCTAAACTAATGAACAACTAGTGAATCCCAGCCTAATTTAAACATGCTCAGAATAATTATATTAACCTGCAGCTGAGGAAAATCACAGAGTATGAAGCCTATTCTATAATAGTCTCGGCCATTTCAAAAAAATTTATTGAATGTCTGGATCTAAAAAGATACTCATCATACTAGGGTCACAGCACACTGTAGAGTACTGGTTGTTTACTCTTTCGACTGCATGGATGAATGAGAACTTGACTCACTCTTGCTGCCCACCATCCTGCAAAAGCATATTTCCATAACTGGATGCTATCCCAGAAAAAGTTCAAACTCAAAATTAGAACTATAAGTTTTGATGAACACCTATCATCACTATGCATTATTACAAAGTCAAAAAATCCTAACTCCAACTGCAGTAATTAGAGATTGCCTGTAATACAAGCCATTTATATGACTAGTATGTTATATACAGGCAGTCATACAGTCTTGTTTGTGGATGCACACACATGCAATGCACACAAATATATTCATGCCAGCATATATAAATTTAAGCACATACATTTTTCTATGAGGATGGAGAAAAAATGATACAAAAGTGTGGATAGGTTTCATCTGAAAGGTTTTATTGCTATTAAAATTAAAAGAGAAGTATGAAACAAATATAACTGGATTTTAGCATTTTATTATTAATGCTTAGATATATGTTGTCAGATTTCATTAAAAATGTAAATATGTTTGACTCAGTTATTTTGAAGTCAATATTTTCATCTGTATTGACTTTTCTAGTTTTTATAATAGGTATTAATAAAGGGCAGTTTAATGGAATATGATGGACCTGTAATACTCAGACTGACTTCTCAGGACTAATATAAGGAGAATGGTGATTGATTTAACAATATTTTCCCTGTTTGTCACTTTCAGGTCCTAATTTTTAAAATTAATTTGCATAACATTTTAAGTATGTATTAATAAATTAGTATTTTCCATTCAACTAAATCAGCCGATACTGATAATATGTGAAAATCAGATTTTATTTCCAAAGACATGCTCAGTTTCTCAGGAAAAACTATTAAATTCTTATTCACTGCAAGTTTGTCCAGACAAGACACATCTTTTGGCTGCGTATTAATAGTGACCCTGACTGTTGTACTGATACAGATTGCAGCTGGGGACACTATTTGTGATGACCCAGGAGTAGGAGATGGTTTGTGTCAGGTAACAATAGTCATGGTAAAAAGATTGAGCACTCTACCAATTGAGTCCAGAGAACGTGATATTAGATTGAGTATTTAGCTTTCACTCTGAGAAAATGGAGTGATGCAATTGCTGATAATTGGTATGGGAAGATTGATTGAAGAGTTTGGAACTCAGAATTTTAACTCTGAAAACATTAAATCCAAAGTGACTAAAAAGTCTCCAGGGAATTTAACTGGCCTCTATTTCAGGTAGCTGTATCACTGAATTTCATTTAAAAAAAAAAAGACAGACTAGAAGTAAAAATAATGGCAATATAGTTCTTGACGAACAACTGCTAACAGGACCATGAGTTTGGATGTAATCATCAGAAGATTATGGCTAAAAGAAAAGCTTTCACCAATTCATGTGGAAAATCCACAGGAACAGTTCAAAGAAAAAAGATGAATTTTCCTTGGAGACAAGTGGAAATGAGTGATTCATTCTGCATGTAAATATTATTGATAGGCCAGGAAGATAAGGACTGAGATTTCTATTAGTTTTACAAAAGAAGTGGTCACTGAAGAAAGCTCATGATGTGAAGTGAGGGGTTATAATATAATCAGAATAGTTTCCTACATCTTGGAAATGAAGATCTGGAGACGGAGCTTGGCTGCCAACAGGAGCAAAGATAATAAAGAGGCAGTGCATGTAAGATCGAGTTTTATGGTTGTATTCTCTTTTTTATTTTTCTTTGTGGTTGAGCTGCACATTTTTTAAAACAAAGAAATCATCACTTTAGAGTTCCAGGGGAAGACCTGTCTCAGAATTTTTCAAGAATCATGAATTAGAGTTCAGTGTAGGATTGAGAGCCAGGCACAGGATAGCAGAATGTGTGTGAAGCACATGTAGATGCATGATTAAGCAGTATTAGACTCCAGGGAAATACCTCATAAATGTCGTAGGTTTAAACATATTTGAAGTATCTGAAGTAAAATGATACACAAATATACATATGGTATTTCATTCTCCTTTCCAATGTAAAGTATTATCAGTTAAAATTGAAATAAATAGCATGAAATAAAATGATTTTTAAAAAATCTTTTTAAAATGGCCTTTTCAGAGCTTTTGTTATTAACATTTGGATTTTAAAATTTCCCACAGAGACTGGAATATATGAGGATGTGCTTAACTAGATCTATTTGGTCCATGAGTAAATCAGAATAGTAATACACATAAAAGGTATAATCAAAAACTGTGGTGAATGATTAATTTTTTTCAAAATTGCAGTAAAACATTGTTATTTACTTTCCTCAAAACACTAACCCTTGTTTTGAATACTTATTCAATTCTTTTTGTCATTTCTGAAGCAGTTCTAGAAGTCTTGTTCATGATTGTCATTAATTGTAGTGTGATGGATGCCTCAATTTCAAAACTCTATGGTCATTATGAGTTAGAGAAGAGCCAGAAAATACAAGCACATTGTATTTTTTGGGCCAACCCTTGTGCATATGTACACATGCATGCATATGCAAAACCTCCCATAGCTGAGGTTTGCGACACCACTATGCCTCAGAGTAAATTTTTTCAAAGTTAATGCCGTATTTCATGTTATCATAAGAACATATGCATACTGGAATTTGAGTCTGCATTTATCTGGGTTTTCCAAGCATTTTTTAGCAGGTTTGATAGAAAACAAAATCCCAAAATATCCACTACTCTGAAAACGACCATTGAGCAACCAATAATAAATTTGATTCATATCTTCCAAGACTTGGACAAGAAACAGAAGACATTCAGACATTTTAAAAAATCTGAATTTCCACAGTCTAACATTCTACTTCATAGCTGGAAAGTCAGAACCATGTTTTGTTACGTCCATTTAGTTGTGCTAAATACATTTTCTAAATTTAATTATATTTAGTAGTTTAAAAAATAAAAGAATACTACTTATCTATTCTTTGTCCAGTAGTAATAGCTAAGTATTACCAAAAAAAACTAACAAATATGTCAAAATAGAGTTAGAAAAAAATATAGAGTTAGCTTTGCATCATGATAATTACAGATTTTTCTAGTGTGAGATATCACATCAAAACTCACATGAAAGTCTACCTCATTTATACAGATTCACCTGTGACTGAAATAATTTTATTCTTCATAAAAGTTTATTCTAATACAATTACATATGACATAAGATTGTTTTGGGCCTCTATTTATGCAAGGTATATGCAACATATCTTCAATTTTGAAGTCATGTAATTGTCCTTTTACACATTTGGCCCTTAGAATCAGTTCCATTTATACATAACTGGCTAATAAAAAACAAAAAACATTCAAACTTACACAAAATACATGGTGTGACTGAAATTATAGAGTACTTTTAAATAAAAATTATCACATTAAAAATTGCATTGCAGCTAAATCCCCTTAAAATACTCTCTCTCCTTTTGTCGCAGTTTTGGTCATGTTCTGAGGAAATTCTAGAAGTCCCCTTGTTATAGGCAGCTGAGTTAGATAGAGATATTATAGGCAGTCAGACAGAACTAGGTCCTTGAAGGAGCCAAGGCAGAAGCCCAAATACCTTGCAACTATTGGGGAAACAGACCCCTCCTGCTGTGGACCAGGTCTCAAGACAAAAGATTAAACAAATGCACTCATATCCTAAGGACTGATATTCTAAATAGGCCTCTATCATCCTGAGAAAGTCAGAAGTCATTATCCCAGTCTTCCAGGGGAAGAGTCACTGCCCCCTAAGAATGCCTACTTTCTATGTGACTTGCTTCCCCATTTGTTTCTGATTTAATCAATTTACCTAAGCAATTAACCTTATTAGTTAACCATAGTTCTGTCCCACTTTATGCCTACCTCATGAATTCCCTTTTTCCCCATCTTGAACCTGTCTCACCCCATGACTTTACTGTGTAAAATCCCTAGCAACCAGCTGGGGATCCCTTCTGTTTCTCTCAGACAGAAGCTTTCTTTCTCTCAATAAATGTATTCTGCTCATAACCTCCATTGTTTCTAAAATTCATTCTTCACTTTTAGAGATCATGAACTCATACTAGACATCTGCTAGTTGGGAGTTTCGTTCCCCTATATCATTCTTTCATGAGTGTCTTTACCAGGTGTGATAAAATATAGTGAATTCTGCTGCTAAGTGCCAGCCAGTGGAAAGGAAAGTGTTTCTTCATACACCTCATACACCATATCTGACACCATGTGAGCTCTGGTTCCTCCCCAAAGTCAAAATGATCATGAAAGGGAAAGATTTTGAAATGATTCAAAACGTGGAGGCAACTCCAACAGAACAACTAAAGATACTTATAAGAAAAGACTTCCAGAATTCAAAGTTTCAAGAAATATGAGATAAGTGAGTTCAAAGAAGCAATTAACATTTTGGAGAGCATGAGTTAATATAATATGTTTTTGCTGTAATAGTTTTTAAAATTTGAATATTCACAGCACTTTTTATCACACCTAATATTTATATTAAAACTGATTTTAACTTAAAATTTTATTTTATGTTGAGACTAGTTCTAGTACCTTGGTTCATGAACTTAATTCCTTTCTTGATTGTAGGGAAGATAGCTGAGGTTTTCTTCATGTGGAGAAGATGGCTGTGGTCCTGCTTGTCACCTGGTATGGAGTTCAGGAATGAAAGTGATCTGTTAGTGAAATGAGTTGTTTGTGAAAAGAAGCATTAGTGAACTGAGTTATTACAGTGTCTTTCTCAGTTTTTTTCTAATTCACTTAAACCATGCTTTCAAGGATTCCTCAAATGTCTGTATTTTCTTAATTTCTGTGTTTTATGATGAAATTGTTGTTATGTCTACTCAAAAAATGAGTAAGAAGTCCATTGCTAAATGCATGGGGCTGAATATCATGTGCTGAGCAGTGTCTGGGAAGCAGATCCTCAAAAAAAATGGGAGGCATAGATACACTATCAAACTTGGTGGGGGAATTAAAGGGAAAAGCAAGCTTAGGAGGAGGAATAATTGATGTGTAACCAGTACAAGTCAGAATCTCAGCAATCTGATGGAGGATTTAGAGGTTGGAGCAAATGCCAAGACATTTTCCCTGTTGGGATGCCAAAGTAATTGTCCTTCTCATAACACTCTGTTACTCAATCATTTAGATCCCAGGAGTACTGTGAAGAGCACAGGGGCTTCTACAAGACAACACTTCTCAGTTAAGTCAACCCCTGCAGAAGGATTGTGGCTGAGGGCTGTTTTCCAGAAGTATTTCAAACAGTTTGCATATAAATAATGCATTCCTGAAGAGGGTCCTGAAGAGTGTATTGCCACAGTACACCACTTATACCCTTTCGATCTACTTGTTAATCGACGTTAGAAAACTTCCTCTAGATTTTTAGTAGACTGTTCTTCCTGAAAGTCAGTGGGGGAAAGGACCAAGGCTCCGTAGCTCTTGGGGTGGTAATAGTGCTGACACTTTTCCTTCAGCAGACTCCATTCAGGATTTGTCCTTGAAGGGGTCACTGTGCTGAAGTAAACAGTTTTGCTGCTGACCCCACCACCTCTAATTTTTAGGTCATTTTTGTTACAGTAACTTTTATCATTGTACTTCTAGGATGTAGCATTCTTCTTGTGTATTTGGACTGGGAGGTGAGTTTTAGCAGTTTACATTTGCCCTTCCTAAGAACAATAGCTTTCATTCTGCAAGTCAAGAACAATTGTAAGACTTATTTCAAAGACCAAGAAGAAATGGAGATTAGGTATATGATTAGTAGGAACTGCTATAGCTGGACATTACTCAGAACTTAATTTATCACCGAGCTGTCTGTGCGGTGGTTGATGTCACCCTTTGTCTAAAAGTAACATTAACATAAATTTATATAAAACATAACTGCAAATGTTAGGCTTTCCTTTCTTTTTTCCAACTGAGTATATTCTCTCTCTATCCCTGCCTCTTCCTCTCTCTGTCTCTCTATGTCTCTGTCTCTATCTGTCTGTCTGTCTTTTGGTACCAGAAATCAAACTCATGACCTCACGCTTGCCAGGCAGGTGCCCTAGCCTATTCCCAGTGTGTAGTCTCCCAAATAAAGACACTAGAAGGATTTGGAGAATTCTCTTGGAACGGCAAGAGATAAACGTTTCTTCAGCAATGGGTTCTTGTTACAATTTATGTCTAGATGTTCCTCTAAAGCCTCAAGTGGTCATAAGGTTTTCGGTTTCAGAAGTGACTGACTCTAGAGTGGGTGATAATATTGCAGTGCAATGTTGAAATGAAAGGTGTTGGAATAAAGGATGAATTTTGCTGGATCAGTCTACTGATTGTATTAGCACTGCTCTAATTCTAG
Organism: Cavia porcellus; assembly: GCF_034190915.1. NCBI lineage: Eukaryota > Metazoa > Chordata > Mammalia > Rodentia > Caviidae > Cavia > Cavia porcellus. Next base: position 40,952,341 of record NW_026947496.1, on the reverse strand, counting down.
TAGACTGGATCAAATATAAGGATCAAAGAGAGGCTTGTCTCACTTGTTTTCTCTTGTTGCTTGTTTGGTTTCCACCACCACAAACTCTTGCCCTTGTATTATGTGTCACCCTGCCTTAGAGCCAGCTGATTATAGTCTGAAACCTCTACAAACTATGAGCTAAATAAACTTTTATGCCCTTTACTTTAGGTGTCAATTATTTTGTCTCAGCAATGAGAAAGGTAACTAAGACAGCTCTTTATTTGATAACTGGATCAACCTGGAAAATGGCAAAGGATATGACTTTTTATTGGAGTGACTATCCTCAGTCTCCTATCTTTATTATTTTTATTGAGGAGACTGAGAAGCAGTCCTTGGTAGAAAGTCTATAGACACCATACTTCATTAAAATCTCCATACTCATCTTTAAGCAAGAGTTACTTCAATTGTTTTAGTCATTAAGGAAGTTTAATCCTTGTGGTTTGTGATGGTATGTATTACCACATAACTCCTGTTGTTTTGGGGTGCTATTATCCCTATTGCTACTTGTAAACTCAATTTTGCAACTGTGTAGCCTATCATTGATATCAGATACAGAAATGGCATCTCAGAAATTTTCAGGATTCTAGCACCCTTTCACTGCTATAATGTTTATGCTTGATAATTGGTGCATCTTCTGAAGGGTGCCCAAAGCATGCTTTCTGGCTTGATTCATTCACTGAAGAAGTGCCACACTAATGAGCATTTTATTGCCTTATTTTGACTAAGATATATCAATTCAGGTGTTTCTGCCTTGATGAGCCTGTATTCTCACCTTTTTCTATGCTGCTGGGACATCTCAGAACCATTTTTGGGTCATTCTAGAGTTATCCTTATATTTACATACTCTCACATTTAGCCTTGTGACTTGCTCCCCTATGTCAAGGACACTCAGAATCCAGTTCTAGGTGGATTTTTCTGGCTGTTCCTTGGATAAGATTTACTGATCCTGTTCTGTATATTCTCTCCCTGGAGAAATCAATGGAATCCTAAGGGGACCCAAAGGCAGCTTTAGAGGTATTATAAGAGTTTCAAACCAGCTAATTAGGAAGGTAAAGGCAGGTCTTTGCACTCCCTGTTGACCCATCACTTGAGGGCTTACCACTCAAAAGAAGCGATAATCCCGGAAATACTGACTCATTCACTACAAGATTCTTCCTAGGATTAACAACTCATGCCTATTTGCTACCATCACTCCTGCTTGCTAAGGTAATAAAATAATCCATCATTCCAGACAGGAATCTAGGCATTGCAGCCCATGTTTACCACAGTGCAAGGTACTCAACACTAATAAGCATTCTCATTGCTCCTCTCTGATTTCCTAGGAGTCTCAGATTCCCTTAATCTGTTCTGTTTATTAAATGATTCAAGAGCTTTTAATTGCTTTCTATCTTCATTATGGCTCTTAAATCCCATTCTCAAATGGTTCTGCAGCTCTTAACAACTCTCACTTCTTAGAAAATCATTTCCTTATTTTACCATGAAGTTTTTTGAAGAGGTCAGAAACTCTTTCCTTAAAGACAACTACACAAATACAAGTAGCTTATAATTATGACTATGTATTTTCTTAATAAGGAAAAATTTAGTATTTGCATTAGCAAAGTGATTCTGTAGTCTGAATGGTGGCCCTACTTTCAGCTCATTAAAAGGTGTGCCCATTAACTAATCAGGAAAGCTTGCATAGATTCACTAAAATTTTAGGCAGTTGTCTTAAAGCAGCACTCAACTTTGCTTGGATTAAATGCTTGTGTGTATCCTGAGAGATACTAAACACTAGAAATTTCATATGATACAATGTCATTATGAAATTGGTGGAATCTTCCCTCTTTTTTCCCCTGAAGCACAAAATTGAAATGAGTCTTGCTATTAGGTAGTTTAGAAATAAATTTGCAATTTATAGTGGAAATCTGTATGACAAACATTATTGTTTGGGGTATATATTAAGAGAAATAGTTAATACTGTGAAGGCCTCTAGCTAAACTCTGGACTTAAGACTATAAAACCTCTTGCATTTACACAAATAAATTGCTTTATGTTACTTTCTCCTGTTTTATAGCTGAAAAAAAACCTAGTGTTTTGGTAGACAAATGACAAGCTATCAGCCTGTCCCTATTGCAACTTGCAGACAGATGTTTGATAACTGCAGCTATCACAGATGGAAGGGGTTGTGTCAAGATATCTTCTCCTGGGGGGCTATTAGTCTCTGATCTGAGATATGCCATAGGGGGGAAAAAAGAGAAAAAAACAGTAAGCACAGGCATTAGAGCCATTTATCACCCACCGCTGTGTGTAGAATAAAAGGATCCTCTTTCAAGATAGTCTATTATCTGCTGCTTGCTGGTTTCATGCTGTCATGTTTTTTTTTCAGTAGTCAATAAATTGCTAAAGGCTACATTTAGAGAGTAAGTACTGTTGTACATCTAACTTTATATATTGTTCTTTTATTTACAGTGGTATTTATCCATTTGTTGGAGACTCTGCTGTGTATGTGAAGGTGTATTTTTCTCATTTTTTGTTTATCTTGATGACAACTGACAAAATTCTTTTTGAGTTAGCTATAGAATTATTTTTATAATATATTAAGCAGAAAAAATAATTTAAAAATTTCTTGTTCTTGATTCAAGTGCGTAAAATAAGCTCAAGCCTACTTTCTGTTGTCAAGTGTTACTCATTCCTTTCATTCAGTCTCATCTATGATTTAATCTGTGGTCTTTAATGGTCATATGGGATTCTGTAAACCACACATAAATTGGTGTAACACACCACTTTCTTTTAACACTAATGGATAAATAGCTGGGGATTAAAAACTATGCTTTATTAAAAATAAAAATAAGGGGGGAAGTAGGAGTGGGAACTATTTAAGAATATTTCAGGCAAAGAGTTTTCAACAACCTTTGTTCTGCCCAGCCAGGCATTCACCCACTAATTTATTAGGGACAAGATCAATAGCCTGAACGAGATTGCTGTGCTTAACTTGAATCGAATTTATGCCATGTTTACAGCTGTTTTCTCTGATAGCATCCTTGGAGGAGATGAGCTGTTAATCTAATGTGTTTTTACCACCATTTTGCATGTGTTGATTGCTTCAACGACTTCCTAGAGATTCTTTATACTAAGCCCAAACTCATAGTCAGAAATCAATCAAAAGCACTTTCCTCCCCTCTAAGGAATATAGAAAACTTATCAGGAACAAAATAGTGTCTCTAACTATAATTAGTGAGACAATGTATGTCTACCTGGGGCAAGAAATTGTGAACAGCATTGTTCACTCTGGAAATGCTACAGATATAGTATTAATGTTCTGCACAGTATAACAGGTGGCTATAATGTAGCTTCTTGGAATAAACACACTTAGTGTTCCACAGATTTTTAAATCTAAAGATTTAATATGGCTTAGATAAGTCTATCCAAGAGTGTAATCAGTTTATCAGAAAACTGAACTACTATAAGAAGGGTCAACAAGTGAAGAGATCTATTCCAACTGCATTAAGGTGTTCAGTAGAATTCATTTCTTTAGGACAAGAAGATCGCTGACTACTTACTTCTTCAGAGTCAGAAAATACAGCAAAACTCTAAAGTGAAAGCTCTAGAAAAATAGAAACTTGTATTAGAATACTACATTGGGAGAGATATCCGATCATCTTTACCATAGTGTAGGTGTTAAGAGCAAGTCACAGGCTGCTTTTGATCATACTCAGGGGGAGGAGATTATATAATAGTGCGATCGTCAAGACTTGGAGACTCTGGGAACTACCTTTTGGTCTCTACCATAGTGCACTTTGTGCCTCAAATCAATCAGATCCTTGCTACATGTAAATGAGTCCTCCTCTTGAGGTTTTCTAGAAGTTCATCCCATACAACAGTGTCTCTAATCACGAAGTTTCATTGTCTACATCAGGAGCTGGGCAGATAAAGATTATGGGTATAATGCATTAAGCAGAGCTTCTGTACCCACTTCCTCTCCATTTGTGAGTGTGTAACAACACAATGAGAAGTTGTATTGTTATCTATCCTCACTGCACCCAGCATAACACTGGGACAGACAGGCATAATACAACACTGATAGGTAATATTAAGAAACAAACAGGAAAATGTAAAATGAGGAGGCAGTGGTCTGTAAGTCTTTTAAAATGACTAATGCTAATGGTATTCCAATGTAAATGGGAATGCAGGTAATTTTTTCAATGTACTATTTTTAGTTTTGATTAAACCAAGTAGTGGGATTGCTGTATCAAATGGAGGTAATATTAGGTTTTTGTTTTGTTGTGTTGTTTTTGTTTTTTTTTAAATAATAGCTATATTCTTTTCCATACTGGCTGTCCTAATTTACATTCCTTCTAAGTGTATAAAAAGGTTTCTCCCCCCATCTTTGACACTTACTGCTTATTTTGTCTTTTAATGCAGTTATTAACAAAATGACAAGTATATAGGTTATATCTCATTGTGTTTCAGATTTTGTGTCTATGATGATTAGTAAGGTTGAGCACTTTAAAGAACTACCTGTTGGTTATATTTATATTTATATTTTATATTTTTATATTTATATTCTTAGTACATTTGAGATCCTTAGTACTGCAATGAAGATCAAGATTCATATGAATTCTGGAGGGACACACCCTCAAATCAGAGCAATATGCTTTTGAGAAGTGTCTATCTAAGGGCTTTTCCTGTTAATTGGATTGTTTTATTATGATTAAGGTGTTTGAGTTCCTTATATATTGCCTTAGTTTTTGTCTTGTTGATGAAACAAATTACTCAATACCTAAAATTTAAGAAAGGAAAAGTTTGTGTAGCTCAGTTTGTGGAGGTTTCAGTCCATACTCAGCTGACTCCAATGTAGGATGATATGGGAGAGGAGCAATAGTTCATGGCATCAGAAGACAGTCAAAGCAACAAGAGCAAAAAGAGAGGAGCATGAGAGAAGACTCTTTCTGTTCCTCATATTGTATGTAGTCTACTCATCCTAAGGTGAGTGTAGTACTCATACCTACAATCCCACACTAGACAATGAATCAGTAGCAAACTCTATATTAAATTATTTCCAAAAATCACACCCACATGACTGCATGAGGCTTTGGAGGGACATCCAGAGACAAACCATAGCATATTTAGGATATTACCTTCTTAAGCTAAGTTATTCAGAGAAATAGAAATGGGCAGAATACTGAGATATTATTTATATTCATTACACTGGCAAAGACAATAAGTATGATAATACTAGATTATAAAGAATTCATGTATCATTCAGGTAAAATGCTCAATGCTAGTTATATTAAAATTTTGATATAGCAGAGTGCTGTAAAATCACATAGATTGTGTGAAGTTAAGTCTATGCAGATTGTGTGGCCAGATAATTCTATACTGTAATTTATAATCAAGACAGACATATAGAAGAAAATTGAAACAAGTGCTGCTTATACTTTAAAAAGCTAAAACATTTCCCTTGATAGGAAATGTTTAAAATAAAATACAATCACCTTATGAAATATTACAGAGTATTTAAAATGAATAAAATGCAACTCTATGCAAAATTGTATATAAACATGAGAAACAAAATCATGAAACAGCAAATCCTAATAGAATGTTATAGTATAACATCTTCATAAAAGTGCAATAGATATATTGTATATATGGCTTTCTGTGTATAAAAAGTATTTTCAAAATGTCAGCTGTTTATTTAATGGGAGTGATATAACAAAAAATTATACACATACTACTACAGTTTGGAAACTTCAATAATTTTTTTACCAATTTGTGTTATTCATCAATCTATTATGCTACTGGCTTCCAATATTAAGGTTTTAGATATATTTATTACTATATATTCTTGTTTTGCTTATTTCTGTGCCACACATAGCATAGCATCTTCTTAATAAATAGTTTAAACATTTTTAAAAATTATCTCCTTTGGAAGAATCTTACTGTTCTTGGCTTAACATTTCTTCTTAGAAACAATTTGTGAAATTTTACAAGAATATTTGTACACCAACTATAACAAATATACACAGACAATGGACTCATCTGTTAGAATTAGAACTGTTAAATTTATACGCTGGTTTCAGAAAAAAGTAGCAATTTGGGAAATTAGTATTTTTTTATTCATGAATAGAGTTTATGATTATTGTTTAGGTTTAAGTGTTGTAAAAGTTTTCTATTTTTCAATGTATATTATTTGTGAGAGGGAAAGGAAGGAAGGGAAAAGAAAAAAGATAAAAGATAAAATGAAAAAAAATCTTTGTTATTAGGGAAAGGAAAAGTGGGAAAAAACAGAAATAAAAATATATCATATACAGGTACTAATTCCATATGATAAATATGATCATTTTGTATATCTAAATTGTACCAAGTAAAATAATCAAAAATATTTGGTATCTTTCCCAAATTTATTTGTAGAATTTTATATTTTAAAAAAAAACTATCACAGATAGTAACTGCAGCAAAGTATTTGATTTAGAAAACTGCTGATAGTCAATATAAATTTTAAACATTAGTTTCATCACTTAACTTTTTGACATTTAGAACTTAATTACAAATTATTGTTTTCATTGTTTGAAAGATCTGCCTATGCTGCCAATGTTTTTAAAATAAGACGTATTGTCATCTATAGGAAAGGTGATTCCCTTGACATAGGACATGCTTCACATTGCCACTGACTGGAACTTGTCCTTGCTGCATATATCATCTGTTCCAGTAGGCTTTTACTCAAGTTGTAGCGGAAACATATTTAAAATATAAAAAATAATAAAAATGGAAGTATCTTTATATATACCTGGTTTATTTTAAATAATTATTTATGTAAGATATTTTTATAAAATTTGTTCAGCACATTTAGGAGGTGGAGATGATTCTCTAAGAATACTTTATTCTGTGGAACCAAGAAAAAAGGATTTTTGTTTCAGTTTTGCCTTGAGATGTTTAATGTAGCCATGGAGTTTGTTTTCCTTTTAACCAGCCTTGAGGTATTCATCCATTAGAATATTCTCCAAACCCCGATAGTCTAAATAGACAAACAGGCTGGGCATGGTAGCCTACACCTGTAATCCTAGCATTTGGGAGTTCAAGGCCAGTCTGGGCTACAGAAATGAGCTCAAGGCCCGGCTGCACTATGTAATGGAATTTTAAATAAATTTATAAATAGGTAATTAATAAATTAATAAATAAATGAAATGTTCCCAAAACATGACAAAGAATTTGAAGACATCAAGTTTTCGAGAGAGAGAGTTTCTACTTTATCGCCAATGCTGTTGCCAGCTACTTAGTGTAGACGTTATTTAAAACAACGGGAATGGCTACAGTAAAGAAGAATATAGCCATTTCATGTTATACTATCTCGTTAAGAATATTTGCACCCCCATAGTAGTAGAAAAACAGAAATCGTATCAACTCTGTTGTCCCGCTACACTGTAAAACCTAGTTTTAAAAAAAAAAATTATTTATGATCCTTGCAGAGCCATCAAAACAGCATGAAGTTCAAAACTCAGTGCTATTCTTGGTTGGTTAATATTGACTAACTGTTTATTATTTCCAAATTATGAAATATCTTAACTTTGTTTCCATATATGTGCATTTGGTGATTATTAATTTTTATTTAACCTATGTATGGAAATGTTGGTTACTGAGTTAAGTAACATGGTAAAATAACCTCAGTGCTAAATGACAAAACTAGGACTTAAGCAAGTATTTTTGAAATTCTTTCTTTTTACACTGCGTTTATTTCCTAGATTTGCTTACAAATTGGATTTTCACTGTTACCCTTTCAATAATTTTAGTTCAAAAGCTAAATACATATTTTTCATAGCAAATGTTTTTGGCCATTTTAAATTGACAATTTCATCCTTTTGAATATATATATATATATATCCAAATGTTATATACAGTAGAATGTCTTTGGTGGATATTAATTTTATTCATGATAAAATGAAAAATCTTTAAATAAAAGAAATTTCTAACATGCTGTTTCTTATGCATTCAAAATTTCATTGTAGCACAAGAAAAGCTTGTGCTTTCACAGCACATTGATATTATCTGGAAGATCATCTGATTTTCAAACCAATTTCTATTGTATTTTCAAATTGTTAGACATTAACATAATACCCATATTGCCTTTGTAAAACTTGGTTCTGTTTAGTGTGTACAGTAGCTGAGATCAGGAGCACAGAATGCCAGGTAATTTAGAGTCAGCAAACTATGAATTTTCAGCTTGAACTACTTTAGGCAGTTGGCTCCATCCTCATAGAGCTCAAATCCATCTTACGAAAACAAACATTTTAGGTCATTGAATCCAAAGGGAATTTAACCTTTTTTTTTTCCCCAACTGGCCCAAAGTATTAATTTCCCCTTTTATGTTCATGCAATAATTTAGATTATACTTTCTTAATGAAGTGTTTTTCCTCTCCCAAACAAAATCACTCAAGGGAAAGTATGGTATGATTGGCGCAGTAAGAATCTAGAAGAGATTTTCCCAATGAAAAACATTATCAGAAAACAAACAAGGAAGTTGGGGCTGAGTACACAAACAAAAAAAGAATCTAAATGCATAATTGAAAGGTGTCATTATTTACTATAAAAAAGTTGGGTTGCCATTAAAGCTAACTTGTTTTAATATTGTTTACTTCAAAAGGAGTAAACTTGTTTCAATATTGTTTACTCCAAAAGGAGTCCAAAAGGAGATTAATGACTTGTAAATATTCATAAACTCATTATTAACACATTTAACACAAAATGTCAGAAGATTTTAGTTGAACTGAGCTTTGTAAAAGAATTCAATATTCAAAAACTCACAGGTTAACAGTGTTCTTATCACAGGAGAAGGACTGATGATCATTTCAGTGATAATCTGATGTTATCAAAGACTCTTACTATCTGCCATTGGAGAGGTTTTGTTCACACTCTGCACAGTCTCAGCTATTTTTGTACTTTATGATTTCCTTGAAACTTTTCCACACCTCTGCTACGTGATGTAGGGGACAATGCTTCCTTGCTGACTGAACTTCCTCTTTTAATGACTAAATTTATTTTTTTAAAGCATCCTGGTTGCTCATTACTCATTTTCAATTATGAATCAGATTTCTTCTGGAGTTTAATTACTTTTCTGGTTAAAATGATAAATTAATTTGCTTATTAATGCCTTAATACCTTCTCATGTCAATGAATAAAGTGACATTTTTTTCCATGTAGGGATTGCGTTTTACAAATTGTAGCAATGATTTAGAGATGAAGTGCCATGGATTGAAAGTGTTGAAAGTCAATTTAGATAGACTTCTCTTCCATGCCTTTTTCTAGTTTAATGCATCAAAGCCTGGTAGTAATTCAAGCATATCTTCTCCAAGGCCAAAGAATTATTGAAATACTGTATACTCTGAAAAGACTGTTATTTATTTATTCAGGAAAAAATGCATTCCATACAGAAAACCTTTAAAGGTAAAGTCCAAGCTTCAGACTGTCCTCTATTGCTTCATCTCTCAAATAGCAGCACAAATCTGGTCATGTTGTTTAGGCTTAGTGTCTCTCTCTTATTTTTATTTCCTTCGCTTAATCTGTACAAATTCTTCACTTTAACATTTTTATAGATCTTACTGAAGATAGAAATATGCATGCTGTAGCTAGCATTTCTTAAATTAATAGAATTAATTCTTAGTCATTTTTATGCATAAAAATGTACCGGAAGTACACAGAGTTTCAAATCATTCTTCCAGTTTTCTCTATCATTACTGACTTTCATTACAGTGGTATATTTGTTTACATTAATCAATGTGTATTAACATTTCATTTGAAATACTGAGAATTGAACTTCATGGTCTTGCATGTGCTGGTCAAGCACTTTATCACTAAGCTACAACCTAATGCCCACGGATACGTTATTAATGAATGTCTCTAGTATATACAGGGTTCACTACGTGTTATGTATTTTATGAATATTGGAAATGTATGTTGGCATCTTTTAATCACTGTAATATCATACACAATAATTTATTACTTTGATATTTCTCTGTTCTCTAGTTGTACATTTCCAACCCCAAATATTAGTAGCCACTGATCTACTCACTGTCTCCATAGTTTTGCCTTTTCCAGAGTGCCAGATAGCTGTAATCATACAGTACATAACATTTTCAGATTGGTTTCTTTCATTTAGAAAAATACACTTAAGACTCTTCCATGTCTTTTCAGGAATTAATTGCTATTTTCTTCTTATAGCTAAGTAATATTCTATTGTCTAAATGTAACAGAAGACACTTATTAACCTATTGAAGGACTGGCTGGTTACTTCCAGGCTTACATGTGTAAAGCTGCTATAAACATTCAGAGCATGTTTTTATGCTAACATCTTTTCAACAGTTTCATACTAAAAAGAAAGAAAAATATTAGATCATAAATAAAAGCATGCTCAGTATAGGCAAAACCAAAAACCAATTTGCAAAACCTTTACAAAGTGACTGCAATATTTTTGAATTTCCACTAGTAATTAATGAGAGTTGTGCAACTCCCAGTACTTCTCAGCATTTGGTGTTAAAAATTAGTGTTTGGCTTTTTGTCATTCTAAATGTGCATAGTCATGTCTTATTAACTTGCCATTTTAACTTGTAATTCTTTATTTTAGGATTCTGAGAATCTTTTCACATTACTTTCCAATTATACATTTTCTTTGATTAAATGTCTGTATAATCTTAAGCTTGGTTTTAATTGGTTCATTTGTTTTCATGTTGTTGGTTTTGAGTTCTTTGTATAATTTGGATACCAGTCCTTTATTGGGTATATGCTTTGCAAATATTTCTCAGCCAGTAGCTTGTTTTAATAGTATCTTTTACAGAGCGAGTGTTTTCCTTATAATGAAGTATGGTTATTAATGCTTGTCATTTTATTTCATACATGAATTATGCTGCTGGTAGTGTTGTACCTAAAACTAGGTCATCTAGTATTTCTCTTATGTTAACTTACAAGAATTATGTAGGTTTTCTGAGGTTTATGAAACATTTTAAATTGATTTTATAAAAAGTGTAAGGTCGGGTTCTACACATTTTGCATATGAAGATTCAGTTGTTTCAGTAGTAATTTTAGAAAAGAACAAACTTTCTACCTTAAATTGTCAAAGACCAGTGAATTGTAATTGTGTACATCTGTATATGGGCTCTTTATTCTGTTCTGTTGATCTGAGTCTATTTTTTCACAAATTTCACACTAATTTTAATTACTATGCGGTGTGTGTATATGTGGTGTTAGAGTCTAAGCCCAGGGCTTTTTCACTGAAGACATCATAGCCTTATTTATTTTTTTTATTCTGAGACATAGTCTTGCTAAGTCACTAAATTACTCAGCATCCTCCTGTCTCAGCCTCCCAGAGTTAACTACTGAATCTTGAAGTTAAATAGTGTCAGTTCGATAGTTGAAGTTAGTCCTCTAACCTTGCTGTTTGCTACAATATTGTGTTAATTACTCTAGACTATTTGGTTCCCCATGAAAATTTGAATTCGTTCATTGAGATTCATAATAACTTGAGATTTTTTTAAGGATTGCATTATGTCTGTAAATCAAGTTGGGAAGAAGAGAAAATTTGAACAGTTTTGAGTTTTCATATCGATGAATATGTATTCCCATTTTGTATTTTAGATTTCTTTAATCACTTTTGTCATTTTTTTTTCTCATACCAGTTTACCTGCATTTTGTTATATTTATAGCTGGATCATTTTTGTTTGCTGATACAAAAGTAAATGGCACAGCTTGCAGTTTCAAATTCCATGCAGTATTTGCTGATATATTATAAAGTATTGGACTTCTCTATGTCAAATTACCCTTGCATCTTCGACCCTTATGTAAACATTTATTAGCTCTAACATTTTGTTTTTGATTACTTTACATATTCTACCCAGACAATTGTATCAAGTGAGAACAAAGATATTTTTACTCTTTCTTTCCCAAAGTGTATACATTTGTTTTCTTGTTTTATTGCTTAACTAGGAACTCTAGCAAGACACTGAATAGAAGTAGTCAGAGAAGAAGTCTTCACCCCATTCCTAACCTTAGCAAGAAACTTACTATCCCTTACTAGTAAGCTCAGTGTTAGCTGTGCTCCAACAAGATCTAATCACTGTTATTGCTTCTAATTCTATTGGTAAGTTACACTTGTTGAAATTTTTTAAAGAAAGCAACTCACTTGATGCTACTGTCTGACATACGATATGAATATTTAAAAAGTAAAGCTGAAACTTCTCATATGCCAGCATTAAAATATTCTATGTAAGAGATGAACATACATGTTGAAATAAAATTATTATGGTAATATGAGAAAATATTTTCATCAGATCAATATATAAAAAGTATATTAAATACATCAGAAAAACACAACATAAAAGAACAAAAAATCAAATATGATAAATTAAAATTTTCTGTGTATTGAAAAAAACACTCACAACAGAGTAGCTTGATCAGTTAAATAAATGAGGGACATATAACTAAGGAAATGGTTGTCGCTAGCCATTCACATTACATTTTTATATATTTCATACTTTCCTCAATGATTCTGGTAAAGATGTATTTCCAAATATACTACAGTATATTGTAAAGATAACTTTTAAATGCATTGGAAAACCAAAGTGTTATGTGAATAACTTTATTATGATATTTGCTGTATTGTATTTATCTGGAACTCAACTCACAATATTTCCAGCTATGCCTGTGGAATGTGTTTGGAAGGTAACAGAAAAAGGAGGAATGAAGGTATGTCTCTTCTTATATAGCAAAATAAGAATTTTTACATGGTTGATAAATTGTCACGAGCATTTGGAACAATGGAAACTGTTATCCAAAGCTAAGTATAAACTAAAGAGTAGTTTGCCATTATCTACTAATTAAAAAGTGTAGCCTGTAAACCATTAATCCCACTGCCACTATACGTTGAACTTTTAATTGTGTTTATAAAAAACTAATGACTTATAAAAATAAGAGCATAACAGGATTTTTTGTAGTAACTCAAAATTAGAAATCATGCAAATGTTCACTTAGGGCTTAATGATTAGTTCTATATGTTTATATAATGGATTACAAAATGCAAAAAATGAGCAACTAAACTGCTTGCATTGACGTGAATTCTTCAAATAAAATTGTCAATAAAATAAGCCAAACATGAAAGAATGATTGGATTGTCCTGTGAAATTTCAGAAACATAAAAGAAGTTGCAGTTTTAAGAATGGCTTGATACATGCTAAAATAAGAAAATACTTATCATGCAGGTCAGAAAATGATAAATTTAGTATCAGAGTGACAATTAGACGTTGGCATCAGAGTCCTCTGGGTTATGATGAGGGTCAATTGCATAAATTGATTCAGTTATGTGGATGATCAACATATGTTATAAAATTGAGGAGTACGTTACACTTTGTAAAATATAATATTTCACATGAAAAATCTATAAAACTACTACTATTGAAGCACTTTTTTGTTTTATGAAAAGTCTGATTTCAAATTCTTTTCAAATAGATCAATATTTTTCTTTCCTGATTTGTAAAAGCAGAGGAAACTAGTTAACTGTACACTGTTCTTCAAAATAATATAGTAAGAATGTCAAACAATACTGCTTGTTTTTATAAAGAGTAAATATTTAAAGTTTTTACAAAGAAGTGTTGAGATTGTGAGTTGAGCTTGCCTCACCAACTCCACCAAAAGACATTTACTATACTGCTTACCAGGTAAGGAAAGATTTTGAAAACTATCAACTTAATCTGAAGGCATTTCAAGCCACATTTTTTTGAAAAGCTTTGAATAATTGAAGTATCACAATATCAAAAAGACAGAGAATTGAAAAGAGTAACACAGCTAGCAATTAAAATACACAGGAAACAATTTGAGGGCTTATTGTCATTTCATTAAATTTAAACCTGCATTTGAATTTAGGTTTTCATATCTTTGACTTCAACAATAGTGCTTAGGTTGGTACAATAAAGATGGGTACTCTTTCTAAATTTCTTTATTCTAAGACCTATCTTTGTTTTCTTCTCTAGTTTCTCACACATTATAGAAACTCCCTTTCATACTATGGTAGTTGAGTATTAAGGTTTTGAGCTAATAGTTTCAGCAGGAAAACTTGAAATTTCACCTATATTTAATACATCTTGAAACATGAGAAGTAGTTGGTAACTTTTGCAATGAGCAGTTCAGCAAATTGAAGTCAATTTTTCATCCATATGACTTGGAGATCTCCAATCTAAAGATTCAAATATTATGGATTTAAAATATTTGGTTTTATTTTGAATCTCAAGTACTGCAGTCATTTCGTGTTTGCTTATGAAAATGAAATAAAATTCACACATACAACTATTTTGTAGTTTGAACTTTGTATAATTAAAAATAAAATGTGAATGTAATTAAAACATAAAGATGCATGATTTTAGGTCTTTCAAGTACAAATAGAGATGGAAGCTGAGTTATATTATGTAATATTATTTGTTTATTTCTATTTTGATATATTTGTTTATTATAAATAGAGGCATATACACTTGTCCAGTATATTTTATTATATAATACCCTTATATTTGTAATGGATATTTTAAAAATACTACAAGAAAAAATGGAATTTTACCATGAAACTTTCTAGAATATTTACCTCAAATAAATCATTGGAAGAAAACACTTATCAATGAAAATATAGGAATATGAAGTAACTCTCTTAAAAGTTGTTTTGTAGTAACATGATACATGGTATCTGAATAATGACTGGAGGTAAATACTTGTCAAATGTGCAAAATAATTGAATACACCAAGTTGCTTTAAGATTTTTATATTTCAGTGATGATTAGGTTAATGAAAATTTCCTATAAAACACTATTTTAAAGTTTATGGTTCTAGTGATTGATTGATTGTGTCAACTTGAGACAGTTAGAAGCTAACTAAATGGGTTTAACAATTCTACACCCAAGGATGTAGAAGAAGAACCACCCTAGGGTGAGTTATCACCTCGAGTATAAAAGGAGAGGAGCAAGGACAAATCTATGCCACTCTTGGGAGAAGCTCCAGTCTTGGCCTTTAGTTTGGACCTCGCCTCCTGGCTTCCAGTACAGACTCTTCAGCTTCCCAGCGTAGACTCTTCAGCTGTTCATCACAGAGCCTTCGGCCTTTGTCGCGGACCCATCAGCCTGCTGGTGTGGACTTGCACAAGACACTAGGGTGAACTCCAGAGATCTTGGATTGAACCCTTCGGCCTCCAGTGCATAGACACCTTCTGCACACATCATCATCGGACTCTGTGACTGACTATCGTAAGCCAATCTTGTTGTTTCTGTATATTCCGGGTTATATCTGTTCTCTCTAGTAAAACCCTGATCAATACAATGGTCCATCTAATTTATGTGTTAATTTATTTGTTTCTCTTTCCTTTCAGGATATTAATATTATTTGGTTGTAAATCTTCTAGGTATGAATAGTTGGCAAGTATTCAGCTTGACTAAATCTCTTTCTAGTGATACATATTACATTTGATAAAATGATGGCTAAAGTGATCATTATAGTATTTCCTTTGTCCATATCTATAATAGTAGGCAAAAGTAGCAAATATCAATTTATTTATATGATTCTCTTTATGAAAAATGTTTAATTTTCATAATGAAAAAGAGAATTTATGATGTGCAATCTTAAAATGCAAATAAATTGAAACTTACTTGATACAAATAACATGATTTTTCAAGCTGAAATCTGTTTGGTGACAACTAATACTTTCTCACAGATCTACTAAACAAAATATCCATGCTTCAAAGGTATTGCATGAATTTTCATGAAATTATAAACCTCAACAGTGTATGTTACATAAATCTACAACACTTTGATGTAACTTGTGAATTCTTACTAGAGTACATTCAGGCTCACTGTGTTCTTAAATTCTTCACCAATATGTTGATAAGGCCACCAAGAATTATGAAAATAAAGAATACTAGAAATATATGTATACATATATATAATGCATTATGTATATGTATACATATATTTCTAGTATTATTTCTTTCAATTTTGTTGACACATTCTGTACTCTCACTATCTTCTGATAGTTTATAATACATATCCATAGTAGTTAGGTGCAATTTTAAAATCTCTAAGGTATGATTAAGCTATCTATGAAATCTGCATTGAAATATAGAAAAGCACTGATGAATGCACTTCAGAAAAAAACTACTTCCTCCACCTACATCTTGGGATTCCAGCAAATTACTGTCTGTAATGAACTGCAGGTACTTTTTGATGAGTGCAGGGATGAGCATGTGGCTGTTTATCATTTTCCCTTACCAATGTGACATCTCTGCTGATTACCTACATTAAGGCTAATTTGCAGCTTATAATCAGTCCTAGTTTCTTAATAAACGTCTCATTAAGTGACGGAGGCTGCCATTTACTTCCTTGTTCCCACTTCCCGCTATAATCTGTGAATATGTCAAAAAAGAAGGAGGGGTGGATGCTGCTGGATGTCACACATGTCATTTGCAATCATGTCTTGAAGCTTCAAAACGAGTGCATAG
Source organism: Cavia porcellus (assembly GCF_034190915.1). Classification (NCBI taxonomy): domain Eukaryota; kingdom Metazoa; phylum Chordata; class Mammalia; order Rodentia; family Caviidae; genus Cavia; species Cavia porcellus. Next base: position 40,935,830 of record NW_026947496.1, on the reverse strand, counting down.
TCAATGGCCTTCACAATGTATTACTGCAGATGAGAAACCTGTGATTAGTCAAGATGGTGCTGGTTTTTGTTCACATTTTAGATCTTGAATATGTGACTGCACTGGGTGAAAACCAAGAGTGTGTTTGAAGGATTCAAACATAGGAGAGCCATCCATGTCTCTAAGTAGTGGAAAAGATGATGGTGGGGTAAGGACTACTTGTATAATATATTAACACACTAGATTGACCAAAGGATCAATAGATTTCTAGAAAATACACACGACCATAGTGGTTAAATAACGCTGAATAACTTTGTTTAAGTTATTCCAAGAGTCTTTAAAAAAAATGTGCATGAAAGAAGAGCTGGGTTCTCTGTACTGGATGAAATAAAATAGTTTATTAAGCACTTTCTATCTTCATTATCATCAATATGCATAGCAAGTGAGAAATAAAAATTATGTTTGTAAAAATACAGGCAAGAAATGACTTAATCTTCAAAAACTCTTGATTTAGAAAAGCATGAATTAAATTGTGAAATGAGGTTTTTGTTAGTGTATCATTTTAATAACTTATAAGACAGACTTCCTAGAAATGAAAATAAAAGTGGCAATAAAAATCATCATATTTCATTGTTTTATCTTCAGTTTTCATAATTGCAAAAGCTCAGTTGGTCAGACCTCAATTATTGCCATGATTTACAAAGGTGAGGAGGAGTGTTCTTTTCTCTGTTACAAGGAGCAGAGACACTTCCTCTGTCAGAAGTAAGACTGGCAATAGTCATTTGACTATATAATTATTTATTCAAGCCAGTAAATCTCCTTGAATTTTAAATGATAATAATAAATTATTGTGTTATTTTAAAGACATTTCATTGCACATAGCAGATAACTTTTCTAAGTAAATTTTCATTTTATTTAAGAATAAAATACATACAGAAAAATGCACAAGTTATAAATAGTTTCATAAATATTTATAAAATGAGCACACCAGCATAATTGGAATCTGGACAGAAGTGTGAGCATGCCAGTATACCAGAAAAATTCTTTGTGTTTCCATCTCATGGAAGAGTCTCCAAAATCCTAGTGTATTGTGCTTATTTGAACTTTTAATAAAAGAAACCTTATAGTATATTTCTTTTGTTTCTGTTTCATTGTTCTTAACCTCTATAAATATATTCTTTGTTGAACTCTTATGAGCCTTAAAGTTTATTTGTAAACTTTATGTTCTCAGTACTTTTTAATATTCTACAGTGTGACCACACCACAATGTTTTATTATATACCATGTGTATAATACTGTGGACATTTCAGTAGTTTCCTGTGGGAAGCTATTTCATGTAGCAATGCTTGAAGATACTTATATATAGCTTCAAGAAAAATCATATATATATATATATACTGTTGGGCTGTTGGGTAGTTACCTCGTTCACGATTGGTCAGGTTTGTGGATGCATCAGTTAAGTTCTATTGGACACAGACACACAGATTCCCTAAATAATTAATCAAAATTACATCTCCTCTGGAAGCATATGAGGGGTATGTTTGTTACATATCTTCACTAATTCTTTGAATTTCTACTTTTTCAGTTTAGCTTTTCTGGTATGCATGCAGAAGCATATTTCATTTTTAATTTTATTTATAATTTAACTGATGAAACTGAGCTTTTCACATATGTAGGGCATTTTACTAGATTTTGTATAAACTGTATATTGAAATGATAATCTATTTTTCATTGGATTATATTTAGGTATTCTGTAATTTATGTATTTAGAAAATTAGAGTAACTCCATGATTCATGAACAACCTCTGTTGTGGAAGAATGTTTGCAAGTCAGATTAGTTTTAAGTCCAACAAAATGAATCTTATATACCTGTGACACAAAACACAATGTAAAGCATAAAAAATAACTGCAAATACTGTAAATAAACTACTTTTATAGTAATCTTAGAGTGATGATGTAGTTCAGTATAAAAATGTAAATGCATTATTTTTACTTTGATTTCATGGTTGCTCTGCACATCCTAGTGGTCCCCTTCACATCACCATGCTTTTCCTCTTGATTCCTGACATCACGGGTGTACACTATCACACTGTATAGTAAACACACAGGTAGGGGCAGAGCCATAGTAGCAAGCTTGAGAAGCAGGGGAAAACAAACTACATATGAATGTCTCCAAATGCCCTTAATATACTTACTCAGGGTCTAGGTGGATATGTATATACATTACTATGTTTGTAGGTTCAAATTCTGAGCTATGTTTTACAAAGTAATTGTCACTTGCTGTGCTTCCCACTTGCTGCAGTTAAGACTACTTAGTAGTTTATTTTGAACTCAATATTTCTGAGACTTTCAGTTTGAAGCTCTTAGGGGTTTAATTGTGCCTCCAATAAAAGATATGTTGCAACCTTAGCTACCAGGACCTCTGAATGTGACACTGTTTGGAGACAAGTTCATTACAGTGATAGAGTTAAAATGAGGACGTTTAGAAGATACTATTAATCAGATACTACTGACACCCTTATAAAATAAAAGCATACATATCTTTGAACACAATGATAGGGTAAAAGGGAAAACACCATGAGAAAATGAATTATTGGAGAAAGCTTCTAGAAGTCAAGGAACACTCAGGATTTTGGGCAAACTACTAGAAATTAGGAAAGATTTATGGATCATATTTTCTTTCACAATTTTTAGAAGGAACTGAATCGGTTGACACCTTTATCTCTAACTTGAAGTGCTCAGAAGTATGAAACAATATGTTTCTGTTTTGTCAAGTACTTATTGCATGGTAGTTTGTTCAGCCAGTACTAGGAGATTTACACGGTATGGACCTGATTTCTGTTGCTGAACTAAACTCTTTACAACCATGACTTTTGCTCTGAAGTTAAATGCACAGAGAATTCCTATTTAGTGAATGTGGATTCTGGAATCCCAGTCACCAAATCTTAGCTACATAGTTGGGAGAGGTCAGAAAATACCTGTAGATTTGAAATTCTTCAGCTGCCAAATGGAAATTATGTTTATTGAGAGCTGTTACAGTTATGAGACCCTGATATAATAAATAAATAATGATACAAAGATAAAGCCAATGTGGTTGGGTCATTATCAGTAGAGTATCAATAGCTGACATGGGTATGCATATGCCTTCACTTTAGAGCCAGAATGAAAAGCTCTATGTTTCTGCCTCTACTTGTACATAGATGCTGCAACGCTTCTGATTTCAATGTCTATTCTTTATTCCCATAGGATGCTGCAGAACAGCTTGACATGCAGAACTTGTCCCTCTATCTTCTGAAAATTGAAACTACTTGGTCCAAGTGGCCTTGGCCAACCCTAACATTGACATTCAGATTCTTATTCATCTGTTCTTCCATGGCAGAATAACACAGGGAATTATCAAGAAGTTTTAAAATCAGACATTTTTGAGGCTATAATAGAGCACATGAAAAGTTGGTACCCTGTCATCTTAAATACTGAGACACAATTGAAATTGTTGTGTTCTTCACTAGTAAGGATGAAACCTGACTGAGTCTTTTTGCCTTAATTCTTTCTTAGTGCTTTCCATCTTGACAGATACAGGATGAGAAACTTCCTACAACTTCTTGGATGAAGATGAATTTATTGATCACTGGCTAACTGAATAAATGGATGAATAAATATATAATCAGAATGCTAAATAGTATGAAACTGACATTATTAAAGACACTTAGAAGGCACAATAAAGTGGTAATTCTTAAGTGGTTATGAATTATTTAAACTTAACCCAAGAAATCATAGAATATCTGATAATGCATCTGATTCCATGGTACTCAGTTATTATATTTAAGAAAGTACCAAAAATAATAGGACTGTATAACAATTCACTGAAATCATTAAAAAAAGTGGAAATGCTAGAATCTTAATCCAAATGAATGACTTATATGTGAGGATAGACCATCCATGAGGAATATGAACTTTTTCCAAAGAGCCAATCATTTTGTTATAAGAAGAATGGCAAATATCCTATTGTCTGGAAATGCTTTACAAGTATATTTTTATGGATTAAATTTTTGCTATACAGTATCATCAAGATTCTGTCACTTTTCAGTGTTATTGATTTGAAACAGAAATAGATTTTGATATCATTTATTCTGGGCCGCACACTGTGTAATTATTCAAATGCTTCATTTTCATTTGGGCTTTCCTATTTGTTTTAAATGTTATTACTTGCTTCAGTGCATTTTCATTTTAGTGAACACACTGATAAATATTTCTATCAATTGCAGATGTGATTTTTGCATAAGTAACTAAAATGCTGGTACCGTGGTTTAATACAATATTAGATACCCCAGGATCCCACAGCTGCAATTAGAAAGTTTGTCTGCATTTTATAATCATAAAGACCTTATGGAATGGTTTAAAGTGTGCTTATAATTAGTTATTTTAATGCCTCATATCTTTCCAAAGGCCTTTGGCACAACTCTAGGGCTGAATCTGGGTAAAATGTTGAAATAGACTAAATTTACTTTACATTTTTCTCATTCTTTCAATCCCATTTTGTAAGTCCAGTCATTTCATCATTGATCCAAGTCTGGTTCAGAGTGTCCTAAATCTCTTGTAGAAACATCATTTTTTGTGTCACTCTTGCTGCTGCTTCTTTTTTTTTTAATCAGGATATTCTTGAGTTTTCTTTTTTATTGGTCCATTGATGCTTGCTGCTTTGTTTGATTTTGTTATAGATTAACGAATTTTTCTTAACAGAATGTAAGACATACTCAGCCAAGACTGGATTGAAAGGTCAACTGGAGTATCACAGTATATCAATATTATGATTCCTAGGATCCAAACTGGTTGGTTAACTGCTCCATTTTCCTTGTAATTTTACTACTAATCTGCTAGTTCAGTAATATAGTTGATTTTATCATTGTATTCCCACTAGTAGAAAAAAAGGAAGCATCAGTTCCACATAGAAAACTGAATTTAAACAAGAGAAGCAAAGAATTCATCTTGATTCCTTGGACAGGATCAGTGAGCCAAAGGAAGTGTCTTCCAGTTCCCAGGCAAAGCTTGCTGCTAAGTGGGGCTGCACCATCCAGTTGCCACATGCAGATCTTAAATGAGGAGGCCAGTGCTTCAGTCACCAACAGGCTTCCTTGATGCTGCTAATTAAGTGGAAATCACTCATTTCCACTGAAAATAACAGCAAAAATAAGAGGAAATTAGCTTCTCTTATCTTTGACTCTCATTTCTATTTGAGATGTATAAACTAAAAATTGAACATTAAATATGTATGTTTATTCAGATAAAGTTTGATAATGTTGCAAATAACAAAATAGCAACCTGATTAATTTTTTAAATTGCAAATATTTAATAGCTTTCACATTTACATAAAAACTACTGAGTAAAGTTACTATAATGAAAAGGTCTTGAGAATTCATAACACACATGTTCAAGATTAAAGTTTGATGAAAATAAAATATGCTGAAGCTTGACTTTCAAAAATATCAAAATGAAATAAATTCTACTGAAGTACACGACAATCAACCAACTAGCTCTGTTTTATGTGATTTCCATATATTATTACATACTATTTTCCAAATCATGACATCACTGTGCTTGTTTTTCATTTTACAGCTGAACAAATTGAAATACAAGAATAATTATCCAAAAGGTCATATAATACATAATGGAGGCAGAATCTGATTTTAGGAATTCTTTCTTAAAAGATTATATTCTCTTAGACAGTAGAATACTATTGTTTCTGGGCTAAAAGTTTAAATATTTCAGCTCTGAGTAATAGTAAGCATTTTCCTTAAAGAAAATGAAATGCTTTTTAGTACAAATATAAAATAGAGCAAGTAATACAGAATGAAATAAATCAATAATACATAAGATATTCCCCAATTTTCTCCTATTTATGTAGTGAATAATCTTTCCAACATGTCTATGTAGTGAACGATTGATTTTTACCTGAGCTAAGTGTCACACCTCACTAGGTATGATTAGCTCATACCCAGCTTGGCTCAGTGGCACAAGCACCTACCTGGCAGGCACAAGGTCATGTGTTTATTCTCCGGTTCCAAAAAAAAAAAAAAAAAAAAAGAAAAGAAAGAAAGAAACAAACAAAGAAACAAAGAAAAGAAAACCAAAGCATCATACCTCATCTGTTTTTGTTTCTTTCACTCAACAATCAATACTTCATTCTCCCATGTTTGTATAATAATGTGTACTCATTTTCATGTTCTTTGTGTCATGTTATATACATCTGCCTATCAGTCAAGTCAGGCTCCCCTCAAGCTTCTTTGGATGCTGTCTAGAAAAGTTCACTATGTAATAAAACTTAAAGTATTCATTGTGTGTGTATGATTTGTTAGTGTTGACTCTCAACTCAAATTTGGGGCAGAAAGTCCATTCTTTCTCAGGGTCATCCAGGGGTCAGCCTTTAAGTCTTTTATCCTACACTTATGTAACTGGCAAATTCTTCAATGGGAATGCTTAGCTCACCTTGTTGGATATTTTCTCTCTCTTTGATCTTGCTCTGAAAATCTTTATGCCCATTTAGTTTGTTCAACTGTTCTGTTAAAAAGAAATCCAACTGACAGAACTATACTTAGAAGGAAACTGGTTCAAACAACTTCTTATTTCCTGGAAGTTTACGTCCTCAAACAAATAAATTAATCTTTATGCTCTTAAAAAAGGGATAGTGTTCAGTGCATTCTAGTGGTGTCAAAATAAAAAAAGAAAAATAAATTTGATGAATGAATGAATTCAAGTAATTATAGAAGAACAGTAATATGTGCGGAATACACAAATATATATTTTTGTAAGTCACTGAGATTTTAGAATCATTTCTTCTAACAGAGTCTATCATGAGTAATATCATAATGATAATAATAATTGAAACAAAAATTTCAAGATGTTTAAAAATCATGAGATACTGAATATTAGTACCATGCATGCTACAGAGGAAGTATACATCCTCATAAACATTGGTGAATATAATGTTAGAGAATATGTTATGCAAACTCTTTAAAAGTGCATTTTGGCATTTGCTTCCTGGTAATCTGAAATGAGGAGCCACAAATCCATTATCCTATGTGTACTGTAAAAATTAAAAGACATAGCCTGGAATAAAGCTCAAAGCTTAGGGCCAAGGGTCTTCAATCCTGTGACTTCCATATGAGCTCAGGATCCACCAGATGATATCTCAGGTATTATCACTGCAGAAAACTCTAGTCAGTCTCAGTCAATAATAACTACTCCTTCCTCACCTGAGAGCCATCTGCAAGGGTGAATCTGACCTCTATGTCTATATGCTAGGTGAAATAATACTCCTAGGAACATTCTCAAAAAGAGACTGATTCTTATATTATTTTTACTAACTCCTATACACATTTAATAACTTCTTTAAAATGATGTATCAATATGAATTACATAAAATCTGTTGATCTATATGTACTTATATATGAGCATATATGTATATATATTTTATTTTAAACACATCAGCCTACAGGTGGCAATTCATCCCTTCAGGTGAATATGATGATGAATGGATGGAAACTACTGGTAAAACATTAAAAATAGACAATTCATCTAGATCAGTTGTTGAGAAATCAGAGAAATAGAACTTTTCAAAGAGTGCTGATAGCAATACTTAGTGCAGAATAAAGGTCTACTAGGCAGGATCTAAAGATTGAATATTATAAAATCAATTTGATTATTAATCATAAATATTTTTGTGATAATATATTGCAATTGGTAAAAACAGAAACCTGAGTTCAGTGAGTCTCACATTAAATGCAAGTAGAGAGACTGAAAATACTTTGCTGTTTAATTAACATCTCTAAAAGTGGCACATATACTAATTAACATCTCTCAGAATACAAACCATAAAAATGCAAGTTAATTCGTACTTTCATGAAATTGATTATTGCTACAGTAGCCAGTAAAAGTATTATATGCTCTGCATTTATGAATTTAAAAAATTTAGTACTCATATTAAAAAGTAAAATAGTAAAATTTTAATAATATATTTTATTTAACTCTCTAATTAGAAATTATCATTTCAACATGTAATCAATATTTAATATTCTATATAAATTTTATCATAAATTTTTAAATTTTAATGCACATTTATGCTTATGTACATTTCAGTTCAGACTAATAGCATTACATTGCTTCATGGTAATGTGTGGTCAGTGGATTCTCAATGGGGCAACAGAATAAAATAGAACCTCAAAGTAGGTCATGTATGCATAATGATAAATACAATGAAACTATTAATAAATTGTGTTACATAGGAGAAAAAAACTTTATCAGTTTGCTATGAGCTAAATGGAAGAATTAATCTAGAAGGACTCTGGGGAGTAAGGTGACTGTTGAGTTGTTGGATAATGGCTAATTGCCTGTCATATTCTAGAGAAGAAAAGATTGTAATTTATAACCTTGTGAAGACTGATGTGTGAATTATTCAAGAAAATGTAATATCAATGACAGATTATGTATTTTATTTCAGAATAGGCTGGAAACTCATTTACACACACTGAAGTTTTAAATGCATGGCAAAAATGCCATGTTTTCCACAACTGTAAATGAACATCAACTCACTGTTCTGTTTTCAGAGTGGCTCAAAGGGACTTTGTCCAATCCAAATTATTTTGATTATATTAGAAAAGTAATTATTAACAACAGTAGCAACAACAACAAAAAAAACTATAGTTATAGTTAGAGACTGAAAATACTTTGCTGTTTAATTAATATCTCTCTGAATGCTCACTTGAAATACATGTATGTGTATATATGTAATGTAAGCATTACATAATGAAATATATGTGAACATTCCCAAAGTAAATCTGGGGGGATACTGCATTATTTCTCCTCAAATTCAAGGGTCAGTGGCTTTAATACTATCCCCAAACATACAAAACTATTTATAAATAGTAAAAATACAGGGTTCAGCGTAAGAATCATGATATGGGAGTGTCTACAAAACCAAAATCAAAGAGTTCACAGCATTTTCACCCCTTGAACTTAGTCATCACAATGCTCTTTCATTTTAAAATGTCTGTCATGAAGACTGTTTCTGTTTATCACAGGTAATTTGTGAGCATCCTTAAGAAATTTTTCTTATGGGAATAAGATAATCCCCTTTCTTATAGGAATATATATACAAATCAGAGATGATATTAACTCAGGATTATGAAATCAAGGGAAGCACAACTACAGCACATGGTTAAAAAATATCATTCAATAGTTCTTTGAAATTGGCAATTAACTATATTGTATCTAGCAACTTGCATTATTCTTCAGTCTTTTAGAAATAATAATCAAACAATGAATTTTCTTTCTTTCCCAAGTATTAAAGTCATTGCTCTGCGAGATGATGAAATTTCTTTTTCGCTTTTTAACCTCAATCATGGTCATAGGTAGAAATTTCTGTGATTCCTCAGCATCTGCGTCAATGTTACCAGTATTGTAATTGTGTGGCCTCAGCCCTACCAGCTATGTAGACCAAGTCACACTGTATCTTTTGAGAGAGGTCACCCTGACTGTGAGCTAATCTTCATGCCAGAGCATCTCTCACTTCTCCTCTGGATAATGCAATCTTGTTTCTGCTGTCATTTATAGTCTATATAGTGGCTCATCTGGTATCTTAATCGCCTTCTTAGTCATACAATAGTAGTTTGAAATCCACATACTTTCTTAGTTGTTAATATGTTCTACACTCTCATAGTGTTCATGAAATTATAAGTTTTTCAAGAAGGACAGTCATAGGCTACTCTAAAATAAGACATGGATATGGGGATTTAGCTCAGCAGCATAAGTGTCTGCCTGGCAAGTGCAAGGCTGTGAGTTTGATCCCCAGTACAAAAAAAAAAAAAACAAAAAAAAAATGGAATATTTTTAGAATATTTTAATCTATGTTAAAACTCACAGTCATATGTGAAAAGTAATGATATGTTGTATTTTTAGGGAGAGGAGCCAGTACTGAAGATTGAATCCACAGCATTTACACTGAGCTACATGTCTAACCTTTTCTTTCTGTCTCTCTTTCATTTTCTTGCTTGCTTGCTTGTTTCCTTGCTTTCTTGATTATTGATTGATTGACTGATTGATTGGTTTTTCTTTCTTTTTGTAACTTTCAAAAAGGTTTTCTATATCCCTTAGTTGCCTGGGGAGGACTTGCAATTACTATCCTCCTGCCTTCTAGACTGTGAACTCTCTTAATAGAGAGGATATGCACTTCAACAGAGAAAAATGTTGAAGAGCCATTATGCTATTTATCATTTGGTTTCTTTCCCCTGGATAATGTGCTAAGCAGAAAACTGTGTATTTTTGCATATGGTCTGGCTTTCCTCATTTCCTTTACATATTTTAATGTAATCAGTACATCTTACATCTGCATAGCAATCAAATTACCAAGTCAACATGACCCAATAAAACCCTGAAGAGCCAAATAATCACATTCAGGTTAATATTAATTGCTATACTTTTTGCACCTGGATCCAGAGCAGAAAGAAAAATAGTAGCTTAGTAACAGAGAGCACATATTTGCTAAATAATTATCATCACTGTCTGTGGGATTGATCAACCCTTTTCCTTTCAAGCCTATCTTAAGTTTTTTAAACTAAAGTGAACATTTCTCTTTTGTTTGTTTCGTTTATGTCTATAATCATACGGATATTTTATATCCAGAATGATACCAATATTAGTATAAGATGCATGCCAACTAGAGTATATTTTCTTTATTAACTAAAGACCAGGTCATATGAAGCTAAAGTAAGAAAAGTTGGATTTTTTTTTTTTTTGGTAGTATGGGAGATTCAGCCAAGGTCTTAGAACTAAGCTACATCTACAAACTATTTTAACTTTAAATTTCAACACACAGTTTCACTATATTGCTAAGTTCCCCAGGCTTGGGTCTGATTTGAGATTCTTTTGCCTCAGCCTCCCACAGTCCCGGGACTATAGGAACAATCCGCCATCTATTCCTACTTTTGCAATACCTGGTTCTTATTATTCTACTTCACAGTATTGTACTTTGCATATTAAAATATGCCAGAAATAAGCATAACATTTATTTAAACCAGAAACATGGTAAGAAAACTGAAATGAATTGTAGCACGCTAGTAAAATGCCATTTTGAAAGAAAAGGATATATAACTATGTACATGTGAGGTTTTATGACACCATTCAATCCTAAACAGCATCAAGTTATTCATGAATTATTATATTCACTTTCAGTATTAAAAAATATCTATGTTTTGAACCAAATGTAGCGGACATACAGTCTAGGAGGCTGATGTAAGAGGACCCCAAGTTTGATCCCAGCCTGAAACACTTAGCAACTTAGTGAGACCTTGTCTCAAAATAATTTTAAAAAGGTCTAGGTGTGTATATCACTGTCAAAGCCCCAAGTTCAATCTTTAGTATTGAAAAATGTTTATTTTATTGTTTGAAAAAAATCTTCCTTTTCTCTAAGAAAAAACTACATTTGAAAAATCATGAATTATATATGACATTGTTAAGAAGCTGAAACCAAAGGTACTGTAAACTGGTCTGTGACTGTCCATGATTTAGGGAAGGAGGGGACTGAGTAGGTGAGACAAATGATTATTATCTGTGACCCCTAATGATTTATATATACTACTATTTTGTCAGAATATATGAAACAAAACAAAAAGTTACATGAAGTATGCAGTTAGGAAAAAATCTGGATGAAATGGAAACAGTGACATACAAATTTAACTTCAAAACAAATATATAGCATAACCTTCCTGAGGGGAATAGGTGAAAATGTTGGTGCTACACATAACTGAAAATCAATAAATAAGGTAGCATTTATACACAAACACTATACTCTAGTTGACTAAGAAATGTTTTTCAGGTAAAAAGGATATAGACCATCCGAAAAGCACTCTATATTTATTCTGGAATTGAACACTTATGAAAATGGAAAGCAGATGGTAGGAGTTAATTCTTACTGTTGGAATTCCATAATAGTTTAATGGAAGTAGAAAGAAAAAGAATCAGATTAGACTAGACTGATTCATAGATCATGCAACATAGTTGTAGCCATTGGTATGAATTCATGATTGGTCCAATATAGTCATGGAAAATAGGTACAGAAAAATTTATACATATGTATGTATAAATTGATGTTATAGACACACAAATTCCCTAGTTCTATCATCTGAATCTTAGAAGAAACATCAGCTCACTGGCATCAATCAGCACCTGGATTTTGATTCCAACTTCATTCTTCTATCAGATGAATCAGTGTTCTTTAGAGAAATGCCTCATTTTAGAACTGGACAGAAAAATATATGAGCCTAAAGCATATTACAGTGTCAGAGAGTAACAAAAGGTCTCAAATAAAAAAATACGATGATAAGAGTATGACAAATTATCACTTGATCCATCCAACTAATCACCTTCTAGGAATCTTCTGAAAAGAATTAAAGGTATTCAATTACAGTGATACATGCATAGTCATGTTTATGGCAGCACAATTCATAATAGGGAACATAAAATTTGGAAGCCCCTCCCTGTCTATCAACAGATGAATAGGTAAAGGAAGTGCTATGTATGCAGAATGGAATGTTGCTCTTTCATAAAGAAACAGACTTGAGTCATTTGTTAAAAAATAGAGACACCTTAAAACCACAATATTAAGTGAACTAGAATAGACACTCAATCTTAAATATATTAGAAACCCAACATATAAATAAATAGCAAAATAAAAGATAGATAACAGGAAGTAGTAAGATGGATCTTTGACAAATGGGAAGGGAATCCATAGATGGAGGGGGAGAGATGGGGAGGGGAGGCAACAAAAGAGGACAAAAAGGAATTGAGATGTATTATGTACATGCATCAAACACTTGTACTGCAAACATGTGCTTAAAAAAATGAAAACTGAAAAATTGAACACAAGAGATAACTTAAAGGACTATCAATGAACAATGTTGGAACATTTTGACTAAATATATAGCTGTTTTGGATTATAACTGAAACAATTAGTTGTTTTGGATTGTAACTGAAAGTACATAATGACTATCCATATGTCAACATTGATATAAATGCTTATATAAATAGTAAAATTTCTTTCTGGTAAAGATGGCAGATAGACAAGAGCAGATTACAGAGGCTCCCTGAGACAGACAACTCAGATGCCGAAATAACACAGCATGGGGAGTCCCGGACAGAGGGAAATGGATCCTTTCAACCAAGAAAGTGAGTGAAAAGTGAAAAGTAATGTGAAAAGAACCAGTCAGATATGCAGTCTCGGGGCTACTATTGAGGCAACTAAGATTCTGTGCTCTTGTGTGCCTGAATTCCCACTGCTTCGACTCACTGGAACCACAGTCACACTTGCCCAATGGAGAACGGAGCTGGAAAGGGACCTGCATCAATCTGCAGTGAGTGCTGGGAATAAGATTCTTCCACAGGAAAGGGGCAGCAACAGCTCGACATTTTGGAATCAGAGAGGACTGGCAAGAACAAGGAACAGCAGTGACTTCTGGCAGTTGTTCTCTTCCCAAACGAGATTGGAGGGGTATGCTTGGCCTGGGCCACACCTCTGGCTGAGACTCAATAAATTGTCCCAAACCAATTCCATATGCACGGCACACACTAACACAGTGAAGGCCTCAGCAGGTTGACTGACCCAGAGGGGAGGAGCCAGCATATGCTGCCCCTGTTTGCACTCTAATAATACACTGGAGTGGGCAGGACCACCTAGCCAGCATGCTTCAGAAGAACTGTAACCAACAAGGAAAAGGACTGGGACCTCATTTATATGCCTACAAGGAAGAAACAAAAAATATGAGAAGAAGAAGCAACAAGAAAAAGTCCCCAGCCCGAAGCCTGAGAACATTGATCCAGGAAAGGTAAATACAAAAGAGACTGAGGACAGCAAACATGCAATGTGAGACAGGGCATCAGTGGACATAAAGAGATATTTTCAGGACCTCATAGATGAGTTCAAAAGTGAAATATTTGACCAAGTAAAGCAAGATATAAGTAGATTAATAAAAGAAATGCTAAGCACTTCTCAAGAGGAGAGAAACGTTTGATGAAAAATATAAAGAAAATATAGAATATATCAAGCAGTTTCAAAGAGATGACTAGGAAATAAAAAAAAACTCCATTGAAAGCCTGGCAAAACTGCTTGAAAGAAACTAAGGATAGATTATCCAAACTGGAAGACAGGTTTGCAATCTGGGGTCATGAAAGGAAAAATTTCTTAAAAATAACAAGGAAACAGGCAGTAACAATACAAAGGATAGAAGAAGACAAGAGGATTTATAACTTAAGAATAAAGAATGTGAATAAAGAAGCAGGGATCCAAACAAAGGAACTATAAAGGCTATGAACAGAAATAATTAAGGAAAACTTCTGAAGCATCAGGAAAGGAAATGATATTCAGATGTATAAGGCACACAGAACTCTAGCCATCTACAACCAAAAAGAGCTACACCTAGGCATGTAATATTTAAGATCCCAGAAATTCAATATAAGAACAGAATATTAAAAACAGTCAGAGAAACAAAACAGATTACCTAAAAAGGAAAATCCATCAATACCATGGCATACTTCTCCACAAAGACCATCAAATCAAGAAGAGCTTGGAGCGAAGTATCCCAAACCCTGAAAGAAAATAACCTCCCAAAAGAGATTGATGTACCTTCCCAAAAGAGATTGATGCTCCCAGCCCAGATTGATGTACCCTGATAACCTCTCTTTAGAAATTAATGGAGAAACAAGATGCTTGCAAGACAAAGAGGAACTGGGGAAACTCGTGACCACCAATCCAACTCTACAGAGAATACTGCAGGACATTCTAGAGAGAGAGAGAAAAGTACCAGGATTCCAGGAACAGTAGCAGAGAGGCCTCAATGAGTGGAACAGAAAGTGGAATGAAGAAGAAAAGAAGACAACTAATAGCAGAAAAGGAGTACAACAGAAATGAGACAGAGAAGGTTGGCTATAATCTCTAATATAGATGGCCTTGATACACTGAAAAAAAGAAAAGAGAAACAGGCAGAATAGATCAGGAGGTGGGGTCCACCAAGACACTTTTTATAGGATGTATAAATAACCTGAAAAAGGGTTTATGGACTAAAAATCAAATATGAGAAAACAATGCTCTATGTGACAGGGAACCAGAGAATAGCAGGGGCAACTTAACCAGTATTTGATGATACATTGGAAAGACAGGCTATAATAGGTAAAAGAATACAACTAGAGATCAAGTCCAGGTAGGAGAAAGTTCAGAATCACTTAGGTAAATAGCAGGTTGCCCCCCGCCCCCGCACCTAAAAAATGAGAGTGTTGGTGAGATCCAAAAATGCACCCTGGGAGAATGAGAGGGGAGGAATAGTCTTTAAAAAGATGGCAGAAGATATTGTTAATAGTGTATCAGGATTTAAAACCCATATTACTCACTCCACTCTGCTTAGATTTTATTCTGTCCCAGTTTGTCTACTTGCACTAGATCTGAGAGCACAGACAATTATCACAAAAATAACAGGATATAATACAGTAATTATCTTTAATTTCCTATTAACTTAGCCTAGAGCTTGTATAATTTATACTGGTTTATCATGACTGACTTTAGTTAAATCTGGATTGTTTGATTGCTGTTTGGTATCGACAGATTTTATTCAAAACTGATATGAATGATAGTATCAAGTCTGAGAGTATAGGCAACTACACTGAAGATGACAAGATTCACTACGATACCCATCCTGGTTTGATTACTACTTGTTTTTGAAGTTTTACACTATCTACAAAATTGTGTTTTTTTAATATTGTTATGAACTGCTATATTCAATTATACTATGTCCGATGATATAGCCAGTTCTATTGAAGATAATAAGAGACAACACAGTAACCATTGTAGAACTCCTTGTACAGTGTTTTATGTCTTTTTCATTTCATGTGTTTATAAGAATATGTTTTGTTTTGTCTTGCTTTGTTTTGTTTCTCCCTCTAATATAGAAAAGATAGAAATACATGTTAAAACTCATGCATGCATAGAACCTATAAACAGTTTATGAGGACTGATCTTATGACACATGATGAAATAAACAAAAAATTTGAAGAAAAAGAGACAGTACTACAGTACCCAGTGCCGATCCTGTAGTGTCATGACGCGAAATTCAGCAATCAGTATTATTTTTTGTTCAGAGTGATTTTATCCTTCTATGGTTTGTTTAATCTCAACATAAATGAAGATGTGGATTACTGCATGTATGGTTAAGTGTATAGGATTGATAATCATATTACTAAGTTTTAGTTGCATAGTTGAACAGAACCTTTGGCAGTCTCACTGTTTGAATCTCCACTTTGTATGTTTCACTTTGTGTCTTGAACAACTATTTGTATGAGGACAATATGTAATCATCAACTAGTGATTTCTTACTATTTATTTTTTCTTTGAAAATATGTATTATTTCTACCCATTTTCTGTTTTGTTTAGTCTTTCTTTAAGTAAAATTTAAAAATGTAAAAAATAGTAAATTTGGAGAAATAAATACCTCATAAAGAGATTTTCCAAATAATTTGTATACACTCATCATTATGAAGTAGAAAATAATGTTTTATATTTAATTTAATAGTGAACATCTAAAATAAATAGTGCACATTTCTAGTACACAACATATACATAATGATCATAACAAAAGTTATGATCATTTTGGGTAATTTATACATGCATATACTATATCTTGCTCATATTCAGTTTCTTACCTTCTTCTCCCTCTCCTTCAGGAGTCTATTTCTAGCTTCCTGTCATCTCTTTTGCCCATTTATCATCTGACTATCTATACATGTATTTTTGTGTGCATGTGTGTTTCTCATAAAGAGAAAACATGCAATATTTAACTTTCAGAGTCTGAATTATTTCACCTAGAATTATGGTCACAGTTTCCTTCCATTTTCCTGCAAATTGCATAACTTCATTTTTCTTTATGTTCAGTAATACTCCGTTGTGTATATACACCACATTTTCTTTATCCATTCATTTGTGGAGAGGCATCTAGGCTGTTTCTAGGACCTATTGTAAATTGTGATGTTATAAATATGATCTTATGCATATGTCACGATAGTATCAACATAACTTCTCTGTAGGCTGTATGTGATGACTTTTTTCAAGAAATACAATGCAGAGTGGGAGAAGACAGGTCCTAGGGTAGAAAAACAAGTCTTCAAGCTAGGTAATCAAAGTTAATATATCAAATATTAATATCAAAGTTAGTATTAACCACATGATAGCAGCATGATTTGGTGATGCAATGTATTCCCTCCTTGGTAAGATCTCTAGGTCAAAGAAAAAAAACAAGACCATGTTTCTACCTTAATTACAAGGTATGTGATTGAAATATATGGTGAAACCTTAAACAAAAATTGTATTATAGTAAAAGATGCATCAACATTAATCCCACTTAAAATAATCCTCCTCACTGGAAACATGCTTATCCCATCATTTCTATCATTTTATGAGGTAATTCTTGGAAATCCTCCATCCTGCATGTCTTTAGTTGTGCTATCATGACTGACTTGATGTCCTGAATTGATTCAAAATGTTTACCCTTCACAGTCATTTTCACTTTGGGAAAGGACCAGAAGTTACATAGTAGTATTTCAGATGAAGAAAGAGAATGAGGACACACTGTCATATTTTTTTTTCCCCAGACTGCCTTTCCATTGAATGGTATTTGGCAACCGCATTCATGATAATTTTGATCACATTTCATAAGTGTTAAGTCTGAGAAGAGTAGAGGAAGAGGGGGAAGGAGTGGAAGGGAAAGAGGTCCGTGAAAGGAGTGGGCGGCGGTGGCTGCAAAGATAAGAAGTATAAAATATAAGTAACCTTTATTTCGGGAATGCGGGGAGAGACCCCACCAGCCCCAGGGTGCAGCATCTCCACCCCGGGCCGGAGGTCTCTCTCTGGAACACACTCTCCCTTTCTTCTGTCGAACACGTGGAGTGAGGCCCATAAGTAGCCTCTGTCTGGGGTGGACCCCAAGGGGCATTATGGATGTACAGGTATTTCATTGGCACACATTTGGCGCCAGGGACAGGTTCTTAGGGATAGGGGTATAGGGTTACAGGTAAATTTATAGGGGCGGGGGAGGCAGGAGCCCCCTAACTTGGCTGAGGCTTTTCCTGGTGAAAGTGTCCGATCTGGGCCAGCAACTCTTTCAATAAGGACACTCAAGGAAGAAGATAATCGGAACTATTTCAGAAGTGGAAAAATGATAGTGTGTGCTTGATGTAAGAGTCAGGAATTTTGAGCAGGATTAATGGCAATGTATCTTTTACTGTAATAATTTTTAAAATTTAAACAGCCAACATATTTTTGATTGGATTTTATGTGCCATTCAGGGAATCATGCATCATATATATATTTTTTACAAAACAAACAAAAAAAATTATGGTGTCATAGTGTATCTATGCATGCCCTGTCACACACTGAAGAACATAAAAATGATAAATGACAAGGAAGATCTGAAGAATTGGCACCTCATTGGGAAGACATAATTTTGCAGCTTTATGGGAGAAAGTGTGTGTAACCTAACTTATTCCTGGGTCTCAGACAATATCTCCTTCCCCAGTACAGTTGTAAAACAAGTTTGGTTACATTGCTAAGGGAAAGCAACACTAGGAAAATAATTCTTATTTAATTAGTATTATGTTAGGACCTGGTGCATTCCAGCTAGCTTCTTTGGAGTTCTCACATCTTCTCCAGGCAAAAAGATGAATTAGGCAACTTCAGAACCTTGGAAAAGAGAGATTTTATATTCGGGGAATCATCAATTTGTTCTTGGACAACTTCAACAATGATTCATTAAATATTCATTATGGTTTAAAAATCGGAGTCCTTTCCATGTAAATATGCACTCAGAACCTTCAGAGCTTTATTTTGCATCGATTACATTCACTTTAGGGAACAAAATTTAGCTGTTTTGTATTGAACTCTGCTTATGTTTAGAGCAGTCTCTTTTGGCATATAATGATACTAATGTTTTTAGGAGGCCCTTGTCAGACTTGAAAAAAAGTCTGTTTTCCATTGTTCAGAAAAAAAAGCTGTTATTTTCCTTTCCCCATCCTCATTCACATTTCTCTCTCCCTTTTCTCCTTCACACCATCATTTTTCTTCCTTCTTTTCTTTCTCTCCCTTCTCCATTCCTTTTTCCTTCTCTCTTTCTCTGCACAGGTATGTGCCTATGAAAGTGAAAATTTTTAAATGGTATATCATTTTTTCCAACTACTCCATAGGTGGCCTCATGACTCTGTGTTGGCTTCTTCCCTCCTTTTATCCTCTTCCAGGGAAGCTCTTAATTAGGTACAGAAACATCTGAATGTCATGAAATTGACTCTTCACTTCCCATTACCACCTTAAGCCATAATTAGCCCTGTCATCCCACCGACACTGGCCTAAACTGTTAATTCTGTATTGACTTGTACATTCGATGAGATGTCCACTCCTTGTTCATATACATTGGTCCTGCTTTGCTGCAGCAGCATCTTCACTGAGCAAAGAGGAAGAGTGCAACTGGGAAGAGAGTAAAAGTTTACTTGTAATTGCTCCTAATGGTCTGAAAACAAACCATGAATTGTCTTATTTTATCTATAAACTACATTGTTTGAAATCTTTATTACTTCAAACATACACAGTAGTAGAAAAATTACAGTGAACTCTCATGTACAGTACACATGACCCTTCAACTTTTATTTGTGTCTTATCTGCCAATTTTTTAATAGATTGTAATCCATATTTTTAATTTTCCTTCCTCGATTTTCCTCTTTATTTCATTCTTTATTGTCCACTATCTTTATTAAATTCAAATACTTTAGTAGGCATCTGGCAAAGTAAAGCATGTGTTTCACTAATATAACAATTATATTATTATCTTATCTAACCGAAGTTTTTGAAAGAATTCTTAAATTATTTTTCTAACCTGTATATTCTCAAATTATTTTGTCTCAGATAAATTGTCTTAATATTTGGTTTATATAAATTGGAGTCCATTAAGGTATGAACACTAACTCTACTTAATAGATTTCAAAAATATAACAATAGTGGCTTCTAATCAATTTAAAGGACACAGATACAACATTTAATGCACTTTCAGAAACTAGATTTCCTTTTTCTTTCTTTCTGACTTGGAAATATTATACTTGATGAATAGTGAAACTTCTGTGATTTTTAATGTCTGATTACCTCTGTTAATTCTGAAACTCTTTTTTTTACTACAGAATAAATATAGTCTCTGAATATACTTAACTTTATAAAGCCCACTTTAGAAAAATTAAAATATTCCAGAGATATTAGGTCCAAGATATGAAATGGGAAATAAATCAATAATAAAAACTCTTCATTATTATAGTGTTAAATTTCATAGATTTTATGAAAAATGTAATTTTTATGTGAGAAAACGGATAACACTAGTTTTCTGAGCTATGCAGTAGATACATTTTCTGTTAATTTGGATATTGCAAGAAAAATAAGAGCTTGACATCATAGATAGTATCAGTTAGTTTTCTTGTTGCTGGACGAAATACCAGACAACCAAGACTTAAAGCAGGAATGATTTATTTGGCCTAGGATGCAGAAAGTTAAGCCTATTATTGGCTGCTTCCAAGCTAAGAATATCATGGCAGATCCAAAACTGCTTAATTCATGGTAGTCAGGAAGCAGAGTAGAGGAACAGCACCAGAGAGGAAGGTGAGGGACTGGAAAGGAACTTCAGGTTCATGCCTCCATCACACTCTTAGATGCATTCCAAAGCATCCTGTACTATTCCTGTGTAGCTTTCAAGCTAATCGTTGACAATGCATCTTAAGCATCACATAGATATATCAGCTTGAGAATGTCAGTAAACTTTTTTAAAGCTCAGTTTTTAAAAAATATATTAAATAGAAATAGTAAATGTATTACCTACTCAAATTGTACTTTAGTCAAAATGAGACAACTCGTGTAATAGGTGATGAAAGTTTAGCTATGTCATCATGGTCATGGTGGTGTTTGTGTTTTTCACTTTATCCAGTCATCAAGTTTAATTTTTAAAATTTAGAATTCAACTAGTAACAGCTATAATAAGCATGTCAATCTCCATAGTTTCATGATACACACACACACACACACACACACACAACACACACACACTTCTTGCAGGGGACAACATTGACCTCAACTCCTCCTTGAAGCACCAATATAAGGAAAACTTACTTTTGGAGCCAGGATTTTTACTCTTGTTAGCTAAGTTTTGTATGATCCACTATTAGACAGGTAACTGTAAGATGCTAGCTTCTACCCAAGAATCTTTCCAATTCATTTTCTTATCAGGTCAATTAAAATCAGGATTGGAAGAAACAGTGATTAAGCTGGATTGGTCACTGTCAAACAAGAGAGTGTATTTACCAGGCAAAATAGTTACCTCTGAGTCTTGGGAATTTCTAAACAAAAGTGTTTTCACTTGCCTTTGGAAGTTTTCTAAGACTCCTTATTTATGTTTTGTTTCTTGTATTCATTCTTGTCATAGAGAAGTGGTTAGTGTGGGATTCACCTCCATGTGGAAGCCTAGATTTGGGGCTATTCAAAAGCTGTGGTTAAGTTAGTACATGGGTTTTCTAGGTTATTTTAGCACATCACTGGAAATCTCAACTTGATCTGCAGGTGCAGAGCAATCCCAATCAAATTCTAGTAAGTTATCTTGTAAGTATTAGCAATCTGTTTTCTAAAGTTTATATGGAAAATCATAAGACCTGCAACAGCAATCACAGTATTAGCAAAGAATAACAACATTAAAGGACTCATAATATGCCCAATTCCAAACCTAATATGACACCACTTGTCTATAATTTCAGCATTCTGGCAGGCTAAGGTAAGAGGATCACAAATTTAAACCCAGCCTGGGTAATTTAGTGACTTAACTAGGCCTTGTGTCAAAATAGAAATAAAAATGGCTAGGGATGTACTTAATTTCATCCCTAGATGAAATTTAGGATTCATTTCCTAGTATTGAAAACATAGCAGAAGCATAATTCATTAAAAGAACCATGTTAAGTTGAATTTTATTATAATTTGAAATTTCTGTTCTATGAAATGTGCTATAAAAATGAAGGCGAAAGTCATAGGCTAGAAAAAATATTTTAAAAACACAGATATAATGAAAAACTTGTAAACAAAATATACAACGAACTCTTAAAAGTCAACAGTAAGAAAATGAACAGCTCAGGTTTTTTTGTTTTTTTTTTTTTTGTGCACCAGGGATTGAACTCATGACCTCAGGCTTGCCAGGCAGGAATTTAAGCCACTGAGCTAAAATCTCTGGTGGAACAATTCAATTTTAAAATGAACAAAATGTCTTATAGGAACTATGCCAAAAATAAATATATAAAATAAATAAATATACAAATGGTGCACAAATATGTAAATAAATATTCAATATCATTTGCCATTTACATTTTTTAAAATGTCATACAAGTGCACACGCATATATGTATATATATTTATAGGTATATATATATATATATATATATATATATATATATGTTCACAACACTGAAAACAGTAAATGCTGATAAGAATGTAGATTAACAACCCTCTCATTCACTGATGCTGGAAACACCAAATGGTGGAGCTACTTTGGTAGCCATCTCAGTGATTTCATGTAAGATTAAACATACTCTTACCACACAATAGAGTAACTGTGGTTTTTATTATTTACTCAGTTGGTTTGAAAACTCATCTTCAAGACAAAAGTGATTTAGTGTATCAGTTTTACTCATAGTCACTCTAAGTTGGACTCAACCAGTAGGTCTTTCAATAAGTTAATGGTTATATAACCTATAGCATAATCAGACAGAAACAGCACTCAGTATTAAAAACAAATGAGCAACCAAGTCACTTAAAAACATATCAGAAATGCAAAAACTCAATGAATAACTCAATTGGAAAGGATTACTGTATGATTATAAGTACCTGGTGTTTCAGAAAGGCAAACCAGCAGTGAGAATTACACCCACAATGGGGCCTCAAGTCTCAGGTACAGTAACAGGTACAGAACGGGAGTGGTTGTCATCCCAGGTGGCATGGCCCCTGAGAATAAGCAAGATGTGATAAGTGTTGTAGATGGTTTTCATTCTCTACCAGGTTCTTCTAAGATTTTTTTTTTCCTTTTATAGCCTGACATTCCAGAGTTCCCCTAAACTGATGGCTAAAGACCCAACTGACAATTCTGTTTCCTCTTCTTAGGTCTGGAAAAGGAAACCAAACGTAGTTGTCTTTGGTAAAGGAACTTTCTTGATTCTTAAGGAGATGAACCTTACTCTTAATAGGAATAGACACAAGGGAACCAGTGAAGTAACTTACTTCTGGTACTCTTAGTCAGTTACCTCCACATGACCAGGACCCTGCATAGCCTAGGAGAGTTGGAAGTACGTTATGGCTTCTCCGGGCTCCAGAAAAGATCCTGCAGAATCTGGGAGGATGAAGACATCTGGAGAGCTCAGCCCCTAGATGATTCCTCTGTGCTCTTCACCCCTAGCCTCACCTATAGGAAACCCACAGAGAACAAAAGGGAGGCCCAGTTTATACATGCATTGCCAGTTGACAGAAGGCATTTTTGGTAGGTACTTTTGTATTGCCTTTTTTACATTGTGCTTATTTAGTCTGATGTAGGAAAATGCCCCTGACTCTGATAAAACTGGGAAATTATGAACTGATCTAAAACTAAGATAAGAGGAACCAAGGAGGAATAAGAAATAAAAAGTAACACTATTTAGAATTTACTAAAATAATACTTTATTATGAATTACCCATCAAAAGAGATGTGTTTGTGCTTATTTTGTGATAATATTTGTGTTTTATAATTAAAATGTCTTCCTGAGATTATCATATATAATCATTAAAAGCTCTGAAAATACAAAAAACAGAAAAAATTCCATTATCTAAAAGTTCTAGAAAACAATCATAAATTGAATCAACTGCACCTATTATTTCAGCCAGTCATGAACAGAGAGGATTTGGAGATATGACCTGTGAAGGTGAAGATGGCATAGACCAGGCAGGTCAACATTTATATTGCATTTCCACAGTGCTGGGAAACTAAAACTCAAGGACAAAGCTACAAGCTCAATTTCTGGGACCAGAGATACTGAAGTCAAAGAGTATGTAACACAGGTACACAAAACACCTCTTCTGCATGTAAATTCTTTTTTTTTTTTTTTTCATTTTTTTTTGTCTTTTTTCATTTTTATTGGTACCAGGGATCGAACTCATGACTGCCTGCTTGCAAAGCAGGCATTTATGCCGCTGAGCTAAACCCTCAGCCCCTGCATGTAAATTCTTTATACTGTTGTGTGTAACTCATAGACTCAGTAAATTATAGAGACATTAAAGATGTGTTAAAATGAAAACTGGAGAGAAGCATTTTTTTCTTGAAAATCATGTAATAATAGTTGAGTCCAAGAAGGACTTTGTTTCATATCACTGTGGAGATTTGTGCTTGTACAAATAACTCCCAGCATCTTGAAAATGTTTAAAATATAGATATAATTTTGAGAGCCTATCATACTTTTTGAAAATATATTTAGCTTCTAATATTCTGAAGCAAGTTGTTAATATAAATACCTGAGGGCTCATTTACTTAGGTGAGAATGAATTTCATTGATTTTAATGTTGATGTTCTTACATCCCTAATAACTGTATAATCCCAAGTGTTCAGATTCCATTCAAAGTCTCTATAAGTACGTACTTTCTGAAAGTTCTAGTTGCCATAGTAACTTATTTCTGCCCCTCTTGCAACTGCTTCTGGTGCAAACATATGCCTAAGTCAAGATACAACATTTTAAGACCTTAAAATAGCTGGTACTGGATCAAAAATAATCAATATGTAATATGATATGTCTCAGTCCCACACACTGGATATAATCACTATGTAATACAAACATATCAGTAATTTTTTTAAAGTGGAAAAAAGGTCTCCTGAGCTCTCTGCCTCTAGAGGTAAGGATTTGCTCCCCTCCTATACAACCTTCATTATCAGATAATGTTCCTTATCTCACAATCTTTTCCTTAACACACTTCCCCTTCAAAAAAAATCCTGAGAATATGACTCACAGAGAAACAATTAGCCTTTAGTATTACCAACATCCGAAGTCTGTGTTCTTTGACATCAGTCCATAAATTGCCATAATATGGAAAGCCTATATGAAAAAAAAATCTCTATTTAACTATTAATCAGTCAATAATACCACATAACATTGTCAGTCATAACATTCATGGCTCTGGAATAATCTTTTTCATGTGCTTTATCATTAAATAGAATGAGACATTTATCAACTCAGAATTTGGAGATTAAATTCACTTGCATAAAATGAAGTAATATCTATCAATAACACAAAAATTTCCATATCATAAGTATCGCTGATCCACAAAACACTTCAAACCTGAAATTATATGTGAGCATGAAGTAATGTGACATAAACCTACTTTAAAAGCAACTGGTGCTTATATGTACTACTAATATGAATTAGAAAATGCATTCACTCACAAACTCAGTAAGAAATGACTTAATTTTGTCTATATTCCACTATCACATTAAATCAGATATGAAACACTAAAGAGTTGATGTAGTGGCTTATTATTACTTTTCTGTGTGATATAGTGGTGTATGTGAATAAACCACATTAGGATCTCCAGAAAGGTATTTATGACTTTAAGTTATCCATTTTTAAAATCTCCTGAGTTCATCCTTTTCTGTCTGTCCTTGCACATTTTAATTTTCTCTCTGCTCTTTTAAACCCAGTTAATTAGGGGATTTCACTTTCCTGTAATGATGGACTCTTAGAATGAGCTTGTAATTACAATGAGGATGTCGTGTTCCATTAATTGCAGATTGTGGGTTAATTGGTAATTCCTCACACAGCATTCTTTCTTGCAGATGTTTTGCACCGCAGTTTTTAGCCTCCTTCCAGAACAACAGATTTGTCCATTTGCTTGTATTCCTTGCTCGAAACACTGCTTTGATCATCTATGTGAAAAGAGAAAGTAATAATAATATTGCTATTACTAGATGGATAAATTATCTTCAACTAACTGTAGTTAGTGTCTGATAGGGATCACATAAATATTTATGGGTCCATCAAGGAGGGATGGAGATAGGAAATATCTGCAGAAGAATTATCTTTAATAGTTTGACTCAGAAAGGCTAACAGACAAAGTACTGTTTTCAACAAGATATGGAGTATGTCTTTTCAGTTAAAACACTTCAGGAAGATGTAGAGACATAAGCAAAGATCCTGAGGCAAGTACAAGCCTAATATGTTTTATAAGAAGTGATAAAGATGGCATTTGTAGGCAAAAAGAAGAGGGCACGTGATACAGGGAAACTGGTCAAGGTGATGAGAATTATATGACTTTAAAGACATTTTAAGGACTTTGCTTTTCGTGCTTAATGACACAGGAAAGCAAGCAGGAGACTGATATATTTACATATATGGGTAATTACATTTTAAGTACAGAATACATGGTAAGATGACAAAGCAGAAATGACAAGAACTGCTTTAACACTAATGGAAAATCCAAAGAGACTTGGCATAGCCTCAAATTAGGATGACAGTCACACACGTAAGAATTTGTTATATTCTTGATATATTTTAAAGATAGTGTGTGGAATTCTATCAAAGATTTTGTCTAGGAAAATTCTAACAAGAATAAATAATGTACAAATTTTCTGACTTTCACAGTGAGTGGGTGGGGTGATTATTTTCCAGCATGGAAGGACTATGTGAGATGTAGTTGGTGGAAGATAGCAGGAGTTCATGTGGATACCACCAGTCCAATGATCGGATGAGATCCATGTTCCATTAAATAGTTCAAAACGTAAGCCCTCAGTTTATGTGAAATGTAGGAGTGTTGCGTACACAGATCGTACTTAATGCTTAAAGGAACACTCACAGAGAAAGAAAAAATAGGGAAATGAAGAGACACTCCAGTGTGAGGAGGTAAAGGCAAAGAGAAGGAGCCAGAAATGAAGCATGGAAGCAGAAAAGGAATATCAAAGCCAAATGAAAACACTGCTGCATGGATAGGTGGTGGTCAACTGTTTCCAGTGGTTGGTGAAGGAATTTGTATGGATTCTTGTATGGTACATTGGTTTGGACTTGGTACCAGAAGTGAGCCACTGGAGCAAGCAATATGAATGCTACTGATAGCCATGGAGGTTGCAGTCTTAATGTATGGGAGGATAAAGTCCACAGGGTTAATGGATTAGTAGAGTGCATTGGAGCTACCAAAAGTCAATGTGCAGACAAACTTTCAATGAAATGTTAATTATAAGAAGTCACAATAAACAAAATTTATTTTTAATGAAGGAAATTAGAGTTTAAAAGATACTAAAGTTTCTAGAGAGAGAATAGGCAGAGAAAAATGTGTTATAACAGAGGCTAAAATCTTCTTACTAGCCAGATACCAAATAGCTTTGTCTTTGTAGACCATTCATTCTTTACTGCAATTACTCAGCTGTCCCTTTGCAGCAGAAAAGCAGCTGTCCCATACACACTCACACACACACACACACACACACACACACACACACACACACACAAGCATAGCTATAGTTTTATTTATAAAATGGTGTTATATACATATTATTATTATTATTACAAATATTAAGCATACAAATTTTCCTTTGGATTTAGAAAGCCAACTAATACAGTAGGGTTGAGTATATTTCTCCAGCCAAGTTAAACCAGACAGCAGGAGAGAAACAATTCATAGGAAGAGCTAGGAAGAATTGGCCTCATTATTATTATTCTTCTTTAACTACTTCAAGTAATGGTGACTTCTATTTTTTTATGAGACAAATGATGCACTTCCATCAATTATTTTGACTCTTTGTGATGGTTAGGTGTATAAAGAGTTTCAAGGGTCCACAATATACTATTGCTTATAAAAATTTTCTCTAGAAATTCTTTTGCAAAACTCAAGATAACATAGTCTTACATATACAAAGTATTGTCACAACTTTAATTCTTATAAAAACCCTTCATGGACTAGGCAGCTTCCTCAAAAGTTAAATAATACACAGGACTTAGAAGTGGTGAGGGCATTATCAGATGAAATTCAAAGCCAAGTACAGGACATTGATTGCATTCTAATGAGCATTTTAAATACATTTTAAAAACTATGTGTTTGGTTTACAGACCTTAAAATTTAATAGTTCTTCTGTTTCTCACTCTTCACTTAGTAAATAAATTATTTAATTAATTATTATTAATTTTATTAACTACCTATGTAGGGAAATAGCCTCAGTCTTCTTCGATGTTTCAGTCTGATACATATTCTAATCCCGTGAATAAACAGTTGACCATAGTTTTCTTACTTCTCAGACTGGAGTGCTCAGAACTACAGAAAAGGCAATCTCTGTACTTGATAGAAATGCAGGTGCTCAGGCTCCTTGGCCAACCTACAGATTCAGGGTCCACTTTCCTACACACCAGGACCTATGAATGTTAGTATCTGAGCTTAATTCTTCAGCATTACCAACATATCCGCAAGATAGCAAGGACAATTACTATGAAAACGTTGTCATTATTTGGTTTCCTTTCACAATTTTTGTAAGTCATTAAAGTTATTTGAATTACTTGGTCATGCTGGTTAATAATTTCAGTTCTGGCCTCTAAATGTCATTCAGAAGTTCTGCTCAGAAAATAGAAATGAGGAATATTAAATTATGAGGACTTGTTCCATTCATTGCTTTTCTTCCAACACCACGAGCTTTATTTTTAGATGAATAATTGCATCCTTTGTACTGAGAACAAATTAATAACCACTTGCATTTAGCAATTTCAATTTCACCATCAGAAATGCTCATGTACCCAGGATGAGTAGAATATCTCAGTGACAATTAGTTAAAATTTAGCTGGCCTGTGGAAAAAAATCTCCATTCCAAGGGCAGCTGTTGTTAAATGAGGACATTTGGGTTACTAGGCAAATATTAAATTAGATGAGTTTGCAGGAGCCATAAACATGTTATTCCAGAGCCCTACAAGAAGATAATAGAAGTAATAACAAATAGGATTTGAAATAACATTTTAATTAGACAAACTGTTCTACACAGAATCCCTGACACAGCACCAGCTATGGGGCATGAAGCTCATTACCCATATAGATAGGAGCCAGTCTATTTAGAAATAAAAACGTACCACTTAATAAGCAGTTTTGCTCAAAATAATGACTTTCATAAATCATTATAACTAGAAAAATATTGAGTTGAGAATATGCCCTATTTGACTTTATTATTATTAAACATTATCTCTGGATACTGAAACAAAGTTCCATTTTATTGTAGTTTCAATAATATGAAAATTTAATAAACAGAAATTTTCTTTACCGAGTACACTTGGTTTACCTTTTCAGAAGCAGCAAAACAGATTTGAAGCTTCAAACTTGAAAGGAGTATACTCTCTTAATGTGGCTAAAGCTAGGATAATATTTCTTTAGCATGTTTTCAATGCTGACTTCTGTATACACTTACTACTATCAGTGGTAAAGTGTTTTCTTTTCTCTCCCTTTAGGGAAAACAAAATGTCCTTTATTTAATTTTTTTATTTTAAAGAGAAAAATAAGATAAACAAACTGAAACTGAGTTTCAAAACAGGTTAATAGGACAATTACAACAGTTGATACATTATGTATTGTATCATATAAGCATATAAACATCATATCTTGTCTAAACAATATTAGCACAAAACATTCTTTTCAAGGAACAAATAGAAGCTAGCTCTATAATTATCTTAACATATATATATATATATATATATATATATATATAATTTTTCCTTCTTCCATTTCTTCATTTCCCATTTCCCCCCTCACAATTTGTCTTTACTTTTGAACAATTTCTTCCCAATTCACAGTATGTATTGTACATTTTGGATCCTAGTCACTTGTTCAATTTCTCACATTAGTAAGACAATCCAAAGTTAAACATGAACCTGATTTATTTCACTTATGAATATATCTCAAGATTTTACCTATAAAAGTCTACAGTTCATTCGTCTTTATGGCTGAGTAGCACCGGATTATATTTTAAAAAACACATCTTTTTTTTATCAGTTTCTCAGTTGATGGCTATCTGGGTTGTTTCCCAGATTTAGCTATTACAAATTGTACTGCTATAAACATGGATGCATATACATCACTGTGGTATGATGTTTTTAATTCTTCTGGGAAAATACTCAGAAGGAGATTAATGGGGTTGAAAGAAACCTTTACTCCCTGTGTTTTGAGGAATATTCACACTGATTTTCACAGTGGTTACACCAGTCTATACCCTCACCAACAGTGGAAAAGGTTTCTTATTTCCCAACAAACTTTCCACAACAAACAAGTATTTAATGGTTGATTTTTTAGCGATAGCCATTCTTTCTTTGGTAAGATGGAATCTCAGTGTTGTTTTAATTTGTATATCTAAAACAACCAATGATATTGAATACTTTTTCATATATTTATTTTCCATTTATATTTCTTCATCTGAGATGTATATATTCATCTCAGATGTTCAATTTTGGTTTGGCTCTTTGAATTTGGGACATCAGATTTTTCTTTACATATTCTAGATATCTGTCCTTTGTCTGAAGGTCAGCTTACTATTATTTTTTCCCACTCTGTGGTTTTTCTTTTCATTCTGATGGTGATTTCTTTTGATGTGCAAAAACTTTTTAATAAGAAGAGATTCTAGTTGTTGGTTCTTTGAAATAACTCCTGTACAGTTGTGTTTTGGTCATGAACTCTGCCTACATTATGACTTCAAATTTTCTACCTACTTTGTTTCCCAGTAGATTTAGTGTTTCTGTTTTAATATTTAACCTTTGAACCCTTTTGACTTCAGTTTAGTGCATAGTCAGAGATGTGTTTAGTTTTAGTCTTCCTTATGTGGAGGGCCAGTTTTTTCAGCACCATTTACTACAGAGACTATTTTCTTCTAGTGAATATGTTTGACTCTTTTGCCAAAGATAAGGTGGCTGATTGTGTTTGGAGTTGCATCTGCATTTTCTCTTCTGTTCCATTGATCCTTTGCCAATACCATGTTGATTTTATCACAGAAGCTGTGTAGTGTAGTTTAAGATCTGGGATTATGATGCCCCTTTACTTGTCTTTGTTGACTATTTAAAAAAGATAATGAAGACCAAAAATGCAGGAACACCCGTGAAAGAAGCTGCAAGGCAGGGCAAGCAAGTTAAAAGAGCAAAAAGGCAGGGAACAAACAACAAGGAAACAGCATGAAAAAGAAAAGCCAACACATATCAGTTATAACCATCACTGTAATTGGTCTCAAATCACCAATCAAAAGAAACATGCTGGCAGAATGGATAAATAAATAAGATCCAACAATATGCTGCATTCAAGAAATACATTTAAGCCAAAAGTAAACTAATAAACTAAAAGTTGAAGGATAAAAACAATTCTCCATGCCATAGGAACCCAGAAAAAAGCATGGGGGCTATTTGCAGATAATGCAAACTTTAAGCCAAAATGGATCAAAAGAGATACCTTGGAGTTCTGAAGATGGAGGCTTAATAGGTAGCAGGGTAGAGATCCTCTCTGAAAAAAACAACTCAGACGGTAGAATTTAACAACATGGAGAAGACTAGACAAAAGGAGAGGGATTCTCACGACCAGGAAGAAACTGAAAATCCTAAACAACCCTTAAAAAAGAAATGAAGATAGGAAAAATATGAGTGAAAGGCTGATGCACTCACTAGGACCAGTCCGTGCTGTGCTGTGCATGCCGTGGAGTTGGATGATTCACAGTCACACTGAGGACATGACTGCCCATAATGGGAGTTGGTGAGTTGGGGACCCTTGGTGGGCGGATGCAGCTCAGCATAGTGTAGCCAAGGTGCAGAGCTGCACTAATTCATGGTGAGTGCTGGAAAGTGGGTGTGGCTGGCTGAAGGACGTATTGGAGTTGGACACGATGGGCCTGAACCCAGAACCGCAGTGACATCAGTCAGCACCCCTGGCCCAAGAAGACTGGTGAGATTTTCTTGGCCTACGTGACATCCCTGGTTGGGACCCAAAAGCAAGGGACAAAACTGTCCCAAACCTGTGACATCTGCACAACACAGACTAACGTGCTGAAGGCACTTGCTGGTTGACTGGCCCAGAGAAGTGGGGCCAGCCCACATTATCCCTGTGTGCATCTCAGATAACAGCCATCTGAAGAAGGCAGCAAGTCCCCAGCCAACATGCTTTAGAAAAAACATAAGCAATACAGAGAGGGCGTGAGACCTCCACCATTCAACTCTCTGAAAGAAACCAGAAACATGACAAGAGAAAGAAATAAGGAAAAGCCTCCAGCCACTGACTATGGGTAAATAAATCCAGGAGAGGTAAATACAGAAGAGATCATGCAACAATCATGCAATTTCAGCCACAGCATCAGCGGACATAAAGATTTACCTTCTGATCTCATAGATGAATTTAAAACTGAAATTCTAATCCAAGTGAGGCAAGATATAAAAAGATTAATAAAAGAAATGCTAAGCCTCTCTCAAGAAGACACAGATGGAAGAATAGAGGAACCCAGAAAAAGAAGAGAAACTTTTGATGAAGAATATAAACAAAATCTAGAATACATGAAACAGATCCTAAGAGATTACCAGGAAATTAAAAACTCCATTGAGAGCTGGCAAAATTCCTTGACAGAAATTGGCCTAAAATTGGCCTTTCAAATTTGAAGATAGATTTGCAATATGTGATTGTGAAAGAAAAGACCTCTTAAAAATAACAAGGAACCAGGAAGTAACAATACAAAGGCTACAAGACAGGAGGCTCTATAACTTAAGAATAAAAGACATGAGCAAAGAAGCGGGAGTAAGCACAAATGAATTACAAAGGCTATTCACAGAAATAATTAAGGAAAAATTCCCAAGCATAGGAAAAAGAAAAGACAAATGAGGCATACAAAACTCCAGCCAACTACAACCAAAACAGAGCTATACCTAGGCATATAATAATCAAGATCCCAGAAATTCTCCAGAAGAACAGAATATTAAAAGCATTCAGAGAAAAGAAACAGATTATCTATAAAGGAAGACCCATCAAAATAATGACAGGCTTCTCAACACCAACTATCAAATCAAGAAGAGCTTGGAGTGAAGTAGTCCAAACCCTGAAAGAAACTAACCTCCAACCCAGACTGATGTACCTTACAAAACTCTCTCTCAAAATTGATGGAGAAACCAGATGTTTCCATGACAAAGAGGAACTGTGGGAGTTCATGACCACCAATCCAACCCCCCCCCCCACCAAAATACTGAAGGACATGCTAGAGAGATAGAAAAAAATACCAGGATTCCAGCAACAGTGTCAGAGAGACCTCAATGAATGTGGCAGACAGTGGAATGAAGGAGAAAGTGGACCAATGACAGCAGAAAAACAGAATAGTAGAGATGAGGCAGAGAAGGTTGGCTATCATCTCTAAAATAGATAGCTTTGATACACTAACAAAAAGAAACACAGGCAGAATAGATCAGGAGATAGGATCCAGTGAGATGCTCTAAATAGGAAATATACTCAACGGAAAGATAGTTAATAAACCAAAAGTCAAGTATGAGAAAACAATGCTCTATGTGACAGAGAACCAGAGAGACAACTCATCCAGCAGCTGCAGATAGGTTGGAAAGTCATAACACTTTGTGCAGTGGAGAACTACTCAGCTAGAAGGAAGGAAAACCTTGAGGCCTTAGTAGGTAAAGGAATAAAGCTCAAAATCAAGCTCAGAGGTAAAAAGGTTTAGCACCACTCAGGTAGATAATTAGATTTCCCCCTAATCTAAAAACTAAAGAAGTTAGTGGGACCCAAAATATACAAAGCATCCTGAGAAAGAGAAAGGGGAGGAACTGTCTAAAAAAGGAAAGCAGAGAACATTGTTAATAGTGTATCAGGATTTAAAAGCCACATTAGTCTTACCGATCTATTTAGTTTGATTTTATTTTGTTTCAGTTTGTCTGTTCATACTAGATTTGATTTGAGGGCACAGACAGCTATCCCAAAAAATAGCAGGATATACTACAGTAACTATCCTTAATTTTCTATTAACTTAAACTGAAGCCCTGTATTACTTATATTGTCTTTCTATGACTGATCTTATTTGAATCTGATTTGTTAGACCGCTATTTGTCTTGACTGATTTTATTTGAATTTGATATGCTTAATAGTATCAAGTCTAAGAGTAGAGGCAACTATTCTTAAGATGACAAGATGCAATAAGATACCCATTCTGGTTTGATTATTAACTGCTTTTGAAGTCCTATAATGTCTCCAATGTTGTGCTTTTATTAAAATTGCTATGTAATGCTATGTTCAATTATATTATGCCTGATGATGTAGACAATTCTATTGAAAATAACAAGAGACAGCATAGTAACTACTGTAGATCACCTAGTATTGTGATTTTATATGTTTTTTTCATTTCATGTTTTTCTAGGAAATTGTTTTGTTGTCTTATTTTGATCTGTTTTTCCCTGTAATACAGAAAGGATATGTATACATGTAGAGATTCACACATGTAGAATTTCTAAAAAGTTTATGGGGACAGATTATATAATGCACAATGTAATGAAAAGATTCTCTGAAGAAGAGACACTAACATACCCAGTGCTAATTTTGTAGAATTATGGTATAAAATCTAGCAATACTATTATTCACTGTTCAGGTTGATATGACTTTAGTCTCTTATATTTAATTTCAACATACATAAAAGATATGGACAGCTATTTTGAAGAGAACGAGAGACATTATGGCAGCCATTGTTGACTTCCCTATTGTCTGCTCTTGAAGACCTAAAAGCCTTCATCATCCTGTTCTGATTAATTTAGTACTTTAATGTTCAGTATGTATTCACTGTGTGTGAAGATATGGACAAGTATTTGGAAGAAAACGAGATAATACAGTAGACAGTGAAGATCTCCAGTGGTCTTGCTTTGAAATTCGTGTTTCTTAAAATTGTTTCTTTATGATCTGTTTTGTTCTGTTTAATTTTACCCTCTTTAAAATAAAAAAGAGATACCTTTTACTTTTGATCCATCTTGGCACGTTGACTGATCACTTTTGTATCTAGATTTTGTAACTTAAACAACTAATGAGATAACAATATGCAATATATTAGCTAGTGTTAATTTCCTACTTTGAAAAATATGTATCATTTTATCCTTTTTTATTGCTTTTCTAAAAAAGGTTTTAAAAAGAGATAAAGAAAGAAGGTTACTACATATTTGTTATGGGAAAATTTCAAGGAGAAGAGGTAACAAACAAATATGCATCAAATACAGGCTGAATCAACCACATAAAACAAATATCAAGTGCCATGAAAAAACAAATAAACATTAACACAGATGTAGTGAGGGACCTTAATACTCTACTCTCACAAATGAATAGATCAAATAGACAAAAAAAACCCAGGAGAATTAAATATCAGAATTAAATCAATCCTGTGAACAAATGGACTTGGTAGATGTCTACAGAGCGATCCACCTCAAAACATCAGAATACACGTTCTTCTCAGCTACACATAGGACATTCTCCAAAATAAATCACATATTAGATGACAAAACATGTTTAAGCAAATGCAGAGGAATTGAAATTATCCCATGCATATTATCTGATGATAGGGAAATTGAAACTGGAAATCAACAAAAAGGAAACCACAAAAACTACATTACCACATGGACATAAAGCAACACCCTTGGAGCAACCAATGAATCACTGAGGAAATTAAAGATGACATTTAAAAGTATATGCAATTAAATGATAATGCCAATACAACATACTGAAAATTATGCGATGTGATGAAAGCACTTCTATAAGGGAAAGTTATAGCAGTGAACTCACACATTAGGAAAACAGAACGACCTCAAATAAGCAACCTAATATTGAACTTCAAACTTGTAGCAAAAGAACAAATCAAACGTAAAGCTGATGCAAGGGAGAAAATTATAAAAATAAGAGCAGAAGTTAATTCAGTAGATGCTGTCATGGTTTATGTTTGTGTCCCCCAGGCCTCATGAGTTTGCATTGTGTAATTGTGATTGGTTCATTGTCTAGTGCTTGGATTGATGGTGTCAGTGCTCCACCCACCTAGGGGTGGAGCCAGGAGGTGATGTAATGGGAGGAAGAAGGTATGTCTCTCTCTTTTTGCTGATTTGAGCTTGCTGTTTGCAGTCGCCATGAATTGCGGTCCAGCCATGCCCGCCTGCCTTGGAGTCAACTGAGTTTGGACTGAAACCTCCAAAACACTGTAAGAAATAAACCTTTCCTTTCCCAACTTGGGCATCAGGTATTTTGTCTCAGCGACTATCATAAAGTAACTAAGACAGATGCTAAGAAAAAAATACAAAGAATCAACAAATTGAAAAGTTGGTTCTTGAAAGAATAAATAAAATCAACAAACCATTAAGCAACCTAATCCAAAATAAGGAAAGAAAAGCACACAAATTCAAGAAATTAAGAATGAAGGAGGGGGAATTACAATAGATGTCACAGAAATCCAGAGCCTAAATATCTACTATGGGAACCTATATTCTAATAAGATGATACACACAGAAGAAATGGACAGATTCCCAGATATAAAGCAATGTCATTTAGAATAAATAAGACCTCAATAAATATTCATTTATGCTCTTCCTATTCATGGTAACAATTCATAACAATTGTGAGGAATAAGATAAAAGAGTAATTAGAGACAATTAGAATCTTCAAAATCAGACACTTATAAAATATTTCATAAAACTTCAAGTGACAATTTTCTGAATTAATTTTAAAATTGCATCACCTACAATGATCTGTATCTTTCCTACTGATTACTCATACTGAGAGAATATAATTATGGTGATTCTAATATTGTTCAAGATAATTACTGTAGTTCAGCAAGTTCAATGTAAAGTTATGCTAATATGAGAGTATTTGGAAATAAAGTGAAGACAAGCATGATCAAAATCTGCAGATAACTAAGGTGAAAATCTTAGTAATTTTGTAAATAATTTGTATTATTTTTATTTTGTATTATTTATCGTCTTTCACTGAAATATACAGTTGTTTTAACTTTGTTTGAAATACTGTGGGCATTTTCACTGCTTCTGTTTTGCATATCTATCAATATTTTAACATAATTTTAATTGATGGCCTAACTTTGTTAAGGGCATAAATTTTACTTTAATTTTGAAAGTTAACTATATACTTTGAGAATATTTACATTTGAAGTTGTAATTAAAATTATGAATGAGGATGCTAGGGGGCTTAACATAATTTTCTATTTAACTTAACAAAGTCAAAATAAATGTGACTACATACCTCATCATTAAAAAATTTCTCAGAGGAGTTGAGGAGGAAAATATGCTCTGAAAACAAAAGAAATATTTATTAAAACCACCAGACTAACTCATTTAAAATTTACATGCATGAACTTGGTAATGTAGCTCAATAATAGAGCAATTGCTTTGCAAGCACTAGGCCTTGAGTTTGATCTCTAACATTGCAAAAGCAAACACACACAAAAAAACCCAATAAAATGAAATTTGAAAATATGTATACAAGTGTTTTCTTAAGATAAATTAATAAAAAGTATAGGGCTAAAATTAACATTGAACGTAAAGAAAACCTAATCAACAAAAAGTTTGCCTTAAGTTATCTATTTATTTATTAGCTTATCACATATTTATCAAACTCTTTCTGTATTCTATATTATGATCTCTGTGCAGGCATAGCCCTGAATATCAGATTTTCTTGACCAAAATATTCATCTGAAAACAATACCAATGGCATTCTGGTATCTCTCTCTTTTCTCTCCACCATCTTTACTACTAAGGCTTCTGTGCTCATGTATTGTGATTAACTCTGTGGGATGCTCTTTGAGCTCCAACTTCACACTTACACTCAATGTTTTAAGAAGATTGATGCCTGTGTTAAAGGAGTGAAAACATGCTTGCAGCAGAAGCTCTGCCTTGAGGTATTCCCAAAGTGATATGGTTCAGAGATACGGGATCGCTGGAAGTGCAAGAGGAGAGAGGAATTTAGGTAGCCATTGTAACCTCTGACCTCATTGTCCAGTGTTTAATTTATGAAGATAGCTCTACATTACACAATTGAACAGAATTTAACATCTCCCATCGGTTCCTTTTCAAAATTAGACTCAAAGGCCATTCACCTGGTGAAATCTGTACTCCCTGAGATTTGACTGTGTCTTACATAGAAAATTTTCCTCATGATAACTGCACCATTCCTCTCTTTCATGTGGAATGGAAAGGATGAAGAGATAAGTACATGCACCTTGCACGGGCTGCTGACAGAGTAGCTATGAGTTCTTTTCAGAAGAGGCTACTAAATCAGGGTGAAAATGGTATTTTAGCTAAGACCTAAAGCTGAGTGTCACCCATCTGTTTCTAGAGATGTGTAGTATGCATCAAGAAGACTACTGAGGATGAGTTGTAAAACCAGGGAAGAGACAGTGCTTTTCCCCAACACAGAGGTGGATTAGGCATCTTGTTCAGGAAAGAAGGAACTTAGAGAAACAGGGACAGCATTACCCCAGAGTCCCTTGTGACATAGACTACATCAGAAACCCCAATAAATAGCATAGTGAACCTCTTCTTCCACAACTCCCAATTCCTTC
Organism: Cavia porcellus; assembly: GCF_034190915.1. NCBI lineage: Eukaryota > Metazoa > Chordata > Mammalia > Rodentia > Caviidae > Cavia > Cavia porcellus. Next base: position 40,897,179 of record NW_026947496.1, on the reverse strand, counting down.
CGCACACAGTGCATGGAAACTGTTTTCCGAAGTGTTGGACTAGCATAAAATGTGATGATGATTTTACCTAAAGTACAGTTAAAAATATTGAGTCAAATAAGAATTATGCTATTGGAATCTATCAAGGTACGTTCCATACTCATTAACACTAATGGGAGAAAAACTCCTAAGGAAGAACAAGTTAGTACAAAGCAATTGAGTGCAGCCTATGTTATTCTGGTGGTTAAAACATGGGCTTAAGTATCAACATGCAGAAATGAACACTAAAGTCTTTGTGTATAACAGTCTCTAACAAGTCTTTAATAGGTAGATTATGGCAGTTTTTTATATCTGAGTACTTTCTATATATGAGTACTCTCAGAAATCAACTATCAACTTGGATTGAGCAAAAGTATTTCTCAGAAAGTAACTTTGGTTAGAAAATAGCAGCAAATTACAAAGAAATAGCATTTATGAATTTATGAATATTATGATAATTTATGAATATAAATTACCCCCCAAAATATTTACTTCATCAGTATAACTTGGGCTATGACTAATAAATATAGTAAAAAACAAATCCCAATTCTAAGTGCATGAAAAAGTCCTGATCCAAAAGATTAAGTGATGGTATTAGCTAAAGCTAATCATATAGATGTGGCCAATAACTGAGAATTTTCCATTAACTTAATCAGTGTCTGGTAATACTTAAGACTACAATAGTAGGCCTTAAACAAGCATGCGCATAGCATTATACAAAAGAATATAAAGAAATTTAACTACATGAATGAGATTAATTGAAATATATTTAGGCAGAACTTTTGGTTAAAAAACGGTAGTATAGTGGCCTACAAAGTTGTAAGAAAAAAAGTGAAAGAAGTAAATTCATTAAACAAAGGTTTACATGTAACGATGAAAAACACATAGAATTCAAGTTCTAGAGTGACACAGGAATTAAATCTTAATTGTTTTCATAACTATTTTAATCATTATAATTCTTTGGAAATATTTTTTTAATATTTTTAAAAGAATAACATCTGATTCCACCCAATAGGGGTGCAATTGACTTTCAAAAGCAATAGATACTCAAATTAAGTTAAATATTATATGTATTTGAAAGAAATAATATCAGGTCCTTAGGCAAGAAAATGTAGAAAACCTGTCACTAACAAACATATCGTAATAATTTATTAAAAGTAATTTTTCTGTTTATAAATTTACTTAAAAAAACTTACTTGCATGTATTTTTATTTTAAAATCTTTAAAAATCTTTCTCTTCTGTGTATCAGAAATCACTGACATAGGCAACTAACTGTAATTTCACAGTCTGCTGTTCAAAATATTAGGAAATCTCACGTCTGATTCACTTTTTTATACAAAATATAATGTATGGAAATAAATTTTTATGTGGAAATTTAAATAATTTCATAAATTCTAAACATTTTAAGAAAGACTAAAAGGTAAATATAATTTTTAAAATAAAAGTTATTACTGTTGGTGTTGGGCACTGAATGTAGGCCTTGCACATGTTAGTCAAGAACTCTACAACTGAACTAGTTCCCTGATCCTAAATTTCAGGATACACTGTTATTTCTTTGAAGCCTGTTTGTTCCTATGTACTTGAGCATACATCAAAGGTAGTTCTCTTAAATTATTCCTACATGAAAAATCAGAACGCCAATGAATCTTTCAGAACACGAATGTACAACTCATCCATTTGGTGGCTTTACATTGAATGAAAATGGAGATGTTGTTGAGCATAATATAAACGCTAATTATGCTAAATATATCATTAATGTATAAGCCAAATACAAATCTTATTGTATAAAGAGGGTTTTTAAATTTAAATAAACTGTACTTTGCTTAAAATGCATGTATAGTAATTATATTGATTTTCATGGGGCAATTTTGCAAAAAAAGTAAGTGCAGGTATTTGCTGCTATTGTGTTTTCTGCTGCTATTTTTGTTAAGTAGAAAATGCTCTTGTGGCAAAGACTTGTTACCTTAAAAATCCTCAATTCATTTTCACAGTTCATCTAAAGCTCACTGTACAATTTCTGGCACAGCAAGAGGAGACTGAGTAGATAAGTACAGAAAATGATCTTGGAACTAAGTCAGCATTTTTATAGAATGTGATTTTTAAATGCTAGTATTTTTCCTTCCTAAATCCTTAAGAGCCATCACAGAATTTTTCCCTCTTCTTACCAATAGCTCCAGAGATACCCTTTTTTCAATATTAGAAAATATTACCACAAATAATTTAAAGGCTTAAGTTTTTTTCTGAGCCCATATATTTATATTCTCAAAATAGGAAAAATACATCCACTTACGAGATAAAGTTTTTCTCATATCTAAATTACTTACAGCTAGTAGAATTATGTATTTCTATTCGATCTTTATGGAAAAGTAGATACATTAATTCTCAGATATGTTATCTGAATATCTCTTCATTTCACTAAAATGAAAGTGAATATTTTTTAGCAGGAGGAAGGCTGAAACAAGATTCTAAATTAATTTTTTAAGTAATTCTGCATCTGCTTTTTGCTTGCTTATTCATCTGATCTGCACCAAGAGCCGCTATCCAGGGTTAAGGAATTGCCTCAGGCAACTAATTATGCTAGTAGTTTGTACAGATTTTTTTCTGTTCCTTCTAAATCTGTTTGGGATTTTTTTTTTTTTTTTTGCCTATTACATATTTAAAACTTAGATTGTACTGCTTTTTGAATGTTAACTATATTAGAAGTGGTGAATGAAGTCTTTCAAATCACTTTAAACTTTTTGTACTTTTCCCTGTAGTTGCATTTTTATGCATCTACAATCAAAGAAGCTTTACTCCTGCTCAGTTGAGATCTCGGAGGCAAATCAGCACAAAGCCTAATTGTGCTCTTTGGTAAAGATTTATGTTACCAAACTGTTCTTGCCTAATCAATCCAAAGAATAACCAATTATCACATCCTTCATGTTTAAATCTTTTAATGACTTCATTTTTTTCTATTAAAATTAAACTTTCCTTCTGCCAAAATATCTTTCAAAAATTTTCCTTCACTGTGAGACATTTGATGAAAGGCTGGGATTTATTTGGGTGGTCTTATAGTTTTTATTCTGTTCATGGAGAATTTAGAAATGAACTTTGGTGCGGTGCAAAAGCATTAAAGATTACTCAAAGATTATTCAGAGCCAATGTCTAATCTATAGAGGCTGCCATTTATAAAGACCCTCAAGGCAATTATCTGAAAAGAGAACCCTAACCGAAGCTTTTGTGGCCTTTCATTGATAGCACCAGGAAGCAAGGATCAAAGAAAAAGAAGGACATCTGGGCAGGAACTCATGGGGACAGGGGAAGGTCAGGGTAGTCTGTTAAATGACTGAATTTGAGACCAATTTAAGTGATAAGCCTGATAAATCAGAGCATAGGGAGAACAACTGCCAGAGCATTCATTCCTTAAGGCAGTATGTTTGATCCTGCTTGATTTGTGACTGTAGGGTGTCATTTTAATTCCAACCATGCATTCCAGGAGGTTTTAGCTCCCAAAGTCCCTTAGCTCTCACACATACCTCTGGCCAACTTTCCCACAGAAATGAGAGAAGGCAGCATAAAGTGTCTACCAAGGAATGTTAAGTGAGCAGCATGGAACAAGTTAAATAATTTAGAGTATAGAGATCTTGGTCAAATCTTCTTGTCCTAGAAAAGTGAGTTCATGTGATCACAACATACCCATTCTTCCTTGGGCTGAATTTGGTCTAGATCTAGTTACACTGAAGAATTTAGGAATGAACATTTTAGACTTACATTTTAAGCAAGAACTCATTGCTTAAATGAAGATTTATGCATGCAGCAGACACTATAATAATTAAATCTTTTAAAATTCTGGACTTGACTTGTACTGTTTTCCATGGATTTCTATGGATCAATTTCATCTCTATTCCAGCAATGATTACACCATCCACTGAAGTGCTGAGGACAAAGAGTTTATGGATTGGGTAATGGAAGAAGGTACAGAAAGTCCCCAATTCGCAAATCAGTTTCCATCTGAGAGAACGTTCATAAATTGCATTCATTCATAAATCTATCAAAGTGAGTCTTACACATCTCTGACACAAATACACAATGCATATTGCTTTGCACTTCCTAATATCCCCTTCACATCATCACTGCTTTTCCTCTTGCTTCCAGACATTAGGGCTCTCAATGAGCATTGATTTACCGCACACTATCACAGTACAGTAAGCACACAGCAGCACAACTGTGACAGTGTCTGGCAGACATATGTGATTTGCTTGCACCTAAAAATGTTCTTAAATTCAGGTGTATTCCTACCTTGGAACGTGTACAATTCCAATATTCTTAAATTGGGGACTCACTGTAGTTACAAATATCAGCTATAGTCCCAAGCCCAGTTACAGAAATGGGGGCTGTGATGTTTATAAACACGCCTTCCCATTACAGCCAGGGTTTTCACGAAAATAGATTTAATACAGGAACATAAATTGTAAGGTTATTTTATAATATTCACCACACAGTCAAAAGCAGATGAGTATACGTGATTAGTCCATACACTAGACACCCAAAGAATCCAACTGAGGGGCTAGATCCCGTGGCAATGTCCTGGATGAGTCCAGCTGAAGATCTAGAACACATGGCAATGTCCTTCACAAGTCCATTTGAAGGCCTAAAACTCACAATATCTCATGAAGTCCATATTAAGGATCTGTCCTGGAAAGGCACAAAGGTCAGAGGTAGAAGCACTAGTGCACTAGAAAGTGCACTAGTGGGATGAAGAATCTGTACGGATAGAGAGAGATCTGCACTGGAGCCAGGAAGTGACATTCAACATAAGGACCAGAGCTCCCCAAAGGAGAACCACAGCCATCCACAGTGAGAGTGAGAGCCTGAGCACCTCTAATGATGAGAACAGCTGAGTCCATATCAGGAAAAGCAGCATGACAAGCTTCTCCAGGAGAATCAATAGCATACCATCCTCCCCTCGAGCTTTCCTTTTATTCTGTAGGCAATAATCCTCAGGGGGACCTTCCATATCCAGTACCACGCTAATTCATTTCAGCTGAGTGTTGTTACAAGTTGACTACTAGCTAATCCACTGCATTTCCTTACTTTACTGATTTTAAAAATGTATTTATGACCAGCATTTGTAATTTGTTGTTATAACTTCGATGATCAGTTTTATTTATCAACTTAGTTAGACTACAGTCCCTAGTAGTTCAATAAAATATTATCTATCCATAGCTGGAGGGACAGATTTGATTAAAGCCCACAATCAGCTGACTTACTAGTGAGGTCATCCTTGGTTGTCCTGGTGAGCAGATTCTAGCATCTGGGAGCTTTCCTGAGCAGTGCTGAAGAAATGCTGCATGGCTCTTGCTGTAGTCGTAGCCTTTAGAGTTTCAACTTGCATTCCTTATGGGCAGACTTGCTTACACTTCAGCCAGGATCCCCTAAATTCGTCCCCTGCTACTACTCAATTATTGTTTATCCTTCTGAGTCTGATGCTTTTATTTTTACTTCCATCGAAGTAAAAATGAATTTCTTAAGTTCTATCTCTCTTTTCTTTCATCATTCTAGGATATTCTTTGAAATCTTTTTTGTGTTGTCCACAATTTTCCAAAGATTTTTTTCCTTTTTTTTTTTTATACTGCTATGGTTTGAACACATGACATTCATAACAGGCTATATCCCTAAGTCCCTTTCTACATTTATTTGGAGACAGGGTCTTCCTAAATTGCAAAAAATGTCTAGGCAAGGCTTCAATGTGCAGTCCCTCCTCTTCCCCTTCCCAGACTGCAGGGATTACAGGCATTTTCTTCCAAGCCTGCCCCAGGTCCCATTGTCTTTTCCCTAGTTATTTTCACTTCATCTGTTCTTTCAAAGCAGCATCTTGCATAATCAGTGCAGTTCTCCTGAAGGCCTTTCAAAGTGTTACTGTCTAATTGTTAACTACTATGCTGTTTTATTTTTTTCTGAATATGTGAAGTGAATAGAAAGAATTAGTCAGAGAATCTTAGTATGAGGAAACTGTAAGATTCCTCATATTAAGGTCTTGGAATTCTGATTATAGGAAATGACACTTATAGGAAAGGTTTCTATAGAAAGACTCAAGTCAAAAAATCCTCATGCAACATTAGCATAACAAACGCTCTGGCCATTCTGCATAACTTTCTCTAATTTTTAAAGCTTTTTTGAGTCAGGCTTTTAAAACTCTATTCAACCTTTCAAGCTTTCCTCACAGCATTAATTTAGAAAATCTAGGTTTTGTAAACATACTCAAAGAAATATTATCAGTGTCCTACCAAGTCATGGTGATCATGTAACTCATTTTCTAAGCCAGGATACATTACACAGTGAGAAGTAGTGTTCTTGTTAATTATGTTGGAAAAATAGGTGGAAATTGGAAATTGGAACCAGAACAGTATTCAAGTATATTCACTTAATCTATGATAATTAAAACCAGCTTTACAATTATGCTTAAGCACTGATATCTAAATATCTTACCAAAATAAATCCCTAAATAACATACACACACACACAACATACACACACACACACAATTTTTCTAAATGTAATATTGAAAATACCAAAAAAGCCTAAAGCTATTTCACTTGATAAATGTCTACATTTTTATTAGAAATGTGAATACTGTGCATTATACAATGAATAACAAATAAGGCTTTGTTTGGTAGAGGTACAGCATTGGGGGTTTAAAAATCTGTCCCTATTGTGTCTAAATTGGAATGCCTGGATAATAATTTAGCCTAAGCCACCAGAAAGAGATGGAGACTCATATAAATCATACACCACTGAGTATATTGCTCACTAAATAAATACCAACAGAAAGAATAATGTTTGCCTAATGGTGGTAAAATGTCAAGACAAAAATGTAGACTCAGCAAAGCAATCACCATCAGCCTACACAGAATGGTTCTGTAAAACAAGATATTCAAGGGCATTGAGTATCTCCTCTTTCTTTGATTTTTCTCATGGGAAGAAGGTATACTTCTTGGGTTGGAAGTGAGAATTTTGTGTTGTTTTAATGGCTAGATTATAGTTTGATGGGAACATAGGAAAAAATACTAATTCAAAGAAAGGGAAAAAATAGAAAGAAAAATTAAAACAAAAAAGGAACAATCTATTGACTAATTGGAGTCAATTTGTTTTTAATAGAGATCATCATACATATTCTAGAATATGATAGATCACTTTTCTATCATGATCATTTCTGTTCCCTTATTACAATGTCTTGCATATACTATGTACTGAAATATTACTAAAGGAATAAAACAAAGGAGAAACAGAGACCAAAGTTGAAGGAAAATTAAAATGAATTAAAATAGTGTGTTTCAAATTCTTATCAGCAGTGATACTAGTATTTTCTATGTGTAGCTCAGGTCTTACCATTTTATATGTCTAAATGTGAGCTAAAAATGGAGAATACATCATCTGTTTGTTTACTGTTATTCCAAATAACAAGTCAACAGAAAAGAAAAACAGTGTTCTCCTTTAGAATCACCATCTAAAGTATGAGTGGCATACATTTTATTACACCAGTCTGTGCGACTAGAAGTACATTTTGAATCTGAAAATTTACTTAGAATGCTTATAGTAATTTTTCTTAGGTACTCAGGCATATTTGGTTTTATCATTTGGGTTACTTGATACTTTTTTTTTTTCACTTCCAAATAAATGTATCAGGAGATATTTTGGGTCTCACCCTGAGATATGAGCAAGGTGATAAAATGTTTGATAGAATAATATTTGAGCATGAGTTTGAATATCTTGTAGATGAACAATGAGTATATTAAGTAAACTATAAATATTTATATTGTAGAATATTGGGTTATGTACAAGGTGAGGCTATAATTAAATATTCCTATACATTCAGGGATTTTACCATTTATATATACCACATGTGAGAACATGTTTAATAGTGGAAATTTTTACCAAAGCAGAATGCAGAATGATTAAATGCTAATTGATATTGTAGCATAAGTTCTCTCAGTGTGTAGCACAAAACTAGTAGAACAGAGTTAATTTGAAGATTGTCTTGAGATTATGAAGTGCATATACACCAAAAATATGAATGATGTGGAAAGTATATTTGAAGTTTAAAAACATATTTCATGTGACAAAGTGTTTCATAATTTATTATTTGATAAAAGGAATCTTTAAACAGTGAGAAGATATAGATCCTTTGTCAAAAAGTTAGGTTTTTTTTTAATAACCTAGGATAGAATAATGAAATTTTGAATTCACACTAAAGGTATTGTGGGAAGAGGAGATGGTTTCAACTACAAAGAATCAATGATAAAGGAGCAGTTTTGCATATTACAAATGCAGCAAGTGACAACCACAGAACCATGGCAAGGTAAAACAGTCTGTTTTAAGCTTGTTGGAGACAACAATTCTGTGATTTATAAACTTTTTTAGATGATGCATCCTAAAAGGTCTTGGAAACTAGTGAAAGTGAAGGCAATTGAAGCAGTTAAAACCAGTTCCCTGTTGCTCATGAATCAGCATCTTAGTTCTCAGTATCATAAGAGGACTAGAGGTCTCAATAAATTTGAATGTATCAAGCAATATTCTTGGCACTAGATAGACTTTTGATAAATATGAATGTATCAAGCAATATTCTTGGCACTAGATAGACTTTTGATAAATCTTCATTTAATGGACTTTGAACCACCTAGAGACAAACAAAAAAGTAACTGAAGAAGTTTTTCTTAATGTGTAATAGACACAGAGTTCAAATTACATTGGATTTTAATTAGAATATTTGGACAGGATAATCTAATCTGTAATATAAAATTAAGATTGAGATAGAGCATAAAACTTGGACAATAACACATGTTGGAGGTTACCTAACACATTTCTTTTTATCTTTCAACAGGAAGAGACAGATTCTGGAGGGATTAATTGAAGTGCCAAGAATCCTTGTTCAGTTTTCAACCGACATAGGCCTAAAATCCCAGGCTTTCAACTCTATATTCTGCGTTCTTTATTCTGTCAGCATGATTGCTTCTTCTATGACGCAATGCTTTTAGCCCCAAATTAGCAAAATGCTCATGAATTTTATTACATAGGATCTTATTATACTAACATGATTATTGAACATTATAACATATTATAATTAATCTTATTTTAATGCCCCTGAATCTTTTACTGTAAGTATAACTGCAGTATGTATGCATGAATCACAAATATGAGGTAAATACTTTATAACAATTTGATATAAACTAGACTTACAGGTTCAATGAATATTTATGGGTGATATAGGAGAAGTATTAAAATACTTAAAATAATGATTATTCCAAGATGGAATGGTGTTTGTTTCTATTTTGAGTTAGATTGGTTGCTTTTATGGCTGAGATCTATATGTCCCCAAAACTTCATACATTCATAGGTGAGGCCCTTGGAAAGTACATAACCATAGATCTGTAACATTGGTTCATGAATATAAGGTACTGGATCAATCCACTGAAGGGTTGGTAGCTGGGTGTTATGCTGGGAAATGATGTCTGGTGGAAAGAGGTGGGTCACCTGGAGCATGACCTAGAAATGCATATCCTTTCTTTCCTCTTGGTCCCTCTGCTTCTTCTTATCATTCTATGAATTGTTTCTCCTCATCCGTACTCTGTCTTGAATTCAGCCAACTATGAACTAAAACCTCTAGAAAGTATGAAAGAAAATGAACCTCTTTTCTTTAATGTAAAGGTGTTGAGTATTTTGTCGAAGCAACAAAAAAGTAACTAAGACAGAAGATCCAATATATTGAATTCTTCATCCTGGGATTGTAGTTTTTCTAGAGAGAATATTTCTGCTATTATGCTATTATATCCTATGTAAATTGGTACAACAGCAAGGCTGAATATCATGATATAAAATTTTTGTACTTGTGAGGGCCATATTTTTCACTGAAAATTAGTTTATCATTCTGGTTTGTACTGACTTTATATAAGCCACTATTCAGGAATATACAAAACTTAGGAAAATTACTATGAGAATTTATATATTCAACAAAGAGTTATATAAAATTGAGCAATTACTAACTTGGTATATCAGTCTCAAATCTTAGCCTTGTGAATTTTGCAAAGTAAATAAAAAAAAAGTTTTCTGAGTTCCTCAAGCTAGGAGTCACCCCATGACAATAGTAAATAAAAGGAAAATATTAAATGCCTTTTTGATAATAATTGCTATTGATTGCCTGAAGGAACAATATCCAGGGTGTGATACCCAAAATTCTAACTTCTTATTTTATGTGTATTTATGTATTTCCATCCTTTACATTTTCACTGGGTTTCATGAGATAATATACATAAATATTATATGCCTTATTATTTTTTTTAGCCTTTTCAACATGATAGAACTAAACACAAATAAGGAAGCCCTTGATCTTCCCAAAGGCAAATACAAAGCAAAGTCCTTGAAGGGCAAAGATGTACTGCTGAAAGGTGTCCACAAATACAAGAGAAAAAACAACCCCTGAACATCGCCCAATTTCCAGTAGCCCAAGACACTGGAGTTCTGGAGGTTGTCAACTATCCTCAGAAAAAAATAGTTTCCCCTGGGGATACAAAGTTGGCTATGATGTCATCAAGTTCCTCTGACTGCTGAACCTGCCATAAAGATGCAAGATAACCACACATCTGCTTTCGAAGCCAACAAATACTAGATCACAGAAGCGGTAAAAAATTCTAGCACTGATATTGTCAAAGTCAACACCAATCCAGGCTTCAAGGAGAAGGCATATATTTCATTGGCACTTTTCATATTTCATAGTTAGGAAACTGTGGTATTTCAGATATTGGAAACAAAATTATGCTCATTTAAAGTAAGCCCAGCTAGTTGGTTCTAAATATATACTTCTTCATCTTTAAAACCATACACACAAGCTAGGCTTGGTTATGCACACCTGTAATCGCAGCACTTGGGAGCTTGAGTATTGAGTTCAAAACCACCTGGACTACACAGCGAGATCCTGTCTTCAAAAGAAAAAAAAAAATACACATATACACATGAGGCTTGATTGAAGCATACAGTATATTAACAGTTTAAAAATTTACTACAGTAAAGGATATATTGCCATTGATCCCCCTCGACACAATTTAAACACAACTATCTCTTGCTTTAAACACAAATATCTCATCATTCATGTAAATTTTTGGAGCAGTTCTGGAAATTCTATTTAGTGAGTGTCTTTAATTGAATTGTTATGTCTAATGACTGTGTCAATGTCCTGAATGAATTCATAATGCTTAATTTTAATGGACATTTTGACTTTGGAAGAAAGTCAGAAGTTACATGTGGTCAGATTTCATGATAGAGGAGAAAAACAATGTTTTTAGGAGCCTGTCTTTTCATTGGATGGCATTCAACAACAACACTTATCGGATTTTTGGTCATGCCCTATAAGATACTCATGAGAAAACTATAAACTGCTTCAGAAATTGAAAAGAATGACTAGTTAAGTGTATATGAAGCCAGGGGAAATATTTAGAAGGGAATGAATGATTATGCATCTTTTACTGTAATAACTTTTTAAAATTTAAATATTATCACACGTTTTATTTTTAAAGAGAAAAAGGAAAAAAATAATAATGAAACAGAATTTTAAAACTGGTTAGTTTAGCATTTACCATAATTAGCACATTGCATTGTCTTCACAGCAGTTATTCATAGTAAAAACTATTGGCATAGTATCTTGTCTAAACAATAATAGCACAAAACTTCCTTTCATTGAAAAAAGAAAAAGTAGTTGTATATTATCTTAACTATCCTGTGTTCATATATATATATATATATATATATATATATATATATATCAGTTTACACCAACTATTGTACATTTTGGATCCTATTTACTTGCTCAATTTTTCACATTAGTGAGATAATATCAGGGACCTGGCCAAGATCCCCAGTCTCCCAAACAAGTGTATGGTTAAGGCTTAAATAAATGAGACAAATTGTATGATTTCAGGGCTCCAGAAGGATCAAAACCCTCTAGCAGAGTTTGATACTCTGGGGACTGAGACAAAGAGCTTCTCTGGGAAGCCCATATTTATTAGGTCTTCAAACAAAGAGAGGGGATACTGAAAAAAACACAGTAAATGAGCAGGTCCTTGGGAGTCACTTCTAAGACTTCTTCAAGTAGTAAATTATGCCAATTTAGGAAAATTTTCCTTCCTACATGATAGCATTTATGGTAGGAGTGAGATAGCAGGAATGAGATGCCTACAGCTGTAGTCTTTACTTACTTGATTGGAGTTGGAGCCAGGTGTCCTCAGCTGTGGCCTTATCTTGCCCTTTGGGGTATCTCTGGCATCGCAGGCCACTACAGGTTTCAGCCAAGACCAGGGATACATAGAGGTTCACTTGGTTCACTTACTATGAATCCACTCCCATCTCCAGACAAGGCACCTAGGCCTAGGACAGACCCTCAGGTAAACATAGAAAGCTAATTAGGTAAGCTTAAATCCTTCCCAGAGCTGCTTTGTAGTGGTCTTCAAGAAGACAATATGAAGTTTACACATATGGGTCTCACTTATTTCACTTAGGTGTATGGTTTTGAGTTGCATCTATTTACCTATAAAAGTCTCCAATTTATACTTCTTATGACTGAGTAGTACCCCATTATATTTAAAAAACACATTTTTATAAATTCCTTGGTTGATGAGAATTTGAATTGTTTTTAAGATTTAACTATTACAAACTGTGCTATATAAACTAGATGCACATATATCAATGTAATATGCTGTCTTTAATTCTTCTGGGAAGATAACCAGAAAGGGAAGAGCTGGGTCAAATCCTAGCTTTTTAATGACTCTCTACAGTGATTTCCATGTGCACCAATCTATGCTCCCACTAACAGTGAAGAAAGGTTCCTTTTACACACAGCTCTGACAGTGTTTATCAGTTGACTTTTTTGATGATAATCATTCTTTTTGGTGTGAGATGGAATCTCAAGGTTGTTTTAATTTGCATCTCTCAAATGATGTTGAACATTGTTTCATGTATTTATTTATCATTTTTATTTTTCATCTGAGATGTATGTATTCATTTTAGGTGCCCATTTTTGGATTGGTTTTTTGAATTTGGGGGTCTGATTTTTCTCAATTTTTATATGTTCTAGATGTAATTTCTTTTTCTGTTGGACAACTGGCTATAACTTTTTCTCACCCTATGGTTTGTGCTATCACTCTGTTGGTGATATGTTGTGAAAAACTTTTTAATAAGGTGAGATCCCTTTTGTTGATTCTTTTAAATATTTCTTTTGTGGTCTGGGATTTGATTGTGGAGTCTCTGCCTACAGCTATGTCTTTGAGATTTCTGCATATTTTCTCTTTTGGTAAATTTGTTGTTTCTATTTTAATATTTAGATCTTTGATCATTTTGACTTTAGTTTAGTGTGTAGTGATATACATGGGTCTAGTTTTAGTCTTCAGCAGGTGGAAAGCAAGTATTTTCAGCACCATTTATTAGAAAGCTATCTTTCTTCCAGGGAAGATGTTTGGCTCCTTAGTCAAAGATAAAGTGCCTGATCATATTTGCAGTTGTGTTTGCATCTTCTAGTCTGTGCCACTGGTTCTCAGGCCTGCTTTTTTGCCAGTACCATGCTGATTTTATTACAGTAGCTTTGTGTATAACTTTAGGTCAGGGATTGTGATGTCCCTTGATTTGCTTTTGTTGCCCAGAATTGTTTTTGCTATTCTAGGTATTTTCTAATTCCAACTGAATTTTAGGAATGTCTCTATATCTGTGAGGTATGTAATGGTATTTTGATCAAGGTTGCTTTAAATATGTATAGCAGTTTTTGGAGTATGGCTGTTTTCATTATGTTGGCTTTACTTTAACAAGAGCAAAGACTATCTTCCCCTTTTTCTGATATCCTCTTTGATTTCCTTTTTAAGAGTTCTGTAATTTTAACTATACAGATGTTTTACAACCTTTGTTGAATCGATTCCTAAGTATTTCATTTATTTAAATGCTATTGTGAAGGGCATGCTTTCCCTAATTTTTCTCTGTAAGTTTGTTGCTTGTTACAGGAATACTATTGACTTGTGAGTGCTGACTTTGTATTCCCCTACATTACTGAATTTAGATATTAAATCTACAAGTATTTTGATGATGCTTTGGGGATCTTCTATATAGAGTATCATGTCTCCTGAAGCCATCATACTTCTTGATTGCCCTTTGTGTATGTACTTGAATCTATGTATGTATTTATCTATCTACATATCTACTGCATTTATTTATAATTGATGTATTGTCTCCTTAACATGCAGTATTTTTCAAATCATGCACAGTAAAATTATCATAGTCCCAGTAGAAAAGTGCAGTTTTTTTAGTATCAGCAGTATGAGGGGCTCCCTCAAAACAGCAGATTGATATATTTATTATAATCTATAATAATCATCTTTTGATTAAAGATGAAAAAAGCTTCTATATATCATGATACGGGTGCAATTCTCAAACTATTTATAAACAAGAAAATGTTAGAACTCCTGTAGGCGAATATCTAAACCTTGTTTGATGCAAACAGTGTAGTCATTTGTCTAATGATTGATCTTGCTTTGAGGGGTCAGTACATGAAACATTATTCTTATGCTCAATACTATACAGTGTATAGGGGCACAATATCAATAGTACTGTGATTAAATATATGATCTTGAGGTCACACTATGAATTGAATGTATATACATCATGATTCTATACCTCTGTAAATTCTGCATAATACATTATCAAATGGTGGTAAGAATTAGAAGCTCTACTTCTTAAGTCTTTGAAACAGATTAGGGACACAATGATTGTTAACTATACTATTAGAAATTGTTTCTTGAAATACTTTGTTTTATGTTATATTTAATGGTAAAAGTTTAGTTATATAAATAACAGTTGAATTTGTAAACAAGTACCTGTACAAAATGCTGCTTTGTCTGACAAGATTAAAATACATGAATTATCAAAATATTAACACTCTCAGATATTACATAAAACACTAAAGGTCCTAGAAATTTAAGGAATCATAGTGATATAAGCACACAATTGTGAGAAAATTGAGTTAGGGTTCAAAGGGCATGTATGACTTGGTTTAGAAGATGAGAGACTCTAAGAGAGCTAAATGGTTGATGAGAAGGAAAAGGGGAGTTCAGATTTTCTCTTCTGTCATTGGATGTGTGGTTTGGGGTTATTGTAGGCTGGAACACTCTTCTTCATATCAAGAATGGAGAAACTCATTTCTGTCCTGGAAGCAAGGCACATAGCAAGAATATTGACAGAAATAAGGACATTTTGGATTCCTGGCACTTCCAAAGCTATTTCATAGATTAGTTGGTAATCTATGTTGAGTGCAAAAAAATGATGGCTAATATTTCCTCAAGATTTATATTTCAAGTTCATAGTTAAATTTAATAGTTTTCAGGTTAAATTTCCAGAATCATCATAAAAGTAAATCTCTGATAGGTTTCCTGTAGCATCATGATATCACAAGAATTTAACAAGGTCAGATCTGATAGTACAGCAATAAAAAGATAGGCATACAAACAAAAAAGACAAAGGGCAGCAAAAACATCATGGAAAAGCTCCAAATGTCATGGGAGACCTTAATCTTTCATGTTTTACTTCTACTAAGTTGTAATTCCCAGGTGCACAATCAGTGACAGCTCTGTGCTACAAACTTATTTTTGTTGATGCTTGTGTTTCTTTCTGAATTTTTCAATAGTGATGCTATTCTAGTCCTAGCTCTTGGAACAGATTCCTATTGACATTTTATTTTGCTGATCTCTAGTGATAATTACTTTTAAGTGTGTTCCATAGGAAAAGTTATCACAAGAATAACAGAATTATTGTGCATTTTAAAGAAAGAGATTATCAAATAGAAGATATTTAAGTTCAATAAATTTCATGAAGAGTTCACTGACACTAGTGATTCTCCGTAACTAATGATTGAAAAGAATTGAGTGTGAGAAACTATGAAATTTTCTGCATGGTGTAGTTGTTATAAGATAAAAAGAGAACAATTTCATTTCAGCCACTGAAGATATTACAGTCATGACAGTACAAGATTAATATTTATTTTTTAAATGTCATTTAATGCAGCATATAATTGAGTGGAAAAGGGCACAGTATGTACAAATCATGCGTTAGGCATTTCTATAGTAAAAATAAACATCAAATCATAGATATCAGAACTCAAATTAGCTATATGCATTATTTAGGCAAAATTCCTTATTAAGACAGACAAAAGTTGAAAGAATTTGTTATCAGTATAAACATGTTATCTAGAAATACTTTAGGATATTTTTGAAAAATATGAAAAAAAATAGTTGAGAAAGAAAGAATGTTAAGAAGACACATCAGTGAAATAAACTAAAATATTTTATCTTCTTTATTTTTCTTCCCTATTCTAATGTATTAAATTACTTCAAATAATAATAAGAATGCCACACAGAATAATAAAGAAATAAAAATATTCTTATCTAAGGTACATGTACAATCAACACAGTGTTATTGGAAAGAGAATTTAGATTAGGTCTTAACATGTACAGCATGATCAAGAGCAACCACTTAAAAAGGAGAGAAATGAATTTGGTATACAAAGAGAAAACAAAAATACTGTAATGTAAGACATGTAGGTAATATTGGTATCGGCTGCTTTTGATTAAATTTTACTGTAACAAAGAGTAAGTCTAAGTACTTATATCTTTATAACATTCATTGTAAAGAGTTTAAACTATTTCTTTTTTAAATTTTATTTAAGGAGAAAAAGAAAAAAAAAAAGCAAAAGGGTACAAGTTATACAGACTATCAAAAAATAGACAGTAGGAAACCACTAGTTAATAGAATACATATTGTCATCTTAGAAATAGTTGTTCAAGTTACAAAATTAAAGCATATAAAGTGGACATTCAGACAATGAGACTGCAAACAGTTCTGTTCAATGATCCAACAAAAACTCAGTAATATGGTTATCTATCTTATACACTTAAATATACATGCAGCTATATCCGTTAGAGCATTTTCTTTTCCTCTCCTTTTTACAATCACAGTTACACATTTTGGGTTTTATTACCCCCATAGTTCTTATTACTTTTTTTTTTTGAAGAGAATAAAACCAAATGTGACATAACAAAACAGAGTCAGTCAAATTTAAATATGGACATAGTACATAATGTAAAAACAGAATACAAGGTGATCAACAAAGGTTACCATAATGCCTCTTGTTATCATAAAAAGAATTGCTTATATTATGTTATAATAAAGTTGAACAAAACAGTAAAGAACAAAACCAATAAAAGCAAAACATTGGAGATACTACAGGACTTCAAAAGAAGATAATAGTTAAACCCGAATGGGAATCATAGTGAATCTTATTGTCTTCACAGTTGTTGCCTATACTCTCAAATTTAGTACTATCAAGCAAAACAGAAAGAGTAAAATCAGTCAAAACAAGATGGTGAGAGCAACATAGGGTTTCAAATAAGGTTAATAGGAAATCAAAGTGGGTTATTATATATAACCTATTTTTTATTTTTTTCTTTAATGAAAAAGATAAATAATAAAAAAGGAGATTGAGATAAAAGAGGACATAACAACAAAATAGCACAGGTCAGAGCATAACCATTTAAGCGAAATAGTGTTTCACCGAAAGATATCCCAACATAAAAGTAGTTATCATAGTGTCTCTTTCCTTGAAATCTTTGAGTATAACTTCATATACTGTAGCATCAAATTAACCAAGACAATATAAAACCATTCAAGAGAATGACAATATTACAGGGTATTTAGAACCAACTAACAGAAAATGAACAATGGGTTCTGTATTATCTCCTTGTCTATAAAAGTTTTTGTTTATATTATCACATATAATAAAATCCAATAAGATAAAACAGTTTAGGACCGATGGAGACAGAAGAACAAAAGCTTGATGGGACTTCAAAACAAGAAGATATTAAATCAGCACTAGCTATTATGATGTCTTGTTTTCTCCAAAATAGCTGTTCATAGCATCCAACCTTTTCTACCTTGTTTTTGTTGAGCTCTTTTTCTGCCATTAGTTGTCAGTTTGTCTTCCTCATTTCACTTTCTGCTCTATTCATTGTGGCGTCTCTGCCACTGTTTCTGGAATCTTGGTATTATTCTCTTTTGGAATGTCCTGCAGTATTCTCTGTAGAGTTAAATTGGTGGTTGCAAATTCCTCTAGTTCTTCTTTATCCTGGAAGCACCTTGTTTCTCCATTAATTTCTAGTGACATTTGTGCAGGATATATCGATCTTGGCTGGAGGTTATTGTCTTTCAAAGCTTGAATTATTTTGCCCCACGCTCTTCGTGATTTGATGGTTTGTGCTGAGAAGTCTGCCATAATTCTGATGGGCTTTCCCTTGTAAGTGATCTGTTTCTTGTCTCTGACAGCTTTTAATATTTTGTTCTTATATTGGATTTCTGGAATTTTGATTATTATATGCCTGGGTGTAGTTTTGTTTGGGTTGTAGGTGGCTGGGGTCCTGTATGCCTCATACATCTGAGTATTTTTACCTTTTCCCATATTAGGGAAGTTCTTATTGATTATTTCTGTGAATAGCCTTTGCAGTTCATTTGTTTTTATCCCTGCTTCTTCCTTTACATTCTTAATTCTTAAGTTATAGATCCTCTTATTATCTTCTAGCTTTTGTATTGTCACTGCTTGTTTCCTTGTTATTTTTAAGAAGTTTTTCATTTCATGCTCCCACATTACAAATCTGTCCTCCAGTTCAGATAATCTATCTGTATTTTCTTTCAAGATGTTACGTCAGCTTTCAATAGAGTTTTTAGTTTCCTGGCAATCTCTTTGAACCTGCTTCATGTATTCTACATTTTCTCTATTTTCTCTATCAAACAATTCTCCTCTTTTTTTCTGTTCTTCCATTCTACCATCTGCTTTTTCTTAGGAGGTGCTTAGCATTTCTTTAACTATTTTACTTATATCTTGCTTTACTTGGTTAAATTCTTCACTTTTGAACTCATCTATGAAGTCCTGGAGATAATGCTTTATGTCTATTGGTGCTGTGCCTGATACTGAATGTTTTATGTCCTCATTCTCCTTTGCATTTACCTTTCCTGGATCAGTGTTCTCAGGATTGGGGACTGAGGATCCTTTCTTGTTGCTCCCTCTTCCCATACTTTTTGTTCCTTCCATGCAAATGTATATAGGAGGCCAAGTTTCTTTCTTTGTCGATTACAGTTTGCTTGAATCGTGCCAGCTAGACATTCCCGCCCACTGCAGTGTACTAGGGAGACACAGACCTGGGCAGCCTATGCTGGGCCCACCCCTCCAGGTCAGTCAACCTGCTGAAGGCTTCACTGCATTAGGGTGCACTGCCAGGCACAGGGACCTGGTTTGGGCTAGCCTACTGGGTCTTAGTCCATGGTGCACCCAGGTCAAGTACTCCCCACCAATCCCACTTGAGAGGAGAATATGTGACTGAAGTCATTCCAGCGTTCTGCCCCAGCTAGTTCTACCCAGTCCCAAAATGTCCTCTGTTGGAGCCTCCTAAGGGTCCCTGTTCCTCTCACTCACCACAGGTCGATGCAGGGCTCCGTGCCAGCTCTGCTCTAATTCAGTTTGCTCATTCCAACTCTAAGAGCTTTCACATCTCTGTCCCTGCTGTGCTGATTCAGATGCAGCAGCAATGGCAGGAAATTTAAGCCAAGGTTTCCAGAGGTACGGGTTCCAGCTTTGGCACTGAGACTTTAGCTGTTCCCGGGATTGCATTCCCAGTTGGTTTCTCACAGCTTAGTTCATTCGTGGGTTGGCAGGGTATATCTCCCCTTGCTTAGGACTCCCCACACCTCGCCATTCCTGGAATTTAAGCTGGCTATCTTAGAGAGCCACTATAGCTGCTGTTATCTATCTGCCATGTTCTCCTGGACTGAGTTTAAACTATTTCAAACGCATTTTGCTTTGAGAAAAAGAAATAACTCAAACTAGTCTTTCCTAAATTTAGACATTTTATAGAAAATCTAATTAGAATTTACTGCCCAAATGTGGTCACATACTTATTGAGTATCATGCTTCTGAGACATACATATTTTTCACTTTTTAGTTGTCATAGATTGGGTGGACTCAAATGAAAATAGCAGTAAAACAGGAAATCACACCTTAAATTTTTATAAAAATTTAAATATTTATGTCAGTTTGTAGTTCAGAAAAAAACTAATTATTAATATGTAACATTAAAAGCAAATGTTTAACAATGTCTGCAGGGAAATTTATACAGCAATTTCCAGGCTTTATAATTTACTGAAATCCAAAAAAAAAAAAAAAAAAAAAAAAACAAACCTTGAAATTGTACTCATAGCTTCCCATGGAAGCATAGTTTTTCTTGCTATTTGTTTAAGATGTACCTCATAATATCAATCTTTACAAAATGAATGGTGGATCTGATACTTTTGTCTCTTCATAGTAAGCAAGGCTGGCGTTCTAAGCATTTCAGGTCTTGTGACAGACTATTCAGATTTTAAGGCGGCAGGGGTCATTTTGAACATTACAGCATTTGTTTTCTCTTTCTCACTATAGTCTCCTTGATCACCCTGCTTTCAGTACTTCCTGACCACCGTTACCAAATGTACTCTTCGCTCTTACATATAAATATCAGATTAGTCTATCATTATGCTGCTCGTATACTCATTTCAATGATTCCTACAAACTAAGTGCATTACTGGCATTTGTCAGCTGCTACAACCTCATTCCCTTCCCTCCCTAATTGTATTTCTTACAATTTTTACCCTCTTTCTTTTTGTACTCTTCCTCTACAGTACTGGGCCTTTTTATGGAGTCAGCCCAATATGCTTCCAATGACTGCAATTAAAAGCATTTCCTTGCTTTTATCTGCTTGATGCAAAACACAGCTCAAGATCTAGCTAGACTGTTGCTTCCACTACAGAAACTCCTCTGAAATCATTTGTTCCTGGTGACTGTAACTTCCTGCAGATTTTTTGTAATGTGACCATAATTGACATTAATCTATACAATTATTTAGTATACACTGTAACTGTTTTTTTTTGAGATGGTAATCTCTTTGGAATTAAGGTTAAGAACTTATTTTATATTTTAGCTTGTCATTAAAGATTTCTTAGAATATGGTACAGATATATTTCAATTCACGTATTTCTGAAAACAGTATGTATTCCAGGATCCTGCAACTCTGAGCCCAGAAGGTTGGATGAGGGACGTGAATCCATGCTTAGTGGACTGAAATATCAAAATAAGGTGCAATAGCATAGTGTTGAGTTCTCTCCACAGTCTAAGGACCTGCTGATTCTTGGTCCTTTACCATTATTTTCTATTTGCACAAGCAAATAAATTAGCCAGTGATAAATTCTCACATCTTTTCTGTACATGTGTGCACAGCTGTGAGTATTTACCAAGCTCTCTAAATTCCCCATATACACAAATATTTCTGTGTCCCAATTTTCCAAAGAAGCTCTGTTTTTGCTTTTCTCGCAGTCTCATGCCATCTATGGTATGTGTCAAGTGTAGCATTGTTCATCCTAAGTTTTGCATTCACCTTCCAGTGGTTTTGAGCAATGTAGAATTTTTCCACTAGTATTTTCTATATTAGGCAAAAATATAGCCAAGTGCTGCTTTGATCCTTCAGGAAGGTTAGACCCAAGAAACTATACTCCAAAGAAATGGTCTGCTTTCCCCCTCAGGAACCAATGACCAGGGTTCCACTTGGAAATATGGGAAGGTTGTCATCTTCAAGACTGTTGCAGTGTGGCCAGGAGAGGGCAAAGGGTCACTTAATTTCCCTTCCCTTCCCTTCCCTTCCCTTCCCTTCCCTTCCCTTCCCTTCCCTTCCCTTCCCTTCCCTCCCCTTCCCTTCCCCTCCCCTCCCCTCCCCTCCCCTCCCCTCCCCTCCCCTTCCCTTCCCTTTCCTCTCCATTTCCCCTCCCCTCCCCTTCTCTGTCTCTTTCTCTCTCTCTGTCTCTCAGTCTCTCTCACTCTCTTTTCAGTTGATTGTTTCAAATCTTTGAGTGTATTTCAAATGTTCTAAGAGAGTCATTTCCAAGGCTTTTTGCTTATTTTGATGCCCATTCATCCATTTTTGGGATATCCTCTAGAATTATTTGTAATGTATGCTTTATAAGGGGCTATTCTTCTACAACCCAGTCCCTAATACTCACCATATATCTTTGCTCCAAGCTTAGAAAACAATTCTGAATAAAACCTTCTTCTATTTATGACTGAGGTAAAATGCTTCTCAGGATTGTTACCACTGAAGTGTTTTAGAAAATATTACAGTATTTTCATGCTGATTATAATTTTTATTTTAAATTTGCTTGTTCCTCATTAGACTGAATGTCCATTAACCTTTTGTACTGTCTTAGTCACACTTGTATATATGTATCAAACCGAAGATCAGCTCAAAATAATTTTGTTCAAAAAAATCCGTGAATAAAAACATGCAATATGTACATATGTAAATATATTATGATCATTACTTTATGTTTCTTGAAAAATCACAATAACCAACTAGAAATATAAGATAAATGAATTTAATATGCTCTTTATAATTAAAATAAACATGAAAATAGTTGGCTTTACTTAAAAAACAAATAACATAAATAAGTAGTTTATACACATGCACAAAGCATAAATGTACTCTTAAAACAAGTATGCTAAAATATAATCACAATAATAATAGGATTGTAAAGTCTCTAGGAAATAAGCTTTCAGGTTAATATAAAATTTATAGGAAAAATGCTATAACTTGGCTGAAGAGAAAACAAACAAACATGGAAAGATACTGACTTCCTTAACAGTATATATAGTAATCTAATATTTTAATTTGCTTTATAAAATCTCTTTTAGTTAATACAATAATTTTGGCCAAATGTATGTTACCAATAAAATATCATTTAGAAAATTTAAAATAGGGGATTATTTCTTAAAATTCACAGTAACAATGGTATGGCGATATTCAAAATCATTGTTGCATTTAACATTTTTGTTAGTAAACATACATCTTTGATATAACAATAAAAAACCCAATAACTTTTAGTATATTACAATTATTTTTACTTTGTTAACCTTCCCTTTGGGAAAGAGTGCAATAGTCTTTAGGGCAGCAATTGTACTTTATTTACTATGATATAAAAGGATTTAACTTTCATAAATTCCCTTTCCAAAAAATGTAATCATTCTATTATTGTTTTTAGCATATCTGTTTTAACTTTGCAACTTTACATGACACCCTTGAAAATTTATTAGTCTTGCACAATATCTGTCAATTCCAACAATGTCTATTGACATATGAGGAAATTATTATCTTAGTGTTGTATCTTTTCTATGTTAAAAACTGTATTCTATAACTGTGACTGTGTTATCAAGATAAACAACATTATTTTATTTTCACAATGGGAACTGGCACATAAGAAGCCTCAATAAATGTTATTTCTATCAATAATATTGTTTTATGGGAAGATGGGCACTAGTAATTCAGTCTTGCCCCAAGAAAGTATCTGATAATAGGCCTTCTAAATTTCTGTGAAAAAAAAGTTATGAAGTATATAAAGATAAATCTTAGCTTGAGCGGGTTGATAGATGACGTGTTATCTGGGCTTCGCAAGACAGTTCAGGCTTAGCTAAGAAAAGAAGGGTTCAAAAAAAAGAAAAGAAAAGAAAAGAAGTGTTTGTGACCAGAGGAGCTGATACGTGTGACAGTTCTGAAGTAGAAAAGAATATGGATGCTTTAGTAACTGATCATATATGGACACAGCTAGAGCACAGGGCACAGTGGCAGAGTGAAGAAGCCCCGTGAAGTCTAGGTGAAGAAGATTCAACATTGGAATAAATTATCCATGTCATGACTATTGTACATACTGTGGAATAAATTTTCCAACTCATGTCTATTGTTCTGAAAACAATAGCAAGACAGTTGGAATGTATTACCCATGAGATAGCAACCATGCTTTTTTGCAAAGGATCACGCTGGTTACACTAGAGTGTGTTGTGATTTGGAAATAAATAAGCCAGCTATTAATGTGTAAATATAAGAAGATGTAAATGGAGATTGGAAAGGAAATATACAGAGATGGTAGCTTAATTTTATAGTGTCAACATTTGGTAATCATCTATTACAGACTGAAACTTCCACAATCTATGAGCTAAATAAATCCTTCTTCCTTTAACTATGGGTGTTGGGTACTTTTTCTTAGCAAGGAGGAAAAAGTAACCAAAACTGTCTTCCTCCTCAAATTAGAGAGCCTCATAAGTAAGTCTTTTTGGTTCTTCCAGTAGAAGTATGAGATAACAAGAAAATCCACATTAGTGTTTTTCAAAAGGTTGAGTGCCACATGTTCATAGGCAAGTTGTATGTTTGCACCTAATAAAAATCAGGAAAATATGCAGAAACTTTTCATTGGAAGGAACTACAAAGCCAATGAAAACTGACATTGATATTGATAAGTGTGAAGAAATATGGTCTCAAAGGTGAAATATTTCTCACTGAGTAATGATTTTTTCCTACTTTATATGTTGCAAAGTGTTTAATATTTCCAATTTAACATTTATTGATAATTATTTAAATTTTGGGTAATTTCATTTGTTTTATTATTTACTTTTCTCCCTTCTATTTTCACTATTCTAATATTCCTAAAATCTTGGTTTAGAAGTGATTTTACAGTTTTTCTTCTGAATTAAAGTTCATGATTTGTATTGAGCCACAAGTCTTTTCCATATTTTATTCCTTTATTTTATATAAAAATAAATATTTTATCTGAATTGTCTTTAGTTTAGAAGCCCACCTAATTTTTATTGTCTTTGTCATATTGCTAATTTTTATAGTACTTTTGTTTTGTTGTAAAGATTTAAGAAATTCTCACATAATATTCAAAATGCTAACTACAGAAGTGTTTATTTCATTTTTTTAATGAAAAAGTGAGAATTTTTATAAAGTATTTCTCCTTTAGAGGCACTTAGTAACCTGTGGTTATTATGAGTAAGAACTCATGCAAAAGACATTGTATTTGTGCACTCATAAGTTGTATGAGGATTTTCTTCATGGTAAACCAGTATCAATCATGTTTCTGCTTTCCTAGTCAGTATCATGGAACCCAGTCTTTTCCATTCTATAACTCCTTTTCAGTATTCAATGATCAGTTTCCTTACTCAACTTTATATTTTTAAGACTCTTTTTACTTCCATCTTTCTTTTCTCATTTTCTTTCTTTGCCCTTCCTTCCTTCTCTGTCCCTTTCCTTCTTTCCCTTTCCCATTTGAACATTTTATTCCTATTTCACAGTATCTGTTATAAATTTTGTTCCCTGTTTAGTTTCTCACAGCAGTGAAACAATGTGATATTTACTCATGTGTGTGATTTATTTCACTTAAGATTATGGTCTCAAGGGTATACATTTATCTAGAAATGTCTCAGGTTTATCATTCTTTATGGCTGAGTATTTCTCCACTGTGTGCCAAAAATCCACATCTTCTTTATCTATTCATCATCTAATCGGCATTTGGAGTGTTTTCATAATTTAGCTATTACAAACTGCTCCAGTAGAAACATGCATGTGCATGTGACACTGTGGTATGATGTTTTTAATTCTTTTGAGAAGATACTAAGAAGCGAAATAGCTGGGTCAAATAGAATCTGTAGTTTCATATTTTTAGGCATCTCCACACTGATTTCCACATAGGTTGTTCTTGTTTACTCTCCCACTAACAGTGGAGAAAGATTCACTTTCCAAACAGCCTTACCAACAGTTTTTTTTGATGATTTCTTGATAATAGCCATTCTTTCTGGAGTGAGATTGAATGTCATCATTTTAATTTTTATTTCTCAATACACCAGTGATGTTGATGTTGATGTGAACCAGCAATGTTTTTATTTGCTATTTGTACTTTTTCATCCATTTGGGTCTTTAAATTTAGGGCTATAATTTTTTATTTCTTTATATATTCTAGATATTAGTTCTTTGTCTAGGGAATAGTTGACAAATTATTTTCCCACTTTGTGAGTTGTCTCTTCATTTACCCTAGCTCGTGTTTTCAAGAGATCTACTTATTTTTTCTTTGAGTTCATTGAGTGTTTTAGAATTTTTTTCTCTGAATCTGTGAAATTTGTCATTAGTATTTTGATAGAGGCCAAATTAAATTTGTATAACAATTTTGGGATTATGGTCACTTTCACTATGTTAGTTTTGTCTATCAAAGGACAAGGCATGTCTTTCCATTTTCTAATATCATCTTCCATCTCTCTTTTCCAGAGTCCTGTGAATCTTAGTGTGAAGATCTTTCATTTTCTTGGTTTTTCATTTTCTTTATTAGAGTGATTCCTAAATACATTAATTTTTGGATGCTGTTGTGAAAGATATGGATTCTCAAATTTCTCTCTCGATGAGTTATTTCTGCCAAAGAACGATATTGAAATTTGACTGTTGATTTTGAATTTGTTTATTAAATATAGAAGCTTTTAGGGAGAGTTTTGGGGTCTTCTATGTACGGCGTCGTGTCATCTCCAAATAATTACAATTTAACTTCTTCCTTTCCTGTATTTATTCCTTTTATTTCTTTCTTTTCTAAATATTCATGTTAATATTTATATAACTATATTGAATAGCAGAATAGGTGTTGGACTTCATCAAATGCTATTTCTGCATGTATTAAGATGATCATATGTTTCTTTCCTTGGCTCTGTTCATATGGTGTATTATATTTATTGATTTATATATCTTGAACCATTCCATTCATTCCTGAGATAAATCCTACTTGGTCATGGTGTATAATCTCCTTGATTATTTGCTGCATTCTATTTTCCAGTGTTTTATTTTATAAATTAATTTTTAATTCTGTGCTTACTTAGGAAAAACTCATCTCATTGTTAAGGGCTTATTTTTAAGTTTACTTATTGCATTTTATGTTGCAGTAAACTAATATATAATGAAAATTATATACTATTTTGAAAACAGTAAGATCAAAGTATGTTGCAAGGTAATTTCAAGAATAGCTACATCTTAGAAAAATTATTAAAATTCATTTAGGTCATTTCAAATAGACAAGTATTATTTACAACAAAACAAAGAGATAATAAAATAGAACCAATGATTCAAAAACCATCTATCTATGAGAATTTTAAATTCTTTTAAGATTTTCCCACAAGTACAGGTAGGTTATTGTATTATTAGAGTAATAATGGTTAGTTATTTGATTAGAGGCAAACAATACTTAAAGTTTCAGAAAGAGTTTACTGAGACCTGAATGTAAACCAGTATTTCACACAAGTTATATTAAAGCTAAGAAATGATTGGAAAAACTATTATGCCTAGAGGGGTATTTAATTATTCAATTGTCCATTCCATTATTGGTAAAAAGTTGAAATAGAAAGAGAGAAAGAATATTTTGGATCATAGCTTCATTTTATTACACATTTTCCTTTCTTTATATATATTCAAAAGTAAAAAAGAAGACCATTTGCTGCAACTGTCATAATAAAATGCTCAACAATTGTCACTTTCATTTAAAAATAAGAAACATGTATAGAAATAGGAAGTACATGACCTTTCTTGGATGCACCATAGAACTGAGGTTGTAAGACAAAATTACAACTCAAAATTGGAAACACCTTCATCCTAAAAATTCCATCTAAGATACTTTAGGAAAGCTTCATTGATCACTTTGACAAATTGCTGGAGGATGAACGTGGATATATTGTACAGTACGAATTTTTTAGGGGTGTGGAAGGATCACTAGCATGGAGGTACTGCACTTTTTATGATCTTTATGTTTCAGAACCACACTAAGTTCTTACAACGAGAATCTAAGATAAATTCAAATGAAGTGCTGGCAAGGAGAAGGACAGAGTGAAATGAGGGAAGGAGGGAGGTTGTGAGAGACAGGGACAGAGACAGAGAGACAGAATGATAACTCCGGAAGAAATGCCATAGAGAAAACGTAACTTTTCAGAATCTTATTCCACAACTATAAAAGAAGGACCTTCCTCCTATCCAGCTCCAGTAGCTTTTTTCTGTCACATTGCTACAAAGTGAAACTCTACCATTAGGGGACACTCATGAAGGTTGCCATGTAGAGAAACATGGTACTCAAACTCAACTGAAAAGGTTTCAGGATGCTCGCCCTACCCCAAATGTTTTTCCTAACACTGTCAGGAGTTTGATGTAACACTGTGGGTTACAGCCAAAATATCTACAAGCACACACATTTTCTGAGGGGAGTATTTTGGAAATATTAGAGTATGAAAGAGAGACAAAATCAAGGGCACTGGAAAAATGCCAAGCCTCTGACAGCCTATAGTAAACATTAATATACCTCTGTTCTTAATATCTATTTTCACACTAAAGATCAATGCCTGTTACCTAACACAATGTATCTTACATTTTTATAACCACATCCAGCCAACCAAACAAATAAATATTTACAAAAACAAAATATGCCAAAGGACAAGATAAAAGAAAGTAAAAAACGTAAAGAGACAAAGAAATTTTCAGAACCAGACCAGATATTCTGCAGCTTTTGTAATTGTCAGATAATTTACAATTAACGTATTACTGTGTGAAGGACTCTAATATAAAAGTACCAAATGCATAAGTAGAAGGATAACATAAGCAGAAAATTGGAAATTGAAAGATAAAAAAGGAATAAAAAAGAAACTGAAAAGAAAATAATGGAAATGAAAAATCCTTTTCATGGGCTTATGAGTTGAAGGAACATAACTCAGACAAGAATCAATAAATTTCATGACATGTCAAAAGAAATTCTCCAAGCAAAACTGCAAAGGGAAAAAGAAAAGAATATCTTTAAATAAAAGAAAAAATCTCAAAAATGTATGACAGTTTCTTAGTATCTATTGGTCACGTTCAATCAATTAGTATAACAGAAACAGAATGAGGAAGAAAAGAGAAGATATGTTTGAACTAATGAGTAAAAAGGTTTCCTAAATGAATGACTAATGACAGACACAAAGTCACATGTAAAATTCAAAGGAAAAAATTACATCTCATCATATCATATTCAAACACAGGACACTAGTCAAAAAAGAAATCCTGAACAAATGTCAGGACAAAAACACCCTTAGGGCAGCAAGGGTAAGACTTACAATGCAGAAGGAACCTAAAGAGCTACACCGATAAATCAGAGAATGAAAGCATAATGGGTCATGTGCTTACATGGTAAGTCATGCAATATTATTTTCATTAGAAAATTTCAATTTAAAATGGAAAAAAATAGAATTTTATACCTGTTAGAATAGTTATATTCCACAAATGTAAGAATAAGGGAAAACAGGAAATCTGATTAATTTCAGGGCAATATTAAAATTATTGCAACCAGTTTGGAAAACAGTCTGGCAATTTCGTACTAAGCTAAATGTATTACACAGTTCAACAATTATGCCACTAGTTGTGTATTTACTCAAATGATTGCAAAACTGAAGTGGACCCAAGGTTCATACTATATATAAAGGTCTGACATAGTTTTATTTATAATGTTGAAAATCCAGTGAAGTTGTCTCTGAATAGTTGATGATATAAAGACACAAAGGTTCATCTGTACAGTGGGATAATACCCAGCAAAAATAAATAAATGAATTACCAATCAGGTAAAAATATGAACAAATTTGAAGTGAATATTACTCAGTGAACAAAGTCAATAAAAAAATTGCTACACATTTTGTCATTCCAATTGTATGGCATCCTAGAAAAAAAATCTGTAGCAACAGTAAAAACATCAATGCTTGACATGGATTTGGAACAGAAATTTTGAATAGGTGAAGCATATAATATATTTAATATATTTAGAGTTATAAAACTACTCTGCATGTAGTGTAACAGTGAGTATATGGCACTATGAATTTTGTTAAATCATATTAACTTCACAAAACATAGGAAGAAATATAATATGTGCACATTTTTTTTAAAAAAAAATGTATGCTAGAGACTTCAGGAAAGAATGCAGACCATGACAAGAGGAAGTGTCTATAGGAAACCAGTATGAAATTCTTCATTGAATCAGCAGGTGAAATAGATGCTGAACTAAATCACTTTGGAAAGAGGTAGAGTTTACAATTAAAGACAAAGTGAACTAGATGTAAAGCTTGCACTCTGGTTTTATTTATTATTATTTTTTTTAACTTTGAACTTTTTATTGGTACCGGGGATCGAACTCATGACTGCCTGCTTGCAAGGCAGGTGCTTATGCCGCTGAACTAAATCCCTAGCCCCTGATTTTATTTGAAGTAAGTCACATTCTGAATAGCAGCCGAAGCAAGGTCTCCAAAATCTCCTGAAAATGAATGGTCCTGTTATGACCTGAACTGTGTCCCTACGTATTCATATATTGAGGCATTAATCCCAATGTGTTTACATTAGGAGGTGGTCAAGAGTACTGCCCTTAGAAGAGGAAGCAGTCACAGTGCTCTGGGCTATGTGAAGACCCAGTGTGAAGCAGAAAGTGCCCCCTCACCAGACAGTGTATCTGCCAGTAACTTGGTACTGGCAGTCCAGACTCCAGAATTTTGGAAATTAACATCTACGCTGTTCAATTCTATCAGTCTACAGTCCATTTTATACATTTTCATATATATTTTATAGCCTTGACAATAAGCTAGGTAGCACAGCTTCTCTACTCCGTTCTATATACTCATTGAGAAGTTGATTTGTTTTCAAGGTAGAGTCATACAGAGACTTCTGTTTCTCTAAAGCACAATTCTTTCTCTTTTAGTTTCTACCGTGATTAATAATATAAAAAAGAACAACAAGAATGAGAAAGAGAAAGGGAATGAGCTAGAAGGAAGGAGAATGAAGGGAAGAAAGAAGGCCAGAAAGCAGGAAGAAAAAAAGCAAGAGGAGATAAGGAAAATAAATAGGATAGAGGGAGGGATAAAAGGAAAGAGAAAGAGAGGAGAGAGGAAAGATCTCTTGTTTGGTCCAAAAATGTGACTGACTCTAAGAGGCAGGTGATGATAGAATGTCCCCAGGGGGCTGTGAGGAAAGCAGATGTGAAAAATAGACTCCTACTGACCAAATTTGATTAGTAAAATTACCTCACAGCAGAATGTTTCTTTAGAGAAATCAAAATTGATTCACAATATGAAATGGAAATGTACCAGAAGGCCAAAAAGAGAAAAATCAAGTTACAGTAAAAATATTTTAATGGCTTGCATTGATGCTTGAAAATCAATATAAGTTATTAAAAAAGTACATACCCACATACTCTTAAATTTCAAGTTGTTAAGTCGACTTGGGAATTGAGCACACAAGTGAGAATAGGTATAGTAAGACACACAAAAATGAAAAACCAATTACTTTGCATTAAGAATGAATGTATTTCAAGCAGATTGACAACAGTAGATAAATTTAGGATGTCTAGCTAATCTTATGCTTTGAGAGCACGTTGTGATTGCATAAGGTTTTTTAGTCGAGTAACTTAACCACTCATTTTTCAGAGTTTTAGTATACTATACAGTGAACTTAAACCCAGTGTTCTGTCATGAGTTTTTAGAAAATCAAATAACATTCTTAATAATCTCCTTTTATTACTTACCTTCTTTCCACAACTCTCCCTGCTGAATGTTTGTGTAGTTTAGATGAAACTTCTTAACATATCATGAAAGTTGACTTTCCTTATTCATAATTTGAGGTGGAAGTTAAACAAATGTCTTATGC
Organism: Cavia porcellus; assembly: GCF_034190915.1. Classification (NCBI taxonomy): domain Eukaryota; kingdom Metazoa; phylum Chordata; class Mammalia; order Rodentia; family Caviidae; genus Cavia; species Cavia porcellus. The sequence continues at coordinate 40,865,532 of NW_026947496.1, read as the reverse complement.
TCTTATCTAATAGCCTCATAGCATCATTCTGTTTTATGGATACAAAATATTTCCTCATGCTGGGCTTGCTGTTAAGTCTTCAATGTTTTGTTCTCATTACATACTATACCTTCCTAACTCTTACAATCTTTATGGTATAACAATACATTTCATCTGTTTCTCAGAGCTAGCTTTTCGTCCACCCTTGAGCACTCTGACTGCCAATTATTGTGTTAAGTCTTAGAAAATGAGGCTAAAAATTGCTTTGGTATCAATAGTGTCAGAACTCTAGGCAACAGCTAAATGAGTTATAATAAAATGAAAATGTCTAATAACTATGATATTAACTGGTCAAATTATAATCAATTACAAGTAAAGTTACTTAACTAATATTAATTTAATAGAGAAACAAAGTTCATAGCAAGGGTACATAGCATGAAATAGAACAAAGGCATTTCTGAAATGGAGTGAGGGTCAAGATATTCTGGTAATCATTCCATGGGTTCATTTATATTGTTTCTATTTGTTTGATACATTGTTTGGGCTAATTGGACCAAATGGTGGTTGAAGTACACTTATGAGCTGTTATTTCACCTAGGAGAGACTTGCAGGGCTACCCATCATGTCTCTACCTTGGGGCCTAGCTTCTATTAATGCAATCTTTTACCACAGGCCTGGTTTGTCTCATCTCTGTTCTGACTCCTACCTTGGATCTGGTCCCTTTATGACTGCCTATCAATCTCTATGTAATTTAGCTATATGAAATCAGATCAGTCCACCCTGCATACACTAACCATACCTATCTGTAAACATTTTTTTGTGTGTAAATAATGCAATTATCTTAGTTACTTAGGAAGATCTTTAATCTTGGGATCATAAAGATATTTAAGATGGGACAAAAATCCAGACACCTGTCCTTCTAAATGAGTGTCATATTTGAAATCACGATAGTGAAACTGCTAGTAACTTTAGAGAGCTTTATCTAGAACAAATAGTCTTGAAAAACCGTCAGTTATATCCCTCATTTCCATATTATGGGGTGCAAACAGAAGAAACAATTGAAAAATAATTATACTCTTTCACCTTTCCTAAAAATTAAAAAAAAATATTCGACTCACCATCCTCTTTCTCTGAGAATACTCAATAAAGAGCAAATGATGAGATCACTACAATCCCATTATCATTTAGAATCTGAGTGCAAGGCACTTCCTCTGAACCTCTCTCTTGTCTTTGTGCAGGGTATTCAAAACCACAGGCCATGTAATTTAATTAAATTGAATCTTAATAACTGATTTCCTTAGTTTACACCACAGAGAAAGCCACTATACATTAACTTTATTGATGACGAGGTGAAAATTGTGGAGATTTTGAAAATTCAAATGTGCCTTGTGGTTACTTAAATTGATTTAGCATCTGGGATTAACAGGATGCTTTGGAAGCAAGGAACATGGTATCGAAGAATTCTGGGAGAAAGAAAAGGATGAGGTCCACCTTCACCATCCCTCCTGCAGATATTTTTTAAATGATAGCAAATAACTGTAAAGCAAATGTTCCCCCAACACACCTAACAGAACTCTAAGCCATCATTTTTTTTCTTTTTCCCACACAAACTTCAAGGATTTGTCACTTGCTTCCATTTTATCACATAGTTACAATGATACTGCTCAAAATACATTGTGAGCTTCTCAAGGCTGGATTTCAGTAGTGTTTCATTAATATGATTTTATTTTTTTCACCTTTGTTGATTTGCTAATATGTGAGGCGTGGTAGTAAGGATTTGTTCCTATTTTTTCACCTGATTTAGCCTGCATAGTTTTTGAGTTGCATTTCATACTTTTAGTATGGGAATGAATCTAATGCTTTGAAATATAGTACCAATTTCTCCCCAAAAGTTAGCTCTTATCTGTGACTTCCTGGGATCTAGGGGCTTCCGATAGACCCAGAAGTAAAAGGAAAGTGGTAGACACTATTCAATCAGCTCACTCTCCTATATTCATGTGCAGGAGGCTGGTCCTAACCTGTTCTTAAACTTTCCTGCTAAACTCCACAGAGGAAAGTTTTGTTTTAAGTTTTTATTTTATGTGAAGGATTTGTGTTGCCAAAGCCTAGAATAATGGGGATTCTAAAATGTTTAAAATGTATTTCTTGGGGCTGGGGATTTAGCTCAGCGGCATAAGCACCTGACTTGCAAACAGGCGGTCATGAGTTCGATCCCCGGTGTCAATTTAAAAAAAAAAATGTATTTCTTCTTCTCTTGTTTGTTGAAAGAATTTCCATAAGATGATACAATTCTCCCTTTTTGGGCTTGATACAATTCACCAGAGAAATATATGAAGTTCAAATTCCACATTTTTTGTTTTTTTTTTTATTTTTTCAGATTCCACTTTTGAGAATATTTTGAGTTATGAATTAGATTCTATAATTTATTTAGGACTGATGGTTATCAAGGTTTCTATTTTTATTGGATCAGTTTTTTCCATCTTAATCATTTAAAAAATGTTTCTATTCCACCTAAACAGACACATTAACTGCTCTAAAGATCTTTTAGTATTTATTTTATTTTTCATATCTATATTGTCCTTAACAATATTTTCTGTTTTAGTCCTGACATTGACAACTTGTGTCATCTCAGTTTTTTTTTCTTAATTCTATACAGATTTACAGAGGTTTTCCACAGGTCCAACTTTAGGTTTCTTGAAATTTACTGTTTCTGTGCTTCCTATTTCAGCAATTTTATTTTGATGTTTAACTTCTTTGACTTCATTTGAGTTTAATTTTGTCATTTTGTAACTTTAGTAGAAGGTAGCATTATCAATACTCACTTTTTAAAAAGTATTAGTATTTAAACCAGAGTATTTTTAAACATAGTCTCTTGCTCATGGGGTTTCCTGAGACACTTAGTTGGGTCCTGAGAATACAATGATATTGTTATAATTTTAATTTTAATGTATATAATTTTAATGTATCATTTTATTAATTGATCCTTATCTATGCAGTACAAAGTAATAGAAAAAAATTATGACCAGTGATAAAATTTTAAATTTCAACCACTTGATAGCTTCTTGGCATTTTTCCAGTGTGTACAGAACTGGTATTAGGATTCAATTTTCTGATATTATTAGTGAAATGTATCACCATTTGGAAGACCTTAGAAATTTAATGAGTTGATTTTCTTTGATTTCCAGTGCATGAAGTTATAAGATTGACCATTGGGACAAGATCAATTAATTAAACCACATTTTTTTTGTGGAGTGAAAGCATTCAATACATAACTTCAAATATCATGAGTGACATGGCTGAGCAAGTTGATTTTCTTTAGTGATTAGCTCAAGTTTTTCCTCCACAATTACACTCTGTTTATGACACCATTACTTTTGTTCTATAAAATTCATCCTTATGTACAAAAATTGTCCTGATGCTGTGAGTAAATATCAATACATGTGATCTAGCTGAGTACGGGCTTCCATCCAGCTCAGGTGTTTTGAATTTTCCAAAGATACTAGAGAAAAATATTTGATGGATTTTCTAAACAATTGTTAAGAATTTTTAAAATCAGTAATAATGACAATATATTTTAAAAATTCTGATAACTTACAGTGTGTTAAATCTACAGTGTATTTTTTTGTTTTTCTTTTGCTTTGTTTTCTTTTTAGTATCTGAATCGATTAGTTGGCTGATCAACAAAACTGCTAGTACCTCGTAAGATCTTTGTAAAAACATGTATATTTATTATTCTGAACTGCCTATTCTATATGTTGAGTTTAAAATTTCATAATTATAGTTGTGTACTCTCCACATGTTAGCATTTAATCTGAAATTCCCATGCTAGTGAAAACATCTCCAGATGAGACTTTCAAAGAAGAATGTAAAGATTAATATTGTGAACAATAAAACATTTTTTAAAAAATACATAAAAACGAGAATTTGGCACTTACATGTGGTTGTGCCCTTTTCTCGTAGTAAGCAAATTTTTATAAATTAAAAACCACACAGACAGAAAATATTTAAGGCCTAATCAATCTTGTGTACTTACTAGTTGTAGTTTGCAACAATCTTGTATTTAAAAATTGGAAAATAAAAACTTCAAAACAAAGTAAAATTTTAAAATATATTTCATAGTTTTGTTGTATAACAAATTTTTGCCATGCAAAATTCCCATTAAATCTTTTTATCTTATTTTTACTTTAGAATATTTGGATAAAATTCCTCTGTTAATGAAACCACTAGTGCTTTGCCACTGACTAGACCCCCCATGCTTTTTATTTTTATTTTTGAGATGAGATCTCTCTAAGTTTCTCAGCTTTCCTTGATCTAGTATCCACCTTTGTCAGCCACCTGGTTAACTGGATTATACACACACACCACCACAGCTAACTATGTGTCTCTTCTTTAATTTTCTCTTCAAAGTAGAAATTTATGATATTTCCTCAACTGTTCTAAAATTTAAACATCAGAAAGAAAGAAAAATCCAATATAGCTGGAAGATTAAGGGTAAAGGTATTTAATAGGAAAGGGGTTTAGAGATGTTGTTCTATAAGATTTGTAAGGAAAAAAAGTATTTAAGTGGATTTTGCAAAACTAGTGGAGTCGTGGAGTTGGGATCCTGGAAAGGTGTTCATAGTATAACTCAGTATAGCTTTCCCTGAATTTCAGGAGAGCACAAAAATAAACATTTGGAGGATAGTAGCATAAAATATATGTTTGGTTTCATTTATTCTTGTTTTATGTTTCACAGAAAAAATAATTGAAACTGTGCCAGACATTGTGCTAAGCAGTGAAATGAAAGACTAACATGGATATGATCGTTACAGAGTTTACACTTTCATACTGAAATGCTCCGTCATGCCACTTAATCTATTTTTTGTCATATTTTCATTCCCTTTAAAGAAAGACCAACTGCCACCAGCTCCCTCCTTGAGTACACAGTAACATCACACTTCTGTGCTGTTTGAGTAGTGCTGAGGAAAATAGAAGTGGAGACGGAAAATGTGAGAGCAAATGTGTAATCATCTATGTTTCCTCTTTCTTCTTTGAGGGTAGGTGGGAATGTTTCAGAAGATCATTGACAGACACATGGGATAACTGAGAAATAGACTTTTATGCTTAAGATAATGAGATTTAAGGTGCTATCTGTACACTCTAAACCTAACCTGATAGATGCAGAATGCGTTTCAGACCTCTGGGTGCAGAGACTCATGACATACTTGGATGTTTCTTCTTTAGCCATTATTCTATACAGATAAAAAAAAATTGAGACATATTATGATTATATAATTTTCTTTATTTCTGTTTTTGTCATGTAAGATTGTGTTTTATTTCTTTTGATTATTAACTTGATTTCTTACATGTATTCAGTGATGTTTCCTGCTGATACTTTCTACATTCCGGGTAATAAGTTACTATCAAATAGCACAATGTACTGTTCATCTAACAGTTTCTCACTTTGAAAAACATCACTTGATTTTTTTTTCAGCATTCTTGGAGTTAGAAGGATTGTCTGACTCATCTACACTAGTGGCTAGTGGACAATGCAGAACACATTTTCCTGGTCCTTCCAACTTTGTGACTTCATGTATTATGACCAAGTTGCCATATAGAGCAAAGCACCCATATCCTGCATCTGAAACAGTACGTGGAACAAACTGTGCTGTGTGAACACACTGAGTCTCCCTGAGACTGAAGTACCTTTATTTCCTCAGCTGTAACTGTGAGTGTTCGCACTATAACTTTCTCCCATTTAACAAATACATTATATAGGGATATGGTCAAGTGAGTCTGTGTGTCTCTGTCTGCTTAGATGTGGTGTCTTATGTGTAGTAGGGGTAGGGACAGAGGACAATTTCAGCAGGTGCACTTCACCATAGTGTGATTAGTATTTTTTTGTCTATAAAAAAGTAAAAAAGCAAATCCAGAAGAATACCCAAATAAAACTAAATCTAATATTCAGAAACAAACACCACAAATTTGTGATTGCTGTTGTGATATCTGCAAACTGCAGTCTTTACAGAAAATATATAACATTAATAGAAAACTTATCCAGCAATACTCTTTAAATCATCATAACAAGGCCAGGGATATAGCTCAGAGGTGTAATTGTCTGCCTGGCAAGCACAAGGCCCTAAGTTTGATTCCCTCTGATACCTAACTAAATAAATAATAACACTTAGATGTACTAGGAATGGAGACCTGGGAAATAGATTCTTAAGTAGCAATTCATAGATAGTTAATACATTTTTCATTTATTTCATTTTACTTTTCTTTTTGCAGTATTGGGAGTTGGGCCCAATGTCTTCATAGTGCAGTGCATCCTTTTCCCCTTTTTAACATTTTGAGACATGGTTTGGCTAAGTCATACAGTGGTCCACGCCAGGTTAGAATTATCAATCCTCTCTTCTCAGCTTCACAGAATTCTTGGATGACAGGTGTGTACCACCACATTCTGCTAGTTTATAATGTTCACCAGACTTTCTAACTGGGAGGAAACCTTTTTTATTTTTTCACATTGCTTACTTTGAATCTAACTTGATGTATTTCAATTCCAAATGTTTCACTTACATTTTTGCTAACACCTATAATTTATAAATAATTCTTTCAATTTAAAATTAGTCAAAAAGTTAGATAATAGTGTTACCATATTGTGTTCTCCATGCAATTTATTCTAGTTTCATAAATTAGTATTTATCTTCTGTTGTATTTGAAGATATATATTCTGTCATAAATGATAATTGGAAATGTCAAGATTTTTCAAACCAATTAGTCTAATTGCTTAGAAAAGAGGAGGATAAGTATTTATTTTTAATATAAAATTCATTTCCATGATGCCAAAAAGGGTTATTGTTGATCATGTTTCCTAGGTTACCACAAGCTTAGTAGTTGAGAAGACTTTGAATCTCTTGACACAGGAAATCTTCTGTGAAAAAGAACCCTTAGAAAAATGTCAGGCACTTGTCAAAGAATTTATTTTCCTTTTTCCTTCATATCATTTACTAAAAAATTGTAAACTTGGACTTAAGATTTTTCTATTCTAACTGAATCCATTCATGCTTGAGTCAAATCTTATTTAAACTGTATTTTCTGATAGATTTAAATTAAACTGTTAGCCTCGTTTCAGTGTCCACTGCCCTCTGTGTAAATGCAGTCTTGGAGAAGATGGACCTCTTCAGTACAGTTTGTTTTTGGAAAGGGGTACAGGATAATTAAGTAGATAGTGTTAAACTTCAGCTATCTTTTCTGAACTTTATTCTAAAATTGTCAGTAATGTAAAGAAAATTTACGAGTAATATTTTTGCAAAAATAATATGTACATAATAATAATTTATGAAGCAATACTCAACTGTATGTTTTTGTATCCCTCACTATGACCTGGAATTGAAGCTAGACTAAATGTGCACAAGAATTACCAGTCACTTTTAATATTGTATTTTATTAATATTATTAGGGAAGTCATTTACTGCCTTTTCTGTGATTCCTTCTATGTCACCTAAGGAGGAGCTGAGATTGAAATCTATTCAAGTGTTTAAATCAACAGATCACAGAGAGATCATGTACAATTTTGGAGTCAACAGGGCAAAGTATTCTTTCTACTTGGAAAGAAACTGCTGAATTAATGGATTGTGAAAGTAGATAACACTATGGTTTCAATTTCTTTACATCCATTTTATTGAAATTTATCTCAAATATACCCATTCCACTATCAGAGACAAAAGACTAAAGTTGAAGTACAATTTTAAGTGGTTTGGTGTACTATTTTTAATGGGTAGAATGGACAAAAGCATAGAAAACCCTAACCCCATGGCTGATGGACAAATGGAATGCCCAAGCAAGCACGTAGTGGAGAGATGAGCTCTAAAAGGTTCATAAATGTGTTACCTGTGCTGAGAAGAGTCCAATGGGATCAGAGGTATTAAAGTCTCATGCTGTTTTAAATTTTGCATATGACCATCAATATCCTTTATATTGCTATTTTTCCTAAGAGATTAGAATAAAGTAGCAATATTACATAAAGCATATCAAGAATGTCTGTTTTGTTGGAATATCTGCATTGTTGGAAAAGATAATTTCAAGACTGTAGCAAATCTTAAACACATATTATGATGAAGACTGGTAAATGTTTAGAACCTTCTATAAAATGGTTATAAATAAAGTGTGCTAAGAAAGAAAAGATGACCAAGCATCTTTTTACACACTTGTAATTGCAGCACTTGGGAACCTGAAGCAGGAGGATCACTGGGAATTCAAGGTCAGCCTGGATTATATAGCAAGACCCTGGCTCAAAAAACAAACACAAGAAGAAAAATTTTAAAAAAGAAAGGAAAGATGCAATAAGGGTAAAGATGAAGTTGTTACAATGAGGGAGCAAGTAGCAAACCTTAAAAGGTGGTATTGAAAATAAAAAAGGCCAGTGTTTTGTATGCCCGGAAATCTACATATACAAGACAAATTCCTCCTGATGCAGCAGGTCTTCTGAAAGGCAAGGTGTGTAAAGTCACATTATATTAAATATTACTACAGGTCACTGGGGGCTAGGTGGGCAGTAGGTGAATGTGCTTGGTAAGAGAAATCTTTGATTAACTGATTTAATATCTATATTGGTATAGAAATTAGAACTTACTTATTTTCTAAAGTGAGGCATTTTTATACAAAATAAGTACCTAGTGGAATGCATTTGGTCCTCCTCCCTTGAACAATTTTGTTTTTAGTTTTTAAAGACAATACAAATGAATGTGAAATGGGTACTCATTCATCAGTTACTATTTTCAAGTAATCATACTTTTAACTACAAATATTATTACCTTTAAAAAGTAGATATATCATCCTGGAAATAACATACAGTTCATTGGTGTTCTGGGCAGAAGTTTTGGCACATCCAAGCATGAGAATACAATCTGTCTTCCTTGCATTTCTGCAGAATAACAGAATGGCCCTTGACAGTGTCAAAAGACCTTGCAGAAGAGCACTTCTCTACCTGCCTTTTTAAAGAGTGTTTTGGCAGGTTTGAGTTTCTGGCTGAGTGGTTCTGCTATTGTGGTTCCCATTCAGTATTTGTTATTGAGTTCTGCTGTCTCACTCATCAGAGCCACGATACTTTATGAGATTTGTATTTGTCATTTTATATTTTATAAGCTCAAAAATGGTAGCAGGTGAATAAATCTTTTCTAAAAGGAAAGGAATATAGGATTTTTTTGGTCTCATCTGCAGATATGAGAAACTAGTTCCCTGCTTTCTTTAAAAAAGAAAAAAAAAGATTAAAAATCATTTTTCCATGCTGTTACCTCACATATCATTCAGAATGAAATGATAATAAAGTTCTGTATAAATATGTCATGTATGTAAATAATGAGAGAAAGTCTGATTTTTGGAAGTAGTTGCTTTGAATTTCTTTAAAATTTTTAGAAGGTGCTGAATATAAACCATTAAGCATCTTCCTTTATTTTGTATGAACCATGTTTAAAATCACTGCTTTGTAGTTTTTTTCACTGCCAAAAAACACAATTTCATTCCACATTGACAGCATCCATCATTCCATCAAGTAAAGCAAATACCATGGCCTTTGTAATAACTTCCTGCAGAGACGTTTACAAAAACTAGGTCACTTGACCTTTTCTACAACTTCTGATCAGTGATCTGCCTCTAGGAATTGGTTACACTGTGTACTTAGTCCTTTCCCTGGCACTAACACTACAGAAGCAATAAACTTTCTCAAGAAGAATGTAAAATTAAGAAGAAATAAGAGTCACATTGTTCAGAAAAATATGTTTCAGGGATTTAAAACTAACATCTAAGAACTAAATTACTTTTTAAAAAAGTAATAAGCATTCAAGACTTACTTTAAAGCTGCAGTAACTAATACCATGTGGTACTGCATAAAGAATAGACAAATGGATTAATAGAACATAATAGATAGTCCAGAAATGGACCATGCAGTTTCAATCAGATGATTTTTAAGGAACAACAACAAAAAAGACATGGAAGACAAAAAAAAAAAGACTTTTTACAAATATACAGTTCTCCTGGAAATCTGTAAGCAATAATGTTAATATGTGCATAGATCTTATATGTTTCTCAAAAATAGATTACCAACATGTAGGATAAAAAATTAAGAAAGAGAGGAAGAAATTTTCGATGACTTTGGATTTAAAGATAATTTTTTAGTCTACGGCCACATCATCCTGAACATGCTAATCTCATCTGAAGATGACTTTTTAGATATGACACTAAAGGTATGGTTTATGAAGGAAATAATTAATTTGTTGGATAGTTGTCCAATGTATATGCAAAACACTTAAATTTAAGAGTTAGAAAATGAACAACCTTAAAAAATATGCCAAAGGTTTAACTTAAACAAATATCTCAACAGAGTAGATACACAAGTAGTAAAAATTCATATGAAAAGATGTTTTACATCTTTTATTATCAGAACATGCACATTGAAACCACACTGAGATACAGTTGCAGCCCCAATCAAATCACTAGTGTTCAGAGAACTGGCAACAGCACATGGTGGCAAGGAAGTGGAGCAACAGGAACTCTCATTAAATGTTGATAGGAACACAAAATATTATAGTTACTGTGGAAGACAGTTTAGCACCTGCTTACAAAACTAAACATACTCTTATCTTATAATCCAGAAGTTAAGCTCTTTGGTATTTACCAGTGTGTTGAAAACATGTCCGCAGAAAAACTTGAACATAGATGTATGCTGACCTTTGTTCAGTATTACCCATTCTGAAAAGCAAGTAAGATAATATTCAGCAAGTGAATTGTTTAAAAGAAAAGAATACACCCAGACAGTACAAAATTACTCAAAACTGTAAAAAAAATTAGAACTGTATCAAATAATGAAAGTATATGGGGAAAGTTATGTGGTTGTTACTAAGTGGAAAAAGTCAGTCTGAAAATGTTGCATACTACATGATTCAACTGCATGACAGTTCAGAAATGGTAACATAGGAAGAGACTAAGATAGGAGGTTGCCAAAGTTTAGAGTGATGGAAGAAAAGAAATGATTTTAGTAGAGTGCAAGTATTCTGGTTTGCTTCTGTAATGGTGGATACTGGTTATACATACAATTCAAATCCATAGCTTATCTAACACCAAACTGAAAATTAATGTGAACTTTGAACTCTGCATGACAATGTGTCAGTGTAGGTTCATTAGTTGTAGCAAATGCATTACTCTGTGAGGGTTATTGATAGTGCATGGGGCAGGGCCTATGTAGGAAATATCTGTACTTTAATTTCAACTTTTCTGTGAGCCTACAATTGCTCTAAAACTAAAGTCTTTTTATGTGATGAATATCCAAGTACTACTTTTCATACTCTGTTGCTAATTTCCTTCATCTAATCTTTTACCAGACAGTGCATTTTAGAGTAATCTCAGATCCAGTATTTCCAGAGCAGGGGTTAACACAGTCTTCCCCCTCAAACCACTTTTCCTTTCTGACATGAAGGACCAGACTTTATACATAGTTTTTACATAGTTAATAGTGGTAAAACACATTAAACTACCAGAGTTTACCCTTACAAATCATACCTTTTAAGTTCTAAAACACTTATTTGGTCTGCCTCAGGCCCTCCTGGGAAGAGTTTTCATCATGAACTTTTGTTACCTTTCGTTACTTTAGTTACTTTTTACTCCTTGATGAGATAAAATATCTGAAGCCCAAGTTGGGAAAGGAAAGTTTTATTTCTTACAGTTTTTGGAGGTTTCAGTCCACACTCAGTTGGCTCCAAGGCAGGTGGGCATGGCTGGGCCGCAACTCATGGTGGCTGCAAACAGCAAGCAGAAATCAGCAAAGAGCAAGACACACCTTCTTCCTGCCATTAAATCACATCCTGGCTCCACCCCTTTGTGGGCGGAGCACTGACACCATCAATCCAACCAATAGACAATGAACCATCGCAAATGCACAATGCAAACTCATGAGGCTTGGGGGCCACAGACATAAACCATGACATTTCACCCCTGGCACCCAGGACTCATGTACATCCTTTATACAAAAAACATTTAGTCCACCTCCAAGAGTTGCCAAAGTCCTAAGTTTCAGCATTGCTGAAAAGTCCAAGTCCTAAGTCTCCTCCAAGATCTATGGTAAACTCTTAACTGTAACCCCCTGTACAAATGAAACAAGATTAAACATTTCTGAAATGCAAAGTTTCAAAAGTTACAAACAGGAGAGTATAAAGTATTGGAAACAAATCAAGTCTAACATCCAGCAGGATGAACATTAAGTCCTGGAGTTTCATGCTCAGCATCTGATCTGGTTGTGAGCTCCAAAAGGCTTGTGTGATTCCACTCCCATGGCACTTCCAGTGATTTCAACTCCCACAGCTTTTCTCTTAAATCCTCTCTGCTCACTTTATGCAGCTTTCCTTGGATCATCCACGTTCCTGGCTTTTCCAAACTTCTGGGGTCTCCACTGCACCTTTGGCTTTACCCTTACATCTTCACAAATTTCTCTCTCAGGATCACACTGCTTGGCCTCCCAGGCTCTTTGCAATCGAGGTGGAAGCCGTCTTACCCTCAGAATTTGTGCATTTTCCTTGCACCTAAAATCAGCACCATGTGGATGTCGCCAAGGTTTGCTGCTAGCTGGAGCAGTAGCCAGGCTTTTCTCTCTCTTGGCTGTAGGGGTCAGTTGCCTGGATCACAGGGCTCTGTTTACCTGGTTGTGAGGGAAAGCTTCTCTACATTGCCTCCATTCTGGAACATCATGTGGCCTCTGTTGTCATTCTGGAGCATGGCACTCTGCAGCTTTTCATCAGAGCAAATTCTTTCACCTTTGCAGTGAGGCCGCAAAGGGTGGGGAACTGCTTCCTGGGATGGCCCAGGGCCATCATTCTTATCTCTCTGTTTCTCCTTAGCAATCAAAATCTCAACTCTGGCTTTACAATACACAGTCTTCCTGGCATTTTCTTTCTGGTCAAACTCATAGTATTGCAAATTATCCTGCTGGGCTCTTTGCTCTTGATTTGCAGTATAAAGCTGGCTAAAAGCCCCCAACAATAGCCATGCCACAGCCTCAACGTTTGATTGCTTTTTAATTTCTTTTTCAAGATTAATCAGTCCATTGCCCTTTGTCTCAGTCTCAGGCAAAGTCTCTGGGCATGAACAAAATGCAGACAAACTTTCTGCCAAGCCATAACACAATTCATGGGGAGTCCAACAACCAATGCAGTCCTTCTTCCCCAGCAGAAACCTCCCAAGCCTGGTCTTTACTATCAGGCTTTCTATCAGCCTTCTGGTCTGAGCTCTGACCACAATCTCCTCTACAGAACAGCCTAAGTTGCTCCAGCTGTATGCATCCAGGCGACATGTCCAAACCTTTCCAAACTCTGCCCACAAGCCATTTCCAAAGCCTCTCAAAAAACATGCTCAGGTATAGTCACAGCAAACAATCCCAATCCTCAGTACCAAATTCTGTCTTAGTTACTTTTTACTCATTGCTGAGACAAAATATCTGAAGCCCAAGTTGGGAAGGAAAGGTTTATTTCTTACAGTTTTTGGAGGTTTCAGTCCACACTCAGTTGGCTCCAAGGCAGGTGGGCATGGCTGGGCTGCAATTCATGGCGGCTGCAAACAGCACTAGGAACCAGCAAAGAGCAAGACACGCCTTCTTCCTGCCATTACATCACATCCTGACTCCACCCCTTTGTGGGCGGAGCACTGACACCATCAATCCAAGCACTAGACAATGAACCATAACAAATGCACAATTCAAACTCATGAGGCCTGGGGGCCACAGACATAAACCATGACAGTTACTTTTCATATCTTTGGTACCTTTTGTTACCTTACGCACCAAGTTTCTCAGAAATATGTTTCACTTGAGACTAAACACAGAAGTGTGGCTGGTTGGGAGTTGGGTTCCCAAATTTTGTTTCAATCAGCTATAACATGGAAATGAAAAGGTGCAAGAATTATTGTCTCCACACCTCTGGGGTTAATTTTTTTTTTACCCAAAATCACAGCATGATGTATTTTTTTTTTTAATCTGTGTGGATGTTTTTCAGCAAAAACATTAACAGAAAGGTGAGTGAAAGTTAAGCAGTATGAGTGTGGGAGCCTTATGTGAAAAACAAAGATTTTTTTTATCACAGATTTTATGATTATGATAAGAGTCAGTAGGATACTATTAGATAAGAAAACTAAAGAATTGAAACACAGGTATATAGAACTTATGAGTGATTTGTACATACTATCATACTTTTACATTTAGTATGTTTTAATAGTTTAATAGTTAAATTTCCTAAATGATGGTTTTTAAAAAAATCAAAGTAATACTTACAAAATTATTTTCAAATGTGTATATTTTCTTACTGTATACAATGTTTTATAGCATGTTTTTTAATAGATAAAGACCTTAAACAGAAAATATTTTTATTTTGGTAAATGTCCTAAAATTCACAAATCATAAATACATAACACACAGATATAAACCTGTAAAGGCAACTGTACTGATAGAAAGTATTTATACATAAATACGGAAATTATTGATGGAGAATGAACATCAAATGATTTTACTTCACCAATTTTTTCCAAATTTTACTTAAGAAGTTATAGTATACCATATTTAATAAGCTATAGTAACAAACTATAAAATAGTATGTATAAAATTATTTCTTACCTTTTATTTATTTTTTGCTAGAAATAGTTATAAGCTATCTTTCAAATCAAACTTGTGTTACAGTTTTGGGCCTCAGGTTATAAAATGATAATTTGGGATTCCAAATTTTTTTATATTAACCATCCCATGCCTACACTTATTGTTGTAATTGGACTCTCCATATTGCAAAGTAATCCTCATCCCTTGGAGATATTTATTGGAGAAGTGAAAGTTTAATGGAATTAAAATGACTTTATTTTACAGAAAGCATTCAGTTTAAAAAAGAGAGAGCTAAAGTTACACAAATATGATCTTTAAAACTTAAGATTATTTAAAAATAGAAGACCCAAATGTTAATTAAGCATGAAGGCATGAAAATTCAGAGAGAGGATTACTCTGTATGAGACTTGAAACCATAATTCGCCAGTGTGGGTTACTCGGGACGGACCTCAGAGCAGACCTTACAGAAGTCACATTTCACACTGTGATTTAGAGAGAGTTCACTGAAGGTAGAAAGATGACAGCATAATTCAGCAGGAAATAATTGACCTAACATAACAGTTATGATCCATTCCATTTTAATTTCAAATAATTATATATAAGCATTGCAATTCATATACAGAAGAAAGGGCTGGATGCCTACTGCAACTCCATCCTCCTGCTCTTTACAAAGGAACCTTCTGTACATGTCTGTCCACCACAGAGAGCCTCAGCCATACTCAGGAGGGACCAAAGAGATGCCCTTGGAGATGAATAAAGGATGTGTACCATTTCTAGGTCTGCGTTTTGAGAGCCCCATCTCCTTTCTTCCTCTTCTAATGGCTGCAGGCAATCTACCACAGTCAGTCTAAACGCTAAATTAAGCTTACAGAACTGTCATTGGCTTGAGGGTTTGAGTCATCAATTGCACAAAAACATCAATGACTTTATTAACTGTTCTATCATTAAAGTATTTATATTTTAAGGTTAATTATAGCAGTTAGAATTATTTTAATTCATATAAATGAATTATTTTAATTCAAGATATACTTTAAATAACATATTCTCATCAAACAGCCTCAAGATATATGGTGTTGGTTACTGCCAAGGGAATTAACCTTTTCAGAAATTGATAACTTATCTGCATTAAGCATTTATGAAATTGCATAGCTGTAATCACTTGGAAGGCAATCCAAAGATTTTGCCATGCCTAATTCTACCAGAGGAGAGGCTGGAAGAACTATTTTTACTAGTTTGTTCAGTTTGGCAGTAGGTGAATTTATTATAGTATTAGAAAAAGAAAGTGGATATAGACAGTAGGAAACAAGCAGACTTAAAATAATGGACTTTTTTAACAGTTAGAAAAGATGGCTGCTTTGAGAACTCAAATCACCAAAGTTCAAAATGAGTTAGGTTTAAAACAACCTAATAGGTTAAATGAGACTGAAATCAGACAATGATGTGAGCTGTGTAACCTGTAGTCTCCTTTGCAATGGGATGTAGCATTGATTCAGTTCTTGATAATTGCTAATAGGAGGTAGAGGAAGAACATGAATATTTCCATTTTCACCCCCATTCTCTTGGCCAGCATCAGCACACAACACAGCATGCTGAAAGCATGGGGACTGATGATTTTGTATTATCTATGATTCTACCATTTTTGAAAGTTAAATTAAGAAAGATTATAATTTTTCATATTAATTTTCACATTGACAACTTGAATTCAGTAAATTACACTCTTTAAAATAAAAATTAAAAAAATGTCCCTGAGCAAAATAAAATCATATATATTAATATATCTGTTGAAATTATATCTCTATATGATTTTAATTTTGTCATGAGGAATTTATTTTATTCAGGAGGACATTTCTTTTTGATTTGGATTGATTTTTGCTCTGATAAAAGTCATAGCAAATATAATCAATCACAAATTATTCTAAGTAAACTCATTGTCATACACACACCCACCCCAATACACACACATACACACACACACACACACACACACACACACAAGGACACACACAGAAAGAATATTTGGTGAGACCACTACAAATTCTAAGTAAGGTAAAAAGTCAGCTCAGGCCTCATCTTTGTGTATTTTAGAATGTAGGTCACACCTGTGTGTGAGGTCTGGAGAGCAAGAGACAGGAAAGACAAAATGCAGTCCAGAGAGAAATGAAAACACTTTAGGTTTTCCCCATTGGCTGCCATATTTAAAAAGTTAGCACTTGAGTTGATCAGACCTTCATGCCCAGTCACTGTTATGACATTTCAACGGTTATTTTAGAGGCAAACTACATGCAAAGTGAAGAATATTAGAAAGATAGAGAAGCCAAGATCTTGCTCTGAAGACACTTCTATGTTGAGAATCCATCAGTCCTTACTATTACTGATGATTTGTCCTAACGTTGCTCAGAAAGTTTAAGTCATGGTATTTTATTCTTGAGGATTTGGGGCGTGTTCTGACTTTAAATGTTTATTTTGTAAAAGAAAAACAAAGATGTGGCCTTTGTGTCCCTCTGGCTGTAGATAGGTCCGTCCGTAGGAAACAGGTAAGCAATGTGCTGGATCCAGCTTCACAGTGCAATTGCTTATGTTCTGCCCAGGATTCAGGAAGCTGCTGTGCCTTCAGCCAAGCCCTTTTGCTTCTCAGAGTCCAACAGCGTGGTTAAATGTTGCCATCCCAACCCTAAATGTCACATGTATTCCTTTGCCACTTGTCCAAGCAAGTGAAAAAACACAGCTGAAAAGAAGCTACCTACCATGAGTGGCAACCCAAGGTGGGAAAGAGAACAATGGTACAAATAACTTCTGGAATCTTCACTCAGTTGTGATGGAGAAACAGGCAGGGTAAGGTTGAGTACAGCTTGAACTACAGATGCAGAGCACAGGCACATTGTTTCTGGGGCACAATTCCAGGCTCAGTACTTTTATTTTTTTTAATGATCTTCACAGTTAAATATGCATTTGGTGACAGTTTATAAGATTAATAGTAGTTTTCCAGTGGTTTATATTTATGCATTTCTTTTTCAGTACTTGGAAACAAATTGTTTGCTTCTGCTTTGCTGCACATCCCTGTAGATGGCAATGCCATTCATTCAGTTCTTCAAGCCAGACAACTATGAAATTTCAAGTAATTTTGTCTTAGTTTTCTCCACTTACAAATTTCAAACATCAGAAATAGGTGAATATATATATGTATATATGTATATATATATATATATATATGCATATATATGAATATGTATGTTATTTATTTATTTATCAGTACCAAGAATCCACCTCACAGCTTTGCACTTGCCACTGAGCTATATTCCTGGCCCTATTTTTGATAGATAAATTTTTCCCATGCTTATCTCTGAATCTATCCCATCCATAGTTATCCCCAAATGGGATATGCTAGAATCATTCATCTGACCTTAGCCCTTACTCTTTCTTAGAATCTATTCTCTGTAAAATATCTGGAGCTCCCTTTATAAATATTAGTGACTCAGTTTCATCTTTCTACTCCAAATTGTCCAGTAGCTTTACAGCTCAAAATAAAGTAAAAATTCTTCACTACAGTCTACAAAGACAACGTGACCCAGACATTCATCCACTGCTTGTTTTCATCGTCCTGGTTTTCATTTCTCCTTCAAACAGTTATTTTAACTCAAAATGACCTTACTAATCTAGGTGGATTAATCTTCGTAAGGGTCCATTAATTGCTTTTCCTACTAATTCTAATACCTGTCTCTCGTGTATCGACAGTATTTGCCCCATACTTCTTGTAGGACTGTGCTTAATGCACCGAAATATGGTGATGAAGTCTCCACTCCTGCTTTCCAACATGTTCTGGACGATGCTCTATTTTTCTCTATTTTACCGGTTAATTTCCCGATTTTTTTGTACTGTACACACAAACTAGACTATTTGAGTATCTACCCATCATTATTAATCAACTAAAATGTAATTTCTAGGAGAGCAAATTATCTTTTCCTTTTAAACTATTGTATTCCAAGCTCTCTCAATCTAGCAACTAGTGTAACTAGTCATTTGTAAAAGAAATACAAAGAAATGAACATTAAGAACTGCCAGTGATTTAGATTTGTCAGTAAATCCTTTACAGAGTATTTAATATATTTAAAACTAACAAATAGAATGAGAAGTGGCTTCTATGATCTATGATAACGAGTATAAAGTATCCTTTAAAGGTATCTAAACTTCTAGGTGTTTAGAGGGCATCATGTCTTCTCTCATGTTATGCAATGACTTGGATCTGACAACTAGCACATCATGTTTTTACTTACTCTTTTGATAGTACATAGTATATTTTCTTGTGATATTAAAGAATATCAGCTTTCTGTTGAAAGCATTTAAAAGAAAGTATGTTAATGCAATAACATAAAGAGGTTCTTAATTCTAATAGTGATACATAAACAAGTAACTCAATATTTAAAAGTTTGGGGAAGGCTAATTCTTTTAATATGCAATAAGAAAAAAATCAGAAAAGATTTTGATGTGCATTTTAAATAACATTTTTGGTGAATGACACAAACACCAAATAGAAGAGGGTATCAAGTAGAGGTCACGGCAAGAAACCCTGAGTTCAGAGAGAAGAAACGCACGGGATGTCAAAGTTTTAAAGTATTGACCTCTTGAATGTCATTAGCTGGGTGTCTCCATTTCAGAATTCCAGAGGAAACATAAAATAAAATATAAATGCGTATATGTGGAAAAAGAAGATGAATGAACTTAAAATGCAATTTCATTCAACTTGTTATGCCATTACAAATTATGAACTGAATGGCTCAAACAACATGTGTTTATCTCTCACAGTTTTGAAGGCAGGAATTTCAAGGCCAAGATGATGAATGCTTTATTTTCAGGTGAGGTCTTCTTTCCCACCTTGTCTTCTCACTGTGTACCCATCTCTTGTGTAGTCTTAAGCTAAGAACTCTCTGTGGGTTTTGTTCTCATAATTTGATTGTACTTAAAGGCCCAATCCACCTCAACATCATCATTTTGGACTTAGGATTTTAACATACAGCACAACCTGAACTTTTTATGATGGTATCTTCATATGGGTGTGAATGTGGGCCAGAAGTAGAAGGGTTGCATAATCTCTGGTTGTGGAATTCTTTTTTGAGGTAAAATTTAACTTTATAATGTACCCTCCATTTCACTGTACACTGACATTTTCTTGAAATGTCAGCTAATATCTCCCAGGTGTCTGGCTAATTAAGTGATGTCAATAAAGGAAAAATTACTCAGAAAAAATAGACTGCAAGAAATATCTCAACAGGTTAACTGCAACTGCTTATGCATATTTGCTTTCTATTTTGTAACAGTCTACATAATACAGATTACATATAGGGACCATGAATTTATTTATGTAGGAAATATTTATTTTTTATAATGATCATGCTCTGATTTTTGGAATATATATATATATATATATATATATATATATATCACATCACTTACTAGCTACTATTTATAATCATGTTCAGGTTTGAAGAATATGATATACTGTCATAATTGAGTACATATTTTCTTTGCCAAATATTTTCCCACACAGTCACAGAAATGTAAGTGAGGAGGAATATTTGAAAATGCAAATGCAAATTTAAAAATTGATCACAGGCTCTTGTTCTCCTATTATGCTTCCCACCAATCCCCCACATAGACTCTACAGGAGCATATGAAGCATTGATTTCTCCTGTCTAGTCGCTCAGTCATAAATGTGTAGATTTGAGGACAGACAATCTAGGACTATCTAAATTATGGTAGTCTAAGAACATGTTTCATTTCTTCTGACTAGACAAAATTTACTAGATGTAGAGACTGATTTAACTTTCCCAGAAGACATCTAGTAGAAATTTCGTTGCTTTTCTATAATTGGCATATATTAATAGCATGGATTCAATGTGTGACATTTCCATACCTCATATATCATCTATTGATTATTGATACCTTTTCCTCTACTTTGCACTAATTCTCATTCTCTGTCTTCTCCTCTCAGTTCTCTTCCCATTCCTTAGTCTTCAATAGTCTTTCTTTTATTTTTAGATTATCAGATTATTTTTTGTTTCTGTGTTTGTTTTCACAAATGAGATGGAACATGTGATATTCATTCTGTGTCTGGCTCATGTCACTTAACATAATGTCTTCCAATTCCATCAATTTTCCCACAAATAATTACACAGTTTTCTTCTTCTCTATGGCTGGATAGTACTAAAACACACTGAAAATATAGTATAACATACATGTTATCATTCATATGCATAATTAATTCTTCCTTGTGGATATATCTATATCTATACCTATATATAGAGAGAGAGTTGTTGATTCTATTCATCTTTTTCCCTGTCTGCATCCTTGCACATTAGTTTTCATTCTAGAGGAAAGCATCTTGACTTCTGGGTAGTTTCTGTTGTTATCTGCTTTGATTCATTATTTCTAAAAACATACTAATGCTAGTTAGGTAAAAATATAAAAATCATCTGGCAGAAAGCTCTGGCTATAAATACAATGCGAGTCAACACATGTGTGTTTGGATATTATTAGAAGTGATTTTTCCATCTGTGTCATCTTTTGGGAAGGTTTAATCCTTCCCTGAACCTGAGATTAATACTGAGAAACCCAGTTTGACTACATTGTAAAGTTATTATGCCAAAACGAAGTTGATCTCAGCAGAGTAAATCTTCCTAGGTCTGTAGGATGATCTTCTAAAAGTGGTTGGAATCCATGGGAGTATTACGTAAAATAACCTTTTAATCTTCTATTGTCTCTACCATTCTAATCCCCATTAAACCTCAAACTCTTGGCATCATTTGATCCCACCTGAGGCTCCCTCCTATTCCAGATATACCACGTCCTTTCTGAAGCCCTGACTATTGTTCCTGATTATTAAGGACTGAAAGTGCAGTTAGAATTGCCTATGACAAAGCTAGTTTACTACAAGGTCTTTATTCCTGCACCTTTAAAAAAAAACAAGAAAATAAACAAAACAAACCGACTTCTCTTTTAGGTCTCTGTAATTCTTTAGAACATAGATTCATGAATGGATTCTCTAAGAAGCCCTATATTTTATTCTCTGTCCTATTTAGCCTGCAATAAATTTTTACAACTTTGGTTTTTATTTTTAGGTACAATATGAATTTAAGATAGAGGGATTCATTGTCTTTTTTCAACTTTGCTCTCTCAGTGGTTGATGTAGCATCTGGCACAATATGAACAAGTTAAATATTCCTCAGTCAATAGACATTGGTTTAATGCTCAACAAGGTCCATATATAACTTTGTTTTCAGACAGTTTTTCTCTCCCCTCTTATTTCTGCATATTTTATTAGATTCTTTTCATTCCTATAACATTATTTGCTAATATTCCCTCATCCTTTTAATCGCTGTCTTTGTCACTATCTCTGACTCTGTCTCTCTGTCTCTCTATCTGTCTCTGTGTCTCACTGTTTCTCTCTCTGTCTCTGTCTCTCCTCTCCCTTTGTATTAGTATTAAAATATATGGACATTTCATCTTAAAAATCAAAACTAAATAATATCAACAAACTTTAGAGTTTGTACTGCATGCTTGCTGTCCCTGTTTTCCTCCTCCACCACTGATCTGTTTACTTTCCCTGGGAGTGAAATCTCTTTCCAATATGTACCATATGGACCTATTTATAGTGGTCCATCAAAATTGATTCACCTTAAAATATAAAATATTTCAAATTTATATCAGCAATTCCTAAATAATGTGTCTAAAATGGGTTTTATATGTGTGAAGGAATGAAAATTGTTAAGGCTGGAACTGATGGTGGAGGTAGAGTCTCAAGAAGGTCTCAATTAAATCTGATAACACAAATTGCTGAGAGAATTTTAATTTTGGCTCAGTAGAATTTTGTCTCAATAGTAATTTTGATTCAGTAGAATCTTTACTCAGTGGTACTCATAGCTAATTTAATCAAAGATGTTAGAAATTATTTAATATAAGTTCATACATTGACCCAAAATCTTACACAGGCATGAATGCCTTGTCATGTGTGGTGTTCATAATCAAATCTTATTTCCAGGAATCACAAGAATATTCTTCTTTTATGAAAACATTGATAAGTAATATATGTTAAGGGAATTTCATTATTCATGAGAAATGCTTTAGTTGCTATTTAATACAGCAAGGACATGTAGTTGGAAAATAGTCCAGTTAAAATAAGTTTTTTACTAACTAGGCATGGTGACACGTACCTGTAATTCTAGTACTTGGGAGGCTGAGGCAGGAGAATTGTTGCAAGTTCAAGATCAGCCTGGGCTGCATAGTGAGACCTTGTATCAAAAAGACAAAAAATATGTTTCTTGACTTAAAAATGGACATGGGAGATCCTAGGTGACATTAAATTATCATAGAATAATTGGATATATTTAATAGAAATGGAAGAAAGTTAACATCAATGAAGTGACAATCTATGGCTTGAGGAATATACCAAAACAAAATGGTATTTTATTCGAGTTGATTAATTTTTATACATCAAAATAAAAATCAGTATCTTTAATTTAAAGGGAACAGTATATATTTGGGAGGATGCTGAAATAGTGCCATTCACAGCTAAGAAATCATATCTGTTTACATTAACCTGGGTTACTCAATAGTAAATAGAAAAGATTTCTGCAATTACTTATGAATATATCAAAACATGAAATACACAATTACAAAAGAGAAATACTTAGCACTTCAAGAATTATTGTGCAACAACTTTAAAACAAACTGAATGCTAAAACAAAAGAATGGCTTTTTCTCAGCTGTTAAATATCAGATTATGAATTGTAGGGTGTCCATGTAAGTGGGACTTTGTTTTAGATCTCTTCTTGTACACTCAGTAGATCCCACTACTACCTATTTCTCAATTTACAGAGTGTTTGCATTCTGTCATGAGTAAAAGGCAGAACTCCCATATGTATCCTATTTACCTATAAGAAACTACTAATTTTTAATCAAAATCAAAATGATGACCCTTTCTTTCTTAACATAAAAATAAACATATGGCACATTTAATAAAGTCCTCAAGAAATTATGAAAATCAGTGCAAGCAAAAGTCTTTTAAAAAACAAATCTGATATTTTTCTCTGCACTTTCACTTATTAGCCAACTTGATATACATGGAATATGGGTATGATTTATAAAATAAGTTCCAAATATACTTTTTATTATTAATAATTTGTTACCTCAGTTGCATCTGATATTTATCTACTGGAAACCTTGACAAATGGTTCATAACTGTTTCTCCTAGCTACACTGTACTTTAGTGCAGTTTTATTATCTTTCTTGCTCTGGTATCATGGAATCCAAAGAGGTTATATCAGATCTCTGGTGCTGTGTCACAACAATACCAAAACATTCTCCATAACTTTACAGTTCCACAGAACATGTTGATGATCTACTATATTGATTGATCTATCAATGATCTATATTGATGATCTACTATATTGATATCGTTATTTGCAAGGTATAAATAATTAATTTCCTAAATGCATTGATAATATGAATGTGTGCCAGAGAATGAGACAAAAACTGCATTTCAATGAGAGATGCTGATGAAGACATGGGGAAAAGTGAACCCTGGCACACTGTTGAAGAGCCTGTAAATTGGCATAGCCATTGTGGAAAATAGTACAGAGGTTCTTAAATTTTTTAAGTTGAACTATCTTATGATCTAGCAACCATACCACTGTATACAACTGACTATACAAAATCATGATTAAGAGATATCTGCATTACCATGTTCATTAGAGTGTCATTCAAAATAGCCACCATAAATACTTCTATTAAGTGTCTATCAGTAGATAAAGAAATGTGTTATGTAAAAACATAATGGAATGCTACTCACTTTTGAAAAGGGAGGTTGTATCATTTTGCATAATACAGATAAACCTTGAAGACATTACATAAGTTGAAACAAGTACATAAAGTCAAAACCTGCAAGATCTTCACATACGGAGTCTAAAACAATCCATCTCATAAAAATGTGAGTAGAATGTTGATTACAGGGACTACACTGGGGTGGAGAGGGAATTAGTATGCTGTTCAAAAGATACAAAATTTTAATTACACAATATAAATTCAACATATCTATTCTGTGGTATGGAAGCTATAGCTAATAATAAAGTCTCAAATACTTAACAAATTGCTTTAAAAGTGCATTTCAAGTGTTTTCATCACAGGTAGAATCAATATGTGATGTATTTTGTATAATTTTAAAATATCACGTAATTAACTGGTTTTGTCAATTAAATGCATGCAAAATAATCTTAAAAATAAGAATAAATACACAGAAGTACCTACTACCTCATTAACACATTTCTGGGGTCTGTTTCTACTTGGCAAGTTACTATGCAGTTTGTTTGTAACCACTGAGAAAATGAAACTTTGTCCATTTATTCAGCAACCCCAAAATTGCCAGCTTTAAGAAATCTCAATGCAGAGCAGACTCTACAGCTGGTACCGTCTGCAGAGAGATAAGCTTTGCCAACTGACTTCATAATTTAGTATTTTCAGTAGTATTACAAGTTTTTGTGACAGATTGGGATCTTCCATGAGGCTTCTGGAAGCCCTAGTAGGATCATTTGGAGACCTTAGGCATTTTGCCACAGTATTTTGTTAATAACCAGGCTTATGTTAATAACCATTCCTTGGCTTTCCTCCACACTTCTAGGAGAGAGTGATATACTGAACTGTAGATACCTGTTAACTATGTAATTTGAATGGCCTATCATGTTTTGATTGCTCTGACTATCACAACCAAATAGACAATCTGGATTGGTCTCCATAAATCCTGAAATCAGAAGCAAGTTGTATGACCAGATTTATCACATGTCCAGTGTACCTGACTTTGCTTCATTACCATCCTTCTCACCATAGACATTTATAGCTTCCTATGCCATTCCCAAGGAGCAACTGAATGAGAAGGCAAACTGTGAACTTCCTTTTCCATTGATATTCCACAATGATGAGACTGCTGCAAAGAGAGTACTCTATCATTGTGATGTGACTGTGCAATACAATGAAGAAGGAAACACCTTTAATGAGAGCACACCATGTATATATTTTGTTCTGATATTTACTTGATATTTTATGAGAAGTATTTATGAAAAAATGTTTTATGAGAAGTACCAG
This sequence comes from Cavia porcellus, assembly GCF_034190915.1. Lineage (NCBI taxonomy): Eukaryota > Metazoa > Chordata > Mammalia > Rodentia > Caviidae > Cavia > Cavia porcellus. The sequence goes on along the minus strand of NW_026947496.1, from coordinate 40,839,821 downwards.
TGGTTTGATCAGATGACAAAAGTCTTGGGAGAAAGTATGTTTAGGAACAGGCTTAGTAGTACTGAAGAAAGATAAGAGTATCAACTAAGATTCTTTGAATATGTGTGACCAGATGAGTACACAGAAAGTCATCCTCTTTGTTAAAAGTTCTTAAAAATTCCATCGATTCCATGACCCACAGTTTGATAACAATTCACTCCCCAACAATTTCAGTGTCATTCAATGGACTCTTGATTAAAGACCATGATAGTACATGGAAAAACCGTATATTTGAACAACAGATCTCCACTTGCACTTATCGAAAACATGATATATTTGAATGGGAGGTGAATACCGAACATTTTCCTGGCTATGAAAAAGTGTTTTTTCTTATTGGCTGTGTTTCTTTTGTGTACACATAGTTGAAAAACACAGATAAGAGAAAAAGTGATAGTATCTTTAAAATCTTCCCACATATCCAAATATTCTTGGCACTTACTGTGAAACAAAAAAGACAAAGGATAGAATATGGCATAAAAAATACCATTTAGGGAGATGAAGGTCTTTGATTGCCAATTGTAATTTTGGCAGTTGATTTTAGAAAACTATTTAGGGTTGCTATTGGCATTTCTGTTAAATCAGTGTTCTCAACCATGACAGCATAATAGACTCCCTGGGAAGTTTAAGAAAATCACCAAAACCTATGACTTGTGAGCTTCAAATTCACGAGTACTTGTCTTTGCAAAGTCTTCCCTTGGATATGCCATGAGCATGTCAATTTAAACATCTGCTTAAGGTTCAAGTTGTTATATTCCACCTGAAATTTTCAGTTTCCATATTCATTAAATATACCAAATCTATTTAGCTCATCCTACAAGTTATTGTTTCAATTGAAGCCAGGACTACAAATTGTTAGTCTTACTAAAGTTGCATGTGCATCTTTCTAAAGCATAAGGCAGTAAAATTATTCTTACAAAGAAAATACTGCAGTCTTATGCGCAGTCTTTAACAACTTCCTGATCCTTAGATTAAGGCCGAAGTCCTTACCAATATTTATCTCAAAGATGTTTTCCTAATTGTCCTTCAGCATCTTCAGACTAGATTAAGGCTGCCCATTATATGTTCTGGTAGCACTCTTCATTATTCCCAATTATCATCCAGCTATTTGCTTTTATGCTTACTAGTATTACACAAAATTCATGCTTTTCATTAAGCTGTAAATGATGTAATGAACCAATTCTGACTTAGTTATGGCTGTATTCTCTGTATTTAGCTCTGTACAGACCAAAACTTAATTGCTTTATAAATGAGTAAATGAATGAAGGTAAATAGTTCTGAGCAACCAGTAGTCCAAGAAGAAGATAAAAGGTAAAGCATTTTAATTTTTATAATTTTGTTCAGTGTTTTAATCTAAATCAATGGATAATGCAATGAAAATTATAGAAATGGAGGTAAAATAATACAATTGTAGAGAAATAAAGATATTCTTATTTAAATATCAATATTTATATAAAAATAAAGGTTAAGCAAAAAATTTAGTTGATCTATTAATTATAATATAGCATTATTTAATTGTTGGAAATATGTTTGATTCCTCCTATGATGACAACTACCCTATGGACTCAGTAGAACATCTCTACCTGCTTTTAAGTTGAAACTGCGCCCTAGTAGAGGTTACCGCATGCGAATTAGATTTTCATTTACCTTCTTTTCTATCATAACATTACTAGAATGCAGGAATTTCTTCCCTTGGGAGGAAAGATTTTTTTCTAAACTAAATTAAGCTTTTCCAAATCAACAAGAATTTGTTTATCAATTCCAATAAGTCATTCAAAACAGTGATAGAAAACAGAAATATCTTAACTCCAATGTGGCAGTCATGGCAGGTACTCTGAAACTGCAATGAGTCCTCCCCCAACTGGTAAGATACGACATTCCTAATGAGTGGGTGCTAAGACTCATAATCTCTTCCTGCTTTGTCCAGATTTCCATGATTTAATAAGTTGCAGAATTTTACCTAAGGCCTTGCCTAGTAACCCTTGAGCCCACCCTTTTCTCAGTAAAGTAATGCCTTTTACATTTGTTTTTGCCTCTAGAAACAATTACCTCCTCCTGCAACATTACATTAAAGTGCTTTGCCTCTTAATCTGCCAAGAATTTCCTTAAGGTTTCTTACAGGTAGTACAGGTAATCTCTTTGGTCAAGACCATAATGCCAAGTAAAATAAATCAGATAAAGGTTAAATATCAGATTGTTTCTCTATACAAAAACCAAAGTATAAATAAGGTCAAATAAATAAGATCAAAATAGAATAAAGATGATTGGAAACAGGGAGGTAGACTCTGTGGTGATGGAAGGGGTATCTGGTAAAAGAGGGAAGCAGAGTGGAGGCAAGGGGAAGCAAAAATAAAGATGTGAGACATACATGTACCAATTCCCCAAGATAAGTATAATTATTATGTATTACAGGCACATACCAAATATTTTAAATTAAATTAAAGAAATTATACTGTCCAGGGGTGGGGTGAAATTAACTCACAATGGAAAGAGTGTTACATAATATCTATTGGAGTGGATGATTTTTGCATCAAGCACAATGTGTGCCTCCATGAAGAGAGGAAATCATGTGAGTCATACAAAGGCAGCTTCCTCTCTATAAGGAGGTGTCTCTACAAGGAGAACAAAGCTGCTAATGCACAGAACTTCACATGCCCACCGAGACCTAACGTATTTTGCATTATAAACTCTGCCCACCTCTCTGTAGTCTTCTTTGCCTATACCACAATGATCAGCTATATCCTATAGAACATCACTCTGAAGAGTTCTTCAAGGATAAATGTTCCATTATGGTCAGTTTTAGGTATTGTCAAGAGTGCCCTTAATCCTCCACCGTGCTGTAAAGACAGCTATATGAACTGTAAAGAGCATCTGGACTCCGGATGTCACTGCAACATTTCAGCATCCTGAATGATCATATGATTTTTTAAAAGGCAATTCCCATCACTTATATTCACCACCAGAAAATACATGCTATCAAATGTAACACATTTTATTACAAAGGGAAGAATCGACTGATTTTCTCCCCAGGCTTTGAGGATGCTTTCTTTCCAGTTTTTGCAATCTCAGCATGGTTGCCTAGATACTCAGTCTAGCTGTGTATTATTCTGATTAGAGAGAAATTTAGAGATTCTTTAAAAAGTGATCTATCATCTAGAAATATTATCAACCCTCCCATACACTGATTGTCAAGTGGCAGATTGAGCATTATTATTTAAAAATGGTTTTTCACTACAATAAAAGAAGATCATGATTTTCCATATTATCAGCCTTCTTTTGACATCTATGAACTAAATTTAGGGAATCTTCTTTGGGTTAAAATGTGTTCAGTGGATTTGGGGAATTGTGGAAGTGGGAAGTGAGGAAACAGTAGACTAGGAAATTTTCTTTCACAATTTAAAAATCACCAAGTGTTACTGTGTATGATTGACCACCAAAAGAAAAGGACAAAATGCCTCAAAATAAACATTTTTGGAAAACTTTCTAATTACTATATCTGTGTCTGATATTGTTATTTACAAATACTGAAGTAATAGTTCAGTTAATGTAATTTGTAGCAATTTCACAAAATAAAAATATATAACTACAATGCACACAGTTATATAATTCATGTTTATTGAAGATACAATTTGCATATATTCAGCTACATCTGTTTAAACTGTTGTTTGGTAACCTGTAGTGTACATCTGTGATATCATCTCCTTAACTTAGAGAGCTCAGGTACAAAACACGTATAGGTTTTCATGTGTCCCTTTGAAGTCTCTAATTCTGCTTCCCATGACTTTATTCCAAACATGCACAGATCCACTTTGTGTCACTATAGATTAGCATATATATATATATATATATATATATATATATATATATATATCATAGAGGAAATACTTATTTTTCTGACTTTTTTCACTTTACACAATCATTTTGAGATTACATGTGCTGTTGCATGCATCATTGGCTCATTCCTTTCAATTTTAGAATCTGGAATATATCATATTTTTGGTTTCTTCATTTGTGGTTGAATCTTAGACTTATTCTCTGTTTTCTGCTATCAAAAATCAGGCTTCCATAAACAGTCATAGTATTTTCATGGATATAAGGAGAGGGCATTTTAAAGATATCTCCAAAGTGTTTCCTAATCTTTTTGTGCAATGTTGCATTGTCAATAAAAATGCACAGAAATGCCAATTGTTTCATATCAAAGTCAGTTATTTCAAAATTCTAGCCATTCTAATAAGACTATACATTGTGATTTTATATGGCTCCTGAATGACTAATACATTTGAGCTGTTTTCTTTTTTCTTATATATTTAACCTTCTACCTTCAGTGGAGTATCTACTTAAAAATATCTGAAAATTTTAATTTGATTATCTGTTTCCTACTATGGAAGTTGGAGTGTTCTTATATATGTTCCTATACAGTATATCAGTTCCCTTATCAGATAAATCCTTGGAAATATATTTCTGGTATTTTTTCCACTATCTTTATAGTACCACTCAGTGAACAGTTCCTCATGTTGATGAGGTTTAATTTATATTTTCCTTCTGGGAGTTCCATTTATGGTGACATATTAAACAACCTTCACTTAGATTGACATTAAAAAATAGTTGTGGCCTGAAAACCATACAAGTTTTGGTTTTAAAATGATACCTTAGATCTTTTATTACTTAACTTTTGTTAAGTTCGAGTGTTTCATTTCTATTCTGCATGTCTTTAACTTTAAATATGTAAAATATTGCTATAATAATCACTCCAATGATTTTACCTACTAAGTTTAACTTATGTGTCAGTTCAAACTCATTTTGATTGATTGATTTTTCTCTTAAATATAGACCTGTTTTCCTGATTTTTATATGTCTGGTTATTTTTTATTGGCTTTCAGACATTGTGAAATTTTCATTTGTTGGGTTCTTAATAATTTCATTTTATTATGAGTTTCTGTGCTTGATTTTTGGGTGTAGTTAAGTTATCTGGAAAGAATTTTCACTCCTTTGTATCTTGATTTTAAGAGTTGGAAAGATCCGAAATATAATTTTATCTAATCTGTTCACACACTAATGACCCTATACAATGGCCAAGAATTGTATCTGTTATCTATCAATCCTGACTGCTGGGCAATAATGTTCTTTCTGATTCTCTGACAGTCATTTCCCAAGTCCTGGGAGATTCTTCAAGTGTGCGGTAATTCATAATACTGAATATTTCAGAGGAACTTCTGCATAATCTAGAGTATTTTCTATGCATTTCTGTTCTGTCCAGTATTCTGTCTTACAAACCTTTACTGTCTTACTGTTTCCTGAGTTCAGTTTCCTCTTCTCAGTCCTGGAAGTCTGCTGGTCTTTGCCTGGGTTCCTGTCCCCTGCAACCTACTCGGAATATTCTCAGATAACTACTCTACAAACATCACATGGCTTTTTTTTTTTGGGGGGGGTGAATCTGTTCGTCTGATACCATTATCCTTTATTGCCTAATGTATAGCATCCTGAAAAACATCATTTCAGTTTCATGTACTTGTTTTCTGATTTTATATATTATTGTGTCAAGGATGAGATTCAATATACTCTCCATTTCTCTATTTTGGCCAGAAATAATTGTCCACTACATTTTTACTTCTTATTTTTCCAAATGGAAAGTGGCTATAATTAAATTGCAATTATTAACTCTTCACATTGCAATCACTAAAGTTGCCATACATATTGTCTTCTGTAATCAATATTCTTTATACATTACATCACTTTATTATAATCTTGTGTTGAATGTGATGAGTCTCAAAATAAGTTGGTTTTGAAAGAGACATCCTGATCAGTTATTTTAAGAACAAATTCAGAATGTACACATGTGTCTCAGTTACTTTTCTCTCATTGTTGAGACAAAATACCTGACCCTCAAAGTGAAGCAAGGGATGGTTTATTTCTTACACTTTTGTAGGTTTCATTCCATATTGAGCTGGCTTAAAGAAGCAAGGTGGCATGTTGGGACAGCTGTTCATGGCCACTACAAACATCAAGCATGAACAGATCAAAAGAGAAAAGACATGCTTTCTTCTTGCCTTATACTATATGTTGGCTCTGCTCCTGTAGGTGCAGCACTCACATTTGCCAATCCCGGTGCTAGACAACAAACCGATCACAAATGCTAGATTCAGCTGTGTCCATGATTGCTTGAGATTTGGGAGGCCCATTAGAACACAAATTATAACAACATGTGAGAGCAAAGTGTGACCTTGCACCATTTCCTGGCCTCTGCTGTGGGCTGTGAGCACTGAAGGAGGTAGCACAGTTGGGAAAAAAAAAAAAAAAAAAAGAACAAACTCACTGAGGAGCATACTCAGAGGTATGAACAAAAACGTAATTAAAGTTGACTGTGTAGGATGTAAAGGAAGAGATTTGGGGGAAAAAGAACAGGAATAGAAATAGGCACAGAAATAAAAGAAAAGCAGAGATAAAAAGGAGACAAATAATTTCATCTGAAGTTTATTAAGGATACTTCTTCAAATTATGAAACATCCAATTGACCATTTATATTATCAGTATTTTATATTTGTGTGTCCCTTGTGCATTTCAATTATTTTTTTAAAAAAGTAGTAATAGAAATAAGTAAAACAAATAAAGTTAAGGGGGAAATCAGATCAATTTATACAATCCAAAGTTAGACTTTTTTATTCATGGATTTTGGTAACAAATTCCTAGTAGTTATGCCCATAAAAGTAATGGAAAATTTAAATTCAAGTTCAAGTCTTTCAAACATACATGTATATTAATAAACTGTGAAATCATATAATATTAGCATATATTAGTTAAATTTTTAAATATTGACCCTAGAATGAAACATGAATTGAAAATTCCTAATCTTTTACAAAGACTGTGTTTGCTAAGTTCTTCTTTGCTCATGGTGTAATTATATTCAGTACATACTCCATTTAGCAGAAACCAGGAAAAACCCTCTTAAAATATGATATCCTGGGATAAAAACAAGAGCACTGTCTAAAAGACTAAAAATACACTAAAAAAATTCAGGCCGTAAGAATAAATCAGCCAGGTGTCATGATCCACACATGGAATCCTAGAATTCGGGACGCTGAAGCAGGAGGATTGCTGTGATTTCAAGGTCAGCCTTGGCTACATATGAATTCAAGAGCACCCTGAACCTCTGAGAATTATCCTGTCTCAAATAACAGTGGCAATAACTACATCCACCTCCAATTTAATTAACCACAACTGCTCAGCTATTGGAAGGAAATTATTATAATTTTAAATACTTCTTATAAAAGATGTAATTTAAAATAAAACAAGCTATTACATGAACAAAAACAATATTTATGAGAAACAAATATAATGAGGCAATATGGATTGAAGGAATAGGGACATGGTTCACACAGTATAGTACCACTACACTAGCTGAGTAACTAAAAATAACTAAATAGAAGTAGAGGCAACAAAAGCAAAATAAAATGTTATTTTGTATCACACTACTTTCAGATTTTGCACAAAAGTGATTTAAAAAAACATAAAACACAGATCATAATGCAATTCTTCCTCCAGATCAGTCCAGTGTGATTTGTGTGTGTTGCTATAGAAAGACATCCACAGCTTTACCCTCCTGATACGATACATAATACAGTCTTAGAGCATTGGAGATAGTCAGCAAAGTTTATCTTTATTTATTGATTAAGATCATAAACTTTAGAAAATATTATCAAGTCAAAGAATATCACAGAGAAGATGTCTAGAAAATTATTCCTTAAACTTAGAACTACCTATTGGGTCACAAACTAAAAATTAAAGCTAAAGTCTTCCTGTCTAGCCAGATATATGAAAGTATAGACTTGGGTAGTTTTCAGGAGAAGTTTTATTTGTCTCATTTTGCAGTTCAGCTGGCCTTAAGCTCACTTTGTAACTCAGGCTGGTGTCAAACTCAAAATGATCCTCTTGCCTCAGCCTCCCAAGTGCTGTCAGCAGAATTTTAATATGGAGTAATGTATGGAGCCTATGATTCCGTTAAATATTGCCTTGGTTACTTTTCTCTCATTGCTGGGACAAAACGCTCAACACTCAAAAAGAAGGAAAGAAAGCTTTATTTAGCTCACTGTGAGTTTTAGTCCATAGTCAGCTGACTCAAAGGCAGTGTGGCATGGCATAGGGGCAACACTTCAAGGAAGAAGCAAGCAAAAGCAGCCAGAGTAAAAGTGGGGAGTACATGTCTCTTCTCCTCCCTTATAATGCAAGTAGGTTACCCCACTCCAGGGAAAGTGTAGCACTCACACCACCTCTTTGCCCTTCTCTTGCAGAGGATGAGTATATTTACAAAGTAAGGGTCCTGGCTCCCTGCTGATTCTCTTAGTTAAATTTCTAAACTTCTCAGGTTTACACAATGTAACACCCATAACAATCCACTCCTTGTCAACTTGGCAACTGGACACATTTCTTTAAACCAGTTTCCAGATACAAGACATGCTTATTCTTAACACTTCACAACTTGAACATCATAACATAGGTTTAGCAATCCTTAAGAACCAGCATTAAGTCTATCATTATATTGCATTAGAATCGTAACATTTTGCACTGTATCACCAAGGACTCATACATCCCTTTATGCAAAAGGCATTTAATCCATCTGAAAGAATTACCAGAGTCCTAACAGTTTCAGCATTTCTGAAAAGCTCATGTCCCAAGTCTCCTCCAGGGTGTAAGGTAAGCCTTAGCTGCAAGTCCTGTAAAAATGAAATAAAGTTAAACCTTTCCAGAATTCAATGGCACAAGATAAACATTCCCATTCCAAATGGTAAAAACAGGGTGATACAAATTACTGGGACCAAGGCAAGTCCAAAATTCAGCATGGAAAATGTTAATTCCTGTAGTTGCACCTCTGGCATCTAAAGCAATGTGTGACAAATTGTGATCTTCAAAGAGCTTATGTGGTTCTGCCTCTACAGAGCTTCTGGTGGTTGTCACTCCCATAAATGTACTTTCTTAGACGTACTTCTCTCTCTCCCAGAAATTTCCTTAATTTGGTGATCCATGTTCCTAGTTTTTACAAACCTCTGGGCTCTCTACAGCACCTTCAGATTCACACTCATAGCTTCACACATTGCTCTTTCAAGTACATACTGCCTGGCTTCTCAGGCTTTCTTAAATCAAAGTTTCTACTTTTTACTCAGAACTCCTGCATTTTGTATGCACCTCAAACCAGCACTATATGGATGATGCCAAGGTCCGCTGCCTGTTGGAGCAGTAGCCAGGCTTTCCTCTCTCTTGGCTGTCAGAATCAAGTGCCTGAATTGCTGAGTACTCTGAACCTGATTCTGAGGAACAGGTTCTATAGGTTGCTGCCATTCTGGAACTTGGTGCAGCTGCTGCCATTCTGGAACATGGTGCTCTGCAGTTTTTATCTCAGAGCAAAGTCTTTCACTTTTGCAGGTTTGAGGCTGCAGTTGTTTGAAACTTGCTACTTTTTGTGATGTGCTCAGACTGTCTTTTCTATTTTCCTATTGTTTCTCATTAATAGAAATTTCCTCAGCTCTATCTTTGCAATCCACAGCTTCATTATAACTTCCTTTCTGACCAAACTCACAATGGTTTAAATCATTCTGCTGGGCTCTTTGCTCTTGATTTGCAATATAAATCTAAAAGGCCCAACAAAAGCCATGCCACAACCTCAACATTTGACTGAACTGAAATTTCTTCTGCCAGATTAATTAGTCCATCACCCTCAATCTTAGTCTCATGAAAAGTTTCTGTACATGAGCAAAATTCAGACAAACTTTCTGCCAAGCCATAACACACATCATCTGGAGTCTAGAATGCAGTCCTTCTTCCCAGAAGAAACCTCCCAAGCCTGGTCTTCACTGGTTTTCTGGTCTCCTGAACTCTATGCAGAATCTCCCCTACAGAATAGCCTAAGCTGTTTCAGTGCCCGTCTTACAGGGAACATCTCCCAACTTTTCCAAACTCTTTCTCCATCCATTTCCAAAGAGTCTTGAACCATGTGGTAAGCTACAGTCACACCAACAGCCCCACTCCTGGTACCAAATTCTGTGTTGGGTACTCTTGTCTCATTGCTGGGACAAAATCCCAACATCTAAATTGAAGGAAGGTAAGGTTTATTTAGCCCACCGTGGAGATTCAATCCATAATTAGCTCTCTCCATGGCAGACTGGCAGGGAATAGGGGCAATGCTTCAAGACAGAAGCCAGCAAAAGAAAACTGAAGCAAAAATGAGGAGAACATGCCCCTTCTCTTCTCTTATATTGTAAGCAGGCTACCTACACTTCAGGGTGAGTGTAGCATTCACACCAGCTCTATGCGCTCCTCTTGCACAGGCTGAGGATATTTATGAAGTAAGAATCCTGGGTCCCTGCTGAATCTCTCAGTTAAATTTATAAACTTCTTGAGTTGATAACAGTGTAACAATCATAGAAAATATATAAATAATAAAGCATTTAAAAATAATTGCATATTCAAAATTATACACCCCTTTCTTAATAAATGCGTATATTCTACCCTCTCTAAGTATGTAGAATAAAGAGAGTCCAAAGGAAATTGCACCTCTAGAGCTTTGTTTAAGATACAACAGAATAGAACAATAAAGTTATAACTGATAACCGTGAATCCTCTGACAGTTCTCTCCTAGTAAATTTTTGTGTAAAGTTAAATTGTATCACGGCTCCCATTTGACTAGAAAAGATAGTGATATACATCTTCATAATAAAGTTTGTTGCTACCCTAGAACTTTGGAAATGTTTACCAGTTTCCAATATCAACTGGATTCTGAGAAGTTCCTAAAGGACCTCAGGTTGAAGAGGCTGATGTTTAAATTACCCAGAGACCCATAGTGCATGCTCTGTCTTTAATGTCACTGCCTATAGCATATTAAATTCCAAAGTAGTAAAATTTAAAATTTAACATGAATGCAGTTAGCTTTCAAAAATATAGTTATTAGCGTACTTTATTTTACTAAACGAATATTTTTTCACAATTTCAGTTAAAGCCCTCCTTATGCAAGAAAATACATCTTTAAAAATTGTATAAATGCAAATAATTAGCTCTCTCTGAGGCACAGTGGCAGCTACTTGTTTCCAAGTAGATGCTGAAGAAAGAAGGGATAATTTTTTATTTTTTTGTCTTCTTGAAGCAGGGTCTCTCTATGCAGTTCAGACTGGCCTTGAGCTCACTTTGTAGCCTAGGCTAGTCTCAAACTCGCAATGATCCTCCTGCCTCAGCCTCCCAAGTGCTGAGGTTCCCAGAGTGAGCCACCGCTAGAAGGGGTAACCTTAAAATATGGGGAGGAAAGAAGGAGACATGGGTCAGAGGTTATAAAGTACATGTAGGACGAATAAGTCTAGATTTAATGTACAACACATGGACTATCAGTAACAAATCTTTATGTAATGTCAAATGAGTAAATTTTACCTGCTTACACCCTAAAATCAAACCAAAAATGTGTAAATGTAGAAATATATAATATGATGAATATGGTAATTTATCTGAGATATGGCTCTTTTTACTGTCTACATATGTAATATAACATCATATTCTATACTTTAAGTAGGCAAAATTAAAATTAAACTTTTTAAAAATACAACATCAATGACCGCTGTTAATTTTTATTGTCAATGTGAATAAAACTATTATTAAGAATGTCTAATGAGACTACGCACAAGCAAAATTAATAATTTCAGTAGGTAAAACATCTAAATAAGTTAATTAACAGACTTTACTTAAAGGTTCAAAATTTAAGGAAATACACTTTTACACTTTCATGAAATGTGTGAATTATATAGAAAAATTCTGTTCATTATCATATATGTAATATATATATATATATATGATACTGTCTTGCTGTTTTGACTTTGAAACTGGTTAAGCCGAGAGTATTACTACATTTTTTGTACAACATTCTAGCTTTCATATAGATACATAAGTTACTTTTTCATCTCATTTTAGTAAAGAGAATTGAGATTTGTACTTTATATCTTTGACTTGGAAATGCCATGGGTACTGCTCTGTTCTTCACTGAAGATAAGACATGCGGAATTGATTTTCCAGAGCCATCCAAATATTAGAAGCAAAAGATCTGTTTGACCCATTTATTTTTCTTACAAAGTTCACATCTACAGTTTCTCTGCTATCTAAGAGTTATATCAAGATTTTGACATTTCAGTGAATAAAATTTCTAAACGATAACTAAGAATTTTCTAGCAAGTTTATAGTTTGTAGAAGTGAGAAACTGTCCTTGGTGGAAAGTAGTTTAGGAGCAGACAAACACATTTTAACTTTCAACATGGAAATGTACTAATAAGTCTTATTCATCCTAGAGGTTTCACTGTTCCACGCCTTTCCAGGATACTTTTGATGATAATCAGAATCTTGTTTCTGTTGATATGAAGGTTGATTCTCATCATGAAGTTCACCATGATATGGCTACCGGCCAGGTTTTTCTTAACATGAACTTTATTATAGAGACATGAATATCTTCTGATACGTTTTTACATTTCATTATGATGCACACAACCTTCCTTGATCATAGAGTTTTACATATGTGTAGTTTGTTTTATCTTGCCCTAATGACAGTGTGAATTTTACCTTTTAATTGTAACTGAACCTTTGCCATTCTTCAGCTTTTTAAAAGATACTTTTCATGCTTTTGTTCTCATTATTAGCATTTTCTGATTTTTACCATGGATCTTTCACAGTTGGACAAATTTTTATTTTGTGTGTTTTATTTTTAGCCATATTGAATGAATTTATGAAATTTTGCACGTTGAAATAAACCCAGATTGCCTTGGCTTTCAGCTTAGAACTTCTCTTCTCTGTTTCTGTATCAACAGATTCTTCCAACATACTGCACCTGGTACCAAAAAGATATATTTATGTATCACTATGTTCTTTTATTCATTTGTGGCATACTTTACAGGAAAATAATTAAATGAGCCTGCCATTTTTGCCACTTTTTGTGAACTCTTAGTATCCCACCCAGCCTCGTTATAAATTATACCCATTTTTAGACTTTGAATGCTATTTATTTTTACGCAACAGAGATATTTCAGAGGAAAAGCATGGCAAAAACTTGAGGAAAATTAATTGTGAAAAATGTTCAGGCTTTGAATGTAAGTGTATCCTGTACATTTCAATTAACTATGTAAAAATAATTTTGAGTAAAAGGAAAATAAAGTTTTATGTATACTATGGAAATACAGTTATAATTTGCAATTTTTCCTTGTGTATCCAATGAGAATAGAGGCAATGATAAGTGAGGTTTTCTGTATAATAGGTATTACTTAAACTTTTTCCAAAAGTATGCAAAATGTTTCGGAATCATCTAGGTAGTATGTGCTTGTTAAAGTAAAAATCATTCTGTGGCAAATCAATAATGTTAATCCTGAAACATCTTCTCATGTTGAACCAAGAAAAATGATGAACTAATATTACAAATTCAGTATTTTTCTTTTTCTTTTTTTTTTTGAAGGCACATGGAATTAACAAAGGGTATACTGATAGTTTTGCAGAGAAAAGCATGGATCTTCCTCAAGAAGAAGAGTTCTCAACAATTGGAAGGCATTGGAAGGTCCAACCAAGAAATCTTCTGGAGCTTTTTGCCTCTAATCAAGAAGTTGTCCACAGCTCCAGCTGTTCTTTGGTAGAGCAGATGGTATTAGACAGTATCTGTGATTACTTGAGTAAACTACTTCCCTTGTTCATTAAAATCTCTGCCTTGACCACTATGACACTGCCAACGCTCTCCTTACTTTTAAAACATTTGGACAGTTAATGAAATTCTAAGGGCAAACATTCTTTTCCATGTCACTGTTTCCTGAAGTGTGCTTACAATAATGAGACAACTGGCAAAACATCTGTGAAATGACGATGCACTAACACAGACACTGAGTTTATTTACATATATAGCTGGTTTCATTCTCAGGATATTTCAATTATACTTGATGACTTGTAGAGAATGAATCTTATAAATTGGTTTTAGAAATTGGTTTTAGCTATGGAGCTCTGACTTATACTGTAGGCAAAACATATCAGCAGGTAAAGTGTCTTCTCTAAGTACTGTTGCCTTTTTCTCAATAAACATTTTATTATCTATGTACGCATTCTGTAAAGTAACATAATTAATATTTTATGTAAGCAAGAATCTCCTGCAAGAAAATGAAAATTGTCTGTGTGCTTTCCCATATGTGTGTGTAGACTATAATTTTAAATTAAAAGCTGTGATGATTAGACAATCTTTGGTATATATCATGAGTGATACTGCCTGCCATCAGCCTTGGCATACTCCTATCACACAACAACCTTGGAGCTGTTTTGTGATCCATACAACAGCTGGGTGACCCATAGAGCAGTTGTGTGATCCACATAAATCCAGAAATAACTATTATCATATTTAACTTCTTTTATACCCTTTTGATCATTTAAATATGAGGTCAATAATTTAACTGTAAGGCACTTTAGAAAAAACAATGAATACAATGAAATGTTTCTTATGTTTTTGTTAAATAACACATCAAATATACATTTGAAATTATATAAACTTTCAAAGCTTTAAAAAGTTTACTGATACAATTACATATGTATCTAATCTATAACTAGCATTATTGATAAGATTTTAATGCATAGAGTCTTAGTCAGGTACTGTTTTTAAATATATTCTAATATTGAAATTCCAATAATTTAATTGAGTTTTGTGTCCATATCAATAAGATACCTAGATTACTTCAGAATACATTATCATTTTCTCTATAGGTTATCAGTTATAGAATCTTACAAATAAACAGGACATATATATTTTAACTATTTATCCATGTATATCATGTGCATAATATTCTATATACACACAAACGTAGTCATTTAAACATGCTATGCATGCGTGCACATACATGTTTCTCAGTCTTATTTTTTATACACTTGGAAAACCTTAAATGTTTGGTTTGGACAAATAATTGGTCAAATAATTGCATATGTAAAATCAATGAGATGTTTTATATGAATTTTTGGTCAAATTTGTTTGAATCAGTTGATTTCAATAACATTTTATTTACTTTTTATACTTAGTTGTTATAAGATAATTAAATTTTTAAATCAAAGTTTAGATTACTATTTTCTCACCTATATTTGCAATTTTGTTAAATAAAATTATTGATAGTATTTATTTATAATCATATTAACTACACAATATCAGAAATTCCTTTTAAAATACAAATGTTATGTATATGTGACCCATAATATTTTGCTCATGTATATATGTATACATGTATTCATAGATTTGTTATTATGCATTTTGAAAAATCTTAACACCTTCTGTAGTTGAAATCTTTCATTTCTTCCTTGACTCCTGTTTCTTCCTTTATTTTTATTTATTTATTTATTTATTTTTGGTACTAGGGATTGAAGTCATGACCTCATGCTTATCCACTGCTTGAGCCACTGAGCTAAATTCCCAGCCCTTATTTTTTATTTTTATGTGAATGCCTTACTATATTAGTTACTGATTTAAATAGCATATTTTCATGTTCTACATATGAAATCATTTTCACTGGTCATTTTCACCATAGCATAGACTAATTTTGTTCATATCTACTTTTATCTAATATTTAGAATTCACTTCTTAATTTCCAAAACAAAAATATTATTTGAATTTTTAGATTTTGGAAAGGAGTGAAATAACATAATTAAACTGTAAAAAATAATTGTAAATATTTTCCATCTGGAAAGTTTTGTGTCAGTTCATCTAGTCTTTGTCATATCTTTATCTTTCTTCTCACATTTTTGATAAGTACATATTTGTAGTACATGTTGTAGTACAATGTTTACTTTCCTTGTTGTGAGTTAATACTTTGCATAATTTGTCTTAATTGCTTTTTGTCATCTCCTTTTTTTTCTTTCCACCACCCCATCCATCTCTTGATTTCTTCATTTTGTATATATTTGCAGCAAAAAGCCTATAAGTATTTCCATTCTGTCCTGCTGTCAATTGTTTCCTTTTTGCGTACGTACATAACTAAACATACATATTGCATATCTCTATATATAGGTGTATAGATAGTATATATCTATATATCTATCTGTATCTATATATATATATCAGGAATCAAACTCAACATTTTGTGCTTGTCAGGCAGGCTCTGTGCCACTGAGCTTTATCCCTAGTCCAATAGCTTGTATTGATATAAGCTATTGCATTTTCTGATTTAATAAATAGCAGATAGCAGGCATAGATAACAAAAGAGACAATCACTTTCTACTTGAAAAAATTTCCAAAACAACAGGGCAGGTAATTGGGAGTATTTAGAAGCATTTCTCTCCCAAATGTCAACATACTGCTCTGTAAATTATTACTTCTACAAATGTATAGCACACAACCATTCCCTTTCTAGGTATCTTCTTAAAAAAGCTAAAGGTATCATATTAAAATAGTTCTTAAGAGCTAAAGATATCATAATACATACATGCATGTCTATGTTTATAGGAGCAGCACAATGAATAGTAAATATGTCTTGAAAGAAACTCATGAGTCCATTAACAGATGAGTAGAAAAAGAAATATACGTATATATGCATGCATATGTATATATTAATGATAAAAGGGATAAATTTTAATAATTTGTAGGAAAATAGACGAGCATTCTGATCATAATGTTCAGTGAAGTAAACCATACCATGAAGACTAAATTTTGAATGGTTTCTTTTATACAAAAAATCCAAAGTACAAGTAACTAAAGAGCAAAATGAAAGTCGAATGTAGGAAACAAAAAAGTAGACATTTTGCACGTGAGAAGCAGATCTAGGAATAGAGAAAAAGAGAAGGAAATGGAAGAGAGAATAAATAAAGAGGAATTGGATTGTTATACACAAGTAGAAATTTCTATGTTGGATATACTTATTAATATCTATTAGTAAAAATTAAATTATAATAAAAACTTTTCAGAAACTAAAACATTTCCAACATCAAATTTTTCTAACATATTTTATATAGTCTCTTCTTCTAAGCACTAATTAACTCCCATGACAAAGCTTAACAAACCAAAATCACTTAATCTTTAGTAAAGTGTGCAAGTGTGCACGTGCTATATTTTTCCATGTAATGTTCTTGGTAAAACCTAACTTCTGGCTTTTACAGAATCATGAGTTCAATGGGAATGCAGATGAGGGCACATAATTCTTCCTAAAGACATGGTGTAGAAAGACTTAGAAACGGATAATAGTCATGGAAGGAGAACAGGGACGTGAAAAGTTTTGTCTTGGGCGCCAGTCTTATTATTATCTTCTACTGAACTGTCCTGATGATGCTGTATAGGTGGCACACGACTGTGCATGGTCAGGAGGGAACCAGTTACCTTAGACTAGCAGGACAGCACTCACAGCAGTGATTGCCATCATAGACCCCAAACCTATGTAACGTTTTCATTCTTGAATAGGTACAGTGGATCGGAATCTCAACACGTGAACACATTAAGTACTGTCATTCAATTTTGTATGAGCTAAAATAGGCTCATGAGTCATCCACCACCATATTAAAAACGACAGAAAATAAAAGGCAGTTTAACAGCTTGTTTCAAAATAACTTGCTTTTCACAAAAAAGATAAATTGAATTAATTGATATAGTGATCTGAAGTTTACAATAGCATATAATAGTCTGTATGTAGGTTTAAACATTTTATTTCCACAACAAAAGCACATTATTTAAAAAATTCAAATGTAATATCTCTCTCTTTATTCGTCTCTTTCTCTTTGTCTCCTGATGGAGGCATGCTTATACCATGTCTGTGACACCAAATGTAAACATTTGACCATTCTGGTTTAAATTGGTATGCCCTTAAGTATTATCTGTATGTTGCTTAACATTAAAAATCACATCTTTATGTGTTAAACATTCCCCAATCCAAATTTCAGTACTGTAACAAGCATACATTTATTTCTTCTTCAATTATCCACAGATTCTATTGGTTCATATTTTGTATGATAACATTATTAATAGCCATTAGTTAATAAATTTATGAAAATAACTAGAAAAACCACAAGGTTTTTCCAAAATATTAACTAAATCTAAGAGGAAATAACATTTTATTAATCAATGAAAATCAAAAGAATATTTTTAATTGAGGTGATTTTTTCTATTTTGCCCTAATTAAACCACAATAATTTTTAAAACTTATTTGCAAAACAACTATGGTTTCATCATTATTATTGTGGTGAAACATCTTCAGCACTACACTCTATCAGAACAATAAATATAATTTAAATTAAGAGCTGTTTCCAAAATCTCCTATTTCTGTCTCCATTTTTCCAACTCCTCCTACTGAACAATTCTTTGTATATTAAAAACTAGGCTATCAAAATATAATGTCAATTTAAGGTGCAACAATTATTTATATTACTGTTACTGGGAGAAAAAAATATGATGTAGTAAATTAATCTTTGTGCAGCAAAGTACTCCTTAAAATAGGTTTTCAGTTTGCATGGTAATGAACTATTGCTATCTCAACTGAACAGACATCTTGAAATAACTATGTCTGAAGTTCTTTAAAATCCCTCCAGAAAATTTCAGTTTCAGCAATGCAAGGAAGACTGATTTCTCACTTATAATACTGAACAGCACAAGCCTGTTTTATCCCCTTCCTCACCACCACACACACAAAATCCTCTGCCAATGTAAGGGAGTCCCTGAGTCAGCTGTGACTTTTACATGTTTTCCTTTGACCTTCCCAGTGATAAACATAACAGCGTTTGCCTGTTGAGGATCAGTCAGCTTTCATAAAGGCTGCAGTCTTCAGATTAATCTCATATTATTAATTTTATAAGTTAAAAAGACAAGCCAGACATGCATGACAGATTCCAGTGCTATTTGCTCCCCTAAAAATATTTCTTGTGCACAATAAACAACAAATTTCCAATTTGGTGAAGTTATAAATGTGCAGGTCTCATAAAAATTAATTTGAATGGATGTGACTGTGGGTTTGGGATTGTGAAGATTAGGGGAGATGCCTGTCGTTATAATTGCCTGCTTGGTGCCTCTGTCACTCAAGACTGACACAGCTGCATTAGCAACTCTCATCAGAATCTAATTCTCAGATCAAATTCCCATCTTCAATATATCCTTTAATAAGGCTTCCATTCTCCATCTTTTAGCCTTAATTATTGCTCCCTGTCTCCCTTGACAACCAAATTAAAAGGTACATGCTACAACTCCATAATGATGATCATCATAATAATGATACTTTAAAAATCACAAACTGCTCTACAAAAAATCCAAGCTAACCTTGTCAAGGTTGGGTGTCTTCTGATAACTAGATTTTCTATGGATAGCTTCAGCACTGGAAGATAAGAAATACAATTATATAATCTTTTATTGATTTTTTTCTTTTCTTTTCTTTTTTTTTTTTTTTTTTTTTTTTTTTCTTTTCTTCCTCCATAGTATGTACAATTACCTGGGCAGTTTTCAGATTGTTGAAGTTGGAAATGGAAAATTTACACTCACTCAAAGCAAATTCTTCTGTTTGTTAGATGCAGGTAATTTCCTTTGACAAAATAAATCCCTGTCGATTTGTATAGTAAAAGGTGTTAGCAATGGGCTGGCTGTTTGGGTCATTGCACTGATAATAGCTTGGTTTTGCGGCTTTGTGAAAGTCACATGATGTATTGAGCATAGTAATATTTATTTGTGAATGTAAACCTTTAAGTGTTTTTGTGACTGTTTTTTACTGTACCATTTTGGGGTTATTTCATAGTAAAAACAGACAATTTTTGCTTTTAATGTGTCATCACCTACATGGTCATACTATTTCTCAGCATGCTGTTTTTGGTGTTGTTTTCGAAAAACATACCTACAACCGTAAGTCTTCTCTGAAAGATTCTCGAGCATTAGCTTCACAGGTCAGTCACCTTCATAGCACTAGAATTACATCTGGTTGTTAACGTTTGAAAGTTTCCTCTACTGCCTGATTTCTTATCTCCTGACTTCCTGTCTACCACCTTACAGTTTTCTGATTTCTGTCTTTATGGTCACGTGACTTTCTCTTGCCCAGAACTACTTTCTGTTAGCTGCTGTGTTTCATGGTAATGGTAGTTAGTAGTGAATGGCTACCATTGTTGGTGGTGATGCTTAAAAGTAGTCAGTGGTGATGGTTGATGATGTGGGTGATTATTTAGAGTGCTGTTGCTGAGTCAAATTTGATGTCTTTCTTTGGTGATATGATCGCCTAAAACTTAATCTTCCCTTTTACTCTTCACCTGTTTCCATTTGTATGCATCATTTTCTTCTTAAAATCTTCACCCTCACTCATCCTGCCTGTGGATTTTAGACAAAACCTGTGCAAAGATTCTATGAAAAGAGCACCCAGGCTGCTGTAAAATCCAATCAAATTTTATGTCATCTACCACAGTTTAGAGAAATCTCCCAGCCTCAGCGAATGGAGATGTCTGAGAAAATATGTCCTAGGTATTTTTCAGTTTCTTCCAAGGCTTTGTAAATCAGAGGTCTTCTCATTGCCCCAATGCAATTACAGAGTGACTGTGAGCCACAGATGTAAAGGGGCTTATTTTTTAACATATTGGGATACGTGTAGTATCACATATTTATATATTTGAAGCATGCCTGTGCTTGTCTGATTTTTTTTTGTTGTTGTTGTTGTTGTTGTGTGGATAATTGTCTCCAAGGTAGAGTAAAAGTGGAAGGTTCTGAACCTGGAGTGGGTATTTTCCAGGTTCACTTTGTCATAATGCTAAGAAATAATAATAATTCAATGAGAAGGTGTTTATCCAGAAGAGATTTACAATGAGTTGAGGAAAATTTAGTTTAGCACTAAGATAATAAATACAACCAAATGGCATTATCTAGTATTTTTAGGGTGGGTCACAGCAATGATTGCATTAGCTAAGATCATTTAAATAGTACACTTGACAGAGCAGTCAATTTGAAAAAAAAATAGCAATGGTATTGTGAACTGCAGCAGGAGAAGTCAAGGACAGCTGCTGCAAAAGTAAAAGGCAGTGTTTTTGTAGATAAGGAGAGCCTGCAAGAAGGCCAAAACTCAACCTGGAAGCCTTTAATTACTCAGATACCAGTATTGATTGGGATAACAACTGTGCAGAAATGAAGGCCAGAGATCGGCTTGTAAGAGAAGGGCAGAATTGCTTTTTTAAGCAATTTATTGAACTATCTACATGGTCTCAGGCGATACTAGCTCTAATCCTAGGAAATAAGAGGAACCTTGGGGGAGTGAAAGAGCAATGAGCCCTTGACTGATGATGGGCTTCTCACAGATAGAGATGATTTATGGTGAGAAAACACAAACACAAACACAGGGTCAAAAAATGTCGAAAAAGATTAAAAGTTAAAGGAATGCTCACAAGTCACTGATTGGGAAACAACTGAGAAGTAATAGGGCATTTAAAAATAGCACTGTAATGACTTGAGACGTCACAACCTTAACTCTGTGATAAGTGATGACAATACTGGAAATGAATACTAACAATAACTATTGTATACCGTCATCAGGTCCCTTGTTGGAAATACTTAGGTGGACAAACTTATGTTGATTTTTCAAAACAAAAAATATTATAGTATTTATATATTTATTTATTTATTTTTGGTATCAGGGACCAAACTCACAATCTTGCATTTGTCAAGTAGACACTTACGCTGTTGAGCTAAATCCCCAGCCCTTACCATAGTATTTAAAAAGCTGAGTTAGTAAGAAAAGTGATGAGAACTTTTAAAAACATTTTCAATTTGGAGATATTATTGTTATCGGCTAGTTTAAGCAATCAGAGGTCAAAGAATCATTCTTATTCAACTACGTTTTCAAACCTTAGGTTTTGCATCTTTCCCAAACTTAGTCTTGTATGTGTGAAAGTATGATCATGATGATGTAGTGACAGAAAACGTAAAAGCTGAATTCAATGTTCTGTATGTAAATCTAACCTTCACTATATTCAATCTACGTATTCTTAGGAAGTGGCGTAAGATCACTTCATTTCTTTATTTGTGCAATGGACAACAGGAATGACAGCATTTTGACTTAGAAATTAATAAGTGAATATTTGTAAAAGGCTTGAGAGATTGCTTGGAATATGCAAAGTAGAATACAGTAAATCTTTGACAACTAAATAAAAGCAATTAACCTTGTGAAAATTTGAAGTCTGGAACTTCACAAATGGTTTAACATGCAGAATGAATATTTAATTGCACTCATTCCTTTGAAAGTGGATTTGGAATTTCTTTCTTTAGCTGATAAAGAAAGAGAATTATAAGTCCAGAGGTCTAAAAATCAGTCCAAATCTGATGGCAAATTACTATCCAAGTCTGTAAAATTGCTTTCATGCTGAAGGCATTCTACTCATAAACATGAGTAGTCATGCAATTACCTCAGATACTTTAATGCTCAAGTATGTGTGTATTTATGGATGTGTAATATGTATGTAAAGAATATGCTGATACATAGGGTGCAGATAAATGCTTTGTATATAAGCTGTACTATAAATGTTCAATAGGATTTAAATCGTTTTGAAATTTTGAACTAAGAACAGAAATGGAATATTACTAAAATGTCTTATAATATTAAAGATATTATAAATAAATCTCTTCCTGTTATTAGAATGATAAAATAATAAAATACAACCATATACCACTTATATACATATTTCAAATTTTATTCAAACATTAACAAACATTTTATAACTACAGTATTTGAACAATAATCTGGAGTGAGATACAGATTCAATTTTTCAAACATTTTTACTAACTTTGACTATAAAGGAGACTAGCAGCAAAGCACCATTTTAATAATTAAGGAGTGCTGAGAACTCCCAAGATCTGATAATGGTGGGACTCAGGCAGGTTATTCACCTGCCCTCTTGGTAAGTGCCTGCAGCTGGGAGGAGAACCATTACCTGTGAGCCTACTGCCACACGGGCTGAAAATCAAGGACCCTTCTCCCCCCACCCCAATAGCTACTGGGGATAGATGCCCCAGCATCTCTTGGTAGGATGACCATATGTAGCATAGCAAATATGGGGATTTTCTTTCTATCTTCTACTTGAAGGCAAAGATTGTTTTCACTGTTTTGTTTTGTTATGTTTCTTTTCCTCTATTCAGTATTCTCAATTGGTTTTATAATGTTCTATTTTTGGTTTGATTTTGCTATACCTAATTGACTGGACAACCATTGTAAAGTTAAAGAGATATATGATAGTACCCATAATTACTATCCCGATATCCTGCTGTGAAATCCTGTACAAATTTCACTCCATTGTCTCGATTGGCTTTGCTCTGTCTTATACTGTTGCATTTTTACTACTTTCAAAATACAAAAAAAAAAAAAAAAAAAAAAAAAAAAAAAATTAAGGAGTGCTTCTAGATCACTTTGGAAGAATCAGCTTCATAAAAATTCAGACCAGGAAGCCCAGCACTTCACAATCAAATCTGGTTTAAGGAGAGAGGTTTCTATTTTTAAGGAAATCTGAAAATAAATCCACTCTGAAGTTAATGAAGCTTAAGTTGGGGGAATCATTTTTTTAAATAACCACTCTCAAGCAATATAGATACATGATCAAATATTTTCGTGAAGTTTACCAGAGTAAAATACCTGTCATTCAACCCTGTTTCTTTCAAGTGTGACATCCCTGCCATGCTGTTTCTTCCATATGAGAGCTCTGGAATGGTCATGGCCCATGTAGCCCGTTTGATCTGGAATAATGGGCTCAGTGATAAATTTAGTTTGGTTAGTATAAGGTGTCAGAATTAACAACCAATTAGAATGTTTTCAGGACATTACCATTATGTGAAAGATGTTTTTCTCAAGTATTGGTCTAGCACAATGGATGACTTCAATAAGAATATTAGAAAAATACTGTATGAACTTTGTATTATTTCTCTAAAAATGACTTTACACATGAAGCGATAAAAATTTTCCAACCAAAAATGTAGAGCATATATATTATCAAGACAGACAATAAAAATATGATTTATGTAGATTTCATAATATTGCATATTCAGTATGATATAATTTCTAGTTCAAAATATTCATTTTCATTTTTCTAAATTATTCATAGTCACAAACTCAGTTTTTGTAATGAAATCACTTCAGTGTACAGTGTTTATTCACCAAAAGAGCTGAATCAGCACTTGATGAAAATTCAGAAGATTTTAAATCACATGACGTAGGGATATTTTCAAAAAAATATTATTGAACTAGGATTAGTAAATTATTGCTTACAGAGCAAATGTGTCTTCACGACTATTTTTACATATAAAGTTTTATTGAACAAAGCCATGACCATTCACTTTCATATTATGTCCAAAGCTAGAAAGGGCATAGTTGAACAATTACAGAGCCAAAAAAGTGCTCCTAGTTTAAAGAAAGATTTTGCAGATCTTTGTGGGCCAATATGACTGGGCCAATACCTACAGGTACTTTCTTTTTTCTTTGAGGGATATGGTTTGAGATATCATTGTTAGTTAATGTTTTATAATAGCAAAGGTTAGCACTAAATAAATGTCCTTAACTGTATTATAAAGGTATTTAGGGATAAAAAAGAAATAAGAAAATACATAAGTCGATTTTCATTTTTCTCTATTTATGCCTTTATATTCCTGATAGTTTTGAGGCAACTAATTCATTCCATGATTCACTGTTATATGAAAATTCTTTCTTGTGTTTTTCAATCCAGAAAGATTTATTTTTCATGCAATAAAAATGTTTATTTCACAATTTGAAATTCATTTTGTGTTTTTTTAAATGAAAAGAATTGCACTGAGCAATGGATGGTTATGCAATAAACCTACTTATTAGGTCTACCTGTCTTGTCATGTCTTATATGATATTTGAGCATGAATAAAATATGTAGTCTTTAACTGTGTATATTTAATTTTAAAATATTTATCTCTGATAATTTCCTAAGAAACAATCCAATGATTCATTTAAGTGAAATAATTTTAAAATAAAGCATATAATTTAAATGGAGAAATTATTTTGTAAACACCTGACAATTATCCAAGATCACAACACCTGCTCTCAAACACATGCACATATATCCTATAAATACATTTCTTCTTTAATGTCTGAAAAGAGAGGAAATGAGCAGTCAAAAATGTGCTCTTAGTCACTGTATGGCTTAATTTTATTTGCCTCAAAATATTTTTATTACTAAAGAGTTTTCTCTTGTTGACAGAGACAACTTTTATTGCCGACTGATATTAAGGTTAGAACTGGACTGTGAAAATGCAAGTCAGCCATCAAAGGTAAAGTGTCATATAGATGAGAGAGCATGATGTGGCAGTTTGGTGCAATAAAAGCAGTATTTTGCTGCATGCAGCTGAGAATAACTGCAATCCTCCATATTCAGGAAGCTAAAGCAGAAGGACTCCATGTTTGAACCCAGTTTGGGTAATTTAGTAACACTTTAACTACAACAACAAAAATTTTAAAGAGGAATAATGGTGATGCTAGGGATATATGTAGCTCAGTGTAAAGACCCTGGTGCACAACCCATATGAGAGAGAGAGAGAGAGAGAGACAGAGACAGACAGAGACAGACAGAGAGAGAGACAGAGAGAGGAGAGAGAGAGAGAGAGAGAGAGAGAGAGAGAGAGAGAGAGAGAGAGGAAGAAGAAGAAGAAGGAGAAGGAGAAAGAAAAGAAGGGGGAGAAAGATCAGATTCCTGAAAAGCCATCTTTTTGGAGTCATAGGAAAAAGGCTATTGTTGCTTATGGAGGCCACAATTTGCACTGGATTTCACTCCCAGAACTATAGTGAAGATGATGGTTTCTAGAAGCTTTCATCATAGCAGTATCTGTATGGCATGAATCTTTCAGTATGAAATTTCTAATATATGTGAGGAGTTTGATGAAGGATGAAATGCCCTCAAAAACAAAAGAACTCATTATGCATAAAGGAAACATACCCTTTGGGAAAGGTCTTTGTGCTCTGAGTTGCAATCATAAATTTTTCACATGAGATTAATGACTATCATTTTTGGCTCTGAATTCATCATGTCCACAACAAAATCACTGCTTTATTTCAGAAATGAGGCAAAAGTAAGCAATATGGTAGTTGCAAATATTGAGGGAAGTTGTAAAAACTACATTGAAATATAAATGGAGATAGGCTTTTGGTGCAATAAAAGCCACAAAATGTTTCAAAATGGTCATATAAATAATGATAAAAGAGAAGATAATTTGACATAGATAATAGCATTATGTAATTACAAAATGAAACATTTCTAAAAAAATTAGACATAATAAAAACACATTAGTGGTGGTTAAAGTATTTTACTTCGTTTCTTTCTATCCTCACAAGTTTGTAGATTTTATTTTTTCCACATTGTATTGATATGGAATGCTCCAGTTTTCTTATCTCCAAGAGCAGCCTTGGACCCTGAAGCCAGTAAAATATTGATTACCACTGCCAGAGTTTTAGTGTTACTAACTTAAATGTGTTTCCACATAAAGCTTCCTATTTGTACTCCAGTGAGCATTGCTTTTTACAACTCAGACCACGATCCAGAATGTATTTATTTCGTTTTGCCAAAAACAATATAGGAAATTAACGAGAAACAAAAGTCACATGCAAACATTCTATGTCTCCTAGGTATTACCAATTACTTTACCTATGATTGGCTCATAAGTACTAACTCTGCATGAATTTATGGTAAGAGACAAACATATATCCTGTAACAGGAATAACACTACAAATACTAAGAACAGAAACAAGAGCTGTTACTTAATATTCATTGTTTGAACTGTATGAGGAACATTATCAGCAGATTTTGTATATTAATCCATTTACTGGAATTTGTCAACACTTTGTGCGACAGGAACTATTTTATTCCAATTTATCAAAGAGGAAGAGGAAGCACAGAGAGGATACCATTCATGGTCACATTTCTAAATATATGAACATAGGGAAATAGCTTTCAGATATTTCATTTTAAAAATGTAATCGCTGTTTTCTCTTAATCCTCCACAAAATCTAATCTTATTCCAAAACTACAGGAAGAACCAAAATGTGACAGCAAGTCAATGAAGCAATTTCATCAAGACCAACTTGTCTACTTTGCCTTTTTTAGTAGCTTGTTCAGTATTATCAAATTTCTATACTGGTATCAAATGTATTTTCACCAAAAATCCAGCATTCATCCTCAAATCCCTGAGCATCCTGGATTTGTTTCCTTTTCTCCTGGCCCTTCAGTTAAATATAACTGAATACTTTCAATAAAACAACTCATCTTGGGTTATCTTTATTCCTTGCTATTTTTCCCACTTCCTTCCGTTGTGGACTCCCACCACTCCCCATCAGCTGTCCCTCCCCTACACCCAAGTCTCTGCAGAAACCGTGCTCTTCGTGTCCAGTCCATCTTTAAATGCCCAGGTTTCCGGGTCCTGTTCTGTCCTCCCACACTGCTTCCGCAGTTATTTCTGCCTCACTGCCTTTTCTTCCTAGAGACTCTTCTCCTGCTAAACCCGAAAATCTACTCTGCAACACACTACACCTCAAAGTCAGAGCAGGATTTCCGTTTCCTCAGACCGTTTTCCGTTTATTCTGAGAACTGGACTTGTGATTGGGAAGAGTAAGGACACAATATGTGCCCTCCCACACCTTGGAATAGGCAACCCCTTGATGAGCGCTTATCTAGGTCATTTGATGAGTAATTATGCGGCAGACACCAAAGAAGAGAGACTCTTGTCTCTTGGAAGGCCTTGCAGACAATAACGATGAGGTATTTTTCCACCAAAATTCATTTAGTTTCTTTTCCATTTTGGCTTTGCTTTATCTTGTCTTTGTCAGTTTCCCGAAATTAGACAAACAACTGATACCAGATGGAAAAGGCAGTTTCCCTGGATGCAAAGTTCTTGAAGTTTTGCTGTATTTAGTTTTAAATGATTCTGCCATGTAGTGCTCACTACTCCAGGGGAAGAACAGACAAGTAATAATAGGCTACTTGTATGGGATTTTCATGTATTCCTATTGAATTGCCTTCTATGCCATATCTTTGTTTCACTTTCTTGTTTTTCCTCCAAATTGTTATCCAATATGCTTGTGATCTTCCACAGTATTTTTCTTAGGAAATCACTCTTTTGTTTCAGGATAAGTTCATCCTATAATATTTCAAATCATGGAAAATCTGGAAGGAGTTATTTGAAATTATTTATTTAGGGTTTTGTGTGTGTGTGTGTGTTGCCTTTAATTTAATGTACAATTAATGAATACTATGTTTACATCCATTTAAAAAACATTGCTCTTTTTAAAATTTAGAGTCTTTTTAAAGACACTAAAACCTATCTTTTTCTCATTTATTCTTTTACTTGTAGGATTTTGTTAAAAAATAAAGCTAAGTTATGTTTCCTGTGGAGTTTCCCAAATTGAATTCAGTTGATGGCTACATTGACTTAATATGGCCTTTTACCCTATTTTTTTTTTTTTTGGTGAAGATTGGTTAGATCAATAGTCTTTATCAGATTTTGA
The DNA here is from genome assembly GCF_034190915.1 of Cavia porcellus. Lineage (NCBI taxonomy): Eukaryota > Metazoa > Chordata > Mammalia > Rodentia > Caviidae > Cavia > Cavia porcellus. Next base: position 40,811,325 of record NW_026947496.1, on the reverse strand, counting down.
TTTCTTTTTTGCTCTGTAGTGTAGTATTTTTCTACAAGGATGTACCTCACATCTGGTTTTCTTTTTGTTTCTTAAACAGCTGTTAATGATCATTGCTTGTATTCACTAACTCATTTTCATTGCAAAATGTAACCATTCTAATTTTATCATCCTTCTTAATTTATTAGATGTTTAAACTTGGGGTTTGTTGAAGTCTGTGTTTATAAGGAAAGCAATTTAATACAGGACATGTAGTTTATAGCATTATTGTATGATAGTCACCCAACGAGTCAAATACAAAGAAAGAGCGCAGGAAATCTGTCCACATAATAATGACCTCAAAGAATCTAGATGAGGGCCTAGATTCCATGGCAACATCCTATAAGAGTCCAGCTGAAGACCTAGAGGCCATGACAATGCTCCCCATGAGTCCAACTGGAGATCTAGAGCCTACAACAATGTCTTCTGCAAGTCTGTTTCACAAATATGAGCTGGGAAGGCCAAAAGATCAGTGGTGAAAGCCAAAAGTCTGTCCCAGCGGGATGAAGGATCTGTTCCAGGAGGCTGAGGAATCTGCACTGGAGACAAGAAGAGATGCTCAGTCAGAAGAGCTCCCCTGAAAAGTGCCACAGCCATTCTTAGTCACAACAAGGACCTGAGTTCCTCCAACAATGACAGCAACTGAGTTCATATCAGGAAGCCAGCATGACAAGCTTTACCAGGAGATTTAACAGCACGCAATCTTATCCTCTGGAGCCAGGAAGCAATGCTCAAAGTAAGGACCAGAGTTCGCCTAAAGTGAACCACAGCCATTCTCAGTGACAAGGTCCCAGGCCCCTCTGACAATGACAATAGTTAAGTTCATATTAGGAAAAAAAGCTCAACAAACCCCTCCAGGAAAACTGACAGCCACAGAAGAACTAAGAGCATCCTAACAATTTTCCCCTTCAGTTCTCCTTTTAATGTTGGTGGCAATCCTCAGGTGGTCCCTCCACACTGAGGACCACACTGATTCAGTTCAGTGGGTGTTACAAGTTGAGTATCAGTTGTTAACCTACCACAGGTTTCCTACAAATACTGTAGTACTATTATTCTGTAAACACTTTATATAAAGGCTGGGGATTTAGCTCAGCTGTATAAGCACCTGCCTTGCAATCATGAGGTCCTGGTCCTAGTGCCAAAAAAAAAAAAAAAAAAAAAAAAAAAACCACCACCACCAACAGCAACAACAACAACAAAAAAAACCCCACTTTTTATACTTTGCTTCTTAGAAAATCATTTTCGGTGAATCTGCATCATCCCGAGCACTGGGTAGACTTTAAGTACATCTCTTCTGGAGCTCTTCTGGGAGTACCTCCCAGAGCCCAGCCACACTGGGCTACACTTGGCAGGTTTCAGGCCTGCCCAGGACATGCCCAGTTACCTCCCAAACCGGAAAAAGCTGGCTGGGGTAAGTCCGTGTGCCATCCTGAGCCCTGGGGAGACTTTAAGATCATCTCTTCCAGGGCTCAAGGACCCGCCCAAAGCCCAGCCACATTGGGCTGCACTAGGAGATTTCAGGCCTGCCCAGGACATGCCCAATGACCTTCTCCCAAACCAGGAAACTGAGTGGTGGTGGGGGTAAATTTGCGTGACCCTAAGTCCCAGGAGACTTTAGGGTCATCTCTTCCAGAGCTAAAGGACCTGTCCAGAGCCCAAGCACACAAGACTAGCCTTGGGAGGTTTTGTGGACCAACTATATCACGCCCAGTGACCTTCTTCAATTACAGGATGTGAGAGTAGGTGAAGTGAGTTCCAGGGCATTGGTCTTTGCATGGGGAGAGCGTCAACCCAGCATCCACAGTGGTTAGGTGCCTGCTCAGCTACCTGAAACACTGAAAGTGCCATAGGAGGGCCTGAGGCCCTAACTGGACCAGGCTCAGCAACTTCCATTCAGTCCCAGGAGACTAGGGTATGGGAGAAGATTTCCAATACATCCAGGGGAAGCATTGGAACAACACTTGAAGCACAGAAATATAGGAAAATGACAAAGTGAAAGACCAAAATGCAATCTCAAACCTTCTGCCCATCCCAAGAAACCTTACGAGCTATGTACATAGAAGAAAGTATATGCCACACACCTGAGATATCTGAAATAATAGCAACTGAATAAAGAAACAACTCCAGGATGCTTTAAAGGCGTTCAAACTAGAAATAATCTCCCAGGCAAAAGAAGAAATGATAAAAGTTATGAAAGAGATGTTGAACATATCTAAAGAAGACACAGTTAAAAAGTTGGAGGAACTAAAACAAAGGTAGAATCCTTGGGCAAACAATATAAGAAACAGAATACATAAAGCAGATGCAAAGAGATATACAAGAGATCAAAAATTCCATTGAAAGTTGTAAAAACTGCCTCAATGAAAGTGAAAATAGAATTTAAGACCTTAAAGACAGGACAGCAGCTAGTGAACAGGAAAGGCAAGATCTTTTAAAAATAACAAGGAATCCAAAAATAACAATTCAACAACTGCAAGATGATGCATCGAAAAATAGCATACGATTGATAGGGATAAATGAAAAAGAAGGGGACAACATAAGAGGATATTTAGAGAAGTAATAGCTGAAAATTTCCCAAACATGAAAACAGATACTGTCATTAGGATCAGTGAAGCATATAGAATTCCAAATAGATTAATCAAAATAAAACTACACCCAGACATATAACAATCACCATCCCAGAAATCCAACATAAGAACAGAGTATTAAAAGCTGTCAGAGAGAAAAGACAGATCACCTATAAAGGAAAAACCTGTCAGAATCACAGCAGACTTCTCAGCACAAACAATACAATCAAGAAGAGCATGGAGTGAAGTATTCCAGATCCCAAAGGAAAAATATTTCCAACCTAGACTGATGTACTCTGCAAAACTATCCTTCAAAATTGATGGAGAAATAAGATATTTCCATGACAAAGAATAGCTGAAGAACTTCATGATCACGAAACCAACCCTGCAAAGAATACTGAAAGACAGTTTAGATACACTTAGGATAAAACCACTAAGCAAAGCAGACAATTAAACAGAACAGAAAGATAAAGATGCAACAGCAAAAAGATAACATGTCAACAATAAGCCAACATATAACAGTTAAAACCATTAATGTAAATGGAGTTAATGCACCAATTAAAAGAAACAGACTGGTAGAATGGATCAAGAAACAAAATGCAACCATATGCTGTCTATAAGAATGACATCTAACCCAAAATTATATTCACAGACTGAAAGTCAAAGGATGGAAAACAATACTTCATGAAACAGGAACCCAAAGAAAAGGCGGGAGTAGCTATACTGTTTGCAGACAGAACTTCAAGCCAATAATGATCAGAACTGATAAAGAAGGTCATTACATACTGGTTAGGGGAAAACTTTAAGAGGAAGAGATAACTATCTTAAATATATATGTACCAAATTCCAGAGCACCCAGTTATATAAAGCAAGTATTAACAGAAATGAAAAACCAAATTAGCAGTAACACAATTATAATAGGAGAACTTAACATGCCATTGACACCAAGGGACAGATCAACCAGACAGAATATCAGCAAAGAAATAACAGAACTGAATAACACATGTGAACAAATGGACTTGATAGATATATACAGAGTGTTCCACCCAACAATGTCAGAATACACATTCTTCTCATCAGTACATGGGACATTCTTTAAAATAGATCACATATTAGCCCACAGAACATATTTAAATAAATGCAAAAGAGTTGAAATTATCCCATGCATGTTATCTGATCATAGCACCATGAAATTAGAAATTGATGATAAAAGATACAGCAAAAATCCCACAAACACATGGAAACTGAGTAACACACTCTTAAGTAATCAGTGGGTCACAAGGGAAATTAAAGAAGAAGTTAAGCAATACCTATAAACAAATGAAAATACAAATACAACTTACCAGCACCTGTCGGATGCAATGAAAGCTGTCCTCAGAGGGAAATTTATTGCACTCAGTTCCCACATAGAACCAATACAAATAAATAACCTGATGCTACACCTCAAACATCTAGAAAAAAAAGAGCAAGTCAAACCCAAAGCCAGAAGAAGGGAGGAAATTATAAAAATCAGAGCAGAAATTAATGCACCAGAGACTAAGAAAACAATCCAAAAATCAATGAATCAAAGAGTTGGTTCTTTGAAAGAATAAATAAATAAAATTGATAAACCCTTAGCCAACCTTATTTTAAAAAAGGGAAGAAAAAGCTCAAATTCATGCAATAAGGAATGAAAAAGGCAAAATCACTACAGAAATACAGAAGGCGAAATCTTTAGAAATACAGAAGATCATCAGCACCTATTTTGAAAACTGTGGGAAGCCCTATTATTGGCTGCCACCTTATATCTGCAGGCTGCACCACCTTAACTCCCTCTAGGAGTTAAGTTTGGTATTAAGTAGCACCTTGCCTACCTAGCTTGTTTGGCTCATTAAGGGATTATGCTAATCAACCTGCCTTATGAGCCCATATGGGAAATTTGAATTGACCTATAATCATCAGACTTGGCACTGTTGCTAAGTTACCTGCTGATGTCTCAGAACCCAAATTCCTCCTCCCCAATACCCTATATATTTGAATCTCCTTCCTTGAATAAATGAGACTTGATAGGACTTCTTCTTCTTGTCTCTCTGCTCCTTGAGTCTCTTGTTTCCTTTCCATCCCCACTCCCCCTCTAGGGTCTCCGTGGACTTAGCCGCAGGCCTGGACAGAAAACCTCTACTCTCATAGGTTTCATAACACAGAAGAAAAAGATAGATTCCTAGAAACATATTAAGCACCAAAGCTAGGCCAAGAAGATATAAGACAGCTCTATAACCCAATGTCTATTAATGAAATTGATAACATAATTAAGTCCTTACTACAAAGAAGAGCCCAGGCCCAGACGGATTCACTGAGGAATTCTACAAGAAATACAAGGAAGACTTACTGTGACACTCCTCAAAATCTTCAATGAAGTTGAAAGTGAAGCAATCCTTTCTAAGTCATTCCTGGAAGCAAATATTACTCTAGTACCCAAACCAGAGAAAGACCCAACTAAAAAAGAGAACTACAGATGAATCTCCCTAATGAACACAGATGCAAAAATCCTCAATAAAAAATTGGCAAATAAAATGCATCAAATCATCAAGCAGATTATAAACCATGACAAAGTGGGATTCATCCCAGGCTTGCAGAGATGTTTCAACATACTTAATAAATGCAATCTACCATATCAATAAAACTAAAAGTAAGAATCACATGATCATTTCTATAGATGCAGAAAAAGCTGGGACTGAAAGTTCCATTTGTTCCAGCTATTCCACTTCTAAGCATATTCCCAGAAAAACTGAAAACATGATAACACAGTGATATATGTGCACCCATGTTTATAGCAGCACAATTTGTAATAGCCAGATCTTGGAAACAACCTAAGTGTCCATCAACTGAGGAATGGATAAAAAGTTGTGTTATTTTTGTACAATGGAGTACTACTCAGTTATAAAGAATGATCACATTGAGATATTTATAAATAAATGGGTGCAGCTTGAGACCATACCCATAAGTGAAATAAATCAAACTCACATGTATAAATACTGAATAGTTTCCGTAGTGTAAGAAATGGTAAGAATACATAAAAGTATGTGGTAAACATGATTCCCCATTATATTGCTTTGAAGCCTTATAATGTTTTTATTAATTGGAATGGTTCTATTCTGGGTTGTTTGATTTTATTGTCTGTGATGGTATGAACAGTTATTTTGAAGAAAACAGGACAATATAATAGCTAGTGCTGATATGATATCACCTTATTTTGAAGTCCCATGAAGCTTTTGTTCTTCTGTTTCCATCAGTTTATCATGTTGTATCTTATTGGATTTTATTATATGTGATAGTATAAACAAATTTTTTTATAGACTAGGAGATAATATAGAAACCATTTTTCATTTTCTGTTAGTTGGTCCTAAATATCCTGTAATACTTTCATTCTCTTGAATGGTTTTACACTGTAATGTGTGTGATGCTGTAATATATGAAGTTATACTCAAATATTTCAAAGAAAGAGACACTGTAGTAGCTACTGTTATGTTGGGTTATCTTGTGGTGAAACACTATGTTGCTTAAATTGTTCTGTTCTGACCTGTATTATTATGTTGTTATGTACTCTTTTATCTTAATCTCCTTCTTTTTAAAATTTTTTTAATACAAAAAGAAAATCATTTTCTTGTGGACTCTTCAGAAAGTGCTTATAATAACAATAGTTTCTGTGTTCTTGCACATTTATAATTATATAGATAGATTTGAGTATAAAATTTGTTATTGATATACTTGTCCCTGAATGCCTCCTATTCATTTTTTTGTTTTTAAAAAAATTAATATTAGCAAAGTGTCTGATGTTAGGCTGGGTTGCATAGGTGTTTTAGCTATTTTGTTTGTATATCCAAACAGTATTGTTTCCCTAGAGGATAGAGCATATTGGTCAGTGTTGGTTATTCATGACCTAACCTCAGGTATGTATTTTCCCATTTCTGTACACTGTTTAAATATTTTTTTTTACTTCAAGTAAGGTTGCTTGACTTATGGATTGTATCATTAATTTTATACAATAACTTAAAATTTTGAATGCCTATCATAGAGATACTGGATTTTTGTTACATTCCCTAGGAATTTCTCTTGAATACTTGAATGTTATTTTTTTTTCATATTAAGAATTTCCTTTTCTCAACCTTTTTATGACGTCATCTATTATATTTTGACTGTTCTTTATATTAATTTTTATAAGTGACTTCTTTCAGTTTAGTTCTTTCCTACATTCTTCATCTTTCATCATTCATCATTTTTATCAAGCTGATTTTCAATAACTCATTTTGGAGTTTTTCTTCTATTTTAATGTGAATTTCATATTTTCATAGCATTTATCCTTTTCCTACTTTTTAAAACTTTTGCTCTAGGTTATCTTTTTCCTGAGTTTTAATCAAAGGTGAACATTCATTTCCATTATTCTCTTTTTCCTCATAACAGTTTTACATGGGATCTGAATGAAATTTTCTTCTTTTTTATTTTAAAAGAAATTAATACTTCTAAACTTTTTTGGATAAATGGATGAGTATTTATCTTTATTTGGAAATTTTCTTTTCTATTTTGTTCAGTCTGTGTTGTGATCTAATAATTTTTCTTCCATGAAGGGCTTTATTCTGGAAAGGTACTCAGGTTTGGCAGTGTCAAGGTTTCAGAAAATTCTATATTCTAAAATACCCTTATTGTCTTCATCTGTCCGCAGAAGCCTTACTTTACTGGGCTGCTCTAGAATGAACCCCGTGTGGTGTTCTGGGGATATCCTAGTTCAGCACCATCACTGGCCCTTTGTCAAATCTTGTCTCTTCTTGTGAAGTTTCTAATCCGGCTTTGTGCCCTCTGTCTTGTAAACTCATATTTGAGATTTAGATTCATCCACTGTCACATAAGCTTATATTCTGATTAGTGATCCTGTTTTCCATGAGTATTTAAAGCAGGCACTTGCCACCACTATTTCCCAAGAATAAGTCTCTCTCTCTGTCTCCCTGCTCTCTCTTTCTCTCTCTTTCTTTCTTTGACAAAGAGAACATTTAACTATTAAACCAATTGTAGCTAACTTTTAAACATATTTATAAGTACTTTTTAACTCTTCAAAATGGCTCTCAACTTCAAGTCCATAAATGAGACTACACTATATTGTCTTGTATATGATTAAATGAAATTTTGATTTTTAGTCCATATTTTTCAGATATATACCTATTGACTGTTATATTTTGTCAATATATTTTACCTTTTGCAGTGCACCTTTTCATTCTTACAAGGTCATGTCATCTGCAAATGACACTTTGATTTCTTTCTTTTCTCATGTCTTTATCTATATATTATCTATCTATCTGTCTACTTTTTATTTGTTTCTCTTGGATGATCAGACTGGCAAATATTTTCAACATTATATTCAACAGGAGCAGTAATAGTGGTCATTCTTGCCTTTTTTTTTTTTTTTTTTTTTTTTTTTTTGGTTTTATAGGGAAAGTTTTAGTTTCTTCCCAGTACTATGCTGTTGACAGAATGTTTGTCATAAAGGGCTTTTGAAATATATTGATTAAGTCTTTCCGCACTTATTTTTTTTCATGGTTTTTCTTATGAACTGATGTAGAATTTGTCCAAGGCTTTTTTGTATCTATTAAGGTTATCATGCAATTTTTGTCATCTGTTCTGTTCACATGAAGTATAATATTCTTTGATTTGTGTATATTGAACCATTCCCTAAAATGCAGGGATGTATCCTACTTGGATATGACAGGTCATCTTTGTGATAACTTATTGTATTCTGTTTGCCTGTATTTTGAATATTTTTGCATCTACAATCACTAAACCAACTGAACTGTAGTTCTTTTGTTAGGAACCATCTAAATCCAAAGTTAGTAAAAAGCAAGACACTATAATTAAAAAAACCAAAAAGTATTTGAGATTAAAAACTGTAAAATTTCAATGAACTGAAGACCTGTTTCTTTGAACAAATACACAGTATCAGTAAACTGTTAACCAATTTTACCAGAAAAAGGAAAGAAAATATCCCAATCAATGCAATTAAAATTAAAAAGGTAAAATTGCAATGTACATCACACAAATCCAGAAGATTATTAATAACTACTTCAAGACCTTGTAGTCAGTCCAATAAATTGAAAAATTCAGAAAATAAAGGATAGTTTTCTAGGTACATATGAATTACCAAAAGTGAATACTAAGATGATATAAAACCCCAATTAATCCAATGACAGGCTGTGAAATTGAATCAGTATTTTTAAACTATTTAAAGAAAACTACCAAGAAAGCCAAGTATCCACTGGGTTTACCACTGAATTCTATATATAATTTAAGAAAGATCTAATACAAGTGCATCAAACTCTGTTACAAAGTTGGAAGGGCAGAAGTCCCCCTAGGGTCATTCCTGGAAGCTAGTATTACCTTGATTTTAATATCATACTATCTAATTACCTTTATAAAATATTGGTTTCCACTCAAGCAAATTCTCCCACAACTTGTTCACTGTTCAAAATGTCATGTTCCTGACCTGTATATATATATATATATATATATATATATATATATATATATATGGAAATATTAGAATTTACTTCACAACTTGACCAGAATAAGTGCTGAGATTTTCATTAATTTTGCCAGTAATTCTCTATGCGGTGACCATCACCACCTTTGTAATCTCCCTTCTTTATCTGATTTTCACAGGGAGATAAACCTGATCTCATTTATAACATAGAAGTATTATATTTTAGCAATGAGAAGAGTTCTATAAATCTTGAATTATTTGATAGTTAATATTTGTACACTGTGCTGAAATACAGCTTTGGCATTTCTTCTTTGGAGTGTATTCAGTTTAAATTACATAATTTTATGCATTTCAGATTTTCTACTTTTTTCAGTTTTGTCTGTGTTAATATTTCAAGATACTTGTGCATGTATCTAAATTTAATATAATTGAAAAAGCATCAATCAATTTATTGTCATATATTACTTTTGTGTAGTCCGACTTTGTAACAAATTCTGAAAAGAACATGTCAGCTTTTTTTTTTTTTTTTTGCTATTTTGAGTCCCTTGAAATGCCTTATATATTTTAAAACCATCCAGTCACTTTTGCCAAAACAGAAGCTGGGAGTTTCATAAGAATTTACCTGAATCTACAAATAAATTTGAAGAATACTGTCGTGGAGAAATATAAAAATTATAATTAATGAATAAAAGTACATTGCTTGCATGTAGGCCTTCAGTTTTTAAAATAATGCATTATAGTTTTTAATGTATAAATCTTTCGCTAAATAAATTGATAAACATTGTAATTTTAATACTGTTATAAATAGGGTTGTTTTCCTAACATCAGGTTTAGATTTATTTCAGGTGTATAGAAACTTTAACCTTACATTCTTCAGTTTTACTGAATGCATTTTATTTTTAAAATGTTTTGTCTATTCCTTATAATATTTTCTGTTAGATCTTGTCATCTGAAAATTAAGATACATTTTCCCCTTGTAGTAGGGATGCTTTCCTTTCTCTTCATTGCCTAAATGTCCTTGCTAGAAATCAACTACAGTTTATAGAAAAAATATCTTGATGTTATTCAAGACAAGGATGGCCTTGTCTTATTCATCTCAGAGGGGAGGCTTTGTGTCTTTCCCATTAAGATAAATTTTAGGCTTTGGTAAAGAAATTTCCTTCTTTTCTGAGTTGTTGAATATTTTCATCATGAATGAGTGTGATAAATTTTCACAACTTTTTTATGTCTTATGATTATGTCATTTACTTTTCTCTTGATATGAGGCATTTTAATGATTTTCTAATGTGAAAACAACCTTGCCTTCCTTGAAAGAGATAATTTGGTCATGCTTCAAGATCTTTTAAATATTGTACATTTCTGGTTCTGTTTGCCAGTGGGTTGTTTTTTTTTTTTTTTTTTTTTTTTTTTTTAGGATTTTTTGGGTTATTTTCAGAAGTATCTTTACTTTTCTTTGTTCTAATTTGCTACATGAACTATGCATCTTTATATTCTGTACTCATTGATACAATTTTATATCTATTGCTTTTCCTAGTTATTTTTAAATTAAACAGAACAATTTTTATTTAAAAATAACTTTATATTTAATCCTGTACTTAGTTCTATCAATGTCTCTTTTTTTTCTTCATGTCAATTTGAGTTACTCTCTAGACTCTTTTATATCTGCCTGAAGGATTATCTTTAGTATTTCTTGCAGGGAAGATATATGAACTAATTTTTAAAGTTCTTTTTAAAATATTGAGCTGTATTATTTTCTCATATATATATATATATATATATATATATATATATATATATATGATAAAATTCTCTGTTTTGCAACAACCTGGATCAAAGTGGAAATAATTATGTTAAATGAAGTTACACACACACACACACACACACACACACACACACACACAAAGACAAATACAGCACCATCACCTTAATTTTGAGGATAGTTTTGCTGTAAATAAAATTACTGATTTTCATTCCATACTTCGAATGTATCATCCCATTGACTTCTGGTCTTAATTTCTGAAGAGAATTAAGCTCTATTTCAAATGAAATGTACCTATGTTCAGTAAATTACTTTTCTTTTGCCGTTATCCATATTTTTCCCTTCAACTTTTGACAAATTCCCTTGAAGGTGCCCAGGTGCTCCAATCTTTTCCATGTTACTCTGTCTTTCATGCCAAGTTTGGATAGAGGAGTAAGAGCTTGTATCTTCTTCAGTTCTTCCCTGAGCAGGAGCACAGCCCTGGACTTGGGCAGATCCCCAAGAATGTACATGGTTTCACAGATTCCAAGAAGAATGTACCTTACCACGTCTTTTTCCCTGTATTTTACTTTTTCGTTTACCTAATCTTGTTTCTCCCAATCTCAGATAAGTACATTATTAAACAATTAGCAGTGTTTTCTTTTTTGTTTACTTATAGTTTTGATAACTGTTCTCTAAGAAATATCTATCCTACTATGGACAACATCTAACTATGTATAAAAGACAAAGCTGAAAAATGGAATTTTTCAGGGAACTTTCAGGTAGGTCAAATGTGCTCTGACTGTGCTCTGAAATGTCACACTGTGCTCTGAAAGCAGAACTTTGAAAGACTTACACCCCTACTGGGTATTCAAATGGCTCTTATGATAGTAACTCTTTGTTTTCAAAGGTACTCTAGAGTGGGAGGGGGAGGTACTAAAACAGAACATGTTAAAAGGTCACATAGATTGCTGCTCTAGATGTTCAAGATGCAGCTGTTTTCTTCAGGAAATGCTTCCAGATTATTGAAAGCTTTGGTTATTTTCTAGAATTCATAAAAATTTTTATTTTGATAAATTTTTGGAAATATCATCATTTACTATAGAACACTATTTTGGAGACCCTTATTCTACAACTCTTGTTGATCACTAATCTAACTTTAAATCAAGGAACAATATCTGTGTCTCATGTTAGTGTGTTTTTATTTGGTTTGAATATTGTAAATATTTGGATTTTAAATTTCTCAAATCTCCATTTTCTCAATTTTACCTTTTATTCATTTAATACATGAAGTTGAAGCAAATATCTCCAATACACATCAAGAGATCAAAAGCTGAAAACTATGCACATCAAACCATTTAAATGAGATAAAAGATATAATTAAGTGATATATAAAAATATAGCTTGTGATAAAGATAAAAAAGACAAAGGAAAAAAATCATAATCTAGACTATTGTGATTTTTTTCTGGGTAAGGCCAGAGAATGGGATATGGAAGGGGCACATGACTAATTTACAGGTATGACTGTGGTAAGCTCATGAGTACGTACTCTGTGCATCATAATTACATGCAGTTTGTTATCACCACACGTACATCAACATTTCACATTATACATTCATGCACTAAATCCCAATTTGTCAATAATAAATAAGTAATTCATTATTTTCCTTTACCATCTGCTTGTAAAAATTAATTGGGGGGAAATCAGTCACCAAATGTAGCATGTTTGAGATTTTAAATATGAGATGGAAAGCATCGACAACAGTGTATTCATTAAAATATAAAGCTCTAGTATATTAGTCTTGATGTTCATGATCTGAAAGGTCAAGATGCTAAGGAACACTCTCATTATAGAAAGAAAATCTTCAAAGTGAACTAATCAAGACTTTTTAAATGATGACAGGGATTGAAACCTTGACACAAATATGTTTTGACAGTAGTCAAGGGATTCAGAATAAGAGTCTGTAATTTAATCAGCTATATCCAAAAAAGGATTTGCAACCAGAAATAGTTTTGCAGAAGAAGGTACAAATAAGGTGGCCAGCACAGATAGGGTAGAACAAAGGAATGAGCACATTTAAGGACATGCAAATTTGACTCTGGTAAAAGAAATCACTGGAAAAATATGTTAGAATGACCATCTCAGAGCAAAGTCTGCATGTGGCTATGTAGGATTTTTAAACAACTATAGTAGCATAAACAAAAGAAATAGATAGGATTTATCAATTTAAAATATTTTAAATCACAAATACACAAAATATTTACCAAAACATATCAGTGGCACACTCATTCATGTTGCATTCAAACTGTAAAACCACCATTTCAGAGGCAGGGTACATATTATTATACTTAGGATACAAGCTTTTTAAAATTATGTACCAGAATATCTTAGAAATTTGCTCATTTTTCCAACATTAAATTTATTTTTAACTGTTACATAAAAATTCAAAAATTGTATTTACTAATGCGTGACATTTCAACATGTGTAAACATATAATATTTAAGTAGCTACATGTACCCATCTTCAAACATTTATCATTTATTAATGGTAAGAAATTTTTAGGTATTTTCTTGCTTTATGAAATATATTGTATATTACTGTTATCTCTAGTCAGCCTACTGTGCAATAACGCCCTTGCACTTTCTACTTGTAAGTATATTAGTACCTATTGATCAATTTTTCTCCTCTCTTTTCCCCTTAAATTTTTTCCCCTGCTAATCTTTTAACCTTCAGCCTCCCAAGGAAATGATATAAATGAATGTTATCACATATTATACATATGAAGTGTCATAAAGAAGTATGATGAATTTTTAAATTTCAGAATAAAACATTACAGTAGAAGACATATTGCCATTAATCCCTCTCACAAATACTTCCTGTCTTTATAATCACTTATATCATTGTTCTTTCCACTCTCTGAAAACGTTCTAAAATTTTCTTGTGATTGTTTTTAGTAGAACTGTCATGGTTACCTCAGTGTAATAAACCCATTGAAAACATTTATGTTTCTTGGTCATTTCCACTTTGTGTAAGAGTGAGAAATTGCACAATGCCAGATCCAGTGAATAAAGTGGATGAAGACACACTTGGATGTTTTTAAGAGCCTGCTTTTCCTTTGGATGACACTCAACAATTAAATTCATTGTGTCTTTTAGTCACATCTTGTAAAGTCACAAAAAACGACTTCCTTCCCACACAAGGAATATAGAAAACAGAAGAATCTTACAGGAAGGAAATGAAGAGAACCCTATGATGATGAAGGAAAATTTGAAGATGACTTCTGCATGTAAAATGTGGATGACAAATAGTCAAAATTGGATTAATATTGAAATTGCTTGCTGGAACCAGTGAAAAGGTTTGTATTCATAACTGTCCGTGATTCCCATGATAACTGAAAGTCAGTGACAATAAAGGGGGACATTCCTATAATTTCGAATCCTTTGTATTGACTTTTGCCTGGCTGACATTGAGTTTCAGTGGCAATCATCAAAATTGATTTTTAAAAATAATTTTGTGAAGAATATTCTGATTTCTATGGAATGTGGAAGATAGCACAATCTTTCTCCAACAAAATAAGCTTTTGTTTTATCCTGTATTTAGATATTCACCAAAGCCTAGTGCAGTCATAGGTGGAACTTATACAGAGGTGGCTGAGTCTAGAGAGTGTGTGATGGTGCAGTGCTAGGAATAAAGAACCTAGGAATAAGATGAGTGATCAGTCTATTGATTGGTTTGGCACTGCCCTAATCCCGGTAGCCTGGATACAATATAAGGGACAGGAAAAGGGTTGCCTTCCCCCTTGTTGCTTTTGCTACTTTCTGCCTACCATGAACAATTTCTCCTCTGTCACCCCACCAAGGAGTCAGCTGACTATGAACTGAAACCTCTACAAACTGTGAGCTAAATAAACCACTCCTTCCTCAACTTTGGGCATCAAATGTTTTGTCTCAATCTAGAGAAAAGTAGGTAAAACAGGTCTCATATAGTTGTATGCCTATAAGATAATCTGATATTACAGAATTATTGGTTATTTTTACAAAGAAAAATTGGGTAGCTGGAGAAACAAGTTTGAAGTAGATACTTACTTTCACAATTTTATCATTCCTTTTGAATGCTTTTACCTATCACTCTCTTATTTTTAAATTAAACAGAAAAAATACATTTAGTGAAAATATTAATGACAAAGATACCACTTCAATCTGTTATGTCACTTACAGGAATTTGTCTTCCATAGGTTCATATATTTCAAAACCTAATTGAAGAAATTTCCACATAAGAATTTTCACTGGGAAATTGTGTGGAAAAAACTATTGAGAGAGATAAAGAAGTTGACATTGAATATACTAGTAAAGGAAGGAATATGTGAGAGATAGACAAGCATAGAGGCTGGAGGAAGAGAGATACATAAAACAATGGAAAGCTAGACAACAATGTGAAGAAACATATTAGGTGTCAATACAGAAACTTTTCCAATATAAAATGTTATGACAATGAAAGGCAAAGGCAAGAGAGTGTGAATACTATGCCATCATTTGTGTAAAAAGACAAGAAAATTTATTAGATTTTATGTATTTTCTTAGACCTACATAATATGCATGTGGAAAAATGTGAGTTAATTTAAAAAATTATTTCACCTAGAGAAGAGAAATTTCAGCAGAGCATAAGGAATCATTACTAGTATTTTCGCTGCAAATCTTTTGTATTTTTTAACATTTTGATTAGCTGGGGCACAGAGTGTGTTCAAAAAATTCCTTATAAAAGAACCCCAAATAAGTGGCAAATAAATGGGAAATCATACAAAGATGAATGACTTCAGGAAGAAGAAAACATGTACTTAAATTTCCAAGATAGTGTTCAAAGAGAAACTGTTACAGTATTCTTTAAGTTGAACTAGAGAGAACATTTTTTGAAAATAGAGAAGTTGGCTGTTATTCAAGTTCTGAGGCGGAGTTGAAAACTCTTCTTGCAAAACGTAGAGATACAAAGCCAAGGATTATAATCAAAGGGGATATTTCCAGAGGACAGGACATAGGGAATAAGCAAGAGAATAATCACTAATAAACCTGAATGTTTGTCTCAAAGTTGATATTGGCAATGTGAGTGAGATACACATAAATGCAAGTTTTTAGATTTAAAATTACCCTCATCATAATATTAGAAATTTTATTTTTTTGATAGTACACCAAAAAATAGTTCACCATTTTGCTTAATATTTTCAAAACAAGGTAATGGTGCATAAGATGTATCTTGGAATTAATATATCTTTTTTAAACTATTTTTTCCTTTGTTTATTTTATTTATGTTTCTTCATTGCATTCTTTTTGGCAGAGTGAGTTACCTGACTGCATGGATCGGTACATGCATACATGTTTGTGCAGTTGTGCTTGTGATAAAAATTAGAAAATATTGTTAAATTTATCAACAAAATCTTTAGAAAGCAGTGTGATAGAGATGGTGTATACTTCTGATCTCTCAGAATTTCTTTAAGACATGGACTATAGGAAGGGCATATGAAATTTCAAAAGTAAGTGTTTAAATGATGTAGTCGTCTGTAAAAGTGAAGGATCAGCATTCAAATAATTCTAAATCGATAAAAATCACATATAAAAAAGCAATGTGTAAAGCCAAATACAACCATATAATTTTGATGAGAAATAAGCAATATATATGATGCTTTCCAGATCGCTAAGTTAATCTCTAACAGATTGCAATTTAATGCCTCCATTATCAGGTATTTTGCAAGGCAGCGGGGATAGGAATAAATGATTGTTGTTCCCCCCTTTAAAAAGGGCACTACAACAGGAAAGGTCTTTGTTTTTTCGGTACTGGGGATGGAACCAAGGGTCTTTTTCCACTGAATTATATCACATCGTTTTCATTTTTCTTTTTTAAAAAATTTTATATTATTTGTACATGTTTGCAATTTATAGAGTTTATAATGGTTTGGGGAAATGGTTTCATATGCATATTATAGTAAGTTGCTTCATTTTTTTTTTTTTTGCAATCTACTTCCTAGTCCCTCCCTCCTCCCCCAGTTGCCCCATTTTTATTCTTGTTGATGTTAATTGTCCTTGCTCATGATGTGGTATATAATGATTACACTAATGAGGGTTATTAGGTTCCTGTACATGGCAAATATTTATTCTTCTTACTTGTCCTTCCTCTCCTAATTACCTCTCACTCTTGTTCCCTTGAACGATTTCTTTATTGCAAGAGATCTATTCTCTTTTACCATTCTATCCCTACTTTATCATTTCCGTGGTACTTTGTCTCACTCAAATGACAGATACCATATGGTACTTAAGCTTATGTGTCTGATTTACTTCATTCAATATTATATTTTCCAGATTCATCCATTTTTCTGGGATGTCACAAATTTGCCATTCTTTATAGCCAAGTATTATTCCATTTTACACATATAGCACATTTTCTTTATCCAATTATCTGTCAATGGCTACAGTTGCTTCCAGGATTAGATATTTGAATTTTCTTGAATAAACATTGGTGTGCATGTATCAATCACTGTAATATGATGATTTAAATTCCTTGGGAAAGATACCTACCTAGGGCATAGTTGAATCTATGAGATTTCTGATTCAATGTCTTTCAAAATCTCCATACTGAATACCATAATGGTTGTAAAAGGTTACATTACCACCAGCAATGCAGGAGGGTTCCTTTTTCACAACAGCCATGGCAACATCAGCTATTGTTTGATTTCCTAGTGAATGTCATTCTTTTGGGGATATGATGAAGTCTCAGCATTACTTTTGTTTGAATCTTTCTAATGCCCAAGAAGATGGTGAACATTTTTTCATATAAGTGTTGACCATGCGTATTTCTTTCTCTGTGAATTAGCTGTTCATTTCTCTAGCCTATTTCTTGATTGGATCTTTAATTTTAAGTAGTTTAACCTGTTTAAATGTTCTTGTTTAAATGTTCTAGATGTTAGTCCTCAGTTGCTGTGACCTATGCAGCCCTTGAGGTTCTTGGGGTGAAGGATTGTGAGAGGATGAGAAAATAAAGAAGAGACAAATCTGGGGTCAGGTGGTGGGCTCATCCTTCTGATGAGAGGAAAGGGCTGGCCTCTCACTGCAGGGGCATTTATTTATATCTTTTAGCAACTTAATGTCACATGACATCCTGTTGTCATAGCAACACTGGTCAGATCACCTTGGGGCTAGATGTTCTCTGGTTGAAGCAGCTTCTTTACCTGACCTGCCCTGGGCACTCTTTGTTCCCACTCTGTAGATTGTTTTTTCACTCTATTGATTGATCTTTTTTCTGTACAGAAACTTTTTAGTCCAATTTAGCCTCACTTGTTGATTCTTGCGGCTGTTTCTTGTGCAATTAAGGTTCTGATTAGAAAATCATTTTTACATCTATATTTTAAGTGTCTTATATATTTTATGTTTTAGTAGGTTTAATATTTCTGTTTTAATCTTCAATTCACTTTGATTAAATTTTAGTATACAGGGAGAGATAAAGGTCCCATTTCATTCAGACAACCAGTTTTCCCAACACCACGTGTTGAACAGACTATCTTTTCTGTAACATATGCTTCTTCCTCCTTTGTCAAAGACCAAAAAGCTGAATAAGTCTGGTGAGGTTTCTCTATCCTCAGTTCTATTGCACTGATCCATCTGTTCTTCTCTAGTATTACGCTGTTATTATCATTGTTTCTTTGTAGTATAGCCTGAGGACAAGTATTGCTATGCCTCTGGCTTTCCTCTTATTTTCTAAAATTGCTTTTGAGATTCTGTGTCTCTTCTGATACCTTATGAATTTCAGGCTTGTTTTCTCCAGATCTATAAAGAAAGCTATTGGTATTTTTATAGAGGCCTGTGCTGATTCTGAATAACAGTAATGGAAGAATGGCCATTTGCCAATACTGGTTCTATCTATCTAGAAAGAAGGGACATCTTGCATTTCCATTTTCTGATATCCTCTTCAATATCTTTCTTCAGATTACCTTAATTTACAACATAGATGTCTCCCACCTCCTTGATATGACAATATTTTGAGGCTACTTTTAATGGTACTGTTTTCATAATTTCCTTCTCATCCCACTAAGTATTGGTGTATATAGATGCTAATGATTTTTGTGTACTGGTCTTATACCTTGCTTCTTTGCTGAAATTGAATATTAATTCTGGGAGGTTTTTTTTTTTTTTTTTTTTTTTTTTTTTGGTCTGTTTGTTTTTATCGGTACCAGGGATTGAACTCACGACTGCCTGCTTGCAAGGCAGGCGCTTATACCGCTGAGCTAAATACCCAGCCCCCAATTCTGGGAGTTTCTTGATGGAGTTCTCGGGTATTCTATTTGGAGTATCACAGCATATACAAATAATAGTTTGAGTTCTTCCTTTCCTAAATATATCATTTTCATTTCTTTCTCTTGCCTAATTGCTCTGGCTAATGTATTAAGTGGTGATACATTAACAAGAGGTATAGTGGACATTCATTCTTGTTCTTAATTTTAGGGGAATATATTCAGTTTTTTCTCATTTAGTAGGATGTTGGCTATTGGTTTGTCATAAATGGCCTTTAATCGTATTCAAGTACAGTCTTTCTATCCCTGTTTTCTTCAGCTTTTTTTTAAATCATGAAGGGGTATTGAACTCTGTCAAAAGTCTTTGCTGTACCTCTTGATATGATCGTATGTTTTTTGATCTACTCCTCTTTATGTGATGTGTTGTATTTATTGAATTATGTGTGTTGTATATCTTGCATCTCTGGGATGAAATCTACTTAATCATGATGCATTAGCTTTTTTAAAACGTGCTGCATTCTGTTTGCTAATATTTTTTTTGAGAATTTTGCTTCTACGTTTATTATGATTCTTTTAGTTGGGTTGTGTCATGGTTTGGGGATCCAATGGTACTGGCTTCCATAAGTGGGATACAGATCACTTTATTGCATTCAATTTATTTGAAGTCCTTGGGGGAGTTTTAGATGATAGAATATCCTTAAGAGTTTGCAGAAATCAGGTAGGTGCTGTCCCCACCCCAGGCTTGTAGAATTTAGCAGTGAATCTGTAAAATCCTTGGCTTTTTTTAGTCGATAGATTCTTCATTACTGTGTCAGTTTCAGTGCTTTTTATTGGATTGTTAAGCATATTTATGTCTTCTTTGGTTAATTTTGGCAGATTGTATGTGTCTAGGAATCTGTTCATTTCTTTGAATTTTGCTAATTTTTTGGAATATATTTTTTGAAGTGTTTACTATCTTCTGGTTTTTGACAGTATCTGGTATAGCTTCACCTGTTTCATTTCTCAATCCATTGATGTGAGTCTTTTCTATAGTTCTTTGTGTGGCTGACTAAAGGGTTATGTATTTTATTTAATCTTTGAAAGAAGCAGGTATACTTTTCATTGATATTTTGCAGTTATTTTAGTTTCAAGCTGCTTAATTTCTGCTCTCATTTTCTTTTTTTAAATTTTATTTAAAAGGAAAAAGAGAAAAAAAAAACAAAACAAAGTGGTAAAAAGGTACAAGCAATACAGAACTAAAAAAAAACAGTAAGAAATCACGAGTTAACAGATTACACATTATCATCTTAGAGATAGTTGCTCAAGTCACAGTATCAAAGCATACAAAGTGGACATTCAAACAGAGAGACTGCAAACAGTTATGTTCAATTATCCAACCAAAAACATTAATATGGTCAGCTATTTAACACCCCTAAACACACTTGCAGTTGTATACTTTATAGCATTTTTTCCCCTCTCTTTTTTACAACAAAACTTACACATTTTGGGTTTTATTAATCTTTAGTCTTTATTGCTTTTTTTGGAAGAGAATAAAGTCAAATATGGCAAAACAAAGCTGTCAGTCAAAACCAAGGATAGATAGTACATGATGTAAAAACAGAGTACAAGGTTATCAACAATGGTTACCATAATGCCTCTTGCTTCCTTAAAAAGAATTGTCTATCTCATTAGGTATTATAAAGTTGAACAAAACAGTAGAGAACAAGAACAATAAAACTTAAACATTGTAAAAATTACAGGATTTCCAAAGGAGATAATAGTCAAACCAGAATGGGCACCTTAGTGAATTTTATTGCCTTCAAAGTAGTTGCCTATACCCTCAAATGTGAGACTATCATACATAGAATGGAACAGACTCTAATCAGTCAAAACAAGATAGTGGGAGTATTATAGGACTTCCAATCAAGTTAATAGGAAATCAAAAAAAGTTACTATAATATATCCTGCTAATTTTAAAAATTTTTCCCCTTAATTAAAAAAACATAAAAAATAACTAAATAATTTTTTTAATGAATAAGGGAGAGATTGAGATAAAAGAGGACATAACAACTTAACAATACAGGTCAAAGCATGACTGTTTCAGCAACCTAGTGCTTCACCACCAAATAACCAGACTTAATAGTAGTTTCCATAGTGTCTGTCTTTTTCCTTGAAATATTTGAATATAACTTAATATACTATAGCTTCAAATATTTCCATATCAAGCATCCCAGAATAAAGCCATTCCAATTAATAAGTGAAAACTTTATAAGGCTTCAAGGCCACATAATGGTGAATCATGATTACCATATACTTTTATATATTTGAATCATTACTTACATTAGGGAAACTATTCGGTATTCACACATGCGAGATTGATTTATTTCACTTATGAGTATGGTCTCAAGCTGTGCCCATTTATTGATAAATATCTCAATGTGATCCTTCTTTATAGCTGAGTAATACTCCATTGTATAGAAATACCACAATTTTTTATCCATTCCTCAGTTGATGGACACTTGGGTTGTTTCCAAGATCTGGCGATTACAAATTGTGCTTTTATAAACATAGGCGCACATATATCACTGTGGTATGGTGCTTTCAGTTCTTCTGGAAATATGCCTAGCAGTGGAATAGCTAGAACAAATGGGAATTCCAATTCCAGCTTTTTGAGAAATCTCCAGACTCACCTCCACAAAGGTTGTACTAGTCAACACTCCCACCAACAGTGTAGGAGAGTTCCTTTTTCCCCACAGCCTCTCCAGCATTTGTTGTTGTTGGTTTTCTTGATCCTGGCCATTCTTTCAGGAGTGAGATGGAATCTCAGTGTGGTTTTAATTTGCATTTCTCTAATGACCAATGATGATGAACATTTTTTCATGTATTTATTTGCCATTTGTATTTCTTCATCTGAGAAGTGCATACTCATCTCAGATGCCCATTTTTGGATTGGATCTTTCAATTTTGGGGGTCTGAGTTTTTTTAATACTTATATGTTTGAGGCAAGAGTCCCTTGTCTGAGAGGGAGTTCACTAAAATCTTTTCCCAGTTTTTAGGTTTTCTTTTCACTATGCTGGACATTTCTTTTGACATGCAGAAACTTTTTAATATGAAGTGGTCCCAGTTAACGATTCTGGGAAGTATTTCCTGTGTGGTTTGAGTCCTTTTCATGAATTCTACACCTACTCCTATGTCTTCAAGGTTTCTACCCAGTTTGTCTTCCAATAGCTTTAGTGTTTCTGTTTTAATATTCAGATCTTTGACCCATTTAGATTTTAATTTAGTACAAGGTGATAGGCATAGGTCTAGCTTTAGTTCTCGGCAAATGGAGAGCCAGTTTTTCCAGCACCATTTATTAAAGAGACTGTCGTTGTTCCAGTGAACCTGCTTGGCTCCTTTATCAAAGATAAGGTGGTTGAGTGTGTTTGTAGTTGTGGTTGTATCTTCTAATCTATTCCATTGATCTTCGTCTCTGTTTTGGTTCCAGTACCATGTTGACTTTACTACTGTTGCTTTGTAGTATAACTTCAAGTCAGGGATTGTGATGCTTCCTGCCTTGCTTTGCTGCTTAGAATTCCCTTTGCTATTCTAGGTCTCTTCTGGTTCCAGATGAATTTTAGGAGGGATTTCTCTAGATTTATAAGGTATGTTGATGGTATTTTTATAGGGATTGCATTGAATGTGTATAACAGTTTTGGGAGAATGGCCATTTTCACAATGTTTGTTCTTCCTATCCATGATCAAGGGATGTCTTTCCATTTTCTGAGATCATCTTCAGTTTCTTTTTTCAGTGTATTATAATTTTCCCTGTATAGGTCTTTCACTTCTTTCGTATGAGTAATTCCTAAATATTTCATTTTTTTGCTTGCTAGTGTGAAGAGTGTGGTTTCTCTTATTTCCCTCTCTGTGATTTTGTTGTTAGTGTATAGGAATGCTATTGATTTCTGAGTATTGATTTTGTATCCAGCTATATTACTGAATTTATTTATTATATCTAAGAGTCTTTCAATGGAGTTTAGGGGGTCTTCTATGTAGAGTATCATGTCATCTGCAAACAATGATAATTTAACTTCTTCTTTTCCTATCTTTCCCCTCTTATTTCTCTCTCTTGTCTAATTGCTCTGGCTAGTACTTCCAGTACTATATTAAATAGGAGTGGTGATAAAGGACATCCTTGTCTTGTGCCCGATTTTAAAGTAAAGGCTTTCAATTTTTGGCCATTTAGTATGATGCTGGCCTTTGGTTTGTCATAAATGGCCTTCATTATATTGAGGTAAAGACCATTTATTCCAATTTTCTGTAAAGTTCTTATCATGAATAAGTGTTGGACCTTATCGAAGGCTTTTTCTGCATCTATAGAAATGATCATGTGATTCTTATTTTTGGCTTTATTGATATGGTGGATTACATTTATTGATTTGCATATGTTGAACCATCCTTGCATTCCTGGGATGAATCCCACTTGGTCATGGTGTATAATCTTCTTGATGATTTGCTGGATCCTATTTGCCAATATTTTATTGAGGATTTTTGCATCTGTGTTCATTAGGAAGATCGGTCTATAGTTCTCTTTTATAGTTGGGTCTTTCTCAGGTTTTGGTACTAGAGTAATATTTGCTTCCAGGAATGACTTAGGAAGGATTGCTTCCCTTTCAATTTCATTGAATAGTTTGAGGAGTGTCGGCATTAGGTCTTCTTTGTATTTCTTGTAGAATTCTGCAGTGAATCCATCTGGGCCTGGGCTCTTCTTGGTGTGTAAGGACTTAATTACATTTTCAATTTCATTAACAGAGATTGGGTTATTCAACAGCTTTACATCCTCTTGATCTAGCTTTGGTACTTCATATGCTTCTAAGAATCTGTCTATTTCTTCTGTGTTATCAAACTTTTGAGAGTAGAGGTTTTCAAAATAGGTGTTGATGATCTTCTGTATTTCTATTGGGTCTGTAGTGATTTCTCATTTTTCATTTCTTATTGCATGAATTTGAGCTTTTTCTTCCCTTTTTTAAATAAAGTTGGCTAGGGGCTTATCGATTTTATTTATTCTTTCAAAGAACCAACTCTTTGATTCGTTGATTCTTTGGATTGTTTTCTTAGTCTCTATTGCATTGATTTCTGCTCTGATTTTTATAATTTCCTCTCTTCTTTTGGCTTTGGGCTTGACTTGCTCTTCTTTTTCTAGCTGTTTGAGGTGTAGCATCAAGTTATTTATTTGTATTCGTTCTGTTTTCCTGATGTGGGAACTCAGTGCAATAAATTTTCCTCTCAGGACGGCTTTCATTGCATCCCACAGATTCCGGTAAGTTGTATCTGCATTTTCATTTTCTTTTAGGTATTGTTTAATTTCTTCTTTAATTTCTTCTGTGACCCACTGATTACTCAAGAGTGTGTTATTCAGTTTCCATGTGTTTGTGGGATTTTTGCAGTATCTTTTATCATTAATTTCTAATTTCAGAGTGCCATGATCCAATAACATGCAAGGGATGATTTCAACTCTTTTGCATTTGTTTAAATATGTTCTGTGAGCTAATATATGGTCTATTTTAGCGAACGATCCATGTACTGCTGAGAAGAATGTGTATTCTGATGTTGTTGGGTGGAACATTCTGTATATGTCTACCAAATCCATTTGTTCAGAGGTGCGATTCAGTTCTTCTATTTCTTTGCTGATTTTCTTTCTCGTTGATCTGTCCCTTGGTGTCAATGGCGTATTAAGGTCTCCTGTTACAATTGTGTTACTGATAATTTGAGTTTTCATTTCTGTTAATAGTTGTTTTATATAACTGGGTGCTCTGGAGTTTGGTGCATATGTATTTAAGATAGTAATCTCTTCCTCTTAGAGTTTTCCCCTAATGAGAGTATGTAGTGACCTTCTTTGTCCTTTATGGTCATTGTTGGTTTAAAGTTCACGTTGTCTGCAAACAGAATGGCTACACCTGCTTTTTTTTTTTTTTTTATTCCTGCTGCATGAAGTATTGTTTTCCATCCTTTGACTTTCAGTCTATTGAGTATCCTCCTGGGTTAGATGGGTTTCCTGTAAACAGCATATGGTTGGATTTTGTTTCTTGATCAATTCTGCTAGTCTGTTTCTTTGATTGGTGCATTGAGACCATTTACATTAATGGTTATAACTGTTAAATGCTGGTTTATTGTTGACATGTTATCTCTCTGCTGTTGCATCTTTTTCTTTCTGTTCTGTTTAATTATCTGCTTCACTTAGTGGTTTTTTCCTTTGTGTATCTAAACTGTCTTTCAGTATTTTTTGCAGGGTTGGCTTGGTGTTCATGAAGTTCTTCAGCTGTTCTTTGTCACGGAAGTATCATATTTCACCATCAATTTTGAATGATAGTTTTACAGGGTACATCAGTCTATGTTGGAAATCATTTTGCTTTAGGATCTGGAATACTTCACTCCATGCTTTTCTTGACTTTATTGTTTGTGCTGAGAAGTCTGCTGTAATTCTGATAGGTTTTTTTTTTTATAAGTGATCTGTCTTTTCTCTTGACAGCTTTTAATAATCTATTCTTGTGTTGGATTTCTGGGAAGGTGATTATTATATGTCTGGGTGTAGTTTTATTTTGGTCATGACTATTTGGAGTTCTATATGCTTCACTGATCCTGATGTCGGTTTCTGATCTCATGCTTGGGAAATTTTTAGCTATTACTTCTCTAAATATCCTCTTGACATTCTTTATGTTGTTCCCTTCTTTTTCATTAATCCCTATCAATCTTATTTATTTTTCTTTGCATCATCTTGCAGTTGTTGAATTCTTATTTCCTGATTTCTTGTTATTTTTAAAAGATCTTGCCTTACCTGTTCACTAGCTGCAATCCTGTCTTCAAGGTCTGAAATTCCATCGTCACTTTCCTTGAGGAGTTTTTACAACTTTCAGTGGTTTTTTATTTCCCGTATATCTCCATGCATCTGCATTATGTATTCTGTTTGTTTCTTATATTGTTCATCTAGGGGTTCTATCTTTTTGTTTAGTTCCTGCAATTTTTTAACTGTGTTTTCTTTAGATATATTCAGAATCTCTTTCATTTCTTTTATCATTTCTTCTTTTACCTGGGAGATTATTTCGAATTTGAATTCCTTTAAAGCTTCCTGAAATTGCTTGCTAATTTTGTAGCTACTATGTCTGATATTTGAAGTGAATGGCATATATTTTCTTCTATATACATCGCTCCTAGGGTTTCTTGAGATGGGCTGGAGGTTTGAGGTTGTAATTTGGCCTTTCATTTTGTAATTTTCCTATATTTCTGTGTTTCAAGTGTTATTTGAAAGCTTCCTCAGGGTCTGTTGGAAATCCCCTTCTATGTTCACAGCTCCTGGGACTCTGGCACCCAGTTCCCCCAAGCCACTGGGCCTCTAGAACCAATGGCCCTCTTCTGCCTGTTTAGAACTCTGTAGTTCCAGATAAGCTGGGCTCCAGGGACGCTGTGCGCCCACCTGCTTGCTGGAAGTTCCACAGTTCTCCAAGCGCAGCCGGAATGGGGAGGCAGATGTAGATGCCTCAAACCCACTTATCCACTTCACTACAGCGGGAAGCCTGGAGGGTCCTGAAGAGTTTGGGCTTGGGGCAGAGTGCACTGAGCACTTACCGCAGGTCATGGGGCCTCTCTCTGCTCTCATTTTCTAATTACTCTCCTTAACTTTAGTTTGGGACTTATTTCCTATTGTTCTAGTATTTTAAGGTTTTTCATAAGATTATTTATTTGGGCTTGCTCTGTTCTCTTAATGTAAGCAATGATTGCAATGAATTTTCCTTTTAGGACTGCTTTCATAGGGTTCTAGACATTTGGTGAGTTGTACAATCATCATCATTAACTTCCATAAATTTTAAAATTTCTTCTGCGACTCATTGGTCATCACAGAATACTCTAGGAGTATGTTGTTAATTTTCCAGGAGATTTCACTTTTTCCAAAATTTGTTCTGTCATTGACTTCTATTTTCAATGTGCAGTGTCTGACAGTATGCACGGGGCACTTTCAATTGTTGTATATTTTCTCAAACTGGTTTTATGGAGTATTATATGATCTATTTTGGAAAAAGTACAATGTGCTACTGAAAAGTATATACATCTTTTGGAGTGGTGGGATACTCTGTATGTATCTATTAAGTCCATCTGTATGTTCAAGAGTTTGGTTGATTCTGCTATTACTTTATTGATTTTTGTTTAGTTGTTCCATCTCTGTGAAAGCAGGGTGATAAAATCTCCAACTATGGTTGTCAGTGCTTCTTTGATCTTTGATCTTTTTGTTTTGATGATTTTATCTAGTATGTTATATGATGATATGTACTTTAGTACTTGGTCTGAATATATTTATTAATGTTATCTCTTCTTATTGAATTTTTTACTTAACTAGTAGGCAATGATCTTGTTTCTTGTAATCAGTTTTAACTTGAAATTTATAATGTCTGATACTAGAATGCTACTCCTATGATTTTTCTGGATCCTAAATATGAAATGTTGTTTTCTATCATTTAAGTTTTAATCTACAAATGTCTTTTAGGATTAGGTGAGTTTCTTTAATCCAACACAATGTTGGATTCTATTTGTTCTTCCAGTCTGCCAATCTGTGCCTTTTAATTGAAGGACTGAGGTCACGGAGAGATATTGCTGAAATGTGTTGCTTATTTATTATCATTACCTTTCTTATCTGTTAGCGAATCTTTTTGTCTGACATTTTTGTTATTGTATATCCACTGAACACAGTAATTTTCTATAAGTTCAGTTGTATTTGTTTTGTGATTTCTTGTGAGACAAGTCTTAAATATTTTCTAAAGAGTTAGTATGTAACCCAACTTACATATCTTCTAAGTTGGTCTTTTTCATGGAAATACTGTATTTCTCCACATCTTTGGAGATGACTTCGCTGGATAAGTTATACAAAGTTGGAAATCATTTGGTTTTTGAGCTTGCAATATGTCACTCCAAGCTGTCTTGGCCTTTAGGATTTGTGTTTTGAAGTCCACTAGGATTCTAATTGGTTTAATTTTATATGTGATTTTATTTTTGTTTTTCTCCAGCTTCATTTAAAATTCTTGTTTTTGGCAGCATATCTGGTAATTCAATAAAGATATGGTATAGTGGGCATCTTTTTTCAACATAATTGTGTTCTATAAGCATTACTTATTTGAATTAAAACTTTTGGAAATTTTTCTTGTATGATTTCTGTAAACCTGTCGGTAAATCTATCTGTGGCTGGGGATTTAGCTCAATGGCACAAGTGCCTGCCTGGCAAGTGCAGGTTTGATCCCCAGTAATAATAAATAAATAAATCCATCAGTGTGATTTTCTAGTTTTTCTCTAATTCCAATAAGATTTACACTTGTCTCCTCTTTAGGTTTCCTTGTTTTGCTTTTTGAAACAAGGTTTTGCCACGTAGTTCAGGCTGGCCTTGAATGTACGCTGTAACCCAGAATGGTTGTGAACTCAGAGTGATCCTCCTAACTCAGCCTCCCAAGTGCTGAGATCACAGGGATGTGCCACCACACAAAGAAAAGTTCTGATTCTTATTGTGTCATTCAGTAGCTGTTGGATAATCCTCTTTTGATTACTTTTTGGCTTCCTTGAGCTCTACATTGTAATTCATTATTTGTCTTCAATATCAGACACTGACTTTTTATACTGGTTGTTTCTCCAATTTATATATTCTATACAGTAATTTTTATTTCTGACATTTGTATCTGATATTTTTTGAGGATTACATATCTTGTGGAATCTGTCATTCAGATTTTGGACTGTCTTAATTAGCTCATAGAATTTATTACCAATTTCCCTGAAATTCACCGTGGATATAGTGAGTGAAATTGCTGCAAAATTTTGCTACATTTTCTCTTTGAGCTCATCTATTTTCTTCATCCCTTCTACAAACTTTTCATAGAGTTCTGATACCTTGTATTTTTTTCTACCTTTGTGATACCTTTCTCTGTCTTGGGAGAGCTGGGGGAACTCAGGAATCTTCTGTTGCCTTGCTTATGCATCCATGCTCAAATCTCTCTCCCTGTCTCTCTGTCTCTCTGTCTCTGTCTCTTTCTCTCTTTCCTGGTTTTTTCCTCCTTTTTTTGAGGAACTGAAGATTGCAATCTGAAGTGAGGAGAATTTATGATTTATATGGAAATTATTTAGTTGGATCTTTCCTCTCCATAAATAATTTTCAGTTTTATAGGTCCAGTGCAAGTATTTATTTTTTCTGATTTGGATTGTGCCTCAATGATTTTTGAAATAATTACTTTGGGTTATAGCAGTATGGAGAGAGTCAATCATGTAACACTTCTACACATTAGTCCATTAGTCTAAAACTTCTACTCATTAGTCAGTCTCCCATCTGTCTGTCCTTTATGCACATTATGACTGCTTATTATTTGTGATTGTTCTGCAATGAGGTAGGTGAAATGCAGAAAGGAAAAATTAAAAGGTAGTTGGATAAGGATTGCAAGACACTAACTGTGAGGCTTGTAGAGGGTTAGTGATAGGTAAGAAGAAAAGCTTGATGTGGGTTCTGATTCTATTGTAGTACTTTGAGTTGAAGGGTTAGTCTTGAGAGTTTTCAGAGGATAATTATGGTTTCAAGTGGGAGATATGAGAGGAAGTGGGTACACTTTGTGATTGAGGAAAGCTATGTGGCTGTCCAAATCTGTGAGGGAGAGGACAACAGAGCATTATGAGAGAGTCAAAGGCTAAGGATGGGCGGTTAAAGGGTTAATATACAGAAGGCAGAAATGACTGTGGGAAGCGAAGTATGGAAAAATTAAAGACTGAGGGTGAGGAGTTTACGTATTTGGAAAAAAATAAGTAAAGATGCCATCAGTATTACATTGGAGGGTTGAGGTGAAGAAGTTAGGCAGAACACTGAGATGAGCGAGACAACCTCAGCACATTGAGAGACAACAGAAGAAAATACATGAAACTAAAACCTAATAAACAAAAACCATAACACTACTCTATTAAATAAATAAATCAAAACACACAAAAATCAAACCTATAAGATATCTTATGGGAACACAAATTAAATATTCCAATGAGACAGGAAAGTATGATCCATCTCTAGCTTTTTTGTCAAAGTGTTTGAGTACTCATACTGCAATAACTCCACAGAACCTTCCCTGCAATACTGAAGCTCATTCACATAGGGATCCTTCCCACCACATTACACAGATTCTTTCAGAGTCAGATTGAGCTGGAGATCTTGAGTTAAGAACTCTTACTATCTCTCTTCCATGGTGTGATGGTAAAATCAGAAAACCAACTTACTGGCATGAATTTACCCACTGAGTCAGAACATTTCAATGCAATAAAATCAGCTACAGTAGTAACAAACTAATGCATTACAGTGGCTTCTATTTGGGCAAGTTGAAAACATATCATGAGACTCACTTTTGCAACTTGTTCAGCCTAGAGAAAAAATTCCCTTTATAGTGAAAGATTCACAATGGCCCAAGTATTTATTCATAGATAATAAGCACTAAATGTAATGGCTGTGTCTCCTCTTATGGTAAAAGTGAAAAGCATTCATAAGCAATTTCATAGAATCAGTTCTCTAAAGCTCAGAGGATTGGGGACCAGGTAGTACCAGAGCAGGAGAAAGAAAGGAAAAACATGTGCTTTTCAAAAATGTCTTCTGCTATTGGTATAGAAAAGAAGAAATAGAAGAGAGGAAATGGGTTTCAATTATATATTTAGATAGGATGACAAGGAAAACAGTATAAAGTTAGTGAGAACTAGGGATGAGAGAGAAATTTATGGCTAATGGGGAGAGAGATGAAAGATGGGAAAAGAAAGAAAGTAAAAATAGAGGAAGGACAGAAACAGGAGAAAGAATCCAGGTGAAAACTATTGATAAAGGTAGAAGGAACAAAAAGGGACAAGGGAGAATCTTTTTTCCCTCTATAAACTAGATTAGAAGAAAATGGCAAGAGGGCAAGAAACACTCATAGACTCACACATTGTCGTAAAAGAAAAAAGTGCAAATTATAGAATAAAAGCTTGGAGGTTAACAGAAAAAGAAAAACAAAAAATGAAAAGAAAATTTGTTATTGTTTTCAACATGTGGCTCTTTCCATAGCCTAGAAATAAGGAACAAAACTGATGCCAAGAGGTGACTCCTCTTAGGCTGAAAGTCTAAGGTGTTAGTCTGCCCCTAAAATGATGAAGACTTCCAGGTGTAATGGGAAAACAGAGCCTATGTGATTTTCCAATCCTGTGTGATCTTCCAATCCTTGTGCAGTGAAGGGCTGAACCCCGCCTCTCACTGCACAAGCTGGTCCATATGCATCGGCTCCTGCCCCTCAGCATAACCCTCGCCAGCCTGCCCTCCAGGCATCAACATCTGCTGTGGCCGTCATTCCCTCATCCACCCTGGCAACCTGACATTGTGGAGCATGGCTTGGAAGCAAGGGAATGCTCTGGAACTGTGATTCAAACTCTGAGCCCTTCCCTACAGCTGGGTCCCCAAAACCTCTTGTTTCATAATTGTGGTGACAGGCACTGGATCAAAGTCACTCAACATTTACTGTGGAAGGTCATCCTAGGAACAGTATTTTGTAATTTCCTTGAAGGTTCCCACTGACACTGATTTTCTCTCAGTCCCCATGCAGGTCTCTCTTCCTTTTTAAATGTTCTACCACGATCCCTGGTACCGATAAAAAAAAATAAATAAATAAATAAATAAAAATGTTCTACGGTTGTCTCCCAGCAGTGTTCTTTGGGTTGGAATCTTTAAAGCAGAATTCAGACATGGTTATCATATTGAGTTTGGTTAATCCATCTCTTATGCCTCTTTCCTTATGTGATGGATGTTCTTCCTCTACATTTTTTGTTGACATTCTCTGAGTCTCTCCAACTTACTTCCTCCTCTACTCAGCCAAGTTTGATTTTCCAGGCCATTTCTTCTCAGTGGATCTTTCCTCAATTTCTATGATGTTACTCCTCTAGTGAGTCATGTTGAATACCCTATTCTGGACATAGGCCACGCCCAAGATCAGGTCTACTCTCTGGCTGGCAATTCTGCTGTCCTATACAACAGGGAAACAAGGCAGATCTAGCTTCTACTTGGCAGTGGCTGAGCCTTGGAGTGAAATTCACAGTTGTGGAGTTGGTGAGGGTTCCATCCTATGAGGGTCTGCACATTTTGCCTAGGCCAAAGCCTGAGTATTTTGCCAAGACACTGCTTGCTTTCTCTCTCTCTCTCTCTTTCTTTCTTTCTTTCTTTCTTTCTTTCCTTCTTCTTTCTTTCTGTCTCTCCTTCCCTCCCTCCCTTCCTTCCTTCCTTCCTTCCTTCCTTCCTTCCTTCCTTCCTTCCTTCCTTTCCTTCTTTGTTTTTTTCTTTTTGAGAGAGGATTTTGCTAAATTTCCCTGGTGATATGTGACTTGTGATCTTTCTGTCTTAGCAATCACTGGGAATACACAGGATTGCACTACAGGTCACAACTAAGAAAGATTCATAGACAAAGACAAATAATTATGGTACATTTGAAAAGTACCACACCAATTCATATATATCATATCTTCTTCAGAGTATATGATTAAATCTAAAGTGTAATGAATAAATATTTATAAAAGAACTTATTAATTTGAATAAGATTTTTATCATATGCAATTTTCTAAATAAATTTAGCTTCAACAAGTACAATATCACCCTTACATAAATTTTTAGGGGATGAAAGAGAAAAAAATGAAGATTTTATAAAATTGTTATGAACTTATGATAGTCATGCTATATTATTTATGTCTCTAAATATGTAAGTACATATATATATATATAGTTATGTAGATATATAAATATATAGACATAAAGATATAATCAATTTTAAAACATCATATCCTTAGAGATAAACTATATTAAAGAATAATTCAAATGGAGAGAAATCCTGTAGTAGAATATTCAAAACATGGATATGGTTAATATAAAGTGATGATACTATTAAATCTTCAAATTATGGAAAGCAATATTAGAAATGGAAAAATATATATTATAAGTAGGAAACTTATCTCTTGCTCCAGAAGAAAAGGTGCATGTAAATTATGTTCCTATTCCAACATATACATTTCTCTTTGTTGCCACCAATTACTAAATAAGACTCTCAAGGATTTAAAAAGTATTGGCCATGCACTGAACCACACAGTGATGTTTGACTAGCATTGGATTCGATTGCAGAAGATCCACTGTCATCAGTAATATGCTTATTCTCCCCGAATCTCCATCACAATTCAGAGCAAGTGGAAATCCTGTTAGCATGTGGTTTTCTGACCTTTCCTGGCAGCTGTCAGATTTGTACTTACATAGCAGACACAGCACAATATTGTTTCCAAGGAAAGTAGATGGCATATCTCTAAGACACTGCAAGAGCTGACCCACCGCTTTAATTAGCACTTTTTACATAGAGGAATCTAAAATGACAACCATTCTTCCTTAATTCCTTTCCACATACTGCTTTTCAACCAAGGTTTAAAAATTAGTTATAGATCTAATTAAAATGAACTACAAAATGCTATGACAAACACTCCAGTATGATTTTTGAGGATATGTATGCATGAAAAATAATTCATTTATTTGATGTTGTTTTAAAGCATAAAATTAAATTTTTCCAGAGGTTCTATATGACTGAAAAGACATATTTTAAATCACAAGGAGATATAGCTAAAAACTTTATTTCATAATTTGATGAAATTTAAATAACTATTAAATTGTTGTCTTCCATATCATTAACTCTATTCCATACAGAACCAATAAAGTTGAGACGGTGTGGCTGCTAAGTATACATTTTGACATTTGGTTGCAGCCCTGTGTCTACAAAATCTGGCACTGACATTACTATCCTGCTCTTCCCCAGTTGAAAATTTCAAATTGCTTTGACTTTGAGAGAGCTGACTGTTTATATTCCTCCTTCTGCTAAAATAGCAGTGATCTGGCATGGCAGAGAGATTTCTCAATTCCTTGTGGGCAAATTTTGAGTAACCAGCTTTTCCTCCCTTTGCACTGATTGTAAATCCACAAAAGTAAAGCACAGAAGCCTAAATTTAGGGAAAGCTTTTTATTTATCTCATTATCAAGATCTTTTTAATTTGCAAAGAGTTTCTTATAGCAAAGAAATACCTCTTATCCCTTACTTCAGAGGGTGGAGAACAGATGAAGGAGAAGTGTAATGGTTTTGATCTCCTTAGGACATCGACATTAGTAGGGGAGCAATTATAAAAGTAATTGACTCTACTTTCCCGGGCACCAGGAGGGGGTTATTCTGAAGGCCCATCATCTTCTGAGGTTGGAGTTCTTATCATTCATCTTCTGCTGTGTGCCCATGTGTTAGGTTTTCATCCCTCAGAGGCATTTTGTGTTTCTCTGGGATTCAAAATGCAACATAAGAAATATCTTGGAGTGTTGCTTACTGTTGCCTGAGATTTAGCATTTGGACTTCTATTCCCTCAGGAAATTCAAATATATGTTTCTTCCACCTTGACATTTTTATGTTTTTCTATATCTGAGAATCTACATATGACAAAGGGATTTTCTCCTCTCTGGTAATCCGTAGTTTAGTGAGTTTGGAGTGGCCCACTGAAGTTTTTATTGTGTTATATAGACTAACTGGTAAATCTGCATCTGACTCAGTTTTGCTTAGCCTTTCTACTGGTTCCTCTGTGAGTTCATGGGTGTTGATAAAAAAAAAAAAAAAAAACAGTGAATTTTTAAAAATTTAAAAAATATTGTTACTGTAAAAAAACATATTTCTTTTAATCTCCCTCAAAATACTTCCTCTTACTTGAAACACACTGATCCCATTGTTCTTTCCCCTTTATGAAGCAATTCTGGAAGTCCTCTTTTAGGAGTGTCTTTTCATGCTGTCTCAGTCTTGTGAATCCATTTAAATGTTTACAGCAATTTCTATCAAATTAAAATATGATGGTATATCCTTATTTGTCTGATCTGGGACCATGCGATTTTCGCTTCTTCCTCAAAGTCAAAATGACTTTGAAATGTAAAAATTTTGTAAATGACTCACAATATTGCAACCACAAAGGCACAATTAAAGACACTCACAGCAGCTTCTGGAAGTACTTCAGAAAGTGGCAAGAGGGGTTTAACAAGATTGTCCAAAGTGAAGGCAACTATTTTGTGGGAGATAATGGCAACGTATCTCTTACTGTAATTTTTTTTACCTAAACATTCACTGTATATTTTGATCATGCCGTATATAAGACCCACAGTTTTCAATCAATTTATTTTACAAATGATTTGGAGTTACAAAAAAATAAAAACATTACAGTTTTCTTGTTCTTTGCTATTGATAATGTACGTGTCACAGGAGGAAATTAATATTTGTCTACTCTTCTTTGCAAAAGTCCACATTTGATTTATATTTTTCTTCATTTTCCTGAAGTATCTTTTCTGTTCCAGGATCCCATGAAGCATGCCACATTACATTTTGTTGTCTTGTTTTTTTAGGCTGCTGTTGGTTGTGACAGTTTTTCTGACTTCTCTTGACTTTTATGATCTTCACAGCTTGATGAAGATTGCTCAGGTACCTGGTAGCATGTCACTCAAATGGAGTTCTTCTGATGTATTTTCCAAGATTAGACCAGTAGAAAGTCATTTGGGAGGAAGATCACAGAGGTAAAGTGGCATACTTATCACACCATATCAACTGTAGAAGTTTATTAACATGATTAACACATTTGATGTTGACCTTGATTTTTTCTCTGGGGTCATTTTTATCATGTTTCTCCACCTAAAGTTATTCTAATTGTTTCTCCTTTTCTTTTTTATACTTTATAAAAGGAAGTCAATAGGAGTAGCTTACAATTATGTGTGGAGAGTTATCCTACATCACCTTGAGAGAGTCATACTTACACAAATTATTTAGACTTTTTCTTCATATCTGTCTATTGTCCTCATTTGAATATTTTGCTTTTATTTTATTGATATGGGCTTATGAATATTTATGTGATTCTTTGTGTTGTACTCTAATGCTTCTTTATCTTTTATTTTGTTAGTTAAATTATTCTAGTTTGTCTATGGAGAATTTTCATAGATGATTTCTGTGTCACTGTGAAATATACTCATTATTATATTGAGTTTTATTTTTCACTGCTTCTTTTCTTTGTGGCAGTACAAGATGCTCCAGGCTCATTTTGTTTATCTTCTACTCCAGTTCAAGGATCAGTTATAATTTGTAGGATATCTAGTTCCTTTGTTAGCAAATAGTATAAAAATTCGTGATCTGGGCATTGAAGTCTTCCCTCTTAGCAAAGCAAGGAAATATGTATGTGGATTTTAATTCTCATAACACAAACATCTATCAATATTTTATTGGTTTCCATTTGTATATATATATATATATATATAATGCAAATCTGAATTCATACTGCTGTCTCCAACTCCATTACCGCAAGGATCATCAAATGCTCTGCCTTTGTTGGTCTGAAACTTTCCACCCTGATCCACAGCATCTGCTGGCCATTAATCGTCTCTTATTGTCTTCCTCCTATATCAATGCCCAGTACTATAAGTATTCTTAACCGGATCCCTGTTAGGTACAGTTTTATCAACCAGAGTATATTATATGCAACTTTAGCATTTACAGATTCCACTCATTTCCAAAACACTCACCTTTTAAAAATCTTTCAATGAAGTTCTGGAATAAGACATTTTTAGGAGTTAGCATTTGTCCACCTCTTACCTTATTGTTTTTAATTTTTATGCATTAAGTTATAACCTGTGCACTATATATTCTCCAGGCTTTGATGAAGGTATAGTCATGCATCCACTAGCTCAATAATAGCATCACTGGCCAAAAATCTAAAACCGCTATATCTTATGCCATATTACTTGTTAGTTTAATTTGTTTGGAGAGGGCCTTTTGGCATAAAATATGCAGTGAACAATAATTTTGAAAATCTCTAACCATTACTGAGATTTAGAAAGTTTTATTTGAAAAAAAAATCTTTATTTTACTCTGAGATTCTTGCTTAAAGAAATTTTTAAAATGGTATAAATTCTGGCAATCTATTAAAAAAGCCTGATGGGGTCAAATGGCAGTGAATTGGTCTGTATATTGTTTTCTTTATTAGGCTCAAAGTGACTTCATAAATTCTAGAAAGAACATTTTTAAATGCATGGTGGGGAAAATTGTAAAGAAGTATGAAGCTACATTTGCCCAGTACACACTTTCTACCATTCTGATTTGATTTTAATATTTAGCTAATATAAAAGAATACTGCCTTTGATTAGTATTACTCAGAATAACAAATAAGATGTATGATCATTGTAAATTTCAGGTAGAGTACAATGTCTGAGCAGCATATCCTCTGATAGAAAGTGAACTGACTTCTACCTATATAAACAATTCTAGGTTATTTAATAGTAAAGTATATTGTGTGATGGGAAGTCAGTTTATAAAATGTACCCAACATATAAAACCACTGCAGGAGCATGTAGAAGCCAGGCTTTCCATAGACTAAGCTATTCACTGTGGGAACCTAAAGTTGTTAATAAAACCATTTTGTAATAAAAAGGAAAGGCAGCAACATTGACTTCTCAAAGTACAAGCACAGGAGTGATTTGATCCCCACGCCAACCATTGATAAACAGAGACCCAGAAAGTAGGCATATCTGGAT
The DNA here is from genome assembly GCF_034190915.1 of Cavia porcellus. Taxonomy (NCBI): domain Eukaryota; kingdom Metazoa; phylum Chordata; class Mammalia; order Rodentia; family Caviidae; genus Cavia; species Cavia porcellus. The sequence goes on along the minus strand of NW_026947496.1, from coordinate 40,773,629 downwards.
CACATAGATATTTGTGAAATACTGATTGTTGTATTTTGATTACTATGGTTATAATGTGATCTTGAAACAGGCTTCTTCATTGGAAATATGCATTATTCAGGCACCAAACTTCAGAGATCTTGGTCACCTAGTGTAGGCACCCTTCAAGCTTCTTCCCTCTAAGATCTAAGGTTGTGTTTGATTCAAATACCCAGTTACCAAATACCCAATCACACAGATTGTTGGATATGTTTGTACCTAAAAGAGTAACTTGTATAGTCTTTATATTTAGTGAGATCTGTAGCCAGGATTTTTAGTCCAAAGCAGAAGTTACCTAATTTTTAACTATTAAAGATGTTTATTTTTTTACATTTGGAAATCAGTTATGATTCATTTTCATCATTCTGATACTTTATTTGACATTCTTGTTTCTCTCCAATACTTTTAGTTTCTTTATTTTTTTCATTTAAAAAATACCCCAATTAATTCAGTTTTTTTAATTTTTAGGGCTGCATTTATTGCTGCTAAATTTGTTTTAAAACATGGTGCTTATTTTCAAGCCCAAGCCATGGCTTCATTTTCTTAGGAAGAATATGAACTGATTTCTATGACACATTCCTTACGGTGTCATGTACCCAGGTTCAATCTGTAGCACTTGACTTGATGTTTTCTAAACCAGAAACATGAGTTAAATTTGAATCTAAAACCTGTGTAAGCCAGTTTCTTTTTTATTACTACTGTTTATAAATGTTAGAAAGAAAAAGTTTTTTTTTGTTTGTTTTGTTTTGTTTTTTTTTTTTTTTTTTTTTTTTTTTTTTTTTTTTTTTTTTTGCTTACAAAGCCAAGAAATATTTATTTTCTTTAGGGTTAGGTCTTGCTTGCCTTTTTTCCTGGGGTAATTTTCTTTTGTGATCCCAGTGATAGCAAGGATCTCTCTTTCATGTCCAACATACATTTCTCAGTGTCTTTTCCTGTATGCTCTTTCTGGAGATTAAAAGGCAGACTTCTAAGTCACCAAGGGCAACAAAACTGCAAGAGAGCTGCAGCTTTAGGGAAAATCAGATTCTATCTTTGTTTCTTTTTACATTTTGCCATTGGGGGATTGCCCTGTTTAGTCCAAGTTGAATTTTGTATTTGAAAGACTTTTGTTATATTTTATCTGACATTTCTAGGTGTCTTGTAGTAGAAACACTTTCAGAATATTTTCTGTGCTACACTTCTTTTGGACTCAATTGATTTTAAACTAATGATGTAAATTGTTACCCAACAATTCTTTGACAGATGAGAAAAGAGATGCAACGAAGTAAAATAAACTGCTCTTGTTTCTGAATTAATTAATTTCCAACCTAGAATAAGTCTCTTGACTGCAGCTGCAAGATTTGTTTCCACTCCACAGATTATAGTGGTCAGTACTCCTTCACCTACCAAGACTACACGTGCACAGAGAGGTGGAACAGCGCTCTGCTCACTTGCGGAGCAGCCAGAGCCAGTGGGATCTCATTTAAGCAGAGCCTTTGCAATTTCAAAGGAGATTCTTTAAAACCATCTACTGATTTCAAGAAGCAAGAAGACTAAGGGTATAGTGGAAACAGCTGGCAGACAACTGCTAGACCAGATGATCAAATTTAATCCTGCTAGTGAGGAGAGTTTCAGCAGCAAGTGTTTTCTGATGTGATGGACTAAGAATCTACACTCTACAGAAGCATTTCAGTAAATAAATAAATACATGTTGGAAAAAGCTCAAATGAATGACAGTTTATAAATCAATGTATACCTTCATATATGTCATAGAACAGATGCAAAAAGAAGAAATGGGAAGGGAGCAGCAACAAGAAAGTGAAGTACTGAGCTTTGGTTTACCCTGAGCTAGGAAATTTTTTCTATGAAGAGTGATATTGGGATAAAGAGTGATGTTTGACTAATAATTGAGAATTATTTGATAGTATTAAATTAAAATTAATATTTTATTTTGATGTTTTTGGTTATGTAGCAACATCTTTGATTTTACTATTAGTGATAAAGAGGAAATGTCTTCAACTTAATTATCAAATGTTTAGACAAAAATCATATACTTGTATGCAAATACATATAATCTTATGTATCAATTATACGCATACTTATCTGTAATTAGGGTGAGAAGCATATCTGAAAGAGAGAGGGAGAGGGAGAATAATGTCCTGTAAGTGTCTCATGTGCTCATTGGTGAGGCTTTTGGAAGGCGATTGGTTTATAGTGGCTTATAGCTGACTTGTTCTTAGGAGCTGGAGTCTGCCTGGAAGGCGTGGTCATGAGGAGTGAGACCTGGCATGGTATACCTCTGTCTCTTTCCTGCTTTTGACCATCATGACCTGAGCAATTGTTCTCTGCTATGCCCCTCTGTCATGCTGTTTCTTCTTTGAAGATAGCTGACCATGGACTGACAAGTGACTAAAATAAACCTGTCCTATAAGCTGTAGGTTCTGGCTATACTGTCTCAGTAATGGAAAAGGAACTAAGACAGCAAATGAAAAAAAAAAAAAAAAACTAATGATATTGAATTAATTATATGATCTTATTCCATTTATTATTCTCACAATTTGAACTTTAAAGTTAAACAAGTTACAAACAAATAATAAGAAAAAATAAAAGAAAAACTAATTGAACAAATAACCAATATGTCAACATCTGGTCTTTTGTCTGCTCAAAATGTTCCCTATTCCTAATTTGCACAAAAGCTTTCTGAGACTAGTAATTGCTCCAGGTTCTGCTCTGAGGATTTTGAAATTAATCTGTTCTTTAAATAAATGATCATGAGCTCCTGTAACAAACCAGGCCTTTTTTCCAAGCTGTGACACAGGACAGTAAACAAAATTGACAATGTTTCTGCTAACATTGGAGTTTACATTTCAGCAGAGGCTGACAGAAATCAATCAAACAAAAAATGAAAGAGTTCCTAATAGGGACAAATTCTAGGAAGAAAAATATACAATGGTAAGGAGACAGAGAGTAAGTAGGATAAATGCAATTTATTTTCATTTGATTTATTTATTTTTGGTGAGTGAGGGAAGCCTTTTTGATAAAATGTGATATGAATAGAGACGGTGAGAAAAGTATAAGGAATTATGGGATAAGAGTGTCCCAGGCAGAGCAAAGATGTGGAGATGAAGCATGTGTCTTAAGAAAATAAAAAAAATAGAAGGGACTGAAAGATGGGCAGAGCAGGGGCACAGGGGAAAAGAGAATGAAAGAGGTGGGTAGGAAATCCTTTGTGCAGGGTAGCCTAGTGTGGTTAGGCCACATTACATGAGACATAACTTTTAGCCCGGGGCATGTATTTGAGTCACTTGGGGAGCAATTAAAAATAAAACCTTCCAGTCACCAACACAAAGGATTCTGATTTATTTCATCTGTGGAAAGCATCAGTATTTTTAAAGTCTTCTCCAGACTAATTGCAATCTGCTATTGGTGTCAAATTTTAAAACAGGATAAGAATTAATATTGTTTTAAGTGAGATAGAAATCCTTTGGGCTGAAGAATAACATAATCAGATTTTCTCTAAAAAGTACTGTGGAAAAAATAGACTAGAAGAAATTAGAGAACATATTAAAAAATTGTTATAATAATCTAGATGTTGCTTTCAATTAAGTTGGTGTTGCAAAGATAGTGAGCAGTGGTTGGATTCTATAGATTCTATATTTATCACAGACTCAGTGTGCTGCAGACTGAATGCTTGCATCTTCTAGAATTTTATGTGTTGAAACATAATCTCCAATGAGATGCTGTTCAGCAGTGGGACCTTATGAGTGGAATGGCTCTCCTTTCAAGAAGAGGCCCAAAGAGTTTTCTTTATTCCTTGCAGGACATAGAGAAAGCATCACCTACAAACCAGAAAATGGGCTCTTACCAGGCATCCATCTAGTGACACCTCCCAAGAATCATGAAAAAAAATTACTATGCTAGTTGAGCCCTCCTACCCAGGTTTAAACATTAAGTTTGGCACCTTCAATGAACCAAGACAACCTGTTTAGCAAACAAAGTTGGTGATGTGAAAAAAGATATTAATCTAAATAACTGAACAATTAACTATAAGTTTGTTTTTGTCACTTTTTGACATACAGAAGGACAGGGAAAGAAGAATTGGTAGATGGAATCAATAATTCAGCTTTAAACATGTTAAATTTGGAAGATCTAAGTTAAAAGTTGACTATCCAGTCAAGAAGGAAGAAAACTGAGTCTATTAATCTAGAAAATTAATATTTACACATGATTTCTCTAAAGAAATATGGATGTTCATATTGATCTTCACATCTTCTGAAATCATACTTTTAACTATAGAATAAATTTATGTAATAGACACATTAATAAATTTTCTGATGTACTTTGTGATTTGTTGATGCGTCATAAACTTTCATTTCTATATGAAATGTGCATCTGTATTTTCTCTCTGAACAGCAACAAAAGAATGGAAACAAATCACTAATACAATTACTTAGGAACTGATGCATTAGAAAGACTATTATGGGGAGGCAGAGAACTTATTCATAAGTTATTTTCTATGCAGAGGAGCATTAAAACCTCAGTGTTGTCTAAAGAAGTTAAGGGTGAAATCTTGTTGACCTCTAGGAAGCCCTGTACAATCTAGGTACCATATCAAATTTTTATTTCATCTACTTCTGATACTTGAAAAGCCAGTAGTGGAAGTGATCCCTATAAGAGCAAAGGGTCTGTTCTAGCCCTTGACTATCTGAAAGTCCATGTACAGCAGAGCCATGTGATAGATAAATGACAGAGGCCTCTCAAACAGTTAATTGTGGTAAATAAGAAATATCCTAACTGATTGATTTAGAATACTATTGGATATATCTGAATGATGAACTTCCTGAACTCAGCTGGGCTTGGGTTGCACCAATCAATGGGCTTGTAATCTGGCTAAAATAAAAAGAGATAGGTGAAGGATGCCTTGCTTCTGCTTCTCCAGAGGAGCTGTAGTCTTCACCACTGCTTCTGGATATCAGTCTTAGGCTTCCAGTGTAGACTCCAGCATTCCAACATGCCCTGTAATACTGTCATTCTCTTGAATGGTTTTACATTGTCTTGATATGTTTGGTGCTACAGTATACGAAGTTATACTCAAAGATTTCAAGGAAAGAGACACTATGGTAAATACTTTTATGTCAGGATGTCTTGTGGTGAAACACTATTTTGCTTAAATGGTTATGGTTTGACCTGCGCTGTTTTGTTGTTATGCCCTCTTTTATCTCAATTTCCTTTTTAAAATTATTTTCTTTTTTCTTTTTATTTTTTTAATCAAGGGAAAAATTAATAAAAAATAGCAGGATATATTATAGTAACCCATTTTGATTTCATATTAACTTGATTTGAATCCCTGTATTGCCCTCACCATCTTGTTTTGACTGATTTTCCTCTATTCTGCTTTGCTTGATATTACCAAGTTGAAAGTATTGGCAACAGCTATGAAGGCAATAAGATTCATTATGACGCCCATTCTGGTTGACTATTATCTTCTTTTGAAGTCCTGTAATGTCTCCAATGTTTTGGTTTTATTCTTTACTGTTTTGTTCAATTTTATTATAACTGATGATATAGGCAATTCTTTTTAAGATAGCAAGAGACAGTATAGTAACCATTGTTGATCACCTTGTTTTGTCTTTACATTATGTATTATGTCCATCCTTTTGATTTGACTGACTCTGTTCTGTTATGTCACATTTGGTTTTACTCTCTTCAAAAAAAAGTCATAAGAACTGTGGGAGTAATAAAACTCAAAATGTGTAATTGTTAGTGTACAAAAGAAAGGAAAAGAAAGTGCTCTAAAGGATACAACTGCATGTATATTTAAGTGTGTAAGATAGATAACCATATTACTGAGTTTTGTTGGATCATTGAACAGAACTGTTTGCAGTCTCACTGTTTGAAAGTCCACTTTATATGCTTTAATTTTGTAACTTGAACAATTATTTCTAAGATAACAATATGTAATCTATTAACTAGTGATTTCCTACTGTTTATTTTTTCTGAAATTCTGTATAACTTGTATCCTTTTTCTGTTATTTTCTTTTCTTTTTCTCCTTAACTAAAATCTAAAAAAAAAAGACAAGGAACCTTCAGCTTCCCGATACACTCTTGCAGGAGAACTCTGCTGTGAATGCCAGACCCTAGACTTTTGATGGTATCCTTTGACTCTGTAGGATACAGAAGGATCTTTCATGTTCTTTCACACACAAAATCATTGTAAACCTACCTTATGAATCTTATTCAGTGATATCTCAGTTTAAGACCACTTCTGTCACAAACAACTTGGTTCGGGAACACATTTTGGGGGAAGTTTTCCTTTCCTTCCCAAACTCCACATCAGATGAGAAACATGACCTTGCCCATCTCCCTCCACCCCGCCCTTTGCACAAACATGAACTTTGCCATCTTCTCTAGAATCATGGAATAAATTAAGTTCATGAACTGAGGTACCACTGTCTATGTAGATATATCAACGTATGTATACACAATGATACCTCAGTTCATGAATGCTTTTGTATGTGAACAATTTGGTTCACAAATGGAAGTGTTTGAATAAATTTTTTTTATGTTTGTGAAATCTGTATCGGGTAATCAATACTACTACAGCCATCTTTCCAACCCATGCACAGATGTGGTCATCTTTCCCAAAATTAGGGAAGGATTTAAGTTTGTCAACCAGGTTACCACTGTACATACAAACACACACACACAAACACACACACACACACACACACACACACACACACACACACACACTCCTCTATTGACTTCTTACTGATATAACACTTTCTTGGTAATATTTAAAGCCACTGCCCGTCCAACTCCAATACAAAGTTCAACACAGTCTAAAAGCAAATCCTTGATTAAATGCAATCAACTCAGTCAAAATCCTAAGCAAATCCAAATTTTAATGATTATTTTACAGAGAATATGACAAAGTTTTAAAATCAAGAATCAGGAAAACTACCAGTATGCTCTGAATAAAGATGTGTTTGACCCAATCTTTTCCTTCAGAAACATAAATATCAGAGAATCAACAAATTTTCAGAAAGCCAAGTCATTCGTATTCATGTTTAATGTCACCTTGTGAACTAAGAAGAATTTAATTATTGGAGAATATGAATAAATAATGTTCATATGACTTTAAATTACACCTCTAGGTCCATGTTATTCACTTAAATGTGTTCGTCTGTTCCTATGATTTTCAGGTAATCCCAGTTTATCCCATCATCTGTTAACTTTCTCTGACACTGTTTGGGAGTTACCACATGTTAAATCTTTGGATGAGGGGCCGGGAAAAGGGTGGGTGGGAGTAGGTTAAAAAAAAAAAACTTTGGATGAAAATATTGGACAAAATATTCATTCATTAAAACATTTCTACAAATTAGTTTCAAGTTACCAGTTATATTCTGGTATATATATATATATATATATATATATATATATATATATTATCTTAGTGTTGCTTTGTAAGCATTGGAAGTTGTTGTGTTTAGCAGCTTAGAGGGGGCAATGATCCCTTTTATGGAAATACAAATATCTTGAGTAGTTTATTCAAAAAGCCATGTACCACTATACTCTTAGAAGTCTATGGTTTCTATAATCTATGCCACATCTGAAGCTCTCTGCCTTGCTAAGCTCCAATCATTTTGACTCCTACATATTTGGTTTTTCTTAGACATAAAGGATGCTAAGCAATTATTGCAGCCTTTGACAAGAATTAGCTCTTCTGGTCAAGGAATTTCTCTGGTAATATTCACACTTGTTAAAGAATACAACAGAGAACCTTCACATTCATGCAGCAAAATTCAAAGGTCATAGCACAAAATACAGATAGCAGCTTGGCAGAAACAAAGCTTTGCACTGAGAAGTACTGGAGAAGCAAGCATCCATAACTTCTGTGTCCAATGAACCCAAGAATTAATCTTCAAAAGAGATATTTCCTAACTCCATTTTTAAAGACCTCAGGTCATTCCCCTTTTCATACGTCAATATGCAATTACTTTCTATTGCAGTATTTTCAAGTATAAGATACCCAGACACTCAATATATTTATAAACCTCAGCCATCTCGCCAGTTTTTCACAGATTATATATGGCAGATATAAATGTTATCTTGGGAATTTTGACTCATCGTTACTTTTAACGTTAAAGAATAGATAATTTCTGCAGTCTCTGAAAACCTCTCACACAATTATTTCATAGGTAAGCGAATTTCTGCAATAGTAAAAATACTAAGAAAGGTGGTCTAAAATGAGTGTAAATCTTGGTTTCATTTTGGGCTTGTTGCTATTTCCAAAACTAGTGAAAATTTTAGATTTTGAAATTTACCAGTAAGTATTGACATATATATATATATATATATATATATATATATATTCTCAAATTATTGGAATTTTTTTTACTTTTCTTTTTTTAAACAATCAGTAATTGTGAATTATGTAGATTATGTAGAGAAAGATACGGAGATTTTTGAAGATTGATACCGAGTTCTAAATATAGCCCAAATTGAATGGTTGTATATTGCTGCTCTGGGCGCTACTACTGACAGCTGCAAATGCAACAATGTACAAATAGAAACTGCTTAAAACAATATCCTAAAGCAATTACATGCCAGTAACTGCTCAGTGACTACCACACCTGCTTTCTATCCATCCTTATTAACAAATCTAATTCAAAATCACAAGTAATATGAGGCAAACTGTCCAATACCAGCTGTCAAAAATTGCTGTAGATAGGGGAAACTTATGTTTCCTATAATCTCTAAATTCGTGTGTTGGAAATATAAAACTTTCTTTCATCAATTTTGTTGACACTAAAATGATTATATTTCAACACACAACAATGTATGATGATGCCCAATGTGAAAGAAAGAAAGTTTATGCAAAGAGTTAGATTATGAAAGTAGGCATATACCCTTAATATAGTACCTAGAGATAAATCGTTTTTAGTATCTCACATTTGAGAAGGAACAGGGCAATTTGGTATTCAAGAATAGCAGCGGTGGCATCCATTGTTCTCCCAGCTGTGAGGATTAGCATTCATTATCCAAGCAAACAATGGCATGTGGGAGGGTCAGGGTTGTGTTAAAAGTATTCACAAATAAATATTTATCATTTCAATATTTTCTTAGTGGACAATGGCTTTCAGTAAGAGAGATAGGAAAGCTTAGCATCATGTAGTCTTCTATTTTAGCTCACAAACTGAGTTTCTTGCTAGGGCAAAGCAGTTGCACACTTATTGAAAGACTCCTCTCTGTTCAGTAGAAAGTGCGCTAACATCACAGGTTCTGAAGGAACAGTCAGGGAGAAATTGGCGAAAAAGCTGCAGAGGATCAAGTAAGGTCTGTCACAAATGTCTTATTATTTGAACCTACAAATCAGAAATTTCTTGAGTGCTTTTGATATATCACTCATTGTTTTATTTTGCTTTGTTTTGTGTTGCTTTGTTTTGAGACAAGGTCTCACTTTATAGCTCAGTCTGGCCTTGAACTTGCTACACAGCCCAGGCTGACCTTAAACTTACTGTGATCCAGTCCTGCAGTCTCTACCTGTCAAGCACTGAGATTACAGGCATACTCCCACCACACTCATTGTATTATTTACCTTTTAGCTAGAAGTACTTTCATTCCTGTCCAAAATTTCTCAGAAATGAAAGATGGATTGTATTAAAAACTGTATATGTGTAAGTGTACATGCACACATTTAATTGCACAGATTTTAGTCAGTGTAAACTAAGAAGTTTGCTGTCAAGTACTTAAAACCAGAAATTATTTATAACTAGGTTATGGTGATTGGTTTAACATCCAACATTAGTTATGCCACACCTCTCATAGAGAAAAGTATTGTCTAGAGAATGAAAAGAAAAGAAAAAAAAAGAGAAAAAGTTATTGACTAACATGTTCACAGGGAAAATAAAATCAGCTGAAAATATGAGAACTAAAAGAAACAGAATAGTGACTTATTGTCTCGCTAGTTTATTTCTGAAGAACCATGTCTTCTATGAACTTCCCCAAATTTCCACATTTACAAGCGCACTTCTCCCTCATTTCTGGGCTCCCGTGCCTTTTGACAGAATGCTTAGATCATGCTCCAAATGAAGATATAATAGTAATTTAAAATAAGATTCAGAAAACTTTGTAAAAGAGAAGCTACCATGTTAGACTCACTTTCCTAGTGCAGTGGAAAAGGTACTAAAAAGCTTCAGGATTTGTGAGGGATTAACCACTAAGAGGTATTATCACTACATAATGAATATAAATGTTAAAAATAGAAACCTTGATTCAAATTGTGGGCTCAAATTTACACTTGAACACATTCTATATTATAAAATAATCTCATCATATATCTAACATGCATTATTCAGTCTAAATTATTTATATTTTGTTTACACACAGTCTATGTTCATAAATATCATGGCTAGATTGATTTATTTTTGCCTTTATACAGGCTGTTCTTCAAGGTCTCAGGCTTTTAATTAATCTGGATTTGGGGTATAAATTCCTTGTGCTTGGTTAATACCAAATAGACTTTATTTAATTAAAAAGACAGACTGGTGAAAAACATTTTAATCAAAAATTTTATATGCATACAGTACATCTGTATTTAATGGAAAGAAAAAACTCCCCTGATTTATTGTATTCATTTTTAAATGTTTTATGTAAAGCAATGCCTCTATTCTGTGATGAATCTCTTCATGTACCTACTTCATCTCAAAGTCATCATCGTGGAGAAGATGAAGAACACTGAGCAGGATGAGCCAGATAGGTGATGCACTTACTGCAGAGCCCAACAGAGTGTCAAGGAGCATGTGGAGACAGGAATACTCCATTATATTTTCTACTGTAGTCCTGCTTAGATCTCTGGGAGTTTCCTCTTCAGTGTACATCAGTGAGAAAGTAGAATTTAACAACCCAATAATGTTGTTTTGTAATTGGTGGATTTGTACTATTGAAATGAGCAACTTTCTAGAATCAGGGTTTCATTCATGGACAGTATGTTGCAAATGTATTTCTGTAATTTCATTAAAACTCAACCATTGCATTTGAGCATGTCTTACATATTTCATTCATCAGTGTCCCTTGTGAAACCACCAGTGTTATTGGAGGCAGAGAATCAAAGAGTGTTGATTCTCTGAGGATGGTGCTGTGACAATGTTAGAAGTTGGAAATTCCTAAGTGTATCCTAGACTTTCAGAATCAGAAACTGGGTAGAAGATGGCAGGCCCAGTAGTCTGAGTTTTGAGACAACTTTAGTTGACAGTAATGCAAACTGACCTAGAGTCTTCTAAAAACAAATAAATTGTGCTTTGGAAATGAAACTTCAGGGCTGGGGATTTAGCTCACTGGCGTAAGCACCTGCCTTGCAAGCAGGAGGTCATAAGTTTGGTTCCCGGTACTGAAAAAAAAAAAAAAAAATTAAAGAAAAAAGAAAATGAAACTTCAGTCCTGGAGTGGTGGTGCACACCTGCAATGCCAGCACTCAGGAGATGGATGCCAGAGGACTGTTGCAAGTTCAAGACCGACTTGGGCTACAAAGCAAGCTCAAGGCCAGCCTGAACTGCGTAGTGAGACCCTGTCTCAAAAAGGACTAAAAAAAAAGAGAAGAAAGAAACTCAGACTATAGCCACATACAGAAAGCAAGTCAAATTTTTAGAAAATGGAAGAGGATGAGTGTTTTCATAATAAGAACAAGCATCGGGATGTTTCTGAGGTGATAAAGGCAGCAGAAGTTCTCGACACCGTACTTTAAGGATAAAAGTTCTCTCATGAGTGTATCCATGAGACACTGGAGATGGAAGAGATGACGTTGCACACTGTTATACAGCAGCGTTTGATTTCATTGAAATATAAAATCTACTGTTAGTGGCATATGATGATGGCAGGCCACAGAGTCATCCAATGTAGGTGGTAAGTAGTAGCAAACTTCTAGCAACACAAGCCTGGAGATCACAGTCTTTACATCAAAGCAGTGACTATGGGACAGCAGTAACATTCACAGTAATTCTGTGGAAGGAATCTGGTTGTTTTTGTTTGTTCGTTTGTTGCAGACTTTACAAGAGGAAGCAGTTTGGGGATCCCAGTGTGGCCGTTCTGTTTCATGTTGCTTCAGTGTTAATGGTGATTAAAATCAACAAAGGAAGAACATTGGAAGGAGATTACTTTGAGAAATACCCTAGTCTGTTTTAGAAATATGTGGAACTTTTTAATAAACAGTTTTGGCAGCTGTAATTAAACTGAGAAAACTAGATAAGCAATGTAAGAAGAGTTTCAATTTACAGATAAAAGGACCAGATGCTTGAAAAAGACTGTTATACTATGTAAAATAGAATTGAAAACTCTGTAAAATATCAAAGAAGTACTACACTACCCCTGTAGATTCAAGGTGAAAACGACAATGCTGATGTTAAACCATAAATAATTTTAATGTTTTATACTTTAAAATTCTTGCCATGCCATAAAATAAACATAGATTTTTTTCCCTATATTATTTTAAGGGAAAATTCACCATCTTTATAGGCAAATTATGCAGCATCATGTGGATTTAACAGCTACTAAAAAGCTATTCAGCATATCAAGTTGATTGCTATACTGACCTCTGTGGAGAGAGTATTCGGGGGACCCATCATGGATGCACTGCCTTGCTTAAAATCTGGGATGAGGAGTTGCTTGGAACAAATCCTTGAGAACATTCTGTGAATTTTAATTAAAAAGTTTTAAAAGGCGCACTCATTGTTAAATTTATTATTTTTAAAAAGCATGTTTTAAGAAAATAAAATGGCTTCCAGCCCTCTGTTATACTCATTAACCTTGTTTTAATATAGTCTTTTCTGATGAGTTTGCTTTGTATGTGTATTTATATTTTGTTTAGTACATCTCCACCTCACATCATTTTCAATGATGTTTGAATATTTAATTTGTGGCAAAATTAATTCATCCATCATGAAGATGAAATTATTTCCAAAATTAAATTTGTGAGAGAAGGTCAATATTCTAGGGAAAACAGACCTCTATGTCTCAAATATTTATCAAGCATTGAAGTGAGAGAACAGTGATCTGAATTGCAGAAATGAGAGTGCTTGTGCAAAATTTATCTTTTTGTATTTATATACTCAAAGAGCATAAGGATTTGATCCACAAAGGCTTAGATATTAAACCAAAAAAGAAGAAAACACAATTTGTTTGCAATTTTAGATAGATTTTAAATGTGGAAGTGTGAAACAAGAGCGTTTAAAATATTAGTTAATTTTTTTTTTATTTAGAGAGAAAGAAAAAAATACATGGAGATAAAAAGGGGTAGAAATAATACAGAATTACAGAAAAATAAATGGTAAGAAATCGCCAGTTGATAAGTTACATATTGTTATCTTAGAAATAGCTGTTCAGGTTACAAAATTAAAGTTTAAAATGACATTCAAATAGTGACACTGCCAACAGTTCTGCTCAATGATCTAACAAAAACTTAGTAATATGGTTATCAGTCCTACACACTTGTTTTATATCTTAAAGAGGGTAAGATTAAACATATCAAAACAGAACAAAACAGTTTTAAAAAAACAGTTTAAAGAAATACAGATTTCAAAGCAAGTCCACTGGAGATCTTCACTATCTATCTAATTGTCTCTAATTTCTTCCAAATAGCTGTCCCCATCTTCACACACATTAAATACATACTGCATATTATAGAACTAATCAAATCATTACAGGATGATGAAAGCTTTTTAGTTATTCAAGATCTGACATTGGGGAAGACAGTAATAACTACCATTGCATTTCTCATTCTCTAAAGTTACAAGAAAGAATACCTGTATCGCATTTGTAAATACCATCTAAATTGATTAATTTCTAATCTGACAGTTTAACACTCTATTCCAATACAATAGTTATTTGGCTAATAAATTGAAAGACTCATTTCCTTTTTAAAAGCTTACATTTTTGTTGGTATAATTTGGCTACTATTTTGTTGTGTATAAAAATGAGTGCAACGTAAGCATGTTTAAAATCATAGGAAGGTAATGAATAATGGGAAAATAGATATGTATTTTAAGTAAAGAAATATTTTGAGCTAAGTGTAACAGAAAAGCTAAACAAACAGTGGCTTAAGAAATAATATGTGAATTTTTTATATAATAACAATTTTGAGACTCGTGACTGTTATTGTTTCAATATATTATGGCATACTGAGAAAGAGCTTCATCAGTGTCATACACATCCTCTCCCTGCTATCTGTGCTAGAAATTCCAGACACCAGATCCCCTGTAAATCCTTTTGTCTCAGACGTAGAGAGTAGATGTATAAGGATCTGAGTGAAAATTTAAAAGTCAGAATCTGGGACGAACCCTGTTTGGGCTTACAATGGTTTAGGGAATGACAGAAAAGGAAACATGCAGAGTACGCAATGTGTCTGGGAATTTGTAGGGAAAAGTCTAAGACTTGTATTCCCACATCCATCTCCATTTAAATTCCATTAGCCGTAATCCAGCTGCGCTGTTCAATTCATATGTAGAGACAACTGGTAGATCTCGTATACATTTGTGTCTGGAATGAAAAACATACAGGATTGCTGCACACACCATTTTTTTCACCACATGTGCAGTGCTGATTACGTGTTCAGAATCATGAATCACACAACCAGCCTTCAGGGTGCTAAACTATAGGGATAGTACTTCACGCGATTAAAAAATAGTCTCGCAAGTCAAATTATACAGTGAAGTATATGAAGTAGTATTTACCACAGTGACATACATCTTGACACAAGAGGATGGTACAAGTCTCTACCAATCTCATTAGAATGGTATACTGTATGCTCTGTTCCTGCCAACCATCTATAGTATTTCTGATACTTCACTGCTGGTGTATTCAGTTTTATTTTTTTATTTTTTTTTTCTGTTCACTGTATGAACTTAAGTCACATTTTTCTAAATTTGCCAAAGTTTTACCATTTACCAGTTAGTATACAACCTTGGAAAACACATAAGATATCTAGGTATAAAAGTACACATATGTAATATATGTATGTGCATACATATTTTTATAAATCCAATTATTAGAAGTTAGATGCATAGACATTTGTTCATTTGAAGATATATACATATATATAATGCCACATAAATTACTTCTGTTTGGCATAATTTGTATCCTTCTCACGATCATTTCTATGAAAACACAACTAACTGACAATTTAGCAGTGTCCACAGAGTTGGAAAGCCTGCAGCCAGCCTTAAAAGCCAGAGGCAAATGACTGCTTCTCAGCTCTGAACCCAGAATCAATGGGCTCCTGTGGAGCCTTAGGAGAGGTGTGGGCAGCTTTTGTTGTGAAAACGCAGCTGGCACACTCACAGGCCTGAAAGGAATGGAAAAGAGAGTCAAGTGTATAGCTAGAGGCAAGAGCTACACTACTCTTAAAGATCTTCCGTAAGATTTCCCAGGGTACATTGTTCTGGTCTAAACAGACTTAACTTGATGTTTAACCAAAAGAATCAAGTCTGTTGTTAGCTCAAACAGTGACTAGAAATGAATGGTCTGGAAATTGTTGTCCAAATAGCTTAAAAGCACAGTCAGTCACAAGTGGCTTCCTACACAAGATCTTGTCAGGAAGAGCATGCTACAAGGAACAACAGCAGGAGTTTACTACTTGTGTGTTTTTTCCTGTTCTCAGAGTATCAGTGTACAACGTCCTAAGGTGTCGGATTGCTATTAAGGCTGTTGCATTTCCAGTGTGGTATAGACAACTCAAGATAAGCACAAGTATGCAACTTTTTCAGTATTGTCTACCATGTTCATTTTTCACACACAAATACTCTAAACTGCGGCCATAAATTCCAAGTAGACAGTTATTTCTACAAACCATTTCATGAAATGTTTTGTGCATTGTACTTGCTACCATTGAAACCTCAGTTTTTTCATGGGTAGTTGTTATGCATGACCTCACTTTCTGTATTTAAATATTTCACAAATGTCTTGAAAATCAAATCTATACCATAAAGACATCTTCCTGCTTCCCAGGTATCATTAGTTGACTTTTGTCTTTTTTTGCAGTGGAACATTAGAAAAGCGTGAAATTATTTCATATTTTTGCATGAAACAAACTCACTCTAGACTTCCTTTTACATATGTAAAAGATAAATGGATTTCTGATGACACAGAGTTAGTCTGGAATTAAATCAAATCCCTTCACTTATTAAACAAATATGTATGAAAAGTCTACCTTTTTCTTCATACATAGACCAGTTCTAGGCACTGGACTAATAGCAGAAACAAATGCATAAGCAAGTCAATCAAAGCACAGTGATAAATCCCTGCCACTAAAATCCTTATACATTGGCAATTCTAGTGTGAAACACATACACAGATGACCACAGTTCCTTACACAGGTGCATATGCCAACAGAGATAAACACAGACATTCAGATACAGACACCTGGATGCACACAGCAGCATTCACACATAGACACAGTTAGACACTCACAGAGAAGTAAAATCTATTAAATCTTTTCAATAATTTCAACATTTTTTAGAGTAACAATTTCCTTCACTGTTAAATTGAATCAATTTACATAACATTTAAAGTATATAGCTATTAATGAAGTCCTTTCTACTATATTTCTAAGAAATAATGCTCCCAGAGTATTTCCTCTGTCTTTCATTTCAACTATCTCAAAGTGTACCCTCACCACGAGGAAAAAGTGACACCACTTATTTTATGTACCACATACAGTTTCTACCTGATGTGTTTACACTTTCTCCTCTCACAGAGCAAGTAATATCTTGTCAATAAAAGACAGGCAAACTGTATTTGCTCAGCTGAATTTCTGACAATAGGTAGTGACCTGAAATTACAAGATACTATCTCTAGAGTTTAGCTAAGAGAAGTAAGTTGTGTACCTATGGACACATGTTTCATGAACATTTGATGTAGTGTGTTTCCTTCAAACATGTCTGTAGAGATGCCAACCTAGAGTGATTACATGGCTTATCATTCAAAGTATGAGACTGTAAAAATTTAGAAAAACCAGCAAACAAAATTGCATTTTATTATTATTATATTTTATTAGTACATTTTAAAAATGTACACATACAAATACATTTTTTAACTTGGTACATAACATAAAAAGCTATTTTATAAACAAAATCCTTTACAAAGTATATATCTATATATTAAAGTATATTTATAATTATTTATTTTAATCAAATAACTATTAAAACAGCAAGCAAACTATTAAAACAGCAAAAATAATCTTGGTAAATATAAATATATCTTAATTCATTGTTAATCATACTTATCTCTAATAACATCGTGAGAATGAAGAATAAAACTTATTTTTTATTTTCTTAACGTTGCCTGTAATCATTCTCAAAATGTCACTTGAAGTTGTTTATATCTTCAATTTATTTTCTCTGTATACTATATGAGAAAATACTTTAAAAATACGAGAATGCTTAGAATTCAAAGAACTCCTGTTGCAAGGGAAATAAGTAATAATTTGTAATTCTTTTTGGTGAAAAGTTTTAATATATCAGTATAGATTTTACAAAAGCATTCTCATTTTACTTTTCTCATTTTACAGGTACCTTAGTACCTGTCTTTAATAAGATATTTTACTAAGCATAAACAAAGTGAAGTATCCATTTATGGATCTTTTGAATGTTAATTTAATGTTGAAAACTGATAGTTCTCCTGGATATTATTCTATTCTAGCTCAGAGCATATCAAAATATAAATCTATCTATCCAAAAATAGTAATTACAAATAATCATTAAGAAATTAAAACATAATTGTTAAAAAAAAACTACATATTAGGTACATTTTAACTTATATAATTTAAATTATATGGTTCATACTCTGTTGTAGAAACTACAGTATTTTTCTTGGATGGTACTTTGATTTTAGCCTTTATTACAGTTGGCTAAAAATGTCAACATTAAAGTTTTGGGGAACCAATTCATTGAATACTTTGATAAAAATAATTCTGATTATTTAGAGCAAAATGTAACAAAACTTAGGATATTTCATATAATTACAAAAAGAAGAAGGAGGAGGAGAAGGGAACAGTAAATTGATTGTATTAATATCAGCACAATAGATTTTAAAACCAAGCAGAAACTTTTGTCGTATACTTGTGCCTCAAGCAGAAGGGGTACAAATTTAAAAGCAGTTCCGACAACTTAAAGATTCAGTGGAACTTTGTCTCCAAAATGCAAAACAAGAATGGGATTTGGAGATGTAGCTCAATGTGAAGGCACTTGCTTCAATCCCAAATACAAAAATTAAAATTAAGCCAAAACAGAAAGTATTATTACAAATAAAAGTAACCATTTGTAGTAGGATAGCTAATTCATCAAAAATAAAAACTGTGTTCCTAACTCAAGTCAGAAAATGGATCCTAATTTAAAAGTCTAGTGTCTCACTTTAAATATTGGATAAAATGATTATACATATTGACAAAAAATGGTCAAGTTTAACAGTCTGTAAGCCAAGTAGACCTCACAGAAATCTATACACGACACACTCTAACAATATCAGCAGGGCAAATAGAACATTCCTCAGGATAAGCTAAATTATATCCCACACAGCAAGCTTCAGTGATTTAAAAAAAAAAAATGTATTAAACTCAAGCAAAAATATATTCACTGAAAGAAAATTGAAAATTGCTAGATTTAGATATGCTAATGTTACACAACAAAAATCAATGGTTCAAAGAAGAAATCATAAATAAAAGCATAAAATTCTTTGAGGTGAATGAAACTTCAGTATGGCATTATATACAGGTTGCAGCAAAATCAGTGTTCAGAAAAAAATGAGACTTGTGGGGCTGGGGATTTAGCTCACAGGCATAAGCGCCTGCCTTGCAAGCAGGCAGTGGTGAGTTAGATCCCCGGTACTGATAAAAAGACAAAAAAAAAAAAAAAAAAAGAGACTTGTAAAGACAAAATCAAAATAAAAGTAATGAATAAATAAATGCTTACTCAACTTAACTTTGAGAAACTATCAGAAAAAGTAAATCAAATTTAAAACAAAGCAAACAGAAGTATAGAAATAAAAATTAAAAATAATGAAATAGACAGTAGGAAAAACCATAGAGAAAATCAAAGGACCCAAAGTTGATTCACTGAATACCTTTACCTGAGCTAAGAAGGCAAAGCCAGGAATGCCTGTTCCTTTACACAAGTAACAAAGGTTAGGGGAGCGGATTTCCACAGCATACCTCCTGTGTTTTTCAGCTAGATTGGGCCACATAAACAGGCTTACAAATAAGCAAGTAGAACTGAGGAATAGCACTTTCATCCAGAACAAGTAAATCTTGAAGGGGTCACACATGTACTAAGCAAATAGGACCTTGAGCCTCAATCAATCATAACTAGAAAGAAGGGGCAAGTGTGTGGGGTAGGCAGTCAGCTGCCTGCTGAAGCAATGTATTCAACCAGTTTTATGACACTGCACACTGTCACCTCCTGTGACTTCTCTTCTTTTGGATTGCAGCAGAATAGCTGAAAAGCAAAATAAGAAACAATTTCTTGGTTCACCCAAATGCCTATCTTGAGTTTCTGAATACATTGAATTTTCTTCTAAAATGTAAGCAATCAGATTTCTTTCCTTCAATTATGCAATGACATAACTAACCTAATTAATCACTAGTTTAGCTACTCAGTTTTTTTCTTGTGATCAAACAAATAAAAGTCAACATTTGTCAGGGGAGTGTTTGTATGCCAATTATAGTGAAATACTTCTAGCTCCTAATTGGCTGTTTGTTTTTAGCTGTGTTTAGTTTCTAGACTTTTCTAAAAAATTAGTTGCACACTTGAATTACAGAAAATACAATTGTCACTGCAAAATTCAAAGTTTATACTCAGTACTGTAAATATTTCAATGTAGTACTAAATTTAGTATGTAACAATTATTTAGTGCATTTTGTCTAGTGAAAACTTAGATATCATTAGTAAATTAACCAAAATAATTTTTATAAGTTTGTGATCAGGATGTTATAATATTCTAATTAATATGTAATTGTTATTAACTTGGGAAATGGCATATTCTTTATTTCCAGAATTAATTACTTTAGTGTTTTGAAATGTTACTATTCTGGGTTATTCTTCCTCAGAAATTACTATCTAGGAAATCATAATTAAAAACTTGGTACCCAATAATAGAAGTCCCATTTGGTTCATCCTTAATGATATGAATTGTCAGTACTTCTATAAAATCATCGGCAGAAAACAGAAAATTAATGGAATCTAAAAGCAAGACAAAATACACAACTACAACTCAATTTATTCAAAGACAGTACAAGTTACTAGAAAATCTCACTTATGATACTATGAAAATAAGCATACCAACCCAAACTAAATATTAACAAATAAACCTAGCAAAATATCAGAAGGGTAATGCCTTGATAAAAAGTGATGTTTATTCTTGAAAAATTAAGATTAGATAAAGATCATGGAATCAATTAAAAATAATTCACTATATTAATGCCAAAATCACAGTAAATGCAGAAAAATGTCTGATTAAAAAATAACATACATTCATTTTAAATTTTTTGGCAAATTAAGAATGGAAGATGCTATGGATTAAAAACTGGTGGTCAACTTAATACCAGCTGAATTAAGTCGGCGTAGTGCTGATTGTAGATGGCCTACCTGAGGAAAGTTTCCAGAATAAAAGGAGACATGGAGAGCTAGAGTTAGGCATTATGGGTTCTCCTAAGTGTCGTTTGGAGCAATTAGTTCTCCTGGAGAAGCTTGTGATGGCTGGCTTCCCTGATATGAATTCAGCCATTATCAGTGGAGTTTGGGACCTTGTCAATGAGCGTGGAGGTGGTTCACTTTGGGGGATTTTTGGCTCCTACATTGAGCATCTCTTCCTGGCTCTGAAGGGGAAGATGTGTGCTGTTTAATCTCCAGAAGAATCTTGTCATGCTGGCTTCCGGCATGTACTTGACTGTTCTGATAGTCAGAGAAGCTGGGACCTCATTGTTGCTGAGAATGGCTGTACTACTTTTCAGGGCAGCCCTGCTCCTTATTTTGAGTGTTGCCTTTTGGCTCCAGTATAGAAGCCTCAACCTACTGGCACAGATCATTCACCCCACTGGCATACATTTTCTAGGATTTCTGTGAGTTCAAGGTTAGCCAGGGCTACAAAGTGAGTTAAAGGCCAGCTGAACTGCATAGTGAAACCCTGTCTCAAAATAATAATAGTAATAGCCTCGATTATCATTGATATGAAAATACTAAAATAAAACTATTAAGTTGAACAAAATGTCATTTCAAAATGTCATACAACACACAGAAATGAGCTTTATCCCACAGATGCAAGAATGGTTCAGTATAAATTAATTGACAAATTTAGTATATCACCTTAACAGAATGGAAGATAAATGCATTATGTTCACAATAGACATAGAAAAAATATTTAATAAAATTAAAAATCATTAACAAACATATGAAACTAGGTAAGTGCTATATATAACAAATGCACAGAATCCATAATTCTAAATGGGAAAATTTTGAAATTGTCTCCTATAAAATCATGAACAAGACAAAGATGTTCCATTTTACCATTCTTTCTTTTCATTAGTACATATTTGCAGCACATAATGTTTACATTATTTGTGTGTAGTTGGTACATGTACATATATAAATTAATTGCTTTTTGTTCATGCCTTTTCTCTTCACATCTTGAGGTCCTTCCCATTTGAGAAAGATCTATCTCCTTACATCACATTACTTATCTTTTATTTTGCTTTTTATTTATAATTTTAGATTTCTCAAATTAAAGAAATCATGTGATATTTAGCCTTGTTTGTCTGATATATTTCACTCAGTTTTATGTTCTCAAGATGTTTCCATTTTCCTACAATTGATTCTTTTTAGTTTTTATGGTAAAATAGCATTCCAGTGTTTGCTAACACGTTTTATTTATCCATTCATCTCTCTTAATTTGCATTTCTCTGAAGAATGGAGATGCCAAGCATTTCTTCATGTACTTACTGCTCATTTGTAGTTTGTGAAGCATGTATTCATTGCACTCACCCATCTTGATTTTTATTTTGGGGATCTTTATATTTGGAGGTTTTTATATATTCTACAAAACAGTTCTCTATCTGAGAAAGAGCAAACACTTTGATATTTTGCAGGCTTTCTTTTCACGCTCTTGGATGCTTGCTTTTTTATTCTGTGGAAAATTTTTTACTGTGTATGACCTTGTATGTTGAACCTCTGTGCTATGTTCTATACAACGAAGCCTGTTTGCAGAAAGTCCTTGCCTATGCCTATGACCTGAAGAGTTTTACCTACTTTATCTTCCAACTGGTTGTTTCTACTTTAATGTTTAGGACTTTGATATATTTTTTATTTCATTTTAGCATATACAGACATGGGTCTAGACACAATCTTCCTCATGAAGGCAGCTAGTTTTTCCAATACCATTTATTAAACAGGCTATCTTTCTGCAGTGTATATTTTTCACTTCTATTTTTTGGGCCCTGTTTTTCATTGTTTTGGTGTTTTAAGCATTCACAGCTATCAACTTCTCTCTTGAGATTGCTTTCAGTGTGTCCCACATTCTAGTGTGTTGAACTGACATTACCATTTAATCCTAGGAACTGTCTTATTTCTTCCTCTGTAGCTCATTGTTTAGTTAAGAGTGAATTATTTAGTTTTTATATGTTTGCATAGATTCTGTGTTTTGTTTTGTTGTTGATTTCTAGTTTCCTTTTGTTATGGTCTCGTAATATACATGGTACCATTTCAATTCTTTTACGTTTACTTAAGCTCATTTTATTGGTTAGTAGGTAATCTACGTTGAAGATCAAGTTCTCATGTACTGCTGAGAAGAATGTGTATTCTATGGTGTTGGGTGGGACACTCTATAGGTAAACATTAACTCCATTAATTTGAAGGTTTTGTTCAACAGTTATATTTCTTTGTTGATTATTTTTTCCAGTTTTGCCTATTTGTAATAACAAGGTATTGAAATGTCCAGCTGTAATTGTGTCTATGTTTATTTGGACTTTTAACTTCAGTAGAACTTGTTTTATGAAGTTGACTGCTGTTGTTCAGTGCAGATATGTTAACAGTTATTATCTGTTCCGCTTAGATTATTCTCTTAATCAATAGGTAGTGACCTTTGCCTTTTTTGATTCATTTGGGCTTGAAGAACATTTGGTCTGAATAGAGAATAGCTATACATTCTGAATATAGAATAATTATACATTCCTATTGCATTGAATATATAGAATGCGTTTTTCCATCATTTAATTTTTAATCTTTGAGTTTATTTTTGGGTTAAGCATGTTTTTTATATACATCAAACTGGATTTTGTTTCTTGATACATTCTGGTAATTTGTTATGTTGACTCAGGAATTGAGTCTATTCAAATTAAGAGTTATTATCGCCCAGCCTAGTGGAACTCTCTCCCTCGCCTGGGGACCAGGCTGTGGCTTCCTGTCGGAACCAGTGCATTGGGCGGAGGCAGGGAACCCTGTCTCAGCCTGGTGGAACTCTCTCCCTTACCTAGGAGCGAGGCCACGGCTTCCTGTCGGGACCAGTGAGTCGGGCAGAAGCAGGGAATCCCGTCCCAGCCTGGTGGACATTTCTCTCTCACTTGGAACGACACTTGAAGCTTGAAAATATGGGAAAATGACAAAACAAAAGACCAAAATACAATTTCAAATATCCAGCCCATCCCAAGAAATCCTAGAAGCCATGTGCATACAAGAAAATACATGGCACATACCTGAAATACCTGAAATAATAGTAACTGAAATAAAGAAGCAATTCCGGGAAGCTTTAAAGGAATTCAAACTAGAAATAATCTCTCAGGTAAAAGAAGAAATGATAAAAGAAATGAAGGAGATGCTGAACATATCTAAAGAAGACACAGTTAAAAAATTGGAGGAACTAAACAAAAAGAATCCCTGGATGAACAATATAAGAAACAAACAAAATATATAAAGCAGATACAAAGAGATATACAGGAAATCAAAAACTCCATTGAAAGTTGTAAAAACTGCTTCAATGAATGTGAAGATAGAATTTCAGACCTCAAAGACAAGATTGCAGCCAGTGAACAGGAAAGGAAAGATCTTTTAAAAATAACACAAAATCAGGAAATAACAATTCAACACCCACAAGATAACGCAAAGAGGAACAACATAAAGTTGATAGGGGCAAATGAAAAAGAAGGGGACAACATAAAGGATGTCAAGAGGATATTTAGAGAAGTAGTAGCTGAAAATTTCCCAAACATGAGATTGAAAACTGATATCAAGATCAATGAAGCATATAAAACTCCAAATAGCCATAACCAAAATAAAACTATACCCAGACACATAATAATGGTCATCCCAGAAATTGAACAAAAGAATAGAATATTAAAAGCTGTCAGAGAGAAAAGACAGATCACCTATAAAGGAAAACCTATCAGAATCACAACAGAGCTCTCAGCACAAATAATAAAGTCAAGAAGAGCATGGAGTGAAGTATTTCAGATCCTAAAGGAAAATGATTTCCAACCTAGACTGACGTACTCTGCAAAACTGTACTTCAAAATCAATGGAGAAATAAAATACTTCCATGACAAAGAACAGCTGAAAAACTACATGATCACCAAGCCAACCCTGCAAAAAAATACTGAAAGACAGCCTAGATACTTTTAGGAAAAAACCACTAAACAAAGAAGACAATTAAACAGAACAGAAAGATAAAGATGCAACAGCAGAAAGATAACATAAACCAATATATGACAATATATGACATAACAATAAACCAATATATGACAGCTATAACCATTAATGTAAATGGTCTCAATGCACCAATTAAGGAAAACAGACTGGCAGAGTGGATCAAGAAACAAAATCCAACCATATGTTGTCTACAAGAAACTCATCTAACCCAAAAGGATACTCACAGACTGAAAGTCAAAAGATGGAAAACAACATTTCATGCAAGAGGAACCCCCAAAAAAGCAGGGGTGGCTATTCTGTTTGCAAACAATGTGAACTCCAAGCCAGTAATGATCAGAAGGTATAAAGAAGGTCACTACATATTGGTTAGAGGAAAACTGTAAGAGAAAGAAATAACTATCTTAAATGTATGTGCACCAACTTCCAGAGCACCCAGTTATATAAAACAAGTACTAACAGAAATGAAAAACCAAATTAACAGTAGCATAATTCTAACACGAGATCTTAACACACCATTGACACAAATGGACAGATCAACGAGACAGAAAATCAGCAAAGAAATAAAAGAACTGAATCGCACCTCTGAACAAATGGACTTAATAGATATATACAGAGTATTCCACCCAACAACAAAAGAATACATTTTCTTCTCAGCAGTACATGGGTCATTCTCTAAAACAGAACATATGTTAATTCACAGAACATATTTAAATAAATGCAAGAGGGTTGAAATTACCCCTTGCATGCTATCAGACCATAGCGCTATGAAATTAGAAATTAATGATAAAAGATACTGTAAAATTCCCACACACACACACACATGGAAACTGAATAACACACTCTTGAGTAATCAGTGGGTCACAGAGGAAATTAAAGAAGAAATTAAACAATACCTACGAACAAATGAAAACACAAATACAACTTACCGGAATCTGTGGGATGCAATGAAAGCTGTCCTCAGAGGAAAATTTATTGAACTGAGTTCCCACATCAGGAAAACAGAACGAATACAAATAACCTGATGTTATACTTCAAACATCTAGAAAAAGAAAAGCAAGTCAAGCCCAAAGCCAAAAGAAGAGAAGAAATAAAAATCAGAGCAGAAATCAATGCAATAGAGACTAAAAAAAATCCAAAAGATCAATGAATCAAAGAATTGGTTCTTTGAAAGAATAAAATTCACAAGTCCTTAGCCAACCTTACTTTAAAAAGGGAAGAAAAAGCTCAAATTCTTGCAATAAGGAATGAAAGAGGCGAAATCACTACAGACCCTATAGATATACAGAAAATCATCAACACCTATTTCGAAAACCTCTATCTCAAAGGTTTGATAACACAGAGGAAATAGACAGATTCCTAGAAGCATACAAAGTACCAAAGCAAGGTCAGGAAGATGTAAAACTGCAGAATAACCCAATTTCTATTAATGACATTGAAAACGTAATTAAATCTTTACCTATAAAAAGAGCCCAGGCCCAGACGAATTCACTGCAGAATTCTACAAGAAATACAAAGAAGACCTAATGCCAACACTCCTCAAACTCTTCAATGAAATTGAAAGAGAAGCAATCCTTCCTAAATCGTTCTTAGAAGCAAATATTACTCTAGTACCAAAACCTGAGAAGGACCCAACTGAAAAAGAGAACTACAGACTAATCTCGCTAATGAACACAGATGCAAAAATCCTCAATAAAATATTGGCCAATAGGATGCAGCAAATCATCAAGAAGATCATACACCATGAGCAAGTAGGATTTATCACAGGCATGCAGGGATGGTTCAGTACGTAAATCAATAAATGTAATACACCATATCAATAGAGCCAAAAGTAAGAACCACATGATCATTTCTATCAATGCAGAAAAAGCTTTTGATAAGGTTCAACATTCTTTTATGATAAGAACCTTACAGAAAATTGGAATAGATGGTCTTTACCTCAATATAATAAAGGCTGTCTATGACAAGCCAACAGCCAATATCATACTAAATGGACAAAAATTGAAGGCCTTTACTTTAAAATCAGACACAAGACAAGGATGTCCCTTATCACCACTCATGTTTAATATAGTACTGGAAATACTAGCCAGAACAATTAGACAAGAGAGAGAAATAAAAAGTGTAAAGATAGGAAAAGAAGAAGTTAAGTTATCATTATTTGCAGATAACATGATACTCTATATAGGAGATCCCCAAAACTACATTGAAAGACTCCTAGATATAATAAATAAATTCAGTAATGTAGCTGGATATAAAATCAATAGCATTTTTATACACTAACAACAAAGTCACAGAGAGAAATAAGAGAAGTCACAGCCTTCACACTAGCAACCAAAAAAAAAAAAAAAAAGAAATATTTAGGAATTACTCTCAAGAAAGAAGTGAAAGATCTATACAGGGAAAATTATAATACACTGAAAATGAAATTGAAGGTGATCTCAAAAAATGGAAAGACATCCCTTGCTCATGGACAGGAAGAATAAATATTGTGAAAATTGCCATTCTCTCAAAACTTTTATACAGACTCAATGCAATCCCGATAAAAATAACACCAAAAAAACCCCTTAAGGATCTGGAGAAATCACTCTTCAAATTTATCTGGAACCAGAAGAGACCTAGAATAGCAAAGACTGTTCTAAGTAGCAAAGGCAAGGCAGCAGGCATCACAATCCCTAACTTGAAGTTATACTACAAAGCAACCATAGTAGTAAAATCAACATGGTACTGGAATAAAAACAGAGCCGAAGATCACTGGAATAGATTAGCAGATACACCCACAACTACAAACACACTCAACCGCCTTATCTTCGATAAAGGGGCCGAACATGTTCACTGGAAGAATGACAGTCTCTTTAATAAATGGTGTTGGAAAAACTGCCTCTCCATATGCCGAAAACTAAAACTAAACCCATGCCTATCACCATGTACTAAAATAAAATCTAAATGAATCAAAGATCTAAATATTAAAACAGAAACATTAATCTACTGGAAGACAAATTGGGTAAAAACTTGAAGACATAGGAGTAGGTAGAGAATTCATGAACAGGACTCAAATCGCATGGGAAATACTACCCAGAGTCAATAATTGGGATCACCTCTTATTAAAAAGTTTCTGCACATCAAAAAAAAATCTCTAGCATAGTGAAAAAGAAAACTCACAAACTGGGGAAAAATCTTAGTGACCTGCCCCTCAGACAAAGGACTTCTGTCTAAAACATATAAAGAATTAAAAAAAATCAGACCCCCAAAATTCAAAGACCCAATCCAAAAATGGGCATCTGAGATGAATAAACAGTTTTCAGATGAAGAAATACAAATGGTAAATAAATATATGAAAAAAATATTCATCATCATTAGTTATTAGAGAAATACAAATTAAAACCACACTGAGATTACATCTCACTCCTGAAAGAATGGCCAAGATCAAGGAAACCAACTACAACAAATGCTGGAGAGGCTGTTGGGAAAGAAGAACTCTCCTGCACTGTTGGTGGGAGTGTGGACTGGTGCAACCATTGTGGAGGTCAGTTTGGAGATTTCTCAGAAAGCTGTGAAAGGAAGCCATGTTTGACCCAGCTATTCCACTTAGGCATATCCCCAGAAGAACTGAAAGCATCATACCACAGTGATATATGTGCACCCACGTTTATAGCAGCACAATTTGTAATAGCCAGATCTTGGAAACAACCTAAGTGTCCATCAACTGAGGAATGGATAAAAAAGTTGTGGTATTTTATACAATGGAGTACTACTCAGCTATAAAGAATGATCACTTTGAGATATTTATAAATAAATGGGTGCAGCTTGAGACCATACTCATAAGTGAAATAAATCAAACTCACATGTATGAATACCAAATAGTTTCCCTAATGTAAGAAATGATAAGCATACATAAAAGTATGTGGTAATCATGATTCCCAATCATATTGGTTTGAAGCCATATAATGTTTTCACTCATTAATTGCAATGGTTTTAACCTGGGTTGTTTGATTTTAGTATCTGTGATAGTACGAATAGCTATTTTGAAGAAACACAATATAAAAGCTAGTGCTGATTTAATATCATCTTGTTTTGAAGTCTCATCAAGCTGTTTAACATCTGTTTCCACTGGTTTTAACATGTTGCATCTTACTCTATTTTACTATATGCGATAGTATAAACACAATTTTTTATAGGCAAAGAGACAATATGGAAACCGTTGTTTGTTTTCTGTTAGCTGGTTCTAAATACCCTGCAATTCTTTCATTCTCTTGAATGGCTTCACACTGTCTTGATATGCTTGATGCTATAGCATACAAAGTTATACTCAAATAATTCAAGGAAAGAGGCACTATAGTGACCACTATTATGTTAGATTATCTGGTGGTGAACCACAATGATGCTTAAATTGTTCGGTTCTGACCTGTGTTTTCTGTTACAATGTCCTCTTTTATCTCAATCTCCCCCGCTTTTTAAAATTAATCTATTTTTTCTCATTTTTTTCAATTAAGGGAAAACTAAATTTAAAAATAGCGGGATATATTATAGTAACTTTTTTGTTTTCCTATTAACCTGATTTGAACCCCAGTATTGCTCTCCCCATCTATATTCTATTTTGTTTGATAGTATCAAGTTTGAGGGTATAGGCAACCACTTTGAAGGCAATAAGATATACTCTGATACCCTTTATGGTTTGACTATTATCTTCTTTTGAAGTCCTGTAAGGTCTCCAGGGTAGGTTTTATTGGTCTTGTTCTGTACTGTTTTAATCAATTCTGTTATACCTGATGATATAGGCAACTCATTTTAAAAATAGCAAGAGGCACAATGGTAACCACTTTTGATCACCTGGTATTCTATTTTTGCATCATGCACTATGCCCATCCTCTGTTCTGACTCTGTTTTGCTTAGTCATGTTTGGTTTTATTCTCTTCAAAAAAAAAAAGTAATAAGAACTGTGGGAGTAATAAAACCCAAAAAGTGTAATTGTTATTGTAAAAAAGAGAGAAAAGGAAGGTGGACTAAGGGATATAACTGCATGTATGTTTGATATGTAGGATTGAAAACCATATTACTGAGCTTTTGTTGGATCACTGAACGGAACTGTCTCCAATCTCACTGTATGAATGTCCACTTTATGTGCTTTAATTTTATAAATTGGACAATTGTTTCTAAGAAGACAATATGTAACCTATTAACTAGTGATTTCTTACTGTATATTTTTTTCTTGTAATTCTGTATTACTTGTACCCTTTCACTTCTTTGTTTTTTATTTTTTTCTTTTTTCTCTTTAAGTAAAAAAGAGTTATTATCAACAAGTACCATTTATTCCTATCATTATTTCCATATTGTTGATTCACTATCTCTTGCTTCTACTTAATTGTTCACCCTATATTGTTTATTTGTTCTATTAGACCTCTTGTCATTTTAATTTCATTGTCTCTTTCTATGGTATTCTATTGGTTACTTTTCTCTCCTTGCTCAGGTAAGATACCCAATGTCCAAAATGAAGGAAAGAAAGGTTTATTTAGCTCACAATTTGTAGAGGTTTCAGTACATAATCTGCTGGGTCCAGGACAGGATAGGTCAAGACAGAGTGTAACAGTTCACAGTGACAGAAAGCAGCAAAAGCAACAAGAGCAAAAAGGAAGTGCTAGAAAAGACGACTTTCTGTCCTACCAGCAGTAAAATGTATACCAGACCACAAAGAGATCTCATCTCATCTTACTTAGAAATCTTCAGAAAGACAAATATAACAAATATTGGCAAGATGTACAGGAAGGGAAATATTTATATGCTGTTGATAAAAATATAAATTAATACAATTATGATGGGAAAAGAAAGGGAATTCTCTAAAAACTAAAGACTGTAAGATGATCCTGTGATCCCATTACTGGGTATATAACTAAATAAATTGAAATACGCATGCCAAAGAGACATCCATCTCCCTGTGTTTATTAAAGTTTTATGCTCAATAGCCATTAACCTATGTATCTATTAATGAATGAATGGGTAAAACAATGTGAGATGTGTATGTGTGTGTGATTCAGCAAAAGAAAGAAAGAAAGAAAGAAAGAAAGAAAGAAAGAAAGAAAGAAAGAAAGAAATCCTGTCATTTGAAGCTATATGGATGTCAATGGAATAAATTACAATTGAATATTTATGGGCCAGAGAAACAAATACTACATGTTTTTACTCATACATGAAAATTAAGAAGTTGATCTCAAAGAATTAGAGAATATAATAAGGGCTTCTTAATTCTGGAACGTAGAAGGAAGGTAGAGGGATAGAGAAAGGATGACTAATAGGAACGGGAATATGGTTGGATAAGAATATGTTCTGATGTTCCCTGGGTCACTATAATATTCATGTTTCATAAAAAGTAATTGAATGTTTCCAAGGAGCTTGCAGAGTTTGATATTTCTAACACAAAAATGATATGTGTGTACGATGATAAACATGCCAATTACCTTGATCCAACCATGGCACACTGGATGCATGCATTAAGTGGCACACTGTATTACATAAATATATACAGTTTTTATGTCAACTAAAAATAGAAATTCATTGGAAAAGTGCCTACTGTCTAAACTTTGGTTTTAATGAAGAGAAGGGGTGAGAAAAATGCTGAAGAATGGATGCTGAGGAACAGAGGGTAAAACAGGAATCCATACCTCTACAAAGCATTTGTCCTAAGAATTAGACCATACTTGGTAGAGGGAAGAAGGTCACATGCATGAGAGGCTTTTGGGGGTCGAAGACAACTCCTAAATTCTACTAAGAGCTTCCAGCTCTACCAAATATGGCATACCTGGATATAGAACTTTATAAATTTTCTTAACACCTGAAAGTAGCCTTAACGCAATTAATAATAATCTCATTTGCACTGTGATTTTCACCCCATTGTTTCAGGGAACCATGAAAGTTTCAGCAAAGTCTCTGTAAGGACAAAACTCCCATGTCCAACAGAGAAGAGGAGGCTTGCTCCTGAATTGAATGAATTGCCACTTCAGTTCAAAGAGCTCCTCCCTCCCTGAGAAACATGTACATTCTGACACCTGGCTTCTTTGAAGCTGTTAACTCTATTCATTGGCCTGCTCCCACCTTGAGGAATCTATCTTTGTAATAAATCTGTGCTTTCACTTTTACTTTTGTTTGTCCTGCCCAGTTCTTTGTTTAGGTTATGAAGAACGTAGAACTGTCACAAAACCTGACAATACTAGGGATATAAACATTGGAGCTACTTTGAACATGAATTTGTCAGGCTTTAAAAAATTTAAACAAAAACTTATGCAATCTGTAAATTATACTCATGCATCACTCCACTTGCAATTTAAAAAATTTGTCAAAGAGTTGTGCAAACACAGTGTCAATATTCCTAAATTATCAAATCATTGAAATAATCTAAAGGTCCATAAATTGATGGCTATATAGATAAAAAATAATATTTTCTTATAATAAGTACTATTGAAAACAAAAACAATTGAAGTGCTGATAAAGATACAACATGGCTAAGCTTTGAAGAATATTATATTAGGTCACAGAAACCTGATACAAATGGTCACATAGTATATGATTCCTTTTATATAGTAGAACATGAAATAAAAGAAATATGTGTACACATATGTGCATATTCGCATACACAAACAAATCTAAGGTGGCCTGGGGCTCGGGAAGGGAGTAGAAATGGACTGAAAATGTCATTTGGGGAATTGCTTGTGAAGATAAATTTTCAAATCTAGATTTTGGTGATGGTTGAATCATGTTATAAATGTATTGAAAAATCATGGAAATGAGCACTTACAATTGCAACTTTTATAGTGTAAACTGTGTATTATTAAAGTGTTAAATATTGGTTTGCTAAAAGGATAGGGATTCATCCAGTATCATGATTCATCAATAACACTGTGTTCAGTGAGACAGAGTGGGGAAATCACGAGGGTCAGAGGTGCTAATTTGGTATGAAAATTGTGTATTCAGGATTCACAGTTTCACATCTCACAAATTTTATCATTATGGGAAAAATACCCCATGAAACTGGGTCAGTGAGAGAAGTGCTGAGGCTGGAGTTCAATCAGAGTCAGTCACATAGCGTGTGAATATATTAAATTTGTGATTTGAGGTGGTGGGTACGAGGCTCATAGTTAATTTACCTGAACTCTTCACTCAAATTGAATCCTCCTGTCCTGGAAAAGCTTACAGGTACATAAACAAGTACCATAGCTGTTTATTATCTTTATTAAGTGTTAAACACTATACATTATTATATGCATTTCACTTTTAAACAGCCAGCAGTGCACTGATTAGTTTATATATCACAATCACGCAAACACATGAGAAATGCATCATCCTCATATTGCTATGATGTCACTGGGTAACAGAAATTTATCAGCTCCACCATCATTTTCTGGGACTTCCATGACATTGTGTAAGTAGTCCACTGTTGCCAGAACATTGGTAGGTGGCACATGTCAATATACTTGCTTTGGAATCATTCACTGTGTCTCAAATCATTACTTTCTCAGTATTAACATTCTTGTCTCACTCGAGTCCTAGTTCTGACCTTACTGGAAAAGTTCATATGTAGCTCTTTAAATTGCCATCATAGTGACAGCTTTATATTTGTATGTGTGACATTGTTCAAAATTATTATTATTGTCCAAATTATTATTGTACAATAATAATTACACAATTTTAATTATGTAATTATACAATTATTATTGTACAAATTATTGTCTTTAAAGAGGAATTCCATTGCAATTTGTTTATCTTTCCAGATCCAAGGCTTTACAACGTCCCTGGAGGATAGGCTTCTTCTCCTTCTCTATAAAAAATACATAATGGTTAATTCTTTGAAATATTTACAGTATTAAATAAGAATATCTATCATTGAAAAAGGTTAAATAAACTTTTAGGTGGAACTAAAGTAAAATGAAATAAGATATTCCTTGATTTAAATATCTCAGCAATGTTGTACAGCAGATCCTAACTTTAGGTTCATTTATACCTTTAAAAAAGTCCCCACAAATTAGTCAAGTCAACTGCTGAAGGGTACTTGAATGGCTGATGATGAAGCAGAGATTTGATTCAGGCAGGCTGACTCACACATACCTATTTAATGTGTACCCTGCACACCCCAACATGGGATGCCCCTAAAGTGGCAATGTAAAATAGGCTGGGATCCCAGACTCAGGAGACTGGGGAGTGTGTCTGTCTCTCCAGGAGGTGCTGTGTGCAGTTTCCCAAGAGGTCCATGTTTAGTTAAGGCAAGCCTTGGATAATACTTCTCCATTTTCCTGTCTCTCCTTGGCAAGAAGAATATGTAACTCAGAACTTTGACATCACCGAAGAGTGGATACTGATGTTAAAATTTATTTATTGAATGTCCATGGAGGAGGACAAAATCTTAGTTATCTGACTTAAAAATCTAAATTACATTTATCATATTTATATAAACTTTTGACTGTACAAAGTAAAACCTGAGCTGGTTCAGGTGACCGATGTGTTTTCTAGGTTCCCAGATATCACTCTGCATCTTCATTGGCCAAGTGTGCATCTGGGTTGCTCAGTTGGCTTCTTAAATTCCCTTTTCATGTTCTGAGATAGCAAAATGAGATATTGATGAGGAGAAGAGGGAGACATGAAAGATGAGGCAAAGTCAGCCTCACAGAGAGAAAGCAGACAAATTATCTGATAACACCAAAGAGCCAGGCTCAGCCAAAGCTGATACTATCAAAAAGGGGATTTGATAAGCATTTTCCTCCTCAAAAGAGGACAGTCACTTTGAAGTCATCTCAACATGAACCTTTTA
This sequence comes from Cavia porcellus, assembly GCF_034190915.1. Lineage (NCBI taxonomy): Eukaryota > Metazoa > Chordata > Mammalia > Rodentia > Caviidae > Cavia > Cavia porcellus. Next base: position 40,739,168 of record NW_026947496.1, on the reverse strand, counting down.
TCTGAGTTTTCGCTTATATAAACCCGAAATTAAAAACAGTTTTCAAAATCTCAAGACTCGTTTTGTGAACAGCAGGCGTGGGATTTTTTAATTATCTATTTTTGTTGCTTCTTATCTATAAATACTGTATGTATTAAGTGTCACCAAGGTGAAATTTCTTCAATCAGTAGCCTTATTGACACAATGAGAGTTGCCAGCTAACCGTCTACCTGGTTAGCTGTGACTCTGATTTTTCTTTTAGTTTTTGTTTGTATGTTTGTTTGTCTCTATATTAATCACATCAGTCTAAAGAACTCTAAATGAGAACTGATACACTTTTTCCTATGTTGGCGCTAGGTAAATAGTAACTCATGTCCCTTTGATTTAGATAAGAAAGCAAATAGTTTCCATGTCTCTAGAAACATAAATTAACTTATTTCTTAAAATCATTAAAACTTGCCCTAAGCTGCTTGCCTCAGAATTCAAGGCACAAGGTGTCTGTTAGCTTTATTCAAAATGTCTAAGGCAATGAATAAAAGTATGACTCAATATTTGGTTTTCTTTTCAATTTAAAGATTGTATTTACAATCTTGGAAATGTGGTCAAAGGCTTTAGGTCTGAGGGTGTCTTGGCTCCACACTAAATAAGGACCAGTATCCATAAATTGAAAATCCAAATTGGAGATATTCCAATATCTGGGTACATTTTAGAGTTCAGTTACATTTTGAGGATAGATATGACATCATGCATGAGAAATTCCATACCTGACTTTCTGTGGCATTTCACAGTCAAAACACAGGTGCACTAACAACTCGTACAAATTTTTTTTCACAGTATGTATCTAACGTATATATGGAATATAAGTGAATGTCCTATTAATACTGGGTCAAATTACCTCAATTTGATACCCTAATAAAAAGTATTTTATTATTTCCATGTAAATATTTCCAAATCTGAAAAAAAATCCAAATATTTTCAATATTCTTGCTCCCAAATACCTTAGGTAAGGGATAATCAATCTATGTATACAATGGCATTTTGTTTAATTATTCTTGATATCCATTTTCTCACCTATTGAAACAGTGACAATATATAATAGCTGGAGAGTGTGAAGTTAGGATCTTTATTGAAAAATTAAAGCAAAAAGTAAAACAGCTCAGCCACTTCATTTTGATCTCTGTCCTTTCTCTTTCTTACTCAGTTTCCTTGAGGCTGTAGTAGAAAAAGCAACAGTGAGAGCTTGTGGTGATTAGGATATACTTTGAATGCATCACCCAAGGTTTCACCTATTGAATTATAGTTCCTCCTCAGAAGTACTAAGAGGCTAGAAATGTAATCTCCTGTGGCAGTCAAATGTTGGGCCTTTGGGAGGTGATTAGGAAGAGATAAAGTTATCAAGAGGAGCCCTTATGATTTAATATGTACTGGTTTACAGTATGAGGAGTGGGAAGAAAGAGACAGACACAGAGACAAAGACAGACAGACAAAAGAGACGGAGTCAGAGACAGGAGGCAGACGATCAAAAAGAAGAAGAGGAAAACACACACACACACACACACACACACACACACACACATCTCTTCTCATACCTAATTATGCCATGCACACCTTGACAAGGTCATTGTCAGATGTGGCTCCTTGACATTGGCCACAGAACTGTTGGTCAAATAATCTTATGCTTGACTCAATTTATGGGTTGTGCTACTAGTAACAGAAGATCGATGAACACAGATCCCACAGCAAAAGTGCATCCAAGAAACCGTCTTTCTTTGCCTGGAGAGAACTGACAGCTTTCTTATCACAAAATAATTGGTTACATAATGAAATTATCTATTTTGCTTTGGTGTAGCAAACACAACGGGCTCATTCTCTTCCATTTTTACTGACTGTAGATATTATTTATGGCTGAAGTTGTTAACCTATTTGAGTGTCTCAGAAACCGAACCAAAAGTACTGTGAGAACTTAATGCATTTTAGAAAGCACTTTGAGCTACATTGATACACTTCTCTATTTCATAGCAACTGTTAATAATCAACCTATTTACTAAGAAAAGAGCTGACAAATTATTTAAGGCCAAGCATTCAAGTGGTTTTATCTCTAGTATGGATTGCTATTTCCTCACCAATTTCATTTTTGCTAAAAAGTCAATGAAGAAAGGGTAATACATAACAGATATTTTTAAAAATTTTACAAGAAGATAAATAGCAAACAAAATGTTACTCATATTTCCTGTGCAATGAATTAAAGAATTGCTATTATTCAATTTCAATGAACACCCTCAGTGTGGCTATGAAAAAATCAGTATCCATGGGTGTATAATTTGAGGGTCACAGCAGGAAGGCATGTTTCCCTTGTATGGGCCATGAAGAAGACGTAGGAAGAATGTGAGTGATTTGAAAAAAATGAGAGAAGGCCTGACAGATGGCCCTCTGCCTGCCCTAGGCCTCTAACAGTTGGCTTTCTGTCTGCCTCCTTTTGTGTGTTTTTGGATGGAAAGAGTGTGGAGGTGCATTTTAAAGCAATTTTCCAACCAGCTTGTTTTTTATTCTTTTTAAAACTATAAAAAAATTCTATACCACAAATCATAAGTGTATTTACTTCTCAATCAATTTTTACATTGTATCTACACTTGTAACTATTACTGACACAGGCATAAGAAGCTTTCAGCATTCTCACAATCTCTCCTGGGAGCCCTTCAAAGCGTCTGAAAGCTGACTCAATCCCACTGGTGAACACTGCATTGATTTTTGGCACAGAGTATTGGTTAGTACAGGAATAACAAAGTCTGAGTTTTTCCACATGAAGGGACATTTAACTATGATCTCCTTTTTAAGATTCTACTGTGGAAAATAAATGTTTAGTGAATAAAGAATAATATGCAGATGTTTGAAGATAAAGAAATACGACACATACGGTCACTAATTAATTGTACTAGATCCCTCTTTTTTTGTCCTTAGTCCTACTTGATAATAAAGCCCCTTCTGTGTTACTGTCTTTAATTTCATACACTCTGCACGTCAGAAAAAAATTTAGACACACGCAAGATCAATTTGTATGACTAAATTTGATTGTTTACTAGGTTGTTAATATGGATATTATTTTTCTCATTCATAATCAATATAGAATAGCATTAATACTAGGTAACAATGTTAACTTTTGGAAAATATCCCATTGCAATAGTCATTTGACTTTTTTAAATTTTGAAAATACAATCAATAACTTGGAAAAATAAGAAAAAATAATCCTTTGCGGAATGACTTCTTGTTTCATGCACATAGGGCCTGCAGAAATATGCCATGGAGCAATTTCTGGGTCAGAATAAATTAAAGTTTGTAATCCATTTGCCTATAGTGAGAAAGCATAAAAAAGAAATGAGGTAATTTTGTCAGGGTTTGATGCTCATTGTTCACTGAAACATAATGCAAGTTATGTCTTTAGCTATAAAATAAAATAATGAGGCAATATATCCCAAGTTGTTCTCATAGATTATAAATTCAATATTCCAATTGTGTATAGTTAATGGCTCTACAGTGCTGATCACTTTTTTTCCAATGGTATTTGGAGATAATAAGCTTGATTCTTTGCAGAGGGCTGTGGAATTTACCTTCCCAAAATGAATGATGAAAGAAAATTTCTTCATACTACCAAATTCAAGGAGTCTTACACCAGAATTTCCTCCCTATAGCTCTCTTTCAGCAGCTTCTTCCTGCTTAGCAAAACGTATAGATTTTGGAACAGCATGAGAAATACTGTAACACTTCACTGCTGTTATGTGCTTGTTAAACTCTTTAATTGCTTTTAATTGTTTAACACTAATTGGCTTTGAAAATCTAAGACAGAAAGCATATTCTATGTCATATATAGAATTATATAGATGCAGATAGTATATCTATGTCTATATAGAGAGAGATATAGGTTAATTATTTTATGAGAAATGTTATAACATTTAAATACTATATATGAGTGGGGAAGGTCTGGAAAAAAGAACAGATTGCATTTTAAAAGTTCTCAGCAATGTAGGTAATGAGTGACTTTAATTTTGTAGATTCTTACTGTCAGAATTATTTTATGTACTTACTCATGCTTTCTCTGTAACTCATGGTTTGCATATGGTTGAATGAGAATGCTTTCAGTTGCCAAAGGTTGTGTGACGTGTTGTGTAAAAAGTGGATGTAGGAGGCATTCTAGATTGAAGAAAGGTGCAAAAACATATAAATGTAAAGCGTGGGGACCCATATGTCTGGACTAGGAAGTTAGTCGAAGCTAGACCATGTGTCATCAGTACGCTAAACATATTGAACTTCATTCTATAACAAAAGAGGAACCACTGATTTTTTTTTTTTTTTTTTAAGAAACAAAAATTCTTCTTTGGAAAATTAATTCTGAAGACAGAACAGAACATGAGCAAATTAAAATGGTAATATTCATCATAATTTTTATACCATTGCTTCAGTCACTTTCTGGTGTCTAGTACAAATTACCTGACACCCACAGTTTAAAAGAGCAGAGGTTCTTTTTGACTCAGGGTTTTTAGTGGTGGCAATACATCATTGATCAGCTTCAAGGCAGAAATGGCATGACAGAGGGACATAGCCAAGCAAAGAAGCTCACCTCATGCCAGTCAGGACTGACAGATTGAGAAGAGGGGCAACAGGGAAGGAGATATACCTTTCCAGGTCATGCCCCAGTGACACACCTCCTAACAGAGGGCTCCACTATGAAGTTCTGGGCCTACAGCGTTACCAGAGTTCCATCTCTTTCAAGGGGTGGCACCTATAAAATTGTATTAATCTCTCCAGATGAGTAGTATGGAAAGGTCTTCCCCACCCTTTTATGGTCTAGGAAGTTTGTATTTGTAATCCGAAGGAGAAGTTATTGGAATTCTAGCGTGTTAATTTCAATCTACCACTTCTAGTACCACCCGTGGTAAGAATAAAGACACTAAGACTTACTTATAGTTGTGGGGAGCCAGGGGGTTCTAAGTCCAAGGCCTTGACCTTGGGGTGAACCTGGGTTTTATTCATTCATGAGAAGGAAGTGACTTGAGAATGAGTGAGTGAGATCAGAGGGAAGTATATGAGTGCAGTGAGCTGGGTTATGTAGGAGGCCTGAAATCACCTCTGCAATATGCAGAAAGAAGGGTATACAGAAAGAGTAATCTGCATAACACAATTTGAGGTAGTATGTAATGCTTTGGGGTCAGTTCTTCAGCTCTGATGTGTAAACTTTTGTGCCCTCAGAAGTCATAGTCTCTTGAGACTCCATCCCAGCTGATGTCATCGAGCACGGCTCTCCTTCCTGTCTGGCTCACACAGTTTTTGAGAGGTATGGGAACAGGGTAACTGCTTGTCACCTTGCTTCAAAGACTGCACATCAGTAGTTCAGTTAGATCAGTTTGCATTGCTTAAAGCAAGTTGAAGGAATAAGGAAAAGTCTGAGCCAGCTCTGTACATATTAATACATGGAAATAGGGCTAATTTTAGCCAAAATGGAGATAATTGACTTTTTTCAAAAAGAATCATCCAGGTAGTCCTCCGCAGAATAGGAAAGTTTGAGAAACACTCATTGAAATAAGTGCATTATTTGGATTTGATTCTCATGTAACAAAGGGTAACACATTTGTAAGGAAGAAAATAACATTGTCTGCAATATTCATTGTCAAAAATAAGATATTCAGGAATTTTTTTTACAGTTTTCTGGACTGAGCCTGAACTTGCTATACTCTTGCCTTAGTTAGCTTCTCAAAGGGCTAGGATTACAGAGCTATACCACCACACCCAACTAGGAATTCACTTTCTTTCCTTTTCTACTTCAGAAAATATGTGACAGAATACTCCTTTCTGGTCCCATCAGTTACAGCATTTTTGTTTAAGAGGCCAAATGCTAATCTTTTTCTCTTCTATGGTTTAGATAGTGGTCACTTTACCAGAATAAATAAAAAACTTTAAAATACACTATAGTTTTAAGGCAAAAAACATAAATCTATAAAAGAGTACATAATCACTATCATAAAAGTGACTATAATAATAGTGTCATTATCCTTTTAGAATATTAAATAGCTATCATTTACATAATATATGTTCATTCTATATGTGGAATATTCAGCAAATGCAAAAATATTTTTCTTTATATTTCTAAAGACTTATTTTCCATAAAAACTTGTTTTAATAAATGTATCACAATCACAAAGATAAATACACTTAACAAGGACAGCTGATTTTAATTTTAGAGTCATACATACAAATAGGTTCTTCAAAGTGCAGATAAGTAGCTTATCAAAAAACAGGAGAAAATGCGGCTTAATGATAAAGTCACTGCAATTTCTGATTTGGCATTTTCAGCCTCAGACAAATACATCATTATTAATCACTCTTACAAGCAGCTGCTGCATGTGCTTTGAAATCGTGACATTTTGACAGTGAACAAGGCAGTTGTGAGAGACATCCACATGCTCACCTCTGAAATCATTTGAAAATTTATGTTAAATATTTGACTAATAATAAAATTAGCAGTGAAATTAGAATAGTGTCATTATGGCACAGAACATTTATTATATGATTTAGATACCTAGTAAAAGTTCTTTTATTTTCTGTAGTTTTTTGTAGAAAAAAATGAAGGGAGGATCCTGAGATTATGAAAGAGGAAAATTTTTTTTTATGTTTCACTTTGTATGTTCCCTGTGTTTGTCCTGGACATGCCCTGCCTTCCTTCACGTTTACTTCAACCTCCAAAATAACAGTATGTCTTAGTAGAGTCTGCCACAAAGGAAACAATCCAACCCAGAGTTGCTAATTCAGTAGCAGGTAAATTCCCTACCATTGTCTGATGGGAGTAAAGTTATTATTTTATTTACCTAAATATATTCACTAAAGAACAGAATTCAATACACATATCCAAGACCCAAGTATGAAAGCTAGATTTTCTAGTATGTGCATTACTACAGTATTCTGCATTTTGTGATCCAATGTAACAGTACTTTCCCCTAAATTCTCAAAAAATACAAATCGGCCAATGAATTCTCTTAATTTCAGTCATTATGTTTTTTCTTACTGCCTTGAAGAAGATTTACTCAGTCTACAGTTATTTTTGTATATTTAAACACCATCTAGCTTTTGTACTGCAAGATAACCAATCAATGTACATGATTACATTGCTTTTGGACATACAGTATACTACCATGATATTATAAGACAGTATTGATACTGATTTTAGATATCAGAAGAAGATTGCTAAGTGACCCAGATAGGAGCAATCTGTCACGCAGTCTCCTTGAGATGCAAATATATTTTCTGAAAAATAATATAGTTTTAAGATGTTACTTTGGAGACTCAAGTCTCCAAATATACCATGTTTGTGTAGTTCTTTATAAAATAAGTATAATAAAATACACTAATTGATAAAAATAAAGGATGGGAATGAAATACTATTATATTCCATAGCAAGGATAAACCTTGAATGTGTTCTGTAAAGGAAAAGGTCATTAGTTCCCAGAGACGAGGGGCTATAAAGGAAGAGACTATCTTGGTGTGTTACTTATTGTGGTGGTAGTTACATTACCCACTCATTTTATTAACACAAAACTATAACACTAAACAGGGTAAATTCAGCACATCTTTATGATTATGCTTCAAATATTAGTTATATATCTATCCATTAAGAAATGTAAAAAAAAAACTCAGTGATTTTAAAATTAGATAAATTCTCAAGTGAGTTAGAGTTCCTTTATTTAAAGTGACCATTTGTTATGGTTTAACCCTCAAGTACACCTAAAGGTCTGTGTGTTGAAGACTTGGTTTCCATTCCATGGTTCTATTAAGAGTTGAACTTGTGGAAGGTGGAGCCTTCTAGAAGAAAATGAGGTGATTAAGGGCACCCTTTATGGCATCATTGGGACATTGGTGCCCCTTTCTTTTTGTATCTCTGTGCTTATTGATTGCCCATAACCAGCTTTCCTCTGCCATGCACACCTGCTATCATGTTCTGTTTCACCACAAGCCCAAAGGAGACGAGGCCAAGTGCTCAATAGCTTGCAAACTCTGAAACCATGAGGCAAGATAGATTGTTCCACTTCAGTGTCAACTGTCTCAGATATTTTGTTAGAGTGATGGAAAATTTACATATAACTCATAATATTTCATAGTAGAGCAATTAATTATTTTTCCAAAAAAGTAATATTTCTTTATCTGTTACCTTCCATTAAGAAAGCAATGGGAGGTAACTAGTACTATACTAAATAAAAAACACACACAGGTCAGGAACAGAATGGGTATCACACGGTGTAAATATACTGCATTTGTTGTTTTTATTGTATAATTGAAGTGAAATTTTATGATGACTGTTAATTCTGTGACATACATCATGAAATGAAATGGCTAGAGAACTGAAGAGGTAGTCTGCCATGGTGAGGTTCTCCTAATTTCCCAACATTCTAGCAGGCTAAGGAAGAAAGGGTGTGATTTAAACCCTAGCCTAGGCAATTAGTGACTTACACAGACAACTTCAAAATCTTTAAAAGTTACAAAAAGGGCTGCAATGTAGCTCAATATGAAGGCTCTAGGTTCAATTTCGAGTACCTCAAAAAAGTTCCAGAGGACTTAAATATTATGCATATTTGTCATGTTTATATGAATAAAATATGGAGAGATTTGAATCACTTTATTCAGCAGCTTTAATTGTTGTTAATGCTTCCTGAGTCTCCGTATCTTTGGATACCTGACACATACAAAATTATTCTTAAAGGAAAGAGGAATCTACATTTTAGCAGCTCATTGTCCATTATTTTGTTGAACGCAGGTCCAAGAGGCAAGTCTTACAAAAAGAACTGCAGTTCAAATGAACACTAGCTGTAAGGTGCGTTTATGTATAAACTATATTATGTGTTTATCTTTAAAAAAATCACCCTTAGTTTCTTACATCACTACTTTAAAACTTTTCTTAATCATTATGAAACCCCCTGTGCAAGGCCCTAGGTACAATCCCAAGCACTGCAAAAACAAAATAAAACAAAACAAAAACTATGAAACTCCATGCCCATTTGAGTTCCCTGTAAGTCTCCTGAGATCACAGTCAGAAAAATTATTTTCTGATTTAATTATCAGAAAATAATGGTAGAACATAAACTTCACAGTCATTCAGTAATTTTTCCACAACATTGTTCATATAGCCAAAGTAAATTTTAACATGAGTCCTTTTTCCAGGTACTATTCTAATTCTTGGTGTTACAATAGTGAATCTTTTAGACAAGTTCATTGCCTAAATGATAGTATTTTGATTACTAGCCTACATTTATAAAAGGATCTAGCCCTCAAATTTGCATTTTGTTGCATAATTTAACAAAGTTTTCTTAAAAGCAAAAATTACTTAGCAACATGACTATGAATAATGAACACGCTTTGACCACGTTCCTTCCTAATCTAAAGTTTACTAAATTCTTCAACTATGGAATTTTGTAGTTATAATCTTCAGCACTCAGACATATTGAGAATTCATAATTGCACTGAAGAATTTTGTTTAACTCCACAGATAGCTTAAAGGAGAAGAATCCAGAACAATTACAAGTTTCTTTGCTAACATGATATTATCAATTTTTAGTTAATGGATTTCTTTGTAAAATAAATGTCATATCTATTCATAGAAAAATAAATGAAGAATTCAGTTCTATTTCTCATAAGTCCTTCAACATAATGACTATGATTTCTGAGCTTTCTTATGCTAAAACATACTTAAATTCTTGTAAAGAGTTCTACAGGGAGATGGTGTACTATTTTTCATCTACGATCCTGAATAAACTGTACTGATAATCTCAGCCAAAAGAACAAAAATGCTGTGAATTACATGAGATGAAGAGAAAGGCTATTGATAATTATTGTTTCAGACATAATTTAAGTTTGTTTTATATGTTCACATTATTTATAATAAAAATACATGTTTGAGAAGAAGGAAAATCATGAAATAATTAAGACTCAACCATAATTCTTTCAATGTGTTGTGGTGGGATGTTCAGTTTATTTGAAAATGTTTTCTAAAATACACTTCAGAAACAAAATATCACAAAACAACCTGTCTAGAAACTTCTAATTTTATTTAAATATCTCCTGATTATAGCTGAACTCAAAGATCATTGAAATTGTAAATAAACTAATAATTCTCTTTTTAATTTACAACTCTTTTTTTCACTTCCCACTATTAATTTCCAAATCATAAGTATATAATATTGAAAAATATATGATTGCAATGCTCCTTTTGTGTCCCAGAGACCATTGATAAACACCAATTTTCCTTCAGTTAAAATATCCTGAACATGCCCATTCATTTATTTATTTTCTTCTTTGATAAATATATTCATAGTAGTTACATAGTTCCCCACATTTTTTCAGAATTCTATAAAGAAATGAGTAAAAGAATCCATTTTCACAGTCGTGACGCTGTATCTAAGTCATGGCAACTGCTGCAAAAAGGCAATAAATTTTATAATGCTGCTTTGTTAGGTGGAGGGAGCAGAAGAAGCCAACAGAGAATGACTGGAGAGAACCCAGCGGTGAGAAAGAACCAGGCAAGAAGGATAGACTGTTTTAGTCCAGAAGCTGAAGTATTAAAGGGAGAGACCTAAAGACCTAGACTGAGGGAATGAGAGGAGTAGTGGTAGCAAATGAGACCTTCTAGGGAATGAAATTCACGTATTTAGGTCCAATCATGATACAATGGTATTACAAGATAGGGATTTTGGGACATAATTACTTCAATGCTGTCATGAGGTTGGAACCCTTATTGTGGGATTAGTGCCATCCTTTACAGGAAGAAACCCAGACTCTCTTGCTCTCTGTATACTATCAGAGGATACACTATGAAGCCACCTGTTTGCAAACCAGGAAGAGTACCCATGCCAGAGAACTAAATTGGTCCAAAGTTGTTCTTGGACTTCCAATCTCCAGAATTATGAGAAAATAGTGACAGCCTAAGAAGGCTAACTCAAGATCTGAGAGTTAACAGAATCGCATTGTTTGAAGCTTAGAGAAAATGTCACCATTTATATCAGTTCATGTCTGTTTCTCAAAGGTAATTATTTGTAATTCTCCATGTTGTCCTAAAAATAAATCGAATCATAAAGTCATCTTATTTCAAGGCCATTGGAAGGGTGAAAGTGATTTTAAATTTGTTTATTATGAAGTAGAGAAATCAGTATAAAAATCTCCATGTACCCTAGAGTTAACAATTATGTGCATCTAGATTCACCAATTACCATCATTTATTATACCTGCTTCATTTAGCTTGTTATATGTAGTTTTTAAGTATCATAAAGAAAAATCTCTGACCTATTGTTATTTTACCCACATGTTTCGGTTTGCATGTCTAAAAATGTCAACACATTCCTTATAATTACAGTGCTCTACTAGGTCTCATGAAAGTGAAGATATGTCTTTGGTATTTCAGAATACTCAGTCAAGAGTGCAGAATTTTCTATTAAGTGGGAGAAATAGCCGTTTGCATGGTGAAGGCAGCACTGTCACACAGAGGGGAAATGATGAAGCCGAACAGAGGGGAGAGATCCTGGAGCAAGAGAAAAAGAAGGGAATGGGACTCAATGCCCAAGGCCAGAGGCTGAGTTTGGTTCAGAGCACACTGGGCTAATAATAAGCAGAGAAACAGATAAAAGTGTGACAACTTACGGGAAGTAGACAGGTTTCCTTATCTTGTATTATATGCTCTCTCCAATTCCAACCACACTTTTAAAACCTATTTCATGAGGCAAAAATCATCAGTCAAATGCCAAAGATTTCAAAAGCACCTCTTTCTAATTCTTATGCAAATTTAAAATAATAATAGCATAGTTTTTAAAGGTTAAAGTTTGTGTTCGTTAATTATTTTTTACAAAAAGCTGATATTGCTATACAGTTTCTCAATAATGATGCTGTAGTTATCAAGTGACACTGAGAAATCTCCACAACTGAAAAATCAAGAAAATAATTCAATATTTTGCATTGTCATATTGCTGCCTTTCTATTCTAGCTCTAAAAATAATTTTCTCCTTCTGTAAGATCATTCAATTCTTTTCCTTTTTTGTTTCAGCGAGAATAAGACTCTTTCCAGGACTGAATTTATTAAAAATTATTATGTTTATCTTAAAACACTATAAAATCAATGTTTCTTTTTCTTTTAGCTTAAGGCACATTATCAAAAACTACTTGAGAAGCTCTTATCTTTGCTTATTATCAATTATGCCTATGAAATGTAACTGGGAGAAGATATTCACAAAGGCAAGTGCAAAGTTAGAAGTGATTAGTATACAATAATAGCTAGCATTTCTTAACATGTTGACTATTATGAAATATCCCATGTCTACCTCAATTAAGGCTGAATGTGATTAAGAAACACTTTTTCATTTCTTTGCAAAATCTTCAACAAAAATGATTTTATAAGTTTTATATCCATGGGGAGTGTAAAGAATAAACTAATTAAGAGTAGGGAAAAAGTCAAAATTACATTTAAATTTCCTATATTGGAAATAATAATATTAAGATAGTGAATAATAAACTGCAACCATGCCCATATGCACATAGTGGTTAATGTGCACTTACATAAATGTGTAAATGTACTCATATAATCTTACACAGTGAAGTATGCATTGGCATGTTTTCTGACACCTCATTTTTATGTAGTAGGCTATCTACCAAATTGATATTTTTCTGCTTTTAAAATTTCTTTTGCTTCTGATTGCTTAGTTCATAACTTGTCACATATTTGTTTTTAGATGATTTCTCTTCAAATTTTTGCGCTCAGATTCGTATTTTTCTATACTTTATTGCACAGAAATTTTAGAAAGCCCATCTTTTCTCAAAGAGTATAAACATATCACTTATGTCTTATTTGAATTATTTTGTTTGTCCTCTTCAAAATTGAGTATTTATTTCCATTATACCGTTTTTAAAGAATAAATTTATGGTTCATTCCTTAATATTTTTTTAGTACATGTTTGCATGCATAATGATTACATGCATTGTGGGGAAGTGGTACATGTTCATAACATGTCAGTTCTTTTTTTTTCTTTCTGTTCTACCCCCTTTCAAAAAAATACTTTCCAGCATGAGAGTTATTGATTGATTTTGTAAATTCTTATCAATTTAATGATCATAAATATGGATTAACAACCAGACATGGCACAAAAATACATAAAACATGCAAGATAATTATGTTAAATCAAGGTAAACTTTTGGATACATTTATATGATGGTTTACAATGATTTTTCTGCCTTTTTCATATTGCTTTTTATTTTGCAATTTATTAATATATTGATTTTCTCACATAAGAGGAATCATGTGATATTTAAGCTTGTCTGACTTACTTCAGTTAACATTAATATCTTTAATTTTAAAAATATTTTTATTAGTGCATGTTTGCAGCACATTAAGATTACATTCATCACGGGAAGTTGGTATGTCTAGATGGCATTTATCAATTCCTTTTTTGTAACCTCCTCCCTTTCCTGTACTTCTTGGATCACATCTCTCTCTCTCTCTCTCTCTCTCTCTCTCTCTCTCTCTCTCTCTCTCATTTTCTTTCTATGTATAATATATATAATATATAATTTATATGTGTATTATTATTATAATCTTTACATATAGTTTTCCTTTGCATATGCATATATATGAAAATATTACAAAATATAGATTTATTTGAAGATGGCAAAGGCAGAGATACTGCTGTCTTGTGACAAGCCTTAAGGCAAGGAGAAGTTTCAGTGAATTTCTTATCCTGGTGTCTTTGTTCTGGTCATATTTATAGACATTCTCTACCAATTATGGTTTTAGTCTTTTTTGTAAGAGTTATGGAGTCCTCATAATTGCCATGTTCTTATGCTAGTGAGTTTTTTGCCTCTGTTACCAGGATGATGTATTTCTAGGGTTCATGGAGTCTGAGGGGTTACCAGTGTATTCAAGAAGGTCCCTGAGAATAACCATTTCACACCCTTAGAGGTTTCACGAAGAATAAGGGTCCAGAGGATTTTCTTCGAGTAGCAATCTGGTCTTAAAAAGTAACTGTTTTCTGCAGATATGCTACATTTGCAAAAAGTTTCACAAAGGGCAACTTTTAATAATTGATGGTCATCGAATAGCCATCTGCTATGCTAGCCATGTCATGTCACACAATTTATGTCCCTACATTTCCTGCCTATCTCCCCTTCTCACTGACCCTAAAGGAGATGATTGTTAGATTCTTTGGTAAGAGTAGTTTAGATCTGCAGGAAAATGTCAAAATTTTTTCTCAGAGTGGCTGTGCCATTTTTCATTCTCATCAGAAAACAGTCAGAGTTCCTATTGCTCCACACATTTACTAGCCTTAGGTGCTATCAGTGTTCTGGACTTTGTAAACCGATAGGTGAATGGTAAGTTACTATTGCATTAATGTACATTTAACAGATGACACATCCTGTATAGCTTCTTCTCATAAATGCATTTTCTACCTGCATGTTTTCTTCAGTGAGGTGGATTTTTGATCCCCTTTCAAATCAGATGCTTTATTTTTCTATTTTTGAATTTTAAGAGTTTTTGTATATTTTCAAATTAGTCTTTAATTGTATATGGTTTTTATAAATATTAATTTCCAGTAGGTGGTAAACTACCTTTCCATTTTCTTGACACTGGCTTTTGTGGAACAGAAAATTTTAACTATAATGAAGTGTTCTCCATCAGTTCTTTCTTTCATGAATCATGCTGTCATATCCCATATAAAAGATCAACACCTAGCCCAAGGTTATCTAGATTTTCTCCTACGTAGCTTCTAGAAGTTTGATAATTTTATGGTCTATATTTGAGTAGGTGATCCATTTTGAGATAGTACCTGTAAAGGCTATCTGGTCTATGTTTAGATGTGTGTGTGTGTGTGTGTGTGTGTGTGTGTGTGTGTGTGTGTGTGATTATTCTAGCATCATTTGTTGAAAAACTTTGGGTCTTTTTTTCCCTTATTATATCTTTATACGAAGAATAAGGGTCCAGAGGATTTTCTTCGAGTAGCAATCTGGTCTTAAAAATCCATTGGACATATCTGTATAGTTTTACCTCTCATCTGTCTATTCTGTTCCACTGTTCAATTTGTGAGATCCTTAATCAAAGATGCACTCTCCTGATTAGTGTAACTTTATTGTAAATCTGGAAATCAGGTGTCATTGACCCCAAAAGTTTTGTTCTTCTTCAATACTATTTTGGCTATTCTGGCTGTTTTGCCTGCATGACAGGTATATACTTTTTGTATAGTAGTTATACTAGGAAACAACTTTATTTATTTTCCTCAAATTGCTAACCAGTTGCTGCAATCACATTAACTGAAAAGTCCCACCGTTTGGCACTTTTTCAACTAAAGCGTGTAATATTCATCACATTTCCTTTGTGATGGTGTTCACCGTCAGCTTTTTCTCCACACTTTATGCACATTCATGGTTTGACCAGGACCTCAGGCCTTCAGTGCTTGTTGAGACACTATATGAATGTTTGAAGCAAGCAGATCAGACAGAATTGAGGGATCCCCTTCACTTTGTTTTAAAATCCTGTATCATTTTCATTGCTTTATTTTGTTTTTACTGTTTTGCTTTTTAATCTCTTTAAAATAAAAAAGTTAAAAAAAAAGAGTGATAAGGACCATGAAATCACTATCAGTCCAAGTGGCAGATGTAATCAATAATTCAAAAGAAAAATTATTTTCGGTTCTATTTTATAACAGAACAGAATTCATTTTGATTGGAACAGAAGTTATAGATAAGAGAACAAGAGCAGATGGCCCTAGAACATTGTTGTTCAGAGGATCTCGGATACCAGCATGATTCATCCAACCTTATTTAGTAGTCAGTTAGGTGTTATTGACTTTTTGATAATGCGGTCATTACCCACCTCATTGACAGTCTAAATTCCCTCAATAAGAAATTTAAGTCACTTAGCGAAAACAGGTATGAGAAATGCCTGGAGTTTTCTGCCTTGTTCTCTTGGTACTTAGGTGTATGCATGCAATGAATATAAGTGATTCAGAAATCTGGAGATTCAAATGTGATCTAAAATTTGGAAACTGTTATTGTCTTGATCATCAAATCACAATTTTTCACATTATTCCCAAAACAAAAATTAAATAGTTTTGAGATGGTGTCCAAAACTACTTTTATGTAAGAATATGCTGGATTAATTTTATTAGTTTGTACTTCTTATTTAATCAAGAAAGTAAATTTGTTTGAGGATTGTAATGTGTCAGTTAAAAAGAGAATATTCTATGTAATGTCAAAATGGTAAGACAAATAGAACTCATTGAAAATATATTAAAATTTGGGGTGACTGATGAGATGTAAATATAAGTTGATGTCTTATAAAAAATTCTTCCTTCTCTTTCGTATACCCTGGTATTAATCTATAATAACAAATGTAAGAATGTTAGCCTGAGTGGCAGCAATAAGAACTAGTTGTCATGAAGTGACATCTAATGACATTAACTTTGAAAAACACTTTCATAGCATATTCAAAATTTTTATACTGTAATTCACAAGCATTCATAAATTTTTTTACTGTGAGGGGAAAAAGCCATTTCTTGTGAAGTCATGTCAACAATTAAGCATTATGTGTTTTCCATTCTTGAAGAGAAAGATATAGTTAAAGATTTCACAATAAGCTATATTTTCATAGTTTTTTCCTTATATCTGTCTCTTAATACATGCATTTTAGTATGTGTTGAAACTTCATCACCTGAAAAAATTCTCACCAGCCTAAAATGTATGGGTTTACAAGGAAAAATAGCTAAACATTTCAATCAGCCATAAAATTGCTGTAATCTTAAAATAACAACTTAATTTTAATATTGTCTTTGGAAATAGCTAAATATCTAAGTCAGTTGCAAATGTAAGCATATCACATAATAAAGTCACTAAAGTTTAGAATAGCACCACACTCTGACATATTCAGGAACCTTTTCCTGCAATAGTGAGAAACAATCTGCTATCCTTAGTGCAAAGAGCTGTAGCATTAGGGTCAATTGATAGGATGGGTACATTCTCCTTACAAAGCCCCCAGATGATGATGTTTTTCTTTTTTCTTTTTCTTTTTCAATTTTTGATGATGCTTCTCTATAATCTTATATTTCAGTACATCGTCATAAAAGTAAAAACATACAAATACACATACACGCAATGTGGATTTAATAGAAAATTTTAAAGAAGTATTATCAAGTGATCACATTATAGCTTTCTAGGTAATTAAATATAAAGATGAATGCTAAAGAACATGGATTTTTCTTATCACATTGAAACCAGCCTCCAGGTTCTTTAATTTCAGAAATTGGGGAATGCAGGATTCTCTATGATGAACAGCATTTTTAGTGAGATAATAAAAACACTGTGTAATTACATACTGTTTTTAAGCTGAGTTCTTGCCAAGCATGGTCTAACAGCAGGCTTTTGAGTTGGCTTTGTTTTTTGTTTCATTTAGCAATATTCACTTGAATGTGCTAAAAAAGAGTTACAATTTTTAGGAAATATGATGATAAGAGTAAGTGAGCAGAAGGCAAATCTGAGTCTGGCAGATTATTTTCTAAGGAAGAGACAGTATACAATTACATGTTTATACAAAAAGTGGGTCATATACTCTCTCATATTCATTTATTTATATATGCATTCAACAGATTTCGATTTAGTATCTGCAAAACGGTAGAGATTTTGCTAGTTTATGAATTAGTATACTAGGTGCTGAAATGAAACAAAATGACAATAACACACTTTGAATTCAGGTTTAAAATAGCAAAGTATTCTTTTTCTCATAAATTCCTATGCTTCTCATGAAATATTGGGGTTCTTCTCCCCACTTGGTCACTTGAGGTCCCAGGTCCCTTCTGTCTAGGGATCCTTTACTTTCCTAATGTTTCAACATCCTTTCCTTGTTTGAAATGCCTGAAGTTTTTGCCAACAAGACAATGCACACTTCCATCACAACTGCCTGCAGCTTAGCTCCAAGCTCCAGGACTGAAATTGCAGTTAGTAGTCAACTGTAGTTTAACTATGGTTAAATCAGAGCCAAATCTGACCAGTGGCACTAAGCCTATATGTACGGCCTACTTAGTGCCCAAAGATGATATAAAATCAGGCATTCTAAACAATGTCCACCTGCTAGTATGGGGAGATTAAAAGTGGAACTAGAGTCTCAGTATACAGGTTAAAATGAGACAGAGAAAATTCTAGGCAAGTGAGAGATTATCAGTGCAGAAGAATTCACCCAGAATGCAGGGCTTAACATCTAGACAGGGACTCAGGAACTGATGTTAACACATTGCCATCATGACTCTCTGAACAACAGAAATAGTTACACACTAAAAGAAAAGATGCCAAAGTTATCAGTGTAGGAGGTAATCAAAAAGCTCAGAGACACAGTTGAAATAATATGAAGTTTTTTCTTCTAGAAACAATGATACAAAATCTGAAACAAGTGTACTTTGTCACATTTCAGAGACTAAGACTCCAATTTCCATGTGACAGGGTTGAAATCAAGGCAGTCCAGGGATGTGTTCCCTCTAAAGTTTCTACAAGAAGATACCCTACTCTTTGCTTTTGGAAGTTTAGAGCTACATTCTTTACATTTATTAGTTATGACCCTTTTATTCATCTTGTCTCAGTAAAGATGGTCATATAGCCTTCTCTCTTCTGTAATAAAATCTGTTAGGAGGGTTTATGGTTAAGGTCCATATCCTATTTTCTTTTTTTCACATTTCTGAGACAAAATACCCAACATAGAAAATTAAAAAGGAAAAGTTTTATGGTAGCTCATAGTTTGTAGAAGTTTCAGTACATAATCAGGAGGTTCCAAGGCAGGGTGGCGGCACGGCAGAAGAGAAACGGTTCATGGCAGCAAAAGGTGCAAACCAGCTAAGTAGCAAGCAACAACCGATCACAGCAGTTCTGTTTTGGTCCATTGTACTCTATCCAGGTTAGACAGTCTTAGGGCAGGTAGCACTATACCCAGAGGGGGCCTTCCAATTATCCACACCCAAAATTATGCTAAAATGAACCAATGGACAATTTTGTAATCGTACACCCTTTATCCCAGCATCACACCTTCTAGATCCAGCCACTTAAGAAAAGTCCCCACCTATAACCACAAGAGGCTTTGAGAGGACAGTTAAACTCAAGTCATAACAGTGCATAACAGTTTTGTATAATAGAGGATAATCTTTCTATCTCCACATTCATGCTTGAAAAACACAGCATAGAAGGTAACACCACAGAACAGGGATTAGGATGTGCATGTAATTGGGGACCGTTGTTCGGACCACCACACCCAATGTTAGACTGGAAAATTTACTTTCTGTCCAAAGAAGGCTCAGTGGTCACTGCATTTTTCTCAGTGACAAAAACCATATTGAAAATAGAAGAGCCACACAGAGAGTGTGTTAGTTCCTCTTTTTTCTAGGCCATTAGCTACATCAGCAATTGCTGTTGCAAAAGCAGTCTTAATGGTAGCAAGGGACAATAACAACCCTAACACACTAGAGTCTACATATATAGAAAACTGTATTAATTTAATGCCTGGTGCAGCCAGCTAATAGAATGTGTATTACTCAAGGAATACATTGAAGAATAATCTTCTAACCCCGAAACTCACAAGTATAAAGAAAAAAATAAATAAAATGCTGCAATTATATGACCTGTTTTCACAGTCACGGTGAGCAGGGATAATTCTCTGAAACTGCTTTCTAACCCCCTTCCTACATAAATGGTTTAAAAAGAGATTGTAAGCACAGGGGCTAAAATGGCACCTCTATTGAAGACCAAAAGGATACAGTACCCATTATATCATTTTTATGTCACTACTTAGGCTTCTACAGAAAGATGCTAAGTGAATGCTACAGAACAACTATAACATTATCTAGTATTTCCCATGCCACATTTTGCAAGATATTTTTTTCTAAGCTAGATTTTAGCAGTAAAATCCTTTGGGCCATGCAACCTGTGTCATACTTATCCAAATGACATTCGAAATAATTCACACTCACTTAAAACAAACGATAACACAAATTGAAAATTTTCTTAAAATGGAATATTTCTTTATTCACACAATACTTAAAAAAGACTAGAGCCATTTAGGCATCCTTAAAGCATTTCATTTCTTCATTATATGGTATTGCATTGGTTGTTCTAAGACACAAAGAGTGAAGAAGTTAGTATAAACTCTAGAGATATCCTGAAACACACAATCAGTGCAATTTTTAGGGATTCATTAGTTGGAGTATAGCATGATATGCTTTCCTAAGTAAAAACATAGTATTTCATTTTTATATTTCACCAGGAAGCCTGGAAGATCTTTTTGCATTTTTAGAAAATATTTCACACACTGAACACTGTTTCTGTCCATATTCCAAGTGAAATAAAAGTCTGTCTGCTTTCACTGGGTCCAAAGCAGAAAATATACATGAGGTCCAAAAACCAGCAGCCTCTTGGTCTTGGGTCTATGATCTCTCAAACTTCATTTTATAGTCACTATCTGTTGAAAAAAAATCTGTTTTGTGGCAATTATAAAAAAAGACTTCAGTAAATTCATCACAGGATAGATTCATAGGTCCTGGACTAAGGCCATGTCATCTGCAGTTGAGAACCATCCACCTTTTGGAAGATAGCTCCTGGTAAACTAGTGGGCCTTGATAAATCAAAGCACCTGGTTTAAGTGAGCTGGCTTCTAAATAGACTCTTACATTGTGAACTAAGAAGTGACCAGAACAAACCAATCACAAAATTAAAGTGCTATATCTAAGTCTGTGCATAAATTAGAGCCAGAACACACAAGAGTAGGATGTTTACCTATTTATTTGTTGTCTATATCATGTATCTCTGTGTCACCTGTGCTTTGCTCAGCCAATTCTATGACTGCACATAAAATCCATTAAAACTGGCTGACAAGGGGGGGGGGGAGGCTGATATGGTTTATGGTTCAACTGGCTATGTTTCCCAAATCAATTTGGACTCATTATTGTCTTATTTTAGCCAACTAGGGTACTAGGATTGCAGACATGCCTCACCACGCCTGGATCAAGTATTTTTATAATTGGCACAACTGATTACACTTGTGGGCTATGACTATGTTATTCTCCATCCATAAGTAAACATACAGCAAAGGAAGAATACTTCAACTTGGAAAGAGTTTTATGCATCCATTGTGATGGAAAAATAAGTGCCTAGTGAAGAGCATCTTTAGAATCAGGAGTTAGAAAGATCACTCAAGCAGTTGTGAAGATAGAACCAAGGAAATTTGGAGAAGCTGGCTTGGAAAATTGGAGTGATATCATCAGAGAAAAGGATGTCAATAAAAACTGAAAGAGGCAAAAATAGATTTTTCCTTATAGTAATTACAAAGGAAGAGAGAAAACCAGAGAGAATGAGGAAACTGAGAGTGAGATAATAACCTCATTATGAAATCTTTCAAATAGTTTTATACTATCAACAATATGGCAAATGATGAAAAGTATAAGGTCTAAATTATGCACTTGATTAACATGATCTAGGTATATGGCTGTTCTCACTGTTGAGGATAGCAATTGTGAGTCCAAAGAAGTGTTGAGATTAGTTCTGACATACATATATGCTATAAATACGGTATCAATTCCTTTTTTACCTTGCATTATTGTAAGGCATACAGTAGGTATCTAAAGCAGCTAATATTACATGTTGGTAATTTTGAAGTGAGAGTAAATGTGTAGCATATTTAGTGAACATTGAGGGAAGTTGAAATTGGAAGTTAAATTCCCCAGAAGTCATTCAATAAAATCTGATTCTATAAAATTAGTAATGTCTTAACTTTTCCAACACATTTAGTTAATTATTTTTAAATATGATATTTGATCCCCATAATTTTCAGAACTGATCAATGTACTACAAATCAGGTATCAAATATGTAATATATTTATAAACTTTCACTAAAAATATTAAAATATATAGATGAATAAGTTTTAAGAAAACTTAAAGTTCCACTCCCAGGGCCTACAAAATATCTAGATCTAATGCATACAGGCAATATATCAAATAAAAACTAAAGAATGATTCCAAGGAAGTTAAGTAAGAAGTATATTTGCTAAGATAGACATTGAAACAGCTTTCTCGTAGAACAGAATGGTAGGTTTGAAATAATATTAAGAATGCCCAATGAACCAGGTTACTTTGCTAATGGGGACAGACCCAAAGTGGCTCCAAAAGGTCATGTCAATTTTCTGATAATTATTTTCAAATTTTTGGCAATAATCATTATTATTGTTTCCTACCGAACTTGATATTCTTTGAAAATTTTTGTTGATTTAAGATAATAAACTCCCCTGCTAGGTGTCTTATAATCAATTGCTTAAAGTTTATGTTTTATTTTTTCTTTAAATTAAAAAAAACAATACCACATGGTTAATATTAAGTCAGTGCTTACTGATTTGCATTGAAAGAAACTGAATTTTTATTACTAGGAATACTTTTTTCTTTCTATGAAAGAAAAAAATCATCTGTAGCTAATAATGGCGAATATGTTAGTTTACAGTTTTCACACTTTCTCTGTGAAGGTGCTATGTGTTGTGCAGATCTCCTCCCAAAGCATCACAGGATCATAGGGGGTGTTTTGAAACTGGCTCATCTAGAGTATGTGATTGCTTCATAGTGCATTTGAGAGTGCTGGATTTAAGGATGGGTGACTGCTGGAGCAATCCAAAGACTGAATTGTCACTACCCTAATTATAGAAGACTGGATACAATAGAAGGGACAGAGGAATCTTGTCTCCTTTCTTGCTTTTGCTGTCTTTCCCAGCCATGATCCGCCGCCCCTATTTTGGAACCAGTCAGTGATGAACTAAGACCAACGCTGTTTTGTTGTTATGCCCTCTTTTATCTCAATCTCCTTACTTTATTTACTTTTCTATTTTTATCTTTTTAATTAAGGGAAAAATAAATAAAAATAGCAGGATATATTATAGTAACCCACTTTGATTTCCTATTAACTTGATTTGAAACTCTATATTGCTCTCACCATCTTGTTTTGACTGATTTTCCCCTATTCTGATTTGCTTGATAGTACCAAGTTCAAAAGTATAGGCAACAACTGTGGAGACGATAAGATTCATTCTGATGCCCATTCTGGTTGACTATTATCTTCTTTTGAAGTCCTGTAATGTCTCCAATGTTTTGGTTTTATTCTTTACTGTTTTGTTCAATTTTATTATAACTGATGATATAGGCAATTCTTTTTAAGAAAGCAAGAGGCATTATGGTAACCATTGTTGATCACCTTGTATTTTGTTTTTACGTTATCTATTATGTCCATTCTTTTGATTTGACTGACTCTGTTCTGTTATGTAACATTTGGTTTTACTCTCTTCAAAAAAAAGTCATAAGAACTGTGGTAGTAATAAAACTAAAAATGTGTAATTGTCATTGTACAAAAGAGAGGAAAAGAAAGTGCTCTAAAGGATATAACTGCATGTATATTTAAGTATATAAGATAGATAATCATATTACTATTACATTAGTTTTGTTGGATCATTGAACAGAACTGTTTGCAGTCTCATTGTTTGAATGTCCACTTTATATGCTTTAATTTTGTAACTTGAACAACTATTTCTAAGATGACAATATGTAATCTATTAAGTAGTGGTTTCCTACTGTTTATTTTTTCTGAAATTCTGTATAACTTGTATCCTTTTTCTGTTTTTTTTTTCTCCTTAAATAAAATTAAAAAAAAAAAAAAGAAATAAAATGTGAGTTAAATAAACCTTTCTTCCCCTAACTTTGGGTGTGGATATTTTGTCTCAGCAATGATAAAAAAGAATTAAGACAAAAGGTAGTCTTACTGTTTTCTCTGTTTAGATAAGGAAAATTAAACAGTTATGACTATATTTTCAGTCCTAAATTGAGTAATTCTGAACAGAAAGGACCATCCCATCTTGCTTAGTGTCCTGGATGATGTTACCGTAACATGACAGATTTTTTTTTCAATTTTTTCATCAGTACCGTTTATGCAAAGAGAACATAATGTTTTATGTAGCAGAAGGCAGTAGCTGCTTTGGTGAGTTATCTTTTCAGAAGGCTTGTCTTTTCCTGGAAACTCAGTGATTACCACTGGGGCCTCTAAAACTTGCTTTGTCTTGGTCATTAACCAGGAGGGCAGGCAACCTCAGTAATTAAAAGCTCAATTCACTTGAGTCAAGAAGGCTGCTTGTAGCAAGTGGTGTTGGCCAGACTGCTCGGAGCAGGAGGGAAAGTTCCAGCTGAGAGAGGTTTTTAAAGTTTAACTTGAAAACATGCTTGCAGCCTCTGATCCCACCAGGTGTCTACTTGTCAAATATGTTCTGCCACCATTAGCTGATCTGGGGAATAATTTGTCTGCCTTCAAAAATATTAAGTGAGGATCCAGGGTTTTCCAGGCAAGGAATAGCAGCCTGCAGGACTACTTGAACATATAACTAGCTGGACCATGAAAAGAAAATTAACACCTGCCACCATAATTGCACTTCCTTTTCTTATATTCAAGACAAGACTATCTTTACAATCTTGTCAAAATCAGTATTTTTTATTTCTAAACTATAGAGGAGAGGATGGATCTTTCTGAATTTCTGGGTTCTTAACTTGGTTTTAAAAATAGTATAGTCAAAAAGAAATGAACTACTGATTCAGTTTTCAAGAATTATTTCTTTTTACTTTTGCAATAACTATTGCAAAAATGTTCTTGAACATAAGATTTAAAAGTACATTTGATTCATGATAATATCTAATTGTAGCAGACAAATAAAAGTTATAAACAGGAATAGTGCTTGTGTATGTAGGGTAATTAAATGCTTATTGAGCTCTGTGTTGAACAAAATGGAGAAAGTGGAGCTTATAAAGTTCACTCCATGAGATTCTTACAAATTAAAGTGTGTGTGTGTGTGTGTATGTATATGTATGCATATACATATATATGTGTGTGTGTATATATATGTATATATATACACATGATATAAGAATGCAACAAGTTCTATGCTACTGAAATGTCATGCTATCAATTATGAAGTTAACATGACCATGTGTAAGAAGAGATGGAGAACGTTCACAGAATACATCAGAATATTTCCTTTTTCAGTTATCTAAACATCGATGTTAAGAAAGATTTTTTTCAGTGTAAGCTATTCTGTTTATTTGCTCAGAGTCCAGAGGATGTTGGCTCATGGAAGAACATGCAACCCGGGTAGAATCCTATTAGTGACCACATCCTGTATCTCCAAATAACTACAGAGATGCAAAGTTGCAAAATAGAGGAAGCTCGGTGATTTCTTTTAATAGATGATTCCTAAATCACTGCACCTTCATTTTGTAATATCTTGAACATTTCATCCAAGATTTTGAGAAAAAGCACTCATCTGTACCATCATTTAGAGCATTAATGCTTTAAACATACTAACGAAACCAAATGGTGGTCAGGGCAAGAGTAAGGTAATATTCACTAAACTCAATACAATGAAGAGCTTCTCCGGAGAGTGAAGCATAGCTCTACCTTAATCACTTAATTAAAGAATGACATTTCCACTGCCACATGTACAGGGAGAAGCAGGTAGTAATTGTCATCCTGAGTGTTTTAAAGAGTAGTAAATGTGAAGGATTGTTTCCTTAACATATGCAGATTCTCTTTTCTGTCACCATGTTGTTTACTTAGGTACAATTTTATTATAGATCATGAAATCCCATCATTTATTCCTTCATCAAATAATCACAGGATGCCAGAATTATGATGCTTCTGGATACACAATGATGTGCCAGCATATTTGCTGTCAGTTAATAACGAGGTGCTTTGCTTTGGAGGTGAAGATCATTATTGCTGAGGGATTTTCACAAGACAGTGTTTTAGGAGGTTCCCAAACAGAGATAAAGTCCTTAAACTTACTCTATCTTTGGAATATGTTGCAGGATACCTGAATTTAATCTCAGACATGAAATATGGTGCACCATTAAGAAGCAAAAGGGCTTAATTAGGCAGAATTTTTAAAGTACACACTCAAAGAATTATAGTGTGTGTCCTTGAGGGAGAGACATAGTACCTTCTTGAATTGGGAACATTTGTGTTTCTCTTAAGGAGGTAGAAAGCTATGGAAAAAGATGGATAATGGTTCTTTTGTAGGTGGAAGACGTGAGTCAGTTTTTTTTCAGGTGGATCATTTAATCATTCTTTGAATTTTTTCAACATGTTTCTTTATTTTAAGGTTAAGTCTCTGCTTTTTACCTTCTTAGCTAAACTACTTTGTGAGCTTATAGCATCCATAAGGAATTTTGGGTGTGATAGGTCTGGAAACAAGGAAGCATAGATTAATCCAGAGTGCTGGTATAGACAGCCTTGGGTAAATTTGTTCCCTGGAAGTTGAAGCCTTCTCAAGAGTACAATTTTTAAATTCAGATTTTGCTGGCCTCCGTTAAATCCATCCATATTTCTTCTATCTTAAATTAAGATCAGAAAAAAGGTATAGAATTAAATGACCTAATCTAAATATTCACATTATTTGTATCAACACGTATTTGCTATACAACAACAACAAAATTTCAAGGTTAGTCGAGTGCTGTGGAACGTGTCTATAATCCTAGCTCTCTCAGGATATTGAAGTAGGAAGATCACTGCAAGTTTGATGCCAGCCTAGGATACACAGTGAGTTCAAGGCCACCTGAACAAAACAAAACAAAACAACTTTAAGTCTATACAAAAATAAACATTTTCTTTTTGGAGTTGTGTTTGGGCTCATATTGGTGAGTTAATTGAATGCATGGGGGCTTTTGGCTAGGAAAGCTTAGCTCCACTTGTCTCTCATGCTTATCCAGCATTTTGAGGGTAATATGTGTGTATTTTTATCATGCAGGAGGCAGAAGTAACTATAGGAATGTATTAGCCACAGAAATGGCACAGTCCGGTATTTCTCATTCTATTGACCAAATTCATGCATGTTTCTGATGCAGGTATGGGGTACAGAAACATATTCTGCTGTTTTAGTAAGAAGTGAAGGCCATGATGTAAAAGGTAGGGAGTCTCAGGAAACGGGGAACATAGAGACAATAATGCAAAGTAGCAAAAAGTACCATATGCAACAAATATTTTAAATCAAATAGGGTCTGAAGTAAGCACCAAAGCACTTTTAATTCCTTTAGCATATTGAAAAACTATTTTTTACTAGTGGCAAAGCTGTAATGCCAGTGATGCAATTTTAGAAATATAATCTGCCTATGTTAAAACAGTAAAGTAAAGATCCTAGGGGACACATCTTAGTTCAGAATGCACAGGGTCAATAAACAGACACTAAGTGGCATACTCCGAATTTTTGCCACAGGGTAGAGTTTCCATTATCTGCATCCTCAACCTCAGTACCACACCCTTAACCACATTCACACACTCTAATCTACCCACTTTCAAACTCCCCATCTATGATCACATGGGTCTTTGTAAGGACATCTAGACATAAGCCATAACACCTAAGTTTTGCAGATACAAAGACTCATCAAAGGTGGAGTATCATTTTTCTCAACCATTTTTACACAGTAATATGTCTTATTTGATAGACTTATCTTTAAATTTGAAAATCATAGACAATGTCTGCAATGCCTAAACTCCAGAGAAAATGCCATGTATATATCTTTTTAAAAATTTTTCTTTAACTAGTATTGGTTTAATACCCAGGTTCCTATCTGTAAGAGATTATTAAAGGCTAAGGGTCAACTTTATTTATCTTGTATTTGCAATTAGAATTTTTATTCTTACTGTGGAAAAAAGCTATTTTTGAAATTATAAATTCTTTTTAGTTGAATTGCTAGACCAAAAAAAAAAAAAAACATTCCCAGATAGCAGGAAAACTGTAACTATGCTAACCTCTATATCAGAGAAGGAATTATTTAAGTTTTGATGTCCTATCTGTGTTGGCCTTGCAGATGTGTGATTTGACAGATGTGAATAGGAGTAGGGAATTCTCTGATTTGATTTAGATACCAGTCTCCTCAGTCAAGTGAATTGGTTTTATATTACTTTACAGATTTATGCTAACTCAGCTAAATATTAACCCCTATATGTGACCAGAGAGATGATTTCCTTTTCCTTTTCCTGGTTTTTCAGAGATAAGTGGAACTTTTGAAAAGCTTTCTAATAAAAGTACAAGTGCTTACCCTCAGGTGCCCTCTTGCGATGTTCCAGAGCACTAGGAGGGATTTCCAAGCTGATAACAAGTAGCCTGTGGTTACTGAAACCCACAGTATTTTGGACAAAAATTCTACCAGAGGAGTAAAAGCAATCATCTCCAAATCTTCTGCTTCTTTTATTAAATGTAAAATGTATGAAGAAATGGAAAATAAACACTCTGAAGCAGCAGAACATGTGGAGCAGCAGAATATGGTTTCAAAATTATTTTTCTGAATATATAACTATAATACATGTAAGAAGAAAGAATATTTTAATAACAAATTCTTGAATAACAACAATCTTAAGCAAAGCCATATTTTCTACATTTTATTGTCTTTCTCAAAAGGTGAAAATAAACTTGTATGCTTCAAAACATTTCACCTAAAGTTAATTATTATTTCTTAAATTAATAGCTTCATTAACTCATGATGTTTGCCACAGAAGTAGAAGAGCAAAAATAAAATTAAGTGTGAATAAGAACTGGGAAACATTCTATTTTTTACTTGTATTGCACAAATAGGATTGTCAAAAGCGAACATAGATCTCTTTTGTTAGTTACAATATTGCTTAATCCAAGAAGAAATAAAAGCAATGCAATCAGTATGTTTATGAAAGAGGACAGATGATTAAGCTGTTTAAGTTATTAAACTGCTACAATATTGCTAAATTTTTAAAAGAAGCTTTTAAAATGGCATTTCTATTTGCAAATGCTCTTATGGACATAATCTGAATTCAGAAAAAAAATTAGTAGTAACCAAAGTCAGTCACTATAGTAGGATAACCTGAAAGATAATTTTTAAATAATGTAGATTGATGTGCAGTTTGAGTTCAACTAAAAATCTAATGGAAAAATAGAATTTATAGCTGAAGTATGTATTTTAACAAACCCTATTCTATTGTACTGAGGAAAGTAGAAAAAATAAGATCAATTTTTCCTTGCGCATATTGTCATTGATATTTTATAATATGGGTTTTGTCAGTGGTCATCAAAGCATTACACACACTGAAGACAAATGTAGGACCAACTCAATTTTTGCAAGACTAGCCAGGTGACTAAAAGGAGAAATTATAAAAAATATATTTTAACTTGTGTCGTATGCGTGCAAGTAGTCTGTTTTCCAGCGCCTATAGCTTTGCTATTATCTTTAATTTGTTAAGTTTCATATTTACTGAAGTAAAAGAGAGGAAAGTTCTTTGGGGATTTGAAAGCATCCCTTGCTTTGATTACAGTCATATTCTTTGAGTCAGCATATACTAGGCTCCAATTTCTTCTAGGTAGTGTGCCAAATCATGTCTACAACAGTGATCAAATCAGCTTTTCTGCTCTCACAATTTGACTCATTCAAGTGATGCACAAATAGCTGTCCTGTCAAAAGTAAAAAGATTTTTAGAGAAAGCCATAATCATTGATAATCTAGCAGAAAAATTAGTGAGGACACTGGATCCTGTCAGACCCAAAAGATGCTTTTGCATTCCAGGCATTTTTGTTACCAAAGAGATTAAATGAGGGAAGGAGCAGATAAACAGTGAGAAATGTATTTAACTCTCTTCTGATTTTCTGCTCAGGAGAATTGAATGCAATTTGTATATTTAAAGAATGAAGAGCCTTCTGAGTCTTTTAGAAATGGCTTGGGAATGGTAATGACATCCAGGGTATACTCAGTATATCCCAAAACATCCTGCTAGTTTTTGTTAGTGATTTTAATGACAGTCATACCCTTATCTAAACAGTTAAGTGGCTTATTATTTGTAGTTTGATCTCAGGATACAAAGAGAAATATGAATGACATAGATCTTTTTAATTATTAAAATTTCAAAGAGATCCAATGTTCTTGTATTATACTTTTATTTCTCAATTTAAAACTTCATCTTTCTGCTAAAATATGTGAGATATACATAATAATCTTAAATAATAATTGATTTTATGATCTCTTAAAGTCAAACAGTTTACAAGATATACTTATTTCTGAATTTCAAATAATAACAAAGATGCAAGCCAGTGTTTTGATTGTCTAGTTATCTTTTTGTATATGTCAGATGTTTTTCTTTTGCTTCCATTTGACCATGCAAAAATGACCTAATATAAATTAATATTTTCTGTTTTTAGAAAAGATCTATATAGATGAAGCAATTTTATTTAAAAATTGCCTTTCTCAACAAAGTATACTTTTCTTCTTAAAAGCTTACTATAATATTCTTATAAATTAATTTTCTTCCTTCCATAAAAAGCAACATTATTCTATTTTGATAGTGAATTATAGGACACTTGATAAAAGCTTTAAAAATATCATCAAACATATATAGTTTTATATAATAATTATAAATACACAATAATTTTTCTTTAAAATAATGAATCTATATTTCTCTTGATTGTGGCTCATTAATCTGGTAGCAACAGGAAATATTATGCTAAATTACATATAGTATAATACCATTACCTTATCTTTAAATTTCAAGTTGTCCCACTCAAAAGACATTTCTGAATTTTTAGCATCATTCTTGAGTAGATTAGTTTTGAAGACAAGGGATAATTTAGCATAAGTCATTAATAACTAAAATACAGTTATTATTCTAATATGTATTATCTAAAACATATCATTATTTCTGTTTCATTCATTTATTTACCATTTGTCACAATGATTACTTGAATAATGTTCCTACATATTCTGGTGCAAAACTCATTTTAAAGTGATATGAAGATAAAACCATAACCTTTTCACTTAATTTATATCAATATCTGCAATCATCATTCTTTGTGGCCCAGGAATCTTGCTTCTTTTGATGGCTCCGTGGTGGTGCACCTCGGAGGCTTCCACATGCACCAGGTTGTAGCAACCAGTGTTGTAGCAATACTGGCCCCCAATTGCCTGCTACCTCTAATGGAGTTTTGTATATTTGGAGTAATTTTCACCTGACAGCAAAGGTAAACGCGTGTAAAAGAAATGACTGGAAACTTTTATGTTGGGAGACATTTGTCATAGATCTTAACTTCCTGCTCATGTCATATTTTACGTGCATAATTTTGTTTGAATAGGAATCATACCTGAGAATCTGGAAATCATGAATCATTCTGGGAGATTTCTCTTTGGTTGGAGACTTCCCAGGCTTATAAGCCAAGAGGTCCTTCAGTCTCTTTCATGTTGGGCATGTACTTCCCTCCCAAACAATATGTGCAATATCTCTTTGAAGGAGTAGTTGGGTAGATGTGACAGCAGGAGAAAACAATTTCAACATTTCCTATTTTGGGGTTTTCAGTCTTGGAGCTTAATCCACTGCACTCTTAGGTAAACATATGAATCTGAGTACAGTGTCTTATAGAAACTGAGATATCACAAACCAAGTCAGGTACTTCTTTAGGGTGTTTTTTTTTGGAGGGGTACGTAATATACACTTTCTTTTTCTGACCCAGGGGTCTTGTGTCTTCCAACAGTGTAAGCATAGCAACCTCTGGCAGACTAACTTGTTAGCTTTCAAACGGGCCAAAATATCAGAATTTGTACACACTTAGACTTAACAAATTTTCCCTGAATAAAACAGAGTTGCACTTACAATACACCTAAAAGACACGGAATATCTGGTTTCAACACAGTGAAAAAGTGACTCAAATGTTCACTTCTATTTCTATGACTAAAAACATATGCATTATGGGTTGTGACTAGAAAAATTTAAACATTATTCAAAGTCTCTACACAATTTCTAGGCTAATTACATTTGTGATATTGCCTGTCAAGCAACAGAAGAAATTATATATAGATCAGATTCTTTCAAATGGGAATCAGGATTGAGGTGAGGATTAAAACATAGCTAATACATTCAAGAAAACAAATAAGGACCCCTCAATTCTAATATTGAATGTGGAGACCAATTTCAGAAATCCTTGAAACTATCAATCTGACATTTAAGATGTCGTGGGATAGAATTTGTGAAAAAGAAAAAGAGCAGAACTGCTAGAGACTTCACATCTAGATGAAGTTAATAGAAATTCTCCTCCCTCTGAGCCCTGGCTTCCACTGCTACCTGGAGATAAGCAGATCAATGACTGATAAAATGACTTCTGACTCCACCCTTTACAGTTTAAAGAAGACATTCAGCCCGGAGTTTTAAAATCTGCTAAAACCTTGTATGATGAAGAGGCTTTACCGTATTATAAAACTTACTATTACATAATGTTTAACTCAAAATTCAGTAACATTTTAAGGCAGCTTGAAAAATCTCTGCGGTTTTCTCAGGGTGTCTCCATTATAATGTGCTATTCTTTCTCCCCTACATACAACTGTGTGTTTATTGTACAAGAAATTCGATTTCATTTAGAATTTACTAAATAAGCTTTTGAAATGAACTGGAATCTGAATTTTTTATTTTTCTCAATTTGTAATGTTTTAAAAATTATTACATAAGTAAATGAGTTGATTTTTAATTGTGAAGGCAGAAGTTCTAATTCACTCAATGTAATGGCAAAAACCCAACACTTTATTTTTGTAAAGTTTTTCTTGAGATTTTATTATTAATATATTTGTCTTTAAATTACACGTAATGTTGAAAACATTTTAACATTCTGGTGTCTTTGCATACACAGCTTTATTTTCTAGAAGAACAACTATGTTGTTGAAGTCTTTTAATTCTTTTCTTTGGCAACAAACTTCATAGTTTTTCAAATTTCATCACATTTCAAAGTGACTTGGAGGATTAATACCTAAGGTATATTTATTATGTAGTATGAGCCAGGCACTTCCCTAAGTGTTTTGTATTTATTACTTCATTCGCTCTTCTGGGACGTTCTAGGTAATAGTCTCATTTGCCACACATATAAATTAAAGCCTTAGTGTTCAGTCTTCTAGTTCCACTTCATGAAGATAGTTTTGCAAATACTACTGACCTCTCAACAAAAGCTACACCAACTTTTGGTTTGTTTTCACTGCTCTGTGCTGCTTTATTCAAGGTAATCTCAGCAAGCCCTTCTGGATATTTCTAGCACTCCAATGGTAGGATAAAGAAAAAGGAACCTCAGTTGTAAAAACAAAAGGCAAATAAATATAAATTAATTGACATGAAACATCACATACATTAATATGAAACGTTGTATTTCACCATTAAAATAACATATTTAGCATATATTACCTTGGACTACTTTTTGATTAAGGGAGAATTTTTTAAAGAGGTACTTTTTATAATCAAAAAGCATCATGGTGAGCTATGGTTGAAACAGTATTTAAAGATAAGTTTATGACTTGTAAGTGTATCTACTTGACCTCCCGCTGTTCCATTGGCTTCTAATATTTTTATGACAATGGATGCAGCCAATCTTGGTAGAATTGCAGTCTCTTTCTTATTCCCATATCTAATTTAGTAGCAATATTTATCGTTTTTAAGACCTGCATTTTTCTCAAATTATTCTGGCTTCTGTCTTCAACATTATCACTTTGCTGAAGCTGCTGGAAACTCTGTCCTGGCCATTGTAGTTTCTTATCAAATGTTTTGCTTTCATTCTTCCCTCAAACTCTACCTATAACGCAATACATTTTCTATGCTGCATCCAGAGTGATGGTTTCAAACAAATGTTGTGCCACCATTATTAAAACAATTTATTAAATTCCTGCTCATTTCAAAATAAAAATATTTACTTAACATAATTTATACGTATCGTACCATTTCACTCACCCTCAATCCACAGGTCCTCTTTAACAAACTGTTGCTCCTGCCATGAGGGTCTCTTAAGTCCCAACAACCCAAATCTTTGTCTCTCTTTGAGCTTCATCACATTCTTTTTAAACTGGATAAATCCTCCTTACTTTCTGTTTGACTGCTTAATTATGCATATTCATGAGACTTTAAATAATTGTTAACAATGTAGTACTTGAAAATCATGACCAGAGGAAATTTTTGTTTAATCAATTAAGAAGACAAAAAAGACAGAAAATAAAATTTAACAAAAATTTACATATCTAAACTTCTCAGGTTCCAGTCACTAAAATGACAAACTTTACAAAGTTGGTAACAAACCTGTTCTTTGTCCAATGTTAAATGAATAAAATTTTAAACAAATCGTTCTTTAAACAAATATAGGCCTGTATTTCAAACCTGATGAAAAACAATTAAGAATGAATATACAGCATCTAACATTATAAAAATTACATATATACATATATAATATATATATGAATATATAAATACATATATAATCTGACTACAAATGTCAGGTTGATTTCAGAAATGGAGATATGATTCTTAAGAAATTTCATATTAGTTGGTATCAACAAATCAATTGTAAATAGTTTAACAAAAATCCCAAAAGACATGCCAAAATGAATCTTACAATGTAGTTTTATAGTTTGTAAGATAAGCAATAATATTAATATGAAGAAAATTATAAGGGTAGGAAATACTGTGAAAATATTTAGATGAAGAAATATCTAAAATATAAAATATAAAATTGCCATAAAGAAAAAGTTAGTTACGGGAAGTTCAGAAAAATCTGAACTATTGCCTTGAGGCCATCTATGAACATAGGATATCTTTAAAGATAAATGATAAAAGGACACAAAAATACAGTATCATAGACAAGTATAATTGAGAAAAATTCTTGACCTATGCTTCAGTGTAGTAGGTCTACTTTTTTTTTTTAAAACAGGCTTGCATTTATAGGAACACATCTTCTCTTTCATCAGACATTGCTTTTGCTGAATGATTTAGGTATTAGCTCAAAGTGTTTACAAAATGTAATTATAAACTCTGTGTAATAAGTGTAAAATTTTGCAGCCCTTTTGTGTGTAACCTTTTATAACATTAACAGTTCTTCCTGAATATGGCTTAAGAAATAAGCAAAGTGAAAAATTCTCAGTAACTTTTAATTACATTGATTTATAAATATTGTAGAATCTCTTCTTTTTAAATCTATGCAAAACAATATTTTATTTGAGCTAAAATATGAGACATTGGCTTTAAAGATATTTTCTAGTAGCCTGCATGAATTTTTAGAAAGCATTAATGAAATTCCTTGGTGAGGCATTGTTCCACCTTTCTTACAGTGTCTGATATTTTGCTTGTTGTTTTCAAATCAGGTTTGTATGTTGTTGAAGGCATTGTAGGGTGCTGTAAGAATCACTGATGTCATTGTGAGGGGAGTTCTATTAGGAGATTGAAGACCACACTGAGTAGGTATTCTGTCTATGCCTCCCAGGCAGAGAAGGCCGAGAATTGGGTCAAAGATTCCTGAATTTTATTATCTTCTCCTATACTCACTGCAACTGCCTGTTTGCAACTTGCTGATGCATTCACAGCACACAGTCTCCCAATTGCTACATGATCCTAGTGTGGATCCACAGAGCAGGAAGCCAGCTTCTTTATCCTCATTTTTAACTGTCTCTGCTTGTACTGAATGAAGAGTGAGTTTTATACTCAAGGATTTCCAAGACTGGTTTAATAACAAGTAAACAATAAGTGGGACAAAACACAAAACATGTTATACCAAGTAGCCAAAGTCTAAGGAAAACTATTATTGGAAAGCATTCTAATTACTGTTATTTGAATTTTAAAAGAATAACCACATAAAGGAAAAATATATTAGAAAGATACATTCCTACATATCTTTTCACTATTTACCTAAATATTAAAAATATTTTCTATACTTCATAAACAATATTTACCTGACTTAATAAAGTTTTGTTTTTGATACAAAAACTTTAGTAAAAATGTTAAAATTATTCTGGATGTAACATTGCATTCTTGAAATTTTATATTTTATTTAATATTTGTTGGTTACACATATGCATGCATTGAGCTACATCCCTAGATCTTTTAAAATCTTTATTTTGGTGACATGGTCTTGTAAAATTACTAATTTTTTCAGATTGGGTTGGAACTTGCAGTCTGCATCCCTTAGTCTCCAGAATGCTAGAGTTAGAGGTATGTGTCATCTTACTCAGCTATCATACAGACTTTATCCATGAGAAACTACACCTTTGGGACATTAGTAAATTTGTCCAGAGGGCATATTTAAGAGCAGAGTTAATATCTAAGCCTAATATCACCAAAATCCTAATCAATACTTTTTTCAGTTTGCTTGCTAATACAATGGCAGATTTCTCTTTCCTTCTCTTTAAAAAGTTTATTTCCAAGTTCTTTTCTCCAAATGGGGGGAGAAAGAAAAAGAAACTAGATGTGTAGCACTAGACCACATTTAACATTAACGGACAGTTTTGAATCTTGTAATGCTAAACAAAATAGACTTGTAGCTATTTGTACACAAAGATCCTGGAATTAATTTATCCTTCAAAGAGCATCTTGTTGTTCACTAGGAATATTGTTCTTATGTCTGTACCTGTAGGCATTTTCTTTGAATTCTTAAGAGCACAACTTTTTAAGTCACTCAAGCTGACATCTGTCATGACCTGCCAAAGGCAAAAAAAGTAAACATGGTTTTACTACTGAGGAGTTCTGATAACATGCTTCTTGAGGAAAAGTAAAGCTTTTCATAGTATGAAAGTAAAAGCAAATTAATTTTTGTAAAAAATAAAATTTCCTTGGAAAAAATGTAAAATGTGATGTTACTAACTTAATTTTATGTATTTCAAGCTTCATTCACTTAGCCATTGCTTATAATATGCTCTGGAATGAGCAGCAAAGTTTGGTAGTAGAATAGAGTAGCAAATACTTAGCCCATCTTTGAAATGGAGTCCTTTCTTGTGTTATTGTTTAAAACAAAGATGAGTATTACTTGGATCAACCTAATCATATTGATTCAGAAATATAGCATTTACTTACTTAAAGCAAAATAAAATTGCATAAAATGTAATTAGTATATTTCATGTAAGTTCAAAAATGAATTGTGTACAAATTATGTATTAACTAAAGAAATCTTTTTATTGTCAGACTTTCCTAAATTAAACCAAGGGTTTTGCTTAAAAATATTGTCACTATTTTCTAAATATTGATGATAGGAAATAACAGACAGAATTGCCTTGTCTAGAAAACAATTCTTTAAAAAAATTATTTTTATTTACATTTAGTGAACTTCATTTTCATAATATTTTTAGGTTTACACAAAATTGAGCCAGTAGTGCAGAGAACTCCAAGTGCCCTATACTCAAGATTGCTAGTTCCTCTATGAGTATGTATAGTATTTTACCATGATTAAGGCACTAATAATGATACCTAGTGTTGGTCAAGGATCATGCTTTGTACAGACACCTTGTTAAATATTCCCTAAGTTTTCTGTATCCCAGGATCTCATACAAAATACCAATAGGCATTAAGACATCTGATGCCACCGGTTCTCAGACTTTCCTTAATTTTGAAAAACTTTTTGAAATGGATTTATGCTTATAATACATAATATTTAAATTTTTTGAGGAATAGTTACCTATAAAATTGCTTGGTAGATTTTGATAAGACTGGTTAAGTATTTTGGAGAATGCCTTTTCATTGAAAAATATGGTTAAAAAAAGAAAAGAAAAACATGGGTTTTTTTTTTTTTTGTCATGATAAGACATGAGTTATGAGTTTTTAGAAAGAACACCTCAGCAAAAGCCATTTTTAAGACATCAGACTGGAGACATACTCTTTACATGCTTGGTCATTACTGAGGCCACGCTTGGTCACCTGTATGAAACTAAGTTGGTCAAAGTTCCTAACTGTGACGTTATCTTTTCCACACACTCTAATCCTATTCTCCCCTTTGGACAGAAATTATTATAATGATTTTGTTATTGTAGTGAAAAAAGACACAAAGAGTTACTACCATATGTCCACTAGAATTGTGACTGGCAAAACTAAGTGTTAGTAACTATATGTGAGTAATTTGATTCTCTATTTGATATTTTGGGAAAATATAAGACAAAACTATCCTTAATACTTTAGCTCGTATATATACAGCCTAGAACAATGCATGGTTATGTTACTAAAATCCACATATAATAAAGTGTGTATATATATGTAAATTATGTTCAATGTTGATAGTTATTGAAAACTGGCAAATGTCGTCAGGAATATAATATAAAATACTTTGCAATAAATTTATACAATGAAACATTGCAAAATGATCAAAAAGGTATAGGAACATGCATCAACAAGATAGGATTACTGGTTTAACGTTGAGTGACAGCAGATAGAAAAATTAGGTCATAATGAATAGGGGAATGAAACGCCCAATCTACTATGTCAGTGAGTTCCTGTTCTCTAAAACTGAAGAATGAATTTTAGGAACAATGGAGAGGAAGAGCAGAATATATTTACTGAGAAAAGAAAGCTTCTGTCTGAGAAAGACAGAAGGGGTCCCAAGTGGATTGCCAAGGACTCTGTCTTTTCCAAGGACTTTTATAGAGTAAAACCATGGGTCAAGGTAGGGGAAGACAGGGAACTCACAAGACAGAGGGGCATAAGGTGGGACATAACTAAAATTAGCCAATAAAATCAATAGTTCAGGTAAAATTGATTACATTAGGAGCAAGTGGGGAAGCCAGTCACATGGGCTTTCTTACAGAGCAGTGACTCTTTCCTAGGGGTATGGGAACTATTTAGGGTATCAATTCTCAGTATATGGGTACATTTTATGGTCTTTTGTCTTGAGGCCTGGCCCACAGCAGGAGGTGTCAGCTTCCCAGGCACCTGCCAGATGTCTGTACTGGCTCCATTGAAGACCTGGCCCTATCTCACTGCCTATAACATTTCTAACTAGCTCAGCTGCCTGCAACAATATCATACAATAAACAAGCAAAAATAATCCACAAAATTAGCTGAGATTACAGCTTTTGGAGAGCTAAATGCTACGTGGAGTGCTGAAACTTTTTAAGTGCCAGAAACTGAAAGCCTCTTAATCTGCCTGATGGTTAATGTCTGCACATGTGTGTGTAAAACAAATTCCTCCTGCTTTAAATTGTATATGTAAGGTATTGTGTCCCAGAAAACCTTTGTGTTAAAAAAAAAAAATTAGGAGGCAGAGAAAACTCACAAACTTTCTGTTGCTGCTGTTTCCAAATTCAACAGAATATATACAGTGGTTGAAGATGGATGCTAGGAGAGAAATTAGAACTCTGTGCAGGGCCAGTAGTGACAAATATTGTAACATATTAGCCCCTACTTTTCCCCTGGAGGAGTGGATCCCACTTTAAATAGTAAATGTTACCTGTGATGATAAATTATGAGGAGATAAGAAAAAGAAATCTCCAAGAGCCAAGTGGCATTGACAGTTAAATCTCAGAATTTTTGATAACAGTAGCCAGGAGCCAAGAAGGCACCAAGGCTGGAGGCAGAAGACCTTGGAATTGGAGGTGGCTCTGAGACACAGTGACAGTGTCTGTACAGAGGATCCCATTTCAAGTAATGGGTATACTGTCCTCTCAATAGCAGCAGGTATCAGAAGCCCATGAAATGAGAAATCTGGAAAGTTATTGTAATATTTTTTTACAAAACTGTTGGGCTGGTCGAGGACAATAAAGTCTATTTGCACATGAATAACATTAAAATGAATAAATATGTTTTTCTATAAAAATAGCCCAGGAAAACACATTTAAAAATAAAATAATGCTCCCTCGCATAACAGAAAAATGCAAAAACAAATTCCACAGAGCAGATGAAAATTCTTATGCAACAATCCAACACATATTGAGCAAAATAACATTATAAATGAATGAAAGTTAACAATAAGCTACAGTAAAATGTAAAAATACAAGGTCTAAAAAGGTAAAGAGTACATATAACTACAGCTTTTGAAATGATAACTGAGTGATAATAGAACAGAAAATATAGATAAAAATAATCTTATATTAGGAATAAAGAAACCTCTTACAGCACAGAAAGTGTAGTGACCAACAGAAACTGACATCCATGACAGTAGGATACA
This sequence comes from Cavia porcellus, assembly GCF_034190915.1. Taxonomy (NCBI): domain Eukaryota; kingdom Metazoa; phylum Chordata; class Mammalia; order Rodentia; family Caviidae; genus Cavia; species Cavia porcellus. The sequence continues at coordinate 40,699,194 of NW_026947496.1, read as the reverse complement.
TAGTTAGAGATGAATAAAGAAAAAAACTCAAGTTGAAGAAAACAATAGACACAGAACAGGGGCTGGGGATATAGCTCAGTAGCACAGTTCCTGCCTGGTAAGCACAGGGTCTTGAGTTTGATTCCTGGTACCAAAAAAAAGAAAAAAAAAGTTTAATTTAACTAAAATTTAAGCAAATTGTTTTTAGGATAAAAGAAAATCTGCTAGGAGAACAATCTGTATTCTACTGAGAATTTACCAAAATAAATATTGTCATGAATACTATTGTCTTGGTCAGCTATCACTGTAACTAATGTCTAAAATAATCAGTTCATTGAAAGGAACTATTTATTTTGGCTCACAGTTTGGGGGTGGGGTTCTAGTCCTTGATCTGTTGGTTGTATTTATTTTAGTCCTATGGTGAGGCACTGTGTCATAGTGGAAACATGTAGCAGAGCTAAGCCATTCACCTGGTGGACAGAAAACAAACAGCAAAGGAGAGAAAAGAGCCACACTGTTCAACCTTTTTGAACTTCAGTCCTCCTACCAGTTCCCATCTCAACCACCTCCCAGTAGTGCTGTTGACTAAGGATCAAACTTTTGACACATGGGCCTTGGAGTGACATTCCGGGTGCAAATGTGGAGAATGTAAAAATGATGTGACATTTAAGAGAAGGGCCTTGGTGAGAGGGTTAGAAGGTCAATTCAATTCCTAGGGAAGGAAAATTAGACTTCTATCAATTCTTGACAAGAACATCTAGCTTCAAATGGTACAAAATTGTTGTAGGTGGGAAGTTTGACTCAAGGATCTTATACACATCTAAAATGTCTTTCAGTTTTCAAAGCCATGTACCAATAGTGATTAACAAACAGGATTACTGACAATATTTCTCACAAATGATTTTTGGAAAATTTCTACAGAAAGAACTAAGTCCATCAAGTGGAGTTGGTAATTTTGAAAAGACACAGAATACCACCACTCTGAGTCCTAGGTTGCTCTATGGCCATCTGGACAAAATGATGAAGGAAATAAAAAGAACTATGAATACTGTCATTGAATCATCTGGCAATGTATATGTGAAGCAACACAAAATAGAAGAAGAATTGGAGATTTGTAAAAACAAAAAAATATATGTTGGCACATATATTTTTGATTTGAAATGCCAGGATGTAAAACTAATATTAACACAATGTCAACCTGACTAGGCCATGATTATTTCTTCAATCATTATTCCAGATACTTCCATGGAGCTATTTAGGGTGAAATTTGCACTCATTTTTGTGGATCTAAGTAAAGAGAATAATATTCTTTAATGAAAGTAGTCCTTTTCAGTAGACTGAAAGCCCAAATAAATAAAGCACTCTTATTTTATCAGAAAAATAAGCTTTTCTAGGTTATTCAGGAGATTTCCTGTAGGCTGCTTACTACAATTCTTTCCTGACTTTCCAGTCTGCTTCTTCATCAAATCATGAGCTTGCCAAACTACCACAACTTTTAAAAATCTATCTATCTATCTATCTATCTATCTATCTATCTATCTATCTATCTATCTGTCTGTCTGTCTGTCTATATTATTCCTCTGGAAACTCTGATTAATCCATGAATTTAAAATTTAAAATTCACTGGGCATGGTGGTCTATACCTATATAATCAATGCTATGGAAACTGAGGTAGATGCATTAAGAGTCTGAGAACAGCCTGGGCTACACAGGAAATTCAAAGCCAGCCTGTGCAACATACCAAGTTCTCACTGAATTCTCATCTCAAACCTGCACACCTCGGAGAAGTATCAAAATCTAAATGGTAGATCAGTCATCATAGTTATCATAATAAAGTTAAACAACTGAGGTTTGAGAATTAAAGAGAAAGGAAGAGAAATGACAATTTTACTATTGCTAATTTTAGAAGTATTAATCATAAGTTCCAAGCAAGGAATAGAATGGAAGTACTAATTATGAAAAGCTGCACTTTAATACACCCTAATAGTTAAAGAGAAAAAAATTGAAAAATGAAACATATAAAGATATTAAAATGCATTGCTCCTCTATTGTGTTCTCTAGATTCAGAAAATATACCGTAACACAGGAAAGAATTTAGAACATATGATCATCAACAAACTAAAACTGATTTAACTCTGGTAGTAAAAGAAAATTATTTTCAAAATTGATATCAAAGCATAGCTTCAATATAAGTTGAACAACCCTAATCTCAAAATCTGAAGTTTAAAATTCTCTTGAATTCAGTAACAAAAGATTTAGGATTTTAGGTAATACAATATTTAAAACAAGAGAATAGAAACAGACATAAAACCAAAAACCAAAACCTCCACAATCTGAATCTAAAAAACTGGTCCCAACCATTTTGGATAACAAATGATAAACCTATACATATATTGCAAATTACAAATCAGTTAGAAAAGACTAAGTGCAGAATTTTTAAGTGCTAAAAGGAAAATGATAAGCAATTTTTATAGATATACAGAAATAAATCAGACATGTATTACACAAATATGAAATTAGATCAAAAGTATTTACAAAAATAAGGGCATTGAATATCATTCTAGTGTATAATTCACAGTCAATAAGAGTAATTGTGAATGTTTTTGTATAAAATAGCATGACACTGCTATGTATAAAATGGAGGTTACAGGAAAATGAAAGCTCACCTGTAATACACTATCAAGTATATACAAAAAACAAGTATGACTTAGTAACAGAATAACCCATATCTTGTGGGTATGATAGATAATTCATAGGTATGACATGGTCTAAATATATGGTGAATGTTTAAATTAAAATAAATTACATTAAGAAACTTAACAAGAAAAGTCTCATTGTCATTAATTCCCCTTACAATAATTCCTTTTGCTTTGAACAACTATGATTATTTCTACTTTCTGAAGCAAATCTGGAGCAGGATTTTTTAAAATTTAAATATTCACTGTAGTTTTCAATCACTCATAGGTATAAAGAAATAGACACGTAGATAGATAGTGATGGAGAGAATTCTGCATAGGCTACTGCACATTATTTCTAAAGGACCCTTGAGTTATTTAGGACAATCGATAATATATCAGACCATTAAAATAGCTCAATAAATCTCATACTATAAAATGTTAAAGTTTTAGAGAAAATATTTTTGATCATGGTGCAATGGAAGTATAAGAGAACAACTCATAAAATTAGACAAATATCATTCAGTGGCACTCTTAAGCAAACAAAACTACTATTTCTCACTTTTAGGTAAAGGCAAAATACGAATAAAAGTTCTTTTTATTTGGTACTTGAAGTCAAAGTAATACAATATTTAAAACAAAAGGTATCTTATCTCACTGTTTTTAGAAATGTATCTTTAGTGTAATTATTTCTTTAACTCATGACTTCGCAGTTCCCAGGCAGGTACTTATACCACTGAGCTAAATCTCTGGCCCAAAAAATCACATTTTAATAAGCTTTAAGTTCCAAGTATAACTGATGGAAGAAAGTTTGTTAGACTAAAGGACACCCAGAACAAAGGAATTTAATAAAATACAAAAAGAGAAGACAGTACATTGATAAATTTTTTTTCATAAGTATAAAAATCACCAGTGACTATATTTAAATAAAACACTCAAAATGTTATTCTATACATGAATTATAGATACCTTACATTGATTTTTATTCCAAATAATGTCATTCAGCTCTGTGACTGAAAATCTAAAACAACTCTATTTAAGACAAAATAGCCATTTCTTTAGTTACCATCATTTAATAAAATTAGAAAATTAAATAAGTTGAAAATTTGATACAGTAATTCTCATTTAAAAGACTATTCTGTAAAAATTCTCATGCATGTATAGCTATGATTCATTCTATGTGCCAACTTAGAGGATATATTTGACAAAGATTAATATTCAAATGTGTACACTTGGAGGGAGCAGACTGCCCTCTGTAGTGGAAGTGACCCACATGATATCAGATGAAGCACTGATTAAAGCTTGGCTTCTTTGAAAAAGAGAAAACTCTTTAGCAGGTTTCGACTTCAGACTTTTGGCCTTTTCTAGTAAATAGTGCAGATTTCATGAGGTGTGAGAATAAATTATAGTAAATTTCTACATTTCAGAATTTATACAGTAAAAGACATAGTACCATTAACTCCATTCAAAATACTTCTGCCTTTAAACACATATCATTCTTATCATTTTCTGAAGCAGTCTGGAAGTGCTTTTCCATAGTATCATTAGTTGGCTGTTGTGACTGCCTTGATACCTGGATTGGTTCAAAACATTTATCTTATCATTATTTTGACTTTGATAAAGACACAGAAGTCACCAGGTGCAGGATCTGATGATAAGGTAGACAAGAACATACTACAATATTTTTAGTGTCAGATACCATAAAGGTTTGCTCAAGGAAAAATGATCATAAATTATGATGTGCTTAAAAATTCATTACAGTAAAAGACATTGCAATACATTCCCTCTCAGAATATGTAAAATGATCTGCTCAAATTTGTTTACACTTATCTCACTGTTTTTAGAGATGTATCTTTAGTGTAATTATTTCTTTAACCATTTTCCATATCTTTCCACTCACTTTTTCTGTCTTTCTATTATCTGTCATCTCTTTTTGTTTCTTTTATCTCAGAAAAATAGAGACTGACAGTTTCTTGAGAGATGTGCAAGATTATGTATTGCTATTTTTGTTCTTTGGCAATATTAGAAACAACCAAGTGCCCACAATGGGGAATTGTGTAATAAACCTACGACACAGTGTACAATGGGAAAGTGCATGCAGTAGAAGCCCTGTGCCCCCACTGTGTGCTCATATCTCACTGTAGCTCCCACTGTCTGTACTGTATGGGAGGTGCCTTAGAGGTTAGAGGCTCCCAGTGCAAGATCTATTAGAGAAACTCATCCCAGATACAAATATTTGGGGAGTTGAGAAGTCAGTCGTGCTCCATGGAGAAGCAGCCATCCATCAGTGAATGAGGAGAGTCATGGACTCCTTCTTCCTTGGTGTCTGTGCTATAGGATTTTGCACTGGAAGCTTCTGGGATTGAATTCTAAGGTCCATCAGTGGCAATCAGCACAATAATATAAATCTTCATGTGCTTCATCTTCTTTCTGCCTGTTTTTTTTCTCTAATGTTCTCAGACCTTCCCCCAATTCATCCTAGAAAAGGGATCTTTTCTCCTGATTTACATGCAAAAGAAATTAAATGAGGCCTTATTCAGCTATTGGGCAGAACAAAGAAGCAGTATGTATGCTGACATGGGTCTACTGTTATGTGAAAAAAGTACCTGTGAAACATATTGCAAATGAGGTGCTTTGATAAATGTTTCCATATAGTGTGCTTTGAGAGTAATTTGAGGAAATATGGAAGGATGCATAGAGAATTAATAGAAGGGAGTAGGAAATAATGGGATGAAACATACAAGTTTGTGAGGGATGATAAAAAAATCTGGGCTACTCAAACAGCACAAATTTATTTTTTCACCATTCTCGAAACTGGAAGCCCAAACATCAAATCTTCAATTCAATTGGTTCTTCCTCTGACTTCTTTCTTTGGTGTGTAATGGGTCAAATTCTAAGTTTATTTGCATAGCATTCTTCTTCCTTTCCTGTGATCAAGCTTCTTTGTATAAGACACTGGGCAACATGGATTGAGGTCCACCCATGTTACACATTTTTCCTTGGTTATCACTGTAAAAAACCCTGTCTTTAAACACAATTACATTTTAATGACTTGATGACTAAAACTTCAGCATGTGAATTGGTAGGGACATAATTTAGGTTACAACTGTAGAAATGAGTTCTCAAAGTTATAAAAAACATTTATGTGCATTTCTCAGTAAAATATTAAATTTAAGAAACACTATTAACAAAAGAAGTTATTGCTTGCTATTGAAAGTACATTTTTCTTTCATTTAGCTTATCTCTTTTCCTATCTTTATTGGAAATTATAAAATAATAATTATGCTAAACAGTCATTCTTTTGCTAAGTCTTAGTGATGTGGTCAGTGGAGGGGGAACAATGATTCTCCCATTCTTATCTCTCCCAGAATCATTTTCCCCCATGTAATCAAGACCTGCCATCTCGTAGTTCTCTTCAAAAAGACTTTCACTAGCTGCAATAATGTAGAGTCAGGAGGAAGTATACACAAAATATTCTGAACTCATCTCTGTTCAGTTTCAAGATAACAGGGGAGGAACTTGATGTCTGTGAGCCTTTTTTTTTACTTCTTCCTACCTGTCATTCAGAGACAAATCTTTCCAAAACTTATGAGACCCTTATACATAGAAAGGAGTTTTTATACTGGTGAGGGAGGCTGAGCCTGGTAATTATGTGTAATTTGATTTTCTGCTATATAACAGAATTAGGAAGGAATATATCTGGAACTCAGGGTTTGTCTAGGATTCTTCTGTGGCTGCTTTCTTCTCTGGAGCTTTTTCAAGAGGCAGTTTTGACAGCCAGAGTCTGACACAGGCATATTAGTTGGGAACTTCTACCACATGGGAAATGACTATTTTATTAATACCATTGGATAATCAGAGAAGAAAAATTAGTACCCCAGGGTGAGGGAAATATAGAATGGTATAGAAGAGGTGATGGATATCAGCTACGGTTTCAAAATTAAGTGAGTTCATGGGAATGATCATTTTTATTTTGACACTACTTTTGTTGTGGTTTTAAAAAGTTAATTGTTGTTTTGTGCCTCTAAAAATCAATAACAAGACAGAGAGAGCATAATGTGGGTTATGAGTTGATTTTGGCATTGGAATAGGGGAACTCAAGGGTCTTTATTGCTTTTTTGCCCACAAACCCATAGATATCATTGTTCCATGCATAATATTGACTTCTCAGCAGCACAAGACCCTGAAAACCTACCTGAGATATATCTTTGGCTGCATTAAACCCTTGACCTGCCAAAAGTTCCAGAGAATTATACCCTCAAGACATAGACTCAGCAAAAGACAGATGGGAGTTAACAGAAAATTACTTCCACACTGACCTCTGTGGTAACTCAGAAGTGTCATTATCTCTGAAAAGTATTAATCTATGTGGGCTAATCACCTGAGGCTCTGAAATGACCCATATCCTGTGTCTTGGTTGGCTTCTACTGATTAAGCATGTAGAATACAATTTATCAGGATTTACAGTTAAGGTTTTGGATATTTTTCCATGTATGTTTTACTAAACAATGTTACATTTAGCATTATAGGTAGGTTTTCAACTCAAGATAATTAAATAACCAAAGGTTCACTTCCCCAAATAGCGTGAAATCCTACAAAAATACATCTGTAATAGAAAATAAAGGAAAAGATTCAGAAACCAAGCTGAACAGGAGTGGAGGAGAACTCTTGGCTGACAGGTGGTTGAATCAAGCTGAGGACACGATGAAGGCAAAAGAGTAGTAAATAGTTCACAGAATGCTCCAAAAGTTCTGTGGAGAGAGTGAGCTAGTTCTCTAAAGGACCAAAGGGAAACTTGTGAAAAATAGTAACAGAACACTCGTTAGATAGGTAGAAAACCTACAAATACAAGGAGGTACATGAGGTGTCACTCAAGCACCTTTTGTAGGTGTACATTAGCTGTTATTTTGCACGAAGAGTTCTTAAAAGAATGGCTGAACATTGAAATCATATTCACAATTCAGCAGAAATGTGTCTTGTGTGTTCTCTGTGGTCACTGTAACTATGACAGTAATTTTTGGCATTTGTTTAAATGCATATTTGTCTTGCTTTTCTTTTTGTGTACGTTGTTTCACTATCATTTTTAACCCACTGAATCACTTGTTAAGTGAAACATTAGAAGCTGAAGGTTTAGCTTAGTGGCATAAGCAACTACCTAGCAAGAGCAAGGTCATGAGTTCAATCCCCCACAGCAATAAATAAATAAATAACATTGAAGATTAATGCCATATAATAAATAAAAACCCTGTTGTGGCCAGAATGTTGGATTATGCTGTCTCACTTTACAGCAAGGCTAGCTAAGCTTCTACTCTGCAACTTACAATCCCTTGCTTCCTATGACCACCTACATGTATTTTTAGTCTCAGTATGGAATGAGTACATGCATGAGCACCAGGAGCAGCCATAGCTCCAATATTTATTGTCAAAAAATACTCTGAAAAACTACAGTCATGGCATGTACATAGTTTTCCTAGTGTTTTTGGTGCTCTTTCTTCAGTTAGAGAGAAGCATTGTGCTATCCCTGGAGCTATGGGGTTAGTAACTTTGTATGAGGAAGAAAGTCTGGAGAAGGAAAAGTGACTACTGCTAATGACCTCCCAGTCCTACCACGGATTAGAAAGACGTATCTCTTTACAGCCAGATGAACTGGAACTTTCAAGTTTTGATAGAAGGCACTGCATATGTTTTGGACTGTTAACATTGTAATATTTCTGTAACATTGTAATATAACAGTCTACAACACAACTACAAATACGGTTAAATTTAAGTAAAGACCATATCTGGTTACTGTTTGGTAAGTTACCTGAATTCTAGATAATGACACCCTATCAACTTTTGACATTTTAACTGAAATAACAAAATCACAGAAGGAAATGTGAAGACACTCCAGACTGTATCTGACTCCAAACTATGCTCAACCTACTATCACTTCGTATCAGCCATGTACAATGAAAATTAATCCAAATAATCCCCACTTGTTGTTTTATGTAAATAAATTTTACTTCTCATGGAAAAAGATTAAAGTCTTTCTGTTTGCAACTTGCCATGATTAGGGCAACAGATAATAAGTGAGTTCTTGCCTAAATGGGCACGCAATCCTTCTCTCAAATGAGGAAGGCAAACCCATGTCTCATGTTCTTTATAGAAGGCTCATTGGATAGTAGGAGAAATGGGATGCTCTCAAGTAAAGCCTTGGATCTGAGAAGTAAGGGGTTAAAACACATTTAATTTGTTGTTTTGCTGAATTTTAAAACTCTAGTGCTATTTTTCACTTGTGACAGATAGACAAACTAGTAATTTAAAGATATATTATCAAACTTACCATCAAATTTTTATAGTCCATACATAAAATACAATCAAGAAAAAGAGATAAACTGTATTCAAAGTTAGAATATCAAGATTCATTATTATTGCCATTAGTACAATATAATGAAATTACTAGTGATACTAATATGAGAAATGTAAAAATGTATAATGTCTAAAATCAGCCTAATACAGCATTCTTATATTGATTTTCTGCAATATTGTATGCTCCTCATAATTAAGATTTGCAATGATGATTGAAAAATTCTCATTTGCTTTAAGAAATGTTAATACAATATGGCTCCACAAGCAGGCTTGACAGCTCATGCCTGTAATCTCAACATTGATATCACATCAACCCTACTCTGAACTACTTATAGTGACGTTAGTGGGAACATATTTCAGAACAAAGGAACAGGTAGGTGATGTAGCACAGCATGACATCCTCTGGATCAACCCCCACACTCAGAATCAAACAAATTTATCTATATCTATCTATATATCTATCTATTTATCTATAAACACACTGAATACACAGTGCATGTGATACACAAACGTGTTCAATATACACTGAATATAAAGTCATTAAATGGGGGGATAAGTCACTAAATAGGAGGAACAGTAAGTTCTGGTGAGTACAGTGACTATAGTTATTACTGCATTGTATATTTCTAAGTAGTTGAAAGGGGATTTCAAATGTTCCTACTAGAAATAAATGATAAACATTTAAATTGATAGTCTAATATCCTGATTTGTTCATTCCACAATATATGTATGTGGTATAACATCACATTGTGTCACAGAAATATGCACATCCATAATTTTAAAATTAAAAGCAGCACAAAAATTATCTGAAAATGATCTAATATGTGTATTTCTTGACTCATTTACATAAAATGTTTATTATTTTTATCTAAAATTATTTATATTGATTTATTGCAATAAAATTTCATATCAATGTAGAAAACCAAAATAAGTGTATACTAATATTGATCTTTATTCTCAGTCTTGTTAAAAACAAAGTCCTGAACTCACTCATATAAACACAAGGTGTTATCATGTAACCAGATAAAATAAAAGAGAAATATGGAAATAAAAAAATATTTCAGAATTGTCTTAAATTGTGGTAAAAGAAAAATGTACAAAAAAATCACCCACATTAGTTCAAAAACATTTATTGAAGGATTCCTACTGTAATGTTTTTTAAAAAGAATCAGACATATGAACTTAAATATATCGTGGCTTATTTTCATAAAACCTCCAAAATATAAATAAATTAATGAACCAAAAAAAAGTTAGTTTACATGAAGTAAGAATAGAAATTTCTTGTACCAAAGAAGAGATGGGAGTGGGGAGAGAGGAGCAGGGACCTGCAAGCAAAGCGAATCAAGATGTGAGATGTTCATGTTGTAACTCAACACAATGAATGCTCTGATTATGTACTGCTTACATATACTAATAAAATCATAAAGTGGATATGTAAATATATATTCAGGCTTTAAATTCAAATATTTGTCCAACTTTCAGTACTCACTGAAAAATTCTTTCAAATGATTATAATTTGTGGCAAAGACTGAAAAAATAGGAACTGAATTACAGAAAACTTTTACCAACCTGGTTCACTGTGGAAGAGATGTTCATTTTGTATATGGTTGCTATTAAATGGCATTTGAAAATAAGGCCAAGACCCATGTTTATATCAGCATTACAAAATTAAATATGGTAAATGGGAAAAGCAAACCACAGAAATTCCTAAAGCAAAACCAAACATAATAAAATTAAACACAACAGCATGAAAACAAAATCACAAGTAATAGATGCATATGAGGTAACAGTCATGTGTAACAATACTACCAGAGATGTAGACAGGGAAAGGTACAGTTAGTGAACACAGAATTAGAGGGAACTTTATTTTTTCTATGGGGAATCGTTTGGGCCAACTGCACCAGATTCCAGCTAACAGTTGCCAAATCCTGTCATTTTCTCAAGAGCACCTGGCCCTGGGCTCACAGTTGCTCCAAAGCCTGTAACTCTAAAACAGAGATAATTTCTAGATGGACAAAGCAAACATCTAGAGGGGTGAGATAGTGGCTGTTTTAAAAGACTTTAATAATACTTCTCTAGCTCTCAACGTAATTGCAGCACTACCGTTCATGGTTCTATAGTTAAGCAAATGTGATGTTTGTATCAGGCTCCTTTCTAAAGCCCAATGGGGTGTTTTATCTTCCCTATTATAGTGCCACTATCATGCCTATTCTTTATTATTATTATACACACAGATAATCATTGTTTCTGTAGATCTGAAAGTGTTATTACAAAGAAAATTACATTAATCACCTGATAAAGTTTTCCCAAACAGTGGGCAATTGTATATTTTTAAATGACATTTTCTAAAATTGTGTCACACACCACATCTAAGAGACCAAATGAAACATGATAGGGAATATATCTGGGGTAAGTCAAAACTTTCACTTTGTATTTTCTCTAGTGAACGTCTAGATTTGATAAATTAGAAATCAATTAAATACTAATTGACTTTAAGTAATGGAATAATTTCATTTGAAGGATTGTAAATAGATCTGTATTTTTTTGCCCCCAAAATACTATTGCTAATAGTTTTTAAAATTACTGTATGCCAGCAGACTCTGAGCATTCAAGAAAGTTTAATCTCAGTACAGAAGAAATCTTCAAAACACTGGAGTCAAGGCACAATCATAAATGAGAAGCAACCTCCAGTCTTGAAAGAATTAACATAATCTATCAGTCAGAATGTTCACAGATGCAGTAACAAACATCTCCAAGTCATGGTGAAATCAAACAATAGAAATATATTTCTCTGCATGTCCACATAGGTTCCCTAAGAACTCTTGTCTGAGAACAATCTCTAAACATGATTTGCATTGTCAATCAGAAAAAGGAAAGGAATGTTTTGACTTTTAAAATGACTCTTTGGAAAAGGTAGCACTCAAATTTTCTCATGTTTAATTGAAGTCATGTGACTACTCCAAATTTCAGAGGTATCTGGGATAGATATAAACTTGTCAAAAATCCATTTGCATAAAGAATGTGTTTATTGCCTGTTTTTTAATTGACCAGAGGAGGTGCTTCACTAATATTCTCCTTTTCTTTCCTTTCTTTTTCACTTCCTTGCTCTAAATGACACACTTTCAAAACATGATAGTTTAACAGTGGATGCAAAAACAGTACATAGAAAAGCTGACATCATCTTTTACAAAATATATAGTGCTTTGTGACACTTATCTGATATCCCTCCTGAAAGTAGTGATTTCTCAGCAGGGGTGACTAATGATTTCACAAGCCATCACTGTGAAATCTGAATTTAAAAATATATTGTTTAAGTACCTACCTAATACATTCCTGAAATAATTGGTCACTCAATATTAATTATCATCTAATGGTTTCTTTAACCCATTTTTATTGTGTCGATTTTGGCATTATCCTCTTTCTTGTTAATTCTCTCAAAGCAATTTCTTGTTGCCAAGGCTATATGATAATTCTTATTCTTCAAGGTACATAATCACCTAATTCCTACTGTGCCTCTTTTTCTCTTTCTAAATCTGTAGATTTCCAGTATTGCAGGATCCCTCTCAGATGCTAAGCATCCCAGGAAATACCATTTAGTGGTCTGTCCAGGTCTCCTTAGAACTAGGCTTTCATGTCTCGAAGCCTCCAAATAATATTTGACAAGAGTACAAATATTGTGCATATATTTGAATTCATTCACACTGACCATAGAACATTTGAACTGTAATTAGAATATATTGATCAGAACAGTGTAACCCTATAAAAGTTCAAGAATGTGGGTCTTGCTCAGTAAGTGGGTCACTTACTCAGACTTAATATGACATACTATGCATTCACACACACACACACACACACACACACACACACACACAAAAAGAAAGTGTCAAAAAGGAGTTAGGCTTAAAAACTGTTAGAGATGAAAAAGAAATAAAAGAAAACTAGTAAAAATGAGAAGAGTACTCAGCAGTAAATAATTTCCCTTAGTGTGAAAAATTGAACGTTATGACACCAAGTATTATGTCTCTTAGTGACGGTGACTAAGAAGTTTGAACTGTGTTATGCATCAACACTGAGACTTTTTCAAAATCAACTAAGAATAAACCAAGATAGGAACACATTACAATAATATGAGGGAAATTAAAAGCCTTGGTGAATGTTTCATTAATAAAGAACTCTGAAATAAAGTGGAGAAAATGGAAAAGAACCTAAGCTAGATTAAGCATATGTCTTGCGATTCTAAATAATGCCTTTGGAGTTTTCAGCGTGTGGATGGAAGCCAAAGTCCTCAAACCCAGAAGCCTAAATTTAAGCAAGATAGAAAAACATCAAAAGAAGTAATGGACTGATGCTGAAAAAAAAAATAACAGGTAATAAGTAAATGTAGGAGATAAAATAATAGATAGCATATAGATAGCAACTGGGAAGAAATGTTACCATAGAAACTGAACTTAAGAAAAGACAGGGTTGGTAACTCCTCTTGAAAACTATAGAATGATTATACTGGAAAGTGTGGAGGTCACTAAATGTAGTCATCTTCATTTCACTAAAAGTATTTCCTAGTCTCTTGATATTACCACAGTCCTCCTACACAGATACAACAAGAGTAAGAACATGGAAAAAAAACAAAAGAGAAGACTGTGACACACAGATAAAGATGGAGAGAAAAAGAGAAATCAGACTGATATGTAACTGTACGTTAATAGTTATTCTTAACACAATAGTAATTTATTCTTTTTAAATGACACACACTGTAGATAATCAAACAAATTGGGTAATAATGTGAAGAAAAATGTTATTTGCAGTCCTAGTACTAGTTTTATAATGTTTATCAGATAATTATCATTAAGCGCATCTACATGTCTTCTTGTATGAGTTTGGGAGAATCAAAATTGCAGGATAGATAGATGGTGAAATGAAGGAGGGGTGGATTTTCAGTAATAAATGGAACTTGAGTCTGCGTGATATTTTAATAATTAAATTTACCTTTAATTGAAGTTCTTATTACAAAAATAAAGCTTATTGGATGGATGTGAGGGAGTGTTTTTCCATAAAAGAAACCTTTGAAGTGACCATAACCAGGATAGAAAGTGAAAGAAACACAGAGTGGATAACTTATGTTAATTAGTTTATATGTTACTGTCACTATGAGACATAAGGAAATTCAGTCCTGATGCCTTGCTTCCCTCTCTGTAATTCTTGATTTTTTAGAGGTGGTTGTTTGTTTTACCATTTTGTTTACTTTGGTCAACATGTGGGATATCAGTATTACATCCGTTCCCAACATCCTCTTAATTTTTCAGAATGCATCATTTTCACATGCACAGTATTAGTCTCTTCACAACGGGTTTTCCATGCCAGATCTGTTTTCTCACTGCATAATTGGCTAGAATTTGTCTATAAGTTAAAAGCTTCAAGACAATCTCAATGTCCTTTTGTTTATAATTTTCTTGAGACTTTTTATGCATGCATGAGAACTCAGCTGGATAAAATGCTCCTATATGATCACATTTATTCCCTGGAATCATGTAGTATTGATCCTTTGTCTTCTGGCATGGAATGTTGCAGTAAAATGTCAGACCTAAACAGACTGCCCTTCACATTCCAGCCCTCTGGAACACAGCACAGATTTACATAGTGGATTAGTAAATGCAGCAGACTGGCAGGCTCCAAACACAGAACTTGATTTCTCAGAGTTCTGCAATCTGAATTCAAGATCATGACTTCTCCTAAGAATGAGATTCCCTCTCTAAGGATTCATGCTGTATTAGAACCAATCTTAAATACCTCAGTTGTTTTAATCCCCTTTTCCATGACTCTGTCCATAAATTAGTCATATACTGAAGTCGTAGGGGACTATGGTTCCAACATATGGATGGCAGTGGGCACAATTCAGCCTGTCACAATCAGTAAGCAAAATTGACAATTACTCAATGATTTAGAGAATTAGAAAATACATTTTTTTTTCTTATGATCTGTTACTTTCAGATGTGGCGTGGCTTTTACAGGCTATAGATCACCTGTTCCATGCCTCTTCTGAATGCCTACTGTTGTCTGCATTTAGGAAGTTTCATTGTTTCCTACTTTATTTTTTAGATTTATGCCAGTGTTATTTTCTTACTGTATTGAAATCTTTGTTAATACCTCATTTTTAAATATATCCTTTATTTATCTTCTGTTACTATTGTATTTTGTTAAACTTTTTAAGAGATTTTATTTAAATTATTATTTCTTCTCTTCCATTATATGTAATGTTTTATTTTGTACTCTTTCATTTATTTCTCTTTTCTTTACTTTTGTTATATTTGATTTTTCCCATCATATTCTTTTGTAGTTGCCAAATGCTATTAACACAACATTATTTTCAGATTCTTAAGCTTGGGCAACTGTGTTCAGACCATTAAGAACCTCACTTTTTATCATTATTATACAGATTGATGACTTCTAATGAAATCACTACTTGCAATTTAAAATATAGTTTGAGCTATGGAGTGATATATATACATAATTGGCTGAAGTATATGAAATCTGAAAATCTCTGAGATTTGTTTCTGTTCTCGGGATGATTCCTCCACTTTTTTAATTTGTTTCATGTTGTCAAAGTTGTCTAAAGTTTCTAAGCAATAGGAGTGAGTTTTCCTTGGTTTCAACTTTCTTGACAGCTCAATGCATAATAATAGCTCTTTGGATTCAATCTGACAAGGTTAGTGTTGTGAGTCCTTACTGTCTTTGTCCATTGCATTAGGTTGCTATTTTCACTAAAACGTGTCAGGAGGAAGGAAGAGACACTACTTAGGTGTTCCCTTTAGACATAGTTAAAGTGTAAAATAGTGCAGTTTATTTTTAGCTTTGTCCTTTATGTTATCTTTACATGAGAGCATGTTTAGAAACTATTCTTAAGAAATTTGTACTTATTTTATAATGTCCATAAGTGTTTCCTTCTGTATAATTATTATTTTCATTTATCTAATAAATAATAAATCTTATAAATTTTAAGTTATTAAAAGATAATGAGATAAATGAAAGAAAGAAAACCTGAGTAGCTTTGTTCTACAGCTGCTAACTTTTCCACACCAATGAGAATATTCTCTTTGAAAAAAATATGACTATAAATAACTGTAAATATATGATAACTTTTACTGTTAATTTCTGGTAGATACAATAAAGTTGTTATTTCCCTCAGATAATGACATATGGTCTTAACAGAAAACTAACATTAACACCATTTATAATAGTAATAATAACACTCTTTTTATTAGAAAAAGATTCCTGTGATAGAACTTGAACTTTCAATGTACTTAATCCTTTGTTTCATGCATCAAATTTATAACTAAAAGTAATAATACCTGCTATAGTCAGAACAAAAGCAACTGAATATATACTTGTTAAGATGTAAAATTTTATGTTGAGTCAAGAAGCAGATAAAGATGTGATACAAAATTCCATATGCAGCGATGTGATCTTTTCTTATATGTTCTTAAATTATCCTAAAAGTCATTTGAAATCAATTTTTGCTATAGTTAGAATAAAATCTTCATACTTATGAAGTCTTTATTCTATTAGCATGCATACAAATATGCAAGGTTTATGCTTTTTATCTTTGTCCTTGCTTGCTAAAAAATGGATAAAGAAATATTTAATTTACTAATTAATCAATTATATATATATTATTTCATAAAACCTGATATTGTATGGTCATTTCCTCTTTCCTTGTGACATTTAAACTAAGTCGTTACTAAGAATCTTAAATTGATGTACATAACAATCTCCCCTCCTCTACAAGTAATCTAAGACTCTATATTATAAAAACATTAAAATTCATCCAAAAGAAGTGAAATTAATAACATACATTAAAGACATAGCAATAAAGACAATAATTCTGAATTCTGTACTGTTAAATAGTCAACAAAGCACCAGGATACACAGAATTAAGGGTTAGCCTAATTATGTTATTGGTGGCTATAGCATTTTGATTTTTTTATTTGGAAATGACATCACTGTAATTTATGTTTGCATAATAGTTTATTTAAAATTTAAACCAATAGTGTATATGTGATTTTCATAGAAAAATATCATTACTCAGAATAAAGAACATAATGAGAGATAAATACATCTACAGACAGATACACCACGGAAAAAATTGAATATGGACACACTTTAGAGTGAAACTTTTTATGATTATTTTTTCAAATATGTGATAACTAGATAGTGATTAATAAGCCATCCTTCCCGTAGATAGGTAAGTAGATAAAAATTTGTGCACACAACCATGTCGGTCCCTATATGATTAATCTTGTGTGTTTCAAAATAGAAAACATTCAGTACACTTGCAATTTTCTTGTTAATTAAGAATCAAGTAAGTGAAAAATCAACTAACTCAAGAATCAAATAATTTTTATTGTTTTAATATATATATATATATATATATATATATATTTTTTTTTTTTTTTTTTTTTTTGTCTTGTTCCTTTTTATGGGTACCGGGGATTGAACTCACGACTGCCTGCTTACAAGGCAGGCGCTTATGCCGCTGAGCTAAATCTCCATCCCTCTATAAATATTCTTAACCTATAAATATTATGGGTCACCTATTGGTTCCATCCCACTTTGGGATGGGAGTAGCTACTTATTTTAACAAAAGCATAAAGGCTGGAATGCCATGGATTATGATTATCAGTGCAACTGATGCACCACTATCCAGATGGGGCTTCAATTACTCCCTTTTTTCTGCATGCAAACATACTCTCAAGAACTTCATACGCCTCATTTGATCAGAGTATAGTGCTCATAGGGTAAGAGTCTACACTTCGCCAGATCAAGACATGCACTTCCTAATGCAGATTTATGGTACGATGTGCTAATAGTTAATGACCAGCTCTCTGGAGGACAACCGTGATCTGCAGCATGAGTGGTATAACTACGCCTATCATAGCCAGTCTCAAGTCACTAATGTGATGTCATTGAACACTAAGTTGAGAAGGATGCTCATATTATGGTTTGGGGACCCTTTGGTGTTTGGGGACTTTCCCCACACATCTTGGATGTAGAGTGATGTAACTGAATAACTGAAATATACTTGCACAGGTGAGAGGAGTGCTTGAACTTTTGAAAATTTGGAAAAAAACAGAAGTCAGTGATCCTTAGAAGTTCTTAAATGTTGCTAAAAATGCTAATTATCCTTTACTCTGGAGAGAAAAATGTTACTTAATTAGTTTGTCATTTGCTTTTTGT
The DNA here is from genome assembly GCF_034190915.1 of Cavia porcellus. Taxonomy (NCBI): domain Eukaryota; kingdom Metazoa; phylum Chordata; class Mammalia; order Rodentia; family Caviidae; genus Cavia; species Cavia porcellus. The sequence goes on along the minus strand of NW_026947496.1, from coordinate 40,680,964 downwards.
ACAGTTTCACTGGTCTCTATGATTGAGATTTGCTTTCTGGGACATAATTCTCCTCTCTCTTACCTACATGGTTATTTCTGAAGAAAAGTACCATGGTGATAATTTCAGTGTTTTTATGGTATGCCGGTGTTTCTCGAGCATGTGATTCTCCCATACAAACACTCCAACCTTCTTTTTATTTGATTCAATTAAAGCCTACTTGGAAAACAAATGCAAACTCATTTATTTTCCTAACAAATGTGTCTCTCTATAGTCTTGATATAAGTACGTGAGGCTAGTATGGGATAGATTTTTAAAGCATCCATTTTAGCTGCAAGTGTTTCTTAGGCAAAACTTCATATACAACCTAAGTACTTACACGAGGTTTTAGGGGCTGGGTATTTAGTTCAGTGGCATAAGTGCCTGACAGGCAAACATGAGGTCATGAGTTCGATTCCACATACCATCACCAAAAAAAAAAAAAAAAAAAAAAAAAAAAAAAAAAAAAAAAAAGGTTATAAACCACAACACTGACTTGAATTTGTATTCAATGTCTAATTTCTACTACTACAAAATGTGCCTGTATATGAAGAAACCCTTTATACAGAAGTAGTTAAATTAAAATGAAATCATATATATATATGAACCCTAATCCAATGTGAGTGATTTTAGATCCATTATATTAACAGCAGCATATATCATAGTTATAATTTCACTATTTAGCACAAAATCTAGAATTGCAAAAACTTAAAGCACAAGGACAAGAATGGTACCACAGGTAAGTTTTAGTCCATAAAAGAGGATTTTGTGTTCTAAAGAATCATTTCTTTTTTTTTTCCCCTGTGTCAATATTATGTAGTACAGGATATTTGGAGATATTAGAAACCTAGGATAAAATGCTCTTTAAATGTAGACAGTAACATAATTGAGCTAAATGTGCAGAGTTTGGGTCTATTCTATGCTGAAAGTTAGAAGCACTGAAGCTGGCAGAAACAGCGTGATTTCAAACTGTATGCTAAATACTAATTTGTGTCATGGATATTTTATCTCTTCCTCCTCCTCCCCTTAATCTTTTTTCACAGCATGCTCAAGCAGAAGAAGATAATAATTATGCTCATCCACATTGTCTTTCACTGTCTTTGGGAATTTATGAAATGAGACAGAAGAATAAGCCTCCAGAAAGCTCTTTTAAAAAGTGATACGATAGTTATGTCTGGTGAATTTAAATAAAATCGCCAACATTCCTGCCTCTCTTTGGAGCTCTCAGTTCCCATTTTCAATTATTTGCAATTTCTGAAGCAGATCAAGATGGAACTGGACAGGCAATACCAGTCCATCATAGGAATTTAAATCAAATAGCTGGTTATACAAGAATAAAGCATCCAGTTTCTGTCTCAGGGTCTTCCCTGGTAAACATTGTTTACAAAAAGATTAGGGACTGTGAAAAGTTTTGAATCTCTATACTGCATCTGATTGCTATAACTCGAATACTATTGACCATTAGAAATTAGTCATCTACTTTGCAAACTATGCTTGTCTCAGTTTGATGGAAAAGAATTAAGATATTTGTTTCTATGTGGGTTAACTCTTTATTACATGGCCTCCTGCCTAGAAAATAAATACACAAGCAGGTAGAGACATTATGTAGCATGCTTTAAGGAGAAAGCTCTCTTAAGGTTTAAATGTTAAGTATTGATTATAAAAGCTCATTTCTTTAATATCCTACAATGCTATTATGTCCTCTTTTATCTCAATGTCCTTCCCTTTTTTATTGTTTTTAATAAAAAAAAACAGAAACAAAGAAACTTATCTCCCATATACTTTATCAAATAAAAGAATGGGTGAAAAAAATAGTATCTTACCGTTCAAGCTCAGCTGCACATACCTTGATTGGTAGATATTCTTTTTTTGTAACAATGTGATGTCTCATAGTGGAAATTTGTTTAAGGATAAGTTTTACTTACTTGTCATTCATCAATAGTAACAAAGTAAATATAAATTAGGCAATTGACATATTTTCTTATTTTAAAAACCAAAAAAGAACAAAAATAGTGAATCAGAATTTCAAAACAAAATAATAGGAGTTTAACACTGGTTAATATATTGAGTATTGTTCTCTATTAAACTATGGTTGGTGGGGATTTTAAAATTTGAGCATGAACAATACAAAGCAAACATAGATTAAGGTATAGCTTCAATTCTTAGAAAAACTAACTATAATTGTCTGTTAAAACAAAATATATGGAAGTTTTTCTTTCAATTTGCTAATTTCAAAGAAAATTCAAACTATTAAGTTTGTGAACAAAGCATCTGAAAAAAGTTTGCTTCAGTTTGCAAACTCCACATCAAGTAACAAACAGGACCTCAGGCATCTTCTCCACACAAGCATGAATGCATCCATCTTCCCCTAAATCATGAAAAAAAATTAAGTTCATAAAAGGAGATATCATTGTATTTTTACTAGAGTGAGCAATAGCTAATAGTTTTAGAATTTTTAAAGAAATAATACATTCCAGATAAAATGTATCTATCTTAATTTATTGCCATCCTCCTTTGATAACACCTGATATGTTAGCTTTCCATTACTGTGCCAAAATACTGTACCTAAAGTAATTGACTTGAAGAAAAGTTTACTTTGGGTCATATGTTCAGAGGTTTCGATCTATAATTGGCTGGCACAATTGCTTTTGGGTTCATGGTGAGGCAGAATACTAGGGGACAGGTGATATAACAAAGCTGCTCAGCCCCTGCCATCTGAGAAGCAAGAGAAACAGCATAACATAACATAACAGCATAACATTCATAAGTCCATCATTCAATATCTCCTTCAGGTGCACAGCCTAAGACCAAATTTCTCTCTCATTACACCCACTTCTTAAGACTTCCATCACCACTCAAAAGTGTCGAGCTGAAGACCAAGATTTTAACACATGTACTTTGAGGGACTTTCCACATCCAAACTACTGTAGAGAGCCAGGCCAATTTAAAAAAACTATCAACAACTTTTGTGTGTTCTATTTTTAGTCCCATTGAAGTTTGCCTGCATACGTGCATACATGCACACATACATACATGTACATGCATACAGATATATTTATATATACACACTTACACATAATCTCCATATGGCTATATATTTTTACCCCTATAGTCATTATATGTATGTATATTTCTGTGCATCTGCACTAAAGGTTATATACACTAGGCATAATATCTATATACATCAGATGCCTGCTTATCTATATAGATGTTTGCACACGTGCATATGTGTACCTACATTTATACTTCAAATCATTTTAAGGTTATTGATAATAATGCTTAGATCAAGCTTTAAATATACATAAGAATGTTTTATGATAAAAATTGTTTTATAATGTAAATTTTCATATGGCAATATGTCAGTATGTTTTAATATGTTCTGATTCTAACATCTGATTTTATTAGATGAAAGTCCACTTATTATTAATACCTTATTGAATATGATTTAGATTTTTTCCACTTTTTATTGCAAATGAGTTTTTAATGAAAATTTTCTTTGTTTCTCCCCTTTCTCACTTTCTCACTCTCCCTTATTTCCTTGGATTTGTGACTCAACTAAGGGCTTAATGAGCATACTTTACCATTGATCTATACCCGAATCTCAAAATTTAAAATTTTACAAAAAAACCCTAAACATTATATATATGTATTATTGAGTGTCATGTGATTTTTTTTTATTCACAAAAGTAGAGACTTTTATTCTAATTTACAAGTATGTGCTAAATATCAGAAAATAGGTACATGCAATGGAACGTATTTGTGTACATACACATGGCTTTAAAATAAGCACAAGTACATAAAGAGTTTGGATAGTTTATACTATATTTACACTTTAATAGGTGCTACTGTGTGGGAAGCCGCCTATGATGGCGCCCATTTCCTGCTTCCGGGTTCTTCCCGGCCTGAACAAGCCCGCCAAATTGTCATGTCTGCCCAGTTACCCGTGACGCTAGCCTATCAGCTTGTTAGACGCGCTTCTCTGTGATTGGATACTGCTTCCCCTTATAAGAGGTTGTTCCTGCCCCCAACGGGCGGAAGAGGAACCAACGTTGAGGGTGGCGGACCTTGTTAGGTCCGGTTCGCTGTACGTAATAAAGTTTGAGAGCTGATCCTGCTCGAGTTTGGTCTCCTGTCTCCCGCGGCTCCGGTCATCTGGTGGCCCCGTACGGGGAATCGAAGATAAAAGACTCAGCGACGTGCCTCTTCGGCCGGGAGGTGCGATTGCTGTCGCCTGCGGTATGACGGAGGACCTGGCTCAATAACAACGGAAGGCCGCGAGCGCCTCTTCTCTTCACCCTGATCAGCTACGTGAGATACAGCGGTTCCCGGGACAGGTGAGTACTGGGTCACCTGGGTTGGGTGGACGCACCTAACAGATTTTGAGCGCCACACGAGTAGACGCTGGGTTTTTTTTTCTTTTCTTTTCCCTTTGCATCTGTTTTGCTTTCGCTTCGCTAATACAGCCCGACAGGCTTTTGATAGAGCTCGATCGGAATGCTCAGAGGAGCCCGGAGCCACTGCTGATTGTGGGTCTCCGGAGGACCCTCAGGGCTCTAATTCTGATTCGGATTCAGAAGGCTCAGAAGAGGAGGTCGTCTTTGCTAAGCATGACCCTCCTACACCGTTAAAAGAGGAACTTAGGGCTCGGGAAGATACCACCCTGCCTGAGCTACTCCGCCTTACGGGAGGAGCTTAAGCCCTTCCGCCCTTTGGCAAGTTCGCGACCCACGATCGCCCCTTTCAGGGCGCCAGGCCCCACTGCACCGCCGTGGCCGGAAGAGGAGTTGCTCCCTGGGCTGCCACCACAACCTATGGCACCGCCCTGGTTAGAGGGAGAGCTACTTCCTGGGTTGCCTTCTGCGCCCCCATCTGGGGAGGGAGGAGGACGTTCCTTCCACCAGAGGGTATGGTCGCGGCTTCCCTTTGAGTGTTCCGGTCTCCATGCATTCCCGGTACAAGTAGGAGGCAGGGGAGGAGGAGGATATTATGAGCCCTTAGAAATTAAACAACTTAAAGCTATCAAGGACGCAGTTTCAGCTTATGGGCCCAATGCGCCATTTACCATGGCGCTTTTAGAGGCAAGAACCTGGAGAAAGGGCCACCCATGCTATTAATCATTGCCTGGCAGCCTAGGGCTGCTTGGGGAAAGCCCAATATATTAAAAACAGACAATGGTCCTGCTTACACCAGCAAAACTTTTGTAACATTCTGTCAACAAATGGATGTTGTCCTTAAGCATGGCATTCCATATAACCCTCAAGGACAAGGCATCATTGAACGGGCACATCGGACACTCAAGGGTGTCTTACAAAAGCAAAAAGAGGGGATAGGCCACGGCCTAACGCCCAAAGGAAGAATATCATTGGCACTCTTTACCATAAATTTTCTCAATTTAAACCACAATAATCATTCCCCTGCCATGGAACATAGCAATCCGTCCCCAACCGACAAAGGGCTGGTGAGATGGAAAGATGTCCTTACAGGACAATGGATGGGCCCGGATCCAGTGATTAGCTGGACCCGAGGTGCGGTTTGTGTTTTCCCACAGGAACCAGGCTGCGAACCGCTGTGGGTCCCGGAAAGATTGACGCGAGCAGTAAACTCCCCACCAGTTCCTGATAAAGCACAGGAGGATAAGCCCGCAGACACAAGTCAACTCGACCCTTCTGGGACCGACGCTCAGCACCCGAGACCATCTACAAACTAAAATGTCTGGTTTGGAGTTTTTTCTATTCTGTGGGTTCCTATTAATCACCCCTGTGATATGCTCAGATTCCACAGAACCACCACAATATCTTTGGGGTCCTTGGCACCACCCGCCCACATTGGCACCTTTCAAATGCTTGTTAGACCGCCTTATGCAAACCCAGCAACAGGTCAAGGTCACGGCTATGACAGCCATGCAAATGGCAGCAGGTGGCCCATCAGGCCAGCAGGCCGCCGCATATCTCCTTCACATTGCGGAACATCAGCTATAAGAGCTGAGTGGGCAAGCCAATGATGGGTAAGACGGGAAAAGCCCTCCCGGTCAACCTAAGACAGGCTCCACTCAGATATACATGGCCTATAAGGCCAGGGGTCCCTCCCGGAGTCAAATTATTGGCATTGAGATGCGAGACCAAGGGTACTGCAGTGCCATCCGCCCCAAAGGTTGGGGGGAAGGCAGGAATGAATGTCTATATGCATCCAGGTTCGGTTCACAAAAGCCTGGCCCTGCGAAAAAATGAACCACTCACCTTGAGCATGGTCCTGGCGCAAGGATATGCACAAAACAGGGTGATGCACAGCAGGGTATAGACCTCTACATTCTCTCATGCCTCGGCCTACAAGGTAGGCCCCCTCCTAGGTGTCTAACAGCAACAAGGTCATAGACACCTTGGAGGGACCCACAGACCATCCTATTTTAATAAATAAAAAAGGGGGAGATGTGGGAAGCCGCCTATGATGGCGCCCATTTCCTGCTTCCGGGTTCTTCCCGGCCTGAACAAGCCCGCCAAATTGTCATGTCTGCCCAGTTACCCGTGACGCTAGCCTATCAGCTTGTTAGACGCGCTTCTCTGTGATTGGATACTGCTTCCCCTTATAAGAGGTTGTTCCTGCCCCCAACGGGCGGAAGAGGAACCAACGTTGAGGGTGGCGGACCTTGTTAGGTCCGGTTCGCTGTACGTAATAAAGTTTGAGAGCTGATCCTGCTCGAGTTTGGTCTCCTGTCTCCCGCGGCTCCGGTCACTACTGAATTGCTTTCCATCATAGTAGGATAGGGAAAGTTTTATTTCCCTATATCTTCAATAATTATTTGTATTCCTGAACCTAGATAAAATGTATTCTGATGGGAAAAATGATATTATTATTTTAATCTTCCTTTTATTATTATTCATAATAAGCTTAAGCAAGCTAAGTTTTTTATTGGTGACTTCCTTAAATTTCTTGTTTATATGCTTTGTCTTATTTTGGATTACATTGTCTATTTCAATATGAATATGTGATTGTTCTATTTTGAGTATCCTTCATTCCCATGATTTTTATCTTTCACATATGTCTTCCTAATTTTTACCTATATTTTAATAAAATGATCAGTTATTTCTTTTTTTCTTTTAGTTTATAAAGTTTCTTCTAATTAATTAAGCCTATATTATTTAAGTGATAAAAATGTTATTTATTTTTGTAGTGATACTTTTCATGTTTCTGCATTTATATGATTATCATATCTACATATGAGACAAAAGTATATTTCAATACTGAAATTGAGCACTATTTTCAATTCTAATATTTTCACAGTTTATAATTTTATAGCTATATTTTATAACTTTGCCATATTGCATAGATTCTTCTTTGTAAAGTATTACACATCTCTATTGTATCCTTTAATTTAGGGTGATGAAATTCTTTTAAATTAGATATAATTCCAGCTTTTTATTCTTGAGGCCATTTCTTGTGCAATTGCAGTTATGTTTAGAAAGTTCTTGTCTATACCTATGTCTCCACCACTAAGTGTTTATGTTTTAATACTTAGATTTTTGATTCATTTAATTTTAGTTTATTACCTGGTGAAGTATGAGACTATTTGGCAATTTTCTGCATGCATGTAGCCAGTTTTCCTAGCACAGTTTGGTAAAGGGGCTATTTTTCTTCTAATGTGTGTTTTTGACTCCTCCCTTAAAGATCAGATCGTTGAGTATGCCTGCAACCTCTATTCTGTTCTACTGATTCTCATATCTGCCATTTTGTCTCTACTGTGTTGTATGTATCACTTACTATTTTAATACAATCTGAAATCTGAGATTGTCATGCCACTTTTTTAGTTTTGTTGGTTGGGATTGCTTTTCCTCTTCTGGGTCTCTTGGCTCCATATGCATTTAGGATGGTTTTCTCCAGTTCTATGAAGGATTCTGTTGGTATTTGGAATTGGTATCCCATTAAATTTGTGTACCAGCTTTGAATATATGGCCATTTTGACAATATTTATTCTGCTTTTTGAGGAATATAAAGTATCTTTCTTTTTACTAATGTAATTTTCCATCTCCCTTTTCAGAGTACTGTAGATATCATTGCAGAGGTCGTTCACTTTTTAGGTTAGTCTAATTACTAAGTATTTAATTTCTCTTGATATGTTTTAAGTGTTACTGTTTTCCTAAATTATTTGTGTGTAAGTTCATTACTGATATTTATGAATGGTATTGACTTTTTGCATGTTGATTTTGTATCTCATTATAGTGCCAAATTTGATAATTAATTCTAGTAGTCCTTTGGTAGGATATTTTGGGTTTGCTACGTGAACAATCATGTTGTCTACAAAGTGATAATGTCTTCTCTCTTACGTATATCATTTTTATTTCTTTCTCTTACCTGATTTCTCTGTTTTTTCTATTTTTTCAACTTTTTCTTCAATATTCTTTATACATTTACCTATTCATGGAAATTTTAAAAATGTTTATTGTAAGGTCAATAAATATTTTGGGCACTTTTCTTGAGTTTAAATTAAATCGGCAAATTCTTATAACTATTTTACAATGCTAATATTTGTGGTCCTAGTTCCTATTAAATCTTACAGAATTAAATTCATGCCTGCTGACATGCACAGTTTAGATTTAATTTTAGAGTACTATGTGAGTATTAGCAATACTACAGCTTTAGATGTTCAACCTGAAATTTTTGACCTTTTATTTTTTCGTAGATTTTAGACCTTTAAAAGTGTGTGCTACTTCACATTACTTTTGTTGCATGATAACATTTTGAAAAGAAAAAAATGCATATCAATTTCTAGAGATACACCTAGTACTCATCAATAATTTTAGCAGTCATCCTGACTGTAATCAACTATAGAATTTTAATTTTTCTTATTCTTGATAATCCTTATCTATATGTCATGCTTTTGATAGAAGTAAGTGATGAAGTAAGATATTGATTATCTAGGAACTATTAAGAAACTGAATTTGATGTAGAATCTTTGATTAAGTTATATATGCCAAATGAGGCTTTATGACTAATGTCAAAATGACATCACATTGGATACTGAATAAATAATTCCTATCACACAATGAAAAGAAAGAAATGTTGATAACAGTATTAGATATTTATAACTTATTTTGAAAACAAGTTGACAGAAAGCATAGGCTAAGTCACTGCTGCTATAATAAAACACATTTTTAGTCTAGTTCCCTTTTGGCATAAGGCAATAAACAAAAAGAAAACAAAAATCCAAAATGGCACTTTATCACATGTCTTTAATCTTATTTTTCCCAAATCCACTGGAATAGATAGAATATGCATCAAAAGAAATACAATCATTATTGTTCCAAGAATATGGGCACTGGTAGACAAGATATTTGCCAGATTTATGTAACATAGCTAACGCTTGGCCTTAGATTGTGTATTAACCAGGCAAGAGAGAACCTGTCTTAAAGGCACACTAATTAAAAATAAAAATCAGAGATTCTTGTACAAGTCCACAATTCATCAGTCAGTGTCAAGAGTATAGATCTTCAGTAAGTAATCAAGGTGGTTATTTAATAATTAATGATTTTTTATTATAGATGAGCTGTAAAGGTCCCCTTTTACTTTCATTCGTCAAATTCAAGCACAATTTGAATACACAGAGACAACAGATAACCAGTGTATTGGTTAATATGTCATAGCTGACTGTCACCAGTGGGAATCATTCCTTACTTCAATGCTTGAGATGGGTCTCAGGCAATTTTTCACCCTCTAGTGTAGCCACACAGCAAGTCTTTCTCAAATTCTCCTGCCAGTTATTGCAAGGAGAACTAGAAATTTATACATCATTCCTTTATATTAACCTTTTTTTTTTTCATTTCAAGGATACATGTGAATCATCAAGAATGCATGTGAATCATCTGAAATTTAAGACATCTTAAAATTGAAACATGAATCTGAACTACAATACCAACAATTCAAAGAGAATTACTAAAACAAATTTAACATCTTAAAGAGAATCTCATGAAGATAAACTCATAATAAATAAGAATAGCTTGCTTTAACAAAAGAACTGGGCAGAAAATTTTTACAGTTCAGAAAATAAAATAGAAATTTTAATTTAAAGTATAATTATAATTTAAAATACAATTCAATAGAATGTTTATGTTAAATTTTAAGAAACTCGGAGAATTACATTAGAATAACAAAAATACAGAAATTTGGTGAACACAACAACTTAATTAAAGGGAAACAACTGATTCAAGGTTGACCATTCATGCTTCACTGAAGTGGTAGAGAGAACAGAAAACTTGTAATGAGGATGCATTTTCTCTGAGGAAAAAAAAACAACTAGAAATTTTTAGCACCATGTGCCTGTAACACCACTTTTTCATCCCCAAGACTTTTTCCAAGTCAGGGGTGTTCTGAGAAGATATGGACTGGAATGTTCAGATAAGAGTTATCTGAATGACCTGGGGAACTGGGCAACCCAGTATTATCTGTAGGAACTTTTTTGCTACTGGTATGCTAATTAGCTAACCCTTAGAATGATGGTCAATAAAAAGAAAGCTATGATTACTTTTTAACTTACATTGCAGTGTTAGTTTATAAAGTCCCCTCCCTGCAGTAACCTGGTGAAGAATTACTCCTGAAAGACTCTAACCTGCTGCCACTAAACTTTTTGTGTGATGCTCTTAACTGGTATGTGCCTGTAATATCTTTTGCATGGCAGGGTTCTTGACCCGTACAGTCTTCTTCAGATTTTTCAGGGAATACTTTGGACATAACGTGCTTTATGTGCACCCTCCTTCCTTAATAATTTGCACAACCCTATTCTTCACTGTTATTTAGTCTCAATAAACCAAAAAAACAAAAAGGTTATCTACACGTATTTTCATTCATCTCTTAAAAATTTATTCTATTGACCTGGCACATGTAGACTCTAGATGAGACTAAAGATACTATTTATTTTAAATAAAACTTTATTGTTAAGAGCTGAATCATCATGATGAAGGTCATACACACTAACAAACAATAGGAATTAATAAATAATAAATTGTAGTTTAAAAGGAAGCTTATAAATTTATCCAGAAAAAAAGAAGTTAATCTGCAACTAAGCCTAGTGGTGCACACCTATAATCCCAGTACTAGAGAGGCTGAAGCAGAAGGCTTACTGCAAATTTGAGGCCTACCTAAACCACATAGTGGGACCCTGTCTCAAAAAAACCAAAAATGAAAAAAAAATAAGTGTCTTCAAAATGACGAACTAGAAACATTCATTCTGAAAGCAACAAAATATTATCTAAATAATTTTCAAGATCGAATTCATCATCAAACCAAAAAATCACTCAGTAGTAAACATAAAAGACATAAAAAAATTAAGGAAGATTATTTTCCAAACATTCTTTTTTTTTTTTTTATAATTATCTGTACTGGAGATCGAACTTATGCACTCTTTTTTGAAAAAAAAAATATTTTAAAGGAAAAAGAAAAAACAAAACAAAACAAAGCAGTGTAAGGGTACAAGTAATACAGAACTACAAAAAAGTAAACAGTAAGAAATCACCAGTTAATAGATTACATATTATCATCTTAGAGATAGTTGCTCAAGTCACAGTATCAAAGCATACAAAGTGGACATTCAGACAGTGAGACTGCAAACAGCTGTGTTCAAGGATCCAACCAAAAACATTAATATGGTCATCTATTTAACACCTCTAAACACATTTGCTGTTGTATCTTTTAGAGCACTTTTTTCCTTCTCTTTTTTACAACAAAATTTACACATTTTGGGTTTTATTACTCCTTAGTTCTTATTACTTTTTTTTTGGGGGGGGCGGAGAATAAAGTCAAATATGGCAAAACAAAGCTGTCAGTCAAAACCAAGGATAGACATAGCACATGATGTAAAAACAGAGTACAAGGTTATCAACAGTGGTTGCCATAACGTCTCTTGTTTCCTTAAAAAGAATTGTCTTGCAAGGCAGGTACTTATGCTGCTGAGCTAAATCCCCAGCCCTCCAAACATTCTTTTAAAGATTCTCAGAACGATCTTTGGCAAACTTAAAAATAAACTCTAATAAGGAAGAATACATGAAATGTAAGAGGAAGTAAAATAAGGCATTGTTTTGGTAGGTTCACAATGCTTTAATAAACCTAATCATAAATCCAAGGTAAAATAAATAAAGACATGGTACAAAAGTGAATAATATTAAATGTTGATATTTGATCAAATGACAGAGAAAAGTGAATATAAATGTTTGCAAATTTTAAAATAAATATAAAAGATACAAAATTTTATTGCACACCTGACAAATATTTATGTAATCATAATACAGTAAATATTGCTTGATTTCTTTTTAAAATTTATCTTTTGTTTGAATTATTGTAAATGGCCTATTTTTATTCATTTTTACTCTATAAAAGTAGTAAGATATTAAGTTTAGCACAAAGTATGAACAGATACATTTAAAAGTTGATTATGAAAGTATATTATAGTTAAAGAAGTAACAAGGATAAAGCTAAAAAAAAGCAAAATAATACAAATATTTTAGAAAAAAATGAAACACAGAAGTAATATATTGATATAACCTGGATAGATGAAATCAAACTTCAGAAAAACAATTCACTCTGATGAGTGTTGAAGCCAATAGCATCACAGGGTACAAGGGTAAATACAGGCGAAAGGGAAATGGTTTACGTTATGGCTTATAATTTCCATATAGGATCATTTTATTTCACAGCTAAAGATTCATGCCTGTATTATCTTTTTTTTAAAATCAAACTCACAACCTCGTTTTATAATTGAAAGAAGGAATTATCACAGTAAGAAAACAAACCCAGGATCCTCTAGAGTCTGTCTTCCTCTAATGTCTTCTGTATCTGGAACACTTTCAAGATCTCAGGTAGGAACAGGTAACTATTGAATTTTAAAATAATCTCAGAACTTGTCAGAAGTTAGTTTTACAAAAGCATTGCCAACTAGTCTTCACAAAATTAATAACTATTTGCTTTAGAGATCATGGCTTGAGGGTTATAAAATGGCTTCCTATAAAAATAAATCATAATTGACAAGAAATTGTTTTTTAAAAAATCATTGGAGACCTTTGGAGACATCCCAAGGGCAAGTGGTAAAGGAAGATGTATCTAAGAAAATCTGCTTATTTTCAATAGAAACAGCATGAGACCCTCAAGCCCAACTTGACTTTACTTTCCTTAACCCTAACTTAGTAGAACTCAGTTCCATTCTGATCTTCTGCATTTGGCTTCTGTATTAAAGTTCCTCTGAGGAAGGACCAGGACACCCATTTTCTTATTCTCTCAGATAATTACTACCATGGTGGAATTATAGGTGAATACCAAAGAGTTTAGAAACTTTTTCCTCAGCTCAATACCTACCTGCTACCCTGGCAGTTCTACCCAGGCATTACAAGCCAAGTGTAGCTAGGCTGAAGTAGCATTTGCTAAGGCTTACTCATTGGTTCACTCCTGGGTGGCAGCAGACATTACTGTGACATGGAAATCCAGCTTGAAAAGAAGGCTATCACTTTGAGAAGGGGTTTCTGTTGTAACTCCAGATTAAGGCCCAAGAACTTTGCCAGAGAGTAACAGTGGGTAGCCTCAAAACTCTACAGGAGAGCTCTCATTATTTTGAGTAGAACTTTCAAGATCAAGATAGGAACCCTAATGAACACAGTGGAGATCTGAGTGGTAAGCAATTTAAAGGAAGCTGACCACCTTGAAAAGTCACAATGAAATTGTGTTGCTTGACCACATGAAGGCTGATGTTCACGGGTTCTTTCTCCACTTAAAGAACTGGGAAGGACATTGAATAAACTTGAAACTTGAATATTCATTTAAAGGTAAAAGATGAAAAGAAGCTAAGTGCTCTGAAGAAAAGTGAAGATTCATCCTTCATGTAGCGCAGGGCACTATTATAATAAGAAGACCATTCTGCTGCCCTTTATCTCTTTTTCTTATCAGATTCAGGTTGTAATTTGACAGCTCTCAGTGATTTATTGACGGGTCATGGCACTATTGTCCAGTTTTCCTGCCTTGCCCTAATTTCCTGCCTAAATCGTAAGTGAGAAGATTCACCAGCGAGAATGAAGGCAGGAGTTGAGGAACACTCTCTCCTGTGGTTAAAATGATTTCCCAGATGTATTGGGAGTGGATGTTTTTGTGTTTACCCTATTTACCATGTTCAGCTTTTTTAGTTTCTTGGATATATGGATTAATATTTTTCACCAAATTTGGAAGCATATTTTTATCATTTCTTTGGGTATTTTTGAGACAGAAAAACAAAAAGCTGTATAAATAAAATTAATACCTGTTTCTTGTCAAACTTTATTCTCTGATAAACTCATAAGCTTATATGAAGAAGGTAAATCTTAAAATCTAACAAGGCAATTTTAATAGTATCTTAGAAAACCTGGAAAATCAGAATCCACCAACGTCATTTAGAAATAAATTCCAAATTTGCAGCAGTTTTCATAATTCAACAACAAAAAAGAAATATATCAAAAGGATCTCTGAAAAAGCCAGGGAATATTGAAAGAAATATGTCATAAAAAAGCACGATTAAATGTCTCTCTGATGTTAAATATTCTATTGAAAAACAACAACTCTTTGCACTCTTAGAAATACAAGTAGTGTAGACTCTTGAAACAGAAAAGAAATTAGCCATAAGAATAACAAGCTAAGTTGAAAAGATAGTTGATTGTGTTAGGAATGAAGGAAAAACAATATGCCTAAGTACCAATATGCCTATGGTTTTAGAAAATGATACCAGTGTGTTGTGAATGACATAACTTTTTATAATAAAATGAATAAAAGGGAAATTTAAAAAAATAAATAATAAACAATAAAAAAAAAACTTCATCGAATTAGAAAACAATCTGAATCATACAAGAACCAAAAAGCCAGACTTTCCGAAGAACTCTATAACCTGCCTTCCATAGCCTTTTTTTTTAACAAGGCAAAGTGTACTAGTAAGTAAGTATATGCACAGATACATACATGAATTCTGTTAAGTTAGGAAGATTAGCTTCCACAAAGAAGTAGTCACAAGAATATTTTATGAAGGCAGATACTTCAGGGATAAAATCAGAATAAATTTATTTTGTATTGCAAGGATTTCAGTTAAAAATGATTACAACTAACAACCTAACCTGATTGTACGAGCCTGTATTTATGTACACAATTCAATCAAAATATATTATGTATATTTAAATTTAAAACAAAATTTTGCAATAAAATCATGTTGCCATTAACTCCCTCTAGAACACTTCCCTGTGTTTCAAAACCACTCCACACTTCTTGCCACTTTCTGAAGCTGCTCTGGTAGTCCTCTTTGGTGCATTTTCATTAGGTGTGCTCAACAAGTAATACGGTGAATCTACTACGCAGTATCACCCACTGGAAAAATGGGCTCCCAAACACATCATGGTGTGTCCTCAACCCCTGATTCCTTGGATCAAAAGGACAATGAAGGTAAATGCTTTGAATTAAGATATCAAAGAAACTGTGACAGGGCAACTAAAGACACTCACAAAAAGGACTTCCAGAACTGCTTCAGAAAATGACAAGAACTCAATTGTCTCATGAGATAACTGTGTTTGAAGTGAGAGGCAATAAAGGAAACACAGTGTGCTGTGTTTTTTATTGCAACAAACTTTTTTAGATTTATTCACTGTATTATTCATTCACGTCTTGTTCATCTGTAGTTTTGTCATGTTTCATGTACTTATTCATCTCAATTTCATGTCCCCAACCATTAATTTTCCCATTTTATTTATAGTGTTGCATCATTGTTAGGACAAAGCATAAATTCTTTCAAATCCAGCAGCTGCCCAGTATGCAGCTGCTTTTGTTTCCTTTTAATTGGGGCTGATTCCAGATGGGAGTATTAATTACTGGTTTCCATTGCATTTTTACTGAGAGAAGTTCACATAATACAAATTTCACTCTGTTTTTAATAGACTCCCAAGACAGTCTATAAAACCTCACTCCGTACAATAAGCACCTTTAATATCAAACCAGGAGAAATCATTTCTCTCTGATTCTTTAAGACTTGAGTACAATTAAGTTTCTAAAATTGGGGAAAAATGGTTTAAGTTTTTCCACATCATTAGAACATAAGCCAGAGAGTAAGATTTGTAGAATTATGATAGAAATAATTGCAAACCATAAATTATATAAGAAATATATAGCGTGCATGTAGATTATGTTTCTAGTACACTGTTTATGTAAATGGATTGAACTCACTTATTGAGTTGCTGACCCAATACCATCTATACAAGTTAACAATCAAAAGTAAATATGGATAGTGAAGTCAGAAGGTCTTACATAATTACCAAAGATGTATGCAGTATATATTCCTTCTTCCTGCTCACAAACCTTTTATACTTGAGATGTCCATATACTAGCACCACACAATGTAATTACTGAATGCATCTTGATAAAATACAATTTCTGGCATCTGGGTATATGTGACTAAATTACCACATCGCTATTTTCTGTTAACCTCAAATTGTCTGTATTTCCATTTTCCTTTTTCCTTTCATTTAGGTATTGTTGTCTTTATTATAACTTTACTTTCTTTTCTATTATAATGTTTGGTGCAATTTGACTTTAGAAGATACCTTGAGTATTACAATATGCAATCTTGCCTTAGTAAATTCTAATGAAAATAATGTTTTTGTTAATATCAAGAGAATTAAATGAGCCTACAACACTTCATTTCTTTTACTACTCTCTGAGTTTTAAATTTGGTAGTCATGTGTTTTAAATGTATCATATTTCACAGTATATTAGTATTGCTATTTTAAATGTTTGCTAGATTAATCCAAATATTTCCCTTCTAATACATTTTTTCTTATATTTAATGTATCTTCTTTAAATAATCTAGGAAAATTTTAGTTATCTCCAAATAATATGTGTTATTTGCAAATAATACATTTTTCCTTTGAGTATTCTGCTAACAATTTTTCTCTAAATTTACTTTTTGGACGCTGTGGCAATTTAGTGTTTATTTAAAATATTCTAGTTTGCAGATTTTTTGAGTCATTTGATTGTTTTGGTTCTAAAATGTTAAATTCTTGGTTCCCTGATTTTGATTAAGAATTAAATTGTCAGTTTTATCATTATTCTTGGGATATATTTTCCATTCTCTCACTACTTAAAAATAGTTTCTCTTTATTTGTTTTTAAATAGTTTTAGTGAATATCTTTTTGTAATTATCTATCAATACTATTTGAAGTTTAAGTGATTTCTATCTGTGACCTGGTATCTCTGACACATTTGTTAAATTCTTAGCCATTATTTTTTTTTCATTATGAGTATTATTATATGTTATCATACTGTATTAATTTTTAATATTAGTGAGGTTTTATGCACAAATTTATTTGAAAAATTAGCCACTATTATACTTTACTCTTATAGTAATATTATCTATTATGCAATAATATATGATAGTTTTATGTATCACTACTACTTACTAAAATATTTTCATTAGTTTATAAGGTCAACAATTACTGAGATGTATCTATAATTTTTTCTCAGAATCCTGCCATTATTTCTATATCAGCATTCTCTAGTTACCTACCAAATGGAATTGCTTTCCATCAGCCTGAAATGCAGACCGTGAAATTTTATTTACATATATTTTCTCAAAAAAATTTAGGATTATGTTTTAGTTGCATGAATACATTGTGTAATGATATCAGAGTGTTATCATGTCCTTCACCAATGCTCAGAAATTCATAATTTCTTTCTGATGAGAATATCCAAAGTTATTTTGGATAGTTATTTTGAAATACCTATATATTCCAGTGGGTATGAAATTATGAGCTGGCATGATTTCTTTCTTTCCTTTTTTTTGATCCGCCTTTCTACTCCAGTAATGCCAGGTCAATTGACAGTATTTTTCTTGCTCTTTTAAGGTAATTCAGCTTTTGGTGCAGCTCTATTTAAGTTTTTCTCCTACTTCCTTTGTGTTGGTAATTTCTACTGTTATCACCAAACACTCCCTTTTGTAAGCTGCCTCATGATGGAGAGATGGAGACTCATCAAACTTTTGCATTTTCATATAGATTCCTCTTTGATTCAAATCAAATGAGTATATAGAGGAGATGTAAAGGTTGTCGGGATAAAAAGGAATTTGTTTTGGTTTGGTTTGGTTTGATTTGAATTTTTTGTATCCATACCTTGGTCCCATCTTCTATCTCTTGTTTCCATTACCCAGTTTTCTCTATGTATCTTGATTAACCTCTTCATGTCCCCTCTGAACATTACCTGCCTGTGCCTCCTCATCCATCCAAGACCCATCTCTGAGAAAACTTTATCTGTTTCTCACAGATCTTTGCAACTGTTTTCTCAGTTTTCTGTATCCCTTTCTTTGGGAATCCTTCCCAACTTTCCACATTTTAATAACCTTAGATTTTTCCCATTTTCTTTTCATTTTTCCACAGTATTCTCTGAAGCTCTGTGGTCACACATTTATAGTTTTTCTTTCTCAACTCCCAATAGTCTTTTATTCAATTGCTTGTATTCTTAGTGAATTTTATCTGTCTGCCAATTTGTCATTGCCTAATACGTGTTTTTATTTTGCCAATATAATGTGTCTGACATTGTTCTTTTTGCATTAAGATTTCTACTATTATAATATCTACTTTTCTCTTATTAATTTTGAGTTGAATATTTGTAAAATGAGCAAAATTTTGATTTTTAAATTTACTTTGCAAAATAATCTTTAAATATTATCATAAATGTGATTTTTAAAAAATTACTTGGTTATTATAAACAATAAAACAATGTCCTTTAAATAAAATATTATTTCTCCTCAAATCTGTATACATAAAATTATTCTTATTATATAACTTTTGCTTAGGACTTCCTGTGCTCTATCAAAATGTGGTGCATATCTTTATCCTCTTCTAACTTTAACGTACTATGTCAATTACATTATTCTTAATTATATTCTCCTGGCTTCTGACACAAGTAGTTAAGTTATAGTTTTTTTTTTTTTCTCTTACTAAGAACACAATAAATTTCAGTATTTGATTTCCTAATAGTGATCCATTTCCCCTTTCCTGGAACTTATTCTTTGTATATACTGCTATCAATTGGCTATTATTTGGAAATCCCATATTTTATTAAAAGTACGTGTGAATGTAATATACATGTCCAACAATGCTGTTAAGGTTTGATAAGTCATATAAAAAGCAGACGTATTTTCCTTTTGTACATATGCTTCACTTCACTAAATGAAATAATTTTACTTTAATATTTAAGGTGATTTCAACATCAAATGATTTCAGCACATTTCTCTTTTGATTATAAAGTTTGTTAACTTTCTAAATTCACAGTGGTTGTTGGTTTATTCTGTATTTATATCTGGAAACAGTTGTGTATTTATTTTTCAAAAATGTTGCTTATTTTCTTTTGGGTTTTTTAGTTCATTAATGTAATATACACAGAAAGCGCTTTCAGGATTTAAATTTGTAAGGTCTCTGGTTTTTGATCATTTTTTCATGACCAAATCTTGTAATCTGAACAACCACTTTCAAGGTAAAAATATGCAGTATATTAACTAGTGTTAATTTCCTATTTTATTGTTTTGGAAATCCTGCATTGTTTTTATCCTGTTTTGTTTGTTTTTTAGAATAAAAGAATAAAAATAAATAAAAATAAATCTGTAGTTGTTATTCCCCAATGTTACTATTAAATTTATTTTGATGATTATTCTTTTAATGAGAGGTTGCAAGATAATTTATTATTTTAGTGGAATAACTTCTTAATATTATTAATGTTCTTTTTCTCTAAAATATAATGATTTCAATTTGTGTCTATTTCTGTTTTTATAAGTTCTTATTTCAAGTATTCTACTTGAGTATTCTTTGTCTTTATTTTCTATAGTTCTATACTTAAAGTTTTAAAAAATATTTTAAAAATTCAGAGTAATTTTGGGCTTTTTTGTTTTCAACACATAGTTCAATTAGTATCAAAGGACTATTGACTATTCTTGGTGGTATACTATTTTGTATTTTTATAAAACTTAAAATTGCCTTTAATTACAATGTAGTGTACTTTGACTAAAATTTAACACTATTATTAATTTCTATGTGCTTTAAAATATAAATCAATACAATGAAAAAATGTAAGGGATATGCTACAAAATCTATTGAGCTTAAAAATTAGAAAATCAATTTGTTCGTACTTGTTTACCTTAGCCTCTCAGTATAGTACTTTGTCTTCTATTTTTTCATGTCCTATTTATTTAAACATCTAACAAGCATTTTCCAATTATTAGATACTAAATTTCTAGTCACCAGTGATGTCATTTAAGAAAAATACTCAGGAAGTGAGAATGTATTCATGTTATCCTGTTCATTCTTCTTTTCATTTTTCCTTAATGATATCTTAATTTTCTTGAGATATTAGGCAAATGCATGTCTAGTGTTTCATAACTGAAACTCTCTATCCAAATCTCATTTCCTTTGTCTTTTGCAAGAATGAACTTTCTGAGACCTTGGATTTTTAGTTTCTTCATTATTTCTCCTGAAATTGCCTTCATCAATGTGGATATCATTACACAGAGTTAGTTGCAATAGGTTCCTAGGAACATCACAGCAAATGAATAGCATAAAAGCTTTAACTGATTGTCACTGAAGTAGAGAATCTCAATAGAGGAGATGCTCTAGAATCCTTGCCTTTTGTACCACTTTTATTGAAACCACTGCCTGTGTTCCATTGCTATTATGTATCCTGGTTTCTTATTATTGTAGCTCCTCAGTCCTCCTGGATAAGCATTTTCATTTGTCTCAACTTCTGAACATTGTAGCTATCGCAAATTGCTGTGTTTCTGGTTCTAGACAAAGAAAATAGAGCCTGTTTGCATACTTCACATCTACCTCTTTCTCTATTTAATTCTTTCTCTAGGTTTTCCTAATTGAACTTCTCTGTATGATAACTATAAAAGGAAAGTCATAGGAATGCTAATTTTATGATTAAAACACATATATCAGTAAAACGCATATATCAGTATTTATAGGTAATGCTTTAGAAGTGGTTTTTAAAAGAAGTTACATTGCTTTGTACAAAATATTGCAAGCATGCTTATAATATTTGACCTTTTTTATTTAAAGTTCTAGTTAGTATTTCAAGCTCTGTTAGTATTTGTCCAATTAGGCAAACTTTACAGTTTCCATTGTTAAATTTGTTAGTCAGTTTAAGGAATCAATTTTGTTGTTTAAATATTTAAAAACACTAATTATGTAACTTGATAAAAACTTATTACATAGTTTGCTATAAAGTTGGTTAAATTTTATAATCACTTAAAAAAATGCAGAACTCTGACTCTTTAAATTACCAAAACCCTAAAATTCAATAATACCAAGATAAAGTAAAATGAGTGGCTTATATATAAATCCTAATCTTGATTTCAATTGTTAATTACTTAACACAATTTTGAAATATTTAGGACAGTCTTTTTGATATTTCATAAGACAAGTACTTCAGTTAACAGTTGGAACATCTGTTACCTCTCTGACAGGCTGATAATTCT
Source organism: Cavia porcellus (assembly GCF_034190915.1). Classification (NCBI taxonomy): domain Eukaryota; kingdom Metazoa; phylum Chordata; class Mammalia; order Rodentia; family Caviidae; genus Cavia; species Cavia porcellus. Next base: position 40,659,447 of record NW_026947496.1, on the reverse strand, counting down.
TGCTTTTATTCTATACATTGCATTTATCTTTTATTAAGTAAAAAATCTATTATTAGTAGTAAATTTATATATAACATTTATTTTTATTAAGTAAAATAATATTCATAAATCAATTTTTATCCTTTTGAAAACTCAGCTCTTTGATTAATTTTTTGCATTTTTTTCTTGTCTCAATTGCATTGATTTCTGCTCTGATCTTTATAATTTCCTCTCTTCTAAGAGCTTTGGGTTTGACTTGCTGTCTTCCTCTAGAAGCTTAAGGTATAGCATTAGATTCTTCATTTGTGCTCGTTCAGTTTTCTTGATGCGTCATTTTATCGCTATATTTTTCTCTCTTATGACTGCTTTTATTGTGTCCCACAGGTTTTGGTATGTTGTATCTGCATTACCATTGAATTGTAAGTACTGTTTAATTTCTGCTTTAATTTCACCTGTAACTCATTGGTTGCTCAACAGGTTGATATTTAATTTCCATGTGTTTATGTAGGTTTAACTCCTTCTTCTGCAATTAATTTCCAATTTCAGTGCACTATGGTCAGACAATATGCATGGGATAATTTCAGTCCCCTGTATTTACTTAAGAATGTTTTATGGGAGTTACAAACATGGCGGACAGACAACAGCAACTACTGGAGGCTCTCTGAAAGGCTCGGCTCAGAGGCCAGGAATGATGCGGACTAAGGAGACATGAACCGGTAGAGATATGCTCTGCTGACTCAGGAACGAACTGGGCTGAGAGAAACCAACTTAGAATACAGTCCTGGCGCTAAAATAGGAACAGAAAAGACTCGGTGTGGAGGCTCGACCCCGCGCCATTGGAAACCGCGATTTGGGTTTCCCACTGCCCGGCGGCTGGCTGCCTCCACAGCGGCTCGGCAAGGAGAGACGCGCAGAAGCTCTGGGAACGGGAGTCTGCGAACGGAGTCGAAAACAGGACGGACAAGGAGGCGTACACGAAAACTGACTGGTGGTGAGGTGAGTGAGAGAAACTGACCCCCTACCACAGTTTGACTCCAGCGGAGGACTTTCTGGGCTCGGGCAGTCCTGTAAGAGCAGGGTGTGGTGGCGACTCCAGCCACACATTCCCCTCTCGGACGGGATTGGTGAAAAGTGCCTGGCCTGCGTGACGCTGCGGTCGGACTCCCTAGGCTGGCCTAACCCAGATCCCAGAGCCAGATGGTGGCCCTGAGGAGCGACTGACTCCCGCGTAGGCTGCCTCCTCCGCAACTCCCTGGTGCGCAGCGGTGGGCGGGAACACCTAGCCAGCGCAATTTGATCAGGCTATGGCTGACAGGCAGGGAAGCCGGGCCTCCTATGTAAGCTTGCATTTTATAAGGAACAGAAAATATGGGGAAAGGAAGCAACAAGAAAGGCTCCTCGGCCCCCAATTCTGAGAAACAGGCAATAGTGGACACCGCACCAATATACATTAAGCGCCATATAGAGAGCCTCATAGACCAATTCAGGAATGAAGTTATCAACGACCTGAAGCTAGAAGTATGCAGAATAGTTAGAGAAATGCTAAGCACCACCCAGGAAAAAACAGATGGTGGAATGGAAGAACAGAAAAAGAGAGGAGAATTGCTTGATGGAGAAAACAGAGAAAGCATTGAATATGTGAAGCAGGTTCAAAGGGACTATCAAGAAATTAAGACGTCTATCCAAGACTGGCATAACAGCTTGAAAGAAACTAAGGACAGACTATCTGAACTGGAGGGCAGACTTGTAATATGGGAGAATGAAATGAAAAACTTCTTAAAAATAACAAAGAAACAGACAGCAATAATACAAGACAAGAAGATGATAAGAGGAGCCATAACTTAAGGATTAAGAACATAAAAGAAGAAGTAGGGGCACAAACAAGTGAACTACAAAAGCTACTCACAGAAATAATCCAGGAGAATTTTCCTAATTTAGCAAAAGGTAAAGATACTCAGATGTATGAGGCATACAGGACCCCAGCTACCTACAACCCTAACAGAGAAACACCCAGGCATATAATAATAAAAATTCCAGAAATTCAATACAAGAACAGAATATTAAAAGCTGTAAGAGACAAGAAACAGACCACTTACAAGGGAACACCCATCAGAATTACAGCAGATTTCTCTGCACAAACCATCAAATCACAAAGAGCATGGGGGGAAATAATTCAAGCTTTGAAAGATAATAATCTCCAGCCAAGATTGAGATATCCTGCACAACTGTCCCTGGAAATTGATGGAAAAACGAGGTGCTTCCAGGATAAAGAAGAACTGGGGGAATTTGCAACCACCAATTCAACCCTACAGAAAGTATTGCAGGATATTCTAAAAAAAGAAAAATACAAAGAACCCAGAAATAGTGGCGGGGAGGCCACAACGAATGGAGCAGAGAACAAAATGAAGAAGACAAACTGACAGCTACTGACAGAAAAAGAGCTCAACAGAAATGAGACAGAGAAGATTGGATGATAGGAACAACTATTTTGGAGAAAATGACATCTTGATAGGTAATACTGATTTAGTACCATCTTGTTTTGAAGTCTCATCTAGCTTTTGTTCTTCTGTCTCCAATGGTCTAAACAGGTTGTATCTTATTGGATTTTATTATGTATGATAGTATAAGCAAAAACCTTTTAAAGACAAGGAGATTATACAGAAACCATTGTTCATTTTCTGTTAGTCGATTCTAAATACTCTATAATGCTGTCATTCTCTTAAATGGTTTTACATTGTTTTGATATACTTAATGCTACAGTATACGAAGTTGTACTCAAGGACTTCAAGGAAAGAGTCAATATGGTAACTACTTTTGGGTCGGAATTATCTGGTGGTGAAACACTATTCTGCTTAAATGGTTATGTTTTGATCTGCCCTGTTTCGCTGTTATGCCCTCTTTTTTCTCAATCTCCACTCCATTATTTACTTTTTTATTCTTATCCATTTAATTAAAGGGAAAAAAATAGCAGGATATAATATAGTAACCCACTTTGACTTTCTATTATCTCAATTTGAAGCCCTGTATTACTCTCACCATCTTGTTTTTGACTGAGGTTCCTCTATTCTGTTTTGCTGGATAGTATCAGGTTCGAAAGTTAAGGCATAAGCTGAGAAGATAATGAGATTCACTATAACGCCCATTCTCGTTGACTTTTATCTACTTTTGAAGACCTACAATGTCTCCAATGTTTTGGTTTTGTCGGTTTTGTTCTTTACTGTTTTGTTCAATTGTATTACAACTAATGATATAGGCAATTCTATTAGAGATAGCGGGAGGCATTATGGTAACCATTGTTGATCACCTTGTATTATGTCTTTATATTATCTATTATGTCCACCCTTTTGACTTGACCGATTCTGTTCTGTTATGTCACATTTAGTTTTACTCTCTTCCAAAAAAGCAATAAGAACCGTGGGAGCAATGAAACCCAAAATGTGTAATAGTCATTGTACAAAAGAGAGGAAAAGAAAGTGCTCTAAACTATATAACTGCATGTATATTTAAGTGTATAAGATAGAAAATGATATCACAGAGTTTTATTGGATCATTGAACAGAACTGTTTGCAGTATCATTGTTGGAATGTCCACTTTACAAGCTTTAATTTTGTGACTTGAACAATTATTTCTAAGATGGCAATATGTACTCCATTAACTAGTGATTTCCTACTGCGCATTTTTTTCTTCTGTAAATCTGTATAACTTGTACCCCTTCACTGTTTTTTTTTCTTTTCTCCTTAAATTAAAAAAAAAAAAAGAATGTTTTATGGGCTAATATATGGTGTATTTCAGAGAATGTCCCATGAACAACTGGGAAGAACATGTATTCTGATGTGGTTGGGTGGAACACTGTAAACATCCACTAAGTCCATTTATTCACAGGTTTGATTCAGTTCTTTTATTTCCTTACTGATTTTTGTCTATTTGATCTATCTCTTTGTGACAAAAGGGTATTATAGTCCCCTATTACAGTTGTGTTATTGTGTATTTGGTTTTCCATGTCTGTTAGTATTTGTCTTATATAATTGAGTGCTCCTGTATTTGGTGCATATATATTTATGATTGTTCGATCTTCCTCTTAAATTAGTCCCCTTACAGGTATGTAGTGAGTATCTCTTTTGATCACTTTTGGTTTGAAATTCACATTGTCTGCAAATAGAATAGCTCCCTCTGCTTTTTTCTGGGTTCTGGTTGCATGGAATATTATTTTCCATTCTTTGATTTTTAGTTTATGAGAACTGCTATCCTGTTCCTTTTGAATCAGATATGTTTCCTGTATTACACATATTGTTGGATCCTGCTTCTTAATCCATTCTGTCAACCTATTTCCTTTAATTGGTGAATTGAGGTCTTTTACATTGATGTATATAACTGATACGTACTGGCTTAACTTTTCATGTTATTTTCCTGCCTCTTTCCTCTCTGTTTAATTCCTTCCTTTGTCTGGTAGTTTCTTTTTGTTGTTGTTCTGGACATGGTAGTCATTTTTGTCACCACCTAGTATGTCTTTATGTACTCTTTCTAGGGTTGGTTTGGTGGATATGAATTTCTTCAGTTTTTCTTTTCATGGAAGTATCTTCTTCCATTAATTTTCAAAGAAAGTTTTGCTAGATACATCAATATGGGTTTAAAGTTGTTTTCTTTTAGAGTTTGAAACACTTTACTCCATGCTTGTCTTGACTGGAGGGTTTGTGATGAGACGTCTGCCATGATTCTAAGGGGCTTTCCTTGATAAGTGAGTTGTGTCTTTTCTCTAAAAGTTTTAGTATTCTGTTTTTATGCTGTATGTTTTGGATCTTAATTATTATATGTCTGGGTGTATATTTATTTTAGTTATAACTGTTTGGAATTCTATATGCTTCACTTATCTGCATACCTGATTCTTTTTCCATGTTTGGGAAATTTTCTGCTACTATTTCTGCAAAAAGTTTACCGATGTCATTTGTTTTGACTCTTAAATTTTTGTGGATGCCTATTCTTCTTAAATTGCTTCTCGTTGCATGGTCTTGAAGCTGACAAATTGTCATTTCATGCTGTCTTATTATTTTTACATGTTCTTTCCTTTCACGATTGCTAGCTGCTATCCTGTTCTCAAGGTCCGAAATTCATCCTCAGCTTCATTCAAATGGTTTTTCCAGCTTTCAATAGAATTTTTTATTTCCTAGATATCTCTTTGAGTTTATTTCATGCATTCTACTTCTTTTCTATATTGTCCATGCAAAATTTCATCATTGTCTTATTCTCCTGTACTTTTTAAATCTGTATCTTTTCTAGCTATGTTGAATAATTCCTTTATTAAGGTTGTCATTTTTTTCCTTATGTGAGAGATTATTTGTAATCTGATTTCCTATATGGCCTCATGGATTTGTTTCTTTATTTCACTTGCTATTGTTTCAGAAATTTCAGGTGTGTGACTTCTGTTATTCTCTGTTTTGGTATTTCCTGTACTTTTTCCTGATGGACTGGATGTTTGAGATTGCATTTTACTTTTTTGTTTTGTTTTGTTTTCACTTGTTAGGTTAACATTTTGGTCTTTTCAATCCCACTAGTCTCAACTGTCTGTCCTGTGTGTTTTGGGGTCCTACAGTGTGGTTGATATTTATCCAATTGCTGGGTGTCACAATGAACTGGAGAGCTCCATCACCTGAAATTCTCCTGCATTTTCATATGTCCAGTGAGTCCTATATTCTTCCTAAGCTGACTAACGTAGCAATATTGATGTAACTCAGTCCTTGGTTTCTATTGTTATTACAACTTAGGCTGTTCCAGGCTGCCAGATCTCCCTGGATATAGTGTATACCTCTGCTGGGACCTTACTGTGTTACTGAGTGTTTAGTAGACTTTCAATTTCCTCCAGGTTGAGGAGAGGCCTTTTTCCATTCTCTTCAACCCATCTGGGTATTCTCTGTACAGAAGAAGGACTCACCCACCCTCTTGCCAGACACCAAGGTCCTACAGTTGGGGAGGATCTCACTGTTGCTTCTGTTGACTCACTGAGCTCCTCTGTGTAAAGGGTAAACTCATCACCCTATAGCAAGTCTGCTGAAGTCCTCTGTGTGAATGAAAAGGTTCTAAGGCTCCTACCAGCTCACCAAGGTTCTGCAAGTGGTGGAAGGGGTCATTATATGCTGTGGTCTTTTGGGTGAGGGGAGATGGTGAGTGATATTTCCACCAACCCCTAGGTCTGTGGAGCAAGGAGGAGAAATGAAGCCAATGATTCTGATGTCTAATTGTTTAGTCAATAAACTTTCAGTTCATAGATACAGAAATTTAAGGCAATAAGATGTGTAACATTTTAATTACCAAACTAAATAAATGCATCTAAGTCATCAGAGGCTTATTTCAGACATTTCAACACATCTAAGCTCACAAATTCTTCTGCTTTCTGCCAAGCTTTAATTTTGAGTTTCTGCTACGCATATGTGCAAATTTTACATTATGCAGTTATTCTTCCTTTTACTGAATATGTTCAAGATATGTACAATACAATGCTTTAATATACATATACACGGTTAAATCATTATAACAGAAAGATAAATAAATATATTCATCATCTCATCTTGTATGTTAGAAAATATTTGAATTGTATTTTCTGTGAATTTACAATATGTAATACATATTGTTAAATACAGTCTTAATGCTATTCACACTAAATCTCTAGAACTTATCCATCCTGCAAATCTGCAAACTGACATCGTTTTTTCAGGGTTTCTCAGTCACCTTCCTGTAACTTCTCTGGCAACCATCCTTTATTCAATGTCTGTGTATTTGAGTGTTTTGTTTGGGATTTTACATGAAAGTAAGAAAATGTACTATTTTTTTCTCTTTCTTATTCATTTTGCTCAGTATAATGCTTTGTGTGTTATCCCAAAATTACCACTTCATAAAGATACTTGCACTCCAAACTTAAAACCATAAGTTCTTGGCAGCATTTTTCACAGTGAACACAATGTAGAAATAAATAAAATACATGAATTGTGATATACATATAGTTGTATATAGGCACAAAAATATATTATATTGTATTGAATATGCTTATAGACACATACAATGGAACATCATTCAGTATTAAACATATATCACTCCTGGTAACATTCCTTACTGAGTGGGTGTTTTACTTGTCTCAAAGTAGAGAATATTAAGAAACTATGTGAATTCCTCTAGTATTCACTTTTCACTATTCAATGAAGACAATCCAAAAGTTAAAACATTGAAAATTCACCATTATAATTGAGTCTGAATGTTCCTGAAGTCATGGAAAATTTGAAATAAAGATATTTTGGAATCTGATATTCAGAAATAAATATGCATGACCTAGCACATAATTAGGGTGATTCAGAAATAAAATATTGCATAGGACAGAAAAAAGGGAACTAAGAGAAAATACTGATATGACAGTTTATAGAGATTTGAATATGGAAAAGAACTCAAACACTTCTAAAATTAAGACATGATTTTAAATTTTATCATGTACAGTGAAGTTGGCTTTCTGATCCAACATTTTATTCTTTGAAGAAATAATTAGAAATAAAGTTCCTGCATATTTCTTTATATAAATTAAGTAAATGAATATATTTTGACTCTAAATGTTCATAATTTTCATTGTGATTTCGCTGATCTTCTCAACTGTCTAATGCTTAACCCTTGTCTTACAGAAAAACTTGTAATTCCAGAAACAAAAATGGAGTGGAATGTGTGTGTGTGTGTGTGTGTGTGTGTGTGTGTGTGCATGTGTTTGTGTGTGTGCATCATAAGTGCTTAAATTCTAAATGGTATATATGACCATATAATTTAAATGTTCTGCTCTTGGCACCAGTAAAGAGGTCTGGGAGAATCTTCTGCAGCTAAATATTGGACAGAAGGCTTCTGAAAAATCCAGAGATTGCTGTCAGAAAGCAATTAAGCAGAAGAAATTAAATTAGAGGAGAGCAGATGCCATATTTAAGTCAGACCCTTATTTTTCATGCAGTTGAAATTCACTCATCTTTTATTTCCTAATAAACAAAAGATTGACCAACACCTGTCCATTCCATCATCATCAGATAATTATTTATCTGAACAGTAGGGCAGCCCCACGAACACTTTCCCTCTGCTTTTCTTATTATATGTTCATTTCTGATGAGAGTTAAAAGGAAATCAAGGAACTTAAGACTGCTTACCCTTTGTTAGATTTAACTTCATGGACATCATTGTACAATTATTACATGGTCATTTCTCAGTAACATTCTAGCTTACATTGTTTAATAGTTGCTCTTTTTCATTTGTACTTTCTGTCAATGAAACACGTTTAGTACTTTTTCAACTGAGGAAATATCATCAGCAAATTACAAAGCATAATTAAGCAGAACTGTTTTAAATCATCACCAAATTCACATTTCCCTTGTTCTCCTATGAAACAGATCAAGGTAAGCTAAATGTTAAATGTGTTTTTAAAATTTCAAATTTTATTTTAGTGAAATCCTGAATTTTCCCATGCTGTATTTTTTTCATACTTATATCTTGTTTATAGAAATGTGTAGATGACTTTATCTCCCTCTTGACACTTTAAAAATGTCTTTCTATTTTTCAATTTAAGGATTCATTTCACCATATGGTGTGTTTAGCCTGATAAACTCTCTTGCACATTAGGAAATAATTGTAGCTGTGGCAAGCCACTCATATCTTAGCAGTTAAGGTTATGTTGGTGTTTTTATGTGCACTGACCCCTTATTCAATTCCAGAAATTTATCACCGAGCAGTCACTTTTGTGTTAAATCTGCAACCTCATGAACAGGAACTATTTGCCATGATGTATGTGGCTCAATAGATTACTTTTGTTCACCAATATGAATGTCATATTAAATCCATTATTTTAGGAAGTTGAAATAAGGCAAATATTAAAGATCATTATGAATGACAAGTTAAAACTGTGATAGCCTTTCAAATTAAATCAGAATTAAATACAAAATACTTTTCAAGAGAACTCTAGCTGTGTAGAGTCAAGACAACAATGCAGAGGTAAGATTCTCATGTCAGTGGTGGCTAACTGCTTCACTGCACACAAAGATAAGCATATGTTGTTTTTGTGTATTTAACTGATAGTAGAGTTATTCTCCTTACTATGTTACTTAATTTGTATTTCTTAATGCCAAGTTCATATGCATTAGGACATGAATAAAATCATTTAACATGCTGTAAAATAATCATGACAAGAAAAAAAGCAATAAAATGTTTCCAAAAAATGGTGTATTCTGACTATTGCCTTTTTTAAGTGTCCCAACTCTCCATTGTGTTTCTACACTCTCTGCCAAACAGTATATTCATTCACACCTTGAATAATTCCACCATCATATGTAGCAATCCCACTTGCTCTTGAAGGCCCACTTCATTATGAAGATACATGGATGCATGAGTTATAATTAGTCATATGTTGTTTGTTATAAGGTATGCTTCATATTTTCCAGGCATCTTTCTAGGTGTTGTTTTTCAAGGATCTGGTTTTATGGATGGGAAGGAAAAAATAAGACATAATGTATCTGTCATTCATGTTTCTACTGCTGGGACAAAGTACCCAACATATATAATTTAAAGAAAAGAGTTTTATTTTAACTCAAGGATTCAGTGTATAGAGAACTGGCTGCAAAGAAGAAATGACATGGCAGAACGAAGGGTAGACAAAAGCTATTCAACCCATGGCAGTAAGGAAGCAGAGAGATAGTGAAAGTCAGAGCAAAAATATACTCACAGAAACCATACATCCATTGATCTACTTCCGTAACTGAGCCACACCTCCTAACAGCAGTTTCAGGAAAGAGAACCTTAATGAATTAATCCACTGATAAATATAGGGCTCCTCTTATCAGTTACCTTCCAAAAGTCCCACCTTTGAAAAGAGGAGAACATTTAGTTTTAAACCACACAAGATTTAATCTAAAATATTTTTAATTTTTATATCAACATTGTTGTACAGATTAATAGTTGTACACATAAAAATTAGATAATTTTGTTATAATGTCTTATTTCACTCTGAAAAGTAATATGGTTCTTTCCATATTAAAATTATACTCAGCTATTCATTACTATAATTTGTCTTTATTTAATTTTATTTCTTCATATTTTATGCATTAGATTTTTTAAAAGTTTAGTATTCTGAGATTTGAACTATATATTCAAATTCTGCACTCAAGCAAACCAGTCATATTTAAAATCACTGAACTTTAATAGTAAAGTAAACAAAAGCTTGAAATTTGAAATTAGTATTTCCAAATTTGATTTGGAAAATATTTAATTTTCTTAGGTGCCTCAGAGGTATACGGCTGGAGAAATTTGTAAGTGTGAACACATGTAATTTCTGGGATTTGTTACCATCTTATTACATGGTTCCTATGATCATACATTTCAATGGGACCTGCCATCTGAGGCTACTTTATTTGTATATGCATGTCTACCTGGCAAATATGACTTTTCGTGTGTATAATGGAAAATGTCATGAAGAACCCAATCTTTAGTAAGACTGCCAGAAATACTAAGATTTCAACTAGCCAGTTGTGTTTGGACAAAAAAAATATTTTCTATACATTAAGATAAAAATTTTAAGACCTCAGTGGTGAATTAACATGTGTTCAGTATACTTAGAAGGGAAAAAAAATTAGTCCACAATTTTTGTTGTTATAAAAAAGTTGTGCAAGAAACAGTACCTTTGTCAAACTTGAAAAAGTAGTTAAGTATAAGATTAGAAAATGTACTAGTAACACACCAACTGATAATCAGAGAAACCCGAAAGCACATTCAGGGTTTTCCAGCAAAAGTCTTAAAATAAGATATGAGTTACTGATTGGTTGATATGAGTTATTATTGATTCTCAAAATGTTAAGAAAAACCTTTTTTGCCTAACTAATACCTCACAATAATAAAAGGTGCAACAACAGTACTAGTAATTACAGTGTAAGTATAATATTCATAGCACCTTATGTTGAATACTATGTTCCAGTAACTGTTCTAAGAAATTCACAGCAAACTCATTAAATGATTCCCAAATATGCAATACTTGGAACTATTATTTCAGATTTGAATACTTCGGAATGTTTATATTAGGTATAAGTTGCTGACATCTGTTTGCTCCCACTAATAGGAATAGTAGTTATTAGTGCTCTTTATTGAGTCTTGATTGTGACGCGTATGGCGATGATCATTTTGCAGCTTTTCCACCACCCAGTCCTTATGGCTCCAGCATACAATTTAACTTGCAAAGGTTACAGTGTAAAATATGAATCACAGTTATAGAAATTAAATTGAGTGCCTTAAAAATTATTCATGAGTTTTTTATAAAAAAATTATGTTCCATACACATCGTAGGAACCCAAGAATAAAAGGAGTGGTCCCTGTTATTTAATTTTCATCACACTCATTACATCTTCATAGTTACAATTTTAATCACTTAATTTTTAATTGTTCCTCTTCCTTATTTTTCTCTGAACACCTTTAACAAATATTGTATCACTAAATTACATACATTTTACCACCTCAGTCATTTTAAATAAACAGTTCAATACATTCCTATTTTTAACAATAGAAATCCAGAACTATTTCAGGCACCAAAACTAACATATTGTATTTACTTAATAATTATCTTCTTTCCTTCATCATTTGACAAACACCTTACTATTTTCCAGTTTTTATGATTTTGATTATTTTAGATACTTCTTAGTGAAATCATATATTATTTGCCCAGTTAAGACTGGATTGATTCACTTGGCACTGTATCTTTGAGACACAAAACAATGTATAGAAAATAAAAATATATAAATCACTCATCTTTATCATTAATGTTGACAAAACATTTGAAATGTTTTAAAATATCATTTTTAAGAACTAAATAATTCAGGGATAGTACCTTAATACGTGTTTGAGCAGCCTCATTTGGTACGTGGCTGCATGACTTTTCATTTGGCAAATAAGAATATTAACATTGTTAGTTATCCCTCATTTGTTCTCTTATTAAATGAGGGTTTATTCCTTGTTTCCATGCATTTGGCACTGTTTATAATTTGGATGTATAATATAAACAAAGAAATGTTTTAAAAGCAAAAGTAAAGCATGTCTTCAAAGAGCATTCCTTCCGATAAGCAAGTGTGATGAATAATGTCTAACTAAATGAAGAATTCCATGAGAAATAAGTGCTTTGGAGAAGGTAAGGCAAGGAGAATAAGCAAGATGGAGAAAGGTAGAATGTCAAAATGAGTTGGTAAGAAGGCATTAGTGTAAAGATGACTGTTTTCCCAACCAACAAGGTAAGTGGATCACTGAACCTGTATTCCACTCAGGAAAAAATGTTGGAAATGAAAAGTCAGTGTAGCTGGTACAGCTGCAGCAGAGTATCAAGTGATTAACACAGGACACTTGCAAGTGATCAACCAAGAGGGTGAATAGGGAAGGTATATGCCCACTATTTACAGGGGAACAGGAAGACGTAAGTGTTACAAAAGTGAGGAATGAGATTTGCTCAGAAGTTCCAGAGGAAGACTCTAACTTCTCTATGTTAAATGTGTTTTAGGAGACAAAATAGAAGCAACAGAAAATAGAGTGAAGGCATTAGAATGAAGCAAAGATATTTCCCAAATGTTTTCGGAAATGATTCCAGCAAGAGTTACTTCTCCAGAGAATGTGGTATGTGAGCAAATGCAGAAATCAAACTTACTCTATATTCTTGATAACAGAAGAATGGATTTGTTAGTAACAGGGTTGGGAATACCAATGAATTCAATGAGAACTAACTATAATTGACACATTAATTAAGAAATTAAAAGAAAACAATTTGATATAAAAGACTCGAATCTAGGGAAGCTTAGTCCTGAGTCCACGAAAAGAGTTCAGGCTAAAACACTAATTAAGAAAGAAATAACAAAAGAGAATGAAAAGAAGGAATCACAATGAAAGAAAAACTAAAAGTGTGTGACACACCAGAATGAGTGTCATTGCTAACACTTTGATGCATCCCACAATACTGTGGTTAATTTGTCATTTGTATGCATTCACAAACATGGGAAATAGCTCATTATTATACATTTTTATATCAAGACTGTTCCTAAAACTATTTGCAATATATCTTATAAGTAGGGAACCACTTATAATCTTACTAATCATGGATTTGGAACAGGTTTTTCTATCTCTCAGAAACACAATAACACTGTAAACAGAAAAGTTTTGTTATTGGCAATTGAATATTAAAAAGACAGTATTTTCTGGTTATAATTTAGAGTCATTTTCTTTTGAGCTTTATAGATTTCTTTGCCATTTTCTTTCTTGTGTAAACAGTTATATTATTATATAATACACTTTTATGTTAAATAACCTATTATCTCTAAAGATTATTGTATAAATATTTCTCCCATCAGTCACTTGTTTCAGATTCTGTATGTGCGCACACCTATGTGTATGCCTGTGCTTTTATATTACATTTCCAAATTTGTATCAAAGCAAATTTAACAGCCTCAGTATTTGTAGGTAACTTTTCTTTTTGTCATGCTAATATTATGAAAATTATTATAATATTTTTCTTTCCATGAAATTTACAGTTCATTTTTGCTTACATTTTTGTCATGAATTTATTTTGGTGTAAACTGCAAGGGAGAAATGAACAACTTTACTAACTTTGTTTCTAGCCATTTAATTGTACCATATGCTTACTGAATAATATTTTACCTGCTGATCTGCAATATTTTCTTCAGTAAAAACTGTTAAACTCTCTCCTATTTTACTGCCCTCTTTTTTTTTATCTTATAGTGTTAGATTCTCTGGGTTTCACTAGGCAAGGAGTCTATAAACTGAAGTTTTCCTTGCTCTCGTTTGACAAGTTCCATGTGTGCCAAGTGATGTGTGTGATTTATGAAACACACTTCTTTAATAAAGATGTTTTTCTTTCAGCTTTTCTGTTGCCACCTCATGAAACATAAATGTGGTGGTGATAGAGTTCAGTTTGTCTAAAGGACAAGAGAAGCATTAAAAAATATCAAGGAAAGTAGCTGCACAGAAAGAAGCAGGGACTGGATTACATCATAGATTAGAAGTGCTCTCTATTCTGAACAGCTTACGTTCTAGATTGAAAAGAAATTTAATATATATATATATATATATATATATATATATATATTATATGTAATATATATAAATATATATAAAGAGAGATTGAAATAGCAGTAGAGAAGTTGATATCTGGAAGTACCACACTGCTGTTACAGAACCATAAAATATATGCCATTGTCTTGGCTTGCATAGCAGGAAGTAGAATTGCAGCTGTCAGAAATTGAAAGCGAATTCTATAGATTTAAATATTCTAAAAAAACAATACATTTACTCTAAATACTTTTACTTTCCAAAACAGAAAACACAGCAAGATTTTACAGGAATTCATTACAAAATACATAGACTGCTTTAACGTTGTAATGCACAAATGCTGGATGTGAATCTGCAACTTTCACTTCTGATAGGTGACACAAGGCAATATTGTGGCAAGTGTAATAAAGAATGAGACCCCATAAATTGAGAAGATGTGTTACCCAGGAGATCATTGCATTTTCCAAGCAGGATAATTTTGCAATTCCTGCTCGATTGCATACCTTTATGTCTTTAATTCTTATGTTTCATGTTTTGACTATCCATTTTTATAGCACTTACTCGTATCTAAAGTTACCCTTTTATATTGGAGTTGAAGGAGTGGCAAGTAATTTAATAGAACATGAGTCATCTGACTCAAGGGAGCCATATTTGGGTTTGACAAGAAAGATAAAATGTTGCATGGAGTTTCCGGAAACTAAACTGGATGCAGTAGTTAATGGCAGATGACATTATGGATTATCTTGGGGTATGTGGCAAGAAGAGTCTGCTTACAAATAAATGTCTGTAGCCAGAAAACTGCCTGAAAACAGATTACGAAGTGTCTGTAAATATCCATTCTTTCCTCTTTTAGTTTTAGCTACTGCACAGAGAAAAAGCCAACAAATGATGACAGAAGCACTAGATGCATGGAATGAGTCCTCTTACAATATCACAGGATCCAGCTGCATCCTTTCTTACAGCAACCCACATCCCTTTCCAAGGCTGGCTTCTGGACTAACTGAGCAACAAAACTCAAAGTTTCCCATACGTCACTGTATCTTGAATTTCTTTTTGCAAAGTCTTCACCTTAATATTGCATGATCTTTGTCCTATAAATAATTTCTACAAACATCTTACACTTCTGGGAATTAGTATGTGTTGTATTAAATTGTGTCTTTTTATGCCTGTATAAATTTTAAAACTTGTAACAGATTTATTTTATTTCTATATGTACAAATTAAAATGATTCATTTCAATTTTTATTCTTTCCCTAATTTTCAATTTGTATTTGCAAGTAGATATTTTGTCATAAATCATAATGTATTATCAAGGAAATATAAACTCTAGAGAACTTATTCTATTTTCAATATATTTTCACATATTTTTTGATATGTTGATATCAACTGCTTTCAAAATATTCATTATCCATATTTATTGGAAACCAAAACTTTAGAAATGCTGAGTAAGTAATTAAAAATTACCTCTTCAAAGGACATGTGTAAAATATCTGTAAGAGTTTTAGTTTTGAATGTGTTTATATGTATAAAAAGGCTGAGGATTTAGGTCAGTGCCATAAGCACCTGCCTGGCAAGCACGAAAGAAAACATGCATTTCTATTAAATACTTTTTCTGAATCTCATTTGAATAGCCAAAAAAGTTTCTATATATAAACTTATATAAGAATTCAAAATGAAAGTCAAATCATATAGCTGCTTATAATAAGATATCAGCCAGTATTTTATTTGTTTATCACTTTATTTACTTTGGTAAAAAGATGAGAGACACAGAATTGAGCAATTAAATTTTTTATACAGAAAAACTATTTGCCAGTAGCTAAAAGAATCTCAAATAGCCAATAATATTCAGAAAGAAGATTAAATTATTTACATTCAATGTAATGCAAATTAAAATAAGGGAATGTCTTTCTAATTCAACTGATTTTCACACAAAAATAATTCACAAATATACTTCCTTCTAAAATGTATGAAGAATTGATATTTCTTATACATTGATGCCTGCCATATGAAAGGATAGTGTTTTTTGAAAAATAATCTGCTCATACACAATATATTTGAAATTATACTATTATAACTGTATTTCTGGAAATTAAGCCGATCTGTATATTAACTAATGGATCATCTGCCTTCCTTCAGTTCTTTACTCTGTATGGGTTGATGGACAGATAGATAGATGATAGATAAATAAATCTATAATAAGCTATTTGAAATGAGTACATGTGGCTAGGGACTACTCTAATAACTGAAGAATTTCAACAATCAATTGTGTACAAAATGACAAGCTTCAGAATTATTTAAATTTTTGAATAACTTCTGAACTGTAAGGTCAAAATAAATGACATAACACATTGACTGTCAGGATGGGCAAAATCCCTAATATATGTTTTTTGATTCCCTAAACATCAATAATCTAAATAGTATTCATGTATTCAGTTTTTTTTTCCAACAAAACCTGCCATTTCATATGGCAGTTATCGATGCATAAGAAATATCAATTCTTCATACATTTATTTCATTAAATGTAACCTCTTATTTTCCAAGAAATACAAAAAGGAACTCAGAGGCTGAAAAAGTCTTTGTAAAAAAGTCTTTGTATCACTTTTATCAGTTAAATTTATCAATCATTTTGGTAGAAGTTCAATTCACTTGTCTCACAGTCTGGGTTGTGTAAACACTGTGATAAAAAGGCAATTGATTACGAATATCTGAATGGATGAGGGACCACCTGCCTGTTAAAAATCTTGTTAAAATCTCAGGTATAGCCAAAGATGTGTGTGGATGACCTCTTGTTTCACTTGTGAAAGATTTGGTATCCATTCAGGTTATTAGATAGTAGATAAGGAAACTGCTTCACACCATCTATGGTGAGACACTATTTTTCTATACTGGTTTTCTGTAAGGACTGATGCCTTCACCATTCACTGCTCATACCATATGAGGATGTTGCTGCATTGAGGGGGACAAGGTTACTTAAAAATGATGTTAAGGAACAGAACAACTACTAAAGTTAAGGAGTTCTCAATCTCATTGTGGCAGATGGACCTCCATCAAGGTAGACCAAGAGTCATGTCCAGAAGAGTGGAGGAGCAGGTGGTTGCACCCTAGGTACCAGAGCCTGAGAATTGTAAGGGTAGGGCTGGCTCAGTCCCACAGTAGGTCTTTGCTTACCATGCATAAATTATATGAAAAGTATGTAGATAATCACTTTTTAAAAAATCTTACTTTGAATCACATAATTTCTGTGAGAATTCTGTATTATTAATGTCCTCAAAAGACAGCTAGGTTAAGATGTAAAGTTAGTCTAGATTTCTTCTCAGAATTATCAGTGTTTTCCATTAGTAGAAAATTTAACTAATTCATACATTTAGCATTGTTTTAAAACATCTTTAATGATTTTAAAATTGCAAAATAATACAACAAATAGCTTTTCTACATACAAGAAAAAATAAAGTAAAATATACATGCTTCTGCATTTACATGATAAAATGCACACATTAGCTAAGAACAGCACCAATAAAGTGTGCAAAGAAACTATGAGACATATTACAAAATTCAGTTCACATGAACTCTATGAAATACTCAATAAAGTATCTGTCAATGATTCAATTAGAAAAGACTAATTTTTTGAAGAGAGTACTCCTTTTCAAATTATATATATTTACAATAGAAGGATTTATACCAACAAATATAAAAAAGTAAAATAAAAAATAAGGAAATTTTAGACTCCTAAAAGAATGATACTAAAGCAAACATAGCCGAGAATTAAAGAGAAAACTATTTAATGGTAGTAAAAGATTACATTAAAACTATTTAATGTAATCTTTTCATTATTTTGTAATGCCTCACTTTAAATAAATATGAAACTTACTTTACTCCATTATTTATATATTATTCATAGTATGTATTATATAACATACATAATGTATACTATTTACAAGATACACAATGAATGTAATATAAACAATATACAAATTATATACAATAAGAGCAAAAATCACTACACAGCTTGAATTACTTAATAAATGTGACTAAAGTATTGACTATATGGAAAATATTTACTCATACTGTTCCTTATTCAAAATATAATTCCAGTTGTGGTAGAAGAGATAAAGGGGAACATACAACCATTAAAAGATTAACATCTGCCAGTTTTCCATGTAAGAAAATCCTGCAAAGTTTAGATAACAGATGAAACCTAATGTCAACAAAGATTTGGTAAGTGTTCACTTTAGTGTTGGTCACCAGGAAAAGCTACAGACTAGGTTCAGAGCCATAAAGGAAGATGCTGCAGAAAGGACTGACTTGAGTCTTTTCAAAATTTCCACATGGACATGCAGCCCCTTTTTCCTTGTAATTGAGTAGAGAATTAAAAAACAAAATTTCCTTTAGTTATGACTTTGAAGTAGCACATTATCAAAGATCAGTTTTTTTAAAATACACAATTCAGGACGCTAAGAAGATTTTAGTATAACTTCTACTGAAGGAATTTTAGCAAATTCAACCTTGAAAGGTAACAGTTTCAAAATTCAGTCTGCCTCTGTGTAGGATTTAGGGTGGTTCTCTTTTACCTCACAAACTATTTCACATAAAATATACTTATTTTGGGGCATACCATTTTCTTTCTTTTTTTTGTAAGGCTATAGAGGCTTTGTATAGAATCCTTCATTATTTATGAAAGTGAAAGATTAGAGGTCAAAGACATAGCAAATTCTTTTTCATTTGAAGTTGCCAAGGTAACTGTCTACCATGGGAAATTTGAGAACGATTATTTTGTTTTATGTATTACTGTTCATAATAAATAAACAGCAAAATAATATCTTTATGGGGGAGAAGGGAAATAACATGAAACACAAATATCTCCTTTGTTGATTTTCACAAAACAATGTGTGTATCAGGATAAAGCACAAAGTCAAAATGGAATCAGCAGAACCTAAGTCATTAAGATAGAAGTGGCTATGTTTACTTGTCTCTCATACAAAGGAAGTATCTGTCACAGGGGAATCAAGAACAAGACCCTAAACAACAATGACTACACATTTAATTCAACCCTCAAAAACATAAAACCTTATGCTGCCCTTAAGGTGAGAAGTGACTTTGAACTCTCCACTCAGCAGCTGCTGGGATTCTTTGAGCTCATAGATGAACATCTACCTGCTCCATGCCACATCACAGATCCTGTCCTGCAACCTGTATGTACCACATATGCTCATTTCCCAGATCAAGCAGGGGAAATCCAGCACCGTGCCGCAGCCAACTGCTTACCCTCCTGCTTTCCAGTCCCCAGCCTGCACTAATTTTCCTGCAGATACTATGTTAATCTTCATCATTTCACATTTCCTCTGGTTGACCTAGGATCTTGAGTGGCTTCTTCCCTTCATTTCTTTGTAATATCTTTCTATCTTTAAAAGTATTATAGCCAACTTTCCTTTGGTCCCAACTTGGAAAGCTCCCTGTACATTTTGCAGTACAGCACACTGTCCTCTGCGTTTGATTTATTCTAGGCTCCTTATAATGATCTTACCTCTGATAAAGAGGCTGACTCACATGCTTCCCCAGATTTTTTTCCACACTTAATACAATGTCAAGTAAAGTCTCATTGTGCACATTTTCAAAGTAAACCTCGTGTTTTTTCCAAGAACATACATATCTTCCTCTTTCAGATGCCCAGAATTCTCTGACTGACCTCTCATGTCGTTTTGGTGTTATCCAACTCCACAGAACTCATTTCCTTTAAATTTATGATCTGTAGGGAAATGGGAAAAAAACTTACATCATGTACAGGTATAAATTCTCTATGATTAATGTGGTCATTATGTATAGCTAAAATATACCAATAAAATCTGATTTAAAATAAATAAATCTTCATGTACCCTGTGCATTTGTACTCCCAGAGAGATACCTGGGTACCTTTTGACTCAAAATGTATGTTTTCTAATTTTCTACAAAATAGGAATAATTACAAAAAGTTTAATTTCACTATTTCACAGGTAACATACCTGCCTTGCTCTTTTTTAAATGCCTTCTGCAGAGAGTTTGATATGTTTATTACAGGCAGTTTCTCACTTTTGTGAGAAGTAAAAGCATCTGGAATCAGGTAATGTTTTCTGATTAATATGCTCTTTGCCTTGTTGAAGTTCCTGACATTTCCACCCATTCCTGAATTCCAGTTTTGTAAGTACTTTCATGTTGCATGTAGGTAACAAAGCAATTCATTGCCTGCTCTAAAGTTCCATAAAACATGAGTTGTATGAATTTAATATCAATGAAACAGGCACTGAGGTACAAAATGCTAATGCAATTTGGGTAAGATTAAGTAAGTAAGTAAAGCTGGTATAACTTTACAGTGTATTGTTGCCATATTGTTCATGGTCTTTGAATATATCTCCACTTCTCATTCACTATTTCTAACGATAGTATTTATGCATGCTTCTTGAAGACACACATAAATATGTAACACATGCAATTGCTTACCTATCAGTTAAGTGCATAATGTTAAGATAAATATATTATCATTTAGTAACCTTACATTTACAAAGAAAATTTATTTGTGATTTTTTAAAAATGTAGATAAATGTTGTAGGAAAATTTAAACAAACTAATTCAAGTCTTAGGTCATATTCTAATTTTATGCTCTAATTTTAATTTTTTTATACACTGATCATATTCGTTCATTTATAAAGTAAATGCTCATGAGATTTTTTTCTATTTTGACTTTCACAGATATTTACATGGGAAATAAAACCCAAATGTCTAAATAGGAGTCATATTCACAATAAACTATCTTCTTTGTTGTTTTGAATAATGTAACTGTATGATAAATGAACACAATAAAGTTCATTCAATTTTCAATTTACCTAATAGTCACTACAGAGATATTTAATCATTGGAAAATTTGTAATTATCTATGCCTATTGACATTAATGAAAATTTGACATTTATAGTATGTACTAAATGTTGCTATTTATTAATGCAAAATATTTTTAAAAATCAAAGAGGTAAATGAATATTCTGTTAGATTGGGTTTGGCCATTCCAGTGTTAGTATTTTTCCTCAACTATCAAATCTTTGTAATATAAGCTACATTTCAGCAAGAATTTTACTAGAGTTATACTGGCTTGTATAAAGACTCATAAACATATTTATGCATATATGATATATTTCAATACCAGATATTTTACGATCTTTACATACATATATAAAGAAAAGCTGAAATTAATATGAAATTACGACAAAACTCATTTGTTTTACAATAATTAAATGAAAATATTATATCACACATGTATGTTATTTGAAGAGAGTTTGGGGAAAGTACAAAGAAAAAATGAATAGTTACTATAATTCTATTATTTCTATATCTACAAACAGCATTATTTATATCTACACAGTCTTTTGTAGCCATAAAATATAATTTGTATTGCCATGTTTGAAATTTGTTGCATTATTTATAACACAAATTACATTATTCTATAAATTTTTAAAATTTTATTGTTTTCTTTCATTGATGTATGTTTGAAATACAGGATAGCAATATTCAGTTTGGGAAATTGGTATATGTATATAACATATCTTGATCATTCTCTAACCTTTTAATTTCCCTTCCCTTACCTCTGCTCTCAAAAATTTGCTTTTCTTTCCTACCCTCTCTCTTGTTTGCTAATTTATGTACTTTGTTTTATATAAAAGAAACCATGTGATTCTTATCTTTCTCTGATTTATGTTCCTTAGAATTATAATCTCAAGTGGAAAAAGTAATTTTTTATTCAGCATAAACAAATTCTATTGTAAATAGTAGTAATTAAGAAACTTTTTAAAAAAATGCCCATTCTTTCAAAATAAAAAGTCCTTACAGCTGATTGGAAGCTCTTTGGTGTATCATTTCAATGTGCTATTTTATTTGACAACATGTAATTAATACTTGACAGCTCAGCATTCATGGAACACAACTTTTCTTCTCCCTGTTTGCTTTTCACTTCTATGGGGCATTTGCAAAAGTGTAATACTCAATATCTACATCCAAATTCTGAACTTGAATTAGAGAAGAATAGCTTTCCCTTGCTGAGCTCAAGCATTTCTAAACTGGCTGCCCAAACTGAGGAAGCCACTTTGTAATGTCTCTCCTGCTGCCTGTTGGTCCTACTACCAAGTATGAAAAGTCAGGACAGATGAAATGATAAGGGCATACAGCTGTGATCTTTAGACATGAAGTGTGGGTCTTATACTGCTTCTGTTTGTCACTGCTGCACTCTATCTACAACAGCCAATGCTCACCCAAAGTGATCATCCCATTTCACCTTTTGGGCTCTGTCATTCTAGTCACATGAGCAGAAGGATTTATGTGATAAATTGGTCACAATTTTCCTACTAAAAATAGTTAGCACCTGGAACCTGTACTGCAAACAGTACCAATTCCCAAACTTGGGTTGAGAGACTTCTTTTCTTTTGTTTTGTTTTTTAGGTTTTATTTAAGGAGAAAAAGAAAAAAAAAACAGAAAAAGGGTACAAGTTATACAGAATTTCAGAAAAAATAAACAGTAGGAAATCACTAGTTAATAGATTACCTATTGTTATCTTAGAAATAGTTGTTCAAGTCACAAAATTAAAGCATATAAAGTGGACTTTCAAACAGTGAGACTGCAAACAGTTTTTTTCAATGATCCAACAAAATTCAGTAATACAGTTATCTATCTTATACACTTAAATATATATGCAGTTATATCCTTTAGAACACTTTCTTTTCCTTTCTTTTGTACAATGACAATTACACATTTTGAGTTTTATTACTCCCACAGTTCTTATTACTTTTTTTTTTGAAGAGAGTAAAACCAAATGTGACATAACAGAACCGAGTCAGTCAAATCAAAAGGATAGACATAATAGATAATGTAAAAGCAGAATACAAGGTGATCAACAGTGGTTACCATAATGCCTCTTGCTATCTTAAAAAGAATTGCCTATATCATCAGTTATAATAAAATTGAGCAAAACTGTAAAGAATAAAACCAAAACATTGGAGACACTACAGGACTTTAAAAGAAGGAAATAGTCAACCAGAACAGGCGTCATAATGAATCTTATTGTCTTCACAGTTGTTGCCTATACTTTCAAACTTGGTACTATCAAGCAAAGCAGAATAGGGGAAAATCAGTCAAAACAAGATGGTGAGGGCAATACGGGGTTTCAAATCAAGTTAATAGGAAATCAAAGTGAGTTACTATAATGTATCCTGCTATTTTTTATTTATTTTTCCCTAAACTAAAAAGATAAAATTAAAAAGTCAATAATTTAAAAAAGGAAATTGAGATAAAAGAGGGCATAACAACAAAACAGCGCAGGTCAAAGCATAACCATTTAAGCAAAATAGTTTTCACCACAAGATATCCTGACATAAAAGTAGTACCATAGTGTCTCTTTCCTTGAAATCTCTTAGTATAACTTCGTATACTGTAGCACTAAACATAAGGGACAATGTAAAACATTCAAGAGAATGACAGTATTATAGGGCATTTAAAGCCAAGTATCAGAAAATGAACAATGGTTTCTGTATAATCTCCTGCAGTATTCTCTGTAGAGTTGAATTGGTGGTTGCAAATTCCCCTAGTTACTCTTTATCTTGGAAGCACCTTGTTTTTCCATCAGTTTTTAGGGACAGTTGTGCAGGATATATCAATCTTTGCTGGAGTTTATTGTTTTTCAAAGTTTGAATTATTTCCCCCCACAGTCTTCATGATTTGATGGTTTGTGCCGAGAAGTCTGCTGTAATTCTGATGGGTGTTCCCTTGTAAGTCATCTGTTTCTTGTCTCTGACAGCTTTTAATATTCTGTTCCTATATTGGATTTCTGGAATTTTGATTATTATATGCCTGGGTGTAGCTCTGTTTGGGTTGTAGGTGGCTGGGGTCCCGTATGCCTCATACATCTGAGTATCTTTACCTTTTGCTTAAATTAGGGAAATTCTCTTGGATTATTTCTGTGAATAGCTTTTGTAGTCCATTTGTTTGTATCCCTACTTCTTCTTTTTATGTTCTTAATTCTTAAGTTACAGATCCTCTTATCATCTTCTAGCCTTTTTTCTTGTTATTTTTTAAGAAGTTTTTCATTTCATGCTCCCACATTACAAATCTGCCCTCCAGTTCAGATAATCTATCCTTAGTTTCTTTCAGGCTGTTATGCCAGCTTTCGATAGAGTCTTTAGTTTCCTGGTAATCTCTTTGCACCTGCCAGACACTCCCCACCAATCCCTCTTGAGAGGGAAATATGCGACTAGAGTTACTGCAGCATCCTGTTACGGCAAGTTTGCCTGGTCCCAGTATGCCCTTTGCTGATGCCTCCTACTCTATAGAAGGGTCTCTGTTCTGCTCACTCACCACAGGTCGATGCAGGGCTCCCTGCCAGTCCCGTTCTCAACTCCATTCACCGATTCTCACTCTCAGAGTTTTTGCCCGTCTCTCTCCCTGCCATGCTGATTTGGACCCAGCAGCAGCAGCAGGAAATTCAAATCACAGCTTCCAATGGCGCGGGATCTAGCTTCCACACTGAGATTTTATCTGTTCTTATTATAGCACCGGGATTGCCTTTCCAGTTGGTTTCTCTTAGCTTAGTTCATTCCTGGGTCAGCAGGGTATATCTCCCCTTGCTTAGGATTCCTTGTACCGCCCCATTCCTGGATTCTAAGAGGGGTATCTCAGAGAGCCTCCGAAGCTGCTACTATCTATCCACCATGTTCTTCCGGAAGTCTTGAGAGATTTCTTTTAGAAATAGAAAAAGTGAGTGAAAGTGCCTTCTTTTCTATTGCCTTTTAACTTTTTTCTAGTGCCTAGTCTTGGCTACAAAACAAATAAAAAATTATAAAGCATTATTGTATGGGGAGTGGGAAAATATTTTTACAGAGTCCCCTTCATCATAGACAAGTAAAGGTATGATAGATTTGGTGTTGAACAGCAACAGACAAACAGTCACACAAACAGCTGTTGCCTAGTATCTGTGACTTGATATCTTTCAATATAAGGAACTACCTGATTCTCTCACTTATGAATCACCATGAGCATACTAATTTACAAATGTGCTCTTTCAAAAGGGAATATTTGATATTCTATGGAGTCCATTTATTGAACTCTGAATATCTTTTAGGAATCAAAATGAACTTCGTAAAGTCAACTAACTAGCTGACAAAAAGGCATTGATTACCCCAAATAGTTGCAAAAGTTAATGAAGAATTTATAATTACATTTTGTAAATGGATTTCAGTATAGAGTACCATGACACCACAAGCATAAAAAAAAATAAAAATTTTGGTCACAGGGATTGGGAGGCAACTTCAGATCTCTGCAGCCATGTAGGGACCCTTGATGAGCCCTGGAGGACAAGGAAGCCATTCTTATTTTGGGGGCCCTCAGTGAGGCGGGAGAATTGATCCTAGAAATTCAGTATTAGAACAGATATTAAAAATCATTAGAGAAAATAAACTGATTACTTATAAAGGAAAGCCTATCAGAATCATAGCAGAATTCTCAACACAAATCATTAAGTCAAGAAAAAAATGGAGTGAATTATTTCAAGTCCTAAAAGAAAACAACTGCCAACTCAGTTTAATGTACCCTGAATATCTGTCTTTCAAAACTAATGGAGAAATAGGATACTTCTAGGATGAAGAATAACTGAAGAACTTTGTGACTTCCTAGCCAAAAAAGAGTACTGAAAGACATTCTACAGAGAGATAAAAATGAATGAAATGTCAAGAATAACAACATAAAGAAACCACAAAGTAGGGCAAATAATTTAAAAAGGGAGAAAGTAAGGAACTAGCCGCAGAAAGATAACATGACAAACAAAAGCCAATATGTGTGTTATAACCATTAATTTAAATGGCTTCAATTTACCAATCAAAAGAAATAGACTGGCAGAGTGAAACAAGAAACAAAATCCAATAGTATGTTATATACAAAAAACATATCTAATGCAAAAAGAAATTTATAGACTGAAAATCAAAGAAGGGAAAACAATATTCCATGCAACAAGAAACTAGAAAAAAACAGAAGTAGCCAGCCTGTTTGCAGACAAAGTGAACTTCAAGCCACGAATGATCAAAAGAGATAAAGAAAATCAGTATACACTTATTAGGGGGAAATTTCAAAGGAAGAGATAACAATCACAAATATATATGAAATAAATATGGAAGCATACAACTATATAAGATAAATATTAGACATGAAAAATCAAATATACTGTAACACAGTTATAACAGGATAACTTATCACTCTATGGTCACAAAGAGACTGATCAATTAGACAAAAAATCAGCAAATAAATAATAACTGGGGGCTGGGGATTTAACTCAGCAGCATAAGTACCTGCCTTGCAAGCAGGCGGTTGTGAGTTCGATCCCTGGTACCGATAAAAATGAAAAAGACAAAAAAAAAAAAAAAAAAAAAGAAAGAAAAGAAAAGAAAGAAAGAAAGAAAGAAATAATAACTGAATCAGACATGTGAACAAATGGACTTGGTAAATGTGTACAATATTCCACACAACAACATCAGAATACACATCCTTCTCAGGCGCACATGGAATGTTCTCTAAAATAGACCTATACTAGACCATAAAACATGCTTAAATAAGTGCAAAGGAATTGAAACTGTCCCATGCACATTATCTGATCATAGTACAATGAAATTAGAAATTAATGATAAAATAAATTGAAAAAGCACCATAAACACATGGAAATTAAGTAGCACCCTCCTGAACAAGCAATGGTTCACAGAGGAAATTAGAGAATAAATAAAACAATACATACAATCAAATAAAATGCAAACATAACTTTATTAGAACCTGTGAGACTCAATAAAAGCAATCCTCAGAAGAAAGCTTTTAGCAATGAATTCTCACATCTGGAAAACAGAATGACCTAAAACAAACAATCTAATGCTGTTCCTCAAACTTCTAGACAAAGAGCTAGTCAAGTACAACAGCCAAAGGAGGGAGGAAATTATACACATCAGAGCAGAATTAATGCAATTGAGACTAAGAAAACAATACAAAGAATTACTTAATCAAAGAGTTGGTTCTTTGAAATAAAAACAAGATTGATAAATCCCTACCTTATCAAAAAGGAAAGAAAAACTCAAATTCATGCAAAGGAATAAAAGATGAAATTACTATAGATCTTATGAAAATACAGAAAATTATCAATACCTACTCTGAAAAACTTTACTCTCATAGGATTGAAAATGCAGGGAAAGTGGAAAGATGTCTACAAAGATGTCAATTACCAAAGCTGGATCAAGAAGACACAGAACTGCGTGTAACTCAATACCAATTAATGAAATTAAAAATATAATTAAAAGCTTACCAACTTGACTCTGAGATATTACCGACATTACTCTGATGATACTTTTTACTCTGAGATTCCAAAATCTCCACCAAAAGACTTCTAGACAAGCCCTGGTCCTGATAGATGAAGAAATGAATTATACCAGAAATTTAAAGAATATTTAACGACAATACTCCTCAAATTTTTTAATGAAATTGAAAGGGAAATAATTCTCTCCAATTTATTCCAGGAGAAAATATTACACTGATATCAAAACCAGAGAAAGACTTAATGAAAAAAGAACTACAATACAATCTTTCTAATGCACATAGATGCAAAAATTGTGAGTAAAATGCTAGCAAACAGAAAGCATCAAATCATCAAGAAGGTTATACACCATGGCCAAATGGAATTCATCCCAGGAATGCAGGGATAGTTCAATATACACAAATCAATAAGTGTAATACATCATATCAACAAAACTAAGACAAAAATCACATATCATCTCAACAGATGTAGAAAAGCTTTTGATAAAATCCAACAAGCATTGATGATAAAAAAAACCTACAGAAAATCAAAATAGATCGTCTTTATCTCAACCCGATAAAAACCATCTATGACAAATCAACAGCTGACATCATACTAAATGGACAGAAACTGAAGGGTTTCAACCTAAAATCAGGCACAAGATAAGGATCCCACTATCACCACTCCTATTCAATATAGCTCTAAAACATTACCAAAAGCAATTAGGCAAGAAAGAGAAATTAAAAAAATAGAAAAGAAAGAAGTAAAATGATAGTTAGTTGCAGATGATATGATACTTTACTCTGAGACCCCAAAAACTTCACCAAAAGACTTTTAGATATAATAACCAAATTATATTGTGAAACAAAAAGAAACTGCTCAAAAGGAAAGGACAATTGGGATAGAGAAAAATAGAAAAGAAGAAAGAGGAAATATATACATATATACAATAGTTAAGATAATTTTACTGTTAATTCTATTAGTCTGTGTAAAGATAATTTTACTGTTAATTCTATTAGTCTGTGTAAAGAAACTGAGTGCTTATATTGTTTATTTTGCATGGCTGTATC
Organism: Cavia porcellus; assembly: GCF_034190915.1. Taxonomy (NCBI): domain Eukaryota; kingdom Metazoa; phylum Chordata; class Mammalia; order Rodentia; family Caviidae; genus Cavia; species Cavia porcellus. Next base: position 40,630,979 of record NW_026947496.1, on the reverse strand, counting down.
TTGTAATCTGAAACACTATTTTGAAGATAACAATATACAATATTGTATATTGTTCACCTTATTTTGAAATCCTATATCATTTTTATTATTCTGTTTTGTTTTTATTGTTTTGTTTTAATATCTTTAAAATAAGAAACTATAAAAATCACAGAGGCCAAAAATAAATAAATATAAATAAAAAGGGAAGATTCATAGACTTGTGGTGCATTTTTGGCAATAAGTGAGTATACTGATCTTTGAGCATCTTTGTTCTTCTTTTTTAGTTTTTCATGATCTCTCTTGAATGTTCAATGCTTGCTTTTTCTTCTCCTCCCATATCCAGAGTTATGCTCCCTCTCTCAATACTCAAATGACTTATTAGGGATTTTTCTTTTATGAAGCTAATTGTAAATTTTCTATATTTTTCTGTTAAGAGAAATTTACTGTTTCTATTTTTAAATAGAGTATAGGAATTAAGTATCTTCTCTTTTTCTGACCTATGCATCTCTCTCTTGTGGATGTATTACATCTCCTCCCCCACTCCCCAATACTTCCCAGAGTAAAACAGATCATTCAGGGCAGTGGGACCATTCAAGTTTAAGAATAACAATTGTCTTAAACTATTTCTCTGATTCAACATTTTTCAGCTGTCTCGGACATGGCACTCATCTTAAATGCTATGACAATCAGACATTGGTCAGACCAACACTTATTAGAAAACTAGCAAGGTGTTAATAAATTAATACATAATAGATTACAATGTGGGTCTTTAGTGTAGTCATGAGAAAGTCAACTAACAGATAATGTTTAGCTGACTAGAAAAAGCAAGGAAAACACATGGCTACATCAACCCATTCCAATAACCCTTTTTCCTTACTATTTATTGTTATAATTCTACTACTTTAGGCTTTCAAAATACTGATTAGAACATAAACTGATAATACAATTGATTCTAAGACTCATATTTGATGTTTAATTTGCACAAACATGCTTTTCTAATGCTAAAACTTATTTCTGCAAAAAAGTATAACTAGAGTTTACTATCATGCAATGAAAAGCATAGTGTAAATAATTTGGAGTGCCATTCTACCCAAAAAGCCCTTGAGAAGATTACAGGTTTCTCAGTCAATGCAGTGACCATATCAAACAGCACAACACTAACATATTAGCGAAAGTGCTTTATTATAGCTTTTTACCCACCTATGCAACTCTGATTTTAAGTCATGCATTCTAATGTGTTTTGACAAGTAAATTGCCTGCCTTTTTCCATGATAGCCAACCACATAAATAATGCATGCATAGTAATAGCTAGAGCAATAATGTAAAAGTCAACCATGAAGCACGTGCAGCATGTTAATGATAAAAGTGTTTTAGTCTTTGAGGAAGAAAGGTACAACCTAAAGAAAGCTGACATATATGAGGCTATATATATTTTTGTCACAGTGTGACAAAGATTGCATTTGGATAATTTTTGATGTGCATGTCTTCCTTCTTAAAGTATCTACCTTTGTCTTAAACTCCATGTTCTGAATTTAGTTTTACTCAAAAGAATAAGACACATACACACTAATACTATCATGATTAGTATCATTTTCGACATCAGCACCCTCATTATATCCAGAATCACTTAGCTTATCATCAAAATCATCACTATTATGGTGATAAATTTTCACTCCATCATCATCAGCTTCTTTATCAAAAGCTTCATCTTCAACATCATTAATATTGTATCAAAATCAAATCAAACACTGCAGACAATGCCACATCCTCCTTTGCAGGTTCCTAAATTTTTTTTTATTTAAGAGGAAAAAGAGAAAAACACAAAACAAAACAAAGCAGTGTAAGGTTACACATAATACAGAACTACAAAAAAATAACATAAGAAATCACCTGTTAATAGATTACATATTATCATCTTGGAAATAGTTGCTCAAATCACAGTATCAAAGAATACAAAGTAGACATTCAAACAGAGAGACTGCAAACAGCTGTGTTCAATGATCCAAAAACATTAATATAGTCAGCTATTTAACACCCCTAAACACACTTGCTGTTATATCCGTTAGAGCTCTATTTTTTTTTCCTCCCTCTCTTTTTTACAACAAAATTTACACATTTTGGATTTTATTACTCCTTAGTTCTTATTACTTTTTTTGGGGGGAGAGAATAAAGTCAAATATGGCAAAACAAAGCTGTAAGTCAAAACCAAGGATAGACATAGCACATGATGTAGAACAGAGTAAAAGGTTATTAACAATGGTTATCAACATTGTCTCTTGTTTCCTTAAAAGGAATTGTCTATCTCATTAGATATTATAAAGTTGGACAAAACAGTAGAGAACAAGACCAATAAAACTTAGGCATTGTGAACATTATAGGACTTCCAAAGGAGACAATAGTCAAACCAGAATGGGCATCTTTGTGAATCTTATTGCCTTCAAATTAGTTGCCTATACCCTCAGACTTGCTACTATCGCACAGAATGGAACAGGGTCTAATCAGTCAAAACAAGATCGTGGGAGTATTACAGGACTTCAAAACAAGTTAATAGGAGATCGAAAAGAGTTACTATTATATATCCTAATTTTTTAAAAATTTTTTCCTTAATTAAAATAAACATAAGAAATAGCTAAATAATTTTTTTAAAGAATAGTAGTTACCATAGTGTCTGTCTTTTTCCTTAAAATATTTGGATAAAACTTCATATACTATAGCTTCAAATATTTCCATATCAAGAAGCCCAGAATAAAGCCTTTCTAATTAATAAGTGAAAATTTTATAAGGCTTCAAGGCCACATAATGGGGAATCATGATTACCACATATTTTTATGTATTTGAATCATTACTTACATTAGGGAAACTATTCGGTATTCATACATGCGAGATTGATTTATTTCACTTATGAGTATGGTCTCAAGCTGCGCCCATTTATTGATAAATATCTCAATGTGATCCTTCTTTATAGCTGAATAATACTCCATTGTATAGAAATACCACAACTTTTTTATCCATTCCTCAGTTGATGGACACTTGGGTTGTTTCCAAGATCTGGCGATTACAAATTGTGCTGCTATAAACGTAGGTGCACACATATCCCTGTGGTATGATGCTTTCAGTTCTTCTGGGAATATGCCTAGAAGTGGAATAACTGGAATAAATGGGATTTCCAATTCCAACTTTTTGAGAAACCTCCAGACAGACCTCCACAAAGGCTGTACCAGTCTACACTCCCACCAAGAGTGCAGGAGAGTTCCTTTTTCCCCACAGCCTCTCCAGCATTTTTTGTTGTTGGTTTTCTTGATCCTGGCCATTCTTTCAGGAGTGAGATGGTATCTCAGTGTGGTTTTAATTTGCATTTCTCTAATGACCAATGATGATGAGCATTTTTTCATGTATTTATTTGCCATTTGCATTTCTTCATCTGAGAATTGCGTATTCATCTCAGATGCCCATTTTTGGATTGGATCTTTGAATTTTGGAGGTCTGAGTTTTTTTAATTCTTTATATGTTTTAGACAAGAGTCCCTTGTCTGAGAGAGAGTTCACTAAAATCTTTTCCCAGTTTGCGGATTTTCTTTTCACTATGCTGGAGATTTCTTTTGACATGCAGAAACTTTTTAATAAGAAGTGGTCCCAGTTATTGATTCTGGGAAGTATTTCCCATGTGGTTTGAGTCCTGTTCATGAATTCTCTACCTACTCCTATGTCTCCAAGGTTTCTACCCAATTTGTCTTCCAATAGATTTAGTGTTTCTGTTTTAATATTCAGATCTTTGACCCATTTAGATTTTAATTTAGTACATGGTGATAGACATGGGTCTAGCTTTAGTTTTCGGCAAATGGAGAGCCAGTTTTTCCAGCACCATTTATTAAAGAGACTGTCGTTCTTCCAGTGAACCTGCTTGGCTCCTTTATCAAAGATAAGGTGGTTGAGTGTGTTTGTAGTTGTGGTTGTATCTTCTAATCTATTCCATTGATCTTCAATTCTGTTTTGATTCCAATACCATGTTGATTTTACTACTGTTGCTTTGAAGTATAATTTCAAGTCAGGGATTGTGATGCCTCCTGCTTTGTCTTTGCTGCTTAGAATTGCTTTTGCAATTCTAGGTCTCTTCTGGTTCCAGATGAAATTTAGGAGTGATTTCTCTAGATCTATAAGGTATGTTGATGGTATTTCTATTGGGATTGCATTGAAACTGTATAAGAGTTTTGGGAGAATGGCCATCTTCACATTGTTTGTTCTTCCTATCCATGAGCAAGGGATGTCTTTCCATTTTCTGAGATCATCTTCAATTTCCTTTTTCAGTGTATTATAGTTTTCACTGTATAAGTCTTTCACTACTTTCGTAAGAGTAATTCCTAAATATTTCATTTTTTTGCTTGCTAAGGTGATTAGTCCAGTTTCCCTTATTTCCCTCTCTGTGATTTTGTTGTTTGTGTATAGGAATGCTATTGATTTCTGAGTATTTATTTTGTATCCAGCCACATTACTGAATTTATTTATTGTATCTAAGAGTCTTTCAATGGAGCTTAGGGGGTCTTCTATGAGAGTATCATGTCATCTGCAAACAATGACAACTTAACTTCTTCTTTTCCTATCTTTACCCCTTTTATTTCTCTTTCTTGCCTAATTGCTCTGGCTAGTACTTCCAGTTCTATATTAAATAGGAGTGGTGATAAAGGACATCCTTGTCTTGTGCCCGATTTTAAAGTAAAGGCCTTCAATTTTTGGCCATTTAGTATGATGCTGGCTGTTGGTTTGTCATAAATGGCCTTTATTATATTGAGGTAAAGACCATCTATTCCAATTTTCTGTAAAGTTCTTATCATGAATAAATGTTGGACCTTATAGAAGGCTTTTTCTGCATCTATAGAAACGATCATGTGATTCTTATTTTTCGCTTTATTGATATGGTGGATTACATTTATTGATTTGTGTATGTTGAACCATCCTTGCATTCCTGGGATGAATCCCACTTGGTCATGGTGTATAATCTTCTTGATGATTTGATGGATCCTATTTGCCAATATTTTATTGAGGAATTTTGCATCTGTGTTCATTAGGGAGATCGGTCTATAGTTCTCTTTTTTAGTTGGGTCTTTCTCAGGTTTTGGTACTAGAGTAATATTTGCTTCCAGGAATGACTTAGGAAGGATTGCTTCCCTTTCAATTTCATTGAATAGTTTGAGGAGTGTCGGCATTAGGTCTTCTTTGTATTTCTTGTAGAATTCTGCAGTGAATCCATCTGGGCCTGGGCTCTTCTTGGTGGGTAAGGACTTAATTACATTTTCAATTTCAGTAACCGAGATTGGGTTATTCAACAGTTTTACATCCTCTTGATCTAGCTTTGGTACTTCATATGTTTCTAAGAATCTGTCTATTTCTTCTGTGTTATTAAACTTTTGAGAGTAGAGGTTTTCGAAATAGGTGTTGATGATCTTCTGTATTTCTATTGGGTCTGTAGTGACTTCTCCTTTTTCATTTCTTATTGCATGAATTTGAGCTTTTTCTTCCCTTTTTTTAATAAGGTTGGCTAGGGGCTTATCGATTTTATTTATTCTTTCAAAGAACCAACTCTTTGATTTGTTGATCCTTTGGATTGTTTTTTTAGTCTCTATTGCATTGATTTCTGCTCTGATTTTTATAATTTCCTCTCTTCTTTTGGCTTTGGGCTTGACTTGCTCTTCTTTTTCTAGCTGTTTGAGGTGTAGCATCAAGTTACTTATTTGTATTCGTTCTGTTTTCCTGATGTGGGAACTCAGTGCAATAAATTTTCCTCTCAGGACGGCTTTCATTGCATCCCACAGATTCCGGTAAGTTGTATCTGCATTTTCATTTTCTTTTAGGTATTGTTTGATTTCTTCTTTAATTTCTTCTATGACCCACTGATTACTCAAGAGTGTGTTATTCAGTTTCCATGTGTTTGTGGGATTTTTGCAGTATCTTTTATCGTTAATTTCTATTTTCAGAGTGCTGTGACCCGATAACATGCAAGGGATGATTTCAGCACTTTTGCACTTGTTTAAATATTTTCTGTGAGCTAATATATAGTCTATTTTAGAAAATGATCCATGTACTGCTGAGAAGAATGTGTATTCTGATGTTGTTGGGTGGAACATTCTGTATATGTCTATCAAATCCATTTGTTCACAGGTATGATTCAGTTCTGTTATTTCTTTACTCATTTTCTGTCTGGTCGATCTGTCCCTTGGTGTCAATGGCGTGTTAAGGTCTCCTGTTACAATTGTGTTACTGATAATTTGAGTTTTCATTTCTGTTAATAATTGTTTTATATAACTGGGCGCTCTGGAGTTTGGTGCGTATATATTTAAGATAGTTATCTCTTCCTCTTGGAGTTTTCCCCTTACGAGTATGTAGTGACCTTCTTTATCCTTTATGGTCATTGTTGGTTTAAAGTTCACGTTGTCTACAAACAGAATGGCTACTCCTGCCTTTTTTTGGATTCCTGCTGCATGAAGTATTGTTTTTCCATCCTTTGACTTTCAGTCTGTGAGTATCCTTCTGGGTTAGATGGGTTTCCTGTAAACAGCATATGGTTGGATTTTGTTTCTTGATCCATTCTGCTAGTCTGTTTCTTTTGGTTGGTGCATTGAGACCATTAACATTAATGGTTATTACTGTGAAATGTTGGTTAATTGTAGGAATCTTATCTCTCTGCTGTTGCATCTTTATCTTTCTGTTCTGTTTAATTATTTTGCCTTGCTTAGTGGTTTTTTCCTTTGTGTATCTAAACTGTCTTTCAATATGTTTTGCAGGGTTGGCTTGGTGTTCATGAAGTTCTTCAGCTGTTCTTTGACATGGAAGTATCATATTTCACCATCTATTTTAAATGATAGTTTTGCAGGATGTATCAGTCTAGGTTGGAAATCATTTTGCTTTAGGATCTGGAATACTTCACTCCATGCTCTTCTTGACTTTATTGTTTGTGATGAGAAGTCTGCTGTGATTCTGATAGGTTTTCCTTTATAAGTGATCTGTCTTTTCTCTCTGACAACTTTTAATAATCTATTCTTGTGTTGGATTTCTGGGATGGTGATTTTTATATGTCTGGGTGTAGTTTGATTTTGGTTATGACTATTTGGAATTCTATATGCTTCACTGATCCTGATGTCAGTTTCTGATCTCATGCTTGGGAAGTTTTCAGCTATTGCTTCTCTAAATATCCTCTTGATATCCTTTATGTTGTCTCCTTCTTTTTCATTAATCCCTATCATTCTTATGTTATTCTTCTTTGCATCATCTTGCAGTTGTTGAATTGATGTTTCCTGATTCCTTGTTATTTTTAAAAGATCTTTCCTTTCCTGTTCACTAGCTGCAATCCTGTCTTCAAGGTCTGAAATTCTATCTTCACTTTCATTAAGGCGGTTTTTACAACTTTCAGTGGAGTTTTTTATTTCCTGTATATCTCTGTGCATCTGCATTATGTATTCTGTTTGTTTCTTATATTGCTCATCTAGGGATTCTATCTTTTTGTTTAGTTCCTCCAATTTTTTATCTGTGTTTTCTTTAGATATATTTAGAATCTCTTTCATTTCTTTTATCATTTCTTCTTTTATCTGGGATATTATTTTGAGTTTGAATTTCTTTAAAGCTTCCTGGAGTTGCTTGTCAACTTCAGTAGCTATTGTGTCTGATATATGAGGAGGATGGGATATATTTTCTTCTAAATACATTCCTCCTAGGGTTTCCTGAGATGGGCTGGAGGTTTGAGGTTGTAATTTGGTCTTTCGTTTTGTCATTTCCTATATTTCTGTGTTTCAAGTGTTATTTGAAAGCCTCCTCAGGATCTGTTGAAAATCCCCTTCTATGTTTGCAGCTACTGAGACTCTGGCACCACGCTACCCCAAGCCACTGGGCCTCTAGAACCAATGGCCCTCCTATGCTTGTTCAGAACTCCGCGTTTCCAGACAAGCTGGGCCTCAGGGACACTGTGCGCCCACCTGCCCCTTGGTAGATCCACAGCTCTTGAATTGCAGCCGGGTTAGGGTACTCACCACAGGCTGCAGTGCCTCAGGAGCCTGTGATCCCTGCCTGCTTGCAGAGATATCCACAGTCCTCCAGACAAAGGAAGGGCCTTTTGCGGGCACTCCGGATCCACCCAGCTCTTCCTCTGCACACAGATGGCTAGGCGCGGCTGGGCTGGGGGCAGGGGGATAGTGTAGGCCCGCCCACCCGGTGAGCTCCACAGACCTCCAGGTATAGCCGGGATGGAGAGGAGGCTGTAGTGGCCTCTAACCCACTGCTCCACTTCACTGCACCCAGAATCCTGGGGGGTCCAGAACAGTCTGAGATTTGGGCAGACTGTGCTGGCCACTCACCACAGGCCGAGGTGCCTCAGGAACCTGGGATCCCTCCCTGCTTGCAGAAATATTCACTCCTCCAGACAAAGGAAGGGGCTTCTGCAGGCACTCTGGATCCGCCCAGCTCCTCCTTGCACGCAGGTGGCTAGGCTTGGCTGGGCTAGGGGGATAGTGTAGGCCCACCCACCGGGTGAGCTCCACAGACCTCCAGGTGTAGCCAGGATGGGGAAGCGGCTGTAGTGGCGTCTAACCCACTGCTCCACTTCACTGCACCCAGAAGCCTGGGGGGTCCGGAACAGTCTGAGATTTGGGCAGACTGTGCTGGCCACTCACCACAGGCCGAGGTGCTCAGGAACCTGGGATCCCTCCCTGCTTGCAGAAATATTCACTCCTCCAGACAAAGGAAGGGGCTTCTGCAGGTACTCTGGATCTGCCCAGCTCCTCCTCTGGACGCTGATGGCTAGGTGCGGCTGGGCTGGGGGCAGGGGGATAGTGTAGGCCCGCCCACCCGGTGAGCTCCACAGATCTCCAGGTGCAGCCGGGATGGGGAGGCGGCTGTAGTGGCGTCTAACCCACTGCTCCACTTCACTGCACCCTGAAGCCTGGGGGGTCCGGAACAGTCTGAGATTTGGGCAGACTGTGCTGGCCACTCACCACAGGCCGCGGTGCCTCAGGAACCTGGGATCCCTCCCTGCTTGCAGAAATATTCACTCCTCCAGACCAGGTTCCTAAATTTTAATCTCTGGTTCAAAGGAATAAAACTATGCTACATTTGTCAACCCATTATAATCTCCCTTCTTCCCTATTACTTATTGATCTTAGAGGAGTAATATGTTAAAAAATATCAGTGTTGACAATTTTTCCAAGACAGTACAGTCAAGTAAGGCCATATGTCTGAGCTGCTGTTAGATTACAAGGAAGGAGCATGATTATAAAGCTGAAGTATATTGTACTTAATGCAGTGTGGCTCTCCTATCAAAGGACCAGTATGTCCTAAAGTTATGTCTCAGGAATTTGGAAACAAAGACAGAAATCGTCTGGATTCTGTTCATAGCAGAGCCACTACATATGAGGTAAATTTTATGTAAATGAATAATACACCTAAATGCATTGAAATACCAAGGGAAAAGGGATTTTTGTCAGTCTACTTCTAAGAGTCCCTAAACTTGTAAGAATTTTACCCCAAGAGCTTTGACATGTTCAAGGTGAAGACTGTAGAAAATTTTCCTCATTTTTACAGGAGCGACAAACAAAGACAAATCCTTAATCACAACATTATAGAATGCTTCCTCTCCTCCACACATATGTATCTTATCACCTCATCACTAAATTCCTTATATATTGCTTTCATTTCTCCAGTACATTCAGTTTGTAACAAAATATTAAAATACATATTGAAAGGCAAAAATTGTGGTTTAAGGGGAAAGCACAGTATCAACAACAGTCTCTGACTGCTCATGAATATTGGAATTATCTGACTCAGAATTTGACGTAACAATAATTAATATCTGATATTAGTTCACAGGTAAAATGTCTAGGGAAGAATAAAACATATATGTTAGAAATAAAAAATATTTCTGATGGGTTCTTCAGTAGACCAGATGTGGTTGTGATAAGAATCAGTAAACCTGAATAACTGTCAATACTAACTTCCAAAAAAAGATAAGCAAAGAGAAAAATCCTTGAAAAAGTGAACAAAATATCCAACAGTTATAGAAAAAGTGAAACAGGAGAAACTATTTTAATGGGCATGTCATAGAAGAGAAAAAAAAACATTTGAATGAATAATGACTAGATTCTCTAGATTTATATCAGATTACAAACCAGAGTGTTATAAGGATAAAACAATTCTGAAACAGGTAAATTCTACATTTTTTATACTTAAGCACATCAAAATTAGAACTTCAAAGACTCCATTTTTATCAACATGAAACATTCAAATATAAAAATTGATAGTCAAAATTATTTAAAACCAATAAAGTAAAATACCAAATTAATGAAATAGAAAAGTAAAACCAAATTCAGTTCAAACTAAGCAGATAAAAACTATGAAGACAAAAACAAAATAAATAAAATTGAAATATGAAAAATAAAGACATTTTATGTGTGTCTTTAATATCTATGCAGATTAACAAAAGAGATGTAGAGATAAACAAAATCACTGTCAGAAATGAAAATACTACTAATTTATTGTTTCCATAAATATTAAATGTATCAAATAGAAGCATCATAAATAAGTCTCTTTACACAATTTGATGCATCAATTGGTGGAAAGATTAATATCCTCAAAATTCACAAAAAAATAGCCACATAAATTAGCAAAGAACTCTATTAAAATTTGAAGCAATAATAAATATTCTACAAAATAGGAAACTCCAGGTCCATCAACCTATGTTCATTAGTAAAATCTAATGACAAATTTAAAAAAGGAAAGATAAAATAATTCAATGTTTATGGGAAGGAAGACCCTACATTGTTGAGTTGTGAATTCTTCCCAACTTGTCCTAGAGATTCAATGCAGTCTCAAAATCTCAAAGTTTTCCCATTAAAACGTCTTCAAATATTGTAGATTAACTAATCTTCCTGTATTTGACAAAAATAAGGTGACTGAATGTGTCTGAAGCTGTATCTTTATCTTATAATATGATCCATTGATCTTTGGTCTTTTTTTGCCAGTACCATGCTGATTTTATCACATATCTTTGTAGTATAATTTCAGATGCTCCTCTATCTTACCTTTGTTTCTTAGTACTGTGATTTCTATCCTTGGTCTTCTGGACCCAAATAAATTTTAAAAATGTTTTTTCCCAGTTCTATGAGGTATACTAATGGTATTTTATTTGGATTGCATTTAATCTGTAAAATCATTTTGGAAGTATGGCCATTTTCACTATGTAGGTCTTCCTATCCATGAGCAATGGATACATTTATTTTTAAATATTATCTTCAATCTTGTTTTTCAGAGTACTGTAATTTTCAGTGTATAGATCTTTTACTTATTTGTTAGATTGATTCTTAAGTAACTATATTTTTGGATGCTATTATGAAAAGCACAGTTTTCTAATTCCTCTCTCATTGAGTTTGTTGAGTTATGTACAGGAATGTTATTTATTTTTGAGGGGTGATTTTGCATCCAGCTGCACTCCATAAAGACTGAGCTAAATAATCTTTTCCTCCTTTAACTTTGAGTGTCAGGTATTTTGTCTCATCAACAAAAGAAAAGTAAGTAACAAAAGACACAGTTCAAAAATGAGTGTCAGTGATGAATACACACTTCTCAGATGAAGAAATGCAAACAGCACATAAACACATGAAAAAATGTTCACTATCACTGATCATTCAAAAGATGCATATTAAAACAACACTAGGATTCTACCTCACTCTAGAAAAAAGGGCTATAATCAAAATCACCTAATAACAAATGCTGGAGGAGCTGTGGGGAAAAAGAGTTTTTTTTGATTGTTGGTGGGAATGTAGACTGGGGTAATCACCGTGGATATCAGTGTGGAAATTTTTCAGAAAACTAAGATCAGAGGTTCCATTTGACCCAACTCTTCCCCTCTTGAGTATCTTCTTGGAGAATTAAAAGCATACCACAACTATATATATATATATATATATATATATATATATATTCATATTTATAGCAGTAATAGGCAAATCTTGAAAACAACTCAAATGCCTATCAATTATTTAATGAATTAAAAAGGTGTGGGCTTTGTTTATATAAAATGGAGTGTTTTTCAGGCATAAAGAAGGATAAACTTGAGACATTTCTAGGTAAAAGCATATACTTTAAGACCATATTCTTAAGAGAAATAAATCAGAAATAGATGTGTAAACATTATTTTGTCTCCCTGATTTGAGAAGCTGAAAGAGTGAATGAGGACCAATATGTACAGAAGATATTGTGAAAGAGTAAGAAATTGATCGAAGGAAGAAGAACTAAGGAAGAGAAGAGGGAAAAGATGGAAGGGGAAAAAAGGATAAAACTGAAACACAGCTTTGTATATAGGGAGGAGAAGAGCATTTAAAGGAAGGGGAAGGTATTGGGAAATAAAGAGGAATCAATGTTATATCATATACTGGTACAAATTCCCTATAATGAATATGATTTATATATATATATATATATATATATATATATATATATATATATATTGCATTATATGATTAAATAAAAAAAGAAGGCAAAATGTCAATAGAACAAATAGTAACCCAAAAACAGATCCACATAAATTTTAAAAATCCTGATAAGGTAGCAAGAAAATTTAGTCCTGGTTTTCTTTTTGTGGTGCTTAGGATTGAACCCAGGGCTTTTACATGCTAGGTAATCACTTTAACACTGAGTCAAATTGCAGGCCCACAAAAAAAAAAAAATGCAATCAATAATGCTGGGGAAAAGTTGATCAAAATATGTAAATAAAGAAAATGAATCTTGGTAAGAGTCTCATACCAAGGAAAAACTAACTCAAAAGACAAATATACTTTCTTTTTGAAATGTCATCCTACAGATACAAACAAACAGGAGAAAATACAAATGATTTTGAATTTGGTAATTATTTTAGATACAACAATTAAAGAAAATAATCTTATGATTCAAATTTAAATTGAAAACTTCTGTACATCAAATGAAAATAAGAAAACAAGCCACAGACAGGGAGAACTATTTGCCAAACACATGTCCCAGAAAAGAGTGCTATACAAATCTTACACATTTTAAAATTTTTAACTTTTAAATTTAAAAATTAAGAAAATTAACAATCAATAAAGAAGTGGGCAAAAGATCTAAATATCTTTTAAATTTCAAAATTAACAAAATTAATCAATAAAGAAATGGGCAAAAGATCTAAATAAAGATTTAACTAGATATAATATACAAAAGAGGCATAAGTACATAAAAAGTGCTCAACATCATAAACCATTGGTTAATGGAACAATAAAACAATAATAATGAACCAACAAGCATATATTAGACTGGTAAAAGTCTAAAAACATAACACCAAATTCTGGAAAGGACATGATTTAAAATCCTTTCACTCACTGTACTTGGAAATAACAAATTCTGAAAACTCAGTGAGAGGCAGCTTGGCCATTTCTAAAAAAATTAAGCACTCTACATACAATAAAGATTTTCACACTTAGTGGTTCAAATCATTTAAAAACAACATAAAAAGATGTGCACAAATACTTACAGTTGCTTTATCATTGCCACATGTGTGATTAAAAAAGACATCCTTCAGTTAGTAAATGCATCAGTAAACAGAAGAATCCATGTAACAGTAAGAAGAAATAAATTAGGAAACTGAAAAATATGGGACAAAATTGCATATTAGGTAAAATAAGCCAATTTGAAAAGATTATGACTGATTACACTTCTACAGCATTCTAGAAAAGGCAGAATTATAGAAGTGGTAAAAACATCAGTAGCCCTAGGATACAGAGTGGGAGAGATTAATGACTAACTGGAGTACAGGGGATTTTTTTGACAGTTGAAAACATTCTACATGGTACTGTAATGGATACACTTAACTATCCATTGTACAAACCATAGAATATACAAACCCAAGTCCAACCCTCTTGTACACTATATAGTTCTTCTGATAATGATGTCTAAGTGTTGAGTCACTATTTACAATAATTCTGCTCTGAGAGATGTTGGTGTTGAGGGTATGTGTATGTATTTGTAGGCTGTGTGTGGAGGGCTAGAGAGGTTACATGCAGAAACTCTCTGTACTTTCAGTCATTCTATGAACTTAAAGTACTCCAAAAATGTATTTTAAAAAAATATAATGTAGAAAACTTCAGTACATGTAACTCTTCTTGAAACAATGAATAAAACATACTTTTTACTTATAATAAGACTATATTAATCTGAGAGGGAAGATAACGTATTTTTATAAAAGCTGTTTTTTACAGAACTAAAATGGCTTTTTGATAAGTATCTGACTATAATTTTTTCATATTTTCTAATAGGTACCATGTATTATAAGATTTAGCTTATGAAACTGTAATTTCTATCATTTTCACAGCATGCTGCTACATTATATAATGATACGAGGCTAAATCTATGTACAATCTGTTGTTTTAATAACAACAAAAATGCATTAAGCAAATGGGCTAAAATGGATTTATATCTACAGATGCTCAATTCTCACTTCCTTTCATTTCAATTCTTATTATCAGGCTGCCAACTGTCTTCTATGATCATCTTAATCCAATGGCAATTATAAGCATGGTGTTTACATGTGTGTATATCCCTACAAAGTTGTAGGTATAAATGTCTTCATTTAACCCTTTGAAACATTCAATAAATTAATTTGTTTTACTCAGCAGCAGAGTTCTCTATCGAATGATACTGTGTTTGGATTCTTATAAAATTAGTTAAATACAAATTTTAATGTATCTAAAACTTACTTTATCCAGCTTGAAAATGTGCATCATTTATACTTGCATTCTGACTGGTATAAAAACATGATACATTTGTGTCTTTGATAAATAAAATTATTCCAAGTTAAATTAATATAGATTCAGATATTCCCACACAAAGAGATCAACAGCTGCTCATAATCTCCAGTTAGAAAGTTTTCACTCACCCATCCCTTCACAGTTCTAGTGACGTCTATAATTTTCCTCCAAGCTCTGAATTCCCCACATGTGCCCCACATTCCCCCAATGAGGGAACCATGCTTATTCCCTAATATATAATCTGTCTAAAGACTTCCCCAGAAAGAATATAAAAATGGTGATATTAGCCACCTATGAAAAAGTAAAGTGAAAAGGAATGAACCAAAGATTATACTGTTCATTTTACAAGTAACTCAAGTCATTCCAATTTATAAATTATTTTTTATCATTCATATCTTTCTAATTGGCCCAAGAATCTCAAAATTAGACATAATATGAAGGCAAAAATCAAACTGAAATGGCTCTAGTATACCATATCTTAGTATCTAGAAAAATATCTATAAATCCAAAGAATTTATTAAGGTTTAACAAGGGTTAATGGGCTTATGGCATCTCTCCTGGACAAAGGGTCTTGTAAGGCATGCAAAGACTGCAGAAAAATTCTTATTTTAAAACAGATGAGTGCACAAGATCTGAAATACAGAGTCAGTTTAAAGTGAAAGTAGTTGAGCTTGGCGTTTAGCTCAGTGGCTCAAGCACTTGCCTGGCAGGTGTGAGTTCAATTCACAGTACCAAAAAATAAAAAATAAATAAAGTGAAAGTAGGTAGTCAGTCTCCCATTTTAAACACAGTTTCCTTTTGGAAAGAAAGTGCGGTTTAGACCATGGACCTGGACCTCCAATACTAGACCCAAAATATGAAAATAATATATTCTTAGCGAGCAGGAGGCCCTACCCAGATAAGTCTCTTGGTCATTGAAGAGATTTTTAGGCAATATGTATTTATCTGCACTTTAAACTCTTGCACAGGAACCAGTAAGTAGCAGCAATTTCAACAGACTTTTGGTTTTCTCTATCCATTTTTGTTAACTCTTCTTGTCTCCTAAAGAGACACTAGATATGTGAATAGAGATTTTGACATTTTCCCCCACAGGTCATTCCAACCTCCAGAGCTGCTGTAACATCTTAGAGCCTGTTGGTTAGGTGTGAGTTCCTGAGTTTTAATTATCAACTTGAAGGTTCAGTGAGACAGGAATCTTGTGGCAAAAGGAAAACTGTCAAAGTTAGACAGCTTTTAAAATAATGCACAAATGTTATTTTATGTATTTTTATTTTTACTAGTATGTATTTGTAGTGCATGATTTCATTCATAATGGAAAGTTAGTTTGTGTACATAACAAATTTTAACATTTTTTCCATTCCTTATTGTCACTTTCCCTACCAAGAAGTGGAGAATTCTTATCTAGAATCAAAATCATGTCCTTGATTAGAATTGTAGTATGAAATTTCATCCTTAGGCCTTAGAATGTTGAGTAGCAGGTGATGAAAGGGTAAGTACTGTTATGGCAAAATGTGAAAGATTCACCCACAAGAAACCAAGAGTTGAGAAACAAATGAGTTTTGTTTTGAAGAGCTGCAGAGATTGGCAGCAAATTCAGGCAGTTGCTTCCCTTTAAATAAGCATTTATGAGTTCATAAGATCAGTGGGTTGTCATGGATGTCATATTTTACAGCATCATTTCTTTGGAATGTCCACAAGATCTTTTTGTGCATCTGATTAGTTGACATTCAGAATGTCAATTTGATCACTAGTGGTCAATTTGAACACTTTGAGTTTAAACATTTTGTTCCTCCTTTTTCTCTTTTTGAGGTTTTATAATTAACTGTGGAGAGAGCTTTCTTTGGAGAAGTAGATTAATGCTCGCTAACTGTTTAATGTCTAACTACAACCTGAGCTATCAACTACAGGCAATAAAGTAAAATGAATTTTTTAGAGAAAAATGGAGCTATAATTATACACACACACACACACAAAGAGAGAGAGAGAGAAGAGAGGACAGTGAATCTATTGTGTGTAATACTGTAACAGTAATAGTGGACACACGGCTCTGCATTTGTCAGACTCCTAGAATGTATAACAGAAAAGATGAAAGTGTTATGATATGAATGTTTGTGTTACTTCAAATTTCACATGTACTAGCATTTTATGCAGTAAAGAACTTCTGAGTAATGAAATAGAATACCTAGCTGAAAAAACTTCTCCGTGTTGAAATGGGACTTATCTTACCTTGACTAGTTAAAGTAAAATGACAAAAGAAAGAAGTTATTCAAGGAAAATTTTTTGTTGAAAGAGAAAAAATTAATTTTGGGGGAAAATTCACAGCTTATCAATATAGAGAGAAATGAGAATGTGACCACGTATCAAATGATCAGATTAACTGACCATTTGATAAAGGATAGTACAGGTTAGATATTAATAGAAGCCTGCCCTACTCATCATTAGCATGAAGCATGATCTAAAGGCATTGTAGAGATCACCAGATCTGTTTCTCCCAAGAATCACAGGCTTTTGGAGAGCCATGTACAGGGAGGTACCCACAGCATCTGGAAGACATCAGCGTTTGCCTAAACTACCTCCTGGATTCCTTATCTAGATCCTCAAAATTATATTCTTTATCATTCTCCAGTACACAGTGCACCCAGAACAACTGTGATAGAATTGCAGGATCCAGGCAAAAAGCTGCTGTGGGGGGAAGGCCACACAGCTCAGGAGACAGGATCCTCTCACTTCACCACAGCGGTCCTGGAGGACAGACCCTTAAATCAAAAATTGTGACCTGTTACTTCTTTTTACTTTTCTAGATCTCCTTTTTGAAATAAGAACATCTGTGCTATATGTGTGCCAGCAATTATGTCATAGAAATTCTCTGATTGAATCTTACCTGGCATCTCACTTTTATATGACTTTTAGGGTATTTAGAGGAAATTGTTGGACTTTTGAATTTATAGTTGCTGCAATGAAGTAAGACCTGTAAAAATATTATCATGGAATTAATGTAATTTCCATGTGAGAAGACTGTAAGCATTGTGCAGAGCAGGGCAGAGTTACCCAAATATTTTGTCTTCTACCAAAATTCATACATTAAACAATGCTTGCCATAACAGTGTCGCAAGTCGGGCCTTTGGGAGGTAAGCTGGTCCAAAGGAATAGCCCTTATAAATGGGATTAGTGAGTTTATAAAATAGATCTTAAAAAGCTACCTTGTCCTTCACTGCATGAAGGTAAAGCAAAAGGACACTGTGACCTTGAAAAAGGGACGTGAGAAGGTACCGAATCTGTTAACACATTGATATTGGATTTTCTAGGCTTAAGATATATGATAAATTAATTTATGTTTATTTATAAGCTATTCAGTTTAGTCTTTGGTGTAGCAGTTCAAATGGACAAAGATGTAATTTTTTTTGTATGTTCTAAATTTTAATTAATAACAATCAACATTATTTCATCAATTGTGACAAATATACTACACTAAAAAAGTGTGATATGTCTGTTATAACCATGATGCTAATAACATCCGTATGAAATTATATCCATGACATAAAATTGTTATAAATTTTGTGTTCAGTGCCAAAGAAAAAATTTTCACATATGTAACTGCTATATATATATTAGAAATTAAAGCTGAGAACATTATCACATATGTTAGAATATAGTACATTTTGTAACTAACTTCCGAGACCTGCACATTAAAAAAAACTGAAAATAGAATTATTATTATACCAAAAGTTACTTTATTCAAATTT
This sequence comes from Cavia porcellus, assembly GCF_034190915.1. Lineage (NCBI taxonomy): Eukaryota > Metazoa > Chordata > Mammalia > Rodentia > Caviidae > Cavia > Cavia porcellus. The sequence goes on along the minus strand of NW_026947496.1, from coordinate 40,612,469 downwards.
TACTGCATAAGAATTATTTGTCTACTAGAGGAGCATGGGTGTTTGTATGTTAGCAATTCACACAACTGTGGCAGAACTCATGATTAAAATTGTAGACATCATATAATTTCTGGTTTCTGATACAATGTGAACCATGTGAGACTCTTTAATCATTTAGCAAATAATTTTTCATGAAAAAAACAGATTGAAGATATTGAAGAGTTGTATGATGAAAAATAGTAATGTTTGAAAGTAGACTGGCTTTATAAATTGTTACATTTCCATTCATAATAATAGCACATATTCTTAGCTGTAAAATTATAAAATATTCTGTTTCTTATAATTATCTATTATAAATAGTAATTCATTTATTTCTTTAAAAACAATTCTTTTCTGATCTATTATTTTACAAGCTGAGTAGTAAGCTATATGAATATAAAGAAAAGTATACACAATTTTAAGTTACACATATGTGAAGAATATGTTTCTAAACTAAAAGAAACATAGGAACACTAAAAATTGAAGAACAAAGTAGATTTCAAGTAACAATCAAAACTTGCAGAAATTTTGCACCTTTCTTTTAACAATGCCCTATTTTTAGAATGTATATTTCCTGAGCTTTGAAACATTTATCTCACCTCCTACACATCTAAGTAAGAACAATTACTTTGAAATGAGTGGCTGTGTACACTCATATAAATAGAGGTCTTCAAGCTTCATTTTTAAAAAGTGCTACTGTAACTTAACAATGGAATCATTTTAATTTTGACATCTTAATTCTGTCTCCATAGGTTTGCTTTGACAATGTTTTGTTGTGTTTTGACACTGTTTGTAGTTTTATTCCAAAGTCTTAGAATTTTAATTCTTTGTTTCACATCAGAGACACAATGGCAATCAATTAAAATTTTTTTCCTACTTTGAAATGGAGGATAGTACTCTGATATTTGATGGATGCTATTTACTTCATTGCCATGAGAAGTAAGTATAACTCACAACCTTATATAAGTATTATATAAGATTATATAACATATATGACCTTTGTGTCTGTTTTTTCTCCTATCTATATGTGACCAAAAGTTAAAAATCAAGAAAACAATGGAAAAACAATTACTTTCACTTCTTGATTTAGGTTTGGATCAGTGAGATTTATAATATGGTGAATGTATTAAATCTTGGTCAGTAATGATCTCTAACTTTCCAAATATATGTGAATGAAGTTCTATTAATGGTTTAAATAAATTTTCCAATGCACTCAAAAATTATGTATACAAAAATATTATGTATTTCAAAGAAAGCATTCAATATTCACTATTACTAGAATCACACAAGTACCATCACAATGTTGGTCAGGCTTCTTGAAACCACCAGCCACGTGATGAAACTCACCATATCTGTATTAATAATTCTTTGCATTGCAGTCTCCCAGAAATAGTGAAGAAAAGGGTTGAACTAATTTGAAGTAAAACAATATATGCTGTAGTGCAGTTTAAGATAGTCTCTCGGTAGAGATGAAACTATGACCTTTGAGGTGCAGTTTAATATCCAGTAAGGCTCAATCACAATTGGCAATTGTCAGTCTTTCTTTTCAATCATACTTAAGTAGCCAATGGAGAAGTAGAGGTCATCCTTATATAATCAGTGAATATATTATCTTTAAATTAAGGTAGGAGCCCACCCCTGTACCCCATATGGGCAGAAAAGCCAATCCCTAAGGTCTAGGATTATACTCCTTGGACACAGTCACACATGAACTCCAAGCTTATGTTCTATTTTCCTTTGACAGAGAGTAGCAGAGGTGCTGATCAACTGGTCTACCTAATTATAGGACAGAGGTAAGGTCTAAAAAAGAGAAAGTAAGGCTCAAAGAGTCAACACTTCCAGGGAAAACCAGAATACCTAGCCCATAGCACTAGCCCCAAGAAAAGTTCATGGCTACAGCAAATTACAAAAGCAGTGTGGGATTTTATTTTGAAAGTGATCTCTGCACTGTAAGCTAGACTAGGAGAAGAAACCCAGTGTAATATCTGCCATATTTTTAGACAGTGTTTAATGAGGTTCATTTGGGGAAGTGGCTGTATAAATTGGAGCCACAGAGTGTCTACTTCAGTGCTCCCCATATTATCCTTTGACAGTGAGTGGATGAGATATAAATTCAAGGAACAGTGATGAGGAGGGAGAGGGCTATCTATAGATCTCCTGAAAAGTTTAAGATCTTGGCAGCAAGGGCACAGGTTCTGCTTCCAATGATGAAAAACCAAGCTCAGTGTGGTTTCAGAGGAGGTTGGATCTGAAAGTGTCAACGTTAAGTCCAACAGTTTGCTTGAATACCTACCCCATGACCTACATCTAGCAGAGAGCAGAGGTCTGATTGTTTTCCTATCTGCCTACGTGGGTAAAGACACACCTCAGCTTGAACTGTTGCCACAGGCTGATGTATACAGGAGAAGAGGCCCCTGGAGTGGGAGAGGATTGCAAAATCACAGGTGATAAATTTAGGGGGAGAAAAGTATGACTTATTGTATTCCAAATGTTCAAATTCACTAATTAAAAAAATACAGAGGAATAATTTTCTTTTATTTTTCTTTTTTTCCTTTCTTGTTCATTTTATCTATTACTATCTAATACTATTAATTTCTTTGTACTCCTTAGTAAAAGACTCTATCTCATTTTCTCATTTCTCATTTTCCACTTTGTCAACATCCATTGGTTAATGTTCCACATTATCGTTTCTTGTTCTCCAAATTCCCATTCATTCCTGCTTTATTAGTACAACTCTTAAATTTTTTGGATTTTTAGATAGTGAACACTATGCTGCGTCTTAAATACTGTTCTATTGTTAATGGAGATAAAATTGTTCCATTGAGTAGATGTTTATTGTTGATAGGTATTTGGTTTGTATTACTTTAACATTATAATTATAGGTCTCTAGGGTTGTGTATTATTAATCCTTAATGTATGTTAGTTTCAAGAGTATCTTCGATGCTATTCTTATTGCTAATTTTATTACTGTTGCCAAGGTGATATTGTTACTATTTGCTGTGTAGGCCAAAACCTAGATAGCCTTTGGGTTGTTAAGAATATTGAGACCCATTCTAGGGAAATTAGATACTAAGCCAAATACACCACAGCCTCTCCACCCAAATAAACAGAGGTGACTGGATTCTGGGACAGATGCAAAGCTCTATACTTAGTCATACCCATAGGGCACCACTGAAAAGCTGATATAAAGTAAGGAGGTCTGCATACTATTAACAAAGTCACTATATTCAACCCAAAAGACTCACTGTGAAATACAAGCAAATAGCAACAATGAAAGTGGAAATATGAGAAGTTAAAGCAACAAAATTGATGAAGATATAAGCTACCTCCTTGGTAAAGAACATCTCAAGAAATTCATGACCATCAACCCAGCACTCTAAAAACTTTTCAAGGATACCCTAGAAAGAGATAATGAAGCTAATGAATATGCCAGGCATGGGAAACATTAAGTAGAAGAGGAAAAAAAAAATAAATCAGCAATGGGAAAATAATATAATGACAGAAATGAACCAATATCTACTTGTCAATAATAATTCTCAAAATGAATTGTCTCAATTCTTTAATGAAAAGTCATAGATTAGAAGACTGGATCAAGAAATAAAATTTAATAAGATGCTGTATACAAGAAATATACTTAAGACAAAAAAATCATAGATTAAAAATTGAAGATGGAAAACAACACTCCATTTAATGGGACACTCTCAAATGCAGGAAGAGTCCACACAAAGTAGACTTCTATAGAAAACTGATCAGAAGAGGCCTAGACTATCACTACATATTAGTTAAGGGAACCATGCAACTAGAATAGATAATATGCACCTAACGTCAGCACACCTAACTTCATATAGTAATTACTACTGAACATAAAAGATAAGTTAAACATAAACACAATTACAGTGGGTAATCTCAATACTGTACCATCACAAATGGATCATCTAGAAAGAAATCACCAGTGAAATATCAGAGCTCAGAAAAATCTCTGAACAAGTGGACTTAATGAACATATACAGAGTAGCCCACCAAACAACATCAAAAAAGAAAGAACATTCTTTTCAGCAGATCTTGGAACTTTCTCCACAATTCATTATACTAGCCAACAAAGTATGCTTAACAAAGGAAAAAAGAATGTAAATTATACCACACATAATATCAGATAAACAGTAAAACTAGAACTTAATGGCAAAAGAAACCACAAAAATTAAACAAACGCAAAACAAATTAAACAACATAATCTTGCAGAAGAAATAAAGGAAGAAATAAGGCAGTTCTAGAATTAAATGATGAAGTCAATAAAATATTACAGAACTTATGAGACAATAAAACCAGTCCTAAGAGGAAAACATTGCCATTAATGCCCACATCAGAAAAAAGAGCAAACTTTATTTATTATTAAATAAATAACCAAATGATGTGCCTCAAGTGCCAAAACAATTGAAATTTCAAGCTAGTGTAAGAAAAGAAATTATAAATGTCAGAGCATAAATCAATGATATACAGAATAAATATACAAAGAATCAGTAAACTCAAAACTTATTTCTCCAAAGAAAAAACAAAATAAATCCTTAGCCACTTTACAAAAACAGAACCCTCAAATAAATGCAATTAGAAATGTAAAAGGTGATATCAAAATGGTCACTGCTGACACTCAGATTATTAGTAATTATTTGGTAAACATGTATGCTACTAAATTAAAGGATTCAGAACAAATAGATGTACTCCTAGATACATATAAATTATCAAAATCTGAACTAAAACTTTTTTTTAAAACCTGAATAATCTAATAGCAAATGAAATTGAAGAAGTAATTAAAAATCCTTACCAAATAATATAAGTATAGGTTTTGATGGATTCAGTGATGAATTCTACAAGACCTTTAGGGAAAGGCAATGCATTCACTTCTTTGATGAACTTTAAAGGAATGAAGAACTCCAAAAATTACTTCTGGAGGCTTGCATTACCATGATTCCAAAATCAGGAATGGACCCAACATTAAAAAAAGAACAATAGGTGCATCCATTTAATGAACAAAAATCTTCAACAAGATATCAGCAAATATGATTCAATAAGTTATCAAAAAGATCACATTAGACAAATACACTTCATTTCAAAGATGAGATTCAAAAAATTCCAACAAAAGACTTTAGAATTTATAAATATATTCAGTAATTGTAGCAGTATACAAAATCAACACACCAAAATCAATAGCATTCTTACACAATGATGAACTTACTGAGAAAAGTTAGGAAAACAATGTCAATCACAAAAGACTCAAAAAAAAAATTAAATTCATAGGAATTAGCTTACTTAAGGAAGTTAAAGAACTCTGCTACAAAAACTATAGTATACTGAAAAAGTATATCAAAGAACACATGGAAAATGGAAAGGTAACCCTGATTCCTCAATAGATGGAATCAATTTAGTCAAAATGATATTACTTCCAAGACTAAAGTACAGAATAATGATATGACAATTAAAATATCATATAGAGCTATACAAATCAACTAAATTCATATATAATCAGGAGATGCCCAGAAGAGCAAAAGAAATCTTGGATAATAAAAGCAAAGAAACAGGCATTTTAAGATGCAGATTTGAAATTATATGGCAAAGCTGCAGTGATAAACACAGCTTGGCACTAGAACAAAAACAGATATGATGGATCGGTGAGACAGATCAGAGGATCCAGAATGAACTCCAGGTACATGCAACTATTTGATCTTGTACAAAGTTCCCAAAAATATACAGTGGATGAAAGATAACATCTTTAATAAACAGTGCTGGTAAAAGTGCCTATCACTATCTATCTATATGGATATCTATATCTATATCTATATCTATATCGTACTAAACTGAAATGAAAACAAATTAATTTTCTAAATGTGTTTTAAAAACCTTAATTTTCTGGAAGATAAAAGGGTGAAAGACATAGTCAGAGGCAAAGAAACAAAAACACAGAAGCCCAAGAACACAAAAATAAAATCAAAATCAACAAGTGGGACTCAAAAGCCTCTATATAGCAAAAGAAACAAGCAATAGAGTGAGTAGACAACCTACAGAATAAGAAAAATATTTTTGCAAACTGCTCTTTAGACAGAGGACTAAAATCTAGAATACATGAAAAACTCAAAATATTAGACCCTACAAAAGAAAAGTCCCAGTTTAAAAAAAAATATGCAACTGAAATGAATGGGCATATCTCGCAATAAGTGCAAATGGCCACCAAATACACGGAAGAAAGTCTCAACATCATTGCCCATCAGGAAGATGCTAATTAAAATAACACTAAGACTCCATCCTATTCCAGAAAAGTGGATGTCATCAGAAATAAAATAAAAACACATTTTGGCAATCTGTGAGGCAAAGAAACCCCGTTACATTTTAGGGGAATATAAACTTTCACACCCACTGTGGAAATCAGAATGGTGATTTCTCAAAAAACTAAAAATAGAAATTACACTGGACACGCTATTCTCCTTTTAGGTATCTTCAAGAGAGAATTAAATATATCATATTACAGGAATACGTGTATACCCTTGTGTATACCAGTATAATTCATAATTGCTAAATTTGGGAAGTGGTCTTACAATTCCACAAACAGATAAAGAAAATGTGGCATTTATACACTCTCTTAGTTGTTTTTATCATTATTGAGACATCCAAAGTTAAAGGAAGAAAAGTTTATTTTGGTCCATAGTTTGTAGAATTGTCAGTTCATAATCGGCTGGCTCCAACGCAGGGGGAATCACAGAGCAGAAAGGATGCAGCAGAAGACAGGTAGCAGCAACAAGCCACAATTAACCAGAAGGACCCTCTTTCTGCCCCTTATGTTCTATGTAAGTCCCCCGCTCTTAAAACAGGTATCAGTCACACCTAGTGTGAGGCAGCATTAATCCTAACATTGTACCATAAATAAATCACAGCATTACAGACCTTAGATCCAGCCACCTCCAAAACACCCCACCTATGACACTTGAGGCTTTAGGGGAACAGCGAGACACAAGCCATAATATACATGATAAATTACTACTCTGGCCTGCTATAAAGAGGGATAAAATTGAGTTATTTGTAATAAAGTGGATGCATCTTGGAATATTGATAATTGAAATAAATCAATCACATATGCTAAATACAGATGGTTTCTCTTATATGATAAACCCAAAATATAAATAAAGAGCAAAATAAAAGATAACAGGAAGAAGAGCAATAATTTTGTTCAAAAGGGAACTAGATCAAGATATGGAGGGTGTGAAGGGAAAGAAAGAATGAAAAAGAATGGAAATGTGTTATGTATCAACACCAAACAAGGAACATAATTATCGTGTAATGCAAACATGTACTAACAAAAATAAAAAGTTAAAAATCAACTATCTAGAAGCTACATACAATAGAAATAAAATTTTTAAAATTATTGATAGTATTTCTGTGAAAGTTCACCAGAAAAAAATGATTGATTTTTTACTTTTAAAACCATATTTCAATATATTTGATTTTAAAATGCCATAATCCTCATTAGATATTGACATTAAGTGCACAACAAAGAAAATTTCTGAATTATATTATTGTATATGTATGTGGTTTTGTTAATTTGATATTTTGCCACATACTTAATTTATACTTATTGATTGTTTTACCACTGCCATATTTCTTCAAAACATATTTATTAAGAATGTAGCATAAGGCAAACAGAGAGCTAACCATGTGTTTTTTGAGGTAAAATATTTTGTACACAAAAAATATGTATCATGACAATGTAAATTGCTCTTCTCTGGGAAACAAAAATACGTACAAGCACCATAAAAATATTCCAGTTTCTCACTTAATAAGGATTATGCACACATATGGTGCTCAAGATGGTCTGTTCAAAAAAAGAGCAGTTTCTGAAGCACTTAGCCATATGATTTTCTTCTTTTGTTTTAAGAATAAATGATAATATTTAGGTTGGAGGACAGCTAAGTTGGAAGACAGATAAGTTGAGGTAACCATATCTCAGGCTATTGATGAGAGGAAATGCCATGACGTGAGGGTTTCAGTATGCCTTTTCTTACCCCTCGTCTGCATAACCTTTACTACCTGTAACAAAACAGGTAAGTGTAGTCCACGTGGAAGAACACAATGTGGGAAAGAATGTAAAATAAAAGAAAATGCAAGTCCAGGTGATTGTGGAACAGTCCTTTCCCAGGACAGTAGTGAGAAATCCTAGCACAATACTACAGGGAAGATAATCCTGCTTCCCACTTTATTGTTGCCAGTTCCGGCCAACAGAAATATTTTGTTAACAAAAAATATTAATAATTGTTGAATTGATCTATAAATATTTGCATTTTCCATGTTCTTAGTTTGTTTATTTTGTATTCTTCTTCTTTTAAGTAAATTTCCTACATAGGTAAATTAGGGGGAAAGATTTCAAATAACAATAGTTGTATCTACCATTTCCTGAAATAAAGGCAAAAGCTGTTCAGGCTGACATAACAAAATACTACCAACTGGGTACCTTAATAGCAAGAGCTTATTTTCTCACCTTTCTGGTGGTTAGAAGTCTAAGTTGCCAGCCGGTTTACTGCTGAGGGTCTTTCTCTTGGCTTACAGAAAGCTCCTCACATTATCTTCCCTTTGTGTGCATATACCTGATGCCTCTTTGAGTATCCAAATAATCTCTAATAAACACCACTAGTCAGACTTCATATTTAGGGCCAATCTAATGAACTCTATTTTCAATTAGTTACCTTTCTACAGGCTCTATCTCCAAGTCCAATCGCATTCTATAATACTTAGGCTTAGAGATTTGACATATGAATTTAGGGTGATATAATTTAACCCATGCCAATAGCATATTTGGTATGATAACTTTGGACTACTTTTTTATTTTTAAGAAGATGATGACTCTTTTGTGTTCTGCATTTTCCACTACAATGAGACCTTATCATCTTCCTTTAAATTAGCATGTCTTTTTGAGTCTGGACAGATCTGTAATTTTTTGTTCAATATCACATAGTTGAAGAATAGCCAAATGTCTTTTGAGTCTGGTTTACAAAAACATAAATAACTGCCACTTCAGTCATAAAGAAAGCACAGCTACAAGTCCTGGGTCACTCTCCAGGATCTGTTAGCCTTCTAGCTGTACAGACCAAGTCACATGGAGGAATGCAGTTGAGACTTTCCAGGTAATACCAGTTGAACTTCTGTCATTCTGCTGGTTCAGGGGACAGACATATAAATGAGCAAAAATTAAGAGATGGTTCCAGCCCCCCAAACTTATAACTGATGATACTGGTTTAGAATAAAATGGCAATTAGAATTAGAAAGTCCATGAGGGAATTGTGAATACAAAGGGAAGAGTCTCAAGAGGAGTGTCCACAGATCATCAAAAGATGATAATAAAGTTTCAGTGAGATTTTCAAGGAAAGTAGAACTGGAGGAGGCCTATTTCTGTTATGTCACTGTGGAAAACATAATAGTCACCTGTGGTAATGTGAACAGTAACACAATAATGTAGGTAAGGAAAATCCATGCCACTGTTTTTTCTCATTGCTTATTGTAAAATACAAAAAGAAAGATGAGCCATGAAATGATCTACTTGATTGTCAGGAAGAATTTTCTGGAAGTATAACAGCTAGGATTTGCTTGTTCTGCAAATCAAACTATTTCTTATCCCGAAGGAAAGAAAGGAACCAAAGGCAGTGATCAGTTTTTGACTTTTGTTAATATAACATACCTTGGTGTTAAGATGAGGTAAAAGTTTTGCCTATAAATCAACTAATTTCTTACCTTAAATATCCTCTTAGGAAAAACAACAAGCTTTAAAGATAATGAAGGCATGGCTTCTAGACCTACTCTATTAAAATACATAGCTTATTTGAGTATTGAAAGTCCCACAACAATTTCCCAGGGAAAAAGTGGAGACTTTTAAGGAGTTATGATTCTGGATTTTATCTAATGGGATGATCCCCACGCCATTTAAAATATTGAAAACAAAGTTCTCAGAGAAATATGTAGCAGAAACAATGTAGACTGAACTAAAGCAGAGACAATAAAAAGTGGCAACATTTAATGGAATGAAGCTGTTGCCTTGGGAGTTGTACAAACATGGGTCATTTCTTAAGAAAAAGTAAAGAAGAGTCAGATGAAAGCATCTGAGAATACCCCTGTTGTTGCTTACTGCACTAAGCTGAGGGTTTTTGTAATGCATCAATAATAATCAAATGAGATCCTGGTGCTTTTATTAAGAACAATATAATAAAAGTAGTTTCCTCAGTTGGCCGTATTCTCAAGGTGAGTTATCCGCATAACAGCATCAGAGAATAAATCAAAAGAGTTGAGCCTGAAAGATCCTATCTGAAAAAAATTCCAGAATTCAAAGTCATGTGCACACACAGCACCATTTTTACCATAAACATCCTTTTCACATCTCACTATGCACACACAAATAAGCACATCTATGTACAATGTATGTATGCACATGTACACATCTCCAAGCCAAACATGAATGGAAGAATTTTAGAAAGGGACTAAAGTGTATAGTAGGTATTGTGAAATAGAAAATGTATTTCTCAAAGAAAAGTGGAATTCAAAAAAATGTAAGAGGAAAGGAAAAGGGGAAAATAAAATAATGCTAAAAGGAGGACAAAATTGAAACAAAGCTTTGTAAACAAAGAGGGGAAGAGATTTTGATGAAGAGGGGACTGAAAAAAAAGATAAATCAGGAAAAATCAGGTATAGGTATAAATTCCCTATAATGAATGTGATCATTATGTATTCTAAATTGTACCAATAACTTAATCAGGAAAATTTAAGACGAAAGCTAAAAAAGAGATCAGTAGACTTTTAAATAGTTCAGTAGAAAAGCATGCCTTCACTCACAGTAAATTTCTCTCTTGGTTAGTTTTATATCATTGCTGAAACAAAATACTTGATGCCCAAAATGAAGGAAGGAAAGGTTTATTTAGCTTATAGTTTTTTGAGATTTCATGCCACCCCTGGCCTCCCAAAGACTCATGCACTTTAGAGCTCATCTCTTTAGGCAAAACACATTTAGCCCATTTCCAAGAGTTGCCAAAGTCCTAACAGTTTCAGCATTGCTAAAAAGTCCAAGTTCCAACTCTCCTCTAAGATATAAGACAAACTCTTAGCTTTTACAATCTGTACAAATGAAAACAAAGTTAAAAATGTGCAGTGCTCACTGACATAAGATAAATAATGGGACAAAAGCAAGTCTAAAATTCAGCAGAGTGAACATTAAGTCCTGGAGTTCCATATTTAGCACCTAAAGCAATCTGTTTGTGAGCTCCAAAAGGCTTGAGTGACCCAAACCTTCCAATGCTTGTAGCTCCCATGGCTTTTCTATAAGGCTGGCTTTGCTCCCTCCTTGAAGGATTCCTTAGATTGACCCATGATTCTGGTTTTTTCAAAATACTGAGTTCTCCACTGCACCTTTAGCTTCACACTCACATCTTCACATACTGCCTTCTTGGGAGCACATTGCCTGACCTCCCAAGCCTTTTGAAATTGGGGTGGAAGTCTTTTTAACTTCATAAAACTTGCATTCTGTATGCACCTAAAACCAGCACCATGGATGATGTCAAGTCTGCTGCCAGTTGGAGCAATAGCCAAGCTTTCCTCTCTCTTGATTGTAGGGCCTGAGTACCTGGATTTCTGGGCACTCTGAACCTGATTGTGAGGAACAGATTTTTTATACTGTCACCATTTTGAAACCTCATGTGACACCTTCCACTATTCTGGAACAAGGCACTCTACAGTTTTCTCCTCAAAAGTCTTTCACTTTTGTAGTTTTGTAGTTTTAAGGCTGCAACGCATGGGGACCCACTGTGCTTATGAAGTACTAATGACATCTTTTATATTCTCCTGTTACCTCTCAACAATAAGGATCTTAGCTCTGTCTTTACAGTCCACAGCTCTACTGGAGCTTCCTTTATTGTCAAACTCAGAATGTTTTAAATCATCCTTCTGGGCACTTTGCTTTTGATTTACAACATAAATCTGGCTAAAAGCCCCAAACAATAGTCATGCCCCCACCTCAACATTTGACTGCCTTGAAATTTCTTCTGCCAGATTAATTAGCCCACCCACCTTGTCTCAGTCTCAGACAAAAATCTCTGGACACAAGCAAAATGCAGACAAACTTTCTGCCAAGCCATTATAGTTATCATCTGTAGTGGAACACCCAATGCAGTCCTGCTTTTCAGTAGAAACCTCCAGAGCCTGCTCTTTAACAGTAAGATTTCTATCAGCCTTCTGATCTTCTGAGCTCTGACCAGAATCTCCATACAGAACAGCCTAATGTGTTTCAGCTCTACTCTTTTAGGCAACATCTGCGAATCTTTCCAAAATTTTCCCACAATCCATTCCCACAGGTTCTTGAATCACATGGTCAGGTATAGTCACAGTAATGACTCCACTTCACTGGAATCAAATTCTCCAATTCACTGGTATCAAAATGTTGGTTACTTTTCTCTTGTTACTGAAACAAAATATTTGACACTCAAAATGAATACAGGAAAGGTTTAATTAGCTTAAAGTTTTTAGGGATTTTAGTCTGTATTCAGTTGACTTTAAGTCAGGGTGGCATGGCTAAAGTGCAACCATTTTTGGTGCCCACAAATTATAAGAGTAAAAAGGGCAAAATGGGAAAAGCATGTCTCTTTCTTTCCTTTATATGCATGATGTCTACCCATCTCTTAGTCTAGGGTAAGTTGCAAAAGTTGGGCTTACCATTTTGCATGTCCAAGAAGATGTACAAATAATAATTCAGTAATGGTTTAATGTGACAAAATTGTCATTGAGAGGCACATTCAACATGTCTGGATTATTATCAAATTTTATATAATTACTCAGCAAAACTTGACAGAGTTACTGAGGAATATTTTGGTAACCAGGATAATAATCCTTAGACATTTGCATTTTGGCATTGGTTTTGATATGTGCACCTGCCAACAAATACTTTTCAGCCTAGAGAAAAGCTTTACTCTAATTACATGATCTATAGAGAGAACTGTGTCATTCCTTCATACCCTATCAGAACAAAATGCTTTCAGATTCACAGACAAAGATCCATGAATGTGTATTTGGTTATATTTTATGTGAGTTGACAGTTTTCACATTATTACACAAGTAGGTGTTTTTTAATCGATTATGATACTTAGCTTTTTCAGGGTTTTCCTCTCTTGATCAGCTGCATATCCCAATAAACCAAAGGTGAAATAAGAAGAATTTAGAGCAACTCAACTTGTGAAATCTTTGGCTTGGTTTTTATTCACAGTGTTAACATCTTGCTGTGTGTGATGTGTAATAAGCGATCTTTCTCTTAGGAGACAATTCCTCCTCAAGATAGGAGGAGCATAAGCAACTCTTAATTCTAAACAGCTAAAGGTAATGAGCTCACTTTTTAGGATACTGCCTGAAATGCTGTTGTGGTAGTAGTATGACAGTAGCTTATTTTCCAGTGAGTGCACCTTTTTTTTGTAAATCACACTGATGACCACTGGATCTTAAGAAGAAATACTCTATCTCATAGTATACAGATATATAAAGAATGGCTAATATAAAACTGCAGCTAATTCTGTGCGAATGTGTGAAACACTTAATGTGGGTAACTCCTCAATTGTTAATTGCTAAAAGTAAACATTATAGATGATTTTATTTTGTATTAGTCTAATTTTGTTTACACAGCACACACATAATCAGCTTCAATAATCCATGAGCACTTGCTGATTCCCATAGTAAGTTGTCCCCAAAAATTCACTTGAATTCAGTTTTTGTTAACTCATTCATACTTTAAATCATTGATAGGTACAGTAAGTGCCTTCTAAGGTAAGTAAAACGCCTTCTAAAATGCTTAAAGATGAATAAAATGCCAACTAAAATAACAAACCCTTACCTAACATAAGTACAAAGTATTCAATGCACTAAACCTGGAGAGAAGCCTCATTGACTTATTCCACAACTGTACCTCCGGCATCTATATGTACCAAAATAAGGAGCTGGGCAATTGAGAACACAGAATCCTTGGTACTACGAAACCTGCATTCTAGCAGGAACTCAGATTAGAACAACTGAACTGTAGTTGGAAGCATGTTAGATTTGTTTTGAACTCTTCTTTAAAACAAAAACAATGTTTAGAGGGGAAAATATCCACTTGCCATGCAAATAGAACAGCATTAGAACAAGAAGAAAGAAAGAAAGAAAGAAAGAAAGAAAGAAAGAAAGAAAGAAAGAAAGAAAGAAAGAAAAAGAAAAAATAAGAATGAAAGAAGTGAGAGAAAGAAAACTTAGAATGAGGACTACTTAAACACAAAAAACATGAAGGTAAAAATATGAGATTTGAGATGGGATTTTACCACAAAATGATGGCAAACAAGGTTAGGATAGATATCTCAGGAATCATGCTTGTTAAGATTACAAGAACTACATTTTTTTCAGAGTAGGATATGTTATCTCTTTTTCTCATTGAAGTAAATCTATTCCTAAAGATGGCATTGTTTCAAACTCTCACATTTTTTATAAAGAACAACTTTACTCCAGGAATCTGAAATGATGGTGAAATCTAGAGGCAATTTGGTTTTGTTTTTAGCTGAAGTCTGTTCCTTTTTATAACGAAGTTACCTACAAGTGTGCAAGGGAATTCTGTAATAGACATTCTACTTTGTTTTTAAAAAATGGGTAAAACTAAGCAGAACAAAGCAGATCAGAAGAAAACAATATAACACAGATTTCAAAGCAAGACAACAGGAGATCTACAGTAGCTACCATTATGTCTCTTGCTTTCTTCTAAATGATTGTCTATATCTTCACACACAACAAATCCACACAAAACAAAATAGTATAAATCTGATCAGAACAGAGTAATGAAGGCATTACAGGCCTTCAAAACCAGACAATACGAAAATTAACAATGGCTGCCATAATGTCTAGTTCTCTTCAAAATAGCTGTCCATACCTTCACATATGTTGAAATTAAACCATGAAAAATATACTAAAACCACTCTGCACAAAGAATAAAATATTACTGGATTTCACAGCATGATGATATGGATTCAGCAATGGATAACATAATATCTGTTTTTCTTCAAAGTAGCTGTTCATTTTATCACACATAATATAATCAATTCTCATAAACTGCTATGGGGAAACTCTAGACATGTATAAGCCTCTACATGTATACTTATCCTTTCTGCATTGGAGGGAAAAACAAAACAAAACAAAACAAAATAGACTACTAGACAAATAAGAAGCAAAAAAGACAAAGAGTCCCAAACAATAATGATATGCACCTTCAAAATACGGAACAGAACTAAGGTTGGTATTTTACATAGTGATCTTCAGAAGAGTTCCTCGGGTCACCTGACAGAAACATGCAAAATTGTTCCAGGTCTATGAATATTAACTGATTTGTTCTAAGAACTTATAGAATTTATAGCAAAATCATCTTAACTATCCTAAATTTTTATTAAAAAATTAGGTATTTTTTCTTTCCCCTTCCTTTTTCTTTTTTCCTCATTTTCCCTGAGATATTATTTTCCCCTTTGTGAAGATTCTTACTCTTTTCACAGTATTTATTGAAGATTTTGTATCTCATGTATCCTTCCCATTTCTTATGCTAGGTAGACGATATGATATTTACTCATGTGAGTTTGATTTATTTCATTTATGAGTGTGATCTCAAATTGCATCCACTTATAAGTATCTCAGTGTGATCATTCTTTTTAGCTGAGTCGTACCCCATTGTACAAAAATATCACATCTTTTATATCCATTCTTCAGTTGATGAGTATTTAGGTTTTTGACAAGATCTAGCTATTACAAATTGTGCTGCTATAAACATGGGTGCACATATATCATTGTGATATGATGCGTTCATATCTTCTGGGGATATGCCCACAAGTGGAATATCTGGGTTAAATGGGATTTCCAATCCCGGCTTTTTGAGGAACCTCCAGACTGACCTCCACTGTGGTTGCACCAGTCTACACTCCCACCAACAGTGCAGGGGAGTTCCTTTTTCCCCACAGACTTTCTAGCATTTGTTGTTGGTTGTTTTCTTTATCCTGAATTTTCTCTCGAGTGAGATGGAGTTTCAGTGTAGTTTTAATTTGCATTTCTCTTACGATCAATGATGCTGAACATTTTTTTCATAAATTTGTTTACCATTTGTACTTATCTGAAAACTGTATGTTCAACTCAGATGATCATTTTTGGGTTGGTTTCTGAATTTTGATTTTTTAGAATTTTTTATATGTTCTAGACAGCAGTCCTTTGCCCAAGGGACAGTTGACTAAGACTTTTTCAAAATTTTTAGGTTTCTCTTTTACTCTGTTGGATATTTCTTTCAACATGCCAAAGCTTTTTAATAAGATTAGATCCCAGTTATTGCTTCTGGGAAGTATTATCCTTGTGGTTTGACTTCTATTTATGAATTCTCTATCTACCCCTATGTCTTCAATATTTCTCCCTACATTGTCTTCCAGTAGACTTAGTGTTTCTGTTTTAATATTTAGATCTTTGATTAATTTTCACTTTAGCTTAGTACATAGTGATATGGATAGGTCTGGTTTTAGTTTTCAGCATTTGGAGTGCCAGTTTTTCTAGCACCATTTATTAAAGTGATTATCTTTCTTCCAGTGGACATGGTTGACTGCTTTACCAAAGGTAAGGTGGCTGAGTATGTTTGTAACTATAGTTGTATCTTCTAATCTATTTCATTGATGTGCAAGTCTGGTTTTTTCCAGTACCATGCTGATTTTATTATAGTAGCTTTGTAGTTTAACTTCAAGTCAGGAATTGTGGTACTTTTTGCCTTGCCTTTGTTGCTCAGAATTACCTTTACTATTCTAGGTCTTTTCTGGTACCAGATGAATTTTAGGAATGATTTCTCTAGGTCTGTGATATATACTGGTGGTATTTTGATGTGGATTGCATTAAATATGTATAACAATTTTGGGAGAAAGACCATTTTCACAACATATATTCTGCCTATCTTTCCATTTTTCTGAGATCCTCTTCAATTTCTTTTTTCAGGGTATTATAATTTTCTATGAAAAGGTCTTTTACGTCTTTTGTTAGATTGAGTCCTATGTGTTTCATTTTTTGGATGCTATTGTGAAGAGTGTGGCTTCTCTTATTACTCACTCAGTAAGTTTGTTGTTTGTGTATAGGAATGCTATTGATTTTTGAGTGTAGACTTTGTATCCAGCTACATTACTAAGTTTAGTTATTATACCTAGGAGTGTTTCATTGGAGTTTTGGGGGTCTTCTATGTAGAGTATCATATCATCAGCAAATAATGATAATTTAACTTCTTCTTTTCCTATCCTTACTCCTTTTATTTCTCTCTGTTGTCTAATTGCCCTGGCTAGTATTTGCAGCACTATGGTGAATAAGAGTGGTGATAATGCACATCATTGTCTTGTTTCTGATTTTAGGGTAAGGGCTTTCAGTTTTTGGCTGTTTAATGTGATTTTGGCTATTGGTTTGTCATAGATAGCTTTCATCATATTGAGGTAAAAACCATCTATTCCAATTTTCTGAGGTTCTTGTCATGAATCAGTGTTGGACTTTATCAAAAACTATTTATGCATCTATAGAAAGAACCATGTGATTCTTATTTTTGGCTCTATTGATACAATGGATTAGATTTATTGATTTTGGTATGTTGAACCATCCTTGCATCCTGGTATGAATCCCACTTGATCATGGTGTATAATCTTCTTGGTGATTTGCTGCATTCTGTTTGCCAATATTTTATTAAGAATTTTTACATCTATGTTCATTAGTGAGATTGGCCTGTATTTTGTTGTATCTTTCTCTGGTTTTGGTATTAGAGTAATACTTGTTTCAAGGAATGAGTTAGGGAATGTTGCTTCCCTTTCAATTTCATTGAAAAGGTTGGGGAGTGTTGGCATTAAGTTTTCTTTAAATTTCTTGTAAAATTCTGCAGTGAATCCATCAGGACCTGGACTTTTCTTTGTTGGTAAGGTTTTAATTACATTTTCCGTTTCATTAATTGAAATTAGATTATTCAGCAGTTTACATCTTCTTGGTCTAGCTTGGATAATTCATATGTTTCTAGGATTGTGTCCATTTCTTCTGTGTTATCAAGCCTATGAAAGTAAAGGTTTGAAATAGACATTGATGATCTTTTGTATTTCCACAGAGTCTGTAGTGATTTCACCTTTTTTATTCCTTATTGCATGAATTTTAGAGTGTTTTTTTTTCCTTGTTAAATAAGGTTGGCTAAGGGCTTATCGATTTTATTTATTCTTTCAATGTTTATTATTCTTTTATTTCAGTTTCATTTATTCTTTCAACTCTTTGATTCATTGATTATTTGTATTGTTTTCTTAGCCTCTATTGCATTGATTTCTGCTCTGATCATTATAATTTCCTCCTTTCTTTTGGCTTTGGACTTGACTTGGTCTTTTTTTCTAGATGTTTAAGATATGGCATCAGGTTGTTTATTTGTGTTCACTCTGTTTTCCTGATGTGAAAATTCACTACAATAATTTTTCATCTGAGGACTGCTTTCATTGCATCCCACAGGTTCCAGTAAGTTGTATTTGTATTTTCACTTGCTTTTATATATTGTTTAAGTTCATCTTTAATTTTCTCTGTGACCCACTAATTTCTCTGGAGTCTATTACTCAACGTCCATGTGTTTGTGAAGATTTTAGTTTCTTCTGTTATTAATTTCTAGACTCATGGTACTATGATCTGATAACATGTATGGGATAATTTCAATTCTTTTGCATTTACTTAAGCACGTTCACTCCATGCTCTTCCTGACTTCATTGTTTGTGTTGATAAGTCTGCTGTGATTCTGATAGGCTTTCCTTTATAGTTGATCTGCTTTTTCTCTTAAAAGCTTTTAATATTCTGTCCTTATGTTGAATTTCTGGGATGTTGATTATGATATGTCGGGGTATAGTTTTACTTTGGTTATCACTTTCTGTAGTTCTATATGCTTCACTGATCTGTATCCCAGTTTCCATTCTCATGTTTGGGAAATTTTCAGCTATTACATCTGTAAATAGCTTCTTGATATCCTTTGTGTTGTCATCTTCTTTTTCATTTATACCTATCAATCTTATATTGTTTTTCTTTGCATCATCTTGAAGCTCTTGAATTCTCTGATTCCTTGTTATTTTTAAAAGATCTTTCCTTTCCTGTTCACTAGCTGCAGTCCTGTCTTCAAGATCTAAAAGTCTGTCTTCACTTTCATTGAGGCAATTTTGCCCACTTTCAATGGAATTTTTTATTTCCTGTATATCTCTTTGATTCTGCTTCATGTATTCTGTTTGTTTCTTATATTCATTCAAGGTTTCCATATTTTTACATTGTTCCTGTGATTTTTAAACTATGTCTTCTTTATATGTGTTCAGCATTTCTTTCATTACATTTATCATTTCTTCTTATACCTGGGAGATTATTTCTGATCTGAGTTCTTTTATAGCTTTCTGGAGTCATTTTTTTTTTACTTCAATTGCTATAATTTCAGAAGTTTCAGGTATGTGGCTTACATTTTGTTCTATGTCCATATCTTCAAGACTTGCTTGGGATGAGCTGGAGGCTTGAGACTGCATTTTGCTTTTTCATTTTTTGTCATTTTCTTTTAGAGAGGCCTAATGCAAGGTCTCAGTTGTTCTTGGGTTGCATATCTATTGTTATTGCAGAGAGTTTCCTCAGTTATGTGAAGGTCCTTAGACCAACCTTACCGGATGGCTCCAGCCACTTAGAGTTACCAGGTGGGCCTTTCCTGTCTTGGAGAGCTTCCTGGTGGGCTTGAGAGGGCTATGTGCCCTTTTGGCTTGACAGGCCCAAGGCTGACAGCTGCATTCAGCTCAGGAAGCACTGGGTAGGGGATGGAAAGGCCCAGAGGGAATTCCTGTTGCATCCTCTGGTGATGTGGGAGACAGGGCAGGATCTAGTAATGAGATAGACAATTCTTTTTAAGGAAGCAAGAGGCATTATGGTAATCATTGCTGATAACCTTGTAGTCTGTTTTTATATCATGTGCTATATCTATGCTTGGTTTTGACTGACAGCTTTGTTTTACAATATTTGACTTTATTCTCTTCCAAAAAAACATAATAAGAACTAAGGAGTAATAAAACCCCAAATGTGTAAATTTTTTTGTAAAAAAGAGAGGGAAAAAATGCTCTAAAGGATACAACTGCAAGTGTGTTTAGGGGTGTTAAATAGATGACCATATTAATGTTTTTGGTTGGATCATTGAACACAACTGTTTGCAGTCTCACTGTTTGAATGTCCACTTTGTATGCTTTGATATTGTGATGTGAGCAACTATCTCTAAGATGATAATGTGTAATCTATTAACTGGTGATTTCTTACTGTTTTTTTTTTTTTTTTTTTTTGTAGTTCTGTATTACTTGTACCCTTACACCACTTCGTTTTGTTTTGTTTTTTCTCTTTCTAAAAGGAAAAATTTTATTTAAAATTTTTAAAAAATCAGTCAAAACTCTAACTCAGTTGCACAGCTTTGCATATTCCATCTGCACTGTGTCGCTGGGCCAGCTAAAATAAAAGTGCTTCTTCCTAAAAATGCTGTCGTTTTGCCCCATCTTTTCCATCTCAGGGGTTTTGGCCCATTTTTCATCACATGGCCTTTTTGGGGAAGTACAACAGTAATAACTAGTTATACATAATAAATTTATGTTGACAGCTAAATATCCAAAAATACATAGACAATTTTTTGACATTAATAAATATCAAATGTGTTAAAATGAAAATAGCATTTTTTTAAAAATTTAACTTATTTTGCTTAATTCAAACATATCCGTATCTCCTGAAATATATCAAAAGTACATTGGAGTGTAATTTAAAGAAAGGTTTGAGACAATTTGAGACAGGTAAGGACAGATGAATTGCTTAGTTGAAGAGAAGCATGTGAGAAAGACAGATGAGAACAGTTGATAGAGGATTTGATAGTGTTAATTAAAATGGATGAGAAAGAAAACCTTTTACCTATGTCAGACTCTTTCATCAAAATATCAGGCAAGGCAAAATGAGAAATGCTTACCAAAATATACTAAAATTACATCTTTTCTTGGTGATACAATAGGAATATAAAGTAACAAATATAATGCCTTAGATTTAAGAAGGGATATAGTATGTTATTATGCAAATATACCAATCAAAAGGGATATTATTGGTTAGAATAAAATCACATTTCCAACATGATTCAAGCCAGTGTTTCCAGACTTATGGTAATGAGAACAACATACACTTCTGTCACCATGGAGGCTTGTATGGGAGACTAGGAAGGGGTCTACATGCTGAGAACTGTGTGGGTGACATCACCCAAAAGGTTTTTGGTCTGATTGTGATAAATGGGGAAAGCAGCAAGCTGACTGGTATTTTGCTGCCGCCTTCCTGCTATGCCATGGACTGTTTCCATTTTGCACTGCTCCTGGGTGCCACCCTGTGCTGGAGCCAACCTACTATGGACTGAAATCTCTATAGACTATGAACTGAAATAAAGTTTTCCTCCTTTAACTTTGGAAGTTGGTTATTTTGTCTCAGCAATAAAATAAATATGTAACTGATTTTTTTGCATCTCTATTCACTGCAAGAATCTCTATCACTTGCTGTGAAAGATTATCACTGAGCAAGGAATTTTTATAACAGCAGTTTGTGTTTTGCTTTCACCAAGTATGCACATTCTGTGATTTTTTTTTTTTTTTTTTTTTTGTACTGGGGATCAAACTCATCACTTTGCCCTTGCCAGGCAGGCTGTTATGCCACTAAGCTAAATCCCTGACACATTCTGTGATCTTTAAAAAGTAAAGAACTTTGGAAGATTCTTTGAGAGGAAGGGACAAGTTTATAAGTAAAAAGATCACTTCAATCTTTATAAATAACTAAAGAAAAACAGGATCCCAATGGTGTCTTACAGATTTCTCCTGTGATTTCAAGTAAAAAATTCACAGGTTTCATATGTCATAACTTCTTAATAAATCATGCAATTATCTACCTCATTTTTCTTCGGTAACCAAATGATTTAAATAACCTAAAATTAGAAGTTATTTTACTTCTAATACTTAAGTCCTTCTGATTACTTTAATAAGATGCAAATTGCATCTTTATGACTCAAAGTTCATAATCACCTGACTATTTCTGCAAGAATTCACTGTATTAATTACATTAAAATGTATTCAATTAATTAAAGTCAGTTCCTTGCAATTATGAAATTGCAAAGAAAAATCCATTAGAAAAATGAAGGCATGATTGAAAAGAAGGGCACTTTAGGTATTTTTTATTTACTAAATCATTAACATACACAGATTATTTCATAAGATGTCTCTCATGACTTACTAGTATAAGTTTATTTGAATCATTCAATGATGAAATAACTTGAAGTGTAATAACAATTAAGAACTAAACTTCTATGCACAATTGTTTCTAGTTGTGTATTTAACACTTTTGGACAGATCTGCAATGGAATGAGATTGACTATTAACATGCCCACAGCAAGGAAATTACACTGGCAAAGTGGTCTGAAAGACACCACATTTCAAGAATTCACTGGGTCACCATCAGAGAGGCTAATATCCCTAAAATTTTCTGATTAGTTATTTTTATTTTGCTTTTTTTTTTTTTTTTTTGGTGTGCTAGTGTATTAAAGGGGAAGAACTTCAAATGAGTTACAGTCTACGTGGGAAACTGCAGTGAATCAAATGATTATGTCAGAGTGATGAGCAAGCAATTTTACCTAAATATAGTAATTTCTCTGCTTTTTCACTGTCATACACAGAATTAGATAACCTCAGGTGTAATCATGGAATATGGTAGTTGTTGATGTCAAGATCGCTTTTCTAACTATGATAAAAAACCAATAGGAGAAAACAGTTCATTATTGTAGGATTTAAATTGAAAACATCTTTAATATATAGTTAACTTACCAAAGATTCAAAGTGAAATGATTCAAAAGTAAATAATCTTTCAAAAGATATATAAATAAATTTCACTTGAAATACAATATAGTATCTGTATACATATTCAGGGATTCATAAACATGTGTACTTCCCACAACCTGCATCAAAACAACAAAGAGGGGAATCCAAGACTGCAGAGTGTGAACTACTGTTGGAAACAGGGATTACTGTGGAGTATTAACCATTGCCTACGCCTGCAATGCATTCTGCTGGATGAAAGAAAATAGCAGCATATCCTTGGAGAAATAAAACCAGTTTAGGAAATCTGCAACTGCAAGTTCTGCTTCTACTGGCATTAGTGAACACTTAGGTTTAGTGCCTTTTAGCAGTGTCACCATTTATCTACACCTGGTAAAAAGGAGGTGTTTACTAGGAAGCTGATAGAAAAGTAAAGAGAAAGAGAAAAGGTACTAAAAGACAAAATGAACAAGTTAGCATCATCGGGTATGACTGTTGCATTTGTTGTAACAAAATTTGAATTTTTGATGTAGCTGAATTAAAAAATGTTGTGCCTTCTTTGCATCTAGAATTCTGAGTACAAAAGCAAGCTTCACAGCAGGCTATGTCAAATATTTAGTGGAATCTTTAAAACAACCTAACAGTTTAGGCATATTTTCCATACCCATTTTACATTTGAAGAAAATAAAACTTAGAAAGATTAATTCAGTGGACCAAATTAGTAGACTTAAAAAAATAATAGAACTACACTACAGTCTGTACCAAAGTATCTTCTGTAAGAGTTTGTGAGTTTCTTAGGGCTGCAGCAAAAACTACTACAAACTGGATGCCTTAAAATATCAGAAAAGTATTGAGTCATAGATTTACAGCCTGGAAATCAAGTAAGATCAAGTAAACATCAGGGTCCGATTTCTTCTGAAGCCTCTACAAGAAACTATTTCCTTGCTTCTTTCGTGCTCTGTTGGTCCCGGGTAGTTCATGGTTTGTAGCAGCAGGACTTCACACTCTGCCTTCACCTTCCTATCTTGTTATTCTTTTATATCTTCACTTCTGTGCTGTCTGTGTCTGTTATGGTTTAGATATAAAGTACCGCCCCCAGAGCTTCCTGTGTTCAAAGGTGGGACTTTTGAAAGATGATTGGATCAAAGGGATGCTAATAATCATTGATTGATTGATCCGCGGGTACAGTCATAGCTAGACATACTGTTAGAATTTGACCAAGTCTAACAACTTCATTTTAACTTGATCAACTTTCCAAATAAGGTCATGTCTTAGGGCACTTCTGGTTAGCACTTCAACATATTCGCTTCTGGAGAAGTAATTCAGTCCATTGCAATCTATGCCACCGCCCCTCATAGTTAATGTCCTTTCAAAATACAAAATATATTTGTATCTACCCCCAGAATCCCAAAAGGCTTCATCCTCCCAGCCTTAACTCAAAACTTCAAATCTCTTAATTTACCCATTCAATTGGTTATAGATTATATGGAGTATATCCTTCCTCTATTTTAGGTCAAATACTCATTTTCACCCAATCCATTGCTAGAATCACCCATAATCTTCATATTTCTTCCAACAACATCTCTAAAATAACTTGGTACTTTTCTAACATGAATTATGAAACTCTGACAGCCTAGTCCTTTTCTAATATGAATTACAAAACTCATTAAACTTCAATCCATTACCTAAACCCAAAGACATTTTTTTGAATTTGAAATGTATGTTATAGTGGCACTAGCACATATCAGAAGTATAATCTGATCAGGCTGTCAGAACAAACTATTGCTAGTTTGGAGAGTTAAAGAATTATATTTTCTCGTGCAAGGCGAATCTAGAAATCAAAATTTGGAGCTGACTTGGCCAAGCTCCTTCTTCAGTTTCAAAGGGAGGATCCTATCTCTTCTATTTCCTAATAACTTCAGATATTCATTGGAATATTCATGGATCTTAATCATTGACTCCAATTCACATAATATTTTTCCTGTACATATATCTGTCTTTGGATTTCTCATCTCAAAAAGACACTAGTCAAAAAAAAAAAAAAAAAAAAAAGACACTAGTCATGCTGGATTAAGACACATCCTACTGATTTTAATTTGAAACACTGATATACAAATTCTCTAAGGTCACATTCTAGGATATTAAAATTCAAAACGTTAAGTAAAGATACTAATTTTTTTTTGTCTTTTTCATTTTTATTGGTACCGGGGATCGAACTCACGACCGCCTGCTTGCAAGGCAGGTGCTTATGCCACTGAGTTAAATCCCCAGCCCCAACACTAATATTCTTGAAAAATGAAAATTTCAATACATTGTAAGCCACATTGCTAAGTACTAATACATAATCAACTCTAGTTCTACAATATCAAACTTCTTTTGGTGAAAATATGTGAGAATATCTTTTTACTTACCATAAAAGGATCCCAGGACACAAAAGAATGCTCAAAAAGTGATTCAAACATTTCAATTCCCAAATAAAATTATACACTTATTTGTTATGTAGATATTTGCAATGAGTCCTAAATTAATTTCCATATATTGTGCTTTCAATAAAAATTTTAGCTTTCAATTATTGGCTTTAATTTTACCTTAACAATTTTGGGCTATTATTGCTTCATATCCTGAAAAATATTTAAATGCTTAAAGTCAAAACTTTTTTGATGCTAACCTAACCTAACTATGTGTATAGGTGCAACAAAATATCAAATATCATGACTGAAACTCCAAAAATGTAAACTGAGAAGTAAGTTACATATAGTTTTTCAGTATATAACATACTGTTAGAAAATGTTACAAACTTTAATTGTAATGGTATATATTTCTTAATAAAGACCAACATATGAGTAACAGGATAACTGTAGCTTCATACAGTAGTGAGAACTCAACTTTCTTTCAACAAATGGCTAGCCTTCCACTACCAGAAATTATAACATTTGGGATTTAGATACTGTGCATTGGACATATATAAGGATATATATATATATATATATATATATATATATATATATATATATGTTTATGCAGGCCAGAGATCTTTTTTTCAGGCTCTGAAAATAAATACCACAGTTATATAAGTGACTGTTAACATGTATGTTTAAATTAAGTAAACATGAACTAAATTAAAAAGAAATAAAATTCAGCTTCTGCAATGACTTGCCACATTTTAAGTACTCAAAGGACACATGTGAACAGTGACTAGTGTAATGAGTAACACAAATGTGGAACATTTCCATTATCAGAGAGTTTAATGGAAGGCACACCGCTAACCTAGAAAAATAACGTCCGATCAAGATTAGCTGTAGGTCCTTTCCCTACAGACTCAAATTGTTTAAAATGCTTGGGGAGTTCGTGTTTCTCTAGCCAATGCAAGATGCTAGGAAAGTAAACAAAGATGGCTGAAACAAAACTCCTAAAGGAATGGGAAATTTCCACAATAAATCAGACTTTGAGTAGAACCTACTAATGGTTCTAAAATCATATTAGAGTTCTTTCCTGGCTTTTGCAGGCAATTATTGACAAACTGGGTTTATGACAATTAATGATAAACACGTGACTTGCATAGATTTATTTAACAGTAAGAGCTGTAACTCATCCATAATTCCTAAGAATATGAATGATAACTTAGTAGACCAAAACCTCACCAAATATATTGTAGACACAAACAGAAGGATATCCAAAGGCGGAACATAGCAATGGGAGTACTGGAAAAGCTAGAGAGAAACAATTTCTTATCATCAGTATTTATAGAGAAACCTGAGGACTTCAATTTTAGAGTGAAATATAGAGCAATATCTATAAAATTACTTTCTGCCTTTAAATGGACCAAAACACTATGCAGTTGCTCTCTTTTGAGATCCTACCTAATTAGATCTCAAATAAATATGGTGCTGGTTCATACAAAAATATAACAGTTACACATTATCCAAATGATATATAAAAGCCATTGTATTTTTCTATTTATGTGCTGTTAGGAAAGCTAATTACCAAGATTAATAGACTACGATGTATGCATTCACACTTGCTAAATGTTATCATAAATTGATACTTAAAGTTATCAGTTGTTTCTATTTCTACCATTGAACCATATGGAAAAATAGATGACCATTTAGAAACATTGAAACCTGTATGTCAGAATATTGGAAACAAATGTGAACCAGTATTTATTAACACTTTCAAAACTTCAAGAATGTTTTTGTTTTGTTTTTGACCTTTTTTTTTTTTTTTTTTTAAGACAGTCTTGCTATGCAATTCAGGTTGGGTTTTGGGCTCACTTTGTAGCTTGGTTTGGTCTCAAACTTGCAGTGATCCTCCTGCCTCTGCCTCCCAAGTGTTAGAATTACAGGAGTGTGCTACTACACTTGCTTAAAATTTAAAGACTTAACAAAATGGGCACACGAAAAGTGCTCAAGGCTGCAGGAGTGTTAGAATCTTATCTGTGTGAAGCCCCACTACACCTAATGAGTGGTTTCCACATCATTCCTGGACATATTGATGCTACCACTGTACTGGAACATTAGAGATTTGTACACATAACATATTTTTGCAGAAAAAATAATATATTTTTTCTAGATATAAGAAAATATTCTTGTAAATATAAAACTGTACATACAATAGTATTACATTTATACCTCAAATTAGAAAACAAAATCTAAAGATATAAAAGTACTTTTGATTTGGTGAATTTTCATGGGCAAGGATTTTTCATTTTTAAAATTTTTGTTACTACATGTTTATAGCACATAATGGTTACATTTATTGTGCAGACATTTTTGTGTACATAATTAACTATTAATTCTTTTTCACCCCTTTCATTGTGATCTTTCTTTTCTTACTTCTTCCAACTTTTGTTCCAGTAAAGGATTGTTTTACAACTGAAAAATTACTCAGAAAGCAATAATGTTTATAAATCCAACTATGTGAAAATCAAAAACAATTCCAAAGAGGAAAAAACTTCAGGAAAAGTCAAATACAAATGACGATATAAGTTGAATTATTTGTAACTAACCCTAAGAGCAACAGCCAACTGAGAATGTGAGAAAGATTAACAATCTGAGTGACTTGCCAAAATGTAAATTAGAGAAAGAACATTATATACCAAGTGTTAGCTAAGTTTATAGTATTTAACTTAGGCATATACCATGCAGATTTTGAACTCCATTATTACATTGAGTCTCATAATTATGAGGGACAGCAAACCAAATATTGATAAATTTGATCTTTTTGAATGTTTGAGAGGAAAACATTCGAGTAAATTCAAGTAAAAGTAAAAGCATTATCATAAAATCAATGTAAGTTATATTTGCATAAAACAAACGCAGGTTGAAATTGCCTTAATAAATGAACTTTAATAATAATCGGTATATTGCTTATGAATAAGAAATTTTTCAAATGATTTGCGCTTTAACAAAATAAGTTAAAATAGTCATTTAGTTGGTTGGAAGAATCACTTGTAAAATGAGGGGTGCAAATACAAGAAGAATGGAATTAAATACAAAACAAGCTGCCAGCTACTTTTACTTCAATGATATTGAATGAATTTGTCATGATGAATCCCATGGTGTTACTACCTCTCCAGCATCAAAACGTGAAGCAGTCAGCCAGTATCTCTACAGCTTGACAAAAATACATAACATTTGTATTTGAAAATGTATTGCAAGCATAGAACAATAATTCATTCTCTGTCTCTCTTTCTGTCTTTCTCTCAGCCTCTCTCTCTCTCTCTCTCTCTCTCTCTCTCTCTCTCTCTCTCACACACACACACACACACACACACACACACACACACACACTCATATGTTTCAATAGTTTATGTTAAGTAGGAACTCATGTGCTTCCAACCAGTAGACACTGCAAAAATTTGAGAGAAAAATAACATCATCCACTGCTGAAATTATTTTTTTTCCTTGCAACCAAAGCTTGTAAAAGTAAAATCTTTGACTTTATCCATATATTACCCAGAATGTATTACATTATTCTGAAAACAGATATGAAACTAAACTGAAATTAAATAAATCTAAGCTTTAAATCGCACTTGAAATTTTAGTTCTAGTATTTTGATGGTAAAATGGGTAATATAACCAGGTATGGTGATGCACACCTGTAAACCCAGGGAAGCTGAGGCAGGAAGATTGGTGAGAGTTCAAGGCCAGCCTGGACTGTATAGTGAAACCATGTCTCACAGGAAGAAAGAAAGAGAGAAGGAAAAAAGAAAGAAAGAAAGAAAGAAAGAAAGAAAGAAAGAAAGAAAGAAAGAAAGAAAGAAAGAAAGAAAGAGAAAGAAAAATGATAATATAACCATTTGAATAATTTTATAATATACATGCTTAGTGCATAATACTCCAAATACCAAGTTCAAAAGGAAAACATTTTTTAAAAATATTTCAAATATTAGCATTTCAACTTGTGACAAGTTTATATCATTCATGTTTTTGTATTGTTAGGACTTTTTATGTGAATTCAATAAGGTGCTAAACCCTAAAAATAAAAAAATCTTTGGATAACTTGAAGCCTGTTTGTGTCATTTAACAAAGCTAATGAGAAACCTACAATCAATGTTGGATTTCTGAACAAATACTCTGTGAGAACTAGAGAGAATAGATCTCTGCAGACACTCTGTTATCCTCATGTTTCTCTTAAAATTTTGAAGAAAAAGTTCTTTATGTACACAGGGCAATCTCTCATATTTTGAAGATCTCTCATAGTTTGAAGATTTGAAGATATTTTGAAGATAACTATATAACTATATGACTATATAATTAAAGTCATAAATGATTTTAAAATATATAATAGCATTACTTTTACCTTGCTAATCCTTTTTTTTTTCTATTACGGTCTTTCATTGTCATTTTATCTGCTATTTAACTCCTGGGAAAGCAAATCATAGTTCAACCAATTTCTGCAAACTCTACACTAAATTCACTTCTTGGCATTTTTAATTGCAACAAAATTGACAGTAGGAGGTGCACTAAACACTTCTGGTAAATTCTAATGTGTAAACAGTAAAGAAGTTTAAAAAATTAGCATAGTATATTTCAGACATTTCAATACAGGGCTTTTAAAATTATAACCTGTAGAGACAGCCTGATGAGAAATGAAAACTAAGATTATTTCAGTTTCTAATAGGATATCAAAGTAAATCAAGGCTTGATAAGTATACAGACTCCTTGAGCTAAGTACATAAGTGAGAAAAGAGAAGAAGAACACGAGAAACTCGTCTGTCTCTCAGGACCAACTGAGCATGTCCCAGATGTTGTTAACTATTAAATTTAACAAAAGATATCAATTGCTAAATGAGTAAAATATTGATCCATCGCTTCCAGAGAGGACATGTAATGATGTTACATAGAGACTACCAGAAAAATCCATGTTTATGTCCATTTAGGAAAGTCCTTTAAACCTTGACTTCAATTAGAAAGTAATACTATAATAAAAAGGGAGAAGATATAAAATTCCCAATAATCAAGATTATACAAGAGGAATCCAGGCCTCACCAGGAGGTGATCCCTGCCTGGAAACCAGTACCACGCATGGACCACTGCCAGACCCAAGTCTCTCTGTGAGTCAGCACCATTCATGGATTGTGGAAGGAGAGAGCAAGGCCTCACTAGAAAGCGATCCCTACGAAGAAACCATATCATTTTCATTATTTTGTTAGTTTGGGTTTATTCTCATTTGTTTTGTGTATGATAAATCTGATGGCATGAGCAGCTACTTAAAAGATAGCAAGACATATTACGGTAGCCATTTTGGGTTTACTATTAGCTTGTTTTGAAGTCCTTTACTGCACTTACTGTTTTGTCTTTATTGTTTCTATTCTAATTTGTTCTGTTCTATTTTTACTATGCAGCTATTTTGAAGACAATAAAAGGCATTATGGCAACTATTGTTGATTTTATGAGGTTTTGAAGTCTTGTATCACTTGTACAGGTTTATTTTGATTGGCTTTATTCTGTTTTATTTTCTTTGGTTTTAGCCTCTTTAAAATAAAATTAAATAACATTTTAAAAGACCATACAGAAAGCAAAAGGACAAAATGTTAACCACTGCTAGCACACCAGAAAAAGAAAATATATGCTAGAAAAAAGTAAAATATTGCCATCACATGCCCACTGCAATTTGTAAGAAAATTATCACACTCCTGACTTAGAGGAAGCAGAAGAGAGACTGAAATTTCAGTATAAGATTCAATAAACCACAAGTCAATCCTTGACTAAAATGTAAACAAACATGGAGATTATTCATAGTAATAATGTTTCAAAAATAAAACTATTTTGATTCCAATTACTGTGTTTCTAAAAGAATAGGCCAGGGACTATAGTGAGGGATAAAGTCAAGTCATTAACAATGTCTAGAATTACACACTTTCCCTCAAAACTTCCTTTTGGAGAATCAAAGCCTAGAGTTCCACTATAACATTTATTTTACCACATATATTAGTAAGACGCCAAAACTTACATTGTCCTTTAACTACTTCTCATTAAGGGCAATTCAATGTAGAGTGTTATGTTTTTATATTAGAGGAATAGAATCAATGGAAAATATATTTATGCAAAAAGATTTATTAGGTAGGCTTAGAGGATCAGAGGCAGGAGAATCTACAATGACTGTGTATTGGAAAGCCTGAAGATCCAATAGTTGCTTAACTTAAAAAGCCAGAAGCTGCAGAGCAAGTGGGATTAAGCATGCAGCTCTAAGATCAAGGGCTTGGAAGTTCACTGAAGATTTACTGATCCAGGTCTGTGTTGAAAACTGAAGAAACTGATGCTCAAAGGAGACTGCAGCAAAGAATACAGCTGATCAAGAAGACTGGAGTTCTTCAAAATAGGCTCAAGCACTACTTCCTCTGCTATAATTCACCCAGGCTAAAAAACTATTGGTGAATGCCACCTCTAACAAAACTTAAGTCTTCATTCCTCAATATGATGGCCAATATCAGTCATCCACAGAGAAACCCAAAACTGTGCTTTACTAATGTAATGGATGATTCTTACTAAGTCAAGTTGACATATCACAATTAATAGAGTTGTCAAGAGGACAGAAATACAAACAGTATATAAAAATCCTGTTCAAGTTAGACTTTCTTCAAACTCTCTACTTAGCACAATTATTAACATTTCCATAATTAGTGCAAATTGTTTCTAAATTTGTAGTAACAGGAATAAATACTTATGTAAAAATGAAGTAATACTTATGGTAAAAATTAATTTACTTAATGCATTCCAAATAATTTCAGTATATTAAAAATTACATAATAGTACCAATTACAATGGATTAGATCTCAAAAACTAAATATTGTTTATGGTTTGGGGGTTATGTTTAAAGGAAATTTTTATGTGTACACATACCATTGGGCTAAAAACTTATTTTTAAATGAAGATGGAGGAAGATGCTTCTAGGTGTTGAAGAGGCCAGAAAACAAATTCTCCCCCAGAGCATCCAGAAGCCAACCATACAAAATCTTGATTTTAGCCCCATGAGGCTCATTTGGTCTTCTGATCTGCAGAATTATGAGATAATAAATTTATGTAATCTAAAAAATAGTGTCTGAGACCAAATACCTGACCCCCCAAATTACAGAGGGAAATATTCATTAATCTTACAGCTTTTGGAGGCTTCAGCCCATATGCAGCTGTCTTAAAGGCAGTGTGGTGAGGCTGAGGGGCAATGATTCATGGTGGCCACAAGTGAATAGGACAAAAAGAAAAAAGCATGCCTCCTTCCCTTCCTTATACTGTATATTTGTACCTAAATGCAGATTCTGGAAAGATGAAGAAATTAGAGCAGAAAGCTCCTCATGCATCCTTACCATTTTATTATGTGGAATGCTTTTTTAAAAATACATCTTTCATGTTAGTTACAGTAAATGTTTATTCCTCCCATGTTTTACTATTCACCTTACACTCTTCTCTATACCTTTGAAAGATCTGTTTCAGATTCTGTAGTGAGTTGATCTTTTTTCCTCAGTGCATTTGAACACATTTGGAAATCTACCCTAGTGTAATCCAAATTGAAAATATCTGTGTGTGTGTGTGTGTGTGTTGTGTGCAAATGTATTTGTGTAATGTCTCTTTCTTGACTTAGCACATAAACATCTTTTTAAATCCAGTCTGCTAAGCTGCTACATCAAACGTAGATCACATTTTGTATGTGGTCAATAAGCATTTAATGAATAGATTAATCATCACAATTTCTCTTGAAGCCCACTCTGAACTCAAAGTTGAGCTAATTTTTGTGACAGTTTTAATAGCCTGACCATGAGATATTGTACCCTCAAGGAGTTAACAATGTATTTAAAAAGATGATTATAATACATGACAAAAATGTGACTATAAGACAGCATGTAATTGAGTGCTAAATTGTGTGGAACACTGTCTACGTACTGTCAAAGTTGGAAAGAGACAAATTAGTGAGAACTGACATAGTTAGAAAAACTGTATAGAAGCAACTGAGCTATGTCTGTGAAAAGAGAGTTTGGATGGGTGCTGTCAAATGTAGATGATACTCTGCATCCAGGAATGAAAAGACGAAAAAGAGAAGTCAGTCTTCCAACAAAGTGGTAAGGGAATATTCTGCTAAAAGTGCTAATTGAGCCTCTAAGGGGAAATGAAACTTAAGTCAAGGGAACTAAAAATAGCTCATGTGCCTCCAAGTGATTGCTGTCTCATTTAGTTCTTGCAAAGCCATGGAAAGTCAGAACCATTATTATTTTAAGGACAATAATGAAGGGATAGTGACTGAAGTGGCCCAAGATCACTCAGTTGGTAGACCAAAGAGCTGAGATTGGAGCCCACAAAAGTGCAGAAAATGCACTAAGGAGAAGCGGAGATAGAATCAAAGCAAAGACACAGAATGAAGGGTCAAACGCAAGGGGGAGGAGGAGGACAATTCTAACTGAATGCTAGCAGAGGATCTGGTATTAAGCAGTATTATAAGACAATAGGAATTTTTTTATTAGTGATCACCATTAAAAGGAGGAAATAATTTAAAATGCTCATAAAAATAACAAAAATATAACTAGTATACATTATCAAATTTCACTAACATGTTAATTATAACACAGACTATAATGAGTCTAGGTAATATGTTATGCATGCATTATAAAATTATAATTTCACAAATATAATACACTACATAGTTAACTATCATCATGTCATACATAATATGTTATTTTAATATCTAAGTGAATAATGATTTTAATAAATGATGTAATATCCAAAAAGTCTATAATAAACCTTATTAGACTACAAATGTCAACATGCTCATTTACTGCATTTTTAAAAGTAAGGTATGTGAAATTTCAAAATTACAAATCTAATAAATAAGCACTAGAATTCCAACAAGTGAATGTCATAGAGGAGTATGTGATCTCCCTGGAACATCCGAAGGCCAGCAACTAGCAAGAATCCTAAGACTTAATTGTTAATTGAGAACAACACCCTTGTGAAAAGTGCTATGGTCGAAAAGGGGCAGTATTCCTGAAAATGTTGGGGTGCTACAATCTCCTACTCCCCAAGACAAGGACTGGAAAGCAGAGGTGTGTGAGCCCAGGCTAATTGCTGCAACTGACAAGAACTCTACAGTGCCCCAGTGTTCCGGAGCATCACCCACTCCTACTGAGCCTTCTTTTTCTGCCTCAGCATCCCTCTGGCCTCTGCAAGGTTATCTGAGTGCCAAACTCTCCTTCCCTGCATTTGCTTCTAGGAAATCTCAAGTAAGACAAAAGTCACTTAGGGAAATTAAATGAGCAAGTAGCAAACTGGTATAATACACCACACTACAAACATTTTACAGACCAAAATGTCAAGGAATTAATGAGAGAAGATTACCAGGGATTTCTAAGGCCATAGTAGTAAGCATAATGACTTTTGTAATGTGTGAAGGGTTAATATATAAATGGTAAACCTTTTAAAAGGTCTCCAAGTACCCAGATAAAGATAAGCACTGTATCACAGCTTGAGAATTATTGGTGTCTACCCATTAATAATCCTTCCTCACCTCTTGCCACACACCTTGACGTCTCTTCTACAGCCTAGAGAACACATTTTAGATTCTAAAATAAATTAACATTTTTCCTAAGAGCAGGGGGACATAGTCTGTCTGGAACTCTAACCCCAATTCAAGCCTAAATAAAAATATTTAAGTGTAGCTGGAGTGGCAGCACATTCCTATAATCCCACTACTGTAGGAGGCTAAGGCAGAAAGACTGCAAATGAGCCTATCCTGGACAATGTAGGGACTTACTGAGGCCCTATCTCAAAATAAAAAAGAAAAAATAATCGACTAGGGAAGTAGCTCACTGCAAAGGTCCTGAGTAAAAATCACCTGTGCTGGAGAGAGAGGAGGAGGAGGAGGAAGAGGAAGAGTAAAAGGAAGAGGAAAAAGAAGAGGGGCTGTAAGGGAACAGAGAAAAGGGGGAGGGAGGGGAAAGGAGAGATAGAGATGCTGTGTGCATACACATATGTACTTCCATGTATGTGTCTGTGCACATGGTGTCTAATATATGTACACTAAGTTCAAATAAGTCAAGAGTCGTCTTTACACAATGATTACCAGTTTTCAGATGAAGAGAGTGGAGAGAAAAATGAAAGCAAAGAAAAGAGGGAGAAGAAATGAAAGGGAAGAAGGAATGGAGGGAGGGAAAGAAAGAACAGGATGGGAAGGAAAAATTGAGCTAAATTATTTAGAAGAATAATCAGAATCAATTTAAGAGAATTGATTAGATATAAAGACATTTAAGAAACAAAGTGTAGCTAAAATTTTACTATTAAAATTTATGAGGGATGTATTGCTACAGAGACTGAAGAGAATGGATAAAGACTGACATTTTCATGAACTGAATGCATGGGTTGGTTTTCATCTCCATTGCACAAATATGATTGTGACACTAGTAGAAATACATGAGTTATAAAGTTTCTGGGTTTGAAGAAACAAAGAACAATATAAACATTTGATATTTGTTATTTGTTCTGTATTATTTAGAGACATATAAACAAAGAAATTCTTTTGCTACTTGAGACCTCTGAGAGTCTCTAAACACTAATGTGTAGGAAATATATAGACAGGTGCAGTTTTTTATTGTAATTATGCCGATGACTTTCAGCACCAGAAACCAGGAATTTAAATACACTGTGGTTTGTGTGCATACCTCACACAATGAAAATGTGTCAGTCCAAAATGCTAGTGTTTTATTTCCTATCTCCAGAAATCTTAAGACTGTGGAAGCTAGCAGGTTATCAACCAAAACATTCATTATGAAATGCAAAATAGGAGGTAAGGTTCTTTAAAATATTTAAAAACCCGGATATCATTTTCTTTTATCTTTGATAGTTTTTACAATAAACTACAAAGTCAGCGAATAGTGAAATGCTTCATTTCTCTGTGCCAGGAACAAGATGGATTATTACTTATTCCTTATTACTTATTTGATGCTCCCTATGTAGCTTAATAAGGATAAAAATGTCTACTTAGATTTGAATCCCTATGAATCTCATGCAATAGACAGACAAAGAAGAGATCATTTATGATATTTTAAATATATCCCTTTGGGTTTTTGTTCAGCTGTTCATGTGAACTGTTAAAGATAATGAGTGATAAATAAGCAATACCAAATTGGAATAATGACATGTTTCATTTGTTTCTAAAGATTTTAGGTATTTTTTCAATTTTACAAAGCTATGGATCATCATATTTCAACACTGACAAGTCATTTGTCAAGTTATAAAGTCTACCATTCTCCCTTCCTGACCGAGGAAACTATTCTTGGTGAATTATGATAATCCACATCACAGGTTTTATTAGAGGGGTCAAATGGTATACTTATTTATCAAAAATTAGTTTGCAAGAAACATTCAATGCATACAAACAGTATTTTTCTTCATGTTATTGTGTTTTTGTATTAAAACCTATCTATTAACAACTGACCATACTTAATGGCAATATTAACAAAACTATAAGATTTGAATATTTCCACTTGTACTATCTGTAGTTTTGAGCTAGTTCTGTTTTTGCAAGATAACATGACTATTTATTGAATATCATTATATTATTATAAAATTTCTTGGCTGAAGATTTATTGGGGTAAATATATATGAGTATATTTTGTGTGTATATGTAGTATATGCAATATAAATATGTTTATTACATATATTTTCTTCCTGTTACTTAAAATATGGAGCTAAATTGTGAATAAATTCCTATCACCAAGATTAAAAATTGAGCTTCTTATTCATAAAATTTATCTCCTTAGTTTTCCACTGTAGTGTGATTATGGAAATTCAACTCATAAAAACTCCTGAATCACACAGCACTATAGTGAGAGTTAGCTTTCTTCATACCTCCTCCATGTGACAGTCTGTTAACATTTTTGTCTACATGAGAGGTACTAATGTATGCTATGGAGAAAAAAATTATAATATTTCTTAGAAGAGCAAAACTCCATTTTTTAGTACTGGAGATTGAACTTAGAGCATTCACTTTGAGGTACATCTCCAGCTATTTTAAATGTATTTATTTGTTTGGTTACTTATTTAGAGAGACTGTCTTGCTAAGTCCTACATTATTCAGGCTTGGGTCAAAAATGGTATATATGGCTGCTTCCCATAGTGCTTGTATTACTGGCATGTATGACCATGCCTGACTTTGTATTATTCTTAGTTTCTTGTCGATTGATGAGGATCAAATTTAGATATCTATAACACATCTAAACTTTGAGACTCTACCTTCCAACCCTAAACAAAATTCTCTAAATTTAGATAACCTTGAATAGAATAACAATTTGTTTAAAATGTTAAAATTAAATTTCATAAATGCAATCATTATTATGGATTTTCCTTCATAATATTCTTATGATGTCACCTTGTGTACCTAAAATAATTCATGTTTTGATAAGCAACATACTGTTTAAAACATGTAGTATTTTAAGAAGATGAATTATAATTTTATAATTTTCACCAGGGCAATGTTTTTCTACATATAATAAAAGAGAAAATTATAATCATCTTATTTTCTTCTGAGTGTATTTGAGAAATGTTACATCATGACACCTGATGTAAGAGTCTGGGGGAGACGGAGCGAAAGCTTCACAGATATGAGTAACTGCATAAGTAACTGTAATTTGACCAAGAAATAAAAAAAAAAAAAACAACTACTTCCTGTTGAGGTGTGTGCAGCACTCCTGAGCGCTCAGCTTTCTCTTCTAATCTGTGTTATAATTAGCAGTGATTCCTGTGCAGCTCCAGGAAGGCTGACAAAATGTACTCCAAGATAGAAAATGCCCAGGAAGGGAAAACATACAGTCCTTTTATTAGGAATTGGCAGTCAAACATATAAGCATGCAGAATGAATTATTTTTTACTTACTACACTTTCCCCCCAAGTTGCCACTTGTCCTTGTTCAAATGCAAAATTTGGAGACAATTTAATTGACCTGGCCAGTGGGCATAATATACTGATAATAAGGATGTGTACTAACCATTTGCCAGGTTATTGCTTTCATTTTTTTCTAGGACCAACTATAAACAAACTCTCTCTGCCTCTCAAAAATAATGAAATATGAAAGGAGAAAAAGATGGCAGATAGATAACAACTGGCTACAGGAGCTCACTGAGATAGTCAACTTAGAATCCAACATAATACAGAGTGGGGATCCCCAAACAGAAGAAGAATTCTCTCATCCCAAGAAGAAATTAAGGCAACTTGCCTACCATCTGAGGTCCCGCCATGACTGGCTGATGTTGTGACTTGCTGGGGTCCCACCACGACCTGCTGAGTTCCCATTACAACTTGCCGAGGCCCCACTGCAATGACTGGTCGAGGCCCCACTGCGACTGGCCGGGGACCCACCATGACTTGCTGAGCTGTCTGAGGTCCTGCTGCTTCAACTCACTGGAGGCACAGTTACATAGAGTTCAGGGGTCAATGAGCCGAATGGAGAGCTGAGTTGGCAGGGAGCCTATATCAACCTGTGGTGGGTGATGGGGGTGGATCAATTCCATAAATAGGGGGGCTCCAGCAGACAACATTCTGGGATCGGGCAGAACTGGCAAGTACAAGGGGCAGCAGTGACTTCAGTTAACTGTTCCCTGTAGAGATTGGTGGAGTGAGCGAGGCATGGGTCACGTGACCTAACTGAGACCCAATAGGTTACCCAAGGTCAAGTCCCTGCAGCAGTGATGCACACTAACCGCACTGGCCCAGTGGGGCCTTGGAGGTTTGGCTGGTCTGAAGGGAGGTGGCACAAAGTAATACAGTAATGCAGGCCACACCAGCTTGACTGATCTGGAGGGAGGGGCCAGCATATGCTTTCTCTATCTGCAACTCACTAACAGACTGTAGTGTGAAGGGTCACCTAGCCAGCGCACTTCAGAATTGTATCCAACAAAGAAAGAAACTGGGGCCTCCTGGAAGAAGCAAAAAAGATGGGAAGAGGAAGCAACAACAAAAAGTTCCCAGGCCCCAACCCTGAGAACACTGACCTAAGACAGGTAAATACAAAGGAGAGTGAGAACAGCAAACATACAATATCCGACACAGTGCCAGTGGACATAAAGAGATATATTTGAGACCCCATAGATGAGTTCAAAAGTGAGATAATTAGCTAAATAAGGCAAGATATAAGAAGATCAATAAAAGAGATATTAAGCACCCCTCAAGCAGACACAGATGGAAAAAGGGAGGAACTCAAATGCAGGAAAGAACCATTTAGTGAAGAATATATATATATATATATATATATATATATATATATATATTACATGAAGCAGACTCAAAGGCATTACCAGTAAATTAAAAACTCTATGGAAAGATGGCATATCAGCTTGAAAGAAACTAAAGATAGATTATCCAAACTGGAGGACAATTTTGCAATGTGGCAGTATGAAAGGGAAAACATTTTAAAAATAACAAGGAAATAAGCAGTAACAATACAAAGGCTAGAAGAGGACAAAAGGATTTATAACTTGAGAATAAAGAATGTAAATGAATGAGCTGGGATACAAACAAAGGAACTACAAAGGTTATTCACAGAAATAATTAAGGAAAATTTCCCAAACATAGGAAAAGGAAATGATATTCTGATATATGAGGCATACAGAACTCCAACCATGTACAACCAAAGCAGAGCTAAACCCAGGCATATAATAATCAAGATCCCAAAAATTCAATATAAGAACAGAATATTAAAAGCTGTTAGAGACAAGAAACAGATAACCTACAGAGGAAGGCCCATCAGAAAAACAACAGACTTCTTGACACAAACCATCAAGTCAAGAAGAGCCTGGGGTGAAATATTCTAATCCCTGAAAGAAAATAACCTCCAGCCCAGGTGGATATACTCTGCTGAATTATCTCTAGAAATTAATGAAGAAACAAGATGCTTCTAAGACAAAGAGGAACTTGGGAAATTTGCAACCATCAATCCAACTCTACAGAGAATACTCCAGGGCATTCTAGAGAGAGAGAAAAGTACTAGGATTCCAGGAAAACTGGCAGAGAAGCCTCAATGAATGGAGAAGAAAACAGAATAAAGAAGATAAGCAGACAACTGGTGGCAAAAAAAAAAGAGCATAAAAGAAATGAGGAAGAGAAGATTTTATTCAAAACTGATATGATTGATAGCATCAAGTCTGCGAGTATAGGCAACTACACTGAATATGACAAGACTCTACAATACACATTCTGGCTTGATAACTGCCAATTTTTGAAGTTCTATACTATATACAAAGTTGTGTTTTTATTAATACTGTTGTGTACTGATATATTGAATTATAGTATGTCTGATGATATAGCCAATTCTATTGGAGATAACAAGAGACAACATAGGAACCTTGGTAGAACTCTTTGTACAATGGTCTTATATGTTTATTTCATTTCATGTGTTTATAGGAATATGTTTGTTTTGCCTTGCTTTGTTTTGTTTCCCCCTCTAACACCTAAAAGATAGAAATACATGTTAAGACTCATGCATGTGTACAATCTATAAACAGTTTATGAGAACTGATCATATGACACATGATGAAATGAACAGATACTTTGAAGAAAAAAGAGACACTAAAATACCCAGTGCTGATCGTGGGGTGTCGTAAGGTGAAATCCAGCAATAGTGTTATTCTTTGTTAAGAATGATATTAGCCTGCTTGGGTTTATTCAGTCTCAACATAATTGAAGAGATGGATAACTTCATGTATATTTAAGTGTATAGGATTGATAACCATATTTCTAAGTTTTTGATGGATCGTTGAACAGAACTGGTTGTAATCTCACTGGTTGAATTCCCACTTTAT
This sequence comes from Cavia porcellus, assembly GCF_034190915.1. NCBI lineage: Eukaryota > Metazoa > Chordata > Mammalia > Rodentia > Caviidae > Cavia > Cavia porcellus. The sequence continues at coordinate 40,571,255 of NW_026947496.1, read as the reverse complement.
ATGCTCCACTTTAGTATCTTGAATAACTATTTGTAAGAAGACAATCTTTAATCATCAGCTGGTGATTCCTTACTGTTTATTTTTCTTTGAAATTATGTATTATTTCTACCCATCTGTTTTCTTTAATCTTTCTCTAAATTAAATTTAAAAAAAACAGTACAGTACCCAGTGCTGATCATGGATTGTCATGATGTGAAATCCATCAATACTATTATTCTTTGTTCAGAATGATTTTAACCTGCTTTAGTTTGTTTAATCTAAACATAAGTGAAGCTATGGATAACTGCATACATGTGTAAGTGTATAGGATTGACAACCATGTTACTAAGTTTTTGTTGGACAGAATTGTTTACAATCTCACTGTTTGAATTCCCACTTTATATGTTTCATTTTTGTATCTTGAACAACTATTTGTAAAACAACAATATGTAAACATCAACTAGTGATTTTTACTGTGTATTTTTTCTCTGAATGTATGTATTATTTCTACCTATTTTCTGTATTGTTTAGTCTTTCTTTAAATGAAATTTTTAAAAATGAAATATATGTACTTTGTTCCTATATAGCCACCTTGAGATATAGTTGCCAATTTTGGTTTGAATTCAGTATCTCTGGACCAAAGCAAAATGCAAATAAATTATATTTTTAAAAAATTATCTAAAATAAAAATAAGCTGTTTCAAACAGTTATGGAATACATCTTACTGAAAGAGAAAATAACCAACCGGAAAGCAGCCCTTAAATTTTCAGACATTTACTTGAAAGCTGCAATAAGGACATTAATTTGTGGCATTGTATAGTAAGATACACCAGCATCTATTCACTTGTACTCTGTATAATTAAAAAGTTAATTATTTAAAACTGTGTGCCAGCCAGACATAGTAGCACAGAACTGTACTCCCTGCACTTTCTGATACTAAATAAGAAAGATCATAAGTTTCAGCCCTGTCTCAAAATAGTGACTTAGTGAGACCCTATCTCAAAATAAAATAAAAATAAAAAGGACTGAGTACATAGCTCAGAGCAAAGGTCCCGGGTTTAATCGACAGTACTAAATAAATAGATAGATAAACAAACAAATAAATAAATGCATTCCACTTGCCTCTAGCTAACTTTAGATCCAATGTTTTTCTTCTACTTCTAAAATCTCACTCCTTTTACTAACAATACTGCCAGACAGTAAATACTAATCAATTCCAAGAAACCTCTAGTGAGATGTATTTGTATCTATTCAACTTCTGAATTTTTCAGTGCTTAACCCTTTTCTTGAGAATCTGACCTTGATTTTCTTAGCACTATACCAGTTATAATGCTTCTAACAAGGCTGGATAATTCCTTCCCACCTGATTGTTACCGCTTCATCTTTTATCTTTTCTAAGGATGCAGAATGAAAAGAAAGGTTAAACTATATCCTTTGTGCTAGACCAACAAGAATTTGTTTGAAGCCCTACTTCTTGCCCATTCAATACCTTAAAAAAAAATTTGTTAACTTCTTTTGAAATTCAGTTTGCTCAAATATTAAAACAGAATGATAATAGTGACAGATACTTACACATTTATTTTGGGTCACTTTATCCTATTATTTCATAAAAATGAATATTCCTTAGGATTCCAGGCCTTTTTAGATAGATGACAGCTAGCTAGAGAGGTAGATACATTTGTATAAATGAGGGAAAGCAAGATGATTTTTTAGTACAATGCAGAATGATTAAATCAAGCTAATTAACATAGCTATTATGATGCAGGTTGTCAATAGTATTTGAATACACTTCACTGAAATGTGTATATTTTCTTTTACTAACAATTCCAAAATATAAGTGGTACTTAATTTGTATGAGTGTGGTAGTAAATATATCACATATATATGCTGTTTGATCTTTGTTTTTAATTTAGTAATATTGTCTATATGTTACTTAATAGCTTTTCACATATAGATCAAGCACAAAAATAACTGTTATCCCATGTCTTAGTTATTTTTCACTCATTGCTGGGACAAAATACCTGATATCCAAAGTTGGGAAAGGAAACGTTTATTTCTTACAGTTTTTGGAGGTTTTGGTCTATACTGAGTTGGCTCCAAAGACAATGTGGCATAGTGAGGCTGAATTTCATGGGGCTGCAAACAGCAAGGCAGAAACTGGCAAGAGAGAGAGAGAAACACACTTTTTTCCTGCCATCACATTGTATGCTGGCTCCACTCCTAGATGTGTGTAGCACTGAAACCATCAATCCAAGCAGTAGACAATGAACCAATCACAAGTGCACAATGCAAACACATGAGGCCTGGGGGCCACTGAACATAAACCAAAGCATTCCATCCCTGGCCCCCAAGGAATCATGTACAGCTTTTATATAAAAGACATTTAGTCCATATCCAAGAATTGCCAGTCTGTTTCAGCACTGCAGAAAAGTCTAAGTCTCAAGTCTCCTCTAAGAACTATGGCAAACTCTTAAATGTTACCCCCTGTACAAATGAAATGAAACAATGTTAAACATTTATGAAATGCAAAGTCACAAGCTAAACATTACCATTCTAATAGTTACAAACAGGAGAATATAAAGTATTGGAAACAAAGCTAGTCTAACATCCAGCAGTGCAAATATTAAGTCCTAGATTTTTATGCTCAACATTTGAAGGAATCTGTTGCAAGCTCCAAAAGGCTTGGGTGATTTTTACCCCTATGTTACTTATAGGGATATCAGTTCTCCCAGCTTTTTTTCTTAAACTCTTTGTGTTCACTTTTTGCAGCTTTTTCTGGATGATCACGTTTTTGGCTTTTTTAAACTTTTGTGATCTCTATTGCACCTTTGGCTTTACTTTTATATCTTTACATATTGCCCTCTCAGGGGTACACTGCTTGGCCTCCCAGACTCTTTGCAATCTAGATGGAAGCCATCTTATTCTCATAATTTGTGCACTTTTTTGTACCTAAAATCAGCCCCATGTGGATTCCAACAAAGTTTGCTGTCAGCTGGAGCAGTAGCCAGGCTTTTTTTTTTTTTTTTTTTTTTTTTTTTTTCTTGGCTGTACGAGTTGATTGCCTGGATGGGTGGGCTTTGTGAACCTGATTGTGAAGAAAGGCTTTTTTATGTTGCTGTCATTTTGGAATTCCATGTGGTTGCCACCATTTTGGAACCTCATGTGGCCACTGTCACCATTCTGGAGCACAGTGCTGTGAAACTTTTTCCTCTGGGCAAATTATTTCACTTTTGCAGTTTTAAGGCTGCAAAGGGTGGAGACCCACTGCTTCCTGGAATGTCCTGCGGGCTATCTTTTTTATCTCTTTGTTTTTTTTTTTTTTTTTTCAGCAATCAAAGTTCCAGCTCTGTCTTTACAAGCCACAGCTTTACTGGAGTTTTTCTTTTGGCCAAACACACAGCATTGTAAATTATGTTGCTGGGCTCTTTGCTCTTGATTGTAATGTAAAACTAACAGCCCGAGCAATAGCAAACATTTGACTGCCTTGAAATTCCCTTTGCCAGATTAATCAGTCTATTGCCCTTAATCTCAGTCTCATGGAAAGTCTCTTTGCATGAGCAAAATGCACACAAACTTTCTGCCAAGCCATAACACACATCATGGGGAGTTCAACAACCTATGAAGTCCTTCTTCTCAGCAGAAACCTCCCAAGCCTGGTCTTTAGCATCAGGCTTTTTATCAGCCTTTTGGTGTCCTGAGCTCTGAACAGAATCTCCTCTATAGAATAGCCTAAAGCTGCTCCAGATCTATGCATCCAGGTGACATGTCCAAACCTTTTTAAACTCTGCCCACAAGCCATTTTCAAAGCCTCTTGAAAACATGGTCAGGTATAGTCACAGAAAATGACCCCACTCTTGGTACCAAATTCTGTCTTAGTTACTTTGTACTCATCGCTGAGACAAAATACCTGATGCCCAAAGTTGGAAAGGGAAAAGTTTATTTCTTACAGTTTTGGGAGGTTTTGGTCTATACTCAGTTGGCTCCTAGACAGGGTGACATGGAGGGGCCACAGTTCTTGGCAGCTGCAAATAACAAGGCAAAAACCAGCAAGAGATAGAGTCACACCTTTTTCCTGCCATTACATTACATGCTGACTGCACTCCTAGGTGGGTGTAGCACTGAGACCATCAATGCAAGCACTAGACAATAAACCAATCACAAATACACAATGCAAACACATGAGGCCTGAGGTCCACCAACATAAACCAAGGCATACCAGTTATGAAATAAATTATTACTTGGTAGAGCTGTTCATTTCCTAATGAACAACTTAATGAACCGTATCAAATTTACCTTTCAGAATTTCCTGTAAATCTTTTTCTAAAATAAAGAGTTTAAGGGTTTTAGCCCATGTTTGGGGAAACAATCTCCACTGATGGGGTGAAAATCCATGCTTGATACTCCTGCTTTCTCTTGCAGATGCACATGCTTATCTTTCCAGGTAACTCCTTCACCCCAGCAAGGCAACTGCCACCTTCTACTACCATTCTACACAGACAAAGTCCTCTTTCTCTAGCCTCTTAACCAAACATACCCTGGCATCATACAGTCCTAGGTATTCTCTAACTTTTAGCACATACTTTTCCTGTTGCCTTTTATATTAACTTATTACAATGCAATTCCATGAAATATAATCTCCTAAGCATCTTAAAGACTTTATTCTTCCTATGTATGATCTACCTCTAGTAATGGAAGCAAGAACAGAGCCACAAAATGGATTCACTTTTGAAACAGCAGAATCCATATCTTTTAAAATTTTATTTATAAATTTATTAGTATGGGTTTTACAATACATGTTTCAATCCATTGTGTGGGGGTTTGTGCAGGTATGCAGTATGTCTAAAATGTTTTTATGTCTTCTCATCCTCTTTGTCACGCTTGCTTCATCTGTTTGCTCTCTTCTCATTTTCAAAATACCTATCAACTTGCTTTCTATTATCTATCTTTCATTTTTCTCTTTAATTTATTTACATTCTATAATTGTGACACTCTGGCCTCTACAACTTTGATCATTGGGAGAGATACTGAAACTGACATGGCATAGTTTCTAGTAGTAGCTGTAAATATTCAACATAGATCGATAGACATCTACCTCTGTATATTTACCTGTCAATAAAGGAAGGTTCAATTCAGACACTAGATAGAAAAACTGACTTTGTATGTAATGTTAAACAAATAGCAAACTGGTTTCAAAGTATTTTGCTGTTTCTTGAACAATACTGATTGACAATCTTTTTTCTATATAATGAAAAACCTCTATGTCTGACCCCAGAAATTCCCTTCAGTACCAGAAAAAGAATTCTCCTGAAAAAATTAAGAAATGAACACTTTACTCAATGATAATTTATTTAATAATAGATTAGATTTATCAGTATATACAGAGTATTTTGTGCTTCACAATTATAATTAAGGAATATTTCTAAATTAAAAATAAAACAAACAGCATCATCTGTAACATTTTCTAATATATTTGTAAAAATTAAGCACCACTTATATTTTGGGACAGTTAGTTAAATAAATCATATGTGTATTTCAGTGATGCAGATTAATGAAATGTTTTATCATGTGGATTCATGAATATTTTATCAAATATCTGATTTCTGAGAAGTTAACAACAGGGAAGCTATGAATGATTAACAAGGTGCTATTATCAGGACCACAGTGAAAGTCAACGTGGTTGACTGAAGACTGTGGAATGAAATTGAGGAGGTTCAAATCCCTATTCTGTTACCCACTCTTGAACTACTCTTTTTCTTTTTATCATTCTTATAATCTGTAAAAAAGGACAATGAATGCTATCTCATGTTATTTTAGAAAAAGAGTAATATAAACATATATTTAAAGCCAATAACATAAGTGGAATTATGTCTATGCTCTCAGATTTACTAATATCACTACAATTATTGCATAAGGGGCAATTTAAGTAATCCAAAAACTTGATGATAGGCATATGTCACCGAGCAGAAAAGTCATTATTTGAAAGCTGCCATTTATTATGCTATATCTTTTGTTAGTAAGGGAGGGTCTCATGAGTATTTGTTTAAGGGCTAAACAAACTAAATTATGTCCATTTTGACAGCATAAATTTATAACTTGTTTGTGCCTTTTGATGCAATATATACAGAAGTATATGTTTAACACAATCAAAATATCTCAAAATTCAAACTTCAATAGTTTTACCCCTGCAATGACTTTGTTCACTCTGAAACCTTATCATAAGTAATTTGACAAGAGGAAGGCGTTCATTCACAAAAATCCAAGAGCTCTGTATGTTATAAGACTGGTAAAAAACAAAATCATATGATCAAAGAATCATGTTGGTAAAATATTAAGAGAATTTGTGGAAGAGGTAGCTATGTCCAGAACACTACTGGAGTTGTAAGAACTGAAGAATGATTACAATGTGTATAAGAATAAATATGTTGATGGATAAGCACATTGTGTAGTGAGGAACTTAAATATAAGTAGAGAAAGATAAGGTTTATCTAAGATGGTACATGATAAAACTATAAAAGAGGTTGTTGTTTTTAAAGAATTAATACAAGAAGAAAAAGGAGAAGGCAGAGGAGGTGAGTGAGAAGGAGAACAGAAAGAAAAGGAGAAAGGGGAAGAGGACAAGCAGGAAGTGGAAGAGAAGATAGAGACATAAAATTATAAAATATAATTTTACAACTATAAAATCATAAAATATGACAAAATTAATTAAGATACAATACATAGTCATGTAGAAGGGAAAAAGAATCAAGAAACTATGCCTTCCCATGAGCCAAGGGCAGCCATACAGAATTGAAAGAGAATCAAGAAGCTAAACCACAACTTCTGGTGAACCAGCCAGGGTATGGGCTGGGAAACGTGAAGAGCAACACCCACTCCATCCACTCTATAAGCAATGGGGTGGTGGTCTGGGCATCTATTGGAGGATAACCATAAGCATTGTGACAACTGTGGGGGATTTCCTTCTGTCTTGTTTTTGAAATCCAATGTTTTATTCTGTTTCACTGTTTTGTTTTATTCCTATATCTGGTGTCCTGAGCAACTATTTTAAAAATAACAATACGCAATATAACAACAACTGTTAAATTTCTATCATCTTGTTTTGAAAATATATATAGCTGTTGTTCTTGTCATTTTGTTTTTGTTGTTGTGGTTTGGTTTGTTTGCTTCTTGATTTTTCTGGTTTTTTTTCTTTTTTTCTCTTTAAAATAAAATTTAAAATAATACAGTATGTATACCAATTTCTCTAGATGAATGTAATTGTTACATATTGTAAGCATATCTAAATGATGAAAAAGAGAAAGAAATATAATATTGATCCATATCAGAGAAAAATGGCAGTGAATAGATGAAAGGTAGAGGTTTTTCTTTCAAAACAAAAGAAATATCATAGTCTCTTTCAATAGAAATGATTCATGAGTTGTTTTTATTAAAAAAATCAGAATGTAACTGATCTTAGATAAGAGAAGGGAAAATGAATTTGTCTTTCTGAGCAATAGGAATACAAAAAGTTACTAAAAAGTAGACAGTTGAAAGGTGCATTTAGTGTTCAGGGAATCATGAGTTAGTAAAAGCTTTAGGTAGGAAAAGAGATAGTGTAAAATAAAACATATCTAGGAATAAAAATAGATGCTAAATTTCATGAGACCTTGAGAGCCACTTTATGAGAATGCCATGTGATATAATCAAAGTTCTCTTTCTTCAGTTGTCAACTTTATGCATTACAAAGTGCAAAATGTCTCAATGCTGCAGCTTGCCTTTTTGTTCTCTTAAAGGAACCTCTTAGTCCTCGGCATTAAGGCAGTTCAATGTAGTAATTACTTTTTTTGCATACCTTTTAAAAAGTCCTGAAATCTAAATCATAAGCAAGCATAATCTATGATTTTTATAGTTAAACTATTATATTTGTAGTCCAGTTTTGATTGATTTTGTACAGAGTGTGAATTATTATGATTCATTTCTCTAGATAAATCTCAATTTGACCTTTGTCCTCCAAGATATCCATGCTCTACTTTCCACAGTCTGTGAATGTTAGGTAAACTGAGCATTTAGTTGCTACAGTTTTATAATATGTCTTGACAATGGAAAAAAGGCATATTGCAAATATGATATCAACATCATTGTTATTCTAATGCCTTTGTATTTCCATATAAATTTTGAATTGATTATCTAGTTTAAATACCACAATCAAAATCTTATTGGAAATTTTACTGAGATTTAATTACAATATGTGATAAATTTTTACATAACTGATGACTTTTAAAAATGTATTAATCTAAAAAAAAAAAAAAAGAAAGCTACATGCTTCATGTGGGTCAGGAATTTAGCTCAGTGGCATAAGCACTTGCCTGGCAAGTGCAAGGTCATAAGTTTGATCCCTGGCACCAAAAAAGCCATGTATTAATCAACTTCATGCATATATTTTAATATATTCCAAATTTTATGTAACTTTTTAAATTCATATAAATTATATATATCAAGTATTTGTGAAGAGGAAGCATTCATTTTGCTTCACATATATTTGTCTGATACTTAATGCTCTATGCTACTGGAAAATGTTTATGTTACTGATCTTATTTTGTAATTACATCTGGTGATATGTGGAAAATATTATTATAATTTGTGAAAGAATGTTAGCAAATTTACTAGCATTTGTTTTTAGATTCTATTGGGTACCTATAAAATTAACATGTTTTCTTAGCTAAGTTCAATTTTCTCTCTTTTCTCTTATCATTTATGTTTCAATTCTTTCTACTGACAACTTACATTGTAGAAAAAATACGTACTTATTTAATTTTCAATTTCATTAAAAATTTATTTTACTCTAAATTATAATTTTTACTGTAAATTTTGGTGAATATATATGAGATTGAGATTTTTCTATTTCTATTTCTATTTCTATAGTAAAAGAAAAAAAAATGTAGAATTCCAAAACTTTGATTTGAGCTTGTATTAAGATGATCACACATCTTATTTTCATTTTAGAAGACGATTATTTGAATTTTAACACTGTTAAATATTAAATCACCCTTATATTTATGAAATATAACCCATGTAAGTATATATATGTTTCCTTTTTAATATAATATATCTGATATATTGACTTTTTAAAATATTTTTGCAATTTTCAAGGTGCATTATTTTTTGTTGAATTATTTTCAATAGATTTTTGTATCACATTATGCTGAACTTTAACTCCTGCTTTATCAATCTTAAAAACTGGAAAAAATTCACTATTTAATGAGTCTTTTTCTATTTTAAAGAGGGTAACAGAACAAAGCAGATCAGAAGAAAGCAATATAAGTGACACAGATTTCAAAGCAAGTCAACAGGTGATCTATAGCAGCTACCATGTCTCTTTTTTTTTTCTTTTAAATAGTTGTCTATATCTTCACACACAATGAATTCATATGAAACAAAATAGTATAAAACTGATCAAAACAGTAATAAAGGCATTAGAGGCCTCCAAAATTAGAAAATAGGAAAAATCAATAATGGCTACTTTAATGTCTCTTGTTCTCTTCAAAATAGCTGTCCATACCTTCATGTATGTTGAAATTAAACAATACAAAACAGACTAACCTGCTCTGAACAAAGCATAAAGGCATTACTGGACTTCACAGCATGACGATGCGGAATCGGTGACAGATACCAACATGTCTGTTTTTCTTCAAAGTAGCTGTTCATTTCACCACGCATGATATAATCAATTCTCATAAACTGTTTTAGAGAAGTTCTACACATGCATAAGCCTCTGCATGTATTACCTATCCTTACTGTATTAGAATGAAAAACAAAATATTACCTATCCTTACTGTATTAGAGTGAAAAACAAAACAAAACAAGAAAAAACAGATTACTAGAAAAACAAGAAACAAAATAGGCAAATAACAATAGCAAAGAGTCCAAAATGATAACGATAGAGGCCTCTAAAACAAGGTGGTAGGAACATAATTAAGGTTGTTATTTTACATAGTGGTCTTCAAAAGAGTTATTCATCAGACAAAGACTTGTACAATTGTTCCAATACTATGTTATTTTAACTGCTTTGTTCTAAGAACTTACAGATTTTGTAGCAAATCATCTTAGCTATCCTGTGTGTTTATACAAATTTAAATATTTTCTCTTCCTTTTTCTTTTTCCTCCTTTTTCCTGAGGTATTATATTTTTCCCTTTTGAGCAGACTCTTACCCTTTCACTATATTTATTGAGGATTCTGTATCTTATGTGCTCTTACCATTTCTTACACTAGGAAGATAATATGAAATTTACACATGAGAGTTTTATTTATTTCACTTATGAGTATGGTCTCAAATTGCATCAATTTACTTATAAATATCTCAATGTGATCATTCTTTATAGCTGAATAGTACTCCATTGTATAAAAGTACCACATCTTTATTTTATCCATTCCTCAGTTGATAGGCATTTAGGTTTTTTCCAAAATCTGGCTATTATAAATTGTGCTGCTATAAACATGGGTGCACATTACATCACTGTGGTATGATGCTTTCAGTTCTTCTGGAATGTGCCTAGAATTGGGACTTCAAATGGGACTTCCAATTCCAGCATTGTCAGAAACCTCCAGACTGACCTCCACAATGGTTGTGCCAGTCTGCACTCCTAGGAATAGTGCAAAAGAGTTTCTTTTTCCTAGCAAACTCTCCAGCATTTGTTGTTGGTAGTTTTCTTAAACTGACTATTTTCTCTTGAGTAAGATGGAGTTTGGGTGTGGTTTTAAATTGCGTTTCTCTTATAATCAATGATGCTGCACATTTTTTCATGAATTTGTTTGCCATTTACATTTATCTGAAAACTGTGTGTTAAACTCAGATGGTCATTTTTGGATTGGGTCTCTGAATTTTGGGAGTCTCACAATTTAAAAAAATTTTTATGTTCTAGACAGCAGTCCTTTGCCCAAGGGAGTGTTAACTAAGACTTTTTCAAAATTCGTAGATTTCCCTTTTACTCTGCTGGATATTTCTTTCAACATGCCAAAACTTGTTAATAAGATGAGATCGCAGTTATTGGTTCTGGGAAGTATTACCCATGTCATTTGACTTCTGTTCCTGAATTCTCTACCTACCCCTATGTCTTCAATATTTCTACCTACATTGTATTCCAGTAGATTTAGTGCTTCTGTTTTAATATTTAGATCTTTGATCCATTTTTACTTTAGTTTAGTACATAGGGGTAGGCATGGGTCTAATTTTAGTTTTCCACATATGGAGAGGCAGTTTTTTCCAGCACCACTTATTAAAGAGACTATTTTTATTCTAGTGAATGTGTTTGACCCCTTTATCAAAGATAGGGTGACTGAGCACGTTTGTACTTGTAGTCATATCTTCTAATCTATTCCATTGATCTTAAGGTCTGTTTTTATTCCAGTACCATGCTGATTTTATTGCAGTAGCTTTATGGTATAACTTCAAGACAGGGCTTATGATGCCTTCTGTCTTGCCTTTGTTGCTCAGAATTGTCTTTGCTATTTTAGGCCTTTTCTGGTTCCAGATGAATTATTGGAATCATTTCTCTAGGTCTATGATATATATTGGTGGTATTTTGATGGGGAATCCATTAAATCTGTATAACAATTTTGGGAGAATGGCCATTTTCACAATATTTGTTTTTTCTATCCATGGACAAGGAATGTCTTCCCATTTTCTGAGATCCTCTTCAATTTCTTTTTTCAGATTATTATAATTTTCCTTGAATAGGTCTTTTACTTCTTTTGCTAGATTAATTTCTAAGTGTTTCATTTATTTGGATGCTATTGTGAAGGGTGTGGCTTCTCTTATTTCTCTCTCAGTGAGTTTGTTGCTTGTGTGTAGGAATGCTGTTGATTTTTGAGTGTTGACTTTGTATCCAGCTACATTACTGCATTTATTTACTATACCTAGGAGTCTTTCAATGAAGTTTTGGGGGTCTTCCAAGTAGAGTACATGTTATCTGCAAATAATGATAATTTATCTTCTTCTTTTCTTATCCTTACTCCCTTTATTTCTCTCTCTTGTCTAATTGCACCGGTTAATATTTTCAGCACTATACTGAATAGGAGTGCTGATAATGGACATCATTGGTTTTTTTCTGCTTTTAGAGTAAAGTCTTTCAGTTTTTGGCTGTTTAATATGATGCTGGCTGTTGGTTTTACATAGATGGCTTTTATCATATTGAGGTAAGGACCATCTATTCCAATTTTCTGTAGGACTGTTATCATGAATGAGTCTTGATCTTATCAAAAGCTTTTTCTGCATCTACAGAAAGGATCATGTGATTCTTATTTTTGGCTCTATTGAATACAGTACAGTACAGAACTGTACTGTACAGTACATTACATTATTGGTTTGGGTATGTTGAACCATCCCTGAATTCCTGGGATGAATCTCACTTGGTGGTGGTGTATAATTTTCTTGGTGATTTGCTGCATTGTTTCCCAAAATTTTATTGAGAATTTTTGCATCTATGCTCATTAGGGAGATTGGTTTGTAGTTCTCTTTTTTTGGTTGAGTCTGTCTCTGGTTTTGGTGTTAAAGTAATTCTTGTTTCCAGGAATGAGTTAGGGAGTGGTGCTTTCCTTTCAATTTCCTTTTTTTATGCTCATTCATACAGAAAATAATTATTGAAGTGAGTTTTATGTGTTAGACGTTGTTTTAGGGAAATGGAATCAATCAATGAAACCCTAAATATGTGGCAAAAAGTGTGGTTCAAGCGGAGACTAAGAATTATATTAAATTCCTTGTTAAGGGCAAATTTGACATCACTCAGTGTTAGCTAGGATGTTCTGGGCTTCCAAGGAAGTGAGATAGGGAAAGAATGAGGTCCTAGAATTAAAAGGATTTTGGTTATTAAAGGGAAGATCATGATCAGTTTTCATGAAGGTTTTGGCTTTTATTCCAAAAGAATTTCAGATTGATTATTTTTTATCATTTTGCTATTATATACATATATAGTCACTTGAATGATGAATAATCATTGCAAAGAAAGAATACGTGTTTGAATATGTGTTTGCCAGTGCCAGCTGTGAGACATGCAATATAAAGATAGAACCAATATGATTTCTTGATAGACTGGGAATATTTTCAGTATGAGAATAAAAAATACACAGACACACATAAGTCTCTTAGCAAAGTGACTAAGCAGGGTGGAAAAAAGTGAAAATTCAGTAAGAAACAGTGCTATTAGTCTTTGGAGAACAGTGATTATAAAAACATGTTATTCCCAAATTAGTCATTCCTCAGATTTAAAAGACCAAGTTATTCAGTATTTGAATGTTTTCATAAGGATATTTGGCAGCAACAGCTTTTTCCTATTCACACATACCCACATGTACAAAATTTAACAGATTGTGAGCAATAGTTTAGACTGACATTAATGTTCTTTCACTGGCTGTTTAAGTTGAGCATATTTTGTAAAACAACTTTCCTGACATATCAGATAAGAGTAGTCTCTCAGCTTCATTATTTAGAGTTTTTATTTTCTCCAATGAACAAAAAACTTCTTAAATTTCTGGTTCTAAAAGCATAGATGGTACCATTTGCCTTTAAATTGATTGCTTTAATGTCCTAATTTGCTTTGTTCCTCAGTGTTTTTATTAATATGATTTTGAACACTTGTCCCTTCAGCAATGTATTAGATTTTAACTGAATGTTATTTTTAGAATTTTAAAATGATTTGTTCTTCTTTACTCCTGGAGTTATACATTGCTGAAGGAGTTGCTGGCTAGGTGTGATTTTTTATTGCATTTTTATAATATGTCTATCACCACCAGTGACCAGACTTTCCATAAAAATGTATTAATCAATTTGTTCTATATTCATACATTTGAATCAACAATAGTTTGATTATTTTTCCTAAGACCTTTTCATCATATTGCTACAAAATTGGTCTTGGTTTCCTTCAAAGTCAGTTGCAAAGGTTTCATTCTGAGACTGGCTCTCAGTATATCAAAAAATGTGTATCTCCTAGGCTGATCTACTCCTTAGTCTCCTTTATTTCTCTATACTTCTCTATTGCCATGTTTGGTGAAACTTCTTAAAGCATAGCAAGTAAATGCTGACACTTTTAAACTCTGATATATCAACGTGTTTTTATCTTTATATGCTGTATAGCTGAAGGAAGATTTTCTGTTGAAGATTTTGTGTGCGTGTGCGTGTGTGTGTGTGTGTGTGTGTGTGTGTGTGTGTGTGTGTATTTTGAGAAACTGAAGAGATTAGAGCTACTGTTCTCCATAGCTGCTTCAGAGAAGTCTGGTTCTATTTAGATTCATGCCATTTTTAAATTTTATTTGTATTGTACTTTGTACCTGTATATAACAAATGTCAAATCCTTTTTTCAACCCCCTTTCCAACACTCTTTCCCCCTTCTTTCTGTCTCTTAATCCTCTCCATTTGAGAAAGATCTATCTCTGCTCTGCTTTAGATCATCTATCTTTATTTTGCTCTACATTTATCATTTAGTTTTCTCATATAAGAGAAAATATATGATATTTAAGTTCATGTATCATACTTATTTCACATAATTATGGTTTCAAGGTGCATCAACTTTTCTACAGATAACTCAGGTATAACTTTGTGAGAGGACAGCATTCCATTATATGTAAATACCACAAAATCTTTATCGACTCCTCTGTTGGTGGATATATAGGTCACTTCAAATATGTAGTATTATGAATTATGATGTTGTAAACATGGTTATGTATGTATCAATGTAATATAATGGCTGTAACTTTCAGGGCTAGTAGCTGTGTCAAATGGAATTTCTATTTTTAGTTTTTTTCACGACTCTCCATACTAATTTCCACAGTGGTTGTACCAGTTTACATCCCACTAACACTATGATACATATTATTTGAATGGCCAAATCATTGTTATAGAACATATCATCCCACATGTTAAAACTGTGAAATTACCTAAAACATAGCTAAATATCAACATGTGATAATGCTTAGTGAACACAATATGTCAGGGTTAGTGAAGGGACTATATGATTTACTCTTCTCTGCTCCAAGACATCTAGGTTATCACTTACAAAGATTGTGTTGCTGGGGTGTTTCCATGGCTATATACCTGTTATCATAGGTGCATCTGCTCCTCAACAGCAATGTTGGGAGGACACTGTATGCAAGTCTTTTCTAAGAAGTCTAAGTTGCCTCATGATGCAGTAATCCCAAGTAGTTCTCTGGTAGTGCAGAAATTTAAAAAAATAGCAATATATGAAGTAGAAACCAGTTTACCTCCCCTTCATATCCTACTGTGACAGGTTAGAGAATGATATTCCCATCTTTTCTTTATTGGTTATGAAATAAGACACTAAAGGATCCAGGTTCAAGTGTAGGCCCCTTTCTTGATAGAGGTCTATGAAAATTCTTCAGACTTAATTTCTTCCTCTGCTCTGATGTTGCACATTTCTTCTCCCTTTCCAACTTTGAAAACATGCCTCCTTGTTCCTTAGATTGAACAATATCTCTTTAATACTGCGCCCCAGAAACAGCTCCAAGTGTGGCATCTCAGGATCTGGATCAGATCTAGATGTTACTGAGGGTCTTGGAGTTTGAATCACTTGAACCTAAAGACCCATGAAGTAAAAAGACAATTTGCTTCTCACATGTGTGTCAAAATATAATGTTATGTTAGGAATATTATAACCACTAGGATACTTTTTTAATGGTAGAAAATGGGTTGCATGGATTAGAACCATCACTACCTCATAGTGACTCTGAAATCTGCCTGGATGTGGTGCTATTTCCATGATTAAGGCTTGATTCTTCTTGCTCTCTGTAGTGGTTGATTTGAATTTCTAAACTCATGCTTTCATTCTGTAAGTTATCCTTGATTTTGCATAAGAAGAATCTATTGATGCAAGTGAGTAACCTGCTCAACTTGATCACTTAGAATTGCGGATCCAAAGTCAGTTTGCTTTTTTATTGTTTGTTTGTCTTTGTTTGTTGTCATCTCCTTCCACCCTGTAAAAAGTTATTTGATTTTAAGATCAATGCATCAATGCTTAATTCCCTTCATTATACAAAAGTCATACCCACAAATCTCCCCCCAGATTAGCATCTTTACCTTTGACACACAAAAGATCTTTCATGAAACAATACTTTTGGTTTCTTAGAATCTGGATACCATCTGGTATGATTTATCTTAAACCCTTAAAATGTCTTAATGGCTATCTGAGAAGGACTAATATCACCTTGGAAAACTTCCTAAGTTGTCAACAGAAAGTTTATAGTACTGGAGAAGCCATGGTTCAGAGTGTACTTTTCTCAGTCCCATCTTAGCTGATCCTGATGTCTATAATCCTCTGAATTAAAACTCATCAGAGAGTAAACCTCTTGTCACGTGCATAGAGGCAAGTGCATTGCTCACTTGGGCAAAGATGGGGAGACTGGTCCCACTGTTCCCACTGCCTTCAAATTATTTTCACCTTCATTTTAGCAGATACCTGGGGCCCTCAATTCCTGACGCTTTCAGAGTTCTGCCTCATGAACTGCCTATTGGGATCCAATAGGCTCCTGCATCAGCTTTTTTCCCCTCTAAATGTGTTATAATTTGAAATTTTTGAGATCTCCTATCTTTTTCCAGTTCTGTTCATCCTAAAATGGTTTTGTATACCTTAAAGTTCTTTCTCTTCATTTAGTACAGTTTTAGAAAAGAAGTACAACATATTTGAACATTCTATACAACTATTTTAAATTTTTTATTATGGAAAATATGCATAATCTTTAACATTTTAATCACTACAAAGAATACAATTCAGTTGCATTAATTACATTGACAATGAACTCACTAATACCTAAGCTATAATTCAACTATTTCATCCTTTGAACTCAAAAATGTCTAATTTACTTTTCCTATAAGAATTTGTGTATTCTAAATGATTTACATAAATATAGCTGCATGTTATTTTGTGTCTTTTTTGCACTTTTATAATTATTTCCTGTTCCACTTATAATGTGCCAGAAGTTCAATTCTATTATTATTATTATTCAATTGTATGTAAATAAGATATTTTTCCATTCATTTATTTTTTGACATGTGGATCCTTTCTATCTTTTGACTCTTCTGAATAATACTGCAGTAAACACTCATGCACACATAAATTATTTGATTCCTCTTTGGTATTATTTTAGGGGAGTGAAGTTGTTGGACCACACAGAATATTATGTTTCATATTTAAGGAACATCCAAACTTTTCCACAGAAAATACACAATGTTACATAGCCAGAAAAAATAAATATTTCAATAACTATCTATAAATTACAAAGAAAAAGATCATCACAGTTACTTTAAACTTATTTGTTTATCCTAAAGCTTTGTTTAAAAATTCTTCTTTCTAGAAGATATATATTGAGATAACCTTTATTTATAAGGAAACAATGAATTTGGGTCTTAATATTCAGTATTTGTTTTTTATCCATTTTATTTATACCATCATAAACATCATCTAATCAGTTGAGCATACTACATATAGGCAGTTAGTTTTGCTCTAAGTCTCCTTCTCTTAAAATGTGAAAGAGACTTTTACTCTCACTAAAGTTATGAATATTATCTCATCTTTCTTCAAATACATAACAATTTATTTGTTTAACCTTGATTGTTCTCCAAATCACTATATTCCTTTTGCTTTGGTAGGTTATCTATATTTCAGTAAGAGTTGAGAGAAGAATTGAAAGGAATCTCACTTGTTTTTTACTCATCATTACAGAGGTGTATGAATGAGCTTGTCCTTCACTTTGGCATTGTATTTAATTCAATATGCAATGAACACATTCAGCCCTTAACCTTTCTAACTGTAAAACTTAGGAATAAAACAAAACAACAACAACAACAAAAAAAACAGGTTTCTATAAGTTTATAAAGAATTCATAAAGGATCTAGCAGCAACATATGTGAAATATATCTTACTTTTATAATTGTCTCTTTAGATCAAGTTTGCTAAATAACTGCCTGTACATTATGATGTTTTCACATTAACTGTAGAAAAATATCTCATCCATGATTTAGTGTTCTTTTTTCTAGTACAAAAGTATACAGGTAGTAATCCTTTATTGATTCAATTATTTATTAAGTATTTCTCTTTTTTAGTTTAAAAAGCAAAACAGAAAAAAAGGATAAAAATGATATAGAACTTCAAAAATAGGAAATAAATACTAGTTAAAGTATTACATATTGTTACCTTGAAAGTAATTGCTCAGGTTATAAGATCTAGGCTTTAAACAAATGATCAAACAATCAAAGCACAGACTGTTCTTTTTGATGAACTAATAGAGATTCGTGGTAAAGTTATCTATCTTGTATATATACATACACACACACACACACACACACACACACACACACATATATTTACTTTCTTAATTTCCACCACATTTTTAAATAATTTTTTTATTTGAGGAATTTGAGACATAAAATTTTCATGAGTTTCACAAGTTTACATATCGTGTGACAAAACATAAACTTGAGGACTTTATGTTAACTTGAATGCCTGTGTTCATTTCCAATTTATCTCCATTGAAATTTTAAAATCATGTATAAAGAAGATGTTGATTAGAATATTTAACCTAACTGATGATGCTTTAAAAGCTAGGGGTTTCTAAACTTTCTATAACTGTTTGTTTACTTAATCATAGTTCCTCAATTTACAATGTCAGTGTAAGAAAAATATTGAAAATACATATTTACTTTAAAAGTAAAACAGATTAATTGAATGGCTACCAAAAGTCTCATAAAAGGAAAACATTTCATTTTCACATGCTATAACTTACAAATTTTCCTTCTTTGTAAATTGTATTTTATAGAATTTATTGATAATTTATTAATAATAAAATACTAATCATGTTGATGATAGTTCTGGCTCCCAAAGATATCTATAAGGCCACAAGTGTTGAAGCAGATTTAGAAAAATCAATAATCATATTAGATTTTTGTAAAGAGACAGAAAATTTTACCAATTAATTTATTTTTTTCTAATTTTTTTACCAATTAATTTAAAGAATAGTGTTCAAATCTCTATCCTTCCCTTTAATTCAGTAGACCACTACTAAATGAACTTTTTCTCTTTCACAGCCTATTCCCTACCTGTAAAGTTAGAATGCAATGTAAGACTTTGTGGAAATTAAATACTTTAATAACAGGGTTGTAATTAGTATGATGCTTGGCCACACACTTAAAACTCAGCACATGCTGAGAATTTAATTATTGATGAATAGGCAATATGTATTTCTATATTTTTAGTGATATCCTGTTCCATCTGAACAGGCTAGAAAATCCAATAAATTCATCTCCAGAAATTACGCTTTTGCTCCTATCTAATTAAAATATTTTATTAAAAAACATTAAAAATGCTTTCAAAATTTTTGAAATAAATTATTCTCAAGCTACAATTTTATTCCAAGAGATTAAAAACACATTATAGAGCTAATATTTGTATTCAAGACAGTGCTTGACATAAAATTAAGTGGTTTTTAGTGTCTTAAAAATAAACGTTAGTAGTAGCAAAGAAATATGCATTAAAAGTTTGAAAATTACATTCCGTTTATTCATTCCCAGAAACACATGGGGATCACAAAATAGAGGAGTAAAGCTACCAGCTGGGAGATTCACAAGAAAAATGAGGCACATCATAGGATGAGGTGTGATACAGGTGTGAATGCACGGAAGGCAGACGCCAGCAGTACCATTTCCAGTGATGAGACTTGGAAATGACTGGCTGACTTATCATTTCATCTTATTGAAAATGCCTTTTCTGAATTCACTTGAAGTTTTAAGAAATACTGGGAGATACATAAATATGAGACAGAAGGCACAAAATCAATTAAAATTTGTCAGGGAAAATGCGTTGTGACAAAATTATAAATGATTTAATGAAAAATTATTTATGACTAATTGGAAAATGTTGGAAAAGAGGAAATGTGTGTGTAGCTATGGTCTAAAAAGGGCCCATTATTAGATGGTTATAAACATACCCTGAGGAATCAGTATATAGTATGGTAAAGCACAGGCATTACAGGGAACAGCTTATATCCATAATAATATTTTACTTTTTAAAAATTATGTTAATAGATATAATACTTATTTTAAAAATATTTGAAGTATATAAATTTTATGCAGTTTTTATATCTGTAAAATATATTGTTTATATATTAGTATCATTAAATCTCAAAATAGGTGTTTAAAACATCACATAATAGTAAGAAGTTATAACTGTTTTGTAATTGATTTGCTATGAGTCATCTAGCTGGTAATGAAAGTGGGACAAACAGTGACCATTTAAAATTTCAAATGGTTTACTTTATTTATTTATTTATTGGTACTGGGAGTCAACTTCAGGACCTCATGCTCTTCAAGCAGGAGCTTGTATCACTGAGCTGTAACCCTGATCCTCAAATTACTTACTATTATTAATGTGCTAAATGTATTTATCAGTTTCTCCAACACTGGAACACAATATTGGATCCTTGCCATTTAAAGGAAGAGAGGTTTGACATGTAACATCATGAGATTCAGTCCACAGTCTGCTGGTTCCAAAGCAGAAACACATAATGATGCAAACATGCTACTATGAACATGCTTATTTCATGGCAACCTGCAAAGAGAACAGAGGAACACAAAGCCAAAGAGAAAGACCAGAGACCATATATAATGTGCAAGGTCACACTTCCATAACCCACCCAGATATACCTAAAAGTGTAATTTACTAATCCCCTAGAAGGTACACAATCTAAAGAAGATGACACAATGAAGCTTAGCAGTCTCACTAAACAACAATAAATGCATTGGAAAGAAGAAAATAAATAATAGAAAAGATTACAAGTGTATATATACTCATGTATATATTCATATATATATTCAAGATGGGTAACTATGCTAGTAATCCCACTAGTTAATCAAGAAGAAAAGTTTGTGCTTTCATTCTTTGATAATTTATTTCATGCCTGTATCTTGTAATCTGAATGACTACTTTGAAGATAACAATACACAATATATTGACCAGTGTTTATCTTTTTTATTTTGTTTTGATATTGTATATCATAGTTTTTGTTTTCTTAAAATAAAAAATAAGCTATATGTGTATGCCAATATTTGAAATACTTTCTGAATTTTCAACATCTCTACATATAAGAACAATTGTGTAGCATGCGATTCACCTCTTAGAATTCATTGCTATATCTGCACATTTACAGTAATATAAAGTTGGCCGGTCTACTTCCAAAAATGCAAATGTAAAATAAGGTCATATACTTAAGTGCCAAAAAAATTAAAAGTAATATTATTCTATTATTTTATGTATTGTGAGATCAGCTACTTACCTCAAAGGAAACCAGTACTTTTTAGTTATTTTTAATGATTTAATAAAATCAAAAACAATTGTGAAGGCCAGGGGTTTCGCTCAGTAGTTTAAGTGCTGTCTGGCAAGCATAAGATTGTGAGTTCGATCCCTGGTACAAAAAAAAAAAAAAAAAAAAAAAAAAAAAAAAAAATATATATATATATATATATATATATATATATATATATATATATACAGTGATTTTAATTTCTATTCATTTGCTCATTCAGTTACTAAACACTTAGCAAACATTTAAACATCATACTTGTTGAATGTCTTTACCAACAGCACTAACATCTTTTCCAAAATCCTTCAGGGCCCTGAAACGAAAACTAGAATACTCTTGTATTACCTCACCAAATAAAACTTAGGAACTGTGAAGCTGGATACTTACTGAGAGCAGTTCTGCAACATTTAAGTATGCATTTCCTATACTTCTATATGTAAGTATTCCAAAGCTAAGTGGAATAGAATTTCAAAAACCAACCCCTTTTCACAAGTGAGTAAAGACTCTGAACAGATTCCTAAGGTCACCTCTCCAGAAAGTACACCATTCCTGTGCATTTGCATCTCATACTCTTAGAAAGGTTTTTACCATACCAAGATACATAATCATTTTCATAAGTCATTCACATTAATAGTTCACTATTCCGGGCTCTGCTGTATGCATTTTAAGTGCACTGACTCACGTGTCTTCACAGTGATGAGCTAGGGAAAATATTCTACTATCATAAAAGTGAGGTAATTATGACAGACAATGCAGAAAACCCCAAATCAGTTAGCTGGTAGATAACCAGGGAAGATTGGATTAAAAAGTAGGTAGTATAGCTCCAGATCATGTGTCTTAATTTTCTGCTGGAGAAAGGAAGAATTGTTAAATAGGGTTTGAATTGCTTGCAAGTATAGAACACTTATATTAATGTTATTGGACAACAAATTACCACAAAATCTCATCTTACACTAATACATTTGTTCCAACAAATTGTCTGGACATTAGAAGTCCTGTCTCCACTGACTGATTCCTCTTCTCCGGTTCATCCAGTTGTTGATTCTTTGAAGTATTTCCCATGCAGTTTGGGTTTTCTTTATGCTAAATCTTGGAAACAACCCAAATACGCATCAATTATGGAATGGATTTTTTAAATGCCGTATTTTTATGCAATAGAGTATTACTTAGCTACAAAGAAGGATAAGTGAGGCTTTTATGGGTATGAATGAAACTTGAGACCATAATCATAATAGAAATAAATCGGGCTCACATGTATAAATATCATATTGTCCCCTGTGTAAAAATTCAAAGAGTAAATAAGATCCAAAATGTTCAAATTGTGAAAGTGAAAAAGAAAGAAACTGCTCAAAAAGAAAGAAAAACTGGGATGGGGAAAGGAGAAAAGAAATTAGGAAAATGATCCTAGATAGATAGATAGATTGATAGATGATAGATGGTTATACTCCTAATGTCTGTTAGTTCATCAAAAATGATGATTTGTACTTTCATTGTTCAATAATTTTTCCATGCCTATATCTTTTAATGTGAACAACTACATTGAAGATAACAATATGCAATATATTAAACGTTGTTAATCTCCTATTGTTTCAAAATTCTGTAGCACCCTTTTTATTCTTTTTCCATGTCAAAAACTGAAAAAACTTAAAACTTCAAAATTACAACTGCCTCATTATAGATGTGTTAATTTAATTGTGTTCCAAATATTTGACCTGAGGAAAGAATGTATAAATTCACCATGAAGAGGGACAGGAGGTACTAGGAGTTTCCTGGGGATATGTTACTCTCCAGACAAGAAAATGCATCATTTTTAAAAGATTAATGACCTTGTAATTTGAAATGAGAAAAAAAATCACAATCACATAGACTTCCTAAGCGTGAAATAGGCCTGTGGGGAGGGGAAACCATTATGGATTAACATGGATTAACATGCCCTTCTGGTTTACAAAAGCACAATGCCAAATCCAGTTAAAAGAGAGATGAGTGCAATTGTTTTCTATTTGTGATAAGCAAATCTGCTTTTAATCTCATCCGTCAGGGCTGAGATTAAAATAAAAATGACCCAACAGGCTTTGTACAATTTATTTCAATGTAAGAATACTTCTGTTTGGTGTATTTTATTTTCCTGCTGGAAAAAGTCTGTTAATGTCTTTTAACCACACATTCTACACATACCCACACACATATGAACACAAGTAGCAAGATATGAAAATGATTGAAAGGGGAGAGAATGTTTAGAAGATCCCTTGGCTGAGGAAAAGAGGGGATATACATTTCAAAGTGCATTCTATACATTTCAGATGTGTTTCTCACTTCTGAGTGAATGGTTGGATATAGAACTGCCTGCTGGAGAGCAAATTCACTTTCAGCTTATTTCTCTTCTATTCTGAATTTCTATTTACAAGAAGAGCCAGAGCAGTAGGAAGTACTGAAGCATTACTGAAAAGCTGCAGCAATAACTTCCCCGTATCATGGTTTAATACACTGATAAACTGGTTATTGAATTCAGTCTCCATCTGTATGAAGGAGCTTGAAAAGTAAGCACATGAAATCTGGCTTGATTTTAGTGTTACACATACTGAGAAGTGTCTTTTCCCCAACTGAGGGATTAATAGTATAGTACTTGCATCATAATTAAAGCATTCAACCATTGTTTTTCTAAAGTTTAACTTACTAGAAAAGTTATTCAAACAGCATGAGTTCTCATGGGCCACAAAAATAATATCAATACATGTAAGACATTAATTTATACAATAAATCATATTAATAACATTGACATATAGAATCACAGTGCTGACATTTTATACTTCCAAACTGTAGGACATATTATGGAAGATAATACCTATATCTCTTCATAAAGGTTTAGAGAAAGCCCACAAACATACAAGCATCACCACCATGATTTATCTGGTTTGTAAGATAAATTGTATTTTATATCAATATATTAAAAAAAGCATCGTTTTTAGTTCTGAGTGCAGTCTGAAAGGACCTCCATTCCTCAAAACTTGTAGGTTTTAATTTTAACTAATTCAGAAACATATAAGTCAGTTTGAAGTTCCTAAGATTGGAATTACTGTGCCAAGTCACTTTTCTGCAAGTATACTACTTTTCCCTCAGAAACCCATTCTTTTTTCCGATGAAATCATAGGGTAGAAGGACACTTGTGTTTAGTCTTACCAAGTTCTGGGCCTGAATTTCTCATTGCTTCTTTTAAACAAAAAAAAATGGTATCAAAAATTAAAAATCAAATATTTGAGGTTCAAATTTGAAGAACCTTTTTTATCCTCTCTCCTGAGAACTTTAATATTCAACTCTGATTCTCAAAAAATGAAAATTTACCTTCCTATATTTTATTTTGTTCTGCTGTGGATTTCCTCCTTACCAATTAGGACAGAAAAATGATCAGGCTGAAAAAGTCACATGAAATTACAAAAATTAATGCAAATGCGTCAGTTAATTCAACTATTACCCACTCGCAAATTTTACTTAAAGTTGCCGCTTAAAAAGCCTAAATTAGGGAATAACTAAGTGAATTATGATGAAAACTAAAACAGAAGCACTTCTCATAAACTTTCTTTAGAAGATTACTTTCTAAGTTCAGAAATGCTCATTACTCAAGAAAAACTAGCAAGCAGTGGCCATGTGAGGGCAGGAAGAGAAACAAGAAGCCAATTTACCCTTCCTGTGAGCTAGCTGGGCACATATCCTGGGAGACAAGAAAAGCCTCCCACCCAAGCAGCGGGCTGATTTGTAGAATCACAGACTGAGTTGATAGCACAACTTTATTTTTGTATTGTTTGACTGACTTTGTAGGCCTAAAACTGGTAGTCTGAGAATCCATTAAGAGGATTATATGCAATATAGCGATTATGGGGATTTTCTTCTGTCTTGTTTTTGAAATGCAATATTTTTCCCATTGCTGTTTTGTTTTGTTTCCTCCAACGCTCTTTTTTGATTGGTTTTATTAATGTTTTGTTTTGTTTGATTTATTATGTCTGATAATATAGGCATCAATTTTGAAGATAAGAGGCATTATGGTGACCATTGTTGATTATCCTGCTTTGAAGTCCTGTATCTCTTTCACTGTTTTGCTTTGATTGGCTTCATTCTGTTTTATTTTATTATCTTTAAAGTAAAATTTAAATAACAACTAGAGAAACAACCATAAAACTGAGTGGTTGAATATGTTGTAATAGTTGAAGAAAGTAAACTAATATGGAGTGTACTTATAGCTGTGTTTTGTTATGATGATTATATGAGATTCTTTCTTTAAATGTTTCTGTAGTTCCCAAGTTAAACACTGAGTTGTAATATATAACAAACATGCCTGCTTCATTGTGTTCTGTAGATATCTAGTATTGCCTTCTTCCAGGCCACTGAAAAATCATCTTAGTTGACATATAAGATTTGCAGCTGAGTAGAAAATCAATTATATTCTTCTCCATGATACTTTTCCACCAAATGTGTATATGTAAATTTTGTAAAAATTGTAAGAAAGTGAAATACACTGGGAAGTCAAGAGATAAGGTTTTCACAATGATATAAAAGTGAGATCATATTTTGGCGGACTTATTTTAGACACAAGTTTTTGTTTTTCAGCTAAACACTTCTGCACATCGTCAGTTCTATATTTAGTTTACCATGTAATTATAAAATGTATTTCATTACAAAAGTATTCACTGTGATTTTCCATGCTTTCTAACATGGTACATTTTAAATTGCATCTCCCCAATGGTACTTTTTTCCTTTGCTTTATCCAGATTTAGGCTTATTATTAAGTAGAACGAAATAGCATATCTTTCTATGGCATATTTTACTGGAAATAACCTTAGTATTATGTGCATTTATAATTTTAAATTAACCCCCAAGGTAAATGAAAATATTGCTAATATGGAAGATCAGTCACAGCCAAAGACCACCAATTAAATAATTCACCTCTTTGTCTCCAAAATTTCAAATCTCAGTAGCTATGAAAGTGATTGCCATCAGCTAGCAATAAGTAAGATATGGTCTAAGTATAATGAGGAAAGTATTATTGTTTCCATAATAAAGGGATCTATCTAATAAATGCATATAGAGTGAAAAATGGGAATATCATTCTGGTTCAAGTTTTTGGTCCTAAATTGCAATGAAAGAAATCATCATTTAAGTACTGAATTTTGGTTTTATGAGTCTTAAGTAAATCTCCCTGATAGCTCACTTAATTTTAATGGAGCAGTGAGTACATAAGGATGATCAGGTCTCCAAAATTGTGGTTAAGATCTACTTCATTAGCTCCACAGGAAATCACTGCCACCTGAAAACGAGAATGAAGAACTTAAGGAATATCACTTTCAATTCTTTAAAGAAAACAGTTAAAAAAAATTAAACCAGGCATAGCAGCACACATTTGTAATCCAAGCAGTCTCACAGACTGAAGCATTATGCCCAGTCTGGGAAATTCAGTGACTTAGCAGGAAACTATTTAAAAAATAAATTTAAAAAGCTTGAGATGTAACTCAATCTTAAAGACCCAGGTTCAATTTCCAATACTGTGACAAAATTTCTATAATATAAAAATACATTTACTTCTGAATATCATAAATTATTTCTCAAATGCAGTTTGATATGCATGTGTGTATGAATATATATGAAGCTTTTTTTGGCAATGTTGGGATCCAGTGCCTCACATGTATCAGGTGATAGTCTTCAGTATTATGTACAGTACTATGTTTTAATTGTTCCTTTGATTTTCAAGAAGATTATATTTTATGTAGAAATGTAGATATAAGAGATACAGTTAAGTGAAAGAGTTGCTGGCCCAGACTGGATACTTTAACCAGGAGAAGCCTCAGCCAAATAAGGGCTCCTGCCTCCCCCGCCCCTATAGATTTATCTGTAACCCTATACCCCTGTCCCTAAGAACCTGTCCCTGGCGCCAAACGTGTGCCAATGAAATACCTGTGCATCTCTAATGGCCTTAGGGCACTGCCCTAAGCTTAGGCTATTTATATTCCCCCACGTCACGTGTCCAAGAGAGAGATTGCCAGATTCCAGCGGCCAGTGCGCCAGTCTTCTCTCCCCGTGTTCCCGGAATAAAGGCCTCTTTTGTCTTATACTCCTCAACTTTTGGAAGCATCTTTTATCCTCTGAAGATAATCCTATCATTAAGGAAATGTTGCTTAATTAATGATCTAAATAAAGGATATTAGAGTTTTACAGAATTAGGCTCTGTCTTTACCTCCTTTAGCCAAGATCTCTGGAGTAGAATACAAACGCATGTGAATGAAGATGGATTAATTTGACTAAGTGTTTCATTGATTGGTTAAAAGAAATTAGGAAGGGTATGGGAAGATGAGCAGAGAAGGACAGGCATCCTAAGAAAGAAACACTCAGAGATAATCTCTTCCACAAACGATCAACATTACCCTGATCTTGCATGACATTCTGGGTATAAATTATGCCTCAGAGTTTGTCTTAATAAAAGTTAAAATACCTCATCTTCTATGATTCTGTTTCAGTCCTGGGCTAAGGGCTACCTGGGAATTTGGAGGCACACTCATGTATTGTGCAGATGGAGGGACTCAAGGCAAATGGGAGAGGTCAATGAAAAGCTAGATCTACAGAGACTCAAAAGAACTGAATAAGAAAATAGGTTGTAGAGGAATTGGACCGAGGATGTACAAATTTGCTTGCCAGTGACCCACAATAATTGAACAAAGAAATGGAACGTGGAAAAACAAAACACAGATCTACAGTTATTTTAGCCCTTGGTTCAGTCAGAACTTTTTTTTATTACTTTTAAATAACAAGGGCATAAACAAAAAAATTGATAAAAGTGTGTCAAATTCTTTAATAGCATTCATCACGTGAGGGATCCAGATGAGCTTGCTATACAAATCCAGAGACTATATTAATATTGTTTTATATATGTGTGTATGTGTATGCTATTTTCTTTCTTCCTATTCTTTTTTCCATGCTAATTATATTAAATCCATTATTTATTTGGTATCAATGCTTCATAACAATCAAAATTTAAAGCAGATAAATGTTGAGATTACAAACAAATGCAGAAATATTAAGAACGTATTGCTGCATAATCCTTTTAAATTACAAAAGCTCTTGTGAAACAAAAATTAATATGAAGAAAACCCAGGGCTTTTTTTGTTTATGAAGCTTTGCTTTTCATATAAAACCTAAGAAACTAATTTGACATTAATTGATCTATCAATTTTAGTTGTGAAAACTAAGAGGCCACAGCATGACTAGAATGACACCTGTCTGGTTTTATTTCACTGAATTACAACCTCGAACTCAAATGAGTATTTATTCAGCTGGATTCATAACACAATGAGAATTGCTCACCTGTTATCTCCCTTATAGATTTGATCCATCATAGTTTACATAATATAATGAGATGGTGTGACACTGTACCAGCTCTGCATGGATTTTCTCCCAAGTGTGATTAAAGAAGTGATTGCCTGCCAAATGGGATGGCTTCTTACTGAGCCAGCTAATACTGGGAGATGTGTTAAATTATTATTATCTGTTGCTATCACCTTTTCTCAGGAAGTAGAAAGGACTTTGGGGATTATTCATGGTACTATTTTAATAACACTCCTATAGCTCTGCTGATGTATGGTCATTAAAATTTTTATAGGTAGTGATTAAAGTGGAAGTGGATTTTTGGAATAGATATGAGACTTATAAAATGCTCTCTTTTCTTAAAAGATACTTTGAAAACCTTTTTTAAAATAATAATTTGACCCACAGGACATAGAAAACTCAGCCAAGCCTTCATCTATAAAGCCAACAAAAGGAATGATAAAATAAGAAAGCAAGTGAAA
This sequence comes from Cavia porcellus, assembly GCF_034190915.1. Taxonomy (NCBI): domain Eukaryota; kingdom Metazoa; phylum Chordata; class Mammalia; order Rodentia; family Caviidae; genus Cavia; species Cavia porcellus. Next base: position 40,542,119 of record NW_026947496.1, on the reverse strand, counting down.
AGTTCAGTGAGGCTCTGGTATCCTTGGGAATATATCAGCATTGTATGAGAAAATGGAAGTGTCAAAAGGAGTATATAGAATCAGGGAAAATATGGAACACTAGATCTAATAAATATGTAAATAAACACTGAATTGGATTGAAAAAATTCAACTGCATAGTAATAGTAACATTTCATAATTTAAGAAAAGGATTTAATTAGCTGACCTTTAGAAACTCCAAAGTAGGCCTTGGGTAGAGATAGCAACTTTGCTAATCTTTGCTTAAAAGATCATGGACAGCTTATTCTATGTTTCTGTATCTAAGTAGTGATGAAATAGGAGGGAATATATTGCTTTATTTTGAATTATCCTTGAATCCTAATTCTGTTGACATTCTTATCTCCAAGCTATAATCTCAGCAAGTTATTGAGCTTGGTCCTTCCATTTTTCTATTTATAAAATAAGAAAAACGATAATGTGAACGTTATGTGCTTGTTTTAAACATTGAATGAATCAAATATTTGACACTTAGGAAATACAGTTTAAAATAGTAAATGATGTTAAAAAATGACCTAATAATGTTCTTAGTTATGATAGACAAAATTAAATTATACATATAAAAATAAAATATTTGAATGGACTATGAAGTCTAAGAGAATTCTGATATTTTTGACAATAAGTTGTCAATAGAAGTCACATAGAAAATTTTCTGGAAATATTAAATTATGAAAAAATAGTTCACATTATTCTAAATGGTGAATTAATTAGTCACTAAATCTACCACTTTCCTTGACATAAGCTGTCCCTGTATTCCGCAACCAAAATCAAGATCTATTCTGAAATCCACTCATCTTATTATGGTGCTCATTGAGAAATGTATTGTGGCCCTCTTCAAAGGCAGAAACAGGAACAGATTATTGGGAGCATCACCATATTTGTATAGTCTACTTAGCTAGCTTCTCATTATACTGTAACACAAAACTTGATATAAAGTGGTTTATTAGAAAAATTTCAATAATCTAAATATTTTCATATATAAAATAAACCACATCATTTAGAGTACACAAGCATGCATTTCTTTTCAGATAAAACTGATTAAATTTGGACAAATGTTTCTTATCTCTGGTAAGCTATATAAAGGACATTTAAAAGTGCTCATTTCTAATGTTTGAAGCAATTTTAATGTTTTCTATAACTCCAAAACTGATAAAATTAATTCCTCAGTGAATCACTCATGGAACGCATATGTTTAACACAATGCAGTTGATCAGGAGTCCATCTTTCCAACCTCTCAAGAGTACACATATCTTTGGATGTTATTGACGTGGATGTCTTTATAGAGTTGCCATTAAAAAGATATTTAGTTATGAATTTATAAAAATCAACACTGAAAAATGCAAGTAAGTGACCAATAGTTAAAACAAGTGGGAATCTCACTAGATACTAAACAGACAGAATATATTAGTGAATTAACTCCTCTCTTACATTTCAGGAGGATTGTGCACATTAGCCACGCAAAAACTTTGTACATATTCCAGAGAGGAAGCTGGGAATAATGATTTAGAGATCAGGGGACAATGAGCTTTGAGAGAAAATAATCTTATGAAGTTAAAAGACTGGCTTCTGCTTGATCTCCTTAGGATATATTTAATCCCAAAGGAAGAGTAACAGATTGCTGCCAGAAAACTACTTGGGATAATATGAAAAATTATAAAACAGAAATATGACATTATATAAGATAACAATTAGAATTAAAGATTCTTACATTATTATATTTCCCTAATTCAGAAATTCATATACATATGGCTAGATATAATGGCAATTACTGTGTAGCCAAACTTTCTTACTTATGTTAGTAAAAACTTTGGTCATTCCCAGATAAAACAAAATATATCTATATTTATATGTAATTTTTTTGAAACTAAAACATGACCAGATAGCTTATACTTGCACTTTCTCCTTATTCTCTCTTTATTAGAGGACATTTTACAGCTATTTCTTTCATATGTTTATAGATACAATTTTTTTCCAAAACACATATTCATAACAAATATATGTTCATTCCCGACTATCTATCTTTCCCTGTTTTCTTCTTTATTTCCCTATACATTTTTAAATTTTTTTCAAAATAGTCAAGATTTTGCCTTCAAGACTCTAAGGATTTTGATTACTAACATACATATATAGTATCTTACTGATATACTCATTTTCTGGCATGTTCCTTTCTGTAGAGTATTTATTACTTCTCCCAGTCTTTTCAATTTTACTTAATCAGTTTCATTTGTTAGTACTCATGTTATAACAAATATCATTAAAACAAACAGACAGTTATAAGTATGAGCTGTCTATCCTCCTCACCATTATATGTAGGCAGGAAAAAATAAACCCACAAATTGCCCTTTTCTTACCTTTCATTCCAATCTCTCAGGCATCTGCTTCTAAATATAAGACAACACAATGGAATGAAACATAAAACATTTTAAAATATTTGGAAATAAAATTCAAAGAGATGCAATTCGATTTTCATTCTCTTTCTCATTTCCAATCCCCTGTTTGTTCTTTCAGAAATTTTCAATTCATCTTGGTTCACTTAAATGTAACATTTCTATGTGCTCATAGCACAATCCATCAGAAGCCTCTCACCATCACCTGACTCTGACTATAGTGAGATCCACTTAAGCTCTTCTGTACTCCGTCTGGGGAACTCCTAGCATCTTTTCCAAGGATCTGTTAGAACTCAGCTTTTATGAATCCCAGTAACACAATAAGAGAATGTGTTGCCAGCCAGAATAGCAGCACCCTATATTGGATCTATACTCTGCCATAATTTATCACTAAACTTGCGCAAATTCTACCAAGAGCAGTAAAACTGAGCACTTTCTCCTATATACTACTCAAATTTAATTCTAAACTTGTATGGCAGTTGACATCAGGGAGTCACACCTTGCTTCATGTCCTTACTAAGTTCACTTAACACCTCTTCTGTGCACACAGTCTAGACATTTGGCCACATTGATGATCCAAATGTCTATTTTCCTACTGTGTCTAAGAAACTCTCCCTGAAATTTTTCATTCTTCTTTGTATCCAGAGTCTCCAACAGACATTTACACTTTTAGTAACACCAGCTTCTGACTTTGATCACTGCTCTGATTTTAACGGATATTTATTTAGTTGTGCTACATACAGGAATGTGATTGCATGAGATATTGTTCTTAGACTATTCACTCTCCCCTATTACTCGAATTGGAAGTCTTTGGTAACTTTTTTAAAACCAATACAGCAGAAGAACATCGGTTTATCATGTTGTATCTTATTGGATTTTATTATATGTGATAGTATAAAATTTTTTATAGACAAGGAGATAATATAGAAACCGTTGTTTGTTTTGTTAGTTGGTTCTAAATACCCTGTAATACTTTCATTCTCTTGAATGATTTTACATTGTCTTGATATGTTTGCTGCTATAGTATACAAAGTTATACTCAAATATTTCAAGGAAAGAGACACTATGGTAGCTACTGTTATGTTGAGTTATCTTGTGGTGAAACACTATGCTGCTTAAATTGTTCTGTTCTGACCTTTGTTATTACATTTTTATGTCCTCTTTTATCTTAATCTCCTTTCTAATAATTTTTTTAAATTAAAATACAGCAGTTTCATTAAATTGAGTTTTATTTTCTCTTCTGTTTTACACTCCACTGTACTATTCGGCATCAGACTATAAATGTCCTTTCATTCCCTATCAAAAGTAAGAATGAACTACATATCTATTGTTTGGGATTACCACATCTGTAACTAAAGCTAGAAACCCAAATCGCAGACATTAATTTTCATAAAGATAGTAGCTTTCTAGTTCTTTCACATTTTTCACCAACACTGTTTGACCTCACTTCTTTATGATATGCACTTCTTCAGCAGCTTTTGAATTCCAGCAACTCAGTCCTCTCAACTGCTCAAATTTGTTGTTCTAAAACTTATTTGTAATAACTCACCAGAACATAAAGTTCATTGCTCAAAATTATGATTATTACTTGATGTTTCTTTCAGAAGAATGGATGATAAAAATCCAGTAAATGTATGTTAACTATCTATTTTATATCCATTGCTGTAATACTTGTTCTGAATACTGAAAAATAATTCCAGGGCAAATTTTGCCCTTTAAGAGCTAATGAATGTAACATCTTACTATGTATCATTTGTATTCAGTTCTTGATAGAACCACACTTGAAATTTATAATTTTTAATGATGGTCATTAAAATGATTAAGATAATATGAGTACAAAAATAGTTTCTAGGATAAAATTCCTCATATTAGATAGGCTTACGGAATTTTGCTCAAGGAATGTGTTTTTTTATTTCCCTCAGTCTTTCTGTTCTCATTGTATTTTGCTAGAGAAAGACATGATTTGAAGATACTTCATATGGTTTCTATACATGGCATTTGGTGTTAAACAACACAAATTCTATTGATCTTGGTGCAATTAACAGTGAATACATAATGCAAATTTGATGTTACAATGTTCATTAGGTTCTGCCAAAAATTGTAAAGTCAAAAACAGACCAAAAATTTTACATGCCAACAAAGTCCATTACCATGTAACAGCTTGAGTCTCTGAGTCATGAGACTGTTGGGAAGGAACAAACAGGTTTCATGAGATTGCCTATTTAGCAACACTGGAAATCTTTACCACCACTGAATATTTTTAGCAATGGTAGAAATATGTACCAATTAAAAAGCTGAATTTGTTTCCTTTAAAGAACTAACTAAAAAATAATGGATTGATCAGAATATCAGAAATAGTTTAACATCCTAGATATTTCCTGAGTTTTAGAAAGTCATAATAAAGACTGCCAATTTAAACTGAATATTTTTCAACACAAGTAAAGGAAACAAAAAATGCATAATAAAATATCATGTAAAAAGTTTTGAGAAAAATATAGTAAATTATATCAATATACATGAAGATATCTTATCAGCATGCTACAGGTTTTGCAATTTTGCAATCATTTAGTTTTCTGTGATATCTTGTTTCTGAAGCATCAGAAAGATCACAGGCATTCCACATCCATGCAGCACTGAGGGGCTCTTTGTTTACATACTGGAGAAGTATTCCAGTGCTTTTCTTGTCTTCCTGAATAGCATGTTACTCCAGCTAACTGACTCATCAAGGTTAGCCATTCTTCTTGCCAACTTTAAAAATTGCATTCTTAGAGCAATTGCACAACCATGTCAGACAATGTGAAAGATTTAATTAACTAAGTGTCAGAGTCCATAGCTATTACAAATGACATAAAGGAAAAATTCAGGATAGGACATAACCTTGAGATACTTATTATTGTTGTTAAATGTTTTTAAAGGACTGCTCACTGAATACAGTATTTCTGATTCCAAGAGTATTTAGGAAAACTATGAATATATCTATAAATAAAAAATAACTTCAACTGTCCTATAATTACAGAATACTGAGTCAATATAAAAGATTTTAGAAAGTGGAACAATTTGAAGGTTTTTTTTTCTTTGATTCTGTTTTCTCTGAAAAGTAAAGTCTTGCTTTTAGCGAATCAGAAAGACCTCTGGATCATCTGCTGAGTGACAAATAGCACATATAGAGATGACCCAGACTGAGTTCATCAGTCTTGAAATAGTACAATCCTCTTTATTTCCTAAATCAACGTGACCATATAAAATAAGATTGCTATGTGAGCCTGGAGAATATAAATATTTGCAATACCTTCCTTACTTACCAAGTTTGCCGTGTTGTTGGTACTAAATATCTCCATTTGTTGCCATCCTTGTTTGTTTGTTTTGTTTCTTGGTCACCTCACCTCTTCTAAACAGTGGTTTCTAGGAAATCACTCATTTCACAAAGCACAGGTTTCACCTCTATCTGTCTCTTCAAGTTCTAAAAATATTTGTTGGTGGGTATAAACATTCCTTTCTTGACTCTGATTTTATTGAATTACACCAAGTACTTTACACTTGATCATGGCTCTCAATATGTGTGATCTCTTCCTGGTCATCTAAATTCTGTTACTGCCTTCAGTAGTGTGGAATAATAATATCTATACCTGGAACATGGGTTTTCATATTATTCAGTTTCAATATCTTTCCTTATTTATGAAATAAGTATTACAATACAACACTAGCCACATTTCCAGAATACAAGTATTATTCAAACCTGTTTCTACTCAAATAATATGTTATAAACTCCAACGTAAAAATCAAATTATCACCGCCATTTTATCATCACTTTTATTTATATTTTTATTGTGCTTGCCACAACAGTATAATAAACACAGTTTTTTTGAATAATTTAGATTGTTCCTTTTTATGAACTAACAGATTAGAATAGTTATCTATCATACATGCATATACATACATAAAGTTGTATATGCAGACCTACATACATATCTTGGGTATGTAGCTATGTCTGTAGCTAAACAACTACTTCTAAAACAACAATCTGCAGTATATTAACTAGTGTTAGTTTCTTATTATTCCTTTGAAATTCAGTATCATTTCTATCCTTTTATCTGTTTTGCTTTTTAAAAATAAACCAATCACAATAAATAAAAAAATGTATAGAGAAAATATACACTGCTTCAATATATCTAGAGAATCCAAATTATTACCCTTTGAAGTTGGGAAAAAATAATTCAGGAATTTGTTGACTATTAAATGTATAATTATTGTTTCAATTTCCCCTTTGCATTAATTTATTAATTCTTCACCAACTAAGACACCTGGAAATCTTGAAACAGAATAATTTCTATCTGCTATATTGTAAAATTTTTTGTCAATAGAAAAATGTTTAACACTTTTATAGTATCGATGCAGGAAATATGAGTGTATGCTTGTTGAATTCTCATGAAAAGCTCACTAATTTATTTAGTAGCAGTCTCATTACAGAAAAAGAATGAAAGAAGGGGGTTGGCTAACTTATTAAAAGTCATTCTTTTAGTAAACAGCTGAACCGTCATTCTAGTTTCATCCACTTGACTTCAGAGATGTGCTATTTTCTTTACAATATGCCACTCCTCTTACAAATTTGAAGGTAGTCATGTATTTTAACAAAGGAATAGATGTACAGCACAATGAATAGAAATCAACATTCTATGTAGCATCACTGCCTTTATCATAAACATAACCAAGTACTTTGTCAAAATTTCTGAATTAAATAATCTGTAAATGTTAAGAAATAATCACAATAGCCAGCTTGGGGGAAAAAAAAGTATTTCTTCTTTCATGTTGAAAATCAATGTACTATATAATTCAGTCTGTACTGGTACTTAAGGACTAACATTTACCAAATAATTTAATTAAAATGAAAGCAAATAATACTAAATTGCTTGGATTTCCATACATCAGAAAGAAAAACTGTCTAATTGCACAAATATCTACTATTTAATGTTGACTAAAAATCAAGATTGTTGAGTTAAATGTCAGTCTTTTATAAAAGCTTTTGTTTTTAAACAACTATATTTTATATTTAATAACACAAATAAAACTATTAAAGCAAAATAAGCTTTATGGACATGTGTGCATACAGAACATGGTTTAGTGAAACATTATTTTCTTTACTAGTAGGAAGTGAATCTTGTTTATATACATTGCAACACCTGGGAGCTTTCATTCTATGTCCTCAATTAGTTTTACTGGAAAAACTGAAGAAAGTTCTACTGAAAAAACAATTTTACTTATCTAATATAGAATATTCCAAAATAAACATTCTAAGGAGTTGTTTTAAAAGTATTGATACTATACAGCATCTTAATTAAAAAAAAAGAAAAAAGCCATGTTCATATATTCCATAGGTCAGAAAAAGAGAGCACCCTCCAATGTAGTGGCTCCTTGGATTTCAGCACTGATTCCCACCCAGAAAGCTCTGTAAACCTACTGACGATTCTTATCATGGGTAGAAGCTATAAATGCTAGGTTCTAATAGCCCCAAAAAGCTCCAAAAAGAATAATCAGAGACTAGCATCAAGTGATGAAGATGAGCCGTTTAACAGAGATTGTCAGAGCTGACCAGTGATGACTGGAAGTGACCAGTGACAACTATCAGCAACCATTTCTGTCAGTGAAGTTACTAGAAAAGCCTTCCAGAGAAGCAGTATAAGCTGCTCGCAGAGAGAACTCCAGAAAGCTTCTAAAGATGTCTATGAGTCTCAGCTGTTGAGAAGTTTATAGGGTCTCTATGAGCTGCTGAGAGCTGTGTTCCTAAAAGTCAAGGGCAACTGCACTCAGGGCACAGAACTGTAACATTAAGGGCTAAAAGCCCTTGATACTCAAAAGTCCATAGCTGTAAATGAAACTGAAATTTGCTAATTGATAATTTTGATCTTCACTGAGGAAATCTCAGCTGATTGACAAGAATAGTAGTGGATCCCACAATGATGGTTTCATAATGAAGAGAATTTGAAGGACATGACAATCATTACAGTTCCTGTGATATTTATCATAAGCTACAAACTCATAAAAACCTGTTTTAAGGCTTAGGCTAAACAGGTGCTTTTATATATCACACTGAAGTGTCTCTTCAGGTTCCCTCAGAAATGGAACATTAAAAATTTTCAGGCATATGTATTGGTAAGGGAATCTAGGACATATTACTTGAGAAACACACACAAAAAAGGGAAATCTTCAATGCAGGGTACATTCTTGAATTCATAACCCGTGTGGGCACATGGAATTCAGTGCAAACTGGAAAAACATGAAGTGAATCTGTACTATATTGTTTAGATTTACCTATATAGAACATAGGAGGAAGAGAGAGAGAGAGAGAGAGAGAGAGAGAGAGAGAGAGAGAGAGATTTGCTAATTCTCAAAGGATTCTGACTGCTCTGCCAGTGAAAATCAGGACAGTACACTATGCTATAACTCTGTAAGAAGAGCTGTGAAGGCCAGGGACATGATGAGCACATTTAGTGCCTGCTATAATTTTTAATCCCTTGAGTAACAAGCCCTTAACTAACTGGAATCTTTATACAAAGCTTTAGTTTCAGGTGCAAGGTAGTCTTGAGGAAGGCTGCAAGAAGTGAGCAAAGCCACAGATTGCTAGGAATCCTGGACACAAAGCTATAGGATTTAAAATTTACCCAGCAGAATTTTTTTTCTTGCTTTCTTCCCATTGCTTTCTATTCCATTCTTTGTACCTTTTGCAATGGAACTGTCCATCTTGTGCCACTGTGTGTTGTGTTTAACTTTATTTTCATTTGTACAAGGGCTTGCAGCTAAGATTTTGTCTTAAATCACAGATATTACACTTTTCAGAAACGCTGAAACTGGTAGTACTTTGGCAACTCTTGGAGATGGACCATGTACAAACAGATGTATGTGAGTCTCTTAATGGAGAATGGGAGAATATTATGGCTTTCATTTAAATTTCCCCTCGCCCAAAACCTCAAGCAATCACTGGTGGGGCTTTTTAGAGGTTGCTCAATCTAGAATGTGTGATGCTAGGATCAAGGGTGTTTGATTACTAGGTTATCCCACTAACTTGTTCATCATAGTTCTGTGTGTGATTAGGGGTTCACCACCTTGTGTATGAGTACTTCCTGCCCTAACATTATGTGGCCTGGATGAAATATTAGGGACAGAAAGAAAGCTAGTAGTGTCTTCTAGGGAAGTGTCACTGCTTGTTACTTACTTCCTCATTACCTCACTGCCTCTCTACCTTCTGCCCACCATGAACTGTTTCTCCTCTGTGGTGACCCTCTGCTATTCCAGTTTTCCTTGGAGCTGGCCAACTATGATCTGAAGCCTCTACAGGAAGACGTTAAACTGTCACTAATTGCAGATGACATGATACTCTGTATAGAAGACCCAAAACACTCCATTAAAAGACTACTAGAGGTAATAAAAAAATTCAGCAGTGTAGCTGGATACAAAGTCAATGCTCAAAAATTAATAGCCTTTCACAATAACATCTAGCAAAATGAAATACTTAGGAATCAAACTAAGAATGTAAAAGACCTATATGCTGAAAATTATGCTACACTAAAAAAGGAGATTGAAGAAGATATTAGAAAATTGAAGTATATTCTTTGTTCTTGGCTATGAAGAAGCAACATTGTGAAAATGACCATACTCCCAAAACTGTTGTACAGATTTAACACAATCCCAATCAAAAACCATTAACATACCTCACAGATCTAGAGAAAACACTCCTAAAATTCATTTGGAAACAGAAGGTTGCAATACTGGGCAACAAAGGCAAGGCAGGAGGCATCTCAATTCCTGACTTGAAACTATACTACAAAGCACAGTGATAAAATCATCATGGTACTGGCAAAGAAATAGATCTGAGGATCAATGGAACATATTAGAAGATGCAAACAAAGCTACAAAAACCCTCAGCCACCTGATATTTGACAAAGGAGCTAAACGTGGAAGAAAGATAGCCTCTTTAATAAAGTGTTGGAAAAAAGTAGGAAATTTTTAAGAAACAAAAAGAGAGGTTAAATGACACCAAAATCTTAAGACTTTTAAACAGATGTTATGCGTGATGCAAAAAGGGAGGAATAAAGAATATATCAAAGAAAATTTTATAAATGTTCAACACAGAAAATATTTGACTGTGTGATAGATTTCCAAGTAAGAGGGACAAGGGAAAAAACAAACTATGACTAAGTACTCAGGTAGAAAATGTTGAATGTAAGAGATGAATTACATTGTGCTATCGTGTACTTGGATTAAGAGACATGTTTTTAGGCAGCTCAGTGAAGGCACTCCTAGGTTAGAGCTGTAGCATACTAAAAAAAATAAATAAAGAGTAGAAACAATGACTAAAATATACAACAATTTAAACTGAGCCCACATTTGAGAGAGTAATGTTAGTAATGATCTTTGAAAGACATTGTAGGTATTCACATGGACTGGTGCTTAACTTAGTCTATTCATAGGACAGAAGTTCTGGCTTTTTCACGTCCTGACAAGTGTGTCACAGAATATTGTCTCATCACTGAAAAGGACTGTCATGGATTAAAAACTGGTGGTGAACCTAACACTAGCTGAATTAAATCAGCATGGTGTTGAGTACAGATGGCTCACCTGAGGAAAGTTGCCAGCATAAAAGGATTTGGAGAGGAACAGTAGGGTACTGTGTGTTCTCCTAAATTCACTGTTTGGAGCTGTTGGTTCTCCTGGAGGCTAGCTTCCCTGATAAGAATTAAGCAATTATCATCAGAGGAGCTCAGGACTTTGTCCCTGAGAATGGCTGTGGTTCACTTTGGGAGAGCTTGGGTGCTTACTTTGAGCATCACTTCCTGGCTCTGGAGATGAAGATGTGTGCTGTTTAATCTCCAGGAGAAGCTTGTCACACTGGCTTCCTGGCATGTACGTGACCGTTATTGTCAGTGGAGACAGGGACCTCATTGTTGCTGAAGATGGCTTGTGGTACCTTTCAGGGGACCCCTGGTCCTTATTTTGAGCATCAGTTCTTGGCTCCAGTGTAGAACCTTCAACCTATTGGCACAGATCCTACACCTTGCTCTAGCTTTCACCACCGAACTTTGAGCCTTCCAGGTACATAGCCATAAAACAGACTTGCATGAATCATTGTCATGGACTCTAGGCCTCCAGCTCGACTCATACAGGACATTGCCAAGGGATCCAGGCCATCAGCTGGATTTTCCATGTCTTTAGAGTGTGGAAAGATTTCTTGTACTTCTTGTATTTGACTCTGGGTAACCATCATAAAAAAATATAAATTCTGTGTCCTGTATGTAATTGTTCTTCTTGCAACTCCTGACTACAGTAAGGATATTGTGTGATCGCCACATAGAATACAGAGAAAGTTGCATAAAGTTTGCCTAAGACCTTGATTAACTTCTCAGGAAAAAAATCCTATTTATAAATATTTTTAAATTTCTTACCATCTTTTAGCGTAAATAATTCATCTATAAAAAACAAATATTATCTTAGAATCAGTCACACAGACTGTGGGGACATTTCTAAACTATGTGGAAGGACACTTGGATTTCTCAGGAAAAGTACTATTATTTACGTTTTCCAGTCTAATAATGTCTTCAATTTGTCAGTAGCATGTAAGACAGCTTAGAAGAGGCATTTAAGCACATCAACAAGCAGAAAACATTTATACCCATTTAAAAACTATTCAAGGTATTAGCTAGTGAAACAAAAGCAGCACCAGGATTAAAGAATTAATTAAACTTTACAAATAGAGTTTCAAGTAGATGTGGAGTTGCTATAAACATGAAAAATAGTATCTTCAAAGCTAATTTGTTTCTAACAAAAATAAATGAACTCCTTAAAGTAAAGTAGAAGAAATAAACTGGGAATCAAAGAGACCACAGAAGAGCTATGCATCTTACAAAAAACAAGAATTTGGAATTCTGTAATGTTGAACATGTATGACTATTCAACAACATTTGTTTATTACCTGTAGTGATTATTTAGAGTAAATTGTAAAATGAAGCCAATTTAGCTTGAAAAAGTGGATATTTGAGATTTTAGTAAAAATGTTTTCATGTAATTAAGATGAATGTATATGCTGAATCCAAGAGGAAAATTCTACCTAGTTTCAATGAGTTTACAGAATAATATAACAATATTGGGTCACATTTGTCATGACACTTTAAGGAAATAATGTATTATGGTATGATCCTACTCTTCAAAACAGTCACAGAAGAAGAAAATTGAAAACTCATTTGCTATTGCTCAAAGTGCCTAGAAGATAAACTCTCTGGGGACTTAAACTCTGATTTGCACCTGTAACTTGAAAATATGTCCCAAGAAAGAATTTAATGAGCCAACATCATTTTGTCCCTCTTGGGGGATGCTTTAATTATCTTTGCTTTATGTATTTGTTAACTGGGACATCGACATCATTCTTCCCTCGTCTTTGCCCTGGAGATATGATGTCAGCAAAGCAGCTAGGCAACCACTGGAAGTTTGCATTGGATCAGCAAAGTAGATAAGGAAACAAACTTTCCATTAGGTCACATTCTTTCAAACTCATGAAAAAGAATTATAAAAATAATACAAACTACTGTTAATTTCCACCAAAGTCCACCTACATTGTTTCGTGTTATAAAATGTCTTCTAATTATTTGATGTCATGCAATATAAAGTAATTAGTTATTTGATATTGCTACTCAATATCATATACAAAACATAAGAACAAAAAATATTTCTTGAATATTTTTCACTAGGCTTAATGCTAACGAGCTTTTGCCACTGGATATGTGCAAAGATAGGCTTATCAAAGTGTATGCATTGCAGCAGGAACAGGGCTCTGGGCTAAGCTGCTTCTTCTTCGAAGTCCCAAGGAGGGAACTGTGTTATTGATAACTCAGTTCTCAAACAACTTAGCTTGCCTTGAACTACTTTAAAATCTTTATTCATAGACTGTCATTCTTTGGTTTTCTTTTAGACCTAAAGGAGTCTTTTACATATTAATTTCTCCTCTGTTCTTGTCTCATCTTCTCATGACAATTAAATTACCACTCCCTGTTCTGAGCCCTTTTCCTATACTGAATCAAAGTTCCAGACAATAGTTTTATATACTGAAATCCCTCTTTAAAATTATGAATTATAAAGCATAGTTTTTGTACACTGATAAATGATAACAATAAGAAATAGTACCAGCATACAGAGCAACCCAAATATTTCATGAGGTTATGGATGGCTCTCTTTTGCATCAGAATTAGGGTTTGGGTGATGATCAAATGGAATCATTCAAGTTCCTCTTGTATATCCCGTTGTGCATTCTAATTTGAATAAATATCATGGAATTCACACCAAAGAATAAAACATTTGAGGTTTTGGCCTGTAGATGCATGCCCCCTCATCAGGAGTAGAGTTCTCTTAAAAATAGTATATAATATCTGAAATTTCTATAAGCAAATATAATTCTAGTCTTGTTTATAGTAATTTATTTCAAAGAGAAAAAAGAACAATGAAACAGACTTTCAGAACAGGCTAGTATGAGAATTAATACTTTGCATATAGATATCTTCATAATAATTATTGAGATCAAAAGATATAAGAATGAAATCTTGTCCAAACAATACTAGTACAAACCTTTCTTTTAAATGAACTAAGCAAAACCATCTGTATTACCATATCAATTATTTGTATATACATGCATTTTTTTCTTTTTCCTTCCTTCCTTTCCCGTTACCTCTATCACAGTTTGTCTTTAATTTTTTTCATTGTTTGTTTTTAAATTTTTGTCCTTTATTTTGAACATTTTTTCCCAACTCACAATATCTACTGTACATTTTGTTGTTGTTGTTGTTGTTGTTGTTGTTTTTGTCTTTTTCCTTTTTATTGGTACTGGGGATTGAACTCATGACTGCCTGCTTGCAAGGCAGGTGCTTATGCCACTGAGCTAATTCCCTAACTCCTATCTATTGTACATTTTGGGTATTATTTATTCCTTCAGTTTCTCACACAAGTGAAAATATTATGTTTACATATGTAGATATGATATATTTCACTATGAATATGATCTCAAATTACATCCATTTATCTAGAAAAGACTCAAGTTTGTCATTCTTTATGACTGAGTAGTACTCCATTCCATAATAAAAGCCCACATCTTTTGTATCTATTCCTCAGTTGACAGGCATTTAGGTTGTTTTCAAAATATAGCTATTACAAATTGCATTTTGTATAAACTTAAGTGTACATATATCACTGTGGCATAATGTTTTTAATTTTTTCAGAAGATACCAATAAGGGGAATAATTTGGTCAAAAGGAAACATTACTCCCAGGTTTTAAAGAAATTTTCACATTTAATATCACAGTGTTTGCACCAATTCACACTCCCACCAATGTAGAAGTGTTTCTTTTTCCCCCACAGCCTCACTAGCTTTTATTATTGGTTGATTTATTAAAAATAGCCATTCTTTCTGGAGTGAGATGAAATCTCATTTTTCTAATTTGTATCTCTTGACCAATGATATTGAACATTTTTTCATGTATTTATATGCCATTTGTATTTCTTTGTCTTAAACTGTGTATTCATCTTGAGTGCCCATCTTTATATTGGGTCTAATTTGGGGGGCCTGAGTTGAGAACATTGACATTGATGGCTATAACTGTTATGCATTAGTTTATATTTTTAATGTTACTTTCCTGTTATTTGTTCCCTATCTTTCTCCTCTGTTTAATCACGTGCCCTGTCTGGTGGTTTCTTTCTGTTGGTGTTCATTTGTTTGTGGTCTTCATTATCTCTTTGTAATATATCCTTCAGAGTATTCCAGAGAGCTGCTTTGGTGGACATAAATTTTGTGAGCTGTTCCTTATCATCGAAGTATCTTATTTCTCTTTTGACTTTGAAAGATAGTTTTGCAGGCACCTGTGTCTGAGTTGAAGATTGTTTTCCTTTAGAGTTTCAAATAACTCACTCCAAGCTTCCCTTGATTTGAGGATTTGTACTGAGAAATTTTCTGTAATTCTGATGAGCTTTCTTTTATAGATGATTTGTTTCTTTTCTCTCACTACTTTTAACATTTTTTTCTTCTTTGGTTGAATTTATGGAATCTTGATTATTATATGTTGTGTTGTAGATTTATTCTGGTCATAGCCTTTTGGAGTTCTATATGTTTCATTTATTTGTATGTCAGTTCTTCATCCATGCTTGGAAAGTTTTCTGTCATTATTTCTGTGAAGAGTTTTTTAGTGTCTTTTGTGCTGTCTCTAGCTTTCTCACTGACTCCCATGAATCTTAAATTTTTAATTGCTTGTAGCTTTTGGATTGGTTTTTTATTGTCTCTTGCTATACTTAGGATATATTTCTTTTCTTGGTCAAGTCACTTTCCTGTCTTCTAAATCTGATATTCTAATCTTAGCTTTATTCATTCTGTTGAAAATAGTTTCAATGAAGTTTTTTTTTTTATTTAACGAGAAAGAAACAAAAAAATGGATATAAAAAAAAGGGTAGAAATAATACAGAATTACAGAAAAATAAACGGTAAGAAATCACCAGTTGATAAGTTACATATTGTCATCTTATAAATAGCTGTTCAGGTTACAAAATTAAAGTATGTAAAGTGACATTCAAATAGTGACACTGTCAACAGTTCTGCTAAATAATCTAACAAAAACTTAGTAATATGGTTATCAGTCCTACACACTTGTTTTTTATCTTAAAGAGGGTAAGATTAAACATATCAAAGCAGAACAAAACAGTTCCAAAAAAAAAAAAAACAGTTTAAAGAAATACAGATTTCTAAGCAAGTCCACTGGAGATCTTCACTGTTTATCTAATTATCTCTAGTTTCTTCCAAATAGTTGTCCCCATCTTCACGCACATTACATACATCCTGCATATTATAGAACTAATCAAATCATTACAGGATAATGAAGCCTTTTTAGGTCTTCAAGATCTGACATTGGGGGAGACAATAACAACTACCATGGTGTCTCTCATTCTCTTCGTAGTAGCTGTCCTTATCTTTACATATGCTGAAATTGAATTTAAGAGACTAGACTAATATCACTCTGATCAGTGAATAATAGTATTGCTAGATTTTATATCATAATGCAGAATTAGCATTGGATTTCTTAGTGTCTCTTCTTCAGAGTATCTGTTCATTACATGTTGCATTATATAGTCTGTTCCCATAAATCGTTTTTTAAAAAATTTTCTCATATGTGAATTTCTACATGTATATCTATCCTCTCTGTATTATACGGAAAAATAAATCATAATAAGACAGCAAAACAAATTCCTAGAAAAACATGCAATGAAAAAGACACATAAGACCGCAATATTAGGTGATCTACTGTAGTTACTATGCTTTTTCTTGTTGTTTTCACTAGACTTGTCCACATCATCGGGCTTAATATAGTTAAACATAGTATTACCTAGCTATTTTTATAAATACACAACTTTGAAAATATTGTAGGACTTGAAAGCTGTTAATAATCAATACCAGTATGAATATCTTTTACATCTTGTCATCTTCACAGTAGTTGCCTCTACCCTTAGGGTTGATACTATCAAGCATAACAAATTCAAATAAAATCAGCCAAGGCAAAACTGCAATCTAATGAATTGGATTCAAATAAGGTCAATCATAGTAAGACAGTATAAGTAATATAGGGTTTCAGTTTAAGTTAATAGGAAATTAAGAATAGTTAACATGGTATAACCTGCTATTTTGGGGTCAGATGTCTGTGCCCTCAAATCTGATATGAGTGGACAGACCAGAACAAATTAAATTCAAACCAAACAGAGCGATAGGATTACTGTGTCTTTTAAATCCTGATACACTAATAACAATGACCTCTGCCTTTTTTATAGTGTATCAAAGCTATCTATACTAAAGACTATAGCTTACCATTTCTGCCTCATGTCTTCTACTCCACTTTACTGCTATAATTTGTTCACCTTACTCCCTCATTCCACTGTCCCGTTTATTGAGGCCTCTCTGCCACTGTTGCTGGAATCCTGGTATCCCTTCCTCTCTTTCTCTGGAATGTCCTTCAGCACTCTGTGTAGGGTTGGGTTGGTGGCCACGAACTCCCACAGTTCCTCCTTGTCTTGGAAGCATTTTATTTCTCCATTAATTTTGAGAGGGAGTTTTTATGGGTATATGAGTCTTGGTTGCAAATTATTTTCTTTCAGGACTTAGAATATTTCTGCCCATTCCCTTCTTGATTTAAGAGTTTATGTTGATAAGTCTGTTGTTATGTTGATAATTTTCCTGTTGTAGGTAATCTGCTTCTTTTCCTTGGCTGCTCTTATTATACTCTGTTTTTTTTTTGGTGGATTTCTGGAATCTTGATTATTATATGTTTGGGTGTAGATCTGCTTTGGTTGTAGGTAGTTGATGTTCTGTATGCCTCTTTTATTTGGATATCATTTCTTTTTGCTATACATGGGAAATTTTCCTTTAATATATCTGTGAATATTCTTTGTATTTCATTTTGGGTTGCTCCTGCTTACTTATGTGCATTATTCTTAAGTTATGTATCCTTTTGTCATCTTCTAGCCTTTGAATTGTTTGGTTCCTCGTTATTTTTAAGAGGTCCTTTCTTTCATGATCATATATCAGAAATCTCTCTTCAAGTTTCAGAAGGCTAACTTTGGTTTCTGTCAAGGCATTTTGCCAGTGTTCAATGGAGTTTTTAGTTTCCTGGTAATCTCTTTGGATCTGTTTCATGTATTCTAGGTTATATTTAAATTCTTCTTCAGAAGTTTCTCATTCTTTTCTGATTTCCTCCGTTCTTCCATCTGTGTTCTCTTGGGCAGGGCTTATCATTTCATTAATTACTCTTTTCATATCTTGCCTCATTTGGATCAGGAGTACAGCTTTAAATTCATCTATGAGGTCATGGAGGTATTTTTTTTATTTCGGCTGATGCTGTGTCCAGTATTGGATGGTTACTGTGCTGGTTCTCTTCTGTGTTTACTTCTCCTGGGCTTATTTGCCCATGTTGGGCAGCTGGAGATTTTTTTTTAAATTTCTATCTCTTGTCATGTTTCTGGTTTATTTCAGACTGGAGTGTTCTGGGGGGTCTCTGGGGCTCTCTGTATTGTTTAGGGCCTTTCAGAAGCATGCTGACTTGAGTTTTTGCTGCCCTCCCCAATTTGCTGTTATCTGGGATAGGCAGGGATGCAGGGATGGTCCAGGCTAGCCTCCAGCCTCTGTGCCAGTCAATCTGCAAGTTAAGCTGAACTTTTTGGATGTCACAGAGTCACGACTATTTTGTATCTGCTTATTGGGTCCCAACCAGTGACTTGGTTCAGCCCCAGCAGATCCTGCCAGTTCTCTCTGTGCCAGAGGCAGCTGACTTATGTTACCTTGGCACAGGGCTCTGCCCAAATCCCATCTGTCATCTACCAGACCTCTCTGTGCCAGAAGTGACTATCTAATGTCACCACAGCACTGGGTGTGCCCAATTACAAGATGGCCTCCACCAGACTCTCCATGTTACTGATGTCACTATTCTGGTGGGCTCTGCCCAATTCCAAGATGTCCTCCATCCAGCCACGGGACCCAGTCCCTTGTACGCACCAGGACTCAGTGCAGGTCTTCCTCTTGGGTCTACTGCACACTGTGCCACTTGCCTTCACTGGGTTCCCAACACAGCGCGGAATGGTCAGAAAACTGCACGGTGTCCGGCTTCTGAGCTCCGGAGCTTCTCACAATCTCCTCCAGCACAGCTGTGTGGCCCTGGCTGCTTTTCAGGGTTCCAGGTCACAATTTCCAGCAGTCGCCAAAAGCCAATACAGCTTTTCCTCTTGGATCCACTGGTCAGTGTGCCGCGTTAAAGTTGCGGGATTTGCAGACTCCCGTTATCAGTAGCCTCAGTCTCAGCACAGCTTTAAATCCTCCATCTGCACTGTCTTGGTTAATAAGAATCATTATCCATTCATCTGGCCCTCTCCTTGTTGTCATATTCTAGCATCTAATATGATTTCTCCACAGAGACTCTCTGCCCAATCCCCTAGCAAGCCGCCATTCTTGAAACTACGGACATCTACCATTTTCACCACTCTCAATGGAGTTTTTAATCTCCTAGATTTCTGTTTGGAACTGACTTATCAATTTCATTTCTTGACCATGTTTGGCATTCATGATTTCCATCATTTTCCTGAGCTCTCCTCTTTATTTCTCTATTTTTTCTTTAATGGTTTTCATTTCAATCGTCATTTCTTTTTGCATTTTAACTTTTTTTCTTATGGCTTCTTTCATTTTTTTTTCACTTCTACTGCTATCATTTCAGAGAATTCCCATTGTTGGTTTTCAGTTTCCTCTATGTGCCCTGGACTCGCTTGGGTGGGCTGAGTTTGGGGGGCTACATTTTGCTTCTTGATCTTATCACTTTCTGTTTTCTACTTTATATTTTTTTGTTTGTTTTTTTATTGATGTTATGGATTTCTTATCTTAGATAGCTTTATCCCTGGTTTTGAGGTTTTTCTAGGAGATGTCGGTTCCACAGAATGTCTTCTAGATGTAGGTAGTTTCTGGTCTTTATGCCTATGCCAAAAATCTACCTTCCCAATATGTAAAGAAGTGGAGTTGCTATCTGTTTGACTTAAAGCTCATTCCTTTGGTACTGGACTATGGTTATATTATGATCCCTTACAATTGCAGGAATGGCATCCAGGTTAAAGTAATCCAGCTACCAATAACAATGGACTCAAAGCTACTGAAAAACTGTGGTAACTAGTACCTGATACTTAAAACTATAGCTAGAGTTCTACAGATCTATAATATAATCCAATTTATACCAAGAATTTGTATGCAATCGTTTTCCACATAGTAGAGTTTACCCTGTTGTGAGGGGGTGGGTATTTCAAGAGAGACAGCCTATAGGATGGAGAGGTAAATTAGGTTAAATACATTAGAAGCCAGGAGGGCACAGGATGGTCATCCGGGTTTTGGGATATTGTAGGACACAAGAAGAAGGATTGGAAGTGCAGGCCTAGGAGTTCTGAAGTGAACCAGAAAGAGAAAAGACAATGTTTACTCATATGAAATAATAATAAATTCCAGCAAGATAATTGACGAGTGAGAGAGAGAGGATGAGTGGAATAACACAAAAGGAAAGCTTAGGAATCTAAGTCATGAAGAAAAGAAAGAAAAGAAAAGACTGAAATACCCAAAAGCATTAAAAAAATCCTAACCCACTGAAAAGAACAACAAACTATAGAAAGAAAAGCAAAATAAAACAAAACAGTAGAGAGAAAAGAAAGAGAAGACAAAGAAGCAACAAAGAGAAACAAACAAGCAAAATACTAATCTAGTGAATACCAAGAGGAAAACCAATCAGGCAAAAAAATAAAAGTAGTGAAATTCCTCTAGTGTCTGTATACCTGTGGTAGGTCAAAGTCAGATTCCAGAAATATGTGCTCCACACAGGATTGCAGATGGATTTGTGTTAAATTTGGGTCTGGTCTTTGTATTTGAATTTGGGGAATAGGATTAGGTTTCTGTAACCTGAGTTTTCCTTAGTCCATTAGAAAAAATAAATAAAAATGAAGAAAAAAAAAAAAGAAAGAAAAGAGAAAGGGGCTGCCTTAGCCACTTACTTCTATTCCATGTATCTTTGTCCCCAAGCAAAATACTGGTTCACCTAACTTATCAGCTATTGTCTCCTATTGTTACTGTTGCTTCAGACTTTTCTGCCTGCCCATAATGTGTACCTTAGCTTTGATCCTACTGTGTTTTTCATGTTCCTACAAGACTTTGGACCCTGAGTCCCACCAGGTAGAGTAAGGGAAGAGCAGATCTCAAACTCTTCCCACCAACCACTACTATTCTGAGTCAGTGGAGGGAGGGAGACTAGTCTGGTTTTGGTAGAAACAGTGCTCTAGAGATCTTAGGAAAATGGACAATTCTATACAGTACTAACAGCAAGAGACAGTCCTCTCTCTTTGCTATAATTAAGTGCAAATAGGTTTGCATATGTATATACAATAGATAATTACATTTGTTTATTTTATTAGCTAAAATAAGGACTTGAGAACTTAGCTCTGGGTTTCTTTTGAATGTGGAGAGAGGAAAAAATACCTACCACTTAAAAAGCGACTTTCAGATTGCCATAGTAAAAAGAGAGAAAAAGGTAAATCTTTGAGTTACTAATGACAGAGCTGTGGTAGGAATTTACTCTAATGATCAGAGATTCCACACAAATTCATTCTGAGTCTAATATTGGAAAATGTCTAGACTTTATTCAATTAAGAAGAACTATAGAAAGGTTGATATTTCAAATATCAATATATGTGAGTACATGATACAGTATTCCTTAATACAATACAAGTCAGTTTTGCCCCTGAAGCAGTAAACTTAAAATTTGCTATTTTGGTGATATAAAAGACACATTATCTACATGTATTTAAATACTACAGAGACATTTTGCTGGGCAGAAGAATATTAGCTACTAACTGAGATTCATAGGTGTGCAAAGCAGTAAATAAATATTTAATAAGAGACCATTTACTTCGAAAAATAATATATTACAATGAACTTCAAAGATCAATTTGAATTACCTCACCTAAAGTCATAATTACTAGTCCTAAGACAAATTAATTACTATCACCTCTTCAGTTTTATGATGAATGCAAATAGAAAAGAATTAATGTCTTGGAATCTACTCATGACTTACAAGACTGACGTTTTGGCCAAATCTAAACATTTTCTTTGAGATCTTCTTGTCTTAAAGAAATCTGTATTTTAATGAGAATTCAGAAAATCAATATAACTACAGGGGGATCTTAGCTGTACACTTAAGAAAATGATGTTGAACCTTACTTTAACAATAGCTATGTTGGCTGCTTATGTCTCTAACTAGACGAGATTAGTATTTCCGTGTACTCTCTTTTGCTACAAATCAGGTGCAAGGTAATCTGGTACCTAATATAAATACCTAGAAAGCTACATTTACATAAAGCTAATGACACCTTTTTTTCACTTTGTGCTTAGAAAATTCAAATTTTAGCTCAATTTTTAAAAATAAAACTAAAAGTATATTTTCAGCAAAAGATAATTGCTCAATACATAGGGTCAGCTTAAAACTCCTGAATTTCAGGAGTATAATGTTATGTGGACCTACTGACCACCAGTGTCTTTTTGTGGTGGAAATTGTCTTCCTTCATTGCTGTTTGACTCCTATCAGTTCAAGGTCATATTTTTGGATATAGCTCTGATTCAGGACCATTATTTTAATTAAACAATACTAGAGCAGAGTGGAAATATTACCTGTATATGACTTTGTTTCTACCAAAAAGAACCAAATTCTGTCTATATATAAACAATGAAGTTATGAATACTTCACTCTAAAATACTACTATTGGATAAGGAAAACAGCTTGCTCTTTTTTTTCATTTATATCTAAAGTCATAATAATAATAACTTTGATTTCATGTGTCATTTTCTTTTGTCTCGCCATTGTATTTTCTACATAAAAGTAGTTATTTTTTGAGTAACCAAGAGAGCAAAGAAAAGTCAGTGACACTAAATCTGATGGAGAAACATAGCAAAAAGCTACAGTAATCATTTCCCCAGACCCATTCCTAGTTCAACTATCAGTTTACTTTCTGCTTTTTTTAAGAGGTGACCATTTCATACACTTCAAAAGTGTACTCATTTTTCAACTCTGCCTAAGAAGAGGTGTTTATTTATGTTTGCTATTGCTCCTTTTATTACTTGTTAGCTCCACAAAGCTGTTTAGACCTCAGAAAGGCAAGATGTTATGCTCTGATGTTACTCACTGCTATGATGGCTTTCATCAAGTGGTCAGTAGGCACTGGTGCAAATAATTTTGGAAAATTATTACTTTGAAGGTGTGTGCTTCAATCACTCCCTTGAGGGCATAAAAGAACACAACAAAGAGTGAATGTTTGCTACAATGGTGCTTTCTTTAGTATATTCTGTATTGAAAAATAAATGAGAAAGGAAGTTTGAGGTAGAAAATAAGCAAATGAAAGTTTGTAAAGTTTTATTTATATTAATATTTGAATGAATATGAATTTATAAGTGGGAGTATCCAGGTATTGTTTCCATGCAACACAAATACATAAAAGTTAGAATTTTTTTAAAAATTAAAACTAATAAAATATTCTGAAAGATCCTAAGTCACACACACACACACACACACACACACACACACGCACACGCACATGCACACGCACATGCACACGCACATGCACACGCACATGCACACGCACATACACACACACTCAAACTAGCAAAGGAAAAGAGCAGCCAAGTGTACTGGGCACAATACTTCCTACTGGGAGTACTTTACTTTGCCACTGTCCTTCAGGGATGCCCTATAAAGAGGCCATCGTGCCACAACTATAATATTTAGGGAGAGCTTACCTGTTGGGCATAACCTCCTGAAAACCAAGGCTTAGTCATTTCTACCTCTGTCAATTTATGACAGGTATTTCTCTATGAGGTCATACTGTAACATGAGAGAGTGAGAGGGCAGGCAAGGAATTTCAGCTCTTATGGCTACTTTGTCATGTAACTTATTCATATCTTAAGGGCCTTCTCTGATCCCATCATGGTATTCCACTCCCATTTCTTGATGAAGTGCTGCTGTTTATGCTTAACTTTATACTTCCTAGTGTCAACTGTACCTGGTCAGTAATGATAGTTTCAATATCAAAGCAAATAAGCTAATTTCTGCCTACTCTAGGTCAGTAACAAGCCCAGAGATGTGTCTCCAAAGGAAGGCAGTTATCCAGGAATAGTAGGAAGTCCTGACTCAGCATCCCCACCTTTCAAGTAAACAACATGGCTGCTCAATCTTTTGAGCAAAGTGTCTTACTAGGCTTTAATAGGCCTGTTACAGAAACTTTCTTTGTTTTGGGCTTCCAAATGTACACACACACACACACACACACACACACACACACACACACAAAGAGATCTCTACAGTGTCTTTTCATTTAATGCCTTCTTCTATTTAGATAATGC
Source organism: Cavia porcellus (assembly GCF_034190915.1). Classification (NCBI taxonomy): domain Eukaryota; kingdom Metazoa; phylum Chordata; class Mammalia; order Rodentia; family Caviidae; genus Cavia; species Cavia porcellus. Next base: position 40,517,726 of record NW_026947496.1, on the reverse strand, counting down.
CCACCCATATAAAAGGGTAGTCTGTTTTACTAAGAATCTGGAGTTGAATCATTAATTACACATTTGAAATACTTCCAAGCAACATTTAGACTATTGTTTAACCAAATAGCTGGACATCATAGGCTGTCCAGTTTAAAATTAACTCTCATAAAAATCAACTTCAGAGATGTTAATATGAAGAATAATGCATTAAGTGCAAGTCAGGGCTACATTGCAAATTTAATGAAGATTCTAGATCAAAGAATCAATTGATTCCACATTAATAAATTAAAAATATTATGACATAGTCATTGCACTAGATCAATAGATACAGAGAAAAATAGACTCTGATGGGGTAGTCTCTTCATTCATATTTCATTTGAACAAGGACCAACTGCCAAAACTCCTCAATCTGTACAACATAAAGTATTGACTCACAGTTTTGTAAGTTAAATGAACTCTTATTTTATTAAGCTGCTGCCTTTTGTTTGCATGTGATTTTTTAACAGAATAACTTTGCCAGTAACCTACTGATGCTGGACTACTTACTGGAAACACAAAGTATTCTGATTTCTGAAACACAATTTAAAAACAAAGAATTTCAAGTAGTCTATATATCTACATGTAAATGTTAATAAACTAAAAAAGGAAATATATGCATAGTATTAGAGTAGATACTATTTATAAACTGAATATACATTAAATTTAAAATTTTTTGATATATTAGAATATGTTAAAATTTAAGTATGTCCAGACTTGTCTCCACCTGCTGGCCTCTGCCCCTGGAAAGCTGCTTCCTGCGAGTAGCCAGCACTGGCAGAGAGATCAAGCAGACCCATTTCTGCCTGCTGGCCACTGCCACCAGAAGGCTTGCTTCCTACAGGCAGCCAGGGCAGGCAGAGAGACCCAGCAGACTCACCTTCACCTGCCAGGCCACCGCTACCAGAAGACTCCTTATTTCAGGCAGCCAATGTGGGCAGAGAGAGACAGCAGACCCACCTCTGCCTGCCAGCTGGTGACAATACAAAATTTGCTTCTTGTACGCATTGAGTGGGAACAGAGACATGTAGCCAGGTATGCCCCATGCATTCCACTTGTAGGCCAACATTGGATGTCCTTGCTTCTTTTAGACAGCCATCACCCACCAGGAGAATCAGACAAACACACCCTTGTGTGCTACCACCATTGTAGAAGTCCCAGTGTAGATACATAGGCTGAGAAAAACAGCCCTACCACCATGCACCCCTGGCCATCAGGGAAGCCCCAGTGTAGCTGTACAGATCTGGAGAAGCCCAATCCATGCCCTGCCACCTCCCTGTAAACCTGGGATCAGAGGAATACAGGTACCTACCTCATGCTCCTATACCACAGAGGGGCAGGCAAAGTGGAAAGTGCCTGGGACCCTATAACCACCTTGTTCAGAAGAACCCAGGAAAATGTCAAGATGAAGGAGCAAAAGACAATTTCAGACCTCCAGCCCACACAGAATAAGTCTGGTATATACAGTAATAGAGGAAAATGGAAGTTACAAATCTGCAATCTCTGAAAGTATAGCAACTGAAGTAAAGAGACAACTTCATGAGACTGTAAAAGTAATAAAATCAGAAATAATGTCTCAAATAAAAGAAGAAATGAATTTATCAGCATATATAAAGAAGACATAGATTTTTAAAAGTAGAACATAGGAAAATGATGGAAATCTTGAATGAACAATATAGAAAGGAATTACAGTGCAAGAAACATTTAAAAAGATACCCAGGAAATTAAAAAGTCAAAAGCTAGCAAAACTACTTGAAAGAGATAGAATAGACTTTCAGACCTTGAAGATAGGATTGCATCTAGCAAGCATGGAAGGAAAGATCTTTTAAAAATAACAAGCAACAGGAAATAACAATTCAACAGCTGCAAGATGGTGCAAAGAGAAATACATTAAGAGTAATAAGTATCACTGAAGAAGCAGGAATCAACATCAAATGAAATAATAAGGCTATTTACAGAAATACTAGCAGAAAATTTCCCAAATATGGGAAAGGATCTGGCATTCACATAAGTGAGGCACACAGAACTCCAACTAGCCATAATCAAAGTAAATGTACACCTAGACATATAATAATCAAGATCCCAGAAATTCAGTGCAAGAACAGAATATTAAAAGCTGTTAGAGAAAAGAATCAGATCACCTGTAAAGGAAAATCAGTTATAATCATGGCAGACTTGTCAACACAAACCATCAAGTCAAGAAGAGTTCGGTGTGAAGTGTTTCAAATCCTGAAAGAAAACACCTTCCAGCCCAGATTGATGTACCCTGAAAAACCATCTTTCAAAATTGATGAAAAAATAAGATACTTCTATGATAAAAAAACAATTGAAGAAATTCATAATCATCAAACTGACCCTACAGAGAGTGTTGAAGGGTATTCTAGTGAGAGATAGAGTGTTAAATAAACAGAACAGGTTCTAGGCACAACAGCAGAGGAGAATCACCAAACAGGACAGGCAACTGAATGAAGGGGAAAAGTGGAAGGCCAACAACAGGAGGATAGCAGAGCAGAGATGAACCAATGTATGCTAGTTGTAACCATCAATGCACATGGTCTTAATTCAGCAATAAAAAGAAACACAGAGCGTGTATCAAGAAACAAGACCTATCAATATACTGTTATGTTAGAAACACACTTAACTCAAAAGGAAATTCATAGACTGAAAATTAAAGAAGAGAAAACAACTGTTTCATGTGACAAGAGACCAGAAAAAAGCAAGGGTAACTTACCCAGTAATCACAGAATAAATAAGAAAGATATGGTGTTTTCATACAATGGAAAGATACCCAGCTATAAAGGAGGATAATCTTGAGACTCTTATAGGTAAATGGATACAACTGGAGGTCATGTTTATGGGTGAAATCGTTTTAACTCATAGGGATGAACACTAGCATAAAATAACAAGGAGTTAGTGGAATCCAAAAGCACAATAGGTATTATAAAAGTGATAGAGAAGAAAAACCTTGGAGGAATAGGTGGTAACCACTGTTAATTTCTTATTGTCTTGTCTTGAACTCTTGTGATGTTTTCACAATTTTGTTAAGTTTCATTCTGTTCTGTCTTGTTTTGTTAGATTTTACTGTATAAAATTTTTTGAGTGTAATGGGATATATTATGGTAACCATGGTTTGTTTCCTATTGCTTTTGAAGTCCTGTACTACTTTCATTCTTTTGTTTAATTGGTTTTATTCTGTTTTGCTTTGTTTGATTTTATTAGGTGTGATAGTATGAAAGCCATTTTGAAGAAAACAAGACATTATAGTAATCAATGTTCGTTTATTATTATCTGGTTTTGAAGTTCTGCAACATTTTCATTCTTTTGTTTTGATTGGTTTCAATCTGTTTCCTATTATTTGATTTCATTGTGTATAAGGGTATGGACAGCTATTTGGAAGAAAACAAGAGGTATTATGGTAGTCATTATAGATTTCTATTGTCTTGCTTTGAAGTCTCATACAGCTTTAATTCTTTTTTATTGGTTTTATATTATTTTATTTTGTTTGATTGTATTGTGTGTCAAGGTATGGACAACTATTTCAAAGAAAATAAAAGGCTTTATGGTAGCCACTGTTGATTTCCTGTTGTCTTGTTGTGAAGTCCTGTGTTACTTGCATTGTTATGTTCTGATTTGCTTCATTCTGTTTTGTTTGGTTTGATTTTGTTTTAGTCCCTTGACTAGTCTAAAAAAAATAATAAAATAAAATAAAATAATAAAATAAATAAAATATGTCTATTAAAAGGCACTATGAAAAGTTAATAAAGGCCAACCAAATATTGCAAAATAGTTTTTTAAAAAGAATCAAGAAAAAATGATATTCAAAATTTATGAAGTATTTTTATAAAATAAGGTAACATCATAAAATTAGGGGAAAGTTTTAAATAGCACTTCACATAAAATGGTTTTCAAGTATCAAATGAACGCACCTCAGAAAATTTAAACCTGTAATACCTTATCAAAATTAAAATTCAGTTTATCAACTTGTGATTTATTACTGTTAATTTTTTGCCTAGTAATTTCCTATTTTTTAAACTGTATTATTTCTATCCTTTTATCTGTTTTGCTTTTTTCTCTAAATAATGAAAAAGAAGTAAAACCCACACACCTCCCCAAATAAATAAAAATATAAAGTGTTGAAAAATATAAATATTGTGTAGATCTCTATCCAACCAGTGACTGAAGGATAAGTGTCCTCCTTACAAAAACACAGAGCAATGACATGGAAAAATATGCTTTACTCTGGAAAATAAAAGTTGTATTTTACAGATGTATACCCATTCTCCTAAATTGTGTACTTAAGCATATCCATTTGGGTAATTTGTTACCTTTTTCTTTTTGTCTTATTCTTGTTTCAAGTCATTGGCTTTTAAAAATATCCCAAACGAAAAGAAATCAGAAAACAATGTTATTTTGTGTTTCAAATGTGGACACAAATGTTCAATATTGTGTCTTGTTTCTAAACCTAGCGCAGAGTGCAGTTTGGCAAAAAAGAATACAATTTAATGGATGGACTGGAGAAATACAAAAATAAATAAATAAGACCAGCTGCATATGGTCAGGTGGTGGTTGGTGCCAATAACTGATTCATCTCAGCATGCCTTCATTATGTTGAATTGCTTTTCTTTGCAGGATGCTTAATAAATATGTACACCTCCAGCTATGCATGCTCTGGCACAGCAATAAAGAGGTCATGGCCAATCCATGTACTAGTTTGCACTTTAAAAATTTTTTGATGAAGTATATTAATTTCTACATGACTCTCTATAGTTTATAAATAGAATTGCATTTATAATTTCACCTTACTAAGTATTTTAAAAAATCTTTCACATATAGGTTATGGGTTTTATCATAAGTAGATTATTATATTTGAACTATTGCTACACAGAGCTCATGGTAGATAACTTCCAGGGGATTTGGCCTCTGTCTACCTAACATGGCACTTTGCTGCTGGTATCATCTAACGGAAGACTTTTATGAGGAGATACTAATTCCCTACCAAGTAACACTCCTTTGTAGTTAAAAATGAGGCTAATGAGTAACTATTTATTTTAGACTATTGCTGTGAAAATAAAGAAGGTCCATAAAGTTACCAGAAAATGACACTTAAATCCTGGGCCCATTGACTCTCCCAATCTCTACACAGTCTTCAATACTTTTACATCCTCTCTCCGCACAGCAAATACCTCCACCACACCCTTTCCCTTAGTTGATGTCCCCCTGCTTCCATTCAGAGCTATCTGGTGAGATGTTGCCCACACAAATATCAGCAGTTCATATGCACCCATGTTCTGCCTTTCCACGCTCTAGGGGACCAAACTTTGTATATACAGCCTTTGTATATACCCTCACAGTTCCCCAGATCTGAGCCTTTCCTGCCTGCTAGGGCATATTACCCAGAAAATCTCTTGTTCCCATGTATCACCAACCAATTCAATATGTTGTTATTCCACCCTTCTCTGAAAAGCAATGAGATTTCTTTCATTTCCCTATTTGTTTTTCCCCCATTCTCTCTTTCTCTCTCTCTGTCTCTCTCTCTCTCTCGCTCTGTCTCTCTGTCTCTCTTCTCTCCCTTTTGCACAAATATTAACTATCTGCAGTCCTTCTGATCCCACTCTGTCAAATCCAATCCACTATATTTTCCTGTTCTTTCTCAACTCTGTTAGGCTTTTTTGCTGAAATTTCCCATGACCTCTACACTGCTAAAATGAATGACAAAATCTCAGTCTACCTTACTTATCAGCAGAAAGTGTCATAGTTTTTCTACATCATGTTAGTTTCTAAGTTACTATTATATCTTACCTTTTCTTGGTAATTAATTAGCTGTGCATAAATTTAGCCCTGTCCCCTGAAGTCCGCAAAACTTTTGAATCTCAATGTGTCTGAGACATTAGAAACATTTTGCATGAGACTTGGAAGGAGGCAGCAAAACAGCAGTCATACCCTTTATGTTGTAAAGTCTTGTGTGATGTAAAAAGATCGGGTGATGTGGAGCTGCTAGCTCACTGTGTGAGTGATAACTTCACCCTAACCTACAGGGCCTCCACCTCCTGCCAAATCTCCTTCGTGTTCTCTTACTCCTGGAGTCCAAGAGTCTTAGTATAAATACAGCAGCAACAGCATATTTAAACAACTTAACTGGGCTTCACAGTTAACAGCAAATCTTGCCTCTATACTAAGGCCTAAGTTCTGTCTCCTAATGGTTTTGTTTCTCTGACCACGACTTTGCTAGTACTTCCTTCTCTCACAATTTATTCTTCGACCTCTTTGCTTGTTCTTCCTAATTTTTGAATATCTCAACTTGAGTATTTAGTCTTCTTATGTTTCCTGTCTGCACTCACTTTTTGGATGTCTTCATCCTGTCTCATAGCTTTCAATGACTTCTACATTCCAAAATAAATTAGACATGGATGTAAAACAGATAAAAACATATTTTTGAGAGTTCACATACAGATACCTGAGAGCATACTCAATATTGCCAATGTTGTCATATGCTTGTCTAACAGACATATCAAATTCATTGTGTTCAAAATTGAACTTCTGCTCTACCTCCCACAAAAATGTATCCTACTCTACCTGGAACTTTTCCTTCATCAGTTGATGCCAACTGAATTGTTCTAGCTGCTTGGGACAAACCTCACACCTCATCACTCTCTCACACTCATGTCGTTTAGGGATAAATTCATGGAGCAATGACTGCTGATCAAACGTCTAGCTCACATGTGGCTTAAAAGCTCCCAGTCCTGCAATTTCCTGACCTTGATGTCTGGTGTGCACTTCCCTCACAGCACGACCCATGGGTTGCTCCTTGCATATCCCTGGACTGTCTTCTTCTCTAATAATTTCCTTACTTCCTAGATAAGTCCTGAACAGACACAGTAACAACAGTCTATGGAACGTGTTTAGCTCTCCTTTTAACTCAGTGCTACCTTTCATTGTCGCTTTGACTCACATACTTATCTTCAGTTGTTACTTCAGTAGCACAATTTCAGTTAGGTCCTGCTTTATTTAATAACACAAACCACCCATCATGCCCTTTTGTACAGCATAAAAATGTATACCATTTTATACTCTGATATTCTACATAATTTATGTAATATGGAAACTTTGTCTCATGATGTTCAATAAGCCTGAAACAGAGCCTCGTTTATGGTAGGCATTCAACATGTATTTGTGAAATAAAAGTGAATCACAGGGGTTTACTCTTTTTCTGCACAATCATTTGTGAGTAATTTGAGCTCAGTATCTTCTTAGACTAAATGATGGAAAGATGTACAGTCATTTCTAATGGTTAGTCTTTTCTTTCTACATTTTCCTACTTTTGGGCTTCCTCATCAACTCTGCTTCTCAACTGCCTGCTTCCTCTCAGTGCTATTAATCTGAATTTGATCTTTACATCCAACTCAGCAACGTGTGTTCCCCAGTGTAGGACTATTGTTAAGCTATGGTATTGTAAAACATTTTTTAAAAAAAAATGATACCTTTAGAAACATGCAATAATTTAACTGTCAACTAGATTGTAGTCATTTACTGCTCAGCCTCATCCCTTCCTAAAGCTGTCATGACACTTAAACAACATAAGAAAGTCAGGACCTTTAGATAACCATATTTTCCAGATTTTTCTGAGATCGGAGAGTAGTGTTAAAAGGTTGTACTTTGTTATGCTATTATTTAAGGTTTTTATGTAGTTTTTAAATGTAGAAAGATTCTGTTATTGTTGTTGTCATTGATAGTTGTATCTTGTGTTAGCTTTTCCTTAATGAAATTCTTGGTATACTGTTTTCCCATAATAACCTAGACAGGAGCCTCATTTAAACAGTGTATATTGTTTTGTGTCTTTCTGGTAATATTATTTCAGATTAATTTTAAATGTCTATATATAACAAAAATATTGATCATTTTAAAGCAGTTTAAGACTGATAGTAGGCAATATGTATTGAAAAATCCCTTTAGAAAAGATGCGTATATATGTCATTCCGATAACTAAAAATGATAATGGCATAAAGCAAGAAATACTCTGGTACAGTATGTTTCATATTTCTTAGGATAATAAGAAAAATACCTGGAGAATTATGGAGCAGACACATAACAGTGATTAACTCTTTCTAAGTTGGGAAGTGAGCATAGGAATTTTCAATTATTCACATGTTATTTTCAGATTTTAAAAAGTGTGTAAATTTGGTGTGATAAAAATAATAGTTTTAACTCATTTATATATTCTAAAATGATGCCTCAGTCTTAAAAGTCTTTACTTTGAAAATTGATTTTAATGTTTATGTTCTTGTATAAAGAAATATTCATTATTATCTAATGTATCATCACTTTGTAATCAATCTTATTTAATAAACAGAAATTTATAACTATAGAATTTATTATCAGTTCTCAAAAATACAAAACAAGGTCTAGCAATATGTATAAGTATATACGTATATATATATATATATATACTCATTAATCTTTCCTGAAAATTATGTTTTAAAAAGATATACAAAAAAGCAATCAAAGGTAACTTGCATATTATTATAGTGTCTTTCTCTCTTAGCATTATTTTTATAATTTTTATGTTAATATAATATGAAATAGTGCTATATTTCACAACATTCATCAAACATAGATTCTTGGAAATTTTTCTACAGGTAAGTTTATAATCATGAGGGTGGGCGTTTAGCTAAGTGGCACAAGAGTCTGCTTGGCAAACGCGAGGTCATGAGTTTGATCCCCAATACAAATATATATATTCAGTTAAACGTTCAATAGTTCAATAAAAGTTCCTTTAGAATTTAGTGACAATTTCCATATTTAACAGTGTTTGTTTATCAGAGAACATTTACTTTAATATAATGTTAAGTTATGGTTATGTTACAGAAAAAATAGCATGTAGACTTGATTATAGTAAATCGCTATATATCAGTGTTGCGACAATTGAATCTTATAATGAGCTTGCCTGTGTGACAAGAGAAAAGGACTTTTTATGAAATAAAATCAGTGGTTTCCAGGAAATACTGTGCACACTCATAAAGAGAGATTAATCATATCCCTAGTCTCACTGGTAATAAAAGTTTTAGTATTTTAGCTCCATTAATATTTCTCATAACCTCAAACTTGTGTTCAAATATTTTCTAGATTTCTAATTTCCTCTTCTCTGGTTGACACTGCAAGCTTGTGTACAGGTGTCTTACTGAGTACTTAAAAGGAGTGGTACATAATCTGTTTTTCCTTCATTCTAATAGGAAATGGAAAAATAGTAATTTAAATTTTCAGTACGAAGCAAATAGCATTCCTTTTAAATTGGGATAATCCACACTGTGAATATAAAAAATTCATGAAAAATAGTTTACTTAAATGGTTGTTTTGGTTTAACCTTTGCTCTAGTTAATTGACAGCTTTGGTGGACAACTGTTTTCCTCTTTATGCAAGTTTTCAGAAAATATCTTATAGATGTCTAAGGAATCAACAATCTTCATGAGTACTTCTGTTTCTCATCTCCCTTCCACTGCTTTAGAACAAAGGTCACCAGACCAAAATAACAGAATAATGATAATAATGTACAAAATCTCACCACTATTAACCAGCTCTTAAGCAAAACCAAATAAGCATTATAAGGCTCTATTTCCTTATTTTTGTAATTTTTTTTATTTTATTGGTACATTTTAAATATCCATAGTAATAATATTCATCATAGGGAAGTTGTACCTGTACATGATCTATATTGCTACTTTTTTATCCCATTCCCTTACTCTCCCTTCAACTCCTCCTTCCCCTGCTTATTTATAAAAGCAATGTTTCTATTTTTCCTTTGTATTCTCTATTTTTTGTTTTGTACATTCCTACCCCTCCACTCTACCTCATTCTGCTTCTCATTCAAATATTTTGTTCCCATTTCCTGGTATCTATTATACATTTTTGGCCCTTATTTATACATTTGGTTTCTTGAACTGGAGAAATATTTTTAAACATGTCTGTATAGTTTATTTTACTTAAGAGCCTGATTTCAAGGTATATCCATTCAGCTAAAAATGTCACAAGTATATCCATCTTTATCATAAAGTAGTATGCCATTGTATAAAAATGCATCTTGATTATCATTTATCAGGAATGGATATTTGAGCTATTTCAAATTTTACCTATTAGAATCTTGGCAGGAGTGTACATATATTGCTGTGATCTGATGTTTTTAAGCCTTTTGAGAAGGCACCAACAAGGAGAATATCTGGGTCAAATGGAACCTCTACTTTTAGTTTAGTGGGGAATCTCCACACTGATTGTCACAGCGGCTGCACCACGTCACATTTCCACTAACAGTGAAGAGCGATTTGTTTTTCCCCATAGCCCTGTAATAGCCATTCTCCCTGGAGTTAGATGAAATCTCACATTGTTTTAATCTCTATATCTCAGATGACCGATAATACTGAAATGGCCAGTGATATTCTCTCATATATTTATTTGCCATTTCTATTTCTTTATCTAAGACTTGCCTGTTGATTTCAGGTGCCCATATTTTGGTTGGGCCCTTAAGTTTGGGGAGTCTGATTTTTTAATTCTTTATGTATCTTAGATAGTAGTCATTTGTCTGAGGAACATCTAATAAAAATATTTTTCTACGCTGAAGGTTACATCTTCACTCTTTTGGTGATCTATTTTGCTGTTCAAAAGCTTTTTAATTAGATGAGATCCCACGTGTGATGTCTACTGGCTTGCCTTTGTTGCCCAAAGTTACTTTTGCTATCTAGGTCTCTTTGGGATCTAAATGAGTTTGAAAATTGTTTTCTCTAGTTTTGTGAAATACGTTAATGGCAGTTTGATAAGAATTGCATTAAGACTGTACAATAACTTTAGAAGTATGGCCATTTTCAGTGTTTTGGTTCATACTACCCAAGAGGAAGGGATACCTCTTTATTTCCTGATATCTTCTTTGTTCATTTTTGCAGAGGTCTTTCATTTCCTTCATTAGATTGATTCATAGGTAGTATTTTTTTTTTGGATGCTATTATGAAAGCTGTTGTTTCCTTAATTTCTCTTGCTGTGAGTTTGCTACTTGTTGAGTGTTGATTCTTTATCCAACTACAGAACAAAATCTGTTTATTTGAGTCTTCTTTATAGAAGTCTTTTAGTGCAGTTTTTGGAGTGTTCTAGGACAATTCTCATATTATCCATTAAAAATGATAATGTAACTACTTTCTTTCTTATCTTTGTTCCCTTTATTTCTTTCTCTTGTTTAATTGCTCTGCTTAATGTTTCCAAAGCTCTATTAAATGGAAATGGTGGTAATAGATATCCTTGTCTTATTCCTGATTTCAGTGTGAAAGCTTTCAGTTTTCAACCATTCAGTATGATGTTGGCTGCCAGTTTCTCACAGATGGCTTTTATGATAAAGACCATCGATTCCAATTTTCTATAGGATTTTATCAGAAATGGATGTTGGGCTTTGTCAAATACTCTTTTCTGTATCTATAGATGATCATATGGTTTTGTCCATGGCTTTGTTAATGTGGTATGCTATGTTTATGTATTTGCATATGTTGAACTATCCCTGTATCCCTGGGATGAAGTGTACTTAGTAATAGTGTATAATCTTCTTGATGATTTGCTTTGTTCTGTTTGACAATATCTTGCTGAGCTTTTTGAGTCAATGGTCACTGGGGACATTGGCCGTTAATTCTCTCTTTCAGCTGGGTGCTTCTCTGGTTTTGATTTCAGGGTAATATTTGATTCCAGGAATGAATCTGGGAGTACTGCTTCCTTTTTAATGTCATTCAAGAGTTTCGGGAATAATGGCTTTCAATCTTCTTTAAATTTCCTATAGAATTCAGTAGTGAATCCACTAGGAGTTGGGCTTACCTTTGTTGATAATTTTGTCATTATATCTTGAATTTCATTGACTGATATTGATTTCTTTAGAATTTTTACATATTCTCAATTCAGTTTTGGTAATTAATATTCATCTAGGTACTTGTACATTTCTTCTGTTTTGCAATTTATTTGAGTACATGTTTTTAAAGAGATGCTGATAATTTTTTGGATTTCTGCACTACCTGTTGTTATTTGACCCTTTTCATTACTAGTTGCATGGATTTGTATGCTTACTTTTTAAAAATATGGTTGGCAAAGGGTTGCTCAATTTAATGTATCAAATTACAGAATCTACTCATTGATCCTTTTTGTTGTTAACTTTGTCCACATTGCATTAATTTCTGCTCATATTTTCATATTTTCCTCCATTATTTCCTCCAATTAAGTTTTTGGTTTAAATTGCTCTTCATAGTCTAGAAGATTGAGGTTCAAACCTAGGTTGTGTTTTTGAGCTCACTCTTTTTCCAATACGGGAATTCACTGATACAAATTTTCTTCATAGCACTATTTTATTGTATCCCATAAATTCTAGTATGTTTTATTGACATTATCATTTTGTCTGATTTCTTATTGAATTTTATCTGTACCCTATTGATTTTTCAGGAAAACTTTTATTTAATTTTCATGTGTTAATGCAGTTTTTTTTGTTTCCTTTTGGCACTGACTTACTATTTCATTGCATTATGGCCTGATAGTATTCATGAGATAACTTCAGTTCCTTTCCATTTCCTTATGCATGTTTTATGAGCTAGTATGTTTTCTATGTGTACCTTCTCTCATTATAGTTATTTTGGTTCTTCTTTGACTTTTTACGTCTGTTAATATTTGTTATATATAGTTGAATGCACAGGTGTTTGGTGCATATATATTTATGATCATTATCTCTTTCTCTTGGATTGTTCCCTTTACAAGAATATGTCTTTCTTAATGTGTGTTGGCTTGAAATCTGTTTTGTCTGAAAATAGAATGACTATTCCTGCCTTTTTTTTTTACATATTCCTGTAGCACGGAGTATTTTTTTCAACTTCTGACTTTAAAACTATGAGTTTATTTTTATTTAAATGTGTTTCATGTATACAGCATATTATTGGATCTTACCTCTTGATACATCCTATGTCTGTTTCTTTTGATTGATGAATTGAGACCATTAACATTGTTGCTTTTAATTAATATTTATCAACATATACCTGTTATGTTATTTTCCTAAATTTTGGTTCCTCCTTTTCCCCTCTGTTTAATTGCTTGCCTTGTCTTTGGGATTCATCTGTTGGAGTTCATGAAATTGAAGCCCTTGTTTTCTTTTTTCTAGAATGTCTTTCAAAAGATTTTAGAGTGCTTGTTTGGTGGATGTGAATTTCCTCAAGTGTTCTTTCCATGGGAGTATTTTATTTCTCCCTGAATTTTGAAAGACAGTTTTGTGTGAAATATCTATCTGAGTTAGAGGTTGTTTTCTCTTAGTGTTTGAAATTTCACCTCAAGCTCTTCTTGACTTGAGAGTTTGTGTTTCAAAGTCTGCTGTAATTCTTTTGGACTTTTCTTTATAGGTGATTTGCTTCTTTTTCTCTAGCAGCTTTTAATATACTCGTGTTGAGTTTCTAGAATCTTGACTATTTTATGCATTTGTGTAGATGCATTTTTGATATGGTTAGCTGGAGCTTTATATGCTTCACTTATCTGTATGTTAAATTTTTTTTCTCTGCTTGAGAAGTTTTCTGACATTTCTTCTATGATCTGATTTTTTGTATCATTTGTGCTCTCTCTTGCTTTTTCACTGAATTCATTCAAAATTGTGTTATTCCACTCTACATTGCCTAGCAGTTGTCGGATTGATGTTTCATGGTTCCTTGCTATTTTTAAGAAAACTTTTTTTCATGATCACTAACCATAATACCGTCTTCTATATTTGATATTCTGTCCTCTTATTGATTCATTCTGCTACATATAATTTTAATATCATGTTTAATCTTCTGAATATCTGTTCAAATCAGTTTCATTCTTTCCTATGTTGGGCATACATATTTTCATCATTTTGATAAGATCCTCTTTTTCTTTTATTTGTATCTATACTAGAATTACTAAGCATGTCTTACATTATGGTCACCATCTCTGTAATTATCTGAAAAATTATTTCTGATTTTATTTTTTCTAAAGCCTCATTTACCTGCTTTGTCACTTTCACTATTATCACTTCAGAGAATTTAGATTGGTGGCTTTCAACTTGTTTCACCTCATTGCCCCTGGGTTTGGCTTTGGTGGGCTGGAAGTCTGGGGTTGCATCTTGCTTAAGCATCTCTTCAGTGTCTTTCTTTTTAAAATTTTGATTCTTGGATTGATGCTTGTAAATTGCTTATGATGAGTAGTCTTATTTCTAATATTTAGAACCCTTAGTAAAGTACTACGTCTCAAGGATGTCTTCCAGGTGTAGCTGACTTTTGGGTTTTGAGTCTTTTGCAAGATCCTACCTCTTCAACTTATGGGGATGAGAAGCTGCTGCCTAATTGAGCCCTGGTTCTTTGGCATTGGCCTACAGTGTTGTATATGACTCTTAGGCAGTCTCAGCCTCAGTGTACTAGAAAAAACAATGGATTAGAGCAATTATGTTACCTTAGTTAAAGTAGTGCAATCAGCAATGACAATAGCATCACAAGCAGCCTATAAAATGGAAAATAGTGGTAACTACTAACATTACTTTTAAGTGTATGGACTAGATTTTTGGATATATAAAAAAATTTTTTTAAAAAACCTGGAAATTGTATATAGTGAACCCTCAAAAGGATAATTTTACCTTCAGGGGAGAAAATCTTATAGAGGATAGAGGGGAAAGAGAAATAGAAGAGTGAAAGTTTAGAAACAAGGCTGGAAGAAAAAGGGAAGACAATGTTCACTTCAAGCAGTATCTCTGCTGATAGAATTTTGGTGCAGCTGAAAAGATAAGAAGTATGAAATACAAATGACCTTTATTTTAAGAATGTGGGGAGAGACCCCCCCCCCCACGTTCCGGGGGCTGGCATTGTCTCCTGGGCCTGGCATTCTCTCTGACAGACACGTGGAGTGGGGGCATACATGTAGCTTAGGTTTGGGATGGTGCCTAAGGGGCATTAGTGATGCACAGGTAGCCCATTGGTATTCATTTCGCGCCACAGGTGAATTCCTAAGGGCGGAAAAGATAGAGCCCCTTGGTTCGGCCTCCAAGGTTTACTGGTTACAGTGTCCAGCCTAGGGCAAGATTCTTTCATCTGCTTTCACTGGTAGAGAAAGTGGACAGACAGAATCCAGACCTGTGTTTATTAATCCCATCAAGCCATCCATGTTTTAAAGTGTTATCCTGGATAATCCCAGAAAGCCTGCATCTTTAGTTCCACTGAAGTTCAGGCTGGTTTCTAGCTGTGAGGCTGGAATTCAACTTGTTAATCTGGTAACATTCAGTGTGTCCCCTGCTGACTTGAATTCATCAACTTCACCCTGACACTGATAGCCACTAGATGGACCTGATAGTTGCCCTGAGTTCCACTGCAGAATAAAAACAGTAAACTTTCCGTACCATTTTTGTTTAATGCAAAACTTAAATTAGTTTGGAAATAATATGTAATTTCCAGATAAAATTGTTTTAAATGATTATTAATTTAAGACTCGCATTTATTATCAAAAAACTCTCCACTGAGTTTAGCACAATTGTTTCAAAAATTATAACATTTACAGTTTTTCCTGTTTTACATTATTGTAGAAATGACCCCAACCTTGTTTCTTTGTGAAAAATAGGGAAAAAAAAAAAAAAAAAGAAAAATAGGAATAAGAAGCCATTCAATGCATATCACTATAAAATTATCAGTTTATGACTTATTGTGTGGTGATTAACATGGATATTTCTTACCACCACCTGTCTATTCTTTGTCCTTTCAATATGGTAAAACAGTTGCTAAGCTCTTCATAATCAGCACTGTGGATTAACTTTAAAAAGTTGATATACATTTTTTGTTCATCAAAATCAGTGTTTATATTTTGACTCTTATGAAATAAGGATGTGAGTGTTCAGTAATCTAAATTCATTTCTTGGGTCTGTTCCGGTGTCATGGCGTCAAAACAGGGAGAGCTAGATTTTTGCTAGACTGCGTTTTGTGGCTTCTATTTGCTGTGGACTGCTTAGAAAGAACCTGGGAGACCACCAAGCTACGCAATGGAGTCGGTGACCTTTGAGGATGTGGCTGTCAACTTTAGCAGTGAGGAGTGGACTTTGTTGAGGCCATTCCAAAAGAATCTCTACAGAGATGTGATGGGGGAATCCGTTAAGAACATGGCTGCTATAGAAATGACAAGCTAGGGAAATCTTATGGACATACATATTGGAATCAGTGTAAAGAAGTATTTCTTTGTACTGCAGAAGGTAATGTGGATGTGAAAGAAACAGAAACAAAACACCATGTTCAGATCCATGAAAAATATTGCAATGGAGGGAAACATGATTTATTTAAGCAATGCATGAAAGGTTTTACTACATATGGAATTTATAAGAAACATAAAATAATTCACAGTGGAGAGAGACCATACATATGTAAGCAATGTGGGAAAGCTTTTACCAAACATGGACATTGTAAGCGACATGAAAGAATTCACACTGGAGAGAAACTCTATGTATGTAAGCAATGTGGAAAAGCTTTTACCCAGCGTGGAAATTGTAAGAAACACGAAAGAATTCACACTGGAGAGAAACCCTATGTATGTAAGCAATGTGGGAAAACTTTTACCACACATAATCAGTGTAAGCAACATGAAAGAATTCACTCTGGAGAAAGACCCTTTGTATGTAAGCTATGTGGGAAAGCTTTTACCACAAATGGAAATTGTAAGAAACATGCAATTATTCACACTGGAGAGAAATCCTATGTATGTAAGCAATGTGGGAAAGCTTTTACCCAATATGAACATTGTAAGCAACATGAAAGTTTACACTCAAGATAAACCCAGTGTATATAAGCATCATGAGAATGGTTTGAGCACAAGAACATTTTGCATAATGCATGAAAACCTTCACACTTCGCAGATAACTTATATATGTAAGGAAATTGGGAACATTTCAGCAGAAACGCTCTTTGTCCAATACATGAAAAAATTCACAGTGTTGATTAACCCTATGTATGTAAAGAATGTGGAAAAGATTTCATCACACATGGATACTGTAAAATACATCAATAACTTCACAATGTTGAGAAACCCTATGTATACAAACAATGTGGCATAGCTTTTACCACATACAGTCATTGCAAAACGCATGAAAGAATTCACACTGGGAAGAACCACTGGCTATGTAAGCAAGGGGAGAAACTTTCAGCAGCCAGAGTGAAAGTGAAATACCTGAAGATACTCACTGGAAATGAATCCTATCTTTTATGGGAATACTCTCAGCACACATGATGATTGTTACATATCTGAAAGAGCTCACTGGGCAGAGATCCTATGTGGGTTTCCAGTGTGAGAAATACATCAGTCCATATTTGTTGTTAAACACTTAGAAAAAGCATCACTGCTCAGACTGTTTAGATCCAAGTGTACTTTTAAAATCACAAGGAGGCCTGAAGAAATAATCAATACTGAAATTTGATGTCAATATTTCTTCACAACTTTTCCAGAAATGTCAAATCTGAGGTGTAGTTCTCCTCAAGTACACATGTTGTATGATTTTCAGTTAATCACATGTACTTCTCTAGATTTTTTTAAAGTGTCTCTGTGTTTCAACATGGCATCTTGTAATTAAACATGGTAAACTTAAATGTGCTTTTCACTTTCAAGTATGATTAGTGTCCATGTACTTAATGTTTTGTCTTTAATACTTAATTTTTATATTTTTTGGTGAATTGTAATGTTTTTTATTGAAAGAGAAAAAATGGAAAAATAGAGTAGAAATAATACAGAATTTCATAAAAATAAACAATAAAAAATCACTAGTTGATAAGTTACACATTGTCATCTTAGAAATAGTTCAAGTTACAAAATTAAAGCATACAAAGTGACATTCAAATATGACACTGTGAACAGTTCTGCTCAGTGATCCAACAAGTCTTAGTAATATGCTTATCTGTCCTACACACTTATTTTTTGTCTTAAAGAGGGTAAGATTAAACATTACAAAACAGAACAGAACAGTTCATAAAAAAACAAGTTAAGGAAACACAGATTTCAAAGCAAGTCCACTGGAGATGTTCACTGTCTGTCTTATTGTCTCTAGTTTTCTTCCAAATACTTGCTCCCTTCTTTACATGCCTTGAATTTATACTGAACATTATAAAACTAATTAAACAAGTACAGGACAATGAAAGCTTTTTTGGTCTTCAAGACCTGATTTTGGGAAAGTATATAATGGCTACCATAATGTCTCTCATTTTCTTTGAAGTAGCTGTCTTTATCTTTACATATGCTGAAATTGAACATAAGAGATAAGACTAATATCACTCTAAACAGTGAATAATAGTATCCTGAGAAGGGGAAAGGTGAGGAATTGCCTAAAATGAAGGCAGAGGACGTTGTTAAATGTGTATCAGGATTTAAAAGCTACAGTAGTCTTATTGCTCTGTTTATATTTTGTTGCTCATATTAGATTTGAGGGCACAGACAGATAACCCAAAAATAGCAGGTTATACCATGGTAACTATCCTATTAACTTAAACTGAAACCCTGTATTATTTACTTTGTCTTACTATGACTGGTCTGATTTTAAGCTGGTTAGTTTGAATGATATTTTGTCTTGACTGATTCTCTTAACATTTGTTATGCTTACTAATATCAAGTCTAAGAGTAGAGGCAACTACTCTGAAGATGGCAAGATGTAAAAGATATCCATTCCAGTTTTGATTATTAACTGCTTTCAAGTCCTACAATGTCTTCAAAGTTGTATTTTTGTAAAAATAGCTATGTAATGCTATGCTTAACTATATAATGCCTGATGATGTGGATAATTCTATTGAAAATAATAAGAGAAAGCACAGTAACTACTGTAGATCACCTAATATTGTAGTCTTAAATATCTTTTTTATATCATGTTTTTCTAGGAATTTGTTTTGTTGTCTTTTTTGATCTGTTTTTCCCCATAACACAAAAAGGATAGGTATACATATTAAGATGCACACATGGGAAGAAATTCTAAACTGTTTTGGGAATAAATTGTATAATTCATGATGTAACGAACAGATACTCTGAAGAAGAGACACTAAGAAACCCAATGTTAATTCTGTATCATTATGACATAAAATCAAGCAAAACTATAAAAAAATAAATAAATAAATTCATTTCTTTTTTCTCCTTTGATTTATAATATCAATAGTTCTGCAATATTAATTATAGTGGTATTTGTATTATACTCATGAACGTCACCGTGTCCTTTTTTACCTGTCTTTTTACTCACCTCTTGTAAATACATGCTGTACGATTATGAAAAACAGCCAGTGCTTCCTACCACCCTCCTGTGAGCTCAGATGCTCATGTAAGTAGATGTTCTGCCACACCAAAAACAGTTTGAATGTTTTTGAAGTTCAGTCCTATTTTTGTCTATTTAAAGCTGTTCTGCCTTCTCTTAAATGAGCATTTTCATCAGATCATTATGTTACTTTATTATCAGTGTCTCAATTATTTCAACCACTGCATTTAAAACTAAATATTTATACAGTTCATTTGTAAAAATTAATATGAAATGGGTCATGGAGCCATACAGTTGTTTAAATGGAACAGATCCAGTTAAGTACTATAATAACATAGTGTTTGGTACTATAAAAGTCTGTGAAACCTTATAAAACCTATTCCTTCAAAATTTATGAATACTGAATAAAGAGGTAAAATGATTATGTTATGATGATAAGAGAAGTAAAAACTGATGTTCTTTATCTTTTGAAAGTAAATATATCTTGGTCACAGGGCTCAACTCCTTGCGCAGGTGTTCGGATTGGTCCACTTGTGCTTTTAAGTTACCAAATTAACAAGAATCACTGTGATTTGTAGAATAATCTATATTACAATTGCCAAGAAATTTGGGGTTTTTCTTGGATCATAAAAAAATGACATTTCTAAAAGCATATTGTCATCTGATTGACTTATAGAGAACTTAAATCTAAAGGATAAACAAAAAAGAACAGTTATTTACATAAAGATATTAGAGAAGAAATTTAAATCCCAAAATATAAAGGAATATATAGCCAGTGCATTATGTAACCTAGTAATTTATAACTTGAAGTTTAGAACTATAAATATAAATGTATCTTATTCTTATACTGCTCTGGATTAAAGAAGATACAATAAAACATGCAGTAACTGACAAATTTTTACAGTTGTTTGTGAAAACTTACTACCCCTGAATATGTGACAGATGATTTGTCTATGTATAGTACATGCATAACTTATATTCATGATTACATATTGCATATATACACATATAAAGTGTCAAAAGCAACTTGATAAAACTGTTTCAGTATTATCAATCTACTTTTATTTTATTTCATATTTAATTGCTAAATTAATGCTTCTCAAATCACTGCTGATTTTTGATGCATCAAACTAGAATGCTGTGGTTCCCATTCATAGAGATTTGTTTTGACAATGGAGAAATGGGATCATTATTAGAGAATTTATTCACTGTATGTATCTTGTGGTATTAGAAATGAGAGAAGCAGGCAAAACACTTTTATAATCAAAAAACAAATTTAAAAATTATTAAATATATGTAAGGTTTTATTAAAGAGTTATATCAAGTTTTTGAACTAAGAAGGGCTAACAGGCTATTGTCTATATAAAATAAATTAATCAAGACATCACTTAATGCAGTTAATTTTGCAGGATATCTAACAGAGTTTTACTTTTTATGTAATTAGAGAAAGTCACATTGTGGTCACCTTACTAAAAGTTATTCAGATATTACAAACTTCACAATTTTCATAGCAAATGCTTTGTACAAAGGAATCATCAGTCTTCAGACTGATCATTAAAATTTCATGTTTCCTCACATTGATTTTAATTTAGGCAGTAACAAATTGGGAAAAGTATTAACATATAAGCAGTACACTCATTTTAATATACTGACTTACTTTTAATTTTATTTATATTCAGTTTCTAGAGTCTGATTAAATTATTTTATCTCCCTAAGCATGGCAATTTTATACAATTTTAATTTTGACTACCACATCCACATGGAGATTTTCTGATGATGTAGTTTAAGAATATGAATGTATTCATTTGGCCTTAAAATGTTGACCCTTGAAGTTTTCTTCAGTATCAGCAGCTCCCAATGTGACATCTTTAATTTGCTAAGTGCTTTGCTTTTATTCCATAACAGTCCCAAAGCACAGGACCATTGCATTCACCCAACTGTAATTGCCACTCACAAATCAACTTTTACAGAACCAGATCAAAAGACTTTGCAAAATAATTTTCAGAAATGAAATTTTTCATAACCTTCTTTACAATCCATCAATATAATTTATAATCATCATTTTAAAGCTTTAATTTCCTGGTGAATGTTGCATTATTGAACACCCAGGGTAAAGGATTAGGAAAGTCTGTATTCCTTAATGTGAATATTACAGCAGACAGAAGTTTGCTTTCCAGAGCTTTGCTCACTAAGCTGGTCTTTCTCAATCCCATGCCATGCAAAAGCTAATTTCCACACCCTCTTTCTCATGCTCATCCAGAGAAAAGTGCAAGAGCTTAAAAACTAGGAAATCATCTTAACTAAATTTCCATATAATTTAACTCTTGAGTGCTTTTCTGTGCTTCAAGTTTTCTTAAAACTGATAAGTTGAAAGGTAAATAAAGAAAAAATATGAAATATAACCTCAGTTTCTATTGAGTTTTTATAACCTAAGTTTCTTTTACTTTCATATAATTTTTCAGATATATAAAACACAAAATTGATGATAGCTGGGAACTTCATACAATAAAAAAGAAGCTTTGAATAAAAAGATCACTAGCCTCAGTGGAAGGATGTTGAAAAGAGAAGGTATTATATGGAGTCTAATTAATGAATTCTTGTCTAGTTATTTGTTTACTTTCATTTTTTGATCATATTGAGACAATGTCTTATACTTTTTGTAATATGCACATATGTCCCACCCCAGTTCTAATAAAAGAATGATCACCTGTGTTTTACAAAGAGATTCTCATTAATAACAATATTTGAGAAACATATATATGTATCTATATTTATTTGTTGTACAATAGGGAAAGTTGAAGGTTTTTTTTTGATAACTCCAAGGACTTGAGAAAGGAAACATCTATTGCTTTTTAACATGTATAATGAATAATTCCTATGTACTAACTCCCTTGGTTAGTATTACACATGTGGAAGAGAAATCAAATGAGCATAGTATCTATTCTCAAAACATATACCTAGGGAAAAACTTCATACACATATTTTTTCATTTAGAAAAATTTTAAGCAATAAATGAGTGTCAAGCTCAATTAAGGCTAAGAATCACACAGGCTTTCTTAAATCTCCTTTTTCAGAGTACTGCAGTTTTCTCTGTAGAGATCTTTCCTTTTTTTATTAGGGTAATTCCCAAGTATTTTACTTTTCTGGAAGCTACTGTGGATATTATTTTCACAATTTCCTCCTTATCCTGTTCATTCTTGGTGCACACAATTTCTAATGATTTTTGTATGTTGATTTGTATGTGGATACACCACTAAAGTTTATTATTAATGATAAGAGTGCTTGGTGTAGTTCTTTGAGTCTTCTATGTAGAGTATCATGTCACCTATGAATAATGGTAATTTAAGTTTTATATATAAATAGACACACACACACACACACACACACACATATATATATATATATATATACATATATATATATATATATATATACTTTATGTATCCTTTTTATTTGCTTCTTTTGTCTAATTTCTCTGGATAATTGATTACAAGAGGTGATAGTGGACCCTCTTGTACTATTCCTGATTTTAGTAAGGAATGCTTTTTTTTTTTTCCACTTAGTGTGATACTAACTATTGGACTGTGTCTTTTTTTTTTTAATTTTATTTAAGGAGAAAAGAAAAAAAAAAGCAGGGAAAGGGTACAAGTTATACAGATTTACAGAAAAAAATGAACAGTAGGAAATCACTAGTTAATGGATTACATATTGTCATCTTAGAAATAATTGTTCAAGTCACAAAATTAAAGCTTGTAAAGTGGACATTCCATCAATGATACTGCAAACAGTTCCGTTCATTGATCCAATAAAACTCTGTGATATCATTTTCTATCTTTTACACTTAAATATACATGCAGTTATATAGTTTGGAGCACTTTCTTTTCCTCTCTTTTGTACCATGGACTGTGTCTTAGTTACTTTTCTCATTGCTGAGACAAAATATCCAACACTCATAGTTAAAGGGGTAAAGGTTTATTTAGCTTACAATCTGCAGTGGTTTTTAGTTCATAATTGTCCAACTCCACGGCATGGTGGTGTAAGATAAAAAAGAGCTAAAAGAAAGAAAGAAACACAAGCCTCTTCCTGTCCCTTATATTGTATCCAGTCTGTGGGTATTAGGATAGGCCCAAAACAATCAGTATACTGATTCAGCAATCACCCAGTCTTAAACCCAGGACCCTTAATCCCAGGATTGCACTGCCAATCACACACTCTAGATTCAGCCACTTCTTAAAAAGCCCTGTCTAAAACTGCATGAGGCTTTGGAGGGACATCTAGACACAAACCATAGAAGACTGTGATGAACAGCATTTACCATATTCAGGTAGAGTCCTTCTATCCCTGTGTTCTGTGTGAGCCCTTCTCCTGGATAGGCAAAATCAGTATTATCAAAATGGCCACAGCTTCAAAGCTGTTATACAGAAACCAAAATACCAAGAGCTTACTTTAAAGGTCTGGATAAAACAATCCCAAACCTCATATGAAACTAGAAGAGATACAGAATATCAAACACATTTTTGGGCAACAAGAGCAAAACAGGAGATATAACAATACCTGACTTCAAACTATACTACAAAGCAATCTTGACAAAAATGGCAAAAATAGTGGCTTAAAAATGGCATAAAAGTAGATACTGTACATGAATCAGTGGAATAGAATTGAGGATATAGGAATTTCCCAGACACATTCAGTTCTGCGATTTTCTAAAAAGGGGCCAAAAGCTTATGGATAGCCTAGTCAGCAACTGGTACTGGGAAAATTGCTTATCTGGGTGCACACAAAATACCAGCAAAAATCAACAACTGGGATTGTATCATAAAAAAATCTCTGTGCCACAAAAGAGTCAATAACTATTTTGAAAAGACAACTTACAGAATGGGAAAAAGGTTGGCCATTTAAAATTTTAAATCTAAAATATACAAACAACTCAAAACAATTTAAACTACCTAAAATTAAATACATAGCCAAGAAATGGGCAAGAGAAATGAGCATATACTACACAAACAAACACGAATGGTCAACAGTTATATAAAACCGTGCTAAACATCTCTGGTCATTAGAGAAATACAAATTAAAACAACACTGAGATTCCATTTTAGTCCAAAAAATAATGGCAATCATTAAAAAATAAAAAATAACAAATACTGGCAAGGTTGTGGTAAAAAAGGAAAATTCCTTCATTATTGGTAAGAATGTAAACTAGTGCCACCATTACAGAAATCAGTATAGAGATTTCTCAAAGAATGTGACCCACTTGTCCCTTGCTAAGTGAGCTTAAAATATCATACTACAGTAATACATGCATACTAATGCTCATAGCAGCTGACTCATAATAGCTGGAAACATCCTGATATCCATCACCAGATGACTGAATGAAGAAAATGTGGAATCTACATATAATGAAATACTACTCTGTTATAAAGAATGGTAGATTTGAGACATATGCAGAAAAATAGATGTACCTGGAAAATATAATGCTGAGTGAAATAAACCAAACACTGAAGCTTACCTACCACATGGTATCTTTTATTTGAGTGAGACAAAGTACAAAAATAGTAATATAATGGAGCGAAAGGGACCAGGAGGTAGTTCTCTTACAATACAGACATGGTCTAAGACAAAATGTACCAGGGGTGGGGGAGAAGTAAAAAAAAAAAAAAAAAAAAAAACAATATGCCATGCATAGGAACCTACTAATCTCAGTGAACATAAACATTATGTGCCGTAACATGAGCTTAGACTAATATCAACAAGAATGAAAACTGGGTTAGTGAAATTGCAGGATGAAGGAGGGAGAATAAAAGGAATTAGAATTTTAGAAAAAGTTTTGGTATGTACATCTACACACTCCCCAAGAAGATTATAGACTGTGTGAACTACAACTATGTACTAATAAAATGTTTTTAAAAACTAAAAATAACAAACAAACAGAAACATAGGTTTCTATAGAGAAAAAAAAATGTTAGTTTTTATTTTTAAAAAGCACAAAACCAGGCATGCTGCTCACACCTATAATCCTAACACTCTGAAGGCTGAGACAGGATAATCTTTGTGAGTTTGGGCCAGGTTGGGCTACAAAGTGAGCTCAAGACCAGCCTGAAGTGCACAGTGAAACCTTGTCTCATAAACACCAAAATAAATAATAATAATAGATAATTAACAAATTAAGACAAAGAGAGCCATAAAATCAGAGATTATCTCAAAATGTGTTTTCTCTGGGCTTTATTTCTTATCCTCCATGCCTCAATTGTTAATTCATCGCCTCAAAAACAATTCTATATTTTTCCAATTTTTCACATTAGGTACTGAGGATGTCAATGTGTTTTGGGGTAGCTCCTTCTGAAAGGGGCTTGCCAAACAAATGTTTTGTGTTGCTCATCACTCGTGGAGTTGCATTCTACTTTCTTCTTTTCTCAAAGAATTGGAAAAAAATAAGCAAAAACCAGTGGCAAAGTTTGTTTCAAAAAAAAGTAAGAGTGAAAAGTGAGGAAAAAACTGGCTCTGCAGAGTGACCTTGGGCCAAGTAAAAGAGGCAAAAGCAAGATGAAAATACACAGCAGCGATGTGGACTATTGTGAAAAAAGTTGATAGCAAAATTTTTCTTGATGTCTGTGTCCTTTTATAATGTGCAAATCTTAAGGAAAGCTGCAAGAAATTCTCTCTCTCTCTCTCTCTCTCTCTCTCTCTCTCTCTCTCTCTCTCTCTCTCTCTCTCTTAACAGAACAGGACTTTGCTCTGTAACTCAGGCTGGTCTTGAATTCATTATGTGGCCCAGGATGGCCTTAAACTTTCAGTAATCCTGACTCAGCCTCTCAAGTGCTGAAATTATAAGTGTGAGTTTCTACGTATGCATCCAGTTAGAACTTCTACATATGCGTCCTGAGAGATGGTGCTGGGATCCCATATCTCAGATGCCATGTTTTGGCCATGCCACTGAAAACCTGCTTGAATCCTTGCAAGAAGTCAATGTGCAGGACTGTGCTGCATTTGTGTTCAGGAATCCTGTAATTTCTTCCCCAGCCTGTTTTGCCACACCCTAACATGCCATTTCATTTCCCCCTGAGAGAAATAAATTCCCATAATTCTTTATGGAGTGATGGGGGAGTGAAGTTCTCTTTTACAGCTTCTTCAAACTTCAAGAGGCTGTAGACTCTACCTACTGGGGATTCTGTTACCTCCAAGTACCTTGGGGGACTGTGGCTCACTTGTGGGTTGAAGAAAGAAAATTCTGTTAGGAAACAAGAAGATTTAATGACCACTGAGCCCCACTAATAACCCAATTATGAGGAATAGGTCAGATTTCCAGTTCCAGTAGCCGTAGCTGAATCTGATTTTTGAAGAGAAATCTCACGTCTTTCAGGGGCAGAGAGGAGTAACTTTCTCCTTTTTGGGTGATCTTGTTCTTTAGTCCATACAGCTGGACTGGTTTTATCCTAGAAAGATGAATCCGGTTATCTATCTCTTCCACCTTGACTGCAGTGGATGCAGTGATTCTTATCTCTGAGAAAGGGCCTTTTTATCTTGAATTTTATTTGTCAGTGGATGTACTTCCTCTCCATGTTTCTGCAAGGACTTGATCCCCAGGATGGCCATTAGATGGTCATCTAGTCCAGGAGCTGGCAGGACTGAGTTCCCATACATTTGGGCACCCTGTTGTGCTTGACCCAGATTAATGAGATGTTATAAGAGCCTCATGGTGTCTGTATGTGCTATCGTATCAGGAATGGAAATGGCTTCCAGTATAATATCTGCAATGAGTTAAAACTTAGTCCAGTGTTGGGCATTTTATAAATCCTCATGAGCACTATTGACATCAATCAGAGCCAGAGAACAGAGAGCCAGAGCCAGCAATCAGAGATCTCTTGCCAAAATATTGCCAGAGCTCACTTTAGGGTCTGCTTGAACCTCTGCCTTTCCAGAAGATGGAGGCCTACTTTCCATGTAGGATTTTTATATCTTATCACCATGTCCCTTCATAAAGGACCAAATGGCTCCTAAGGAACTAGAAATAATTCTAGGTCATTGAGGAACTGAAGCCCTGTACTTTCTTTCCTATTAGACTTATGATTTTCTGAGGAGACTTCAGGTATGTCTCTTTGGTACTCTTAACAGTGCATAACTTCAACCTGACTGGGAAAATGAACTGCCTCTAAGAGTTGTAGAAGTCCCTGCCAATGCTTTATGGGTTATTTGCAGTGCTACTTCCATCAGTGAACCACATGTCCTGTGGGTCTTGGAGGGGCAGGTCAGTGATGTCCTCCCTCTTATCATAGGCCTGGGAGATCACTTCACAAGAGTAGCTAATATATGGCCCTATAGGAATCAAAAGAACAGGGTTAGTAGTTGTAAATGTTTTATAATATCCTTAGATGTATCTAAGAGCACAGCCTGATACTTTGCAAACCATTCCACTGTTAATCACAAGCAATTTTTTGTTTCCAGAATATCTCTCATCTGATGGGGAGTAAGGACTTCTAGACTCTATACCAAACTATAAATTCTTCTGTTACTACAGGTATAAAGAATCTCTGATTAATGGTGCCCTTGACTCAGCTAGGGCTATAGATCCAGAGGAGGATTTTCTAGAAAAGTATGTCAAAACAGAATAAAGTGATTTAATTAGCTCTCTGTCTTAGTTACTTTTTACTTGTTGTTGAGACAAAATACCTGAAGCCCAAGTTGGGAAAGGAAAGGTTTATTTCTTACAGTTTTTGGAGGTTTCTGTCCACATTCAGTTGGCTCCAAGACAGGAGGGAATGGCTGGGCCACAGTTCATGGTGGCTGCAAACAGCAAATAGGAACCAGCAAAGAGCAAGACACACCTTATTCCTGCCATTACATCACATCCTGGCTCCAACCCTATGTGGGTGGAGCAATGACACCATCAATCCAAGCAATAGGCAATGAACCAATCACAAATGCACAATGCAACTCATGTGGCCTGGGGGCCACAGACATAAGCCATGAAACTCTCCTACAACAGGAAGACATGGTGATGTCCATGGTTGGGTATTGTTAGGTTCCCTGGGCCTCTTCAGTCATCAGCACAGGAAATGAGGGTCTAGCTGGCCTAGCTCTCTCTAGGAGTGTGAGTAGTCAAACCCCAATGCCACAGGTCAGACATATTAGCTGCTTCATATAGAGCAGGGCATTGGCAAAGGCTAGTTGAAGTCTTATGTCCAATTTGCAGTCTTCTTGAACTTGAAACAAGACCCTTGTTGCCCTAGAGTTTTTCTCTAGACAACCTAGATGGGGTTTAAGCATTGACAATTACAATAGCTATAATCCTATCCTTTCACTTTTGTCCTTCCTCTGGATCCTAATTGAACACAGTAAAATGTCTGTGATCCCATCTTAAATTTTCATAGCTTATACTGAATAAGTTGGACTGATTGATAAATGAAATTATGTCCAACTAGTACTTCACCCTCCCTGAAATATAGATCTCTATTTGTGCATTTATGAAAAATTTAGTACACCTTTTACCTCCATGGTAAGAACAGCTAGTATGTCACACATCTCTCTTAGTCCTTCATGAATATTACAGCACAAGTCTGATTCTGTTGAAAGGGGAATACCTTTCCATAGTGGTTCCTTTTCCTTGTTACAGTACAATGTACTTTAACAAATGGGATTTCATCTTATTAAAACGCTTTTCACAAGAAAAAAATCACTAATAAAAGAGAAATTTAGCCAGTTGCCCCCTCATAAGTACATATCTATAACATGTAAAGACCTCAAGACACCAGATCACCCAAATTTAAAGACCAAATCCAAAAATGGGCATCTGAGATATGTATATATATATACTTTTCAGAAGAAGAAACACAAACAGCAAATAAATATGTGAAAAATGTTTAACATTACTGGTAATTCAAGAGATGCAAATTAAAACAACACTGAGATTCCACCTGAACCCAGAAAGAATGGCTGTCATCAGGAAATCAAGCAATAACAAATGCTGAGGGGCTGTGGGGGAAAAGGAACCCTTTTCCACTGTTGTGGGAATGCAGACTGGTGCAAGTACTGTGGAAATCACTACAAAGATTCCTCAAAAAACTAGGAGTAGAGGTCCCATTTGACCCAGCTGTTCCCTTCTTGTGTGGAAGAGTTTTGCCCTAGAATAAATTACAGGACATTATGGTGACGGTCTAAGATGGCAGAGGGTCAAAGCAGGAACATTTACCCTGATAGCCACTTCCTCCTTCTTCCCCTTTGACAAATTACAACCTTCCCTGTGTGCACAAAGAAAATTCTAATCAGTTCCTTGCACATCACAAATGCCCACCATAAAGGCCACTTCTGGTCAAAGTTCATATATATCCCTAGCCTCCTGTATCAAGCCAGAGGAGAAAGCCAAACTGTGGTGGATTGTCAGCTCCTCTCCCAGTCTTCAAATAAAGAGTCCACTTTCACTTTCTCTTTCTTTTTTGTTTTGCTTCTGTATTGTGCCAAAAACTCTAACATTGGATATCTTCCCAAAAGAATTCAAAACATCATACAACAGCAATATATGTGCGCCCCATGCTTATAGCAATATAACTTGTAATAACTAGATCTTGCAAACAGATTGAATGCCAATCCACCAAGGAATGGATAAAAATAATGTGGTATTATTATACAGTGGAATACTACTAAGCCATAAAGAAGAATACACTGGAGACTTTTATAAGTAAATATATGCAACTTGAGACCACACTCATAAGTTAGATAAATAAGACACACTAGTATAAATATCATTTTTTCTCACTACTGTGAGAAGCTGAAGCAACATACATATATGTATATGTGTATATATGTATATAAAAAATAGTTAAGATAATTATACTATTGATTTCTCTGAGTTCACTGGAGAGAAAGATTTGTGCCAGTATTGTTTGGACAATTAAGGGCAGATGTCTTGTGCTCTGGGCAATGATTTGAGAATGACAATGCACATTGTACATATCATTGTTGCCTCCTCATTGATGTGCTTTGAAATTTATTTTTAGTTAATCTTTCTTTTTAAAATAAAATGGATTTGAAACAAATAAAAATAAAATAAAATTGACTTACCAATCAAATGTCACCAGGTTTTGGGTTGCTCACCTGCCCTCTGGAGTTGGACTCCAAGCTCTTTTCATCTTGAGTCTTGAACAAAAATTGAACAAAACAAGAAAAAAGCAGTGGCAAAGTTTATTTCAAAAAATAAAAGTGAAAGGTAAGGGAGAAATGAACTCTTGTAGAGCAAACTTGATCCATGCAAAAGAGGAGAAAGCAAGATGAAAATTCACCCTGTATCATAAAGTTATCATGAAGGAAACAATGATAGCAAACTTTCCTTAGTGTCCGTGTCCTTTTATAATATCCAACTCTTACTGAAAACCATAATAACTTCTTTTTTTAAGACAGTGTCTCTGTAGTTCAGGCTGGCCTTGAACTATAGAACTTACACTGGCTTTGAACTCATGTTGTTCCTTCTGCCTCAGCCTCCTGATTGCTTGGATTACAGGCATGTGCTGCCACACCTTAGAGAACTTCTCTTATGGGTCCTGAATCCTACTGAAAACCTGCTTGAGTTCTCAGGAGAATTCACCATGCAGGATTTTTGGAGTTGTTCTATATATTTGTTGGAAGGTCTTGTAATTACCAGGTTACACCTACTCTGTCAACCAGTTTTACCATACCCTATTCTCCTATCTCATTAGGACTTTAGAGAATGAATAGTTTTAATTACAGTGATAGAAATTATTCATTATGCTACACTTTTTTAACCAGTAAGCACTGATATGGCTTTTAATGAAAATATTTCTGTGCTGTTTGGTAAACAGTTTATGTGATTAGTGGTAAAAACCATCAGTGTATACTCCTACAAACTCATTTGATTTGAGATCAGGTAGACAGAATGACTGAGTGTATTTTTGTAATGTGTTCTAAACTTTAGTGGAATCATCAATTTTCTAACAATGAAATCATCCTTGCTATTTGTCTCAAATAATTTATTTTTATAGTGTCTTTAACATTTGCAAAACACTCATATAACACTACTTATTTTGTAAAACATAGGTGTATAAATCAGATAATCTTCAGGAAAAAGAACACCAAATTCAGATTGAGAAAACAGAAATTTTTTATTAATGCACATAGATCTCAAATTTAATGAGCTTTAATCTTAAAACTGTCTACAGAAGAAACAAACATTAAGAATGAAAAATAATGTTGAAAATTGTACTAATGAAAGAATCTGAATAGGAAGACTATATATTGACAATAAGCAAGAATCAGTAAATTGAACTACTGTATTCAAGAAAATAAATAATTGGATTATTGTTTCTTGTCACATAATGTTGAAAGTAAATGTTGCTCAGAAGTCATATCATTAAAACCCTAAAGGGCTAAGATTTCAGTATCTCCCAAGAATGAAATATTTAACATCTGGGTCCCAAATTGATAAAATTTGCAACTACCAATGGAGAAAACATTTATATAACATAGATCCTAATTAAATCATACCAGGCTAAGAAATTACAAAAAATATTATTTCAAAGAAAGTTGAGGGGACAGAGAAAAGATGGCAGATAGATAACAGCAGGCTAAAGAGGCTCCCTGAGAAACTCAACTTAGATTCCAAAAATAATGCAGCATGGGGAATCCCAAACAGAGTGACATAGATCCTCCTGACCCAGGAACAAACTAATCTGAGAGAAACCAATTAAATATACAGTCCCACAGCTACTATTCGAATAGCAAAAGTCTCAGTGCTTCCGCTGCAGCGCTTGAACTTGCACAGCCAAGACTTACCAAGCTACCTGAAAGCCGACTGCTATATCAACTCATGGAAACGCACTCACACTGAGGACAGGAGTCGGTGAACTGAACAGACAGCTGAGCTGACAGGGAACCTGCATCGACCTATGGTGAGTAATGGGAATAAAACCCTTCAGTAAGAAAAGGAGCTACAACTGACGACATTCTGGGACCAGGCAGACTGGCGAGAACAAACAGCTGCAGTGACATCACTCAGCTGCTCCCAATTCAACCGGGATTGGTAGGGAGTGTTTGACTTGGGTCATGTCCTTGACTGAGACCAAATAGGCTAGCGCAAACCAAGTCCCTATGCCTGACAGTACACCCTAATGCAGTGAAGCCCTCAGCAGGTTGACTGACCCACAGGGAGGGCCCAGCATAGGCTGCCTGGTCTGTATCTCCGTAGTACACTGCAGTGGGTGGGACCACCTAGTCAGCATGCTTCAGACAAACTGTAAACAACAAAGAAAGAAACTGGGGCCTCCTCCATACATCTGTATGGAAGGCACAAAAAATATGAGAAGAGGAAGCAAGAAGAAAGGGTCCCTAGCTTCCAACCCTGAGAACAGATCCAGGAAAGGTAAATGCAGAGGAGATTGAGGACGGCAAACATGCAATATCAGACACGGCATAAAGTGGACATAGGGTGATATCTCGCAACCTCATAGACGAGTTCAAAAGTGAAGTATTTAACCAACTAAAGCAAGATATAAATAATGTAATAAAAGAAATGCTAAGCACCTCTCAAGAAAAGACAGATGGAAGAATAGAGGAACATTAAAAAAGGGGAGAATTGTTTGATGAAGAAAATAGAGAAAACATAAAATACATGAAGCAGGTTCAAAGAGATTACCAGGAAATTGAAACTCCATTGAAAGCTGGCAAAACTGCTTGAAAGAAACTAAGGATAGATTATCTGAACCAGACTACAGGTTTGCAATGTGGGATCATGAAAGAAAAATTTCTTAAAAATAACAAGGAAACAAGCAGTAAAAATACAAAGGCTAGAAGATGACAAGATGATCTATAACTTGAGAATAAAGAATGTGAATGAAGAAGCAGAGGTACAAACAAAGGAGCTACAAAGGCTATTTACAGAAATAATTAAGGAAAACTTCCCAA
The DNA here is from genome assembly GCF_034190915.1 of Cavia porcellus. NCBI lineage: Eukaryota > Metazoa > Chordata > Mammalia > Rodentia > Caviidae > Cavia > Cavia porcellus. The sequence continues at coordinate 40,484,548 of NW_026947496.1, read as the reverse complement.
ACTTAGGAAAAGGAAAAGATATTCAGATGTCTGAGGCATACAGAAATCCAGCCACCTACAACCAAAACAGAACTACACCCAGGCATACAATAATCAATATCCCAGAAATCAGATATAATAACAAAATATTAAAAGCAGTCAGAGACAACAAACAGATTACTTACATGGGAAAGCCCATCAGAATTACGGCAGACTTCTCGGCACAAACCATCAAATCAAGAAGAGCGTGGAGCGAAGTAATCCAAGCCCTGAAAGAAAATTACCTTCAGCCTAAATTGATGTACCCTGAAAAACTGTCCCTAGAAATTAATGGAGGAGCAAGATGCTTCCAAGATAAAGAGGAAATGGGGGAATTCGCAACCACCAATCCAACTCTACAGAGAATACTACAGGGCATTCTAAAGAGAGAGAAAAGCACCAGAATTTCAGGAACAGTGGCAGAATGGCCCCAATGAAGGAGCAAAAAGCAAAATGAAGAAGACAAATAGACAACTAATGACAGAAAAAGAGCACAACAGAAATGAGGCAGAGAAGGTCGGATATAATTTCTAATATAGATGGCCTAGATACACTAAATTAAGGGAAAAAAAGAGAGAATCACAGGCAGAGTGGATCAAGAGGTAGGGTTCACCGAGATGCTATTTATAGGAAATATATTTAACCTGAAGAAAAGTATATGGACCAAAAATCAAACATGAGAAAACAGAACACTATGTGATAGGGAACCAGAGAGTAATAGGGGCAACTGCACCAGTATTTATGGGTAGGTTGGAAAGCAGGCTTTAATAGGTAAAGAAATACAACTAGAGATCAGGTCCAGGAGTGAGAAAGTTCGGAAATACTTAGGTAAATAGCAGGTTGCCCCTCCAATATAAAACCGAAGGTGGGGGGAGACCCAAAAATGTATAGTACACCCTGGGGAAGGAATAGTCTTTAAAAAGACAGCAGAAGATATTGCTAATAATGTATCAGGAATTAAAGTCCATATTACTTGCACCACTCTGCTTAGATAGAACTTATTCCATGCCAGTGTGTACAAACACTAGATCTGAGGACATAGACAGCTATCCCAAAAATATTAGGATATAGCACAGTAATTACCTTTAATTTCCTATTAACTTAATCTGAATCCCTGTATAACTTATTCTGTTATACCATGACTGATCTTAATTAAATCTGATTTGTTTGATTACTGTTTGTTATTGACATATTTTATTCAAAACTGTTAAGGTTGATAGTATCAAGTCAGAGTATAGACAACTATACTGAAAGTGACAATGATTCGCTACAATACTCATTCTGGTTTGATTACTACCTGTTTTTGTAGTTCTACACTATCTACAACATTGTATTTCTATTAATTCTGTTATGTACTGAATTATTCAATTCAGTACAATTCAATTATTCAATTATTCTATTAATTCTGTTATGTACTGATATATTCAATTATACTTTTTCTGATGATATAGCCAATTCTATTGATGATAACAAGAGACAATACAGTAACCATGGTAGAACTCCTTGCACAGCAGTTTTATATGTCTTTTTAGTTTTATGTGTTCATAGGAGTATGTTTTGTTCTGTCCTGCTTTGCTCTGTTTCTCCCTCTAATATAGAAAGGATAGTAATACATGTTAAGACTCATGCTTGTGTAAAACCTATAAACAGTTTACTAGAATTGATCTTATGACACATGATGAAATGTACAAATATTTTGAAGGAAAAAAGGCACTACACTAACCAATGCTGATTCCGGAGTGTCATGATGTGAAATCCAGCAATATTATTATTCTTTGTTCAGAGTGATTTTAGTCTGCTTTGGTTTGTTTAATCTCAACATAAATGAAGACATGAATAAATGCATGTATGTTTAAATGTATAGGATTGACAACCATATTACTAAGTTTTTATTAGACAGGTGTACAGAACTATTTGCCATCTCCCTGTTTGAATTCCCATTTATATGTTCCACTTTTGTATCTTGAACAATTATTTGTAAGAGGACAATATGTAAACATCAACTAGTGACTTATTACGGTTTATTTTTTCCTTTGAAGGTATGTAATATTTCTACCCATTTTCTGTTTTGTATTGTCTTTCTTTCAATAAAATTTTAAAAACAGAAATTTGAGAAAGCATACTAAAATTATTTTAAAATTGAGAAGAAAAAATTAACACTATATACAGAATAGCTGAAAATAATCAGCAGTTTAGATGTTTAAGAATTACTAAAATCCCAAAACATAATCTCAATACCTAGATATATGTTTGATTTCCTGCAAAATAATTATTTTAATGAGAAAATTAAATTTTTGAAATCAAAGTTCAGTGTGGGGGCACTGATCAAATGAGATGGATATGCAGAGATAAGGGACTTTTGAAACCACATGCCCAAAACCTCCCAGAATGTATGATTAGAGATTAAAAGATAGCCTATTGGGCCACAAATTCAAGTAGGATCAAAACATTGCCTTAAACAATGAGTGCTCTTGCCATTTCCTCCCCATACTCCAATTTATCACTTAGAGTGGCCTTAAAACCTTCTCCTGTCTTCCCCTACATGAATTCCCCCACAGATGTCCTTCTGTCATCCTTTATCCTTGCTTTCTGGTTCTACCAACAAAAAGCACAGAAGCTTGGTTGAGAGGTGTATTTATGAGATTCTCTCATGCTGAGGCATTTTGGTTAAGGGCAGTCCCTCTAGGCCTTCAGGGAGTTCAAACTGGACAGTGAGTCTGAGTAGTTTCTCATCCTGTGCACTGTGCCATTGTGACAAACTGTGACAACCCAGGATAACATATATTCACCACCTGATGAAGATTTACTTCCTGTAAAAACAAGGTTTAAATAATTTCTAAATACTTGCCTTAAAGTAATTTCACTTTTTGTGTCATAGCATTGAAAGGAACAAATGCTAGTGGTTTAAAATTTTCCATTGTAAAAAGAGTATTGCTGGATTTTTGGTACAAGCCATATTAGTGAATTTACAGGAAAAAAAAATAACAACTATAGTTTTGTTAGAGGCAGCTGAGCTAATTAGAAATATTATAGGTAAACAGACAGAGCTAGGTCGATGAAGAAGCCAACACAGAGGACCAACTGTCTTGTGACCTTGGAGGAAATACACACTTCTTACTGTGGGCCAGAAGTCAGAACAGAAGGCAAAACAAATGTGACCACATGTTTAAGTATAAACTTTTATGGATAGGTATGGATCACTTTGAGAAGCCTGATGTTACCATCCCAACCCCCTACAGAAGTCACTGATCCATAAGAATGCTTGCTTGCTGTGTGACTCACTTCCCCATTTGTCTCTAATTTGGACAACTTTATCCAAACAATTAAACTGATTAGTTGACCTGAGCTCTGTCGCACCTTATGCCCACCTATCTTGTGAGAGTTCCCATTTTTCCCTACCTTAGACCTGCCTCCCTCATGGTTTTACTCTATAAAAATTTCTAGAAAATACAAAATCTTTGGCAACCCACTGGGGACCCCTTCTGTCTCTCTCCCAGACAGAAGCTTTCGTTCTCTCAGTAAGTATTTCTACTCTTAACCTCCATTGTTTCTAAAATTCATTTCTCAATTTTAGAGAACACAAACTCATACCGGACATATAGTAGGTTGGGATTTTTGTTCCTCTATATCAGTTTGAGCCAGAATCTTAGGAAAGTTTCTAAAAGTTTTATACTAACATTGTTTTTCCACATGAAATTATATCTGTCTGATGAAAAAAATGCAATTATTTTAAGTGTTTTTTACCATATGTCAAATAAATTTCACAGAGAATTAAATACCAAGAATTCAAAGCATGAAATTTGGACTTTTGTAGTTAGCCCCAAGGGTAAAAGAGATGAGAGTTTGAAATTCCTATCAAATCTTCTAAATTTACTCTAATGGAAGTTAATCAAAAAAGAATAATCACATAAAAATGTAATTATTAGACTGATTTGGCTTTCACAAAACATATTCAATGAGATATACCAATATTTTCTTTTGTTTTAAGAGAAAGAAATAACTTACTTACTAAACCATGAAGCTTTCACTTAATTAAATGAAGGAAACTTTAGTAAAGATTCACAAAGTATCACAGAAATGAATTAATTTGATTCAAAATGAAAAATAAAAGTGAATTTTCTGTGAATTAAACTAATAAATCATACTATAATTATATCAAAGACAATGTTGAGAAATATAAAATTTATATATTCATTCTTTTCCCTTTAGGATATATTGTACTTGACAAATGCTATTAACAGTTTTCTATGGAGGAAAACTAATCACAAATTAAAATTTAGATATAAATAACACATAAAATAACAATAAATTTCTTGCTGGGTATTAGTGCAAACATTTCATATTTGCATAATAAGTACACCAAAAAACCTTAATGCAATTTCTCCATTGGCTGAAACAAGATTCAACTTTACAAATAATGTGGATATCTCAGATGTGGAAAATCAATGTATGAGTTTGAAAATTGTTATTGATATCAGACCATAAGCCAGAAAAAATAATTACATTACATAAAATTATATCAGACAAAATTAAGAGAGGAAGCTTACCATTTTAAAAAAAGAAATAACTAAGAAATTATTAGAGTGACTATCAATTCATTATAGTACTGTTACAAACAGCTGAGTTAAAAATACTATAGGCAATCAGGCAGGGCTGGGCCCTGAAAGGAGCCAGTGCAGAAGGCCAGATACATTGCAACTGTGGGGGTGAAAGACACCTCCACTATAGGCCAGACCTCAAGACAAAAGACAAAACAAATGCAACCACACCCCAAATATAAACGTCACACACTGATATACTAAATAGGTTTTGATCACCTTGAGGAAAGCAGGAGTCACCATCCCAACCCCCTAGAGGATGTCACTGCTCTTTAAGCATGTCCATTTGCTACATGACTCAATTTCCCATTTGTCCCTGATTTGGTCAGTTTTACCTGAACAATTAATCTTATTGGTTGACCATAGTTCTGTCCCACCTCATGATCACCTTACTTTCCCCATTTTGTATCTATCTCACCTCATGGTTTTACTCTATAAAATTCTCCAGAAAAGACAGAGCTCTTGGCAACCCACTCAGGACACCTTCTGCCTCTCTCTCAGACAGAAACTTTCTTACTCTCAATAAATATATTCTGCTCTTAACCTCTATTGTTCCTAAAATTCATACTTTGATTTTATGGAACAGAAACTCATACTGGGACATCAAGTAGGTTGAATAGTTCGTTCCTCTATATCTATAGTACAACCTCTAAAACTTAATAAATATTTTATTAGTGTAATACATAAGTGATAATTGTATGACTAGATAAAAAGAATTTTGACAATGTAATTCTTTTTGAAATGTCTTTTTTATTATCGACGGCAAAAATGGAGAAAAATTAAAAATAAGAATCCTTTCTGTGAAAATTAGTCCAAGGAAACAATTGGTACTAATATTATATCTTGATGGATTAACTGATTCTTTAGTAATATTTTCTTTTTATTCTTTTTGTGTTTTTATTAAACCATGTTTGCAGAACATGCAATTTACAAGCATCATAGAAAGTGGGTACAGACACATAATACGAATTCTTTTTTAATTCAATTTCATTTTCCTTCCTCTTCTCTCCCTCCCACACTTAAGCTTCCTTTCTTCATTTTCATTCTTATCAACACTATCAATCTTAGTTATGTTTATGATATATAATACTTACATTCATTGAGGTTATTAGGGTTCTCTGCATGGTATAGCTTTATTCTATTTATTTCCCCTTCACCTCCCCATGTTCATAACAGCATAAATTGATAAAATCCTGGAAGCAGCCTGTGTATACATCAATAGATCACAGGGTAAAGTAAATGTGATATGTCCTCATAATGGACTACCATTTAGCTATAATGAAGGACATTTATGGGAAAGTGGATGCACCTGGAAAATGTAACATTGACTGAAATAAACGAGATATGGAAACTTAAATATCAGATGGTATCTCTCACTTGAGTAAGGAAAAGTATAAACAAAGAGATTATTAAAGGATAGATAGAAGACAGGGAGATGGACTTCCTAGACATGGAAGGAACCCAAGAGAATATTTTCATTCTAAGTGTGCCCAGTAATCTGGAGCTACTTTGGCAACTAGTAAGTGAATGATATATAAAGTCAGATAGGTGGCTTTTATAGGTTTCAATATGATGACTTAAAGAGAAGTTAAACATAAAATAAATGCATATTTGAGAACTGGGTTGATGGTAGCAAAATAATATTGTGACATAAGAAGTCAAAATCATATGGGAAGGTTTGAGACACTTTCTTTGAAGAAGTAACATTTGAGCTCTTTCTTCCCTAAGATTAAAAGCAACAAAGGTTATCTCACATTTGTCCAATTTTAGTATAAAAATAATGACAGTATATCACTTTATTGGGACAAAATATTTATGCAAGTTTTAAAAGGGTTAAACATGTATTTGTCACTGAAAGGTTTTAATTGATCAATACACTAGATGGTATCTTTAAGAAACATTTTTCCCTGTTCATCAACTGTATTCATACAGAAAGGGCAAAATGTTGCCACTTGCCATTCTTCATAATTCAGTGTCATATTTAAATGGCCTGATGTAGTTACAAGAAAAAGCAAATAAAAAAGAAATCACACAAATTGAAGATATTTGAATATCTCTGATTTTCCCTTTTAACTTTGAACAATCTCATAAAGTTTGATATGAACTGTATAAAAGGAAATGTGCAAAGCAAGTCATGTTTTTATTTTTATTAATACATGTTAGCTGTACATAGAGATTACATTCATTTTGGGGAGTTAATACAAATGCAGAATACATCTTAAGTAATTTATCACTTTTTCCACCCCCTTTTCTCCCTGAGAGGTATATGCTTTAGTTACTTCTCATGTAAAGCAAAAGAAATCATTATTTTTATGATAAATCTATTGTATTGAACAAAGTAGCATTCTTTTAATAGATAAAAGTTTAAAATGCAAGCCTTTTGATCACATGCCACCATTGAATTCCAATAGGTCTAATGATAATGACAAATATTTTTAATGATTTAGTAAGCAAAACAACTATGTGATGACCATATAACTTAAGTGAAAGAGCTATGTTACCCTGGAAATTTTTTTCAAAAAAAATTTCTCAGAGAATATTTAGGCCAATTAGGATGTGAGTTTTGGGAGGTATATCCCTAGAAACTATTGTATTCACTAAAACTTGTATAATGGAGTCAAGAATGGTGTTTGAAGCAGAATTATTTAAGCTATAGGATTCTTTCACAAATGTGTTTCACAAACAGCATCTTTAAAAATTATACTATAAAACAGTGTAGGTCTTCTAGAATTTTATGCTGAGATAAAATTTTTCTGACTTATCTTAAATTTTGAAGACTAAAGTTGTTCACTGTTTCATATTTGTGGATAGTTGTTAGTGCTCTTATAATGACAACTATTAATATTATGCCTGTCAGTATTGTTTGATTTTTCTCTCATGGTTTTCTGAGAAAAAAATTTCTGTGAACTTTCTACTAAGTAAAAAATTTTGTAGAATATATTTATTTAGCATCTCTTCTTTTATAATCACAACATATAATTAATTGATTGAGGGATACAAATTTGGAAGCCATATCCCCAAGTTCCACTGTCTCCTCCTAATGTACTATTTTGGAAGTTGAAGTAGTAGAGTTTATGATTTAAAATGTACTATCTCTGTACACATTTAATTAAATGTGTAGTGTAAAGCATGCTGACATACCACTTATACTGTTACTCTTTCTGTACAAAGGAAATACCATCTGCAAAGCACCACACTCTCTGTGGCCCACACAAATGGCAGCTCTCAAGGCTGGGCAATCTCAAGCTACTTGGCTGCACACAATGACTGCTATGATGTATAATATAATATATAAGAGTCACATAATATGAATTATACAATCTCACTTGGAGTTGTATGTATGTTCATGAACATCAGCATATATTATTTTGGAAGAAAAACATCAGTTTTTCCATTAGATTGACTTCAGTTAAACCATTGTTTTTCTTTCTCAAGTTTGCCAGTAGAAGACCTACCAACGTTAAAATAGTACCATTTGTGCTTATCTCACAGGTGATAAACTTTGTTATTTGTCTGGCCTTTACTGTTTCTTATGATCAGTTTAAAATGTAGTTTTCAGACCTTATAAACACATGCAATTTGGAGTCAAGAAAGGAGAGATTTGAAGTACTGGATATTACCTTGACTTACATTTTACAAGAGAACATTATTTATATTCTGTTCTGGCTACCATTGTTTTCTCCTACACAGAAATATTGATTTTTTTTTTATTCTGTTGCTCAAGCTTGTGAAATAGGGTAAGAAACAAAGTAAAATAAACAAAAGTTACAAATGACCCAAGGATATGAAGAAAAAGCAAAACTTGTTCCCCTCTCTCCAGTAGTAGATGCTAGTTCTTTTGAATGAATACCTTGCTATATCCTCTTAATTTTAAATACAGACCCCCCCCCAGGACTATGAAAGTCCAAGACATGTGTCTCACATACTTTCTAATGTGACAGTATTGGACTCCGAAAATTACTGAACTTCTTTCCTTGAATATTGAGAGCTAAATTTGTCTTGAAAACTGAAGATTTTAAGTGTCAGGTTCAACAAAGAGAAAGATTTATGACCTTTGGAGAGTTAAGAGAACTTCAGAGATAATATAGACATGTATAAAGACAATAAGTGATGCTTTCCCTACTTCCGTATTTCACATACAATTTCTTTTTTCTATCTCCACATGATATAATCTGGAAAATGTCTATCCAGCAAAAATACTTTTGTGTGTTTCGAGGTTTCTAACATAATACTGTGTTTATTTTCACTATATAGGAACCCAAGGATACCTCAGGAGATTGTGATACATGAGCTAAATAGAAGGTCATTGAGGTCTCATTTTCCACCTTTTTCCCTATATTCCTATTGCTGCTGTCTCTTGTAAAAGCCTTGAGTAAAATGCCAGAAACAGCAACAACAAGATAAGCACATAAAGATCCTTCTCATCTAGCTCCATTATCAGAAAGACGTTTTTGGGTTGCTTACCATACACTGAGTTCCTTCTCATTGCGCCCTATGAATCATGTCATTTGCCGTTGTTCAGTTCTAAGTAAGATGTTTAGGTGACCAGGCATAAGTCTGTATATTTATTTAAGAAAAACTGCTTTAAAATAGTAACATTAGGCAGGCATACATCACAAGTAGTCCACTTAATATTTGTGTATCACTTTCAACTCAATGAACTTTAGGCTGTTCATTTGTAGAATGAGAGTAACAATGTTGGCTACTCTGTAGAGTTGAATGCAGAGTGCTCACTGACACCCCAACAATGATGCTGACAACTAGGGATGCTACAGTACTTGGAAATTTTAAGACTGATGTGCGTATTTAATGAAGCCTTCAAATGCAAAACCCCTTCAAGATTAAAAGATTGTTTCTAAGGATAGAGTAGGAAGTGATTGGACTAGAATTTGGGCTCGGTTGATGAAAATTAGAGCAGGGAATGACTTTCATTTTCTTGTTACACAGAGATACAGCAACAGCAAGACTGACTCAAAACGTATGCAGAGCTGGATTTATTTGTGGCAGAATCACAAAGGAAATATTCTATTGCATTCAGACATTTAAAATTTTTCCTTAAAAAGCAATTGCATTAATAAAAGATGAATTTTTAGTGTTTTTTAAAATGTAGAAAGGTCTCTTCCCTTCTTTGAAGTTCACTTTTACACTCTTAGAATGAAAAATGCTAATATTTACCATTAATAGTACTTGTTCTGGTATTGAAATTTTATTGTTTTTAAGTGAGAAACTAACTAGACATTTTAAAGTTTGATATTCCTTGTATTTCGAAGCTTAGAAATTTCAAGTTGAAAATATTTATTGTCATCTTTTTTTCATTAGGAGAATTTGAATTTTTTTCTTGTGGGAGAAGGATAGAATAGAAAACAATGGTTTTTAAAAATTTTTTTATTTTAAAAAGCAAAACAGAAAAAGAATAGAAATGACAAAGAATTTCAAAAATAGTAGGAAATGCATGCTAGTAAATATAATGCATCTTGTTATCTTAGAAATAGTTGTTCAGATTACAAGATTTAGGCATTAAAAATGATCAAACAATGAGAGCACAAACTGTTCTTTTCGATGAACTAACAGAGATTAGTTGTATAGTTATCTACCTTGCATATACATACATACATACATACATACATACATGCATACATACATACATGCATATGTATGTATACTTATATAATCTTTTCCCTTCTTTTTCTCCTTTCCCCATCCTAGTAGTTCTTTCCTTTTGAGCACTTTCCCTTTCATTATCACAGTGTGTACCCATGTTTATAGCAGTATAATTTGTAGTAGCTAAATCTTGGAAACAACCCAAATGCATCTGCAGGATGGGTGAGAAAGATGTGTTATTTTTCTATAGTGGAATATTACTCAGCTGGAAATAAGGATAATCTTTTATTAGGTAAATGGAGGCAGCTTGATATGATACTCATAAATGAAGTGAATCAAACTCACATTTGTAAATATTTTATTGCTTCTCTAGTTTAAAAAAAAACTGAAAGAGTAGTAAGACCCAAATTCAATAATAGAAAACACTGTTATAAATCATGTCATGTTTAAAGTTTGTTCAGTCTTATAGTATGGTGAGATTTTTTTTTCTCTCACCATTTAATACTGGGTTTACCCATGTGGTCAATAATGTCCTAGATTGAATTAGTTTCCTAAGATTTTAGCAGTGCTTTATATCTCTCATGTTATTTTGTTCATCATTTCTTCTAATAGTTTTGTTGTTATTGTTGTTGTGTTAGAACTGCATATAAATTACCAGCTAAAATATTACCTAAAAAAATTTATTTCAAATAATTTGAAGAAATAAATAAACTGATCTAAAGTTATCACAATTTGTTTTCAGTCACTCTACAATATACAATCCAGAGAGGTTCTTTAACTCACAATCTCATCTCTTGGTGTCAATTTTATTTCCTACTGCATTCCTTCTCCTCCTTTCTGAGAAGTCTCAACTGTAAGATTTCAGGATTATTGCCATCCGATTACCTCTCATGGTCATATTTTCATGCTAGTCCCTTTTATTTCTTAGAAAGCTGCCTCTTAAATTGTTCTAAGTTATTTATCATGATATAAGAATACCTTGATATAAGAATATTTAAAACACAAAATAATTTGTTCTGCAAATTCTATGCACTGCTTCTACATTATTAATAGGATAACATGATAGACATATTTAAATAATATGGCCTGTACTTGAACAATCAACCCCAAATAGTTTACTTTTGATCAAATGCATATAATTTACTAGTACCTACAAATTAGGTTTAGACCATTTATAATACACTGGGCTCTTATACTACAGATTCAAGAAATTTTATTTGTAACTGTTATAAACTGTATTTCACTTTACCTTTCCTACTTTAATTTTTTCATAGTTAAATGTTAATGTTTACATTTGTGTATATTTTCTGCTTCTCTCACATCCATAAACATTTAGATATCAGCAGAACTGTTTTGAAATGTGTTTACTTTCTGTTGTGGAGATTTTTTAATGAGAAAATCATTTGCAAAATACATTAGGAGAATACTCTGCTTCTAAGAATGTTGCACACAGCTCAACATATTTTGAATATGTGAAATCATACAGAGAATATTATTTATACCCTTGAAATCTAATACTTGTACAACATCTTCATAAATTCATAAAGCAGAGTACTTCCAAATTACCCATAAGGAGACCCATAATCTATTGCATGTAATATTTGAAAATAAGAAATGAAAATTTACTTCATACAAATTCCAGCAGGACATTTTAAAATAAATATTTTATTTTTTTCAGACTTGATATGGAGGTTTGCATTATAAAATTTTATGAAAAAGGCAGAAAAGGTAAGTATTAAAAATGATAGTAGAAATCAATGAAACAATATACAAATGTTCTAGATAAGTGAACCAAAACAAGACTTAGCTCTTTACAAAACTCATAAACATTGACAAACTCTTGGAACCCTGAGCTTAAAAAATGCATAACATAGAGAGAACATAAATAATTGATATTAGAAGGGATAAATTATACTGTTATTAATGTAAAAGTTATTAAGCAAAAAATAACATTTTAAGAAAACTTCAATGCCAATGACTTGAAATATGTCTGAAATATACTAATACTTAGAGAAATAAAATAGAAAAGAGTTCCTAAATAGAGAGCTAAATCACCATATAATTTTTAAGCAAACTGAATTGATTATTAAAACATTACCACAGGGGCTGAGGATTCGGCTCAGTGGCATAAGCCCCTGCCTTGCAAGCGTGTAATCATGAGTTCAATTCCCGGTATCAAAAAAAAAAAATTATCACAAAGAAAACTCCAAGTCAGAGGAACTATGTGCAATAATCTTCCAAATATTTAATAAAGAAATATTACATATAGCTCACAAAATTGTCTTGTTCACATTCCAGAAAATTTCATATATTGACAGAGAAATGATACATATGAACTATTATGGGCAAATTTTATTCATTAATGTAGATAGAAATATCTTTAAAATCATAAAATTATATTCAAAAGAATTATAATCATAATTAATAAAAACAATAACATTCAGTAAATCATATTAAGTATTTGTAAGTAATTCAATTAAAAAAGTATTCATAAGACAAGGGAACCATTGTAGTTGGTACAACAAATCAAATGATTTCCTTCCGAATTTGAGACTAAGATGAAGAGTCTTCTGTTCTCATTTATTCTGTATATTTTAAAGTACTAATTTATTCCATAAGGAAAAAAAGAATAGTATCTATATATTTTTAAAATATTGAAGCCATAATAATTAGTTGATACCTAAATTTTGCATGTATAAAGACTGTGTGTTAAAATACACATTCTCCAGAAAATTTAAGTGTATATATGAAACATGTGAAAAATATTTCAAATTCCCTTTTAATCACTGCAATAAGAACTAAAAGTCAACCGAGAGACAATTTTTCATATATGTGAATATTAAATGTGACAAAAGAGAATCTAACAAAGATATAAGAAAATAGATTTTCACAGGTATTGTTAAGAAGAGTAAACCAGGACTCAGAGATAATTTTATAATACCTAGAATAAATATATATATGCAAATAAGTCAGATCCTCCAAATTGTTCTCCTTAGTGTTTGTTCTATGGATAATTTACAAACCTATATACAACTCTTGTGGCTCAGATCCCAAATTCTCCCTAAAAGGGCTCATTGTGTTGAAGTCTTGGTTTCTGACAAGTTCCTGAGAAGTGATTAGATCACAAGGCTTCTTCTAGCTTCACCTGTGGATTAGTCAGCAGATGAGATCATAATTTGATGGTATTATTACAAGACGATGAAAACAGAAGGTGGGGTCCAATTGAAAAGTGGATCATAGGTGAATGACCTTGAGGGACATGTCTGGCCCTTTTTCACCTAGCTCTGTCATTCTCTCTGCTTCCTGGCTGTTAGGAGGTGAGCAGCTTTCCTTCATCACACCCTTTCACCATTATTGTCCTGTGTCACCACTGGGTTTAAAAGCGGTGAAACCATATGACTGAAGAGACTGTGAACTGGAATAGATCCCCCTCCCCGCCCCGCAGAGGTGATATTCTCAGGTATTTTGTCAAAGTGATGAAGAAGACAGAAAGCCAAGATTTATCTGACATAGACTAGATGCATTTATGTGTTTGTGTTTGTAAGTGAAAAGAAGTGCAAACAAGTGAAACGTATTGAAGAAGCATGATTGAGTATATAAGGATCAGATGACCCTTACATTTTACCTTTTGTAGTTTAGTTTATAAACATGTATGATATATATTTATATATTAAAATAGGGTATCAAAAAAAGAAAAGTTAAGTAGTCAAATAACTAGCAATGGATACTATGAAGAATCATTAGTGCAAATGCTCTCATTCCTCCTTAACTCTTGTGATTTAGATAAGTTTTTTGTTTGTTTGTTACCAGGAATCAAAATCATGACCTTGCACTTGCCAAGAAGGCACTTACCCCACTGAGCTAAACCTCCTCTGGCCCTGGGTCAATTTCTTAAGAAGCAAAGCTTCCTTATTCTTGTCAGTTAAATGAAGGAAGGACTTAGAAACACCATGTTACTGTAAGTTCCTTATTAACTATCAGCACGATCTTATAAAGCAAATTAAATGATCACCAGTGCTTTCAAAAGTCAATAGTTCATATTTTATTTTTCTGTGACCAAAATACCTGACACACAAAACTTAAAGGAGGAAGTGCTAATTTTCATTTGGCTCACAGATTTAGAAGCTTCAGTCCATTGTCCCCAGCTTTCAGGCAGAAACATCATGAAAAAAGGGTGTGGTAAAGGACAACAGCTCACTTCATAGCTAACAGGAGTCAGAGAAAAGGAAAAGTGCCTGAAGGGAAGTGGCCAGGGACAACACGTCTCTTACACCAATGAAAATTATAATCAAGACTTAATTATCAGGGGCTGGGGATTTAGCTCAGCAGCATAAGCACCTGCCTTGCAAGCAGGCAGTCGTGAGTTCAGTCCCTGGTACTGAGGGGAAAAAAAAAAAAGACTTAATTATCACTGTGTAGCACACACAAGAAAGAGATGCTTTGCACAATCCCTCACTTACTGTATTCAAAATATAATAAGCCACCATACAGATATTACCCTTAATATCTAAAAAATTATGAATAAAGTAATAATCTAATCACATTCACCTATATTGTGCAATTTATGTCCATCACAATTTTGGGAGGAATTTGAGGTCCTGACTTGTGTACTGCTTCATGCATATGTTCTTTCATTGCATTCAAATAGATATCTTTTGAATAAGCATTCTTTTGTCATGATATGGTTGCTGCTCAGAGTGTCTACTTCCTAGACAAAGAGTTTTAGATTTTTAAAAATGAAAACATTGCCCACAAATTATTGGCTGGGAAAAGAATCATTTAGAGGCAGTGGCAGATTCACAGCTTTGAGTGAATACTGCTCATTATTTACCAGTTAAATATTGCCTACATGTACTTTTGTGTATGTGTATATGTGTATGCTTGTGATGCATCTCTTAATGCCTTACCTTTCTCTCTTTTCTGTTTTGTGCTTTCAATATGCCCATTAGTAGTAGGTTTAATTTCTCTGCCTCCTGAAATGTGTCAAGGGATTTATATGAAGCATCATGATTGTAGATGAAAGTCAATTGGCCTTGTTCTGAAACCTTCCTTTGAAAATAGACTAACTTTACATATTATATTTAAGTCATAAAGTGTGAAGTAGAGGATCTGATTGGGAATGGTTTGGTTTATCCTTTAAAATGTATGGAAAATAAGGTTTGGGTGAGAAATACCATTATATTGGAAAACTAGAACTATCACTGAATACTTGCCAGCAGAGAATCACCAAGATATGTTGAAAGCTTGAGGAAGTATAATTATGGTCTGATGAATAATCTTACATTTATCTTCAGAACTGAAAGTATTTCTCATGTGCCATAAAGGCCTTTTTGGGTAAAGAGATGCTTAGATGGTTAGTTGGGTAAAAGACTTGCAAAATAAAGCCATACACTATGATTGAGTTGGGATTCTTCTGCCCTTGGGCTAGACATGCAAATAAAGAAAGGAGTTATCAGTCAGTAAATTGTCAAACTCAAAGTTTTATGCAATCAATTTCAATATATTTTATTTTACACACAGTTTAAATTAAATTTTTGTGTAAATGATAATTAAACATTTCTACTGTTTAAAATCTAGTGACATAAAGAACCAGAAAAAATGAAAAAAAAAGATATTTATGATTGATACCATCATGCATTGACTAGAAAAACATTTTTCTAGAATATCTTGAAGACATACTCCCCTGCTGATTCTAATCCTTAGGGAAAAGTATAGTCTAGAATGATGTAGAATCATTTCTAATTCAGAATTAACTTTTGAATACTATCTTCTCATATATGAGAATGTTTGAAAAATGAGAGTCCTGGCTGTATATGAATTTCAATTAAAACATGTCAATTATAAATCCAAGATTTTGCAGATAAAATTAATTTTTAAGTTTATTTCAATTGCTTTGCTTCACAGATAAGAAAGTGAGATTTGTTTCGAATTTGTTAGTGACTGTTGAGCATAATATATTAGTTACTAATCACAATATAAATGTTAATATATTTGACAAAATTTAAAACATATAAATATATGTTAAAAATATATGATAAGAAATCCTCATAAGTTAAACACAAATAATAAGTTAGGAAAATACTGCATCAAATACACAAGAGAGTAAATTTTCAATTTTTTGATTTATAAGTTTTACTTGCCCTTTAATAAAAATTAGTAAGTTCTATAAAAGTTAAACTTGAAATAAAAGATAAAAGCACATAAAGATTTATCTTTAGGAGTAAATAGGGATATTTTTTCTGGAAAAGTTTTTTTAGTTAGGTTTTTTTTTTTTTTTAGTATTTTGCATTACTAATAAGTTTTCATATTCCCAATCTGCAAGATTAGTTCAAACCTTGGATATCTATTAATGTAATACTTTTTGTCAACAAGGGGAAATTATATAATCATATGAATAAACATAAAAATTGATCAAATCTAAGATATAGTCAGTTGGCGTCTCAGGCAGTTAGAAATCCAGAACTTACTCCCTGGATAAAGAATAGTTACACAAAATAAAAAAATAAAAGTAACTAAAAGCATACAGGTTGGAGGTGAAGAGGAAAAAATAAAACCCTTTTTGATTGCACAAGACATGGAAAAAAATCTATGTCGAAAATTTGAAAAAAAAAAACCTTTCTTTTAGCTAATAAGAAATTATAGTAAATTAACAGAATAGAAGATTCATATATAAAAATCAATTGCTTTTCTATACACTCAGGACTGAACAACTGGATTTTAAGTGATGCACACTAATATTTGCATCAAAAAAGAATAAATAATTTAGTCATAGATTTAATAATATATATTATATATACAGAAAATCACAAAACATTAAGTAAATCAGAGAAGAAATACAAAAATATCCCATATCCATAGATAATAAAGATTCAGTATTGTTAAGATATTGCATCTTTCAAATCTGATCGAAATAGCAATTCAATTTCAATCAAAACCTTAGCAAATTATTTTGGAGAATGCTACTGATTTTTGAGTATAGTTACAGAACAAAATCTAGTTATTGAGTCTAGAAGTTTTAGTGGAATTTTTGGATTTCCTGTATTCCATCTATTATATTATCCACAATGATTATGTAACGTCTTTCTTTCCTATCTTTATTCCTTTTATTTCTTTCTCTTGTCTAATTGCTCTACCTAATGTTTCCAGAGCTCTATTTAATAGAAGTGGTAGTAGTGTATATTCTTGTCTTATTCCTGATTTTAGAGTGAAAGCTTTCAGTTTTGAACATTCATATGATGTTGGCTGCTGGTTTGTCATGGATGTCTTTTATCAGATTAAGAGAAAGACCATCTGTTCCAATTTTCTGTAGGGTTTTTATCAGAAATGGGTGTTGGACTTTGTCAGGCTTTTGCTGCATCTATATGGTTTTGTCCATGGCTCTCTTCATATGGTGTGCTACATTTATTCAATTGCTAATGTTGTACCATCCCTGTATCCCTGGGATGAAGTGTACTTAGTGATAGTGTACAATCTTCTTGATGATTTGATGTATTGTGCTTGACAACATCTTGCTGTGTTAATTTGAGTCAATAGTCACTGGGGACATTGGCCATTAGTCTTTTGGAAAACATTTTTGGCTGGATGTTTCTCTGGTTTTGATTTCAGGGTAATACCTGATTCCAGGAAAGAATCTGGAGAACTCTCCTTTTTAATATAATTCAAGAGTTTCAGGAGTAATAGTATTAAATCTCGTTTAAATTTTTTTATGGAATTCAGCAGTGAATCCACTGGGAGTTCAGCTTAACTTTGTAATGTTTTAACTAAATTTTCAATTGCATTGACTGATACTGATTTTTTTAGAATTCTTAGATATTCTCAGTTCAGTTTTGGTAATCTTGGTATCTGTGCATTTCTTCTGTGTTTTGAATTTTATTTGAGTACAGGTTTTAAGTAGATATTGATAGTTTCCTGAATTTCTGTGCTACTGTTGTTATTTTACCATTTTCATTACTAGTTGCCTGGATTTGAATCTTTACTTTGTTTAATATGGCTGGCTAAGGCTTCCTCTTTTTAATTTAATGTGTCAAATTTTCTATTCATTGATTGTGTTATTTACTTAGTCTGCATTGCATTAATTTCTGCTCTTATTTTTATAATTTCCTCCATTATTTCCTCCAACTAAGCTTTTGGTTTAAATTGCTCTTCTTTTTCTAGAAGATGGAGGCGCAACATTAGGTTGGTTTCTTTTTCTCCCTCTTTTTCTGACATGGGAATTCACTGATATAAATTTTCTTCATAGCACTACTTCAATGCATCTCGTTAATTCCTAGTATGCCGTATTAGCACTGTCATTTATTTGTAGAATCTAATTTCTTATTTAATTTTATCTGTGACTCAATAGTTGTGTAATTTCCAAGTATTAATGCAGTTCTTGTGGGGTCTTTTTTGTCATTGATTTCCTATTTCGTTGCACAATGATCTGATAGAACTCATGAGATAAATTCAATTAGTTTCCATTTACTGATGCATGTTTTGGGAGTTAATATCTTGTCTATTTTGGAAGACATTTGATGAGCACCTGAGGGGGGGAAAAATGTATTTTAATGTGTGGGGCAGAATACTCTGTAAACATCTACTAAATCTATTTTTGTTCAACCGTTTCACTTAGTTTTGTTTTTGTCTAGTTGATCTGTCTCTTTGTTACAGTGAATTATTGAGGTACCCCACTACAATTGTATTAGTGCTTATTTGATTTTTTTATGTCTGTTAATATGCATTTTGGTACACTGGTATTTGGTTGATATGTATTTGTGATAGTTATCTCTTCCTCTTGGAATTGTTACTTATCAAGTATGTAGTGATCTTTGTTTCTCTTTTCAATATTGAAGCTTATAAATTGCATATGGTTAGGTAGATTTATCACTAGTATTCAGGTTTCCAAAGGAAATGTCTTCCTCAAGGAAGTCTTATAAGTTCATCTGGCTCTCTGTCATTATGTCTGTCCCAAGAACCTACCTTCCCAATTTATTAGGGATAACAAATTGCCATTTATTCATCTTTGTACCTGGTGTATTGGGACTGAATTATGATAATGATTTTGACCCAAACAATTACAGTTCTGTCAAACAAAAACAACTGATTACAACAACTATGATACCCTGTGTGGTACAACTTATAATAACAATAATATTCAGCACAAGCTAGAAACTGACAAATTGTGGTGCTATTAATTTGGTACGTTTAATGATAGCAACAAGACCTACAGTTATATTTAAAAATCTAATTTAAGACAGTGGGTGGGAGCACCTAGTCAGCATCCTTCAGACAAACTGAAACCAACAAAGAAAGAAACTTGGGCCTCCTATATATGCTTGTATGGAAAGAACAAAAAATATGAGAAGAGGAGGCAACAAGAAAAGGTCCTCAATGCCGAATCCTGAGAACATTGATCCAGGAAAAGTAAATGCAAAGGAGAATGAAGACAGCGAACATACAGTAACAGACATGGCACCAAAAGACATAAAACGATATCTTCGGGACCTCATCGATGAGTTCAAAAATGAAGCATTTAACCAAGTAAAGCAAGATATAAATAGAATAATTAAAGAAATGCTAAGCATCTCCCCAGAAAAAAGCAGATGGAAGAGTGGAAGAACAAATAAAAGGAGGGGGGGAGAATTGTTTGATGGAGAAAAATAAAGAAAACAGAATAAATGAAGCTAGTTCAAAGAGATTACCAGGAAACTAAAAACTCCATTGAAAGCTGGCAACACTGCTTGAAAGAACTAAAGATAGATTATCCGAACTGAAGTACAGGTTTACAATGTGGGAACATGAGAGGAAAAATTTCTTAAAAATAACAGGGAAACAAGTAGTAACAATATAAAAGCTAGAAGATGACAGACAAGAGTATCTATAACTTAAGAATAAAGAATGTGAATGAATATATAGAAACCATTGTTCATTTTTATGTTAGCTGGTTCTAAATGTTTTCATCTGCTGAAATGGTTTTATACTGTCTTGATATGTTTGGTACTATAGTATATGAAGTTATATTCAAAGATTTCAAGGAAAAAGACACCATGGTAACTACTATTAAGTCAGGTTATTTGGTGGTGAAGCACTAGGTTGCTAAAACTGTAATGCTTTAACCTATATTGTTATGTTGTTATGCACTCTTTTATCTCAATCTCTCCCTTATTAATTAAAAAATATTTAATTATTTTTATTACTTTTTTAAACTAAAGGGAAAAAAATTTAAAAACTAGCAGGATATATTATAGTAACTTTTCTGATTTCCTATTAACTTGATTTGAAGTCCTGTAATACTTCCACTATCTTGTTTTGACTGACTAGACTCCGTTCTGTTCTGTTCTGTTCTGTATGATAGTATCAAGTATCAGAGTAGAGGCAACTACTTTGAAGGCAATAAGATTCACTATGATGCCCATTCTGGTTTGACTATTATCCTCTTTTGAAGTTCTGTAATGTTTACAATGTTTAGGTTTTATTGGTCTTGTTCTCTACTGTTTTGTTCAACTTTATAATACCTAATGAGATAGGCAATTCTTAAGGAAACAAGAGGCATTATGGTAACCATGTTGATAACCTTGTACTCTGTTTTTACATCACGTGCTATGTCTACCCTTTGACTGACAGCTTTGTTTTATCATGTTTGATTTTTTTCTCTTCCAAAAAAAAGTAATAAGATCTATGGGAGCAATAAAACCCAAAATGTGTAAATTTTGTTGTAATAAAGAGAGGGGAAAAAAAGTGCCCTAAAGGACACAACAGCAAGTGTGTTTAGGCGTGTTAAATAGATAACCATATTAATGTTTTTGATTGGCTCATTGAACACAACTGTTTGCAGTCTCACTGTTTGAATGTTTACTTTGTAAGCTTTGATCCTGTGACCTGAACCACTGTCTCTAAGATGATAGTGTGTACTCTATTAACTGGTGATTTCTCACTGTTTTGTTTTTTTTTTTTTTTGTAGTTCTGTATTACTTGTACCTTTACACTGTTTTGTTTTCTTCTGTTTTTCTCTTTTTCCTTTTAAATAAAAAAAAAGAATGTGAATGAAGAAGCAGGGGTACAAACAAAGGAACTACAAAGGCTATTCACAGAAATAATTAAGGAAAACTTTCCAAACATAGGAAAAGGAAAAGATACTCAGATGTATGAGGCATACAGAACTCCAGCCACCTACAAACAAAACAGAACTACACCCCCAGGCATATAATAATCAGTATCCCAGAAATCCAATATAAGAACAGAATATTAAAAGCTGTCAGAGACAAGAAACAGATCACTTACAAGGGAAAACCTATCAGAATTATGGCAGACTTCTCGGCATAAACCATCAAATCAAGAGCATGGGGCGAAATAATTCAAGCCTTGAAAGAAAATAATCTCAGGCCAGATTGATGTATCCTGCACAATTGTCCCTAGAAATTAATGGAGAAACAAGATGCTTCCAAGATAAAGAGAAACTGGGGGAATTTGCAACTGCCAATCCAACTCTACAGAGAATACTACTGGACATTCTAAAAAGAAAGAAAAGCATCAGGATCTCAGGAACAGTGGCAGAGAGGCCTCAATGAATAGAGCAAAAACCGAAATGAAGAAGACAAACAGAAAACTAGTGATGGAAAAAGAGCACAACAGAAATGAGACAGAGAAGGTTGGATATAATTTCTAATATAGATGGCCTAGATACACTAACTTAAGAGAAAAAAGAAAGAATCGCAGGCAGAGTAGATCAAGAGGTTGGGTCTGCCGAGATGCTCTTTATAGGAAATATAATTAACCTGAAGGACCAAAATCAAATATGAGAAAACAGAACTCAATGTGATAGGGAACCAGAGAGTAATAGGGGCAACTGCATCAGTATTTATGGATAGGTTGAAAAGACAGGCTTTAATAAGTGAAGAAATGCAACTAGAGATGAAGTCCAGGAGTGAGAAAGTTCAGAAACTCTTAGGTAAATAGCAGGTTGCCCCTCCAGTATAAAACCAAGAGTGTTGGGAAGATGCAAAAATGCACAGTATGTCCTGGGGAAATGAAAGGGGGGGGAGATAGTCTTAAAAAGGACAGCAGAAGATATTGCTAATAGTGTATCAGTGATTAAAACGCTTATTACTTGTACCACTCTGCTTGGTTGGAACTTGTTCGATCCCAGTTTGTATACAAGCACTGGATCTGAGGGCACAGACAGCTGTCCCAAAGATATCAGGATATAGCACAGTGGTCATCATTAGTTTCCTATTAACTTAATCTGGATCCTTGTATGACTATGCTGTTGTATCATGACTGATCTTATTTAAATCTGATTTGTTTGATTGCTGCTTATTATTGACAGACTTTATTCAAAACTGGTAGGTTGATTGTATCAAATCAGAGAGTATAGACAACTATACTGAAAATGACAATGATTCACTGTGATACCCATTCTGATTTGATTATTACCTGTTTTTGTAGTTCTACACTATCTACAAAGTTGTATTTCTATTGTTATGTACTGATATATTTAATCATACTTTATCTAATGATATAGCCAATTCTGTTGATCATAGCAAGAGACAGCACAGTGACCATGGTAGAACTCCTTGTACAGCAGTTTTATATGTCTTTTTAGTTTTATGTGTCTATAAGAATTTTGTTCTGTCCTGCTTTGTTATGTTTCTCCCTCTAATATAGAAAGGATAGAAATACATGTTAAGACTCATGCTTGCATAAAACCTATGAACAGTTTATGAGAACTGATCTTATGACACATGATGAAATGAACAAATACTTTGAAGGAAATAAAGGGGCACTGCAGTACCCAGTACTGATTCCGAAGTGTCATGATGTGAAATCCAGCAATACTTTAATCTTTGTTCAAAATGATTTTAATCTATATTTTGTTTGGTCTCAACATAAATGAAGATATGGATAAATGCATACATGTCTAAGTGTATAGGATGGATAGCCATGTTACTTAGTTTTTGTTACATAGTTGAACAGAACTGTTTGTAGTCTCCTTGGTTGAATTCCCATTTATATGCTCCACTTTTGTATCTTGAACAATTATTTGTGGGGAGACAATAAATAAATATCAACTAGTGATTTTTTACTGTTTATTTCTTTTCTTTGTAAGTTGTACTATTTCTGCCCTTTTTCTGTTTTGTTTTGTCTTTCTTTAAATTTTTTTTAAAAATCCAATTTAAACCATGAACTGGTATGCAGTGAGTTTTCCTTTAATAGAATGATTTTCCCTTGTGGGAGGAAATTTATGAGGACTAAGTAAAATAGAGATATCCATAAGAATGTTCACTGGAAGAAAGATAGCCTCTTAAATAAGTGTTGTTGGAAATGGCTTTCTACTTGTCAGGTGCTTAAACTAGACCCATGCCTATCACCATGCACTAAAGTCAAAATGGATCAAAGATCTAAATATTAAGACAGACACACTATACCTAATGTAAGTAGGTAGATAGAAAGTAGATAGAAATCTTGAGGACATAAGTATAGGCCAAAAGTTCATGAACAAAAACCAAACCGCATGGGAAGTACTAAAGAATTAACAATTGCAATCTGGTCTTATTAAAAAGTTTTTGCTCATTGAAATAAATCACCAGTAGAGTGAAAAGAAAACCCACAAAGTGAGAAATTATTTTGCCTACAATCCTTCAGACAAAAGACTTTTAACTAGAACATATAAGGAATTTTTAAAAATTGGGCCCTTCAGATTTAAAGATCCAATCCAAAAATGGGCATCTAAGATGAATACACAGTTCTCAGAGAGAGAAATACAAAAGGTAACTAAATACATGAAAAGATGTTCATTGTCATTGTTCATTCGAAAAATGAAAATTAAGACAACACTGAGATTCTGCTTCACTCCAGAAAGAATGGCTAACAAGAAATTATCCAATAAAAATGCTACCAAGACTGTGGGAGAAAAGGTATTCATCTCCATGGTTGGTGGTAGTATAGACTGGTACAACCACTGTGGAAATCAGTGTTAACATTTCTCAAAAAACTAGGATCAGAGATTTCATTTCAACGCAGCTATTCCTTTTCTGAATATTTTCTCAGAAGAATTGAAAACATTTTACCATTTTACTGATATATGTGGACCCACCCTTACAGCTGCACAATTTATAATATCTAAATCTTAGAAATAAATGCCCATTAACTAAAGAATGGATAAAAAAAGATGTGGCATTTTTATACAATGGAGTGTTACTCAACCATAAAGAACACTAAACTCAAGACTTTTTTAGGTAAATGGATGCAACTCCAAACCCTACTTAAGTGAAATGAATCAGACTTGCATGTATAAACATTGTATTATCTCACTAGTATAAGAAACTAAAAAGTAAATAAAATACAAAAGTTACAATCGATATAGTAAAAGGGAAGGAAACTGCTCAAAGGGAAATTATGTTGTTTGATCAATCTTGCAAGCATATATCTGGTAGCCTGAACAATTGTTTTGAAGATAGCCATATGCATGCAGGATAACCATCATTGCTAAATTCTTATCATCTTGTTTTGACCTCATATGTCGCTATTGTTTTTTGTTGTTATTGTTGTGGTTGCCATTTTGCTTTTGTTGTTTTTTGATTCTTTGTTTGTTTCTTGATTTGTCAGTTATTTTCTCTTTCAAATAAAAAATAAACACATCAAAAGAAATATAGTAGAAGCAAGGGTGAAGGACAAAGAAAGATCATGTAAACTCTGAAAAACTGGACAAGAAGACAGGAAAGAAAGAATGAAGGACAAATCAAGAGAATATTGAAGCAAACTAGGGTCCCCTCTGAAGAAATAAAAGAACTGAAAAAGACAGTTGATGAAAAAGAGGAAAAAAGATGAACAAAACAAAACAAACAAAAATGAAAGCCTAAACAACAATAATATAAAAAGATTGAAAAAAGAAAACAAAATTTAAAAAATGAAATTCCTTGAGATCCACAGTTCTGTGGGAGTATCCAAGTTAGATCCCACATCTGTGTGGTGTATCTCTGCAGCAGGATTAGTGCTGGTTGCAGGGATGATCTTGGCCTCTGATGTGGGCCAGTGTCTTCAGCCAGCAACTCTTTGGATGTCTTTAGAGGCCTTCCCGTATCTCCTAGCCCTGTGTACCTTCGCATCACTTGCCAAATTGCTATCACACCCTGAGACAGAGAGAGCGTGAGGTCACATTCAGTCCCACATTTGATCTGCGATTGCTGTTTTTTGCATATGTTGGTTTCTGTGAGGAAAGGGATTCCAAAAATGAGGCATGGCAGGTGAAAAGAAAACAAGAGAGAGACAAAGGTATGGGATAAAGGGAGGAGACACAGTCTCTAAGACTGAAACCTCCATCATGGTTTTCTCTAGCTATTTATTAAGAGTCTTCTCTTCACAAAAGCAGAAGCAGGAAATGGGAAGGGTAAAGTACATACGTGAGAATTTGTTTAGCTATGCCAGGGACCATCTTCAGCTGTGTCTGACCTTCATGTTTTGGATGTTCTTTTGGACCTATCTAGCAAAGCATCTCAGGCTGTCCCAGCAGCATTCCACCAGGACTAAGGTTCTGCTTTCATTTGTCTCTGCATTATGCTTAGCAAGACTTCTTTCAGAACAAACAATCATATGGCCTAGCGGAGTTCAAAGTCTCTGGAGTAACAAGAGGTAAGATTAATTTAAGACTTTCTTTCTCCACAGTATAGCCTCCTCTATTCCTTTCTGCTGGCATATGTCTCTCATGCCACTGGCAACAAGGAAGGCGGAGAGGTGTTGTATGCCTCACTTCCTTTGCATTAGCTGCTACTGTCTCTTACCTTGCTGTAACTAGGGGTCTAGTTAGCTGCTACGGTACTATGCCAGAAGATGCTATGGTACATGCCGAAATGAGAGAGAGAGAGAGAGAGAGAGAGAGAGAGAGAGAGAGAGAGAGAATAAAAGAAATGAAATGAAACAAAAAGAAAAGAAAATTAAAGCAAAGAACACAACAGAACATTGGCAACCTATACAGAAGGCACAGCTTCCTAGTTGCTTCTCATCATATGCTGACAAAATTTGCTACCAGGCTTAACATCCTCTCCTTAGAGGAAGATAAAAGAGGATGAAGAGCCATATCCCCAGATCTATCCTGTGTGGCTTGAGTTTGCCATGTTATTGCAGTCCATCAGTTTTTGGGGATCTTCCCAGAATGGTTGCTCCTGCTCCACACAAATACAGAGGTCCCACAGATAACCTTATGCACTGCTTCACCATTTAATAAGCTCCTATGCCTATGTATTGGTTAATCTACAAGACTCATTTCAGATTGATTCTGCTGTCAGGATGTATGCCCCTCCCTTTCTTTTTTATTTTATTTATTTTATTGTTTTTAGTTGATTTTCTCTGAGTAATTCTAATGTGATTCCTTTTCTGCATCCTTGCAAAGGTGATTTAATAAAAGAAAGAACAGAGAAAACCTAGAGATCAATCTTACATTTTCACAAAAGTTAACTCAAAATGAGCGTAAACCTAACTATAAAATGCAAAACTATAATATTCAAATAAGGTGGTATATAAAACAATTTGCTACCTTGGATTTAGTAGTTAATTTTTAAATACAACACTGAAAATCTTATCACCAAAAAGAATCAATAAATTGGACTTCGTTGAAATTAAAAACCTGCTCTGCATAAAAAAGGACACTGTAATTGTGATGAAGAGACAAGCTACTTACCTGAGCAAAATATTTTCAAAGATATATTTAATAAAAGATGTTAACCAAAATATACAAAGATTATTGCAACAAGAAAACAATCCAATTTAAACTCATGTAAAGTATCTGAATTAACACTTCACCAAATAATATAAAGATGGTAAATAATTATGTGCAAAGATGTGAACAACATATGTCATTAGGGAAGTTAAAACAACAGTAAGATACTAATGTATACATGTTAGAGTGACTAAAATTCAAAGCACTGGTAATACTCAAAGCTAGCAAAAAGAGGAACAGGAATACTCAATTATCACTATCATTAATCTGAATTTTGAGCATTTGATTAAGATTTTTGATTTTTCTACCCTGGTTTCAGAGCTTGTTATGGTTTGTGCATCCATCCAAAGCCTCATGTCTTCATGAAAGTGGCAGAGTCTAGCATTTATAGTTGGTTCATTGTTAGTGCTGAGATTGATGGTGTGAGTGCTGCACCTGTGCAGATGCCAGTAGCCGTCATACAATACAAGGGAGGGAAGGAGGCATGCTTTTCCCTTTTCCTCTTTTCTCTTGAGGCTTCTGGTATCTGCTGCAGCCACTATATTGCCCCTGTGTCATGTTACCCTGCCTTGGAGCCAGCTGAAGATAGACTGAAACTTTGAAAAACTGTAAGCTAAACTTTTCCTTCCTTCATTTTGAGCATTAGGTATTTTGTCTCAATGATGAAAGAAAAGTAACCAAGACTGAATTTGGTATCAGAGGAGTGGGGTTGTTGCTGTGACTATACTTGATCATGTGGTTCAAGAACCTTTAGGAGTGGTTTATGGGCAAGTTTGGAAAAGTTCAGAGATACCATCTGAAAGACTATCCCTGGAACAGCCTATGCTATTCTATATGCGAGATTCTGGTCAGAACTCAAAAGACCAGAAAACCAGTATAAACCAGGCTTGGGAGAACTACATTGGGTGCTGGACTCCAGAAGATGCATGCTATGGCTTTGCAGAAAGTTTGTCTGCATTTTGCTTGTGTCCAGAGACTTTGCCTGGGACTGAAATTAAGAACAGCAAGCTGATTAACCTCGCAGAAGAAATTTTAAGGCAGTCAAATGTTGAGGCTGTGGCATGGCGATTGTTGGGGGCTTTCAGCCAGATTTATGTTGGGAATCAACAGTAAAGCCCCCAGCAGGATGATTTAAAACATTGTGGTTTTGGCCAGAAAGTTGTGAACTGTAAAGATAGAACTGAGACCTTGATTGCTGAGAAGAAACAGAGAAATAAAAAAGATGGCCTGGGGCATAATGGGAAGAAATGGGTCCCCATTCTCTGCAGCCTCCAAAACGTGGAGGCTGTAAAAGTGAAAGATTTTGTTTGGAGGAAAAATCCACAGGGAGTCGTGTTCCAGAATGACAGTGGAGGCCACATGAGGTTCCAAAGGGCAGCAGCCACACCAGGCTCCAGAATGTCAGTGACATGGTGAATTTATTCCTCATAATCAGGTTCAGAATGCTCAAAAATCCAGGCACTCAACCCCTATAGACAAGATAGAGGAAAGCCTGGTTACTGCTCTAGCTGGCAATGGAGTTTGGCAACATCATATGGTGCTGGTTTTAAATTCATGCAGAAAGCATGAGTTCTGAGGTTTAAAAGGCTTCCAATTTCAGAAGGCCTGGGAAGCCAGGCAGTGTGCACCAGAGAGGGCAGTGTGTGAAGTTACGAGAATGAAGCCAAAGGTCCAGTGGCAAAACCAGAAGTTTGGAAAAGCCAGGCATGTGGATTTATCTAAGGAAAGCTGCAAGGATTGAACAAATCAGGCTTAAGAGTGAAGCCCTGTGAAATATAACCACCAGAAATGACATGGGGGTGAAGTCACTCAAGCCCTTCGAAGCTAACAACCACATTGCTTCAGATGCTGAGCGTGGAACTGAATTTCTGACTGAATTCTTTAATGTTTGTACTGCTAGATTTTTGACTTGTTTTGCTCCAGTCCTTGATATCTCCTTTTTAAATGGTAGTGTTTATTTCATACCATTGTGTGATGGAAATGTTTAACTATCTTTTCATTTGTACAGAGGGTACAGCTAAGAGTTTGCCTTAGATCTCAGAGATTTACAACTTGAACTTTTCAGCAATGCTGAAACTGTTAGGACTTTGACAACTCTTGGAGATGGACTAAATGTCTCTTCTATAAAGGATGTGTCTGAGTCTTTGGAGTTCATGGGTGGAATGTTATAGTTTGTATCTGGGTATTCCCCTAAAGCCTTATACTATCATGGAGGCAGCCAAGTCTAGCATTTGTGATTGGTTCATTGTCTAATGCTAGGATTGATGGTGAGTGCTGTACCTGCCCAAGAGCTGGGAGCTGGCACACAATATAAAGGAGAGAATGAGAAGTACTTTTCTCTTTTGCCCTTTGCTCTCATGGCTTCTGGTATCTGTTGCAGCTACCATGCTGCCCCTGTGCCATGCTATCCCGCCTTGGAGCCAGCTGAGTATGGAATGAAATCTCCAAATCTGTAATCTAAAACTTTCCTTCCTTCATTTTGGGTGTCAGGTATTTTGTTCCAACAATGAGACAAATGTAATCAAAACAGAACTTTTCCATTTTTCTTTCTGACTAACTTTATTCTATCCTGAAGTAAATGCTTATTTCCGGCAGCTCTTGCTTCCTTACCTGTGCATCCAGAAGTCAAGTTAAACAAAAAAAAAGTGCCATTTCACCTTTTCTCTTAATTCTCCTTTTGAAGAGACCCAAAAGATTATTTAACATGTTCTGAGTTCTCAACATGTCAGCTCACTACATAAGTCATCTGTTAACCAGAAACTTCTTGTATATAATATCTCTTGTAGTTTTATCTATCTAGAAATTTCACATTCCGTGTGTGGACAAATATAATATGTATCTCAGTTTGAGATGTTAAAAACTTTTTTTTTTCCATATCCTTTTCTACTACTAGATCTAAGCTGAAATAAGGCCAACAGAAAAACAGAAAGTGTTTTGGAGGCTTGTGAGGATTTTGACTTTTCAGCTAAAGAACATTATATTGCCTATAATCCTCTTAATTCTGCTGCCTTTCTTGAGCTTTGATCTGTCCTTCAACTCATCAGTGATTGTCTTGTTTTCCAAGATGCAATCAGCTTTTCCTTTTTGATGCTGTATTTCCTGACTTATGAAAGTCGTTATTCTTTCTCTAGCTCCAATTATTCTGAGACAACATTTGTTCACCCTTTGCTAGTTTCAGTTGTTTTATCATGTCATTTCATTTGTTTTTTATTTCCTATTGGTGGTTCTCAATTATAGAGTTTATAAAGTTTACATTTTTATCAATTGCATCTCTATTTATTTAAAAAAGATTGCTAAATATTTGCATCTAGTCAGAGATATCTAATCTGTAGCATAGCACTCTACATTTAATTTTGCATAATTATTTCAAAAGTAGAAATCATTTCCCATGAAAACAGAGTTTATGTGGTTCACATCAAAGACAATGTTTGACCATATCTTTAAGTGAAAATAACAAAATCAGAAAAACATATCACAGGCATAAGATCCAAAGAGAATCATATTTTAGTTCAAATAATAGACATCCAAACATTCAGAGAAATTTGTTCAGCATAGTTAGTGGCACAGTCATTGGTGTCAGTCATCTCTTAAGCCTTTTGTTCAGACATGTTTGCTGTATATTTATGTGCATTAAATTATGTAAAAGTATATCCTGGACTTTGAATATTATGGTAGTGAATGATATATGTACTTAAAATATTACATTTTATAATTTGATATATCTATTATAGGAACTTCACATTTGCAAGAACTTCAATTTATATTTTAGACCTATTTTGCATAAAAAATAATAAGTATTAAATGAGGTTACATTAAATTAAATGAAAAAAGTGCTCTTCATATGTCAAATGTATCCTATAACATTAAATCACAATGAAACCATAGTGATAACATTGGCGATCTTAAAATAATACGTGCTAGCTGTGAATTTGAAACACTGCAGGTTTTCATGATTCTAACATGAAACTCAAAGGAGGATAAAATCAGACAGGCATGATTTTAAGACTCTTGGGAGAAAGTAGTGAACTAATACTGCGTCATAGATGCCGCTTTGTGAGCAATGCACCTGTCCTGGAGTTTGTTTCTGTTTCAGCAACATCACTGCTGTGGATGCTGTGATTTTGTTGTTCTACCATAACTTGATCAATGGCACAGCAGCTATGTAACTGATTGCACATCAGACAGCATAGGTATCTTTTATTAATCTCCTCCTGGTAAGTATAAAGGACAGAAAAAGCTCCTCAGGATTTCTGTTTGCTCTCCTCTGCACAGATCAGAGACAAATAGTTCCTTCCTGCGTTATTCTTGTCTTGTGTAAAGAAAGTTTGTACAAGAAAGCCCCTGGTATAACAGTATTGAAAAATTGTTCTAAAGGATTAAAGTACCTCTAATGATCTGACCTCAGAAGTGTGTCTTCTTTCAGGCTGCATGGATGTAGCTAAAGCTTCCCAAAATGATACTTAGCACCTAAAATAAAAAATACATTAATTAAATAAAAACAGTAAAAATTAGGCTTCATTGTAGATTTTTAATATAAATAAAGAATGATAAACTTAATATATATGTAGTGTATCAAGAATATGCGTAGTATGTTTTTATGGACTCTGAGGGCATATCAATCCTAGATAAATTAAAGTACTAAGAATAGCTGCATCTTTAGGGGAAAAATCAAAATATAACTATGATGAATTACTAACATTGAATTTTGAAAACATATTCCAATTTATCACTTATTGGCAATTACAACAGGGTTTTTTTTTTGGTCCTGTTCCATCAAAAAGTGGCTCAATAGTAGTTCTTACTCCCTAAAAAGGAATGTTAGTCTGTCATTATAATCTTCTTGGATCAGTGAATCATTAACAGCTTAATCCAGCAAAGCACTGCCTTTATTTCCAGGCCAAGGATAATAAAGAAGACAAATGCCTGAGTGTTAGGCTGAGACTCATTAGACAACCTTCTAATGCCCTGACAATATTCTAAAGATTATAAATAAATCTAAAGATTAAAAATAAATCACTATCCAAAATGGCACCTTCTGTCCATCTGCTCTGGAGTGATGGAAGCCAGGATGCACTCCAATTACTTTGATGGCAATGAGTGTTCTCCCACAAGAAGCTTGGTCAGCTAACCTTTTAAGCTAATCTGTGTCATCGAAAAGTTAGGTTGGAGGAGCATTCACATGGATAATCTAAAAACACATAACTGGAAATGCACTGTCAAAATTCTCTGAAAGCAGATTTCAACTGCTTAGCCCAAACTTGAAAACATTTTAAGAAGAAAATTACTAGCTTCCCGTAATCCTTGGCACCACTGGAACAGAAATATCGTTCTATAAATATGCACACCATAACCAGCATATCTAAAGCATGTCCCATTTAAAAATGGCATTTGAAATTATGTGCTGTGAATTAAAAAAAAAAAAAAACAGCAAGAAGCTATGGGTTTAACAAACACATTAGAGATTTCTCCACTTCAGTTGCTGGGAGATTCTGTAATATACAAATGTACATTGTGGTCTACAAAAAAAATTATAATAGATATGATCATACTATAGATTTTCCAATAAGTAACATATGGTGTTTCTGAGATTATTAAGTCTTCAATGTGAATTGATTTGAGATGTCAGTTATCAAATATGTCTTAAATATTACATTTAATAACTGTACATTTTACAAGCTAGTTCAAGGCACTAGATTTCATGAGAACCTCTGAATATACTCCCAGCACCAAATCACCAAATTTGGGCCATCATGTTCTAAAATATACAGCAGTCAAATGGTAATTTCCTTCTTTTTTATATTTGCACTCAAATTAAATGGAAAATTATATCCCACGTGTCTTAGTTACTTGTTTGTTGAGGCAAAATACCTGACATGCAATGTTAAAGGGGCAAAGATTTATTTAGCTCGCAGTTTGTAGAAGCCTCTGTCCATAATTGTCTGACTCCAAGGCACAGTGGCTTGGCAGAGGTGCATTTCAGAGTAGAACTGGTTCATGGTGGGCAGAAGACAGAAAAAGCAAGAAAGCAAGGGACCTTAATAGTATTTTTGGCCCCTATTATCTACTTACCCAGTCTACTCAAATTGAGTAGCATTCAAATCCTTAATTGTAGTGCCCTGGAGCCTACCATTGCACCATGATTCAACTCCAACATCACATTCTCTAGACTTAGCCACCTCTGAAAAAGCCCACCTATGACTGCATGAGGCTTTGTGGGGACATCTAGACACAAACCATAACACCAGGTCCTGCAAAGCTCTCTAACTTGCACATCAAAACCATTATGTGAATCTGTAACGTCTGTCACTTCACACATCTCCATCAAAGAGCATTTATTCTTAGATTTCTAGAATACTTTTAGTCAAGGGTTACACTATATTGTGCCTTTACTACTTAGTTATAATTAACACCAGCAAAAGTCTCAAAGAGTTAGGGAGCAATTTTCTTAGCTACTTTGCCTATGTTAATGTTAAAAGCACAACTTTGAGGGAAATTTTTTTGATTCCAGAAAGGTTTCGTTCTTCATTCAGTTCCATTAACTATAAGGATATCATTATTATTTGTTATTAGCTATTTTTATCTCCCTCTTTCTATTGGTGTTTTTAAAACTCTTCTCATGTGTATTATATTAGGAATAATATGGTGGCATTGCCAAGAAAGCAATTTTATTACAGTTGAGCCCATGTCAGCCTTGATTTTTCTATCTGTAAGACAAAGACTCTGGGAGAACATAGATTTCTCTCCTATTTTCAGGTTTCTTGCAACCACAGTTGAGATTTTTGCTGTAATTGTGATCGAACACCCATGGTTCAGTGTCTGTGGTAGAACAGCTTATTTGCTATGTATTTAAGACACTATTTCACCCTTTGTTTTATTCTTTATGTTCACATAATCATAACATTTTTTTCTTTACAGTGCCCCCAACACTCTCTAAATGCAAAGTCAACAGAAAAGGACAAGAGAAATGAGGAGGCAAGTTCATAAGATCCAGTTTGAAAAGAAATCCCCATAGCTATTGTTTCAGCTAAACCTGTATTTCTGTTGCAATTGGCTGTGTGGTAAGTGTGCAGTTGTGTGACCTCGCTTGTCCTCCAACATTAATTAGTTTGCACTTTGTGACTAACTCCTGCTGCCTAGAATCCCAGGAGTTAATCACGTCATGAGGGAACTTGTGTTAGCTTAGAGGCTTTATATTACTACACTAATTGTACAATTAGTCGAAGGTTAGGTGGGCACAGGAGTCTCCCACAACCTCTTGTGGAAGAAAGAGCATAAATCTGGACTGGGGCAAGATTTCTCACTAGCAACTGCACATAGAGGGCACTAGGTACTGTAAATTGCAATGAAAATTCTACTTGGATTGCAATTTTTCTATTGAAAATCTCTGAACACTGACACAGCATATTAGGGGAATACTTTACTAACAATTCACATACAAAAATTAAATAAAATATAGAAGTCCAATGAAGAAGTAATAGGGTCACAATGATCTAATATTGTTCGTTATTACATGCCAATACAAAAAATCAAGTAAGGTAGATTTTTCCTTGTTTCCCTCAAAATTGTAAAATATATTCAATAAAGTTTCAGAAATTCTTTGAGTTAAATCCAGGGTAAACAATTTTGTGTGTATGTGTAGGAAAATGTTCACGTTTTCATATAAAACAAATTTGCTTAAATTCTAGAATAGCATGCGAGATGCAAAATCACTTTTATGATTCCATGTAATAGTTTTAATGTTTTTTAATATTTGGCGCGATTCTGTTAGGAGTAGTATTTCTAAAATAGTAGTTTTCCAGTAAAATGAATGTGATGTATTATATTTAAGTCTGTTCTATCCCCACAAACACCACCAATTTGTCTATTTTCTGTGCATAGAGGATATATATATATATGGGTATGAAAAATAGAAACAACACTAATTAATAACCATGGAGACAATTTACAAGTCTATGGTAAAACCACTTTTTGTTAAAGAGTTGATTTGTTTAGAATATTGCTGTTTCTAAAACTAGGGAACTCTATTCTGAATATTCACTGAGTTTATGGAAAAAATATTGGGAGGATGGGGTTTGTGACTAAATTGAGTATTGCAGGAAGGAAGAAACAGGAAAAGAGACAAGGTAAGAGATGAGCAGCAAAATGAGGCCCTGTGGAAAGAAAAATATTTAATGGATTACTTCGCTGTTTGTGTAGCATCATCTATAAAGCACGTGCTCAGTATTCTCAGTTAATGTTCATATCCTGTTCTAAAACACTGTGTCTATGAGTTTGTTTTTCTCATAGAATTTGGGAAATGGGATTTAAGAGTAGGTAGTAACTCTTATCACACTAAAGTCAGCATCTTATATATTATAACATATGGAACACTGCAGAACTGAGCCAGGAGTTCAATTTATCATGATTATCAAAATACAAGACAAGAAAAATTGAAGAATAATTATCAAATATCAGGTTCTACGCCTTCTGGGCTTGGATACAAGTTTTACCTGAGGTTGAATACAAGCATAACGAGTCTTTAAAACTTGAAAAACATACTTTAGTTTGCTCGTGATTGATTGATAGATACACAGTTGCTATTGATTCATCTAATTTTGTTCCAATAATTCTCAGATTTATTAAATTATGACTTCATTTTTTGCTTAGGATATAAAAATTTGAAAGAAAACTTCATCTTTGACATTCTGTCAAACTAATTCAAAAAACTATGGAAAAGTAATTTTAGCAAGACAGTAGAAAAAACACACACCAAACTTTAATAGAAAAGGAATTTAAGAACAGAAACAAGACTAAAATATAATTTTTAAATATTGCCAAAAGTTAAACACAACATAAGTACAGTATATAAGAACATTTGAATAAATATGATGAAAGGTACAGAAAAATTAAATTTAGGTCAATAAAAAATGAAAAAAATAAAAATGGAATTTGGATCTAATTCTTTAATCAAGATATTAGGATCTAAAATATATACAGCTGGAGTCTGATAAAGAGAATAAGAAAGCAAAAGTATTTGAAGAGATAATGCTAAAGAATTTTGCAAAAATAATAAAAAAACATCAATCCAAATATGAGAAACCCAAGAAATTTGAAACAGTATAAATTTAAAGCAAGCCACATTTCTATACTTATTACCAAAGCAGCGATAAACCAGAGATAAATGATAAATTGTGAAAGAATATCCCCCCAAAAAAGAGACATTACTTACAGGAAAATGTTGAAAATTTTAATAGCTGAGTGATTGACTATTGTGTTTACACTATATCATTCAACTAGCCTCAACATATAGTGTATAGTGTAGGAACATTTAAAACAGAGTATGTCTATATACTCCTTCTTCTAAATGTTTTGTTGGCACACACTATTAAACAAATATGCTATAAACCCAATGACACATTGATGTTCTTTTTTATTAAAGAGTCAATGATCATTTAAAAAATTAAGAAATATATATCTGCTCATATTTACAATTTCTCCAACTGTTGCTTTCTTTCTGTTGATACAAGTCTCCATCTGGTATAGTTTTCTTCCTGCATAAATAGTTTACTTTAACATTTCTTGTAGTCCAGGGATATTGGTAATATTTTCTCTCAACTTTTGTTTGCCTGACAAAATCCTTATTTCTATTCATTTTTATAACAGCCTTATTGAGCTACAATATATTTTAATGAAAGTCTTCAATTTTACGTTTATAATTTGAATTTTGGCATGATGTCCAGTCAAGTACCACAAATATAACTGTAGAATAGCCACTGAAAAATTTCCCTACTTTTTTAACAGCTAATGTCACCTTCTGTGGCAAACGCTAAAATGCCTTTTATCATTAAGGTCCTGTACACTATGAAATTTAAAATTTCATGCACATAAATTATACAAAGTATAATATTTGCCTGGCCCTTTCATTCAGACTACTGCTTCTGAAATTCTTTTAAGTTATTATATGCACCAGTTTGTTTCTTTTTGGAAAAATGATATTCTCATCTATGCATATCCACACAGTTTGTCTATTTACATCTGCTTGATTGACATTTTTCTTCTAATTATGTCTACTTGAGTAAGGCTATTAGCAACACAGGAATACAACTTTTGGGTTAATGATATTGTGTATTTTCTTTACATTTTCTAATTACTGAGTCATAGAGTAAATGTATGTTTAATTTTGAAAAAAACTGACAAGTCATGTTCCAAATTGACTTTTGTTTGTATTTCAAGTAATAATTAATGTGATTTCCATTTGTTCTACATAGTTTTCAGGATTTGGCTTCTGATAACAATTAACGAGAAAGATAGTATTTACAATCGCTCTAACTTAAATGTCACAAAGACCTAAACATATTGTTTTTTTTCTTATGCTTACTTAATAATAGCACATTTTATTTTCTAAATGTTTGTTCAAATTTTTTCCAATGTAAGAATTATGTTGTATTTTTTCTCATAGTTAATTGAACATGTTTTCCTATGGAACATGTTTTCTGGAACTATGTTCTTAATAAGAAAAAGTGTTTTTAAAAATATTGTTCTATGTCATAACTTGAAATTTCATTTTTTTAAAGTTACACTAGAGAGTTAAGATATTTTTGTAAATTTGAAAAGGTTAAAAGGTTTTGTATTTTTATTCATTCATTCTTTGTATTCTCTCTTTGTGGCTATCAAAAATTTTACCTTATCCAAGGCTATGAAGATTTTTCTCCAGTACTTTCTTATTAAAGTGTTATTGTTTCAGCTCTGGTATGTAAAACTATTATTCATAACAGTTATTTTTATAATATGAGGTAAAGGTTGATTAATTATTGTTTCAGGATCATTTTCTGAGGATACTATTTCTTCATTTTAGGTACTTTTGTTGACAGTCAATTGCTCACTATATTTTATTTAATATACACATCTGCTTTTCTATTAAGATGACAGTGCATTTATTAATGGATTTTCATATTACATCTATGAATCACTTTATATAAGCGATCCTTTTCAAAATTGATTTGGATATTTCTAAGTCCTCTGATTATCATATATATTTCTAGAATCAGATTATATAAAGAAGGTCACTACATACTTGTTAAGGGAAAACTCTAACAGATAGCAATCGTCTTAATTTATATACACCAAGTAGAAGTGCACTTGACATATAAAATAAATATTAACACACATGAAAAATCATAAGCATTTTGTAATGGAGGAATTTAATAATCTATTGTCATGAACAGATAGATCAACGACAAAAAACAGCAAAGAAATATGAGAATTGAGTCAAACTTTTGAACAGATGGACTTAATTTATGTCCACAGAGTGTTCCACCACATAACATCAGACTACTCATTCTTCTCAGTGGAACATAGGACATTCTTCAAGGTAGACCACATAGTACCACATGGAACATGGTTAAGTAAATTCAAAAGAACTGAAATTATCTCACACATATTCTCTGACCACGGTGCAATGAAATTGAAAATCAATGCAAAAGAAACCATAAAAACACAATAAACACATGGAAATTAAATAACATTCCCACATGGAAATTAAGTAACAACCAAAGAGACACAAATAAAATTAAAGAAGAAATTAAACAGCTAAAATTAAATGATAAGGCTGATACAATGTACTGAAACTTATGGGACACAACTAAAATAACCCTAAGAGAGAAATTAGCAGTGAACTCTCACATCAGGAAAATAGAATAAGCTCAAACAAACAACTTCATGCTGGACCTCAAATCTTTTAAAAAACCAAGCAAGTGAATCTCAAAGCTAGTATGAGGGAGAATATTATAAGGATCCGAGCAAAAATTAATGCAATTGAGACTGAGAAAACAATGCAAAGAATCAATGAATCAAAGACTTGCTTATTTGAAAGAGTAAATAAAATTGACAAACCCTAGCCAGACTTATCAAAAGAAAGAAAGAAAGAAAGAAAAGAAAGAAAGAAAGAAAGAAAGAAAGACAGACTCAGGTTCATGCAATTAGGAATGAAAAAGGTGAAACTACAATGGATTCTTCAGGAATCCAGGAGATCATCAATACCTACTTTAAAAACATTTACTCTAATAAGATAGAAAACACAGTAGAAATGGATAGATCTATAAATATATATGAATCCCCAAATTGAATCAAGGAGATGTAAAAAGTTAAATAAATCATTATCAGTGAATGAAATTGAAGATGTGATTGAAAACTTACCAACAGAGTAAAGACTGGGTCCAGAATTATTGCTGAATTCTACAAGAAAGTTAGAGATGCCACTACTTATTAAACTCTTTAATGAAGCTGAAACACAAGAAATACTCCAAAAGTCAATCCTGGAGGCAAATATTATCCTAATACTAAACCCAAAGGCTAACCCAAGAAAAAAAGAGAACTACAGGTCAATCTCCCCAATGAACATTGATGTAAAAAAAACTCAATAAAATATTGTCATGTAGAATACATTAAATCATCAAGATGATTACACACCATCACAACAAAATAGGATTCATCCCAGGAATGCAGGGATGGTTCAACATATGCAAATCTATTCTATAAACATAACACATCATAATAACAGACCCATCTCAATATATGCAGAAAAAGTATTTTACAAAGTTCAACACTCATTCATAATAAAAAAAAACTGACAAAAAATTGAAATAGATGGTCTTGTTCACCATCTGATAAAAGCTATCTGTGACAAATCGACAACCAACATCATACCAAATGGTTAAAAATAGGATGCTTTCACTCTCACCACTATAGTGAGTTGTCTCACTATCACCAGTACTACTTAATATAGTTCTGGAAACATTAGCCAGATGATACATGATACTCTGCATACAAGACCCCCACAAGCGTCACCAAAAATACTTCTAGATTTAATATCCAGTTTCAGTTGTATAATGGTTATAATTAGCATTCCTGTATACAAGCAAAAAACTCATTGAGAGAAAATGAGGGAAACTGTGCCTTCCATAATACCAATGAAAAAATGTAATATGTAGGAAACACTAAACAAAGGAATTAAAAGTTCTCTGCATTGAAGTTACAGCACTCTGAAAAAGAAGATCAAAGAGGATACCAGCAAATGGAAAGATATATCCATTGTTCTTGGGTAGGAAGTGCCAATGTGGTAAAAATGAAAATTGTTATACAGATTTAATGTGATCTCAATTAAAATACCAATAGCTTATCTGACAGAGCTAGAGAATACACTCCTAAAATTCATTGGGAACCAAAAGAAATCTATAATAACAAAAACAATTCTAGGTGACAAAGGTAAAGTAGGGGGTACCGCAATCTCTAACTTGAAATCATACTGCAAATCTACTTTGATAAAAATAGCACGGTACTGGCAAGAAAAACAGAACTGAGGATTAGTGTAACAGACATGCATCAGAAGAAAGATGCAAAAACAACTTCATGCACACTAAAGAACCTGTCTTTGACAAAGGGGCCAAACACATTTACAGGGAGAGAAATCATGTCTATAATAAAAAATGTTGAAAAAAAATGTTGTTGCTTATGCTGAAGACTAAATCTAGACCCTGGCCTACTATTGTGTATTAAACTACAATCAAAATGGATCAAATATCTAAATATTAAAACAGAAGCACTAAACCTTCTAAAAGAGGGAGATCTCCTGAAGACATAGGTGTAGGCAAAAATTTCATGAGCAAAACCCTGATGGTGCAGAAACTACTGGATTGAAGCAACACCTCAAATCTCATCTTACTAAAAAGCTTTTGCACAGCAAAAAGAATTACCAGTAGAGTAAAAAGACAACCCACAGAGTATGTTGATAGTACAATGAATATATTAATGTGAGACAATAAACTATAGCGACTCTTCTGATCCATAAATATGGTATAACTCCAAATTATTTGATTCATTTTTAAAAATTTTTGTCACAAAATCTTTGGTTTTCAGTACATATATCTTGTACAAATTTTGATAGAATTATCCCTATATAATCTGTGATTTAAATGCTTTTGAAAATGTTTTTCTTAGAAAACTATTCTCTTGCTTAATCTTGATTTTCTATTTTGAAAGAGAAATTATAATAGAATACAATTGAATTGTTATGTTGATCTTGCAGCCTGTAACTTTTCAGAATTTGACTGCTAATTTTGAGTTTTCATGGTTGTCATTATTTTGGAAAATCTTGGATTTTTCTGTTAAAAAGATCACATCACATATGCATGCATCTATTCAGTTTTCTTATTGTTTTCACCCTTTTTGTCTTTCTAAAATTTCCCATAAACTACTTATCAGAATTGGTAACAACAAATACCTTTTTCTTGTTCCTAGTCAAAGGAGAAATTATTCAGGAATTATTATTCCCGTGTGATAAAACTATGTTTGATGTTGACATAGTTCTTTTACATGCCTAATTTTCTAAAAGGATATTTCAAAATGGATATTGAAATATGACAATGTGTCTTCAACATGTTATGATAATCATGTAACTTTCTTTTTTAGTTAATGTAGTTGATTGATGTTCAAAAATAAAACGAGTTTGCATTCTTGTAATAAATTCTACTTGGTCACAGTATAGTTATGTATTACTAAATTCTGCATGCTAATATACCTTCTAAAATTACTGAGTTTATACATATGAAGAAATCAGTAGTTTTCTCGTACTGACTTTTAGTTTGAAAACCGATTAATTCTGGCACTATAAAATGAACATTTGGTATCATTTATTTCTAAAACTTTCCATAGACTTCACTAGCGAAACTGTTTTTAAATTATCTCCCGTAGCCTTAAAAAAAATTAATTTTAAAACCAGGTATACAGTTAATGATCAAGCTTTTTCTTTAAATCGGATTTAACAATTTTATGTCTTCAAGGAATTTTTGTTTCTTCTATTAACATAAATTCATATAGAATTATTATTCCTCTGATTATTTTTTAATGACCATAGAATCATATGTCACTACTCTTATTCTCAATATTAATACTTTGGTATTTTTTCTTAGTTTATATTAATAGCTATACATTAAAAATGATCAGTTTTACTGATCATTTGAAGAATTATCTGTTGTCTGAATTACTTTTCTCTCATTGCTGAGACAAAATACCTGATGCTCAAATTTAGGGAAGGAAGGTTATCTTAAGATTTCGGAAGTTTCAGTCCATAATCAGCAGGCTCCAAGGGGGTTGGCAGGCACCGGGAAGTGGGGAAGTGGTGGCAGGCACTGGGGCAGGCAGCACTTCAAGGCAGCAGCTCAGGAAAGCAGTCAGGGGGAAAAGGGAAGAAAACAAGCCTCTTCTTTCTATGTACACAGGCCACCTCCACGCCAGGGAAAGTGTTGCACTCACAAAATCTGTATGCATTGGTCTTAGACAGGATGAGGATATTTACAAAGTAAAAACCCTGGCTCCCTGCTGAGTCTCAGTTAAAACTTCTAAACTTCTCAAGTTGACACAATGTATCAACCATAACACCTGTTGAATTCTATAGTTGGTATGATTTTTTATTGAATGTAATGAATGTCCTTTCTTTTATTATTTCCTTTTTCATATTTGACTCATTTATGTTTCTATATCTTTTTATAGTTTATTAAGATACACACTCCTCTGACTGATTTCATAAATTTGGGCTTTTCTAATTAGAAAAAGATTTCTTCTCTCCTGAATGACCTGAAAACATTTTGCAGAATCATTGTGACTATGGGACTCAACTTATCAGCTTTTCTTTTCTGCAATAAGTGTAACAAATCTTGGAAAAATAGTGAACCCATATACTTTGTTCATTTTCACGTTTACTAATAGTGGATGGGATTATGCTATGTTGGTCATTCAATCATACCCAGAAACAGAAATGATACTTGTATATCTTTTAAAATGAAGAGACACATTTATAAAATACAGCCTATTTTCTCCGTATGTATTTTTCTGTATAAAGCGATTAAATTAAAAACAAAAACAAGACCAACTCATCTGTCCCTTACAGCGTAGCTTTCACAGCACATGTGGAGAAGTCTTCCATGAACATCTGCTGCTTCAAGCACCATGCCAGAGCTCTCAGCCTGCAAAAAGATGCCAGTGTCAGTCATGGCAAGCCTGCAGATATCTGAAATTACACCTGTCAGAGATATCTCCAGCTAGTACCATCAACAATATGTATTTCTCTGTTTTGAAAATGACAGTGATAACCAAAGAATGATATAATTCAGACATAAGTGATAAAAAGGCTAAGGTGAGGTATGTCTATCTAACAGAGAATATTGCTAAGTATGTAGGATTCTCATTGACAATATATTGCTCAGTTAGTACCATATAAGTATTTACAGAATCTTGGATGTATTTAAAATAATAAAGAAGCAAACTTGGTTATGAATATCTACAAGCAAAATATTACCGAGAGTAGCACACTTTATTCAACTATATA
The DNA here is from genome assembly GCF_034190915.1 of Cavia porcellus. Lineage (NCBI taxonomy): Eukaryota > Metazoa > Chordata > Mammalia > Rodentia > Caviidae > Cavia > Cavia porcellus. The sequence goes on along the minus strand of NW_026947496.1, from coordinate 40,441,284 downwards.
TATACTTTTTTCCAGTTTTGCAAAAATTATTGAGCAAATAAAGTAGATTGAAGATTAGAGTAGTATACAATTTTTCTAAATTCAAAAATGAAAGTCATCAAATAATATATCATAGGCATAGGTATATATCTACATTAAACTACACCAAGGAATGATAAAATTTCAAAAATCAAGCTAATAGCTATACCAAAGGGATAGGAAAGAGATTTAATAGAGGCAAGAGAAATTTGCAACCCATATAGACTTTATCTATAGGTAGATAAAGGCAGAAAATATTGCAACATTCAATAATAATAGAAGAAAAACCAAAGCTTCCCCATGTTCTTTATAAATGCTGGGCCTAGTCTCTTGGATGAAACAATGAATGAAAAATCATGTCTGAATTCTGCTCAAGGACTTTATAGTATGCATATTTTTCAAATTTTGTATCTTAAATACCATAGATTATAATAGAATATTTAGAAAAGTTCTGAGATCAAAGAAAAGAAACTATATTTCTAACTACATAATATATTAAAAAGATCACATATTTTATTTTCGAGCAAGAAGCTACACAGAAATAATCTAAGAAATGGAAATTACAGAGAAACCTACACTGTTTCACTCTAAAGTTCTGCCTTTGGCACAAAAGACATTTTGTTCATACCATGGAGTAGAATTGATGGATCGAAAGTGGTCTCTCTCACTTATTTGTTCACTAAGTATCACCCAGGACAATAGGCAGGTTCAGCACACAGCACACAAGCTGCCCTAGTGGAGACATGCCATGAACAGCAAAAGAAGGCAAGGCTCACAGTGCATGTACTTTTGAAGACTTAAACTGATTTAGCATTTTTAAAATTTTATTTCGAAGAGAATAAAACCAAATAAAATGAAACAGAATAAAGCCAATCAAAACAAAACAATGAGAATGATATAGGATTTTGAAAAGAGATAGTAGGAAAATAACAATGGCTACCATAATGCCTCATGTTAACTTTAAAATAGCTGCCCATAACAAAAGACATAATAAAATCAAACAAAACAGAACAGACTAAACAAGTCAAAAAATGAAAGTGATCCAAAACTTTAAAACAAGGCAACAGTGTTCCATGTGACAGGGACCCAGAAAAAAGCAGTGGTAGCTTGCCCATCAACCATGGAATAGTTGGAAACATGTTTTTATACAATGAAAAGCTACTCAGTTATAAACAAGGATATCCTCAAGGCTCTGGTAGGTAAATGGATGCAACTTGAGATCATGCTCATGGGTGAAATGACTTGGACTCACACGGGTGAACATCATGTTGTCTCCTAGTATAAAAAAACCAAAGGAGTTAGTACAATAGATATTGTGACAGTGAAAGGGGAGGAAATGTCTAAAAAGGGAAGATGATAGCTATTGTTAATTTCCTATTACCTTATTTTGAAGTCCTATATCCTTTTCATTGTTGCATTTGGCATGGTTTTTAATCTGTTTTGTTAGATTGCATTATGTCTGATGGTATGAGCAGCTATTTTGAAGTTAATGTTTAGAACTTCAATGCATTTTGATTTTAATTTAGTATATGGTGAGAGATAAGAGTCCAGTTTCAATCTTCTGCCAAAGAAAACCAGTTGGTAAATAGGCTATCTTTTTACTAACATGTGCTTTTGGCACCTTTCTCAAAAATTAGCTAGTTGAATATGGTTGGGAAGGTTTTTGTATCCTCAATTCTATTTCACTAATCTATGTGTTGTTTTTGTTCCAGCACTATTCTTTCATAATCACTTTTGCTTTAAAGTATACCATGAAGTTAGGTAATGCTACGTTTCCTGATTAATTCTTTTATCCAAAATTGCTTCTGTGATTCTGGCTACAAATAAGTTTTAAGTTTGTTTTCTCCGAATTTGTAAATTGTATGATTGGTATTTTGATTGAAAATACACTGCATCTGTATAACAGTTTTGGAAATATGGTAATTTTGATGATATTTGTTCTGCCTATCCTGGAACCTGGGACATCTTGCATTTTCTGGTGTTCACTTCAATCACCTTCTTCAGAGTGCTGTAGTTTTCTTTGTATAAGTCTTTCACTATCTTGGTTATGTTAATTCCTAAATACTTTATTTTCTTGAACATACTGTCTAAGGCACTGTTTACACATTTTCCTTCTCCTATTCATCGATGATGTACACAATTGCTAATAATTTTGCTTGTTGATATTGGATTCTACTATTTTGTTGAAGTTGGTTATTAATTCCAAGTTTTTTGGTGGAGTTCCTTTTCTTCTATGTAGAGTACAATGTCATCTGCATATAATGATGATTTCAATTCTTCCTTTCCTATACGTCTTCCATTTCTTTCCCTTGCCTAATTGCTCTGGCTAATGTTTTAAGTACTATGTTGAATAGAAGTGATAGTAAGCATCTTTGTCTGGTTCTTGATTTTAAGAGGAATGTTTTTAGTTTTTCCCCATTTAGTATGATGCTGCTTATCGGTTTGTTTACGGCAATAGTCTTTATCATAATTCAGGTAGGATCCTTCTACACATTTATTCAGGATTTTTTAATGAAGGGTGTTGTAATTTATTGAAAATCTTATCTGAGCCTATTGTTGTGATTATGTGGTTTTTGACCTTTTTCCTGTGTATGTGATGTATTACTTTAATAGATTTCCATATGTTGAACCATTCTAGCACCTCTGAAATAAAAACTACTTCATCACGATGCATCATCTTTTTGATAATCCATGGCAATCTGTTTGCTAATATCTTGTTGAAGATTTTGCATCTGTATTTCTTAAGGAAATTGGCTTATAATTCTCTTATTTTAGATGACTATCCAGTTTGGGGATCAGAGTGGCACTGGCTTCCATAAAGAAATTTGGGACCACTTCATCCCTTTCAATTTCTTTGAAAACCTTAAGGAGTATTGGTGATATAACATCCTTAAAAGTTTCGTATATTTCAGCAGTAAATCCGTAAAGACCTGGGATTTTTTTTGTTGGTAGATCTTTATCACTGTGTCAGTTTCACTGCTTGTTATTTGTTAATTATATTTACGTCTTCTTGGGTTAGTTTTGATAAGTGTCTAGAAATCCATCAACTTTTTCAAAATTTCCTAATTTATTGGGTAATAATTTTAAGACATAGGTACTTTCTTTTGAAACATTAAAACTACTGAAAGATAAAATATCTCAGCTACATGTAAGGGAATGTGTTGGAAAATATTTTCTAAACAAAATTTCAATTGCAAAATAAATAACAGTAAGAATAAAAAATAAGATTATATCAGAATAAAAAATTTTGGATAGGAAAATAATCCATTTGTAGAATGAATAGATATCTTACAAAATGGGAAACAAACTGACAGAAGACCAACAACTAGAATATACAAACAACTCAAAAACTATTTATTTTTATTTTAATTTCAAAGATATTAAGACAAAACAGGACATAACAAAGCAGATCAGAACAATGTAAGCAACACAGTATTTCACAAGACAAGCCATAATTAAGAGTAACTATCACAATGTCTCTTTCTTTGAAATAGTTGAGTATAGCTTCATATACAATAGAATCAAACATAGCATAATAATATAAAAACATTCAAAAGAATGAGAGTATTACAGGGAATTTAGAACCAAATAACAGAAAACAAACAGTGGCTACTATATCATCTCAATTTCCATAGAAAATTTGTTTATACTTTCACACATAATACAATCCAATAAGGTACAACAGCCAATGGAAACAGAAGAGCAAGAGCATGGTAGAACTTCAGAGTAAGATGATATTATATCAGTACTGGTTATTATAATAACTTGTTTCCTTCAAGTTAGCTGTTCATACCATCACAGATAATAAAATCAAAAAACCAGGACACACCCATTACAACTAATGAATGCAATCATTATAAGGCTTCAAAACAATGTAATGGGGAATCGTGATTACCATAAACTTTTATGTACTCCTACTGTTTCTTACACTAGGGAGATTACCTGGTAATTATACATGTGAGTTTGATTTATTTCGCTTATGAGTATGGTCTCAAGTTGCACCCATTAATTAGTTAATATCTTAATATGATCATTCTTTATAGCTGAGTAGTACTCCATTGTATAAAAATACCACAACTTTTTTATCCATTCCTCAGTTGATGGACACTTAGGTTGTTTCAAAGATCTGACTATTACTAATTGTGCTGCTATAAACATGGGTGCACATATATCACAATGGTATGATTTTTTCAGTTCTTGTGGGAATATGCACAGAAGTGGAATAGCTGGGTTGAATGGGACCTCCAATCCCAGCTTTTTGAGGAATCTCCAGACTAATCTCCACAGTGAACAACTCAAAAATTAAATCACCTAAAATTAAACACCCAGCCAACGTCTGCACAAAAGAAACAAAGATACCTCAAGAGGAAGACATACAAATAGTCAGGAAACACATGAAAAAAATGCTGAACATCTGTGGTCACTAGAAAAAATTTAAATTAAAATAATGCTAAGACTCTATCGTACTCTAGAAAGAATAGCAGTCATTAAAAAATTGAACAATAACAAATGATGGCTAAGCTGTGATGAAAAAAGAACCTTGTTTCATTGTTTGTGGGAATGTAAACTAGTGCAGCCATCATGGAATTCAGTATGGAGATCTCTCAAAGAACTGAAATTTGAAACTCCATATGATCTAGTGATCCCCATTGCTAAATATCTTCCCCAAATAGCTTAAGACATCAAACTACAATAATACATGCAGTTTATAGCTGTACAACTCATAATAGCTAAATCCTATAAACAGCTTGTATATTCATCGACAGATGACTGGATAAGAAAAATGTGGTATCTCTATATAATGGAATACTACTCTCCTATAAGGAATGACAGATTTGAGACATTTATATAAAAATGAATGCACTTGGAAAATGTAATGCTAAGTGAAATAAACTGGTCACACAAGTTTAAATACGACATAGTATCGCTCATTTGAGTGAGACAATATAGAAACAAAAGAATAATAAAGGGTAGATAAAAGGGGATGAGGGCATGGATCTCTTGCTATAGGGAGATGGTCCAAGGGAAAAAGCACTAAGGGTGAAAAATGGAAGGGAAAAGAAAAAGAATTAAAATATATCCTGTACAGGAAAAAAAGAACCTAATAACTTCAATCAGTGTAAACATTATGTACCATAATACTCATGAGCTAAGATTAATAATATCAATAAGGATGAAAAATGGGATAGGAAGTATGGAGGAGAATATAGAGGGGAGGAAGGAAAAGAAAGAGGATTTTAAAAAAGAAACATGCTGCAATGTGCACATGTAAACATTTCACAAGATGATTGTAAACTACGTGAACTACAAACATGCACAAATAAAATTTTTAAAAATTATTAAAAAGATTGAACCTAAGTTATTTGTGTTCTTGCCCCAGTGACAAAGCAAGCTAAGTGATTGGGTGGTGACTCCACATGAATCACTCAAAATTGCTATGACTCTCCTGGAAGTGTTGATGCATTAATATATTCCAGGTTTGGACTTTAAGGATCTGCATCTCTTCCATACATTAAGTTTCCTCACATCAACCGATGCCCCTGATGACCATCCCATCCATGGTCACATGGGTCTCAAAGTTTAGGATTTTATCAAACAAATTATGTATAGATGTGACTCCTGGTATAATCTCACTTGATCTAGAAACCACCAAATTAAAAGATTAGCTATTTGGTCTTTACACACCAAAAAACAGTAGCAGTCAGGCATGGTGGTCTAAGCTTTTAACCCCATAACTCTGGAAGGCTAAGGCAGGGAGATTATAACCTGAGCAGTTTAGCAACTCTATCTCAAATTTATTTTTAAAAAAGACTGAGAATGCAGTTCAGTGTGAAGGCATTGGATTTAATTCCCAGTATTATGTAGTACTTACACTTACATACACACACACACACACACACACACACACACACACACACACACACACAGACACCTCTTACCTTTGACTCAGTCTTTGGCTCCAGACCTCATTATACTTTGAGGATCTTTGTAGATCTTGAAATGAAAAGTAATTTTACTTTTCAAATCAAGAAGACCTGACTACTGTAGAATTATTCAAACTGTTACAAATTGCTCAATTATTTCTTTAATTCATTTCCTTCTTTTATATCATAGGTGAAAGACAGTAACTTACATGTCCAACATCTTGGCTGGAAATCACTAAATATCCACACACTGGGGAGATCTATCTTCTCTCATTCATGTTATCATAGAAAACATTTTTCCAATCGCTTTACTACAATATAACATGAGCCAGAATTTTTACAACTCTGCAAGGAATCTTTCTAAACAGTTTCCACTAATAATTTGTCCATAATTTCTTCAGAGTTGGGCCTTTGCCTCCACTTAATGCCTTATTCCAGGGTCAATGCCAGTATTTTAGTTTGTTATAATTTTATCATTATTCTTATCATTCGATTTGCAGGTACAAGTATTTATTTATTTATTTATTTATTTATTTATTTTTGTCTTTTTCCTTTTTATCAGTACCAGGGATCGAACTCACGACTGCCTGCTTGCAAGGCAGGCGCTTATGCTGTTGAACAAATCCCCAGCCCCAAGTATTTTTTTTTTTATCAGTTAGTTTTTTCCATGTAGAAACTCATTCAAAACTCAGTTCAAGACAGCTATGTAATCAATTATAATTGAGCTCAGTTCAAGAGTTTTTCTCATCAAGGATCAGTAGCATAGTTATGCTGAAGTTCAAAGTCAATCAGAGCTTAGGTGACCAAGGTAAGCTTCACAAGGGTATAATTCACCTTATCTTCACAGCAAGGCAGAGCCACCTTTTCCATACGGTTACAAAATTCCATGGACAAAAGAATAAATTCCAATGTTGCATAAGGACTAGATTCAGAGAATAAGTCAGTGTAACCATTACATCTAATTGATCAAACCATTAAGAAGCCCAGCATGTTTTGTGAAATAAATGGCACTGCTACTTTTTGACAGAAGTTCCAAAATGTTAGCCCATTTCTGTAATATATACACTATCCTTAAGTTCTGAACCTTATTTTGATATGTTTTATGTGAGTAAGGAAAAATATGTTAAAAAATGATATAGACTTGCCTGTTTTCAATTCTTTACAGGTAAACCTTTGGGCAGTCACCAATAAACCTTTCTGTGTCTTTTTACGAGTTGGTTTTTTTAAACCCCATTCTTTATTTCTACACACAACAACACAAGTGGCAGAAGTCTTGAAGAATTGACATGTTGAGGTCGTAGAAGAGTAGTTATTTAAAACATTTCACTTGTTTCATCCCAATCACCAGATACATGTCAATTTTGTCTTATACAGAAGATTATCATGATTTACAGAACAAATACATTTGTTAAAAATGGCATCTATCTAAACAATGGAATGATTGGAAATGCCACAAAATGTAGAAAAATGTTTATATTTCCCCTTAAAATCAAACTATATTTTCTTGGCTTAAACTAATCTTAGTATGATGCATGTGTTTTTCCAAAGTCAATGTTTATAAGATAATAACAGTTGATATTCTAACCTCTGCTTGAATGAAGTGATTAAAGAACGTGTTGCCTGGTAACAAAGTTAGCACATTTAATGATTGTTGTGGAGAAGTTAGTATCTTCATCTATCTTTCAGGAGGTACTCTGAGTCAAATTAAAGTTTTGCTTTTCTATTAATATGGTTTTACTTTTAATACTTGTCAAAATTATGATAATAAGCTTTCTATATCATCTCAAAAATCGTAGTGACTTTTGAACATGCAAAGCTTTGGGGAATATTTTGAGCATCCCTGGAAGCAAGCAGGTTCCTTTAGAAAGGAAGAAAGCTGTTTGGTGGATTTGAATATTCTGCATGCTTTGTTTCTTTCTGTCCATCTTTCAAGTTTAATGATTATATTGTTTTTTATGTTTCTATGACATTTTTTTCTCTAATTCAGAAATTTGAGGCAAAATTATGCTTAATTCTAGGTATATTTCTAGCTTAATCTTGATATTATTATAAGCAACAAATACACTATTGTTGACAATAGAAGGGTTATATCCTTTAGAAAGTTTTCTTTACTCCATTATATGATTATCTTGTTTGCATCCCAGGATAATTTTTTATACTGATTTAGTAGAAATATCGTATGGTTCTAAAATATTGACTACTCCTAAAATTTGAGTAACTAAATCTTTAACATGTATACTGTAGCAATATGTTTAATAGCAATATCTTTATAGTTTATAGCATCAAAATACTGGTTTGATGACAGAAAAAAGAAAACTGCCATATGACTGCGTTATATGTGACATAAAATAAAAGAAAAAACTCTCCAAAGTAAATTTCTATGAATAATTTCTGCTTAGTTTTCTTTAATTTACCAACCTATTTGGTTTAACACAGGTAAGAGCTCAGTGTTTACATACTATGCAGAGGCTCCTTATAGTTCATTACACCACTGAGAAAAACAGATTGACTAAAGTGATAACAACTAGTGAAGAAAAAAGCTGAAATAAACTGGGCACACACACAAGTCACATGATAATTTATGTGTGGAAGCTAAAAAGAAAAGCTGGATTTTTAAAAGTAGAGAGGAGAAAGTGGCTACCAGAAGTCAGGCATGGTAGTGTAGAGAGAAAGGGACAACTTTGGTCAAAAGTAAAATGTTCACTTAAATAGAAAATGAGTTTAGTTATATGCATGGAATTCTGTCAATAATAGACAGTAAAGCATTGTATATTTCAAAATTACCTAAACAGTACAATTTATAAGTGGACCACAAAAAATAAGTATAAGATGTTATAGATTCGTTAATTTGCCTTACCCATTCTATGTCAACATGTCAAAAGGACACATTGTACCCTATTAATATATTACATGCAATTAATATTTTTCAATTAGAAATTAATTTTTTTCATCATTTTTATTAATACATATTGCAGCACATAATTTATACTTTCCTTGTGTGGAGTTGGTACACATAAATAATGCATCTTAGTTACATTTTATCGGAACTCTTTTCCTCTCCCTTCTCCATCCAATTCTTGATTCTCTTCCTACTTGAGAGAGATCTATATTTCTGCTTTATATTATCTTTCATTGATTGTGCTCTGTATATGCGTACTTAAAACAGAAGTAAAATGATCCTAAGAGGCACATTTCAAAAATAAAAATTAGTGGCCTACAATGAGATTCAGGTAAGGTAGAACTCTGAATATCAGCTTTACTTAAGAATTTTAGCCTGGGCAAATATATACATATACGATGCTTCAGAATCAACTCAGAAAAATTATTCTAACACCCCACCTCACCCCATGTCCCAACTAGTGACTTCCTGGATACACCACACATCTGCACAATTTTCTTTTGCCATCAGTCTCTCAGAAAGTTAGCCACGCTTTGAGAAGTAGATTATGTTGGCAGATCCAAGTGTATTTACTTGGTCCTGATAGATCCTAAATAGTGACTTTGCTTTCATAACTTCAGCTTTCTAGATATCCAATCTCCACAGGCACATCATAAAGTAATACTATAATTTCCATCAGTAGGTCTTTGAAGATACATTATATACATATTGGTTCCAATATAAATATCCCTTTAACCTTCCACATCATTAGAAAAGAGTTCTTTTAAATTTGTTGTTTTAAGAAATCTTTGTTTTTTAAAATAATATTGTTTATTTGGTATAATATTAATGTTTGTTAAATATCTTTATTGTCTGTAAAGATACTGAGAATCTCTTTCATTATAACACTAAAGCATGTATTTCCAGGAGTAAAAACAGTGTTTCTTAGACCATTACAGTCTCATTTGATCATTCCTTCCTTAGTAAAGCTTCTCTTGCATACATTTCAAGAATTCAGTTCAGAAAAAAAAAAAACTTCTTATAAAATGATCGAGATGATGCAGTACTGGCAAAAGAATTGACCAACAAATCAACGAAAAATATTTGCACACAGAATTTACATAAAATTAATCCCAAATGATTTGGGAATCACATAACTAAATGTAAAAAGCAAAACTATAAAATAGGAAAATAACAGGAAAAAATCTAGGTGATCTCAACTTTAATAATGGATTTTAGACAAAATACCAAGGGTGCAATCCATGAAAGAAAGGCAAGTTGGCAATAAAATTTAAAATTCTTTTGCTCTACAGAAATACTAATAAGAAAATGAAAATGCAATTCATGGACCCAGAGAAAATATTTGAAAATAACAAATTGGATAATTAACTGCTACTTAAAATATTCAAAATTGCTCTTAAATCTCAACAAGAAAACAATCTAAATAAAAAAATGGATAAAATATCTGAAAAGACATCTCTCATCACAGATGGACTATAGGTAGAAACTATAGGCATAGGTTAAGATTCTCTGCATCATATCTCATTTAGTAAATGCAAACTAAAACAATTATTAGAATGATCAAAATCCAAAACACTGATATCATCAAGTACTAGCAATAATGAAGAGCAACAGGAAATTTCTTTCATTATTGATGGAAATGCAAAAGTACTACAGGAATTTTGGGAAAAAGATTAAGGAAAAAAAATTTAAAAAGTGTTTGGATTATTTCATTTTCTTTTTGACGAAATTCTTACCAGATGATGCAGCAGTCATGATCCTTGTTCTTTACTCAAATGAGTTGAAAACTTATGTCCACACAAAAAATGTGCACATGGTTACTTATGACAGCTGTATTCATAATTGCTAAAACTGGAAGGCACTGAGATTCTTTTCAGTAGTTAAATAAGATGTGGTCAGGGAGTGGTGGCACTGCTGTAATCCCAGCATTCGGTAGGCCAAGGCAGGAGGATCGTTGCAAGTTCAAGACCAGCCTAGGGTAGAAAGTGAACCAAAGATCAACCTGAATTGGATAGCTAGACTCTGTCTCAAAAAGACAAAATAATAAAAATAATAAGACGTGGTACACCCATATAACAGAATCAATGCTAAAATATATTTCATAGGCTATCAGGCCATGAAAAGACACAGAAGAATCTTTTTTTTTTTTTTTTTTTTTTTGACTTTTTCATTTTTATCGGTACCGGGGATCGAACTCACGACCGCCTGCTTGCAAGGCAGGTGCTTATGCCGCTGAGCTAAATTTGTGTCCCCAGCCCCGACACAGAGGAATCTTAAGTATTGTACCTATTTCTAAATTGAAGAAGCCTCTCTAAAATACTACATGCTATAATGATTGCAAGTCTCTGATATTATGGAAAAGCAAAACTATAGAAACAATAAAAAAGTTAGTGATGTCAAAGATTGACGAAGAGAAAAATCAACAGCAAACAGACAGAACACAAGATTTTTAAGCTTGTGAAACTATTTGTTATGATACTTAGGGTAGGTACATGTTATTTTACATTTGTGATAACTGGTACAAAATACAACACTAACAATAACTTAAGAGAAACTTTTATCTCCACTTGGAAGGCAGCTTCCACTGACTGCTTGGGTCCATCAGTGTTTGGCAAAGAGTTAAATGCATCTGTCCAGTTCATATTTCATATTTCTAATGTGTCAACTTCTCTAGCAAAATAAAGGTATTTTTTTTCACTTTACACAGTTAATTCATGGGACTTCAGATGCATCCATGGTGGCCTGGGAGGGCAACTGGATCATGACGGTTTTAAAGATGTCCCTCTCTTAGAACAACTTCAGCTTCATGACTGTTATTGGAACGCAAGTGAAGGAAAATGTAAAAGCAAACAAGCAGCCAAGTTCAGTTAAACAGCTCAGTGTTTGCTGAAAAAAGGGCAGTAAAAATGTTCTATGGAGATTTCACATTTGGTCAAACAGAGTCACTTAGGCATGTAATCAGAGGATCCCTATGAGGACTGGAGGTAGACCAGTCCACATGCTTGTGGGAAAAGGAACGGGTTAATGGAAGCCAAATCCAGTATTATGTCCCTGTAAGCTTGGGAAATAGCAGATGAAGCAATGTGTATATAACCCAATTTCAACCATATAATGATACAGGTCATTAAAAGACAAAATTACAAATGGAGTTTAAAGATTTTAATCATGCTTTGCTCATGATGCCATACCAGGCAGAAGCCATCAGAACTAACCTTGTGAGAACTACAAGGTTTCAACATGGTCAGAAAACTAGTGATGCCCAGATACAGCTCACTTGATTACAGTTCAATGTTTTTTTCTAATTAGATCAGTTGAGGTCTGTGATTGACAGAAGCTTAGCTGTTAAGATTGACTGAGCCCCAACTCTTTCTATCAAAGTAGGTTTATTCCCTGAGAACTCCAGTACAATGGAATCCTCAGGTCTAATTTATTTAAATTTAATGGACACTTGATAAATCACCGTAGAAATCAGGCTTCCTCCATAGTGCACATTCCATTGGAGGCACAATGTAAAATACTTAGTGGGTTTGAAGGGAAACATGGCTTGAATACATGAATACATTGCACTGACTCTTGAAGCTGGGTAGGATGGCATCGCCTCTTCATTGACTTGAGTGCACTAATAACCAGGGTTAAACATTTTTGTCCTTTGTATCCTCTTTCTACCTTAATGGAAGTACAGATGCCTCCACTCAGGGTGAAATGTCTCCAGGTTTATTAGTGCTTAAAATAATGCACCTGATCTAGCATTAAAACTTTTATCACTGCTTCTAGGAAGGAAAAGGCATTATTGCATTAAGAATTTGTAAAGGCCCACTAGACATACCTCAAGAGCCAGTATAAAAGTCAAATTTGTAGGGCGCTCCCTAACATTTATAGTTGACTTTAATTTTTTAAAAATTAAGCTTGGTTTTTATTTTTTAAAGGTATGGCTTTGTTTGTTTAATGAAGTTTTGACTCTTTTATTCACAGTACATTCAAGATTCTTCAAGTTTAAATATGCTAATGATTTAGTTGTCTTGCTAAAAATTTCATATAGAGACTGAGCCTGCACCTGAACTGGGAGATATGTTATCCTTCTATGCTTGTTCTTAGCTAAAAGATTGAAAAGCTATGTTACACTTCTATAAACTAAAATAAAAAACATTTACATTCCCTCTAGAGTAGAAAATTCCATTCTTAGCATGTGCCATTTCACCTCCCACATTTTTAAAGAAATTATATACTGGAAACAAAGTATTTCTTTACAATATGGCTTACAGTACACAGGATGGACTTGAAATAAAAGAATATGAATAGATCTTCCCATTCCATTCTCTTGGGTTTCACTCATGTGTCTTTACCTTATGATGGTTTGCCTCCCAGAGATTCCTGTTCCCCTGTAGATAAACTGACTGAGAATTTAGAAACTATTCTTCAATGTCTGCTCTTCAGAGTCATCATCTTTGCAGAGGTGACCACCCATAGAAACGTCCTTGGTAGACAGACACCAGGATCTAACCACCTTGCAGAATCTCATTTCTTGGCCATTTCCTGGGCTCAAAGAGACCTGTAGTGGCATGTGGCTTCTAGTAACCCAATGCTTTGTGGCAAAAAGAATCTAAGAGCGTGGTTAGCTCCAATCCTAGCCCCTTCTAGAAAATCCTCCAACTACTCCACACACAACAATCTCCTCCACCTCTAGACACAAACACCACATTGTCCTTACTGGTCTGGCTTATATTTGTGTCTTCTCACCTATGTAATGAAGTCCAGAGAGTTAGAAAAGCCCTTAGGTCATCTAATATGCCACAACACTTCACTATTGCTTGGCAAATCATGGGAGCTCAACAAATGTCAACTGATTTTGGACATCTGTCATGGAATGCAGTTCACACCATGGGAACTCAATTATCAACCAAACATATCAGAACTTTTATATTCCTTCTTGGTGGAACATCTACATGAAAATTTCCCAAAGCTTCTACAGTTAAGTAGAAGAGGGGAACATTTTTTGTCATAAGGAGTTAAAAAATGCAAATCAAAGTATTAGTGAAGATGAATTGAGTGGACAAGTTATTTGGAGTATTTGGAGACTTCAAATGAATATTTTCTCTTTCTCTGTCTCCTTCTCTCCCTTCTATCTTCCTCTATGCCTCTTTCTTTGTTATCTACTCTGTCTTCCAGTCTTTCTCTGTCGCTGTCTCTTTTTCTCTCTCTCCCTTACATATTCTTACACATAAACTTAATTATGATAATTTAAGTAATGTACAACCCACTTTAGGAGTTCAGCTTCCTGAGGTGTGCTGTGACATCACTAATCTGCATGATGCAGCACATATTGAGGGATGTAGCTAACTAGTAGTCTGGCTCCATCATTATTTACCCTGGTAATCAATTGCAGACTTTAAAGTGCACTTGGGTTTGGAACTGCAAATCATGACATGGAATAATATCAAGGCTGAAGGGGAACAGCAAATTGAGCTCAATCCTACAGAAGTGTATAAACCAATAATACTTGTCTCTTTGGAGAATTGCAATTGAGATTTTATCACTGGAGGTTGTTAACAAAGTTATGACAAAGCAATTTCCATCCTAACCCCAGGGCATGAGTCTCATGGGATAGAACTCTAGGTTTATTTCATTTACATGCAGGTCAAACATTCGATTGATTTCTAACTATTTTGTTAACTTTCAATAAAAAGAAAAAATAAAAACAATTTTAAGGACGTTGTTCCCAAAGACAAATTGTTCAGTCTCAGTAGAGTATTTCTTGGTCACATATAGCTCCCACCGTGGGAAGTAGAAGGTTGGACCCATGCTAGCAAAGGTCACTAAGTTGGGATCTCTGAAGGGGGCTGCAAGAGGTTATTAAGCCTGTAAAGGTTTTGTTACCATTTTAACTGCTGTAAAGACGGTTTTGTTTACTCTTTGGGGTTAAAAGAATAACAAACTTTAAAAAGTCATCAGCCTTTTTGTACTTGAGCTTGAACTTGATTTATCAGGTTAACATATAGTTTTGAGCAGCTATTTAAAATCTAACTAGTTCACTAATTGGTTGGGCAAAACTGCTTGGCAGTTTGGGTTCTCGTGGGGTTTTTTTTTTGTTTGTTTTTGTTTGTGCTTTTGTTTTTTTAATTTTAGACTAGTTAAGTTTTCAGTAATGATAATTTTAATTGCACACATGTATCCAATGTCTAATGATCAAAGCAGGGTAACTATAGTTTTTTGTAGTAAACAGGTATTTTATAAATATCTAGGAAAGACAAGCTTTAAATCTTTAAACACAAAGTAATGATAAGGAGATAGAAACAATAATTACCTTGTTTTTAACAGTTCCTATTGTACACAGGTATTGGAACTAGCACACTATACTGCAAAATAACCATAATCAAGTATTAATGAAAATATACGCATCTGCTGGGTGTGGTGGCTCATGCCTGTAATCCCAGCACTCAGGAGGCTGAGGTGGGAGGATTGTTGCGAGTTCCAGACCAGCCTGGGCTACAAAGTGAGCTCAAGGCCAGCCTGAACTACATAGTGAGACTCCCTCTCAAAAAAGACAAAAAGAAAATGTATGTGTTTAAGTGTCAGAGATTTTAAAAAGTGTCTTTCACTCAGGGATCTTGAAAGTTAAGTAAAATGCTGTCTTAAGAAACTCAGCACATATAGTGCTTGCTATATAAGAAATCAAATATTGAAGATTTGGGGGTCCAATTCTTACTTTGATCTTTGTTTCCTTTTACATATTATACCCATCCAAATTTTCTGACATTTTAATCTTAGCTTTAATTCAGTTATCCAAACTAAGTTTCATTCATGAAACAAGGATAAGAGCATTGTCTGTTAAGAAACATTATGCTCTTTGGCCAAAGGAACACCTCACCCAATAGGATAGAAGAAATCATATGAAGATTTGGGGAAGTGCCAAGCAGGTGGAATAGTGTGAAACAGGTGAATGTTGAAACTTCGGTGTCCAAGATGACAATTACATTTTTGGTGCAATGTGATAAGGCTTCAGTATAAACTAAGGAAAACCTGGCATCAATCTTCAATTAAACATTTAATTTAATTTTGACCAAAGTCATGTTATACATCCTCATTTTCTCATTTCTTCATATATAAAATAGAATTCATAATAGTACTCGGTAGTACAAGAATTAAGTAGCATATCAACTGCTTACAACAACAAGTCAAACTGCTTACATTGTTAAAATACTCAATGAAATGCATTAATCATGAAAAGAAACATCTACTGATCATCTTATCTAAAAGGAGCTCTTATTTAAGGAGTTTTTTACTATCTTGCTCATTCTTTATGATAGCTACTATAATCCTTTTTCTAAAAATAAAGAAAATGAGATTCAGGAACATTAACAATAATAAAAATAAAATTCATTTACATAGAAAAAAAGTCATGTTGGATTCAAACCTACATCATCCTTGGTACTGTTTGCTAAATACTTTAGTTCCCAGTGAGATGATTAGAACAGATTTTCACTTTAGTAAACTCAGCAGTGACGATGCCTTGTTCACACCTGTGAAATGGGATGGATGAAAGTGCTGTGTGAGTTTCACCTTTATCAATGTTTTTTCTAAGGTAAGAACAAAGGAAAATATGATTCAAATGTGACTCTAATTTACTGAGAGGTGAGGTTGTTTGTTACCATGACACCTGAGACAGAGAAAATAGTTAATTTATTTTCTTCCAGAGTAATATGTCTTCAGATTGATTAAGATTAAACTGTAATGGTAATTTAGCACAAGGAAATGGTGACAAGTTATGTGCAGTAACCTCTGTTTATTTTGCAAATTTTTCTATACCTGCAATTAGTAGTCTAGACAGAATGAAGCTTTGTTATGTTATGTGATATAGCATAAATGTTCTTGTATTATTAAAACAGTGCTTTTAATTACTTCTTTTTAGAAAGTTTTTGATGCATACTGATAAAGGTGTACTTGATTGTTTGAGGTAAGATGTGATTTTTCAAGGAAGATTTCCTGAGATTTAACTTCCCAAAATAAGTTTGTTTTTATGAATATGCCCCTAGAATGAATCTGCTTTTTAAGTCCTTCTATTCCAAAAAGCCATACTTGGAAATTATATTGAATCTTGATAATTAAGTTATAGGTAGTTGCAATTTTCATGCATATGAATGATGATGAAATGAAATTTGGTAAAGACTTTCAACAATTCCAGAATAAAATATTGAGATAAGTAATAAAATGATTGAAGGACAATTCAGGAATTAATATAATAGCTACATTAAAGATTAAATGTTACAGGCCAGAAGAAAGTTGTTCCTGCTACATAAACCCAGTTACTTACATCCAACAAAATGACTGTTGTTGCTGTTTAGGATAAGCATTGAATTTTTAGCTTTGAATAAATTCATATACATGCACAAACCCGGTAATTTAAGATTTTCATTTTATAAATTATGTGATTCAAAAATCATTATGTTACCTATAAAAGAAGCAAGAATGGTCTATTAGAATATTTTCATTTTTACATTGGTTTGTTTTACAAAATTATTTTCTGAGTTTCTGTAAGAGGACTTCACAGCACTCCTAAAGCTGTCTAGAAAAATAGAAGCAGGTAGAAAAACTAATGTTTTGTTCAGCAGTACCAAACATGACAGAATAAGAAAATTTGAACACATAAACAATTGAATCTATCATAATAAATCCAATAACATAAAACATTCTGAAATGCACATGCCAAAATTACAAATGAACCTACTCAGGGGTGGTCATAGCTTTGTAGTCACAGTGTATGTAATGTTATAAAATAGAATGCTCAGTTTACTTTTACATTGGTATTACAGGAACTTTAAGAGTATTGAAGAAGGAATCAAAGATACTAATATCAAGACCTTCGTAAATCTTCAAAAGTGGTAGTGAAATGATTAAGCATTCTTTGAAATGGAAGAGATTGGTGGACTAGATTATGCAGGGAAGAAATGTCTCTTGAGGTTGGAATGGTGAGTGACTTTAGATAAGAAATGGTGAAGAAATGTGAGCCTTCTCTCTTCTAAAGTAAAACTCTGAAGGTTTCTTTTTTCTCCCATAGTCTATCTTTAAGGGTAATTCCAGAGAACTTTCTGGTTCAGTAATCTAGTAATGTCTCTGGCACCACCTATCATTGGCTTCCAGGTAATTGTAGTTATCTGTCATTTCCTTCTTGATTCAATAAACAAATACTTACTTAACAGTTCTCATCTGCGTGAGACTTTGAAGGCACCATGCAGAAGAAATATGAAAGCGACAAAGTGCTTCATTCAATGAATTATTGTAACAAGAACACCCTCTGTCACTCACAACACCAGAATCAGAAATGAGTGTACAGAATACCTGCCTTAAAGTATAAATGTTAGAAAATCACACCTTCCAAGATGAAGTTGACCAGGAAACTATCTTACATTTACACAGTGTATGTAGCTCTTCACATCACATTTTTCCATTCATGAGATTTTCTAAGAAGAACCCTATAAAATGATGAATATCTTTATTGTTGTTTATCAATGACTGATGACTTGGAAATATAAACATCTCATTACTTTTAATAAAGGAATTAACAAAAAGTTGAACCCAACAAAGTCCCTTAATAACTATCTCATTAACTGCTTCCTGAATGTAACATAATTCTAAAATGTCTGCTGGTGTTTGGTGAAATTTTTAAACATCTGAAGTGTTTTGATTGAATCATTTCAGTGATCAAATTAATATTTTTCTATCATATACGTTACCTAAATAAAGTGAATAAATATGACTCAAGAGGTCCATAGATAGATAGATAGATAGATAGATAGATAGATAGATAGCACATCCATACCTTATGCATGGATCAAACATCAAAAAGAATATTATTTACTTTCAAGGGTATACTTACTGTAGAGGGTATACAATATAGAAGATCTAACTTTGCAGTACTTTATGTTTCTTGTTAAACTTGTAAGATAAACTTGAAATAACATTAACAACAGTCACTTCTGAAGAGTTGATATTTGCCTTTTAATGACATTATTCCTTCCGTTCCTCTAACTTCTTTGTAATTACCAAATATTTTACCATTTTGAAACAAACATAATGACTTTCAAAGATTATTTACCTTTTCATATGGGCTTATAAAGTAGTTTTACGTGCTATACATAAAGGACAAGCTTTTCTAGGAAGAATGTTTGCATACAGCGTCTTTCTCTGGTGTAACAGTTTTCTACAAGAACTTCTTGTTTCAAGCACTTTAGGTAGAAAATTTTGCATCTCAGTAAGAGATGTGGCTAAGGCTGAAAAATAGCTTTGATTTAGACAAAATAAATACCTCCCCTGTTTGCATCTACTCATATGAGTTAACATATCTGGCCACTTAAGTAAATGGAAAATAGAGCTACAAGAAGTCTGTGTGAAAGGACTGAAACAAGGACTGCAGAGGCATAGATGAGAAATTATGGGATGGCACCGAAATCACTTGTGAGAGTGTGTTTATCTTCTGAAAGAAAACTAGCATTTTTAAAAAGGGAATCAGGCTTAGGTTTTTGCTCTGAAAACTTGGTGGATGATACATGGAATTAACCTGAGACAGTTATACATTCTATTTCTCATAAAGTATACTTGATGCAAAACTAAATTGAGGGGAAAAAAAGCTAACCTTTACAAGTCTAGCATCTAATACTCAACTTGGGAGAAGCTTAAGGGATAAATCATTTAAATTACTTCATTTTGTCTCTGAGAAAGATGTTCTACCCCTCAGTCCTCTGGTCCGCTTACTCCCCAGCCTGCGATGTCTCCTGACCATCTTCCCCTGTCTTCTGGCTGCCCTGTTGCCTTGAGTTCCCGTTAGTTTCTGTTGCCCTCTTAACCAAGAGACTATGTGATAAGAAATGAGGACCCAGGAGTGGCACAGAACACACAGGGCTTTAACTCACTGGCATGATTTAGAGCTTCATAGATTTTACTATTTTGAAAACATTTATATAACACTGGCTCAGGGAACTCAGGCTGCAGGTGCCAATTTTATGAATCAGATAAATCCCTATTGTTAGTTGCCATTGTATATAATAGGATTATTTCCAAAAGATGTGAAGTGTGAAACAAAAGAGGCCTTTATTCTGAGAACATGCAGAGAGATAACCGACACCGGTCAACTGCTGGAGTTTGGCCATCTCTCTGGCGGACACGTGGCATGGGGGGTATATAAGTAGCCTAAGCTTAGGGTAGTGCACTAGGGCCATTAGAGATGCACAGGTATATCATTGGCATACGTTTGGCGCCAAGGGCAGATTCCTAAGGGTTTGGGGGAGACAGAGTCACAGGTAAATCTCTAGGGGCGGGGGAGGTTCCGGTTGAGGCTTTCCTGGCTACAGTGTCCCATCTGGGCCAAAATCCTTTCAGTATACATTTCTCCATAAAGACACTGTGGCTCCCAACTTTATTAGTTCAGGCGACAGTTTAGAATCAGGTTCTGTATGAATGGCCAAGTACTTTAATCCAATAGTTAGCACTGCTTGTGTACAGATGCGTTCTTTATTGATGAGACCAAGCAGCTGGAATACACAAGGTAGTTTTTGAATTTATTTGGTAGCTTTATTTTGTTCAGAGAGTTGGCCATAGGTAGAAATCCAGGGGACAGTTCTATTTGAAAGGCAGAATAGCACTGTGATTCAGAGTTCTGAAGTCAAAACTGGGCTTTCAAACTATGTTCTATTAAATTTAAAAATTAGATGCCATGGGCAACTGACTTATATCTCCTATACTCAATGCTCTTAACTGTAAGATGAATAGAATAACATTTTGGTTATTCATTGTCACATGAAAAGTGATGTGACAATGTCTGATTTATAGTAGTCAAAAACCCTAGGCATTAACTTTTAGGTATAATAACAGCAGTAAATGATTCTGTAAGTAGTGGTACTGTGTAGGAACATTGGAAGTGTGATTGGAAAACAAAACTATGACAAATCATTGTTTAATGATACAATGAAAGTACTCTAAGGAGTGGGGTGGTTAATCGTGTTGTGAATATTCCTCAGTTTGAATGTAGAAAGAGCTTGTTTTCTAATTCAGGGAACAGAATGTATGTGATTTGAAAGACAGAGGGACAGTGTTGAATGGAGTTGCATTGTCTATGAATCTGGCTCGTGCCTGCTTTCTCCATAATCAAGGGCATTCTGCATCTTCCATCATATTTAACCCTCTAACTGAATGCCCATCATATTGTAGAGGGTCAAGCTTTCAATCATATAAACCATTATATGATGGGATCATGAGTTTATTTTGAATTGGTCTTGTTTTACTTAAGTAATTAATTATGCAGAGCTAGGAAAGAAGTAAATGACATCCTTATGGCCACGTTAAAGCATTTAAGTATTCCTAGCATGGCTCTACTACAGGTAGGCACAGAGCTCAGGGAGCAAATCCCATATTCAGTTAAGGACCAAATATATCTCTATCCAGCTTCAGGCAGTTTGGTCTCCTAAAATAGAATCCATAAATTTTATCTTCTTAATTAAAATTTTACATATAAATTTATTTTCTAGAAACTATTTTCCTCAAAGGTCTCTGTCTGAATACTATACTTGGTTTCACCCATATCATGAATTTCATGTAATTCTTAGTGTCCTGCATCTTGACAAACTATACAACTGTTCATCTCATTCCTACTTTTACTAATATATTTCACTTATGGTGTGTACAAACCATATTAGTGCTTAAGTCTATAGTTTCTTCTGTTCCAAGGACTCAAAATGAACATAGGGAGTTGAATAATTCCTTGATTTCAAAACCTATAGAAATTTATGCAAATAGAGTCACTTTGAAATCTCATCACACAATGTAAGAACTGTATTTCCCTATTTCAATAAATCCAGCAAAGGTAATTAGTTCCACTGGGTTACTTAAATATAAAGAAACAATGACTGGTAGAACTATGATCTACAGTTGAAATGGAAATTACATGAAAATTAGTAACCTTATTTGACCATAGGTCTTTTTTTTAAAAAATTTATTTTAAAGGAGGTAAAATTAAACACAACAAAACAACAAAATAGGACATAAGAAAGCAATGTAAAAGATATAAATTTCAAAGCAAGATGACCCAAGATCTACACTATCTATCACATTGTCTCTTGTTTTCTTTCACATAGTTGTCCATGTCTTCACAAACAGAATATTCATACAAAATAACATAGTATAAAACTGATCCAAACAAAATGAGAAAGGCATTTTAGGTCTTCAAAACCAGACAATAGAGAAGTCACTAATGGCTGTTGTAGAGTCTCTTGTTCTCTTCAAAATAACTGTCCATACTTTCATGTATTTTGAAGTTCAACAAAACAAAACAGACTAAAATAACACCATTAGGTAGAACAAATCAAAACAGTGATAGAAGTATTTGCCTTCAAAGAGAAGGTAGAAGGAAATCTTCCCTATTTGCTACATTGCCTATGACATAGGTCTTAATCTTTCTGGTTAGGTACTAAACTGCTTTTCATTTTCATATTGAGATTTCAAAGTATAACAATGAATTTCTTTGTCATGAATAGAATAAAAGTGCACAAATTAATGTTCATTCTAACCCCAACATTTTTTACTAGTGTTTCATATTAATATTTCCCAAAGGTGACCCAGCTTGTGTATGGAACCTAATAAAAGGTTGAGTTTTCATATGATTCGACACTGGATGAAGACAAGAAAAGCAGCATATTATAACCAGAGAGCTGTAATGAGTGACTCAGAAAGGCAGCTTCTGAATTCAGAAGTCTGAGGTTTAGTGCCTCTAGTGTTTGGTCTCCAAAACCAACATCTGTTTAACTGAAGCATTAAGACTTACCATCCTCTCTTTCGAAATGAGGAAGAGACTTTGTAAATAATAGAAAAATAAGCTAAAAACTGTGTGAGGTCACAGGCATTATGGTACAGAATGGTTATATTCTCCCAAGAACCTAACCTGAAATAGTTTTGTTTTATTTTGTTTCCCTCATACCGTTTGAAAAGAGGAGCAATAGTGT
Source organism: Cavia porcellus (assembly GCF_034190915.1). Classification (NCBI taxonomy): domain Eukaryota; kingdom Metazoa; phylum Chordata; class Mammalia; order Rodentia; family Caviidae; genus Cavia; species Cavia porcellus. The sequence goes on along the minus strand of NW_026947496.1, from coordinate 40,418,458 downwards.
CACAGAATTTCTCCAGAATATGACAAGCATAGTGCAGTGTCATATGAAAAAGTGAATACTGCTTGAGCCATTTGAAAAAAAAAAATGCCTGTAGTTTTAAGTACGTGGGGTGGAACATAACTCCTGAGTTTAAATATTTGAAAGCCAGTCACAGAGATGCAAAACAAGTTTTAGTTCATGTGGCGACAGAGGGCAGACTTGACCTACATCACTGGTCAAAGACAGTCTGCAGTTTTTGTTTTAGCTCTTTACTAAAATCCTGTTCAGTTAGACATGCCACAACTCTATTTGATTATGCAACAGTAGGAGAACCTGTGCTAATGTTAAGAGAATCCTCATAGCCATGTACTTTTAGAAATTAAAAGGAAGAAAGAATGAAACATATGTTATTGTTTTTTGGGTTTTGGTTTTTTGTTTTTTGTTTTTTGTTTTTTGTTTTTTGTTTTTTGTTTTTTTTCCCTAGTACCAGGAATCAAACTCATGACCTCCCACTTGCCAGGTAGGCACTTGTGCCATTGAGTTAAATCCCCGCCCCTGTTACTGTTACTTTAAAGCATACTAATTCCAAAAGGCAAATAAGGCTCTGTCATAATTATCAATGTATCTACATGAAACTTCATTATGCTGAGGGAGAAAACGTGTCAACTAGGAACATTCTTTTACCCACAATAAATAATATCAAGAATGGGGAAATGAGAAACAGTTTTGAGTTAAGATGATTCTTCTCTAAAACTTGCAGAATTCCAGGTCATACCCAAGAGAGTGGAAAAGATAAAAACAAATAAAACCAATGTGACATTCAGAATCTTATTTTAAATTTTAGAACTCCAAAGTGTCCACACACCTGTGTTTATACGTGTCTCTAGTAAGATGAGCCACACACTCAAATACCTGTTTTGTGACTAACCAGCTATTCAGAGAAATTTGTTGTGTGTATTGCTAAATACTATTTAAATGTGGTTAAAACTAAAAATATGATATGTCCCTTTTTCACAACAACTATTCAAAAGCAAGTTCTACAGTCCTCTAAAACACTGCTGTCCTAGGTTAGATCATCAAATATTTATTCAGCACATTCTCTTTTCCTCCCTTCCAAAATGGTGACCTCACGCTACATTTATAAAGAGGCTTCCTTTGGTTTGGTATGCTGCCAGATTTTTTTTTCCTTCTGTTTTAACATTTAGTAGGAAAGTTGTCCTTGTGGTACCGATGATAGTGTCAAGGGATGCAATTTTTCCAAATTACTGGCTTTGTTTAGTGGAATGTAGTTGGCTATCAGTAGCAATTCCCGACAACACCACGAGGTATGTTTAAACTTGCAAAGCAATTAGAAGACTCTCAAAGGAAAACCCATGTGCAGCCAATTTCCTGTAAGAGTCAAGCCAGGATTTCAGAGCTGTGCCTCAGAAAATGCTTTCAAATTTTAGCTTTCAAAATTCACTTGCTTCTGTTTCCTCACTCAGTCCTTGCAGTACTGGGCCACTCTTGTCATTCCACATGTACACTGCATGCATTGTTGGCCACCTGCCCTACTTGCCTGAATCCTTGGGTTCTGAGTTCAAAGAAATACCACCACTGATCTTAGTGCTGCGTCCCTGCCAGATGTCACCATTGCTCACTGTTCTACATGCTGCCTGCTCTTTCACTCATTCCTCCGTGCCAAATACTTGCTAGTCCTCTACAATTCAATTGAGCTATTGCATATGTAATAACATGACCTGTATTCACCAGAAGAAGAAACTGACCACTTATTTCCATTGCTTCACAAACTGTTCTCCACTAACACATCACTTTTTCTAGGCATTGTTTCTCTTGCAAAGCCTGTTTAGATAATTAATTCCTGCAATGTAAAAGAAATGTTTGACATATGGGTGCCAACCAAACTAAAGCTTCATACAGCTATGTTTCACTGGAAGGGAGAACTTACAATAAATGAAAGCCTGCATCAAGATGCTTCGATTTACCTTGAAGCAAGTGGGTATATTTTGGAGATAGGAAGAGGATCTGGGGACAGGGAGAGATAGAAAGGTGGGGAAAGGAATGGGAAGTAAAAATGATCAAGAATGTATGTGTTAAAGCAACTAGCTACCCTCCCTGGTAAGCAACTGTGGTGTGGCAGGCTGCGAGGGGGAACCATCAGGGACTCCTGAGACACGCCATGTTGGAACTTAAGGCACTGAGGAACCAAGCAACCAGTTTGCCACCTTTGGTAAGCAGCTGTGACTCAGCAAGCTGCAGCTGCCCCAAGGCGAGAACCACCAGTGACTCCTGAGATCCATGCCACGTTGGAACTTAGGGTGCTGAGGAACCAAGCAACCAGCTCGTCTCCCTGCTAAGTGGTAGTGAGCCTACCAGAACATGAGCTGAGAATCAAACATTCCACCTCCCCACCTCCTATTTGTAAATGGGAGCCAGAGATCTGAGCATCTCTTGGGAGGTTGACCATATGCAGTATAGCAATTAAGGGGGATTTCCTTCTACCATCTCTTTGAAAGCAAATATTTTTATCACTGTTCTGCTTTATTCTGATTAATGGTATTGCTAATTCAATATTCTGTTTTGATAATTCTATAATGTTCTATATTTTGTTTTATTTTGCTATACCTGATTGAAAGAACAACTATTGTGAAGATAACGAGATATATTGTGGCACCTGTTACTGTTATCCTGGTAACCTGCTGTGAAGTTCTGTGCCAATTTCACTACCCTGTCTAAGATGGCTTTGTTCCATCTTGTTCCATTGTATTTTACTACCTTCAAAATAATAAAAAAAATTTAAAAAAAGAATGTATATGTTTCTCATGATGAATATAGTCATTATGTATGTCAACTATATACTAACAAAAAGTTGGGTGTATTGTTTATTTTATTTTTAAAGAATTTTAACTTTAAAAAGGAGTAAAAATATTTAAGATAGAAAATAATTTCTTCTTTTTTTCACTCTAATTCCATTTTTTAAATTAAAGTTCAAGGTCTGAAAACTAGTATGGCTTAAAGAAACACTTGCCTTTCAATAATAGCAACCTGAAGTCTCTAATATTTTACTAAATTAAATATGAAATCCTTAGACGAGGGAGAGGGAAAGAAGTGGAGGGGAAGTGGATGATAAAAGAAGTAAGATATGTTGTGCATGTGTACCAGCTCTCCACAAGGAATGTGGCATGCACAGCATATATAATAAAATATAAAAGTTAAGGAAAAATAGAAGAAAACTGCTGGCATCTGATACAGAAATGAAAAACAGATCCAAGTTTGTTTGAAAGGATCCATATTCTCTCCAGTTACTTCTAGCATGTGAATAATCATTGGGTGTAATCAAGAGAGATATTGTAGACATAACATATTTAATACATACCCAATAAATGCTTATCAGATAATTGAAATCAAAAAGAAGCTGAATAAAATGTACATAGAAACTTTGACCTGGGTCAAAGTTTTCACTGAAGAAGTCAGGCTGGGATCAAGTTTGTGACTCTCACCTCAGAGTCTAGTGTCATTGCCTGCCCTTTTTCTTTTGGTCACATTTATTTGAGATACAACAAAATTCACTAAATCAATTATCAATTAGAGTCTATACATATAGTACGATAGGAATTTCAGTATCTGCACTTCATTAAACATCTCCAAATGTAAACCATTATTTAGAAGCTTCAGGAACATTTGTTTGAATCTTCACAATAGCTTCACTTCTGATAATTATTATTTTTTACTGCTTTATAAAAGCATTTTCTATAGGTCATTTATAAAGTGGAAAACTGAAATTCAAATCTAATTGTTGCCCAGTACCATATTTCAGCTAAGTTATTTAATGTATCCTGAGGGAGTAAGATTATCTCCAAGAGGAGGCATACAGCATGCTTAGAGAATCAAAAAGCTGAGTACCCAGTGTGAAGGAGCCACTTATCACGCAGTCAGTAAGTGTCCATCTGGGTGAGAACAGCACTGATTAGGACCCACATTGTCCTTCAAACTATAAACAGAAAGATGCCTTTCCAAAGAACAGTGTGTGTGTCTGCGGAAGGGGAGGTGGAGGGAGTGGGAGAGGGGAGAGGAGAGAGAGAGATTAATGTTGGTAAAATGATGTTGTAGGGGGGTGGTAGGCTGGCAGGAATTTTGTGGTGTTGCCCACAATAGAGGAACCATAACTGGTGAGAGAAGTGGCTCTCAGGCATCATGGTTGGTGTACTTACAGGTGTCTCTCAGAACAAACTGAGTTCCCTGGTCTTAGTTGCTTATTATAAGAACTTTGTTTTACTTAAAGATATTTGAAATTGTCCATAAATAATTCAGTGTTATTGGGAATTCAGAAGCAATTGTGAGAACATTAAATTTCCATTAACTGTATTAATTGCAAGCCAACTGTCAAATGTTCTCTCGGTATCCACTCAACACAGTGTTAGATTGGGCAAGTGAGAGGAAGCCTGAATCACCAATGCAGAGTATGTTAAATTGTAGTTTTTGATTAAAACAGGAAGCCTATTCCAAAGTGTTTAAGGGATCCGAAAAATAAAAATAAATAAGAGCACTATACTACTTTAAGAAAGAAGAAAACTGTCATTCAAGATGACATGAATAGAAATGCAGGACATTATATACAGAAAAATAAACCAGGCACAGAAAGAAAAGCACTATATGATCTCACTTCTTTGTGAGAATTTCAAAAAAAATCAACTCACAGAAACAGAGAGTAGAAAGTTGAGTGCTAAAGGCTGGAGAAAAGGAGACTGGAGTGGAGAAAAGGGTTTTTGATCAAATGATACAAAGTTTCCCATTAGACTAAAGAAATGTTTCAGTAATCTATCACCTTGCACAGTGAGACAGTTAATATTAATGCAGCCCTGTTTCAAAATTGCTAAAGAAATAAATTTTAACATGCTCTTCATAGAAACATTATACTTGGTGAGGTAATAGATACATAGATCAAAACATATTTTAGCTACAACTATACAGTTGCTATCTGTAACTTAAAAATAAATTAATTTTAAAACCATGAACTTTGGTAAAAGACATTGGTTTAGAAAAATATTTAATGTAAAACAACCGTGAATCAAACTGGCACAAAGGTAAAAATTGAATCAGTTAAGAATATGGGAAAATTCTTCTATCTTTATCATCAAAAATATCTTAAGTTCTGGTGGGCAAGAGGATATCAGTTTATCTATTCCTTTGACCATGAAGAGAGTGTCAGTAACAACCAAAGAAAACTGTCGCTTTATAAAAAATCCGAGACAGAGAGGTCATAGGCCTCCACAAAGGAGAATTTCTGTTTGTACCAGGAGCAATAGGCTTTAGCCTTTATGCACAGTGCATTTTTATAAGATTACTTGTCCAATGATGGAGAAAGATATAAACATGAAAGCATCACTGAATGTTAATGTATTTTAATGCCTCTGTATGTTTTCATCATTCTAATAAAAGTTTAGTGTGGTATATATTTATTTAGTTAGCTATTATGCAGAAATAGGACTTGAATTTGGGTCCTTCCCACCAAGTTGCATCCCAAACATAGTGTTGCTACATTCTTGAATAATCCAGACTGGGTTCAAATTTGTGATTCTCCTGCCTCAGAGTTCCTGAATGCTTGGATTACAGATATGTGTTACTATGTCCAGTTACATTTGTATTTCACTGATTATTAATGAGATTAAATGTCTTTTCTTTTGCTTATTTAATAGCCACCTTTGTTTAATAAAAGGTACAAGTATTTTCCAATCATATCACATTACTTACCTTTTTATTATTTAAATTGAAGAACTGTTTATTTTTACTACAAATGTCTTTAAAATATGTATTTTCAAATAATTTTTCCCAACATGTGTGTCTTTTCATTGAGTTTACAATATTTTTCCAAAAAGAAAGTATCTTTAATTCTAATTTATTGATTTCTCTTTCATTGTTGTAAGTTTTCACATGTCATTGTTTACTTTTCTACATATGAATGTTCAATAATCTCAGGATCCTTCATTATATATATTTTTGTTGAGGTATTTTGGCCCAATTACCAGAAATAATTGAAGATCTGATTTATTTATGTTGTATCAATAAGTATGCCAATATAATGTCTACATTACTGCACTTTTATTGAAAATTCTGAAATGAGTTATTTTTGTTTTACAAAATCATTTTGGCTAATTCAGAATCTTCATTGTTTATATACATTTTGGGAAGAACATGTAATTTTAACACAAGCTAGTTGTTGAAAATGTGATTGTGTTGAACTTATGGATTAGTTTTGAGGAAACAATTTTACTTACTAAGCTTTTACGACCATCAACAGTGTATATGTTTTTTCTTAAGAAATTTTATTAGTTAATTATAGACATATATATAATAGTCCATAACAAACTTAGAAAGTTTACACATACTTTTAATCTTATCCATAACTTTAGCAGAGTTTTGGTGATATTGTTAATGTATTTGGTTAATTTTAATTTCTATTTTTATAGCTAATAGATAGAAAATTTATTATTTTCTTGAACTCATTTCCTTAAAGTTTACAAGTCATTTATTTTATTTGAATCTTTGCAAAACCTTGAGACATTCTTTGAAAATTTTCCTTCAATATTGATACTTTTATATTATCTTTTGAAATATACTTTTATACTATTTTTCTTATTTCTTTAGTTATTTGTACAATATTGAATAGAACTAAAGGAGAAAATATCTAACACATGAACAACCTCATTTCTTATTATGAAGGGAAAATTTTAACCATTAAGTATGACTTTTCCTTAAATGAAGTTTTGTTCTGAGGCTAATGACAAGAGTGATTTGATCTGTGTGCTATATTAACTAATGGTCAACTTGTAACACCCGGATGAACTAATCAACACGGTTCTGAGTGTGGAAGGCCCACCTGAGGCTTATTGCCAGCAGCATGACCGAACTGGAAGGGAAGATGCTGTGGTATTGATTCTCCGGAAGAGACTTGTCATGCTGGGTTCTCTGATATGAACTCAACTTTTCTCATCATCTTAGGAGTTTGGGTCCTCACTGTTGCTGACCATAGATGTGGTTTTTTTCAGGGGATCTCTAGTCCTATTTTTGAGCGTATTTTCCAAGCTCCAGTGTGGATGCCTCTCCCTGGTAGCACAGATCCTTCATCCTGCTGGCACAGACTTGCTCTCTTGTACCTCTGACCTTTGGGCCTTTGATCCAAATTTACATGAGACATTGTCGTGGACTCTAGATCTTCAGCAAGATTCATGCAGGCCATTGCTATTGGATCCAGCCCAGCACCTGGATTCTTTTGGTCTCTAGTGTATGGACAGATCTGCTCTCATCTGCACTTAATTTTTTGGGTGAATATTATGATATCCCTATAAATTATGAGCTCTGTATTAAATTATTCTCTCATACACCCTGACAAAAACCTGTAAACTGGAAAGGGCTTTTAAGATAATGCAACTTTATCCCTCTACTTTTGTTGAAATCCTTACCAACCTCAACCTGTCCCCAGTGCACCCACAATTCACAATAGAGAGGTGATGCCTTCATCTGCAGTCCTGAAGTAAGCAGTTTGTTTCTACTGAACCAAAATCTGCCTCCTTTGAATTTTGCATGTTGGTTTTAGCCAAATTCAAAGGTCAATACTTCCTATACTTAAAAAATTTACTGCATCCCATACTTTGCACTTCCCCAGGCCAGCATTTCAGGGGTTTCAAAAAAAATCTTGTCATCTGTCCACTAGACAAAAAATTTCTGTCCACTAGACAAAAAATTTCTACTGTCTGTATTCATCAATGTGTAAAGTTCAGACCTAAACAAATGCCTTCACTCTTTTATTGTTAGTTCCATTTCTTCTCTTTGAAATAAAAAAATAGTACTTAGCTATCATCTTGAAAACTTTAGAAGGAGGACTAGATCTCTTCCCAAACGATGTTTCCAGAAATGTTAACCAGGGGTTACTTTGGGGACCATGCCACAGTGTCATTCCGTGCCAAGCAAGGAACATGATTATATCTCCCTATATTTTGGTGGACTGTCACACAAACTTTTGTACTTGTTTCATGTACATTATGTTCAAAAGGGAAGAAAAAAGATGAGAACACCATTTGGTTTTCATATTTATATATTTGACTTTTAACAAAATAAAGTTCCTTCAATTCTCAAAATTAGACAATGAAAAGTAATTCTCATAACTTTGTGGCCCTAATACTGTACTATGAATAGATTATTCCTTCATCTTAAAAAGGACTTTGAAAACTACAAACCTAAGTCCACATATTAAATAGTGACAAGGCATTTTTGTCTGATATACATACATATTACTATAAACTTTCATAGAATGTTATAACCATTGAATTATATCTTCATTAAATCTGAGAATTGTACAAGTCCAAATTCTTTAATAAGCCATCATTTTAAGAGGCCCAAATTATACTAAATATTGATATTTAAAATAAAATCACCTGGTAAAATCATCACTCTTTCACTTTTCTGCAAAATGTTCAGTAATTGCATCGAGACATGGAAGGCATGATTGCTGCGTGATAATAGCAGGATTTTACATAGCGCAAGCTCTGGATTACATAGAATTGGCTGAGAATTGTAGCTCTACCATTTAGGAGTGTTATAAAATTGGGAAAATTACTTAACCACACTGGAGCTTAGTTTTCATAGATAGCAGACTTAAGCAATGGAAAGAACTGATGGTAAAGAAAAGAGAAACAGTAGGGAAAGTTTCCGTCACCAGGACACAGAATATGGGAGCCGCTATTGTTTCCAGTAATGAAGGCAATAGCCTAAATCTCCTTAGTTACTTTCAAAGAAATTTAAGCGAAATTGGTTTATTCAAATAAAAGTTAGTTCATATGAGCTTTTCTTGTTTCCTGTGAGCCAGGTTGTCACCCATCCCATTTGTTCCTCTTCACTAACAGCACTTTCCTCTGTCCAACTAAACTCTAGAAGGCGAAGTCAAGTGAGAAAATGTGGAATCAGAATCTGCTCTGTCTTAGTCCCTTTGTGCACAGCCCAGGTTTTAGATCATAAGCATCACCAATGGCTTTAGGAATTGTGGAATCTAATAGGAGAGATTAAGAAATGTATCTCAAAATTGCACTTATTCTATAGGATCATTCTGCCTGCTTTTGAAGTCTCCAATGGGAGGAAATTATGGGAACAAAACTAAAGGATGAATAACTTTTTGTGCATCTGGATGGTTATTTATTGTTTAAAAATGAACACAGCTGAAGACGACAGTGGAGCCTGTCTTCTTCATCACAGAATCTCTATGTTTTACACCTGTGATGTGTATAGAATATAGTTGGGAAGAAATGAATGAAACAAAGCCAAGCCACAGGAAATAAATAAGCCTTGTTGCATGTGCTGATGAAATATTAGATTGCTTTCCAACTTATATGAATGATCTACAAAAGAGTTCGCTGGTAGCAAAAACATTGGGAAATTTTTTCCCCAAAACTGATTAATTGAACATTTAACAGCTTGTTTTCATGTACAGTTTACCCAATTTATATAAGCAATTACTGAATTTGCATGTACAAATAGATGCAGCTGCAAAGCCTAAGGTAGTTTTATTAGATCTACTAAATTTGAATCGGAAAATAGGTTTAAAAGTAGCATTTGGTATTACTTTCTCTGCTAAGTATAAACAGAGCTCAGCATCCTGCATTTTAAAAGGGTACTGAGAAGGTCACTTTTACCAAATAAATTAATTGGGTTTGAAATGCATGAAATCTTATTTTACAGTGAAAATGCAAGAGGGGAACAAATCTTAATCATATCCTTCTTTGATCAAATCCTAACTCCTCAAGTGTCTAAAATTAATAATATAGAAACAATCCATAGAAATGCAGGTAGTTCACAACAAAATGTGTTCACAACTGTTATGTTAAAATATATTTCAACTTATATGTAAAGCTGATACGATTTCATTTTAAAAACATATTTGTGTACTTTCACACTGGAATTTAAGTGATGAAAATGACGTTTCAATGTTGTATTTGATAACTCCATAAAATTTTGACTTAGTATGTACTCAGATTTATAATTAGACTCTCTTCTGGATTTGCCAGAGACATCATCTATATACTGAACTGTATAAAGATAATATATAATTAATAAAAGATGTTATTTTAAATTTGTAACAACTTCCAGGACAAAAGAACTTCATAGCACATTTATATTCACACTTCCAAAATCTTGACCATGTACTGAATACATCAGAATTCTATTAATGAATTCACGTTCTTGAAAATTTGCTTCACATTTTACATAATACATAACTCAGTAAAGATCTAGCAGATTATCTTTAAAATCACTTATACACAAAAGTGATTATCATTGTTATTTGAAGTTTCTTAAATCAAAGTGTCCTAACATTCATATATTTTAAGTCATGCTAATGACTAAATGACTTGCAATTCCCTGGTTGTGTAGCTAACAGAGCCTTTCAGTTCTAGCCATTCTCACCTTTTTATCTTCATCAAAGTATATTCAGAAAGAATTGAAATGACAGAGACTCTTCAACCAATAAAACAAATCCAGTAATTTTCAACTTGTTTGAGGCTAGAACCTAAACTACTCTTACGAGAACTGTTCTTTCCAGCTAATATGAGTGATTCATTTTATTGTTTCTCTTGATGGAGAAATTACCTTAGAAGTTCTTGAACATAGAGTTCTATTACTGTTCTTTTAGTGACTTTTGAGATCCAACTTCTCCTGTGATGTAACCATTTCATATTTAATGGAATTCAGTGACAATTTTTATATATGGATTGACTTAACATCTCCAGACAACATCAGTTAAATGGCGTAGTGCATCAAGGAACACTTGAATTAATTATAGAATCACACACACATTATGTGTATGTGAATGTGTCATTGTTATTCCTACAGACTTTAGTTATTCATATTTTTACCAACTGCTATTATTTTTCATAAAAAATGGCTTGCACTGATGGGCAACCATAAATATATTAGACACTGCACAAATGGAAGTATGTTTATTCTAGTCATATAACTTGCGAGGGAATCCTATAATACAGGCATTAGCATTATCACTAATTTAAAAATAAGAAAATATTGAGGTCCATCAAATAGGAATAATTTGTTCATGATCTCACATCAAATAAGCAGTCAATTGGGAGTGTAGTAATAAGGCTTGAAATGCATTCATGTACTTAATATCTGTTGTATGTCTTTCTTCACATAGTAATGTCAAAGTCAAGCTTTTCAGCTACTAATGTGTATTCCAACTGAAAAATTACAGATTTGCATGAAAACTTTTATAACTTTAAAGTGTATAAAGTTTTCTATCTTTTAAATTTTCTTTTTCATTTTTAGATTACTGTTCTGAATCTTGAATCACAGTTTTAAATTAATTATATTAAAATAGTGAGTGATCTGAAACCATTCACATTCTTTGAAAGTTATAACATCTCTAATATACATTCTAGATTTTACCAAAATTTCTTCCATTCATAATTAAAGCTATTAGTTGTATTTTAAATCACAATTACTGCACCTGCATGCAAGTCATTAATATTCAAGTAGTGTTTGTGCTCATTGTACTCTTATATAATGAAAATCACATTTTAAAGTACCAAGTGCCAATAATCTACACCCTAGAAAATATGACATGGAGTTGTGACCTCCTGACATCTTAGGGGAACCCTCTAATTTCAAACACCATGTATACCTAAGAACTACATCTCCAAGTGTGTTTTTAAAAATCTTTGCTACGTCCACTGTTGCTTTCATGCATTGATATCTTTATTATATTTTTTTAAACTTGCACAATTGTATTAGGCTAGTTAAAAAAAAATGTGCCAAAAATTGCAATTAAATAATATGGGGATTGTTTGTAAGCAGCTGCATCTGTTTGTATCTAATTTGTTTCTACCCCAGAAACTATGTCCTACGGCTACATCCCTGATTTCATGCTTCTGATATACACAAAGCTGTACATTTGCCTGGTCTTTTTGCCCACCAACACTGTCTGCCTAGACCATATCAGGTTAAGCTGTCACCAGAAGCTGACAGTGCATGATTATTCCTAATTCTCTTGCTTATTTATGCCAAAATCCCTCTTCAGAATCAAACTTTTTAACTATCATTTGATGTTTATATAAAGACATGAACCAGTATTGAACTTTACAGAAACAACCTAGTAATTCAGGTAATGAACAGACAGTAATTTTTCCCATATTGCTGCAACAGAATATATTCAAGGTACTGTATATTTCATTGCAATAAAAGTAAAGTGACTTTCATTGAATTTATTCTCCCTTATTAAGCATATTTAAAGTACACTAAAAGTTAACTTTCAGTGTACTTTCAATATACATAATGATCACATTCATCATAGGAAAACTGTATCTGTACATAATACATTTGGATTCCTCTTTTCTCCCTAATCTTTTTCTCTGCCTTTAAGCTCTCTTCCCCTCCTTATTTACAAAAGGCTTATTTCCGTTTTTTCCTTCCATTCTCTTTTTTTTTCTCATTTTCCTTCCTCCCTCCCTTTACCTGTCACTCCCCCTTTATGAACAGTACTAACCTCTCTTTCTTTTTATACTTATAATTTCTAATATATTTATCAGAAATAAATGAACCCCAAAGTATATAAGAAAGATTGTCACAGATTTAGCTCAGTGGCATGAACTCCTGCCTAGCAAGTGTAATGTCGCGAGTTTGATCTCTGGTACAATAAAAAAGAGAGATCATTCTTTATAGGCTCACGACACTTTGATTTTTATTTACTTTGGGGTTATTTGAGACAAGGTTTCTCTATGCAGTTCAGGCTGACCTTGAACTCACTTTGTAGCCAATACTGGCCTCAAACTCAAACTCACAGCAATCCTGCCTCCGCCTCCAGAGTGTTGAGATGACAGGTGTGCACCACCATGTCTAACCTGTAGGGTTATTTTTATTTTTATTTTTATAGAGCTATCAAAAAGTTTTTCTATGAATGAAATCTGTTCAGACTATGAAATATTTTGAGTTAATGCATGGAGTGGGATATAGTTTTGGTTACTGTTACTGACAAGAGAGCTGTATTGCCTTTGAGGTAACATTTAGAAAGTTCTAGTATATTTAGTTTATTCATGAATTTTAAAGTATTAAAATCTTCATTAGAAAACTTGAACGAATTGTTGTCTTTATGTTTTTAAAAGCTATTTACCAAAGTGAAAGCTGTGAGAATTGAATTATGTAAATATAATTTTGTCTATGTGTTTATTCAATATATATTTATAAAAGTAAGATTTTAAATAATTTCTGAAATATAGACACATATTATGTGTATTGCAGAGAAAATCACACAAGAATAAAAGCTGAATTACCTGATTCGATATGAAATTTACATTTGTATTTTAAAGTAGCTAGTGTTATGGCTATTTCCCTCTCCATCTATAGTGTCATTGAGGCATTTATTCTTCCCTACTTACCCTGTTTTCAACTAACAAAAGCAACTCTGATCTCTCGAGATAGTCTTTAACTTTTGCTTGCTGTGATTGACAGCTGAATTATTGAAGGTCGTGGGAGTCTCAATGACACTCATAAATAAATTTGTTTCATCACATAATTAAGTAGTTTAGCCCTTCAAGATTTAATATAGAATATCAGTTTGTAATTATCACCAGCTGACATACATAGACAAGCCTTGATTATCTGTGCAAAGAACAGGTTAGAATTTTGCTTTGCCTTGTTTCCATTCATGTAAAATTCTGTTCTCTGTACAGCTCAGGCTCTATGGTCAAGATAAATGAATTCAAGTAAAGCTCTACCACTGCATCTTTCAGTCACCTATTACTCAGACTCCATCCTAGAACAAGATCATCTGCATGATTTGAATATTTAAATTTAAATGACTAGACACACAAAAAGATAAAAGAGAAAAAAAGCAAGCAAGAAAATAAAATGTTAGTTTGAGAGACATACTGAATTATACCAAAGCTATCTGGGAATATTACTCCTCATTCCTGTTGTTATCGTCACTTTTAATCATTGAATTCCAAGAATTCTGAAAGACAAAGCTGTTGAACAACAATGTTTTAAATTTGAAGACTGTATCTCAGATTGACCACAAAAGGAAATATGTATTTTAAATTGAATTTTCTCAGGCCATATATTTCTTGGGCAAAACCTAACCTGTATTCACAAAGGTTAGATACTGTCTCAAATGACTCTCCATCCTTGACTCATATCTCCACAATCTTGGAAGTCCTCTGAGAGTAGCATCTCAAAAGTGATTCTCTGGGCTGGGAGTGGGGCCACAAACAGTAATCCCAGCCCCTGGGAGGCTGAGGCAAAAGTACTGCAAATTTAAGGATCGGCCTGGAGGACACCCTAATGTGAATGTATAAATGAATGACAACATTTCCCACGATGCCTACAAACTTAGTTTACAAACATGACTTTGATTTCTTGAATTGAAAAAGTAAAACATCCTTCCCTCCATATTATCAGTGGTTACCAATGCAAAATATGATGCCAGGTCTCATAAAATCAGCCAAGATAAAAGTGTACTGTTTGCCTCCTGTGGCCTTTCTCTATAAAATTTAAAAGCAATGTGGAACATCAAAATCTGCATCCACCACAGATTTTTCACTTTTCATTAAAATTTTAAAAGACTATGCAATTTTGTGCCCCGAATTTTATTGACTTCATCAGCTGTACTCAAGAATTTTTCATTGAACATACTGAAATATTTCAAACTCTTAGCTTAGTATCTAATCACTGTTTTCTACAGAAGTATAGCAGAAGCTGATGTGAGTGATTTATACATATCTCAAGAATTACTCATGTCTTTACTCAACAAAAACTTTTTGAATTTGAAAAGATGTCAAGGACTATTCTAAGTAAGCAAATTCTTAACACTGGGGAGTGGTGGGAAACAAAGCAAAAACATTACCTGCTTTTATGAGCTGATTATTTAATCCCCACTCAGAAATGTGAAAACAAAGACTTATAGTAACTCAGTAACTTTCTTCAAGTGTTCTAGATTATAATCTGCATTGTTAATGTATTACGCAATGCCTTGGATTTTCAAACAAGAAAAAAATATCCCTGTTATATAAAACACCTTCAAGGAAGTTAAAATATATATATTCACAACCTCACACTTTCCAGACAGGCACTGTATCAATGAACTATATCCCAAATATATATTTTTAAATTTAACTACAGTTTTTTTCCCTTGATTTATAATTATGTACTGCCGAAATGTACTAATAAAAATTAAAAAATAAAAAATGTAACTAAAACTAATAAACATCATTAGTAAGAAAAAATTCACAAATTAAAATGTTCCTGAAATACTATCAATGGAGTTTGTGAAAATTATCATACCATAAATACAGTTAATAACATTATTGTATAGTTTTATAAAACATCATTGTATGGAAATTTTTACTTTAACCCACAGAGAGTCTGCATTAAGATTAACAATATAAGGTGTGCAAGACTAACACTATTTCCCAATGTTAATGACATCTTTGATTAAAATTACTCTGAAATATACAGTAAAATATATGAAAAGTAAGTAGAAGTATTTGTTAGTTATGAGCCATTTCCAAATATGAAACCGAAATGTTAAGAACTTCACTTAAGTAAAAACAATTACATTATGTGAATCAAAAGTGAATTTTTATTTCTTAAATATTTTATTTGTTTATTATTAATATTGATAATGTATTGTTAATTTAATAGTTATTATCAATTATTAATATTTAATTTCAGTTATTGGTTTAATATTAATTTATTACTCATTTGATTTACTTATTTTATATTGTGAAAATACATGCAGAGCTCTTGTTTCAAAAGTATAAACACTATCATCAGCCAAACTGAATAAACATTACTTGTATACTGTTTTCCACTGTAGAAGCTTCTATCTACACACAATGTGTTCATATATGATGAGTAGAAGAGGGACATGTGTGTGTATATGTGTGAGAATTGGTGGGTATAAGATATGATGAAAATAAGGTGAATGTTTCAATTTTAAAAATTTATTACACTCTGCACTCCCACCAACAGTGGAGAAGTGTTCCTTTTCCCATAGCCCCATCAACATTTGTTATTGATTGATTTCTTGATGATTTCTTAGCCATTCTTTCTGGAGTGAGATGGAATCTCAATGTTTTAATTTGCATTTTGCAAATGACTAGTGATATCAATGTATTAACTAGTGTTGATTACCTAGGCTTTTTAAACTTCTGTATTAACATTAACCTCTTTAACAATATTCTTCCTTGTTTCAGACATACTAATTACATTATTCTTTGCACTTTCTGATGCAATTCTGGGTGTCTTTCATCATGAATATCTTTAGTTGTGCTATCATGGCTATATTGATAGACTGAATCAGCTCAAATTGTTTACCTTTAAATGTTATGGTTACCCTGAGAATACTTCCTCAAATCATTATGCACTCAAAGACAGAGCTCTCAAAAAGAGATTGACCCATGAGTACACCATACTCACAGCGTGCTCTTGAGAATGGATCTGGTCAGGGAATGCAGCTAACTGGGATCATGACCTGGAAGTATATATTTATCTCTTGAGCTTCTGCTTTTACCTCTCAAGTCTCTTGATTGCCATGACATAGCAACTTTCCTCTGCCTCGCCATTTCACCATCCACTTCCTGCCCTGGAACTTAAAATGTATGAACAGAAATTTCTAAAACTGTGAGCCAAAATAAACCTCTTCTCTTTTAAAAGGTATCATGCCTCATTGATGACAAAGTGGTTAAGACAGCTTTTCAGAGTTTGGTCAAGGAGTCATTACCATTATTATTACCAGACCATGGAAGTGGTTAGTGGAAGTAGTTTGGAAAGGTTGGAGATACTAGATGGAAAAGCTGTAGAATCTTGTAAGCCAAGCTCAGTAGGATAAACTGGTTAGAGCTCAGAGGACCAGAATGCTGACAAAAATTTAGAAAGAAAAGATGTTTAGAAGGTTTCAGCTGGGACTAAGGCTCCGTTGATACCATGTGTTTTATACACTGGAAGAAAAAATTGTCCTTGTTTTGCTCGTGTCCTAAGACTCTACAGGAGATTGAGAATAAGGCTAGTAGATTAATTAACCTGATGGAGAAAAAGTCAAGGTTGTCTAAGGTTCAGGTGGTGGCATGGGTACAGCTTGCTGCTTTTAGTGAGATTTTATTGTGAGAATCAGAAGCTAAAAGCCTATTTTCAAACTTTTCCAATTCCATAGAAATCAAGAAGTTAGAGCAGAAGAGTACTTGGTTGCTAAAAAGATTAACATTAGAAAGAAGTCAAGTACTTTGCATCAGTAGCACACTGGAAAATATGCTTTGACAGCATCATAGAAATCCACAAGACTTCCACCAATCTCAAACTCAAGGAGACAAAAGTATAAAGCTTTCATCTGAGCAATGAGCCCCGGAGGGCAACTTAGGAAATTAGTCCTGCAGGATTCTGTTCATGGTCCTCAGCCATCCAGGCACTTCTAGCCTCTGAAGCCATGATTTAGGTGTAAACAATATAATTTTCATTAGTTAGCTCATATATATTTATCATTTATGAAAAATAAGTGATAAAAAAGGGAATTCAATATTAATTTCCTCTTCACTGAAGAACTGGTAGAAATTCTTAAGGTTTTATTTCCACCCTCTATAAAGCATCTGATGAACTTCTGTGTATTGTACACTGTTTTTGTCTTGCTTAATCTACACCAGGATCTCATTTTGCTTATAGACCTTTATCTTCAACCTACTTATAAATTTTCTGAAGGTAACCTTAAATAGAAGCTTACCAATGAATTTCCTCAGAGACTTGCTTTATATAATGTCGCCCATTCTTTTGTCATTACCCAAGAAACGAAACGGCCTAGTTCTTCTAATTTGGTGTCCTGGTTTCTATTGCCAGTTCCCTCATCCTACTTTGCTACCACCCTTCCAATTACTCCTGACATATTGTGGTGACCTTGAAATCTATATTCTGCTGATTTAAGACAATTTCTCTACCTTAGCTGAAACTGATGCTCCATTGGGGTGGGAATGTTGCTTTCTTTAAACCCATTTGTACAGAAAATATTGCACATCTCATGACATAAGATAGATACCATGCAGATAACACTTTTGCAAATTATTTTTCAAAGTGCAGAACATACCTTACAAGTATCTGTCACTGTGATTAACAAATAAGTTGGCTGGTCCGATGGCAGTGGGTTATCAGAACTTATTAACATTAGTGTCACTAAAGTTGGTATGCCACCCCCCCACACTGCTAAATTTGACTGGCTTTAAAAAAAAAAAAAAAAAAAAAAAATAAGTAAACTTACTTTTAGTATAATTCAACCAACATGCATCTCCATTTGCCAAAATTTAAATTATTTAATATCACTCTGCTAGTTAGGAAATACTTATGTAGGACTTATATACGTCAGGCACTGTAATAAATCCTTAAATGTTTGCAAAATGTATGCTTTGTTTAATATAATTTCCCAATAAAGTGAGGCTTAACTACAAATCTTTGCGACTGTTACATAATGAACCATAAAATCACAGACTCACAAGGTAGAAGGGATTTCAAATTTCTTTGGGCCCAGTGCCCTGAGAAATTTTGAGTTTGCAACGTCAGGTAACCAACTTGAATATGGTTACATCATAGAGGTAACATTGTCTTTTGCATCAAACTGTGGAAAACACAAGGTTGGTATCTTAGTTGCTTTTCTCATTGGTGAGACAAAATAAGGGACATCAAAATTAAAGAGAGAAAGATTTGTTTAGCACACAAGTTGTGGAGGTTTCAGTATGAAACCATATGGCTCCAAAGCAGGATGGCATGGCAGACGGTCAGCAGTTCCAGGTGGAGGAAGACAGCACAAGTGACAAGATCATAAAAGGGGGAAACAAGCCTCTTTGCCACTCTTACATTATAAGCAGGCTACCGGCCCTGGCTTGGGTGTAGTACTCACATCTCTCTACCCTCCTCTTGCACAGGCTCAGAATGTTTACAAAGTGAAGCCCCTGGCCTCTGCTGAGTCACTTAATCAAACTTCTACTAAACTTCTCAACCCTATATATCAATTCTTACCGATGTACTTTCCTGGGCCAGTGGAAAGTGGGGCAATGGGAGTAAATCTGGGGCTGGGTCCTGAGTCATCTTTGTTCTATGGGGAGCTCTTTACCACCTTTGGATGAAATCACGATTCAGCCCTTAAATTCAGGCTCATTCTATTAAAGTCTCACAACTATAGAGAAATTTTTGTTTTTGTTTTTTCAGCTCCTGTTTAAAAGAAAATGAACTTAGATCAACCGTCAATCAAATAATCACTCTCATATAATCTACTATTGCCATGATAAATGTGTCCTTATATAGTGGTGGTTCCCATTCAAACAACAAAGAAAAGATACATTTTCCTAAAGACAAGATTTGCTGATTCTTAAAGTAGGAAGCATTACTAGGAGAAGAGAAGAAATTTAAAGTTCTACTAAACCTTTCATTTTACAGTTGTGCTATACCTACTTAATGACAGTTGCTTACATTTATATTGGTCACTGGTTGGGTGGTTAATTTAGAATCTAAAGATCTCTGTGCTCCAGGACAAATGCACACACACTTGAAGGAAATATTTCTAAGAGTTCTGATTCTTTTGTTAAGAAATTAAAGTATATTTGATGACTAGTGAGCATATATCACTTTGGCAGTCATTATCTCCTTTGCACAGGTGAACGTATTAAAGTCCCTAGTTCTTACCGACATTTAATAAACTTACTCATGTTAAATGAAGATTTTCTATCATTTCTTCTCTTTTGTAAAATAATTAAGAAGAAATAGTTTATCAGTCTGCCTGGGAACTCCACTTAGACACATTACAATTCTTAAAGATTTGTACACTTTTTAATGAACTTAGTTTGTTTATACACCAGCAAACATTTTGTGATCTAATAAGAAAACCTCCACTTACCAACATACAGCTAACAAACCTATAAAAGCATTTTAAGAGAAGCAACATGAATAAACTCCTAGCTAAAGATGTACTTTGGTGAGTTGATTCAAATTTATTTTAATGAGAGCATGTGTAAGAAGCTAAAATTAAAATTCTGTAAGTTTATTACCATACCTAATACACAGGATTCTTTTTCATCTAGTTAATATATACTCTTTCTTTGAAATGCTAATTATTGGTTTGTAAATGCAGCTGAGCAGAAAAATACAAAAAGCATCTTAAGATACAAGTTCTAATTGCAACACTCAAGTATTTAAATGGACAATATGTATAAAGACATGTTTGTGTCACACTGCTCAAGGGAAGGTGGGACCAGGAATTGCTCTGTCTTATTATCCTGAGAATTTGATTTTTA
This sequence comes from Cavia porcellus, assembly GCF_034190915.1. NCBI lineage: Eukaryota > Metazoa > Chordata > Mammalia > Rodentia > Caviidae > Cavia > Cavia porcellus. The sequence goes on along the minus strand of NW_026947496.1, from coordinate 40,398,161 downwards.
GTCTTTTCTATCCTCTTAAGTTTCTCATCTCATGCTCTTTAATATTAAGCTCTTCCTGTTTTATGCATAGACTGTGATCTATATCTAGATATGTACCCCTTTATAAAGAAATCTATGAAGTAACCTTGGATCTTACCAGTAGTTACTTAATACCATCAGCACTTAGAAGAGTTGAATGAAGTTTTCCTTTACCAATGTTCCTTCTCAGAAAAGCAGAAATTTAGTACACTAAATCTGTACTGAGAAAAGACCTGATCAGACTTGACCTGAGCCCAAACTACACCACATACACTGGATACACAGTGTGTATCCGTTCTCAATATAAATATGCAACAAATAATACAAATTCCTAGTATTTTTCAAATATATTCTCAGTTACAAATATGTCCTTACTTTGTACCTTGGATACCCAAATCACAGTGAAACAAGACTAAAATGCAAATGAACATACCCACTTAGCATTCAGTATGCATTAAATGATAAACTAGGCCCTGCTAAAAATAACGAATACCTCATTGAGTAATTTGAAAAGAAGAAATAATCTATAAAAATAATTGCCATTGATCTTTTTAATTGCAATTGAGCTTGAAAATTGCATTCCAAATAATTTATGGATGGTGCCTGATCAACCACAGGAAAAATCATTTTCACAAATTCTGATCTTTTTTTTTTTTCTTCTGTCTCTCTGGAATAGACTACAGGAACATTTAAACATGTCCAGGCTTCTGAAAGAAGCCTGCTAATATTTCAGCATACAGCTTCAAGCATCTGGCTCCTGAAAGAATAGCTAACGTTCCTGTGAATTTTAGTTTAGGAGCTAAACAAGCAATAACTTTGGTTCATACTTAATACCAAAGCCCTGTAAGAAAGGTCCCCTGTATTCTAGTACACACTATCCTCTATCAACTAGTACAAACCTCCAAAGACTATCCTGCTAAGATTAACTGAAATGTATTGAACCTTAGTCATTCAAAGATATATATATACACCTATACTGGGAAAACAATAATTTATCACAAGGGGAAGAGATTTCCAATTTCTTTCTGTTAGGTTTCTAACTATATTACTATATTGTAACTATATTAACTGTTAGTTTTGTAACTATATTAATTACATAATAAAACTATATGTAATTATAGTTTTGTAAACTATATTTTATAACCATATTAATAACTATAACTATTTTAAAATAATTTTAATACTTTTCAATACTTTAATTTCCAAGTTGTGATTCTAGCATGTAATGATTACAGTAATTAACAACTAAACATCTTTGAGTTCTTCCAGATATAAAAATGATTTCCTTCCTAAACATTTCCTATGTTAGACATTGGAAAGGAACACAAGTCTAAAAGCCCCATTGTCTCTAAAAGATCCTTCATTTGTGGAAAATTTCCAATTTTCTTTTGAATTACTGTTTAATTGACAATTAAATATTAGATGTATTAAACCCATACAACATTTTTTTGAAATATGTGAACATCATGGGATGGCTACCTGAAGCTAATTAACATACTTATTGTCTTATATACATTTTATGGAAAGAAAACTCGAAACTCACGGTTTTAGCAAAGTTCAGGACCATATTACATATTATTGTGTGTTAACCACAGTTACTGTGCTTATTATCAGCCTCTTGAACCTGGAAGATGTTACAGTCCATTAAGTAAAGGAAGCACCTGAAAGTCATTAGGTGGATAGGGGAGGGAGGTGAGTGCTTCTCTCACCACCTTCCCCATCAGAATGTTACCTCCAGCCTCTGCCTTCTTGGTGCCTGGCAGCACTGGATCACAGAACCTACAGGGGAGCTTCCTCCTCCTTCCTAAAACTGTTCCTGGACGTCATCCTCTTTAGTCACCTAGATTCTCTTCACTGCAGATTGAGTTGCTCCTGCCTCTGGGTTCTCTCTGACTCTCCCCTTTCGCCGCCCAGTCCATCCCCATCTGTTTATTACTGAGCCGGATAATTAACATTTACAGAAGGCCACAGGGCATCCTGGGACGCACCTGGGCAACTGGGTTCAGGGCTCCTGCTGCACAGTGTGATCTGATGTTCTCTGCTCTGGTGTCTAACCCCCTCCTGTGCTCCGCCTTATCTACCTGGCTCCTTTGACACTCCATTTCACATTGTCTATTAGCTGTCATTTGGCTCTTTGTTTATCTTCCTCTAATTTCCCAAACAGTTCCTAGAGGGTACAAACTGCACTGTATTACCATTTTGTAAAACTGCCTTGTGCTTTAATTTCCTGTGTTAGTAATGACAATCAATAATGCCTTAAAGAGATATGGCATAAAAATAATATGAAATCTCACAGCTGTGAGAGACATTATAGGTAATACCACTTAATGTATATATGGAAAAATAGAAATAAGAGTTCTCTGAGGCAAATATCAAAGTGGGCTTTTTCCTCCCTGGATTTTAGACTAACATGAAGTTTAGTAAAATGAACTGGTCATTTGCATAACGTCCTCATGTCAAAACAAGCCATTGAGAAGGGATGGTGTTTAATTATTTGATTTCTCTTAAAAATACATTGTCTATTTTCTATTAATTGCTGAAGACCAGACCTTTTCGGCATTAAAATTATTTTAACAGTTGTACCTTATTTCAAAAATATGTGAATATCATATTAAACTCCAGATAAGTTACTAAGAAATAGACAGCTGATTACTGTATATAATTCTGCAGCTCTCTTCTTTTATTACTTTTATAACTATATTTTCAAGACAGATATTCTGTTCTTAGCATCTATTCGCTTAACACTTTCATTTTCTCTGAAAATCTAATTAACAGGGGAATAATTAATGATGAAAATGGAGAAAATTAAAACACAATGACTACTTCAAGTGTTAGTATTGTAAACCCAAAAATCGAGTTCAGTCACCCAAGTATTGGAATCTTCTTTCTAGTTATCCTCACAATCCAAAAAGTTATATTTGTAATCCCAATGAGATGTTATTGGAATCCCAGCCTGTCAATTCCAATCTACCACCACCAATGCAACTCACAGGGAGAGTAAAGACACCAAGACATATTCCAAGTTCAGGGCAGCCAAGTGGGCCCAAGTCCATTTCCTGTGAGGACATGTGGACAAAAGCCTCAATCTTAGGCCTCTCCCAGCATTTATTCTCTTGTGTAGAAAGGCAAGTAGCTCAGAGATGAGTGATAGTCAGGATGCTGAGGGGATTACTGAGTAACTTGAGTGGCTGTCCAGGTGCAAGAATGGCATCTCCGTAATTTTCAGAGATAAAGATATGCAGAAGGATCAATTTACATAAACTGATTAAGGTAACAGTGGAATTGTTTTGGGGGGGGGCTATTGCTTCGGTTTTTGATATGCAAACTCTTGTGCCCTGGGGAGTAATAGCCTCTTATCTTGAGGCTCCTACCCAGTTGACATTCCCGGAGCTATTTGCTCTGTGTCTGGACAACTCAATCTTGTAACATGGAGAGCATCATGCAAGGAAACAGGACTGTCTAATGGCTAGACTTTGCACATTAACACCTCAGCTAGCCTTATTTGCAATGCTTAGAGCCAATTGAAGAGAAAAAGAAATACCCTAGCCAGCCTTTCACATATAAGGAAATGAGTCCCCAAGTAATCAAATCACAGCAATTGTTTTGATCCAAAGAGAGTCACTGGAGTTGTCTCTCACATCTATGATGGCTGTAGATTTCTGCACATTAGCACCTGAGTTAGCCTTGTTTGCCATGCTCGGAAGTTAATTGAAGAGAAGGAAATACCCTAGCCACTCTTTTACATATCAGTATAAGGAAATGAGTCTCCAAATATTCAAAGTTATAGCAATTGTTTTGGATTCAAAGGGAGTAACTGGAGTTGTTTCCCACATGTTAGCTGTGATAGCAGTGAGTGCACACCCAAAACATATGAAGTCTCTAACCACAGACTGTATAATTGTTTCACCATAGAAGAATGGCAATTTGAACTGAAGAGAATGAATATTAACTTCCAGGGTGAATCATCAGCTATAACGCTATTAGACCAAGTAAGATATTGGAGTTAAAAGTCAATTTAGAAATGTTGAGAGTTTATTTATTTGGCAAATACATATTTAAGCCTTCTTGTATACCAGGCATGGGCTTAGGCTTAGAAAAATAACACACAATAAGAACCTTTCCTCCTTGGCCTCACATTCTAGCAGAGAGAAAAGGTGAGTACACAAGGTGAGTCCACTTTGTGATGACAGACAGTGACAAGTGCTTGACACAGGTGGCAAGGCGGGGAATCACGGGCAGGAGGCATTATTAGTGATACAACTGCATCCAACCACGAGATCACTTCCTTCAAACAAGAGGGCAGTGACCCTAAGTGCATTCAGGGAGACCTGCAGGCTTCTGGGGTAGATTTTCACATCTTCATGCAATACTCCTTATTTGGTGCACATTGGTATTGAGGTGAAGCTAACCCCTGTGTCAAGCCAGATGGTTCACAATGGTGGTACAACATTCCAACTTGTGATCAAAGATGAAAGAAAGGTAAACTCTGTATCTCTTTGGATGCATCCCCTTCTGCTAACCTCAGCCCAGCTCAGGCGGTGTGTATGTTAGTCGGCTTTCTCAAGCTGGAGCAAAATATCTGATACACACCGCTTAAAGAAGAGTGATTTATTCTGGCTCATGGTTCTGCAGATTTAGTTCATGGATGGACTAAAACAGAAACATCATGGTGGAAGGGCATAACAGAACAATGATGTTCATGTACTGGCAGTCAGGAAGCAGAGAGAGAAAGGAGAAGGTAGACAGGTATAGATTCCCTCCAAAGTTATCTCCATAGTGATACACGCCTTTGAACACACCACACCTCCCAAGAGTACTTTTAGCTATGAACTCATCAGTGGATCAAACCACTGCTGAGTGTAGTGTTGCCAGGATCCAGTCACTTTTAAAAGCCCCCCCCCCACCTCTGAACATATGAGATTGTAGGGTACTTTTACATCTAAAACTTAACATTGTTTACTTCCATAGAACCCACTTCATTGAATACCGGAAAAGATGCCAGTTTCTGTTGTATCATTTCAACTCATAAACAAAATGAATAGCCCTGCCAGAGGGCACAACAAAGAGGCTCCAACTAGCACACAGCATACAAAAAGACATACTGAAGGACCATCAGAGACCCTCAGTTTATCTGGCGTGTTTTGCTACAAGGCAAAAATAAGTCCCTCATATTTTATTTTAGGAAAAATGTTGAAAATATTAACTCTATAATAAGGAAATGGAAAAAAAACCAAAACATTGCTTTAGTCATTAATCTCTTGAGGAAATCAAAGATGATGTAGCAATGTTATGACTCTGAGGATTTTTTAAAATATATGATAAAGAAAAAAGCATCCAGAAGTTTGTTACGTACAACTATCACCATGATAGCATCCTCATTTTTTAATTAGCTGTTCCAATGGGATTGTGGTGATTTAAATAGACAATTACTTAATGGGTCACAATTAATTTAATACCAGGGTGATGTGGTGTGATATAAATAATAAAAGGAATTTTCAAAAAATTACAAAGAAGACTAAAAAGTAAATATTTCTTGCCTAAGGTTTGCAGGATCTTAAGTATTACATAGAAAAGACAAGAAGAAAAAGTACTGATTACTTACATGCATTTACATTTTCTGTGGTGTGTGATATTAGACAAGTAGAAATGACTTTTTTGTATCCAAAATTACCTGAGTCACAGCACATATAACAATGTATCCTTATGGGTGAGTGTTTTTATTATTGATATAGATCATATTTAAATTCATGGAGAAATCTCAATTCAAGGAGATTCCTTCTTGAATTCCTACAGGTGGTAGGAAAAAATATTTGGCTTTGAAATACATTGTTTGGAAATTTGATGAGCAATTAACAGGCAAGAAACATTTAATAGATAAAAATATTTTACATAGGAAGTCAAATGCAGCAAAAGTGAAAAAAATCAGAATACCGAATAATAAACATTTCTTTGGCATTCCAATATCTTATTTTTGAGATCAGACAACGAATGACAGGGAAATGAATGGTCTTCTATATTTCAAACACCATGAGATGGTTCTCAAAGAAGTTTCATGTAAGTAACATGCTTATATTTCTTTCTGTGAATCTTTCCTTTTATAAACACTTACAGGGAAAGATTCTCCTATGCCCTACTGTGCAAAAACAATCGCATAGCTAACAGAGAGTGTTACAGTATTTCCCTAAAAACTGCCATAAAACAACCCCATCACTCCTCTTTGGTGCTCAAAATACTTTTTTTAAATCAAGAAAACTATTGGTAACTGTGAACATTACTTTTCAATAGATATCTATTTTTCTGTTTCAAATTCTTACCATAGACTGTATATTAATTTATTACACTTGTGTTTTACCAAAAAAAATAATTTTTCTTATAGGAGAAGCAAAAGGATAGCATAAAGTCCCTGGCCTCTACCTGCATTAAATGTAAGAGTGTTTACCCAAATAGAAAAAAGATTAACTCATTGTTTTATAGCAAACAAAAAAACGAAACTGTATTCTCCATTGAGTTAGCACTACATTTGCTTCTGAATAAATGTTTTCTTATTATCTTTGGTGATTCCCAATAGAAATCAAATAAATAAATTCAATTTGAGAGGACAATTTACTGATTTCAAAACCTTTCATTAAATGTTAATAGTTCTCAGGTTGTACAATCGAATATGCCAGTCAGTATGCACACTTCTATGATATGCGAAAGTTCCCAATTTCCTTAAAATCTAACACTTTGAATAATCTCTTTTCCAAAGTTTGTTGCAATTAGCAGGTTTACACTGGCAGTGTTCAAATCTCCTTAAATCAGCCAAGATGAATGGTTCAGGAGTCCACATTATGATCTGAGTTGTACTTTATAGGAGAAATATATAAATTTTTCTATAACCTATATTTGTTTTAAAGAGCATTCCTACGCTAACTTTCAATGAGTTATGAATTTATTGACAAAATAAAGGTCTATTGAAACATATCATGTGAATAATCAGGACACAAATGCATTAATAATTATTATTAATCATATTAAACATAAACTAATATAATCTGATCTGAACTACATTTAAAAGTAATTTTTTTAACTAGAGGAAAACTTAATAAATAGTAATTAGGCAAGGTGATTCTTTTTATATTACTTTATTTCTCAAATGTCCTAGATTAAGCACTAGCTAATACTTAAAAACTGGAAAAACAAAATGATAATAATCTTTAATATATCTGAGATATAGTGGGTTTTCCTACATTATTTACCTTTTTTTTTTTTTTTTGCTGGTGTTGTTGTTTCATCTCTTTTTTTGTTTTTTGTTTTGTTTTGTTTTGGGTTTTTTTTGCACAGAGGATTGAACCCAGGATTTTCACACTAAGCTACAGCATTATTAGCCCTATTATATTTTGATGCAGGTCCTTACTGAGTTGATAAGTTGCCCAGGCTGGTCTCAAAATTGTGATCCTTCTGTTTCAACTTCCCAAAGGGTTGATATTACAGACATGCATCAATATACTGAGCTAGTTGCTAGACTTTCAAACATTATAGGGCAACAGAAAATTTCTCTTGTAAGTCAATTGCAAATATTTTTGAACTTGTGTTGCTTTTAATGTACATTTTTAACAAAAATATTTACTGATGCATAATTTACTTTTAGTAAAATTATCTTAACGTAAATCTATTGATTTTGACAGATGTGCACACCTGTCAAACCACCACAAATTGTGCATTCTTGCTTGAAGGATTTGAAGAATGAAATGGTCATTTATTAAAATGAAAAATTATCTGGAAGTTTCATTTTGGAAGTGGAGAAAAGATGAATAGTTCAGCTATGGGTAGCTTCAGTTGAAATGCTGACTAAAATACTGATTTGTGTGGGTGACATGTAAAGCCATGAGCTCATGAAATCCTCCAAGAGGTTAGTGCAGAGAGAGATGAAAGTGGTTTATGGAATAAATCTTCATCTGAAACTGCAGGGAGGGAAGACAACTCAGTGCCACAGAAAATGAGCACCAGAAATGGAGGGAGAAAGCGCGAGAAAGGGGCTCTGTGAGAACCTGGTGAAATACACCGAAGGGAGAGAGATCAACTATGACAAATGCTGCAGGGAGCTCCAGTGATGTGAGGAATGAGCATGGATTTATAAACATAGAGGTTACTTTTGTTACTACTGTAGGGAGATATGAAAACCGTATTACCTTCTAATAAAAACTCTGATGTACAAAATAGGAGGATATATTTTTTGCTAGTAAATATGTAGTGTTTGTGCTCTGAGGTTTTGTACAGCTAAAATTTTTATTTCATATGCAAAGTAAGTCAAACAAATCAACTTTTATGTTATCATATGATTGTGAGTGCGATAAAATCTGTAAAAGAAAAGTTTGTGTATATGTTACCATACACGAATGACCTGCTCACCATCAGTGAGTCAGGTATTAACAAAGATTAACAAAAAAATAGAAATTTACATAACCATTAAAAATAAAAATAAGTAATGCAAAAGATGAAAAGTCTATTTAGAGTTATAAATGTCATTTGAGGTTTTTTTTTACAAAAAAAATTAAAAACAAAACAGATGAGCAAATATTTGCATATATTGGTTTGCTCTTAAAATAGTTTTGTTACAGAGAAATATGCATGCATGCATTTCAAAATAGCCAATGATCAGTAGCATAGCAATATTCTACATTGTGAACTAGAGATTTTAATTATAGAATTTCTTATGAAAATAGATAAATTATTACCTGTATAATCCAAAGACTAAGAATATGAAGAAGCCTTAGTTTACTATCTAACACCAACACAGTTTCTACCACTGTGATATGAACTCCAAGTTATTTTATTTCTCTCTTTTTAAATTTCCTCTTCTATATATAGGGATAATAAATCCACTAATATCATCATATTCTTATAAAAATTGTACAGAGGCAATGTTTACAGCATGTAGCACAATTCCTGGCACATGCTAAGCACTAGTGATAATCTTCATTATTATTATTATTAGTGGTTGACTCAGTAAAGAAACTTGGAAATCATTTTGTTACCCAAAGAAGAATCAAGTATCATGTCTCAGAATTTCTTGTCAGCCTACAGAGGTTGTAGAATGTCAGCGGTCCATTCCAGCTCAGAAGCCATATATTCTTTTCCATAGTCACAGGAGAAAGCATTCTGGGAATCAATATTCAAGACATTTGAAATAAGACTAATTTGCCGCATTGAATACTCCACATTGAGTAATATGATACTGATCAGAAAAGCCAGACTATTTTTTGATCAGCTCTAAAAGGGGCTCAAAATTCAAGAAAATCACCAAAATAAAATAAAATTATTTCTGCAGATACATGGGGATTCTAGTCACTATCAGTAATGAAAGATGAGGATATCAGAAACTTCTATGCTGGAGAGAAAAACCTGTATCTTACCCTCTTAATGTTAAGTCTCTACAAGTGTGATTTTTTATAAAAACATATGGCTTTTTTAAAAGCTTTCTTACTTAACTTCCATGGTCCTAGACTCCCCATCTTTATGCTACCAACCCAGTGCAGCAGTGTTTTAGTTGCTGTCCTTGCATCACCTCAAGAACCCTTTGTTCTATAGGATAAGAACAAAGCTACAGAACAAGCTGTGATTCTGATTTTAACAACAGTTTCACACATATGGTACCTGTTATATCCCATTGGGTAATAAAGTTTTTTGTATTCAAATATGCATCTTAACTTTTGTGGTGGATAATAAGTTGCTTGAGAACAGAAATAAATTTGACTTACTGATGTATTACTTCACAGTTCCAACCAGAGTATTTGCACATAGTACTCAATAAAGTGATGTGAATGCATTTGCTAGAAATATTATGGGTATTATTAATGCCCTGAATCTCAACTGAAGGTGAAGCTCAAGGTTCTTTAAGAGGAGAGAGGAGACAGTGAAAGAGAGAGACAGGGAGACAGAGACAATGACAGACAGAGACTGAGAGAGAGAGACAGAGAGAGAGAGATTCTTAATGTTTAGCTCATGATGTGACAAAGTAACAATTTCAGTTGGAATAGAAAAATTGAAACATAGCACTAGACACAAAGAAAGCTGATATGATATAGAGGATGCTGCTGCTAAGAATAAAGTACAAGTTTCACTACTGAAAGAAGCACTGTGGAGACTTTCAATGCAATTGATAGTAGGTGAGATGGAGATCATGAGCATGAACAAATGCCCCGCATGAAATAATGAACCAGAGTTAACAAGGCAGTACGCTAACAAGGAGAGAAAAATTATGCGCAGTGCTTGAGGGGATAATAGGATTTGAAAAGGGAAACTTAAAGAGAAAGTGAATGAGCCGGCAAGGAGCTGTATAAAAATTTTATCTGGAATAGTTTAAAAGATAGCTTTTGTATTTATATGCAAAGCAAAAATAGTGCACTATTAAGACAGAAAGTTATAAATAATGATAAGAATCTGGTTTAAACTTTCAAAATGTACATTCATATATCAAAATGTCTCTTTGGAGTTGCATTTTGGAATTTGCACACTTGAGCAGAGATCAGAGATGAAACAGCCAAGTAAGAGGTATGTGATTCTATAAAAGTCACCTCTCAGATGAAAAGGGTCACATAGGGTCAGGATTCTGGGTTAAAAATAATGTTACCAAGATAGGTAGCCATCCAAAAAATGATCATAGTTTATATGTTTCACTTACAGTTCGTTCCTAGGGGTGGGAAGTGTCCACAGCATACTGGATGCCTACGAGCAAGTGGCATTCATGAACTTCTCTCCAATTCCTGCAATATTGTCCAGGAATCCATGGGGCCCTGACACCCTCATCCTATGTTGTCTTTTATGTACACAGAATCTCCTGCTTTGAGATTTAAAGACCAAATCCTCTATTTGCCACACTGCTTCTTTTGGTTTTCAGGTTCAGGTCACCTTATATTCAGTAGTAGCTGCCTTTCTTAGGTTCAGGACAGGTGCAATTGTTTCCTGCTCAGGTGATTTCAGGATTCTCACCTGTTAAAATTATCTTTGCAATAACCACAGAAGATGTAGTACAACACTATGGCTCGTTAAGTTGGTGGCTAACTTTGTGCAAATTGGCTGTTGCACAAAGTATTTATTGATTTCTGAAGTTCCATGTCCTTTTCAACACTGTAAGTACTAGAAACTACAGAATATCTCTACTGTGCCAGCTAGGATTGTGCTTGCCTTCTCAGATTCCCTTTCAGGATCATAAAATACAGAACTAACTTTCTCCTTATTAATAGACATTTATTTGCCTTTTTATTGTGATTTTTACAAGTAGCAAGTCTACTTATAAACGGTCTACAAGGATGTTACATTTTATTTATCCAGAAATAAAATTTTATATTGCACTTATAAAATTTCATTTGTGTCTGAGGCACTGATGAGATTATGGTGCAGGATGAAAAGATGGATGCACAACATCATATCCTACTGTAGGCAAAGTCCTCGCCTCATGAGCAAAATTGGAGGGTGACAACCAGCTTCAGGATGTGCTTTCTCCATTTTTCTCTACCTTATACTAGTTACTGATTTGTCCCTAATCGTTGTTGCTGAGTAAAAGGATTTTGTTATTAATTTATAAAACATACTACTTATAAAGTCTGTGAAATAATCACAGAATCTGTCCTAGCCAACTTTTGAAAGTCAGGAAATTATTCAGCCTTGCTGCATCCCAAGAAATCGTTTTTTTTTTTTTTTTTTTTTTTTTAAGATTTTATTTTCATTAAGACCAGAAAACTTTTGTTGTAACTTCCAAGCCTAACATTAGCCACACAAATGCAGACTACAACCCCCAATTAATATGCTGAAGTCCTAACTCCTGGTGCCTCATTACGTGAATCCAGAGCTAACGTAAAATTAGGTCATCAGGGTGAACCTTAATCCAAAGTTCTGATGTGCTTATGGCAAGGGGATCCTTGGATAAGGACAATGGGCTGAAGAAACAAAGGAGAAGATTGTGTCTGCAAGCCAAGGAAAAGGACCTGGAGCAAACCTCCCCTCCAAGCCATCTGGAACATTCTGGTGCACCTCATTCTTAGACTTCCAACTTCAAGAACTGTGAGAAAATAAATTCCAACTGTTTAAACCACCCAATCTGTAATAATTTGTTACAGCGGTCCTCGATTTAAAAATAATTCTAGTATATAAAGATGTAAATTATGTGAAAATTCACATAAAACTTTTAGAAAGCTGAACTAAAAAATACTTGCTGAGGTACAAGAGATTGGTAAAAGACTCGGTACACTGGCGGACAGGTCGTCTGAATTTACTCAATCAGAAAAGCAAAAAGCACTAAACAGAACAGGAAGAAAATTTACATGACCTGTGAGAGGCTAGAAAAACAAATTTTATATACAAAAAACCAGTATCAGGAAGAAAGGAGAGAAAAAGGCAAAAATAACACTTCAGGAAATAATAGCTAAAATTTGATCTACACATAAAAGAAGCTTACCAAATTCAGGTCCGAATAAAAATCAAAGGAATCAACAGTAAAATACATCATGACATAATCGTTGAAAGTAGACCAAAAAAAAAAAAAAAAAAAATCATAACAGCAAGAAGGAAACAAATGTTTAGTAAACTTATCAGCAGTCTTCCAACAAGAAACAATAAAGGCTAATCAGTGGGTTTGTTGTTAATAATTAATGTTCTTTGTACATATCAAAAATCAATATACAAGAGGAAATAATACATGAATATCTCAAATTGCATATACACAAATAGATTCAAAGACTGCTTGCTCATAACACATAAATACCTATACCACACATACCAATACCAAATGTACCCATGTACCCATGCCCATATCAAATATGCTACATATGTATGCACTGAAATTGTTCAATATTCATCAGTAGTGGGAATTTTTAATGGTTTATCGAGGCACAATTCATAAACCACACAATTTACTAATTTAGTGTATGCAGACCTCTGTGACTTTTTACCTGCAGTGGTATATACACAATGCTTGTCTAACTATGACCACAATTGATTTTAGAACATTTTCCTCACCCCAAAAAGAAGCCCTGTACCCATTAGCACTCACTGTCTGTGAGCACAACCTCCTAGTTCTAGCCACAAGTGGCTGTATGCATTGGCTCTGTAGCAGGATTTAGGCTATACATTTAATAAAAACTTAACCACACATTTGGAGACTACCTTCTTTTATTTAACAAAGTGTTTTTAAAGACTTCTCCATGTTATGTTAGATGTGTCAAGTACTTCACTGGTTTTTGTTATTGGAAGAAAAATAAATCTTTTTTTTTAAATCCATTTTATGGAAATAGCAATGTATTTTCAGTTCATTCAATAGATTTTCATTAATTTCTTTATTAGTTGAAATGGATTATATTCACTTCATCTGGGCCATATGTGAGAGTTTATGTGGACATTTTTCCTATTGTATTAGGATGTATTCCTAGGAGTAAAATTACTCAATCACGTGATAAGCTAACAGTTGACCTTTAAAATAGTTGCCAAATTACTTTACAAAGTGGCTACACACTTTCCCACAAGCAATAAATGAAGGTTCTATTGTTTCATATTCTAGCATGTTATTGTTTTTCTTTCTAGATACTTAAATGGATACAAAATTGTTATTTATTTTTAAGTGATTTTTATCTCCCTAATGATTAGTAGTAGCAAACATCTTTTCAAGTGTTTGTTGTCCGTGTATGTATATTACTTAAACAAAGATCTATTTATTTCTTTGGCATATTTTAAAAATTAGATTACTATATTTTCATTTTCATTTAGTTGCGAAGTTCTTAAATATCCCAGATGTAAATCATTTTAGCTTGTAGACATTTTCTTCTCTTTGTAGTTCATCTTAATTTTTTGCTTTCTTATGGCACCTTTTGAAGAACAATAGCTTTTAATTTTGATGAAGTAAAATATTTTTGCTTAGTTGCTTATGCTTTTGCTGTCCCAAATAATTTCTGCCTAATCAAAGAAAAGCTATTCCTATGCTTCTAGTAACAGTTTTATACCTTTTGTATAAATCTTTGATCCATTTCACTTTAATTTTCATATGTAATAGGAGGTAGGGATCAGATTTACAGAGAGCCCTTCCTGGACCTCGTCAGGTCCAGGAAGTCTGTATTTGTAATCCCAGGTAAAAGTTATTAGGATTCCAATAAATTAATCCCAATCTACCACTTCCAGTGAAAACCATGGTGAGAATAAAGATACTAAGGCATATTTATTGTTATGGGGAGCCAAGGAGTTCTAAATCCAGCCAGGATGAAGCTTCATTGGAACAAAGGCCTCTACCCAGGGTCTAACCCAGATTTTAGTAATTAAGGAAGAAGGGAATGGTTTGAGGATGAGTGACTGTGAGATGGAGGGAAATGTGTGGGTACTGTGAGCTGGGCTACGTAGGAGACCTGAAAGCACCTCACAATGTGCAGAGAGTAGGATGTGCAGAAAGACTTACCTGTATAACACAATCGAGGTAGCATTTAATGTTTTGGGGTCAGTACTTCCGCTCTAATGTGAAAACTTTTCTGCCCTGGGAAGTCATGGCCTCGTATCTTGAAGTTAATCGCAGTTGACTGCCCTGGAGCGTGGCTCTTCATCCCACCCAGCTCAACCATATTTTGGGGAGTCATGAGGCAGGGAAACAGCAACTGCCTCCTAGCTTCAAAGATTACGCATCAACACCTCAGCCCTATGCTGTACAATGCTTAGGGCCAATTGAAGGGAAAAGAAAAGGGCCCAGCCAGCTGTACAAATCAATGGAGATAGAGCCAGGGTTAGCCAAAGTGAAGATAACTGCTCTTTGTTCAAGGAAAGTCATCCAGGTGGTCCTCAACACAGATTCATCTTTCTGTAAACAAATATTCAGTTGTCTCAGCACCAAGTGGTCAAAGGCTTCTTTTTATTGCAGGTAAGTTTTGGTTTCTTTGTTGAAAATCAACTGGGTTTAAATGTACAGGCTTATTTCTGCACTCACAGTGTTATTCCCTTTGTCTATGAATATACCTTTATATCATTTCCACATTATATTGATCAATATACATTTGGACTAAATTTTTTGACAGAGTCTCAATAAATAGTTCAGGCTATCTTTGAACTCCCTATGTAGTCTAGGCTGGCCTTGCATTTAGCTATTCTCCTGCCTCGGTCTCCTGAGTGCTATGATTCCAGACATGTGCCACCACACCCAGCTAATTTGGGCTAAATTTTGAATCTGGAAACTAATTCCAACTTTCTCTTCTTCTTCAAAATATTTTTATTATACAGTAGTCCCTGCATTTTCAAACAAATATAAGACCAGCTTGTCAATTTCTACAGTGAGTATAAAACAGCTAATATTTTAACAGGGTACCATTAAATCTGTAGGCCGTATTGACTAATATACCATGGTAACAGTATTATCATTTTCAGAAACACGAGAGACACATGTCTTTCCATTAGTTGTATCTTCTGTTGTTATTTTAAATAATGTATTATAGTTTTAAGAGTTTAAAATTTGCATCTCTTTCACTAAAATTATGTCTAATGGACAATGCTACTCTAATTGTTTCGTTCATTGCTACTGTAGAGCAATTAATTTTTTTGTGTACTGATTTTTCTGTACTGCAACATTCTTGAACCTATTAGTTTGTTTAAACAGCATAATAGGTTTATTTCAATTTTCTGTATACAAGACAATGTAATCTGCAAGTGACAATAGTTTTGCTCATTCTTTTATATGTGGATGGCTGGTAATCCTTTTCCTCCATAGGATGTATAGTATTAATTGAGTCTAAGGTGCTAATCCAGTCTGAACTGGGATAAATTTCTCTTAGTCTTGTTGTAAAATTGTTTTATATGATCGCTTTGTTTACCACTAATTTTTTTCTGTGTTTATTTTTCAGATATATTGGGTAGTAGGATTTTGCTATATCTTTGTTTTTTGCTTTTCTGTTATAACACTGGCCAAATGGAATGCTTAGCAGTGGGTCCTCTTCTATTTTTTTGAAAAAGAAAGGATTGGCAGTAGTACTTTGTGTCTATTAAAATTTATCAGTGAAACCAACTGGCTTTGGGTATTTCTTCTTGAAAGTTTTTTTGGTTAAAGTCACTGTCACTGTTAGGTCAATTCAATGTTTCTATTTCCTCTTGGGTCAATTTTAAAAGATTTATGCAAGCTTTTTTTTTTATTTAAGTCATCCAATTTATTTAAACACAGTTGTTCATACTCTATCTCTCAATTTGTGTAAGACTGGAAGATTGGTGCCCTCTTTCACTCATGAATTTAGAAAGGAGCTTTTTCTGAATTTTGTTTTACCAGTCCAGTAAAAATCTATCAGTTTTCTTGCTCTTCTCAATTAATCAACTTATGGTTTTGTCATTTTTCTCTATGGATTTTTCATTGTGTACTTCATTAACTTTTACTCAGGTATTGATTTTGTCCTCCCTACTTAATACCTTATGCTTAGTTTGTTCTTCATTGTTCATTGTTTGAAGACATGCAATTAGATTATCATGGAAGTCTTTATTTTTTTTCTTAACATAGACATTTTTACTGCAAGCTTCACTTTAAATATATAGTGGATTTCATATTTTTTAAGTGTACATTTTAATTTCCAAGTATTTTTTTAAATTTTATTTAAGGAGAAAAAAGAAAAAAAAACAGAAAAAGGGTACAAGTTATACAGAATTTCAGAAAAAATAAACAGTAGGAAATCACTAGTTAATTACATATTGTCATCTTAGAAATAGTTGTTTAAGTTACAAAATTAAAGCATATAGAGGGGACTTTCAAACAGTGAGACTGCAAACAGTTTTGTTCAATGATCCAACAAAACTCAGTAATATGGTTATCTATCTTATACACTTAAATATATATGCAGTTATATCAATTTCCAAGTATTTAAAGTTTCTGTTGTGATTTCACATTTTATCCATTGCTTATTTGAGGTTGCATTACCATTCATATACATGTGACTCTGTCAAGCATTTTTCTTTTGTCCATTTCTAATTTTATACTATTATATTCAGAAAATAATGGTTATTATTTAAGCTATTCTTAATGGCTATGGTTTACTCTGGAAAATGCCTCATGAATTTGAAGATTGTGAATATTTTATTGATGTTGGATAAAATGTTCCATAAGAATCAGTTTTAGTTCTGGGGTTGGGGATTTAGCTCAGTGGCATAAGCACCTGCCTTGCAAGCAGGCGGTCGTGAGTTCGATCCCCGGTACCGATAAAAAGAAAAAAAAAAAAAAAGTCAAAACAAGAATCAGTTTTAGTTCATAGTAAGTTATCATTAGTTGATCAAGATATATGTCTCTGGGGGACTGAATGCTTAAGGCAGGGCCCTTAAAGAATTTATAATCTAACTGCAGAAGCAAGCACTTGAAAAATTCATGTTCAAAAGAACATAATATTTGTATTCCAATTAAAGGTAGAGAAAATAATTATTTGCAAATATCCAATAAACTACAATATATAGTTTTTAGATAAGGAATATTTTAAGAAAGTAAGGCTAGAGTTTGGGGCTTGAAAGATTGGCAAGATTTATAAGCCATGTAAGTAAAGAAGTGATTGCATGTAAGTCATTAAAAATGATGCTTTAGAAGCCTTTTGGTTAGTATAAATCAATCTTGCAAAAAGAAGCTTAAAAGAGTTGATGATTACAATAGTTGTAAAATATGAAATAACAGAGGAAAAGCAGGCAAACAATTTGGAAATAGAGTGAGAATTATGTGAGCGTGTTAATTCAATAATTTGATGAATCTACACATGTTCTAATCACCTTGGGCTTCATGGTGCCTCTTTTTGCTCATACCTTCAGCCTCATGCATTCATTTACATCTATTTGAATAATACTCAATTTACTGCCTAAACCTCTGAGGACAAATATTACCTACCTGACCTCCAAAGGTATCTGCTTTCAAATAAGGCTATTATAAAAACTGACATCCCTGTTTCAGTCTAAGTGAATAATCATATATTTTCTCATATTCCCTTAAAAACATTCATTTTATTCTGCTGAATAGATATTTAGTATGAACTCTAGGAAATCACTAATAATGAAAAGATTTTACCTACAAACATAACATATTCGTGTGCTTCATCTTAGGATGTCATTTTCTTAGGCAGTTCCAGAAAACCCTGAGATGTACAACTTTGCTAGAAGCTGACCCCTGCACCCCATTGCTGTACTGACTGAAGGGGAGGCTGCAGGACACCCCCCAGTTAAACTGTGTAACTTTATTATTTGGAGGAAATAAATACTACAAGATCTCAGGCTCGCCTCTGCATCTGTGTGCCTTGATTTACATAACAGATTTGTTCTAAATTGTTTCTGTTTTGTGTCTTAACACAGCAGGCCACATATGGAGTTCTAATGAACAAATTTAATGAACTGGTGATCCATTTGTAAAGGACAAATTGGTTTGTAACTTAAAGAATTACTACCAACATTTATTTACAACTTTACATGTGCACAGATGCATGGTTGGATACAGTTCTTATCCATATTGAACACATTTAATGTATTTGAATCCAAACATAAATTTATGTTTCACTTGATTTTGATTGTCTTCTATTTGAAACAAAAACACTGATACTAAAATGCTAGATTCATTATATAATTTATATGTACATGTAGGTGAGTTCATTATCTTAGATTTATTACTTTACCGTATAACAAGAAACTTTCAATATATTAATTTGAATGTGTATGCATGACTACACCTGAATGAATGTTATGAAAAATGGAACACGAAGTTAAATACTGTATTTTAAAAATGTCTTAATATAAACTTGTCTTTTTAATGACAAACGACACTTTACCTGGCCAGCTCTTTAATTTTTTGTACTAAAGCTGAGATCAACATCCCAAAAGAAACAATGTTAAAGGTAAGACACGAAAATCATGCAAGTGCGAGGTCCTGAATTCAATACCTGGTACCAAAAAAAAAAAAAAAAAAAAGAAGAAGAAGAAGAAGACATCAGAATCAGACTTTATGTTATGCCAAATTGGAGAAAAGTGGCTCTCCTTGCTTATACAGACATTATCTTCAAGGTTGTCTGATATTTCAGCCATAATTTTGCATATACATTGATTCTGATTGCATTTTCTACATTGGTTTCTTGGAAAAATTTAGAGTATTTATTTTTTGTTGTAAGTTAAGACTCCTAACCTTGAAAGTTTGTTGAATTACTTTTATACAACTACTCAGTAATATATCCATATGTAGAAATCTCTGGTGCTTTATACAGTTCCCTCCTCTTTCCTTTCTTTTTCCTTTCCCATTCTCTTTTCCTTTTCTCCATTTCTTTCTTTCTTCTTCTCTCGATGTATCTCTGCTCTTCCTGTCTCTCTTTTTATACCATTTCTGTCACCTGTTCTGTGTCTGTATCCTTTGTATGTCTTTGTGTACCTGTAGGTCTCTATTTCTCTCAATACCTGCATATAACCTAACTTGTTATGTATACATTGTTATATAGGTAAAACATATATAGTTTGTGTATGCATTATATATAGTTACAAATGTACAAATATGTCACTTAATTTTACACGTTGGCCTGATTAGGTGACCAGGTATTATTTTGGGGGCTCTTTGACTGTGACAGGATTTATGGATCAGATCAAGATGTGAAACAGATAACCCTCCCTATTGCTGGTGCCCTCATCCAGTCCCTTAAAAACCTGAACAGAACAAGAAGTCTGACAATCAATGATTTTTCTCTCTGCATATCTCTAAATCAGAACATTGGCCATTTCCCACATTTGGGCCCAAATGGCTTTCCTGTCTGCAGATCTTGGAATTTCTCAGTCTCCTTTATGGCATGAGCTAATTTTTTTTAATAAACCTCTTTCTCTATATTATTGGTTCTGGTTCTCTGGGGAACCCAGACTAATATGCTACTCCTTATACATCCTATTATATCACATATGAATATTCATATTTCACACACAGCAGACAGATATCATTGGAATTTCTTGATGCAGGAGACTTCCTTTTTCTTACTGATTTGACAAGGAGGACTGTCAGTAGCTCTCAGTACAGATCCAATATAACTAAATGGAATGGTAAAATTGTATCTCTCAAGCAGGTAACATGACATGTGTAGTGCTTGACAGTTGAATTCTGCTCTTACATAGTAAACATAGCCTGGAAATTAATCTTATATATTTCCTTAAAAAGAAATCAGCAGCTATGACATTTGACTATACAGCATTCCATCTCCACCATTCTCATAAACTGTGCTTCTCGCCCTGAGTTCTGTCTGTGCACTGGGTTGCTAGGCAATCCTTGACTTGGGTGGATTTAAATAAGCATGTGGAGGAGCACGCATGCTTACCTTCCTCCACAAAGGCCAACATCTCTTAATCCAGGTTCACTGCTCACTTCAGTGCAATGCAATGAAAGCATTTTTTCCATAATATTTGAAATATTTAGAGAAGTTATTTTTCAAAAGTATGTGTAAAAAGAGAATTAAGATAAATACAATTTAATGTACAAAGATATATTTTATTTTAACTGTAACTTTGGATATAGTAATTACTTCATAAACTTTCAAGAATAAATTTTAATGTTAAATCTCCTGGTTCAAAATTTCTTTACTTATTTTCTATGAAACTGGTACTTTTCACCACATCCATTTATTTTATTCCCATTTCATGGGAACTGAATTTCTTGTAGTGAATAATATTTCCTGTGTTTAGACTTCAGAATTAATTGCTCAAAAATATTTATGACACACATGTAAAACTACTCAGCTAGGTGTGATAAAATCAGCAGAGATAGTGAAGGCTTAGCTTTTAAATACCTTTATAGTACCCACACAGTTATCTCACACACACTTTCTCCTCCACTTCTTCCCTCTCTTCCGTTTGACCTTCCTTGGAAACTAACAGACAGCAGCACAATGATGTAGACCTTCCGACCTTTCATTTGGCCAGTACGACACAGAAATATGGGCTGAAGAAATGGCTGACAAAGTTAACTTTGAAACATTATTGTAGTTTTTTCACATCAAATGACACAAAGGGAAGGGGAATTTCTCAAATTCAGCAAATATTTGAATATTCCTGCTTTTGTTTTCATTATGTAGATTTTCAGGAGAATTACAATACATTAAAAAGGTTTACTTTTAAACTTAAATTTTTTCTAGTTATTAAAGTTACCAAGGCACACGTGTACTTCAGAAGTTCTCTTCTTAAGAACTGCCATTTCTTAAAAACAATACATACATAAATAAAATAATAAATAAATAAACACCCATTTATAAGGGTGCTAAATATTCCATGCTCTGCCATGCTAACACCTATTACTTTTTGTCGCATTTTTTTCTCTTTTCCTTGCTACCTTTCTTTTTGTGTTTGCCTCTGCTCGCATTGTTAGGGAAACCGAAGTGGAGGCCCCTTCTTAGAAGAGGTGATACTCCCTTACACCTGTGGGTGTTTG
This sequence comes from Cavia porcellus, assembly GCF_034190915.1. NCBI lineage: Eukaryota > Metazoa > Chordata > Mammalia > Rodentia > Caviidae > Cavia > Cavia porcellus. The sequence goes on along the minus strand of NW_026947496.1, from coordinate 40,376,749 downwards.
CCCTATAGACAACAGGGATGGATATTGCCAACAGCAACAAGTCTTCCAAGAACCTGGAAGGAAATCAGAACACTGATCACTGTGACACATTTGTAGCGAAAAAATAAACAACAACAAGTTCTAGACAGACACAGCATAATCAGAGTACACTGAGCACACCCTGGTGCTCCTGGTATTAGGTATTAGCATGGCAGACCATGGAATATTCTTTTGCCATGACATTTGGTTCCTTCAGCAAAAATATAGCAAGTGAGGGACAAATAGAGTGACTGAATGCACTATGATGAACTTCAAAAAATGGGCAAGATTTTCAGTCTCAGCAATCCTACCTGACCCATTATCTGCTCACTCAATCCCTCCATAAAATATTTGCTGATATTTGTTCACATGAATGGAATCAAGTTCAACTTGCAAGAAGCTGCACTGACCTGGTTTTCCCTGCAATGCCATACAGCAGGTCTTATCACAAACAAACTTCATTTTAACATCCTTGAGCAGTGCGAAGAAGAGGGGTAAGAAAGATCTACTTATGGTGGAACCATTAGAAAAATTCTCTTTTCATCACAGGAGGGAATCATTACGAAATCCGTACATATTTCCCACACTTCCAATACCATCAGCTCAGCAAATATGGTACAATTAGAAATGTTTGGGACCTGGCAGAGTCTTGTAAAAAATTATAGGAAAAAAATTTTTGTGACCAGAAAAATTTCACTCAGAAACAAAGCAAAACAAAGCAACAACAAAAACAATGATTTGCGTTTCTTCAGTGGAGTAACGAGATCTTTAAAAAGCAAATATTCATTAGAAGGAAAGTCCAAATTAAAAAATCATAAGTAAAAGCCATACTGTTTCCCTTTTTGTTTCCCAAAGCAAAATGTGCAATGAATTTAGGAAGAATTTGTAGGAAATTTCTGAGATCATATTTTATGCAAGTCATAATCATTCCATATGTTGTTTGACTTGCTTATAAAGTTTAGGAATAACTATTTAAGAAAATGCATCCCTAATGGGATCTGGAAAAGATACACTTCTAAAGAGAAGCCCATATGTCACTGCTAACAGATATATTTTTCCAAAATATAGTTACTCTCTTTGATCAATTTATTTCTCCACAAATTAATTTTCCTTGCTTACCTTGGTTTTGATAAAATATTAAAAGGCAAAATATTTTATCTTTTAAACTAGAATTTATTAGGCATTACATTTGTTATTCCTTCCTGCCCATTATCTGTTGCAGGAAAATTCTTAGATTATTTTTTCATCCACATTTATCACTTGCTATACTACAGAATATACGAGTTTTTAAACACAAGCCTTCCTGAGGTACCACACAAAACAGACACGTTAATCAAATAACAGAATGGAGGATGCAGAAATGAGCTCACGCATCTTTAGGCCTCTAACCCTTGACAAAGGGGCCAGTAATATATGCGGAGAAAACTGGTTATCCATGTGCATAAGAGTGAATCTAGAACCATATCACCCACCTTGTATTAAACTAAAATCAAATATATCAAAGACATTAAAACAGAATCATTGACTCTTCTGGAAGAAAAACACTAGTAAGATTCTTGAAAACATTAGCATAAGCAAGGACTTTTAAAACAGAACCCCAATTGCACAAGAAATAATACTTAGGATCAGCAAATGGAATTATATCAAATTAAAAAGCATCTTCACGGAAGAAAAAATCCTACAGAATGAAAAAACAACGCACAGAATGGGAAAAAGTATTTACCAGCTACTCCTTAGAGGACTAATATCTAGAGTATAGAAAGAACTCAAAAAATTAAACAGCCCCAAAATCATATTACAGTGACACATGCATACCCATGTTTATAGTAATGCAACTCACAACAATAAAATCATGGAAATAGTCTATATTCCCATCAAATATATATATTTGATCTGTAGAAAAATGGATGGACCTTGAAACCATAGTACTGAGTGCAATAAGTCAGACACAGAAAGTTAAATGTTGTACAGATTCCCTTGTGTGATAGACTCAAGATATAAATAATCATAAAGCAAAATAAAAGGGAAATGGTAAGAAACAAGGAGGTAGGCTCCCTATGGATGGAAGGAATCTTCAGATAGTAAAGAGTTGGAAAAGTGAGTAAAAGTGATCAAAATCCTGATATAGGGGAATAAAACTCCTAACCTACTATATGTCTGTTGGTGTTCTCTAAAATTGAGGAATGAATTTTAGGAACAACGGAGGTTAAGAGCAGAAATATTTATTGAGAGAAAGAAAGCTCCTGTCTGAGAGACAAACAGAAGGGGTCTTAGTGGGTTGCCAAAGATTTTATATTTTCTTGGGATTTTTATAAAACCATGAGGTTAGGCAGGTCTAAAATTGGGGAAAACTGGGAACTCTCAAGGCAGATGGGCATGAGGTGGGACAGAGCTATGATCAACCAATAAGTTTAATTTTTCCGATAAAATTGACCAAATCAGGGACAAATGGGAAAGTGAGTCACATTAGTGACTCTTCCTATAGGGGGTTGGATGGTGACTCCTGGCTTTTCAAGGTGATCCACATTTAATCCCTAAGGATTATACTTAAGGGTATGGTTATATTTGTTTTGCCTCTGTCCTGAGATCTGGCCCACAAGAGGTGTGTGTCTTCCCAAGGTCATCAGACATCTGGTCCTCTGTACCAGCTTCTTCAAGGGCCTAGCCCTGTCTGACTGCCTATAATATTTTTAATTAGCTCAGCTGCCTATAATAATCCAATATCTATATTTATATGGATTTTTCAAGGTAGATGAAATTACTAGCCTGCCTTGCATGTGTCTAAATGATTTAACTGAAGAACAATTATAATTATAATCCATACTAATTGTGTACCCATTACAATATAAGAATCATGCTGTAAAATTCAAGGTTCTTCTTCCTCCTATCATAAATTCGTATGTTCCAGAGTTGCCAGCCTGGAGGAGAACATTGGACAAACTGAAGAAAGACAATAATTGCCATTTTTGTAATACATCACACAGTTTTTGGAGCCTGCTTGACCTGTTAGGGCTAATGGTATGAAGGTCTGTAGATGGAAAGATTACATTACTCAGTGCTGTTGTTTCTGTGGACTCAGAGAAGACACCATTACAGGCTGAATTTCACCATCCCCCTGTCCCCATTTATATGGCAAAATCCTAAGCCCAGACTGTGAATGCATTTGACATAAGGCCTTTAGTTAGATGATTAAAATAAAATGAGATCATTAGTGTGGGTTGCAATTTAATCTAATGTGTGTCCTTACAAGAAGAGTAATTTAGAATACAGACAGACAAAGGGAAGACCATATGGAGACTTACGGAGAAGACGCCCAATTACAAGCCAAAGAAAGGCGCTTTAGGAGAAACAATTCTGTGAACATCTTGACCTTGGACTTCCAGGCTTTAGAACTATGGGAGTACAAATGTCTGTTGTTGAAGATGCCCAGTCTGGTGCTTTGCCACGCTGGAGAGGTGAAGGGTGAGAAAAAATGGCAGAGGACAAAGGGAGTAGAAATCATTTCTTCTTGGTTGTCAGATAAAGATCAGACCCACAAGATCACATATCACATGGTTTCTCTTATATGCGAAACCTAGAGTAAAAATAAAAGGCAAAATAAAAGATAATAGGAAGTAGGAAGATAAATGGTTCTCCAAGGTTAAAGGGATCAAGAGCTCAAGGGAGAGGGGAAGGAGAGAAGGGATAGGGAAAAAGGAACTGGGGTGTGTTATGTACCTGTAGCAACTCCTGGAAAGGAATGTAACCATTATGTACTGCAAACATGTATTAATAAAAAGGAGGGGGGATCAAGAGATGGAGGGAGGAGAAGGAAAGGGGGATTAAAGGGGAATTAAAATGTATTATCTACACGTAGCACCTTCCTACAAGGAATGCAAACATTATACACTACACCCATATGCTAATATCTCCAAGAAGTTAAAAAAAAAAAAAAAGGACATGGATCAAGAAAAGAAAGTTCAGCTTTCCTTTGCAACTTCTACAGAGACTCACAACCAATAAGTTATAAAATGCTACTTGTTATGTATTCACAGGAAAAGAAGACTAAAACACATACAACTTTGTAACTTGCTTCCCTCTGGGAATTTCAGTACAATCCCATTGACACTAAAATATGCAAATAAAACAAAAATATACTCTTTCTGCAGAGCTCAAGGGTTTTAACTATGGCTCTGAGCCAGATAGTAGAAAAATATATATTAAAATTATTACTTCGGGGTATGCATATTTTTATATGTTGATATTTAGCTGAATAATTTATTTAGTGAAAAGAGTCTTCAGGGATGGCAAGAATAACACAGATTTTATTCTCAGATATGAATCAAAATTGTACCAACTCTTCAGGTATTTTTAATTGATATTACAAATATTTTCAAGGCATAAGAATAATCTCTACAAGTCTGGACACTAACTTTAAGAGTTCCTATAAATGACAGACAAAAAGTATATTTATCTACCAATAAACTTTTATAAAAGATGAAGTTTTGACTATAGATTTATCATTATCAGTATCATCATCATCATAATTATCATTATTATTTTTGTATTACTAGGCATCACTCCCAACCCCTTATTAGGTAAGTGCTCTACCACTAAAATATACTCTAGATCTTGAACTTATGCTTTCTTTATCCTGATGATGATAAAATAATATTAATAGCTTAAATTATCAACAAGGATTTTCAGCCATGACAGTTTTTATAAAAATGATTAAAGGTAGGCAAAAATAAAAATGCTTTAAAAAACTAGAAAATAAATCATTCCTTCCTATCACTGAATAACAAAATACAAAAGTTGGCACCAAAATGCAATATGGTATTTTCTCAAGATCTTCATATTCTTCATAAGACCACCATTTGCAAAGTTGATATGCAAAGGATATGCAATTCCTTCTAGGGTTCAAAGTTTTCTGCAAGTTTCATGTAGTTGTAAAAACTGAGGCCTGTGTCTTTACCAGCTGTCCCCTGGAGACTATCTGATTTAGAGATCTCCTGCAATTCATGGCAACAGGACCCATCACCTTATGGTAGCTGATCTCTTCTAGGTCAAGAGGAGATGTTGTTGCCAGGACAAGACTGAGTGTTCTATACCAAAACATCACCTGGATGTGACCCTTGTTATATGCTTGGTGAGATGCTAGTCACTAATCCTGTCTTTGTTCAAAGGAAGGTCATTTCACAAGGGTGGGATCCTTCATAGGCCACCTGTTAGTGCCCCCCATTGCAGATGGAAAGGATACTGCTGTGAAGATTATGCAAAACACATCATGTAACTCAAGGTGCTCTACTGAAGAGACAAGTGAAGGTTTAGAAAAAGGAAGGGAGCAGTTCTGAAATGATGATAAGACACAGTTGCTATAACTAAAGTTCCAGAAAGAAAAAAGTACATATAAGAACAATAGGAAGGTGAGAAAGCAGAATTGAGGCAGAACAGTAGAGAAATAGCAAAGATCTTAAGTGTAATAACTAAAATTCATATTGAGATTTTTTAATTCCAAAAATAAAAGGCACAGTATTTAATGAATGGCATGGAATGCCACGTGTTATGATTTAAATATGGCTTGTATGTCCCCAAGGTTTCACACATTGAAAAGTAACCCCAAGGAGGAAACAAGAAACTGACAATAATGTTTTAATGTCATTAATCTGACAATAATATTCAGAGGTGAATCCTTTGGGAAGTGATTAGGACTAGATAAAGTGATTAAGGTGAGTTCATCAGGATTAAGTACTGGTGACTTCCAAGGAAGACAGTCAAACACCAGAAAAGTGATACAGAGACATGCACCATCCCTTACCCTGTGATGCTTTGTGCCACCTTGAGATTCTCCAAGTGGCAAGACCATCATTAGATGCAGCCCCCTGTATTTCACACCTCCAGAACTGTGAACTAAAATGAACCTCTTTTTTCTTATAAGGTACCAACACATACATTGTCATGGCAATAAAAAAGAACCACATGAAATAACACATGATAAAAATTATAAATAAAGGTACTGTAAAAAGATGATGAAACAGTAAAGCAAAGAGACAAGACCAACATTGCTTTTTGAGTGAACCTCAAGGAGAATGTGGAAACACTGAAATGGAAGACACAATCAACAGTGCAAAATAACAAAGAAACTCACAAACAAAAATACTACAGTACAAAGGGTGATTAAAAACTAAATTAATGCTTAAATTTTTTAAGTTATTGCTGTAAAAGACACATTTCTCTTAACTTCCCTCAAAATATGCTTCCTTACTCTGAACACCCTTGTTTACCATTGTTGCCATTTTCTGAAGCAGTTCTGGAAGTCCTTTTTCATGTCTTTAAGAGATGCGATAAAGGAATCTATGAGAGTTACTGCCAAGTGCCACCCACTGAAAAGGCAGGCTTATAAAAACATTACAGTGTCCTCACTATATCTAGCACTATGCAACTTCTGGCTCTTCCCCAAAGTCAAAATGACCATGAAAGTTAAACGCTTGAATTGATGAAGAACTTCAAGACAACCACAAATGCACAACTAAAAACGATCACAAAAAAGACCTTTCAGAACTGCTTCACAAAATGGCAAAAACAATGAGATTGTGTTCAAAGTAAGAGAGAGTATTTTAAGGAGGAATAATGGTGATGAGATTTTTCCTGGAAAGATTTTTTAAATTTAAGGACATATTTTCCAAACATATTTTGTGTATATTCTATGATTCCAAAAAAGTTAAATATGGAAAATACTACATATTTTAAAGAAACTAAAGAAGAATATTTTACAAATACATTGATTTGAAAATTTTAAAGAATAAAGATCAGATCAATTTATAACTCTCTCTACCCTTAATTTCCAAAAGATAGTATGTCATTTATAAAGTAGTTAAAGTAAAAAATGAGGACTTGAAAAAAGTTAATAGTAAGCCAAGGTGTTATTGACATATAAAGATAGCTCAAAAAGCATCTTAAATAAGCAGATGCAGAATATAAATTTTATGTCCTTGAAAGAAACTATATTATAATAAGGAATTTAAAAGTACAATAATGCAATTTAGAATCAAATAAGTTTAAAAAGGAACAAAATAACAGGCAAACATGGAAAATTTTCAGCAAAAACTTGGTCAAGTATTCTAAATGTGGTAAATATGAGTAAATAAAGGCTAAATTATATAATTTTGCAAACCAATGTTTATTAAGTACAGGCATCTCTCAATATAGAAATGAGTGATCTTAGTAATAAAATATAGTTTCCATACAGAAGTCAAAATATGGTCTAAGTCTTGGTACTGTTTAAGTAAATAAGCATATAAACAATGATAAAGAAATAATTTGTATTCTTTCTTTCTAAAACACTGCATGGATAAGTAGATCATTACACAGATGACCATGCAAACCAGAAAAACAAAACAACAATAATGACATAACAGAAGAAAATGGTGTACTAAATTTCAAAAAGTCAATGTTTCTCACGTTAAGTTGCCATATTTGAAATAATATCACCAAAATATAGGAAGCACGTAGTTATAAAACAGACAGGAAAATAAAAAGAAACCTACCAGAACTGGAGTGCTTAGAACCAAGGTCAGCCTTGATATAGCAGATAGACATACATGCACATGAAATTAATATGAATGCAGCCAATATATAAAGATTTGCAACTGCAGTATGTATGAATCACAAACTATCCCCTATTGTCTGCATTCAGTGTCAAGCCTATATTAAATCATTCTAAGACTCCCAAGTGCAAAAAACATATAGGTTGTATTTGCTCCACATGATGTTGACGGAATCACAGGATTGCAGATATTTGTTAAAAAAAATGTAAAAATGTGTATTTGTTTTTCTTACCTAAGAAGTATATAGAATGCTTGTTTTGGGATTCAGTTTTGATTCAAAAGGTCATATCTAATTCACTTTTCTGGTCACCTCATTTTATCTGTATCTTTGTTGTAGTATGCACTGCAGATAATTTTTTTAATGAATGAAATGAAGAATAACAATTTTTTCCAATGTGCTGACCAGTGAATATTTATTCAGATTGTTACTCATGAATGCATTTCCCATATATGGCTATGATAATGCTAAAGCTCTATGCTGCTAGAAAACAAAATAAGTCTGAAAACAGTCACACAGGGAATACCCCAGGACTCTCAGGCACAGACCATTAGACATGAGTACAGGCTCTCCCTTTAGAGTTTTGTCAAATGATTATTCATAAATTTTCATAGAAAGGACTTCGTCCTGATTCTTCTCATAACAGTCCAAAAGGTGTTCTCTTATAGATTTGGGTTTTATTTCTAGCATACTGAAGATGAAATAGTTGTTCCCTTCCTCCAACACCACTACACTGTCATTTTTTTCCTGTGCCGTATTTCCATTTCCAGCCTCTGCTTCCCTTTTCCCCACCACATCACGTCAACACTGGCAGATGGTTGTAAGAGGCACTAGAACTGCACATTTACTCTGCAGGTTCCCAAACACATTCCAAAAGTAACTTGGGAAGCATGCAATGTAATGAATACACTGTAAATTGAGATTCTTTTACCTAATCAATTATGCCCACATAGACACACATTTGTAGGTACAGATTATATCTATATTATTTGGATAACTTTTCTTGCTTGTACAATCCAAATTTTTCTATAGCTTTAATTAGAATAATGAGATGTGTGTATGTATGCATTCATTAAAAAACTTCAAACATTGAAAGGGAGAAATACTACCACAAGGATAAATCTTGAGTTTATGTAGCATCTTTCACTTAAATATCAAAGAAAGCTTGGATTTCGGCATGACATTGGTATTCACTTGCTTTTTCAATGAAGATTTGTCAATTCAGACTCAAAAATGCTCAGATCAGTCAGAAGATGAAGATATTTCTCAGCCTAAATGAACATGAGAAGAAGTTATTTTCTTTTCTCTGCTTCTCAAAAGGGCTTGCTCAGAAGATCTGTGGACAGATGCTTTTGTTTCTTCATGAAAAACTATTGAACAGGCTTTGTGCCAGAAGCTGTTCTAAGGTGCTAAAACTAGAGGGGAAAAAATAGGTAAAATTACTCCTGACTCACTCTTAAGTGTCACCCCTCTATAAGAAAATATGTACAACAAACCAACTATAGAGCATGTGGAGTCTTAGTAAGCTGGAGAAAGACACAAAAACAGACTGGAGTATTCCAAGGGGCTGACTCACAAATGGACAGACCTGTGTAGCCTAATCAGGAAGGCACCTTGGGAAAGAGCTGAAAGCTTGACCACACTTAAACACATTCCATTGTTCATGGGCAGACATGTTGGGGGTAGAAATGGGAATAGCTATAAGGAGAAGTAGTGCCCAGCTAAATGACTACAGTTGATATAATGAAATTCAGAGGTTTAAAGAGTAACAGAAGTGGAATTTCTAGGATGCAGTCATGGGGAGCAAAGAGGACCTGCATGGCGTGCTGGATGCTGGAGGATGAAGCAGGAAGGAAACAACACTCCCAAGGCCCACGTCTGGAGCAGCCATGCTTCCTCTTAGCCTGAGACACAAAGTAAAATTTGGGGTCAAGAATCAGGGGCATTGATGAGGATTGGGCCCAAGTGATAGGATTTAAGGAATTGTAAAGAAATGTGAATTGAAGAAAGTGGTAGAGATGAGGGCCTGGGAGGAGGCCCAGTCTCAAGATCCCAGGGAGATAGCATTAAGGGTCTTAAGTGATGGCACATGTATCCATGATCAGTTTATACTGATGTATATTACACCAACCAGGTGTATCTTCTGGAAAACTCCTGCTGATTTGTTCTACACTTTCTCACCACAGTCAGACATAGTTCCTGCTTATGTTTTCAACTTCTACAGAGACATCATCCCCTATTCATCTTTTCTAGTGATTAATTTCTCAGGTTGTCTCAACACTCTTCCCTGTTTAACTCATCTCATCTGCCTCTTCCACTTCTCTTCACTGTGTCTTTGTTTGTATCCTTTAGAAAACTTTCCCCAATGTGCTTTATATAGAAAACCTTTACTCAATTGATTAAATCTTGATAATAAATTCATCTTTTATTTAAAAGTTGGTAATAGCCTTATCATTTTATATGGTCTTTCAGGTTACCAATAAATATTATCAAGTTACTATAAATATATGACTTAAATTAAGGCTACCTCTTGTGATTTAAATAATTGCTGCTCAGACTCCTATTTCTTAGCTTGTGGAACTGCAGTGCTGCATCCCCAAAGCCTCAAAGCTTCAGTGCCTAACTCTACAGGTGCACTCCATGTTTTCCCAGACCATTCCCACAGTGCCTCCTGCTAAAAAGAGCAAACTAGCAGGAAATGACTAAGTAAGAGTTTACCAGCAGACTTAGTGGCCACAGTGTGGCCACAGTTCCTATAAGGAGTCAAGTAGCATCAAGTGTTCTTCATTTGTGAACTCACATTAACCTATTCGCTCATGCTCTTGCCTGCTTTCAGGCATGTGGCGTTAGTCATGTTACTTCTGTCTTCATTATCTATCCTTATGTTCTCTTTGCTGCTTTTTTTCTTCTTCCTTTCTACAGAACAATAAATACATCCTGTTTGTTTTGTCGTGCAGAAAAACATCCCTTTCTCTGACACTTTGTGGGGTGGGGGGTGTCACCAACATTTAGAGTCTTACCTTGATTTACACAAAGAGCAAGAGGTAATTGTTTCAAATATTATTTCACCCCCTAAAATGAATTCAGAAGCCTGTTGTAGAACTAAACAAGTAGCCTCTACCTCACAAATAAGTGTATGTGTCAAATATTGGCAAATAGTTTTTGAATCTCATTTAAAAGTGCAATATATTCTTAGTATTTGAAGATGACTATACTAAGCAAAAAATAATGGGAAATAAAAAAACTCATTCCCTCAGATTTTTGCACTCAAACTTCCAAGCAATTAACTTGCATGCTTGCATGACCCTTTTTTTCTGAATTGGTAGAATGCATAAGTTGCTCAGGTATCACACAGAGGCAGCCTAGGACATTTGTCTTGATTTCCTTATTCCCTCAGGTACTATTGCCAAACAAATATATGCACTCCATAAAACCCATGTCATAAATATAGACAGCTGACTCATAATGCTAACAGGATTTCAATCTTTTTTCCAAAAAATGTGAAAACCAATTTAGTTCCAAACTGGGAGGGGGGGGGCTCTAAAACTTGTATTTCTAGTATGCATCTTATTTTATTATATAGGAGTGTTGAAAAAACAATGAGCTCAGACACTGGGTATGCAAACCATCCAGAGACTCAGTCATGCCCATAAGCTCTCCTGAGGACTAGAATTCTGCACATATCCCCTCCTGAGTCCCTAAATTTCTGCTTGGTATCAACTGACCAAAAAAAAATTATAATCTGTTCTACACAGAGCCCTGTGCTTATTACCGTAAAACAAATACTAAACTATACAACACAGCTTTCATCGAAATCATATAATGTGTTATAGTCTTAAGATTGACATGTAGAAATTCAGAGTTTGGACATTGTAAGTGGTATCCAGCAGACTGCATTACCAAGCTCAGAAAGAAATGAAATGATGACAGTGCTGTGCATAGAGAAATCAGTGTGTGCAAACATATGTGCACATGCACAAGCATATGTACTCATGCAAGTATGTGCATATTTGTGTTGGCACTCATGCATATTGTATGTTCATGTGAGGACAAAATATCTTTAAGAGACAATACAATACATGTACGTTAGAACGCTCAATAAATGGCCATTTTAGAAGGCAATGTGTTTAAGGGAAATTTTATTTTAATCTTAACAAAGGAGTTAGCTATAAAACTGATGTGCATTCAGTTTGCATGTTGGGATGCTCTAATAAAAACTACAGTACATATAGGTCTGAGAGTGTCTTGGACTCTGCATCAATGGGAAAATGGTGCAGAATTAATCCAGGATCATTTTATCCCATTTTAATAATTTATTCACCAAAGTCATCTTTTCTACAATCCTCTAGAGCCTATGATTTAAAATACAGGTACATTTTTAGTTACCTCCATTCTTTCTTTTCATAATTAAACATTCTTGCAATCTCAATTCCTTGTTTTGAAAAAGTTTAAGTGAATGACACTGAGAATTTAGGTGCACGGGTTCTCCTCTTGTGATGATTAAATTAGTGTCAATTTGATTGGCTTTGGGATTCAATTGGATTATTGGTGAAACATACTATCTGGGTAGCCCATAGAGGTGCCGCCATGAAGGATTCCTGGGTCCTTTTGCTCTGGAAGTGTTGCATGGTTCTGATTTCCAGCCACTGTAAGTTGTGTCTTTGCTTCATGACTCCTTTCTTCCATGATGTCTATTCCTTGGAGCCAGTCAGTAATGGACAGAAGCTCCCAAAACTGTGAACCAAATTAAACCTCTCCACCCATTGGTTTTGTGTCTCACCATAATAAAGCTTTTTTATTGCTTATTTACTTTGTTTTTCTCTACCAGATTGTCACACACACATACTCACACAAACTTTTCTGTTATGTACTATTTTAGCCACCATATGCTCTATTTGATCTGCTTTATTATCTGAATTCTTTTAAAATAGAGTTGATGCTCTTGATCTTCTCCCTGATCTTCTTGGCCTTCTTTGGTTCCACAGGAACTTCCTACATGAAGCAATACCAGGACTACACAGGCACTGCCTGTGCATTTATTTTACTTTTCAAATTATTTGACTCAGATATGCTGCTTAAAATCTTTGAGGGCCTTCTTCTGAGGTGTCTCTTCTCTTGATCTCCACAGCACCATTTCCTTCCTGCTTCATCCTGACTTAGGCTCACTTACAACTTCATTTTTCTCACCTGTAAATACTGGTGTGTGCAGGATTTGGTTCTTGGAAGGCTTCCTGTCTCAGCCCAGTGGAGTCTTACGTACTAGTTACTTACCCTCTCTGTGCCACACTTTCCTACTCCATATGGCTTTATGATAAAATATTAATCTCAAATTGTTTTTGATAGATTTTTAAAACTCTAATGACTTGAAAGTGGGTTGCACAGGAGGCAATACTGATTTATTTCAAGGGTGCTGTACCAGTCAATGATGCTATGGAAGACATAATTTGATCATAAGTCAAATAGTAAAACTAGAAAACTATATAAATTAAAATCTCTACATACAATTCATTTGATATCCTTACTTCATATACATGTCTTTAACACATGGAAACGCTACTTGAAGAAAATCCTAAGAATAACATTAGGGTATCTCAATGTGTCACTTTTTAAATTCTGAGCAGGAAAATCCAAATATATAAGAAACATAATATTGTCTCTTTATGACATACTGAAAAAAATTTTTCTAACAGTTACCACTTTATTTTTTAGTGTTAACATGTATAGATCAGCCTTTCAATATCCTGGAAAGTCAATTTCAACCTTTGCAAAGAGAAAGAAGAGATAGTTCTTCATATTACCACACTCTGAACTTTGGAACAAGCAGTCTACTGGGTAGCACATTCTCATTCATTGTTAGACTACAAAATCAAGCTGGCACAAAATGCGGAAAAGGAGCAAAAAATTTCAAACCTCATGGATTATGCTTTTTCACAGTTAGAGAATCTGTCTTATAATGATTATGACCTTATAAGAAGAAAATAAAATATTTAATAAAATTAGAAATGAAAAAATTAGAAAGAAAACACAGAAATAGTTGGGTAGACAGAAAGAGAAGATAAGAAACTTTCTGGAATGATATGTTTATTATATTAATGATAGGACTAGATTCCTAGATGTTTACTAATGTGAAATCTCATCAAACTCTATCCTTTAAAACATGTAGGTAATTGCAAATGAATTATAAAATCATAATTGTTAGTGTATTTTAAACATGAAAAATAAGATATCTAAGAAATTCCTGGCTAACGAGTATAGTTTGATGGACTATCCTTCAAGTAACTTCCCCAAAAGGATAATATGGACTATTAAACACTGGAAAACATCAAATTTCACATATTATTACCAATAACAAGGAAAAGAAAGCATCTACATCTATTGAATTTTGGTTTTGTGGATGCATTAGAAATTGATTTCTTTCACTTTAACTAGTACAAGTCCTTCAACATAGACTGGAAGAGCCAGTAGGACTGGCATAGAAAATTAATTCTACCAAATATTCACTAGAGTAATAATTTCATTCTTATGTGAAATATTCCTGGAAAAATCAGAAAGAACTTTACAAAAAATTTATTTTATGAGGTAACCTACTCTTTGAATTCATGAATTACTGAGGAATAAAGGATTAAAAAATCTCAAATCAGTATCATGCCATAAAGATTAAAAACAGTAAAATATAATTAAATTCATCTATAAATATACACATACTGAATATTTTACATATAGTACATAACTATAATCTGTGTAAAACATATAAATGTTTATTATTAAATATATATGAAATATACATTAATTAATTGCTAAATGACAGTTATTTCAAGAATGCAAGGTCAGAAATTTTTTAAATTTTTCTATTTTAAAGAGAACAAAACAAAACAAATCAAATCAAAACAGAACAATGCAAGCAACACAGGATTTTCAAAACAAGACAATAGGCAATCAACAGTGGCTATCATACTGTCTCTTGTTTTCTTCAAAATAGTTGCCCATACTTCATACATAATAAAATGAAATAACAGAAAACAGACTAAACCCAGTCAACACAAAGAATGAAAGCATCATAGAACTTCAGAACCAAATCACAGGAAGTAAATAGTGGTTACTATAATGTCTCATTTTCTTCAAAACAGTCATCCATACTATCACACAGAATAAAACCAAATAAAACACAACAGAATAAAACCAATCAAAACAAAAGAATAAAAGCATTATAGGACTTCAAAACAAGATGATAGGAAATCAACAATGGCTACCATAATGTCTCATTTCTTCAAAGTAGCTGTTCATTCTATCTCACATAATAAAATCAAACAAAACAAAACAGAATAGTCAGTTAAACAAAAGAATGACAGCATTATAGGATTTCAAAACAAGATAATAGGAAACCAACCATAATTACCTTAATACATCTGATTATGTTCTTGTGCTGAATTAATGGGCTCTGAATTACTATATGTTTCAATGTAGATTTACTTTTGTTATGGCTAGTTGGAGTTCTATATGCCTCATTATCTGTTCAACAAATCCTTTTTCCATGTTTGGGAATTTTCTGCTATTATTTCTGCAAATAGCCTTTTTTATTTCATTTTTGTTGCTCTGCTTCTTCAATGATACCTATCACTCTTAAATTATTTCTCGGTTATATTATCTTGTAGCCATTGAATTGTTATTTCCTGGTTCTTTGTTATTTTTAAGAGACCTTTCCTTTCATTATCACTAGTTTCAATCCTGTCTTAAAGCTCTGAAAGTCTGTCTTTAATCTCTTTCAAGTAGTTTTGCCAGCTTTTGATTGACTTTTTAATTTCCTGGATATCTCTTTGAATATGCTTCATGCATATTCTATATTGTTCATTCAAGGTTTCATCATTTTCCTATGCTCCTCTTTTTTTATTTATGTCTTTAGATATGCTGAACAATTCTTTCATTATGTTTGTGGTTTCTTATTTTACGTGAGACACTGTTTCTGATTGAATTATTTTATAGTCTGATGAATTTGTGTCTTCACTTCAGTTGCTATCCTCTCAGAGATTTCAGGTAAGTGACTTCCATTTTTTTCATCACTGTATCTCCCAGACCTCAGGTTTACAGAAACGTTTAGCTGGGCATGGTGCAGGCTTCTCCAGGCCTGTGCAGTCTCACTGGCGCTTCCCTGATGACCAAAAGTGTGTGGTGATGGGGCTGCTTCTCTCAGCCTGTGTGTCTATAGTGGGACTTCTGTGATGGTGGCAGAGACAGAGTGGTGTGTATGTCTGATTCTCCCAGTGACTGATAGCTGCCTAAAGGAAACAAGGGGCTCTAATGGTGGCCTGTGGCTGCATGGGGCTTACCTGACTGTGGGTCCCTGCTCCCGCTGGCTGCCCATAGGAAGTAAGCATTGTGATGATGGCAAGCCAGTAGACAGAGGTGGATATGTCTTAGTCTGATATTTTGGGGGCAAAATATTACTCAATTTTTAATCCTTTCACAGAATTGAATTTCTAAAATAAAATATTTTTCTGTAGAAAAGACTAAACTAATCTGTGTAGAAATACATTAGCTTTTCAATTTCAATACAGAATTTCAATAATGTAAATGTATAAAATATTATAATTGTAAATTTTCTGAAAATCTCACTGAGTGCCGACAAGTATCATGCTTTCAGACAATTTCTTGATAAGAAAAGACACTTTTTGTTGGCATCTGTTGATAGAATCTTGGAGACCTAGCATTGACAGAAGCTGGATTGACCCATTCTTCAAGAGCCAAGCACAGATGTCATCCCTGCAAAGAGAAATACTACATGCATAGGTCTATTCCGAAAGTAGTGGAAGAGGAAAGAGGAGAGGAGCAAAATAAGGTTGACACCCAAAACAAAGATTGTTCTCTTCAGTTTAGGTGTATAATCACTCTTCAAGACTCATCAGGTATATAATCACTCTTCAAGACTCATCATGTATTCATAATTATATTCTTGCATATAAAATGAGAAACAATATATACTGCTCACACCTCCACCCATTCAGAGACTTCTCTGAACCACTGTTCTTTAGAGAAAATGATAAAATGGCTATAATACAGTCACCACTACCACCACTCCCCACAAACCCATAAACCTTTCTTTCTAGGTACAACAAATTATAAACATTTTGTGAACATGATGCAAAGTCAATTTACGCTTTATCACTAATACTGAAAACCTTTCATGAGGTCAAGTATGAGTTAAGAATGAGGCACCTCAGGCCAGAAGCACTTGATACAGGAGGCTTCTCCATCCACCTATTAATATAATCTACTCTTGTCCTTCAGTCTGATCCCAAATGTACCATGATCATACCAAATACGTATATAATTATCACTGGATCCAAGGGTCTTATGGCATGTCAAATCCTAAAACATCAAAATCATGATTAATGTGTGAGTCTGTGTCCAGTTATTTGCAAGAACCCAGTAGCAGCCAATGGGCAATATTTTCTTAAATGGGACATTTTCTCAGCCAAAGAAAATGCTTGTACCTTTGGTTAGGGAGTTTATTCCTGTAATACAGTTTATACTTTCACATTCACAATAAGCAAAGGAATAAGGCAGGTAAACAATCCTCTCCAAATTACCAGCTTTCAGTTTGGCCTTTTAGAATAAATTACAGTACTGGATTTGTTAGTCCTTTCTATTCTCTGTGAAACAAGGAATTAAGTGAGGTTTTTGTGCTAAGATCCTAACAGGAAGTCATTTCAGCATAGAAGATGAATAAAAAAAAGTGAAAGAAATAAAGGAAGTGAAGCAAGAAAGTACTATAGAAGGAAAAATAGTATGACGTGGTAAATTACTCGGGTGGATACAACCTCAGAGAGATGATAGGTCTTGCTAACACTCCACACCTCAGAGAAGACCCATAATGGGAGAAAATATTAGTCTAAAGTTTCTATTCTATGGGTGCTTTTGGTCAAAGGACACCCCACACAGTGTTTGTTATTTTGTACTCCCAGATTCTAATGGAAAGGAAGATAGTCAAATATTCCTCTAGGAGCATGGTACTTGTGATTTAAGGAGAGATAGGAGGGTGCCATAAGTCTATGGTTCCTATTGAGCCAGACCTTGGAGATCCCACATCAGTAGACACCATTGTGGCCACTGATCCTCATCCCTAAGAAGGCAGAGGGCCAGAAAGATAGAGCAATTAAGACAGTACAGATGGAACTTGAAAATTTCCACCAAACCTGTAACAGAGACTTATGTTGCAGCTGGAAACAAGATTGTGTAAACTCTTATAATCTAGGTGCAGTGAAACTCATAAAAATTCTAAGAACATTATAAACTACTTTGAATCAGTATTGTGCTCATCATTGGATGTGGATTCTTCTATGGGCCCATCAAATTCCATCAATATTCTGACTTATCTGTTTCCATATGGTATCACACAAGCAGGAGACAATGATACAGGAAATTAATGAGAGAGAGTGAGAGACAGACAGAAACAGAGACAGAGACAGAGAGAAACAGGAAGAAAGAGACAAAGAGAAAGAGAGGAAATAAAGAATACATGAATTCATTTTTGCACACCTACTGAGTACCAGTTGTGGAGAGTGGAAGAAATTTGGCACACACTGCTTCATTTTATTCTCATGTCAATTTGTATCTAAACATCAGCACTGAGATGTGTAAATGAAGAAGTCTGTGTTGGTTAGACTGTCTTACACTTAAGTTTTACAACTGACGCACAAATCAGGTTACTGACTACAAGTTTATATATCCTAAATTTGGACTAAGTAATTTCTGACATTTCTACAAGTAATATCTTCCTTCTCTAAACTAGTTTATCATACAACATAAATAAACTTATTAACATATTCAATAACATGTGCATATATTTTGAAAGAAAATAAATTTGTTTTGAATTAACAGCTAGATTGAAAAAAGCATAGGCTGTCATTGATTAGACTTGGAGGATGATAAAACTGACTGCGGACTTCCAGGAAAGGCTTTTGCCAAGGTCAAGCAGCAGCTGTAAAATGCTATAATGGCCCCCTCTCTGAGTGACTATTGCTTTCTTTCTAATAACACCTTAGAAATGCTTTGCTATTTCCACCTAGAAATTGGATATCCAATTGCTAAACTGCCTTTAACTCATAGCAGCACCTAATCCTTAATTAATCCTCACTTTCACTAATCCCTCCAAAGAGCAAGCAATTCACAACTGATCCCCGCCTTCCCTTCCCTAGGCCCACAGCATATTTCCCACCTAACAAAGCATTCTCTCCTCCTTGTTGTTGAAAGTCCTCCTTAGTTCCTAGGTTCTCTCTAGTTGTACCAGAACAAATAACTAACTACAGGTTTTTCTAGTGAACAGAGGGAAGATATGCTTTATACAAAAGCTCATAGTACCTAAAACAACCTGATATACATGGTCAAAAATATTATTCAGTCACTTATATTATCTCAGTAGAAACTATATGTATATATTTATTATATATATATATATATATTTTTTTTTTTTTTGAGATGTGGTCTCCTATGTAGCTCTGTCTAGTTTTGCAGTCCTTAGGCATCCCAAGCTGTCCTGGAACTAGTGGTAATTCTCCTGCTTCAGCCTCCGGAGTGTGGAATTATGGGAATGCACCACCACATATAACTATAAATCATATTTTAACCACTCATCTCATTTTATTTAAGCCAATTGTTTGACAAATATCCTACTGGTATTACAAAATAACAAATGCTAAGTTACCACAGAGTATAATGACTGCAATACTTTAATACTATCTTGCACAAAAATCTATTGCTTCCAAATAAAAATGGATGACCAATGAAATCTTTGCTATTAATAATGTTCTCGCATGCTGTCTAGCTCCATTATATAAATCAAATGTCTATATTGCATCATAAATATATACTTATACTAAACCTATGAACACTCCACTAAAAAAATTCCTTGAATCCTAGATATATAAGAAAATGTGATCATTTTACAATTGAAAACGTCAAGAGATTGTATATTATACAGATAACACCATGGAAACTCAGAAAGCATAATAAATCATCCCAGGATGCCCAGAATCATGGATATACACATAACATCTAACTTCTAGTCAAGAGCTCTTTTTTTATATCTTTCTAATATATGTGACATTTGAAGATTTAAAATATCATCAAGATTGTTTCAACATTTTGTAAACGGTAAAATCATGCTGTTATGGATCTATGTCTTGAATAAAATAATATGAAATGTAATTGCTAAACATGTTATTGCTAATAACATGTTTGAAAAGTTCCATAATGAAATTATCTTATTTCTGTTTACTATATAATTATTAAGAAGTATAACAAAAACATATGCAATGAAATAGAGCATGATTGTACTCTTGTTAATTTGGAATTTTCTTGTGTTGATTTGTATATTTTATTGTCTATAAAACTTTTAACAAAAGATTTTCAACATATCCCTCACATTAATATTGAGAAATCATGCAATTGTAGATACTGGTAACACTAAAAGGTCATTTTAATTTTCATTATTATCATATTGCAAAAATATTTCTGCTTTCACCCTAATCACTATGCATAAAAGATTAGAAGTTCATCTATTCAACTGTTATCTTCTTGAACCCTATTTTGAAGTAGTGAGGAGCTTTTTCACTTTTCATTATAAAAGGTAATTTTTGAGAACAGATTAAATATATTTAAAAATTTGAAACAAGACACATTTCTAAAGCTTATCATATGACAGAATCTCAATAAAATGCTACCAGGTATTCATAAACTGCATTAATTTGTATTTTACTTGTAGATCTCTCTAAAACTTGAGTAAAAACTGTTGCAAGTGAGTTTCTCTGTAACTTTGAAATGCTAGCTACATTTTTGAGATCAAATTCAGCACCTCATTTTGGAAAGCATCGATTCCCCCTCTAGATTTATGAACACAAATACTAAGTTCCCATTAAAACCATTTATGTGCTGGTATGAAGCTGACAATTCTTGAGATTTCCCAGATTTTATATTGTAGGCACATCCTATTTCTTCAGTCTTACTTAATTACGATACTTTTTAGAGCAACACCACACACATGCACACATGCAAAAGGATATACACAAATGCACATGTATATACATGTTCACAAATGTACCCATTTTTACACAAACTCATTTGTGCATGCATGATTAGACACACACACAGTCAGTTTTTATGCATCTGGTATTCACTGTCTCCACTTACTTCTCACCTGCCCTGACCATATCACAGTCTTTTTCAATTAATGGTTAGCTCAAAAGTTCTCCTCTCCATTAAGTGTTCCACATTTCTCAAATATACATTGGTCCTGTGTTCCTGGTATTGTCTGATTTCTCAACATTTCTCCAGAAAGATAGATAGATAGATAGATAGATAGATAGATAGATAGATAGATAGATAACATTGTGATTATCTGAGTGTCTTTTTCCACTAAACCAACAGATTCTTCTACTGGAGTACTGACCAAATCTGAACAGTATCAACTGAAAGTCTATATCAAACAGACTTTTGAACAAATATCATATCATGGGTAGTTTTTCTTATCCCAATTTTTAAAAAGGAAATTAACATTTAAAAGGTTTAAAAAGATTTCTGTGCACTGATTAATGGGCTATATAACCAAATGCTACTGAGCTCTAATCATTGATTATAAAATACAGAGTTTGAGTTATGATCAGATAAAAGCTCTTTCAGAAAACCTTTCAGTTATTTCTGAAAGCTATTGAAGGAGCATTCTATATGTCCCCATAAAGTATCCCAAGACCTGGATCACTTCGTGCTAGCCACAACTGGTCTTCTCCCATGAATCTTCAGGCACAGAAATTATTTATGTTACAATATCTTAACCACAGGCAAATCACTCATGTCTAGTGTGTCTTCAGAGTGATGTGAGTTGCACATAAATGGGGATAATTGGTACCTCGTGAACTGTACACAACTGTAATTTTGAAGCAAATCACTTAGGTTTTCCTTCCACACTAAGCAAGAGAAATAATTTTGGCAGGTGGCCAGAGAGCCACATGAAGTCTTCTGTCTTTCTATGCCTTCATGCATCTTGGGGCCAAGCACATGCCTCCATTCCATTCCTCATTATAGCATTCCTCATTTGTGTCTTTGGGGTTTTCCAAAGACACAAACAACTTGGAAATTTGCTGGTAAAATGATGGGGATGTCACAAATGGAAATTTCAAAACCTATAGAAACCACATTACAGCTAAAAATTATTCAGGAAGAATTTTTTTTACATGTGTAGAAATCATCCTCTTTGCTATCTGCAAGCCTTCAACTGAGTAGATAAGCCCCACCCACACTAGGAAGAGTAGTCTTTTTCATTTGATCTATTGATTTAAATGTCAATTTTAAATAAAAACACTCTTCTTGATATGATCATATACATCTCCTTAGCTTTTTTTTTACACCTAAGATTAGCTAGCTTCAACATAAGTCTGCTCTTTCATTTATTCATTTTTTGACTCAATAATTGCCAGAAAAAGTTAGATATATGTTATCAGTCTCCTTTAGATTGATAATATACTACAGTTTTTTTTGAGTCCTTGGTTTTTCTGGCAAAATATTTTGTTAGTATTTTACCTGCTTATAGTACCTCACATCTATTTAAGATCCTCTTATGCTGATGCTAGGATTCCTAAAAGAGAAAGACACAGGTTCTCTAGAATGAACAGGTAGAATAATTTTACTGATTTACAGAGTCCTGCTAAAGTAAATAGAATTTTGTAACATAATGTTCCCTTCTTAAATATCTATCTCTTTGAAAGATGCAATTTATGAATTTGTGTTTTAGTGTATTATTCTACACATTCAAAAAGAGTGATTGATACTATATTTTTCTTTTTTTGTATCATGAAGAAAAATACACTGAGCCTTTCAATAAAATTTTTAGATTTGAGTAATCACAATCAAAGTACATATAGATGTAGTCATTTATAACCCTTCACTAAAAAGCTAATACCTAATGAACAATCTAAAATGTTACAATGGGCAGTGCTTAACTGAATTATGATACAGCTTTGGGTAGATGTTTTGAGACACCCTGAATCCAAGTCCTTAATGTTCTCTAATATTCACCATGAATTTTTTTTCTGTGAGAAGCAAATGAAATATATAACATATTAAATGTGTATCTTAAATTTCACAAGAACTCTATAACACTTCAACAAATTATCCCATAGAAAGTGAAGCTACAGCCTCAATTCCTTGTTGAAGTCTCTATTAAAAGACTGGTTGAGAATTTAAAACTTTTCCAGAAAATTAAAAAATGGATAGAGGTGGATAGATAAAGGAATGATTGATGATAGATTACAGATAGATGACAAATATACTAGAAGAAAATTTAATTTAAAAATTTCTCCCACTTATCTTCTGAATTAATGATAAAAGAATTAAGACTCACAGAAGCAGTTGCCTGGCAAGCACAAAGTCATGAATTTAATCCCTACTACCAAAAAAAAAAAAAAAAAAAAAAAGAATTAAGACTCCTTTTCCCCCAAATACCACAAGTTTCATTTTGCAATAGAATTAGGGGACGATGACAAAGAATTTTCAATTTTATCCCAGTGTTTATAATTTTTCCACATTTAATATTTTCATGGAAGGTAAAAATGTGGCAAGACTTTTTTCCTATGAAGGCAGACAGAGGCATAATATGTATCTTAAAGTACTCTTACAAAATATAAGAATCTCTGAGTCTCTCTAGTTACTCTGGGTATATACTTTAATTATTTTTTCATTATTACATAGTAAAAACATTTATAAATTGTCTTTAACTTTTGAATATATTAAAAAACAGTTAATTTTTGAGTTGTAACTATCACTGTTCATTAAAAATAAGTATATTTCTCTAAACAGAAGTTTTCACACCATTATGCAAAACTCACAGTTGCTGTTTTGCATAATAATAAATTAATTTATACGCATACATGATGTTGTAATGAAGAAGTTCCTCAGAAAACCAGTGCTAACCTTGAATGTTTTATTTTTCTCTTTTTAGCTTAAGTATTTCCCTCTATCCCATTTGAAAAATTTAAGAACAATCTCAAAGTATTTGTATAGAAACATGTGTGGCAAAATGTCCTATTTTAATTTACATTCTAGGGCCAGGGATACAGTTCATCAGCACAGTGCCTGCCTGGTAAGCTTGAGGGCGTGAGTTCAATTCCTGGCACCAAAACAAAACAAAACAAAATTATATTCTATATTCAGTAAGGAAATTTATTCATTTGCTATCTACAAAAATATTTGTGTATTTACTTTTAAGCAATATTTTACTTCTTGATTGTATCACAAAGCTTGTTGTAGTCAGGATTTGCCAGGGAAATAAATTAGTACAGAATACATAATATATAGGATTATTTTATAATAGTCACCCAAAGAGTCAAATACAAAAGTGTGCAGGAAATCTCTCCACACACTAAAGACCCAAAGAAACCACCTGAGGATCTGGACCTCACTCAGAGTCCTGCGTGAGTCCAGCTAAGGAACTGAAGCCATGACAGTGTCCCCCACAGGTCCAGCGGAGGCCTAGAGCCCACAACAATGTCTCACACAAGTTTGTTTCATGAATCTGCTCTGGGAAGGCTCAAAGGTCAGTGGTGGAAGCTAGAAGGTCTATGTTAGCAGGATCAAGAATCTGTACCAATAGGCTCCATCTGTACTGGTGCCAGGAACTGACACTCAAAGCAAGGACCAGAGCTCCCCCGAAAAGTATCCCAACTATCCTCAGTGACAACAAGGTCCCAACTTCTCCAATGGTAACAATCGAGTTCATACCAGGAAAGCAAGCATGACACGCTTCTCCAGGTGTACCAATAGCACCACTTATTCTTCTCCAGTTCTCCTCATGTTGTTGACAACAATCCTCAGGTGAACTTTCCACAAGCAGTATCATGCTGACTCAGTTCAGCTGTGTGTTACAAGTTGATCACCAGCTGTCAATCCACCACAATGCTTCATTAGGAAATTGTATTTGTATGGGAAATTTCCTTATGTTTTGCTTTGTTTTATTTTTTTGTTTGTTTGTTTGTTGAAGAGGGATGATAGTGTTGGAGATTGAACCCAGAGATTTTCCACTGGGTTATATCCTTAGTTAGTTTATTGTTGAGATGAAATTTTTCTAAATTTTTCAGGATGGTCTTGATCTTATGATCTTCCTGCCTTATCTTCTCATGGTAAATATGCCTTTAAGGAGAAACAGCATTTGACATGAGGACAATTCAAATCATGACAGGTCATCCTTGCCAGCATGTTCAGCTTGTTTGTGAGACTATGATGTCCCAGAAACAAGATAGAGGGCAAAATCAGGACCAGTCTTCCTGTCTCCTGGCTCTTGAGAACCTCCTCCGAAATCAGAGCTGTCTAGAAAACATTAATGGAGAATTCAAAGACTGTTACACTTTGTACTCACTCTCATAGTTCCAAATGTGGTATTTTCTCAACATCTCCTTGTAGCATATTTTTCCATTTTGTTCCTTTGATAGTCTTTTTGCAAGTTGCCTCCGGGGAGTATATAATCCTAACTTGGGACAGCTCTTCCAACATTCCAGATATACAAGTAAACCTGCTGCTGGTGCCTCTGGTCTTGGGAAAAGTTTTGATTTACACATGTGGTTTCAGCAAAATGATTCCTATAACCCAATCTGTACTATGAAAATTATCTAGATTTTCATGAAAAACACATGGTAAAACCAGGCATAATGGGGCAAGTCTATAACCCCAGTTCTCTAGGAGGCTGAGTCAGAAAGACTACAAGTTTCAGCCCAGTCTGAGCAATTTAGTGACTTAGCAAGATGCTATCTCAGAATAATATAAGTTAATCAATTAACCAAACAAACAAAGTTTGGGGATGTAGCTCAGTGTGACAGCCCTGGGTTCAATCTCTAGTATCATACACAACAAAAGTCATATTGATCATGAGGAATTCAACACAAAGCAGCTAAGGGAGATAACATCAACAGAACAAAATATCAAGTTCACATATTATTTATCTTGGTAGACAAGCTCATCCCTGACACTCAAATTGAAAACTTCATTTTCAGTGGTCTTTACTGGGCTTCTCTGAGCTTTTGAGTCAGAGGATTTAATTTTCCCAGTTTTCCCTCTTGAAAGATATGCACATTCCTCTCACCGGACCTTGCTAGAGACCCCACACATCCTTACAAACATCAAAGGTACTTCTGCACTAAATCATATAATTCAAGGACAAGGCACTTTGCATTTCACACTGATCCTGCTGCAGATAATTCTCTTGATCTTAGTTCCAATTAAAATTGAAAACTTTCCAGCTGTAATGAGTTAGTATTTCCAGTGCAGAATGCAATATTTCTAAAATTCTACCAGGCCCAAATTTCTACACTATTTTTCAATGATGGCAGTTAGTATAATGTGTAGTAGCTTACCATTTTGTAAGTCAAGTGGAGATTCCAAATTAATGTGATCATGATAATAACTCCCAAAATATCACTGATCTGACAGTTCCCTGAAGCCCCATGTGTTTTTTCCTCTGTCCCTATGGAATTATGTATCGCATTTTAGAACAAACAGTAATTTGCACTTCTTGGTCACCAGGTCCAATTGACATAGTGCCATCTAGAGAATAGTACAATAATTTACAGAATTTCAATATAATCAGGACACCTACTTTCTACATTGTGAGCAAGAATAGAATTAGGATAGTTCTGCAATTACATTTAATATGTACTTCTGTCCTGGTTGTGTATAGGAAAGTTGTTCTGACACTCTATTTATGAGATTCAAGATGCATTTATAGTCTAGTGTGAATGTTGTAATCAAGATTCTATTTCTAACAGTTCTTGAAAATTCTACTTGTGTCATTCTTCAAGAAGTGTTTGTCTTATTGTCTTACTTTTATTGCTGAAACAAAATATCCAACAAAGTTAAAGAGGGAAACGTTTATTTGACTCACAGCTTATAGAGGTTTAAGTCCATAACTGACTGGCTCCAAGGCAGAGTGACACATGGAAGAGGGGCAACAATTCACGGGGGCAGAAAACAGCAAAGTAAAGAAATACTCTTTCTGTCCCTTGTATTATATGCTGGCTAGCCTCTCTAGTGCAGGTGTAACACTCACATCATTAATTCCAGCATCAAGCACTCTAGCTCTAACTACCTTTACAAAGCCCAAACCCATGATTACAAGAGGCTTTGGGGAGACATCTGAACCATAAGCCATAAAATTCTGTCCATGTCCCCCAAAGACTCACACACATTCCTTTATGTAAAAGATATTTAGCCCAACTTCAAGAGTTGCCAAAGTCCTAACAGTTTCAGCATTGCTGAAAAGTCCAAGTTCTCCGCTGATCTTTAAGGCAGATTCTTAGCTGTGAGCCTCTGTGCAAATGAAACTTCAACACTTCCAACAATCAATGACACAAAATAAACATTTTCATTCCAAAAGTTACAAATAAAATACAAAGGTATGGGACCAAAGCAAGTTCAAAATCTAGGAGGCCAAACATTAAGTCCTGTAGTTCTATATGCACCATCTGAAGCAATCTGTGACAAGATATAAACTCCAAAGGGTATAGTTAGCTACACCTCTACAGCACTTCTGGCGGTTGTGGCTTCCATGGCTTCTCTCTTGGGCTTGCTCTGCTCCCTGTTTGCAGTTTCTTCAGACAATCCACAATCTTGGCTTATCCAAACTTCTTGGGTACTCACTGTACCTTTGGCTTCACACACTGCCATCTCAGAGGTACACTGCTTGGCCTCCCAGGCCTTCTTCTGAAATCTGGGTGGAGGTCTTTCTGTCCTAACAACTCTTTCATACTGAATGCACCTAAAACCTCCAGCACCTGGTCTTTACTGACTCTGTGGTCTTCTGAGTTCTGACCAGAATCTCCCATATAGTACAGCCTGAATTCCAGCTCTACTTTTTCAGCTGGCATCTCTGAACTTTTCCTAACTCTTCCCATAAGCTATTCACAAAGGCTGCCAAACCACACGGTCAGGTATAGTTACAACAATCTCACTTCTTCAATACCAAAGTCTGTTTTAGTCTCTTTTCTCTAGTTGCTGAGACAAATACCACACACCCAAAGTTAAAAGAGGAAAGGTTTATTTGGCTCACTGTAGAGGTTTCCATCCATAAAAGGTTGGCTCCAAAGCAGAGTGGAACATGGCAGAGGGGAACAATTCATGGCAGCAGAAAACAGCAAAAAAAAACAAGAGAGAAAGACAAGACTCTTTCTGTTACTTATATTGTGAAGGCTACCCACCCTAGGGCAGGTGTAGCATTCACACCCTTAATTCCAGCATCACACACTCTAGATTCAGCCACTTCTGAAAAATCCAACCCCCATGAGTGCGTGAGGCTTTGGAAGGACATATAGGCACAAGATACAACACCTAACCAAAGAGCCATATTCTGTTTTGGAAGGAAAACAAAGAAGTAATTTCCATCTATACTTGCAAACCACTGAAAAGAATTTCCTTAAAGGGAGGTAGTCTTCTCTTTAATCAGTATATTCTAGGTCTGTAAACTGGCACAGACACTGGGCCTGAAAGAGAGTGTGACTTTCCATTGTGACATTACTTGTCAGATTTTGATTGTTGTTATGGTTGTCAGCATTACAATGATTTAAATAGAGAAGCTTTCTAGCTGATTGACCTTATGTTTCTTCACAAGAAGTATCATTATCCATCAGCCATCACCACAGGGTCCAGGCAAAGGAGACTGATGTCAGCCTTTGCAACTGATGACAATGATAAGACTCACATCTTCTCTAATGGTTAAATGCTTCCACTTGGCCTGTGTCATGTCATAGCCTCATCAAAGCCATTGATATCAGAGTAATGAAAAGAATTTTTTGCTGAAAATTCTGTGATAGAGGACATGCCACTTCATTTCTTATATTTTAATAAAATGAGTGTTCTTTGGTCCCTACTAGGGCACATGCTCAGTGATTTCTCACTGCATAGTAAATCCGTTCTGACAGACTGGTTTATTGATACTTCTGACTTTTCCTAATAGTAAGACAAAAAAGTATTAACAATGCCACCAAATCCACCATTGGCCTTCAGTGTGTGCAGTTATAAAGCATCATCCCAGCCATTTACTAGGACTCAGTGTCTTTGTCAGAATGCTAGATTTTGTTTCACAGGTGTGTGTTACCATGAATGATGCATTGCTACCCAATCTTACATTCCATAGTCTACCTAATAGACCCATGATTTTGTCCTACCCAGATTTCCTTAAACCTTGCAGGTACACTGTAGCTAGTTCCTGTGTCCTGTTCTTCCCAGAACACAGTTCATGTTTCCAAATTCAGCAGCACTAGCTATGACTGGTTAATGGAAGGGGGATAGTGAATGATTAAGAAGCAACTTTCAGGGCAGGAGTCATTAGATCTGTACATGATCTCTGCACCACTTCAATCAGAGGACATTTCTCTCTACTGGTGAGGAAGGATTGTCCCTTCTAAAGTGTCAGGGAACCATGCCTCCCAAAAGGGCCTGGACTTGGATATTGTAGTTATCTAGAGACAGTGCATTTAAACTCTGTTGTGGTTCTGCCATTCTTATTAGCAAACCCTGAAACTAACTTTTAGCACAGATTCTGTGACTAGACAAGTGGACGATCTGCATAACAGAGCCTGACCCTAAATCTTGAAAGACTGACAGTATAGTAAGACTACAGAATAAGTGTGAATGGCAACTTGCCTTTCCTCAGAGCAAACAGAGGGCAGGAAATGGGGTTAAACCAAATACGGAGGTGCAGAAATCAGGATTATATATACACAAGTCATGTACAGGATATAGGTACAGATATATATATATATATATATATATATATATATATATATATACCTGTGTGTATATGATTTATTTCTCCTTGTCATAAATTACTAAAACTAGAGTAGCAAGTAAACATTGAATTCAAAGAGTATTCATGCCTAGTTCCTAAATTTTCATCAAGATCAACAATTGCTCTGGGAATTTAGTTCCCTCTATATATCTTTTCTTAAGATTCATAATCACATTTTAATATGTATGTGTGTATTTTCCATATATATGGGAATTCAAGATTTATTTTCATTTTTATTTGTAAGTATATATAAAGTTTGTGAACATAATTCATTCCACAATTCTTGGGAAGATGGTTGCAATCACGTCTATTACCCCATACAGAGTTTGCAAATGGAAGCAAAATTTTGCCAAGTGCTTCTGTTCACAAACTGAATTATTTGCAAATAGAAACATTCATGAATTGAGGTACTGTATTACTATAGTCCAAGTTTATATGAGTTTTTATCAAAGACTGTTGTACATAGGATAATAATTTTTGAACTCTATTAAAATTTTCTTTAGGATTTAGCATACTATCAATTTTTAAATGTTCCATAAGCTATACATAGATTGTGCATCATCACATTTTTATTATACGAATGTATTATTTTATTATACTAATGTATAATAAAAATGTGATGATGTACAGTGTATGTATATATATATATACACACATGTGCACACACACATATATAAGCACTGAATTCATGCACAAGTATTTTACATATTTATTAATTTTTATTTGCTTGAATTAATCATTGCATGTTGAGCTTCATATCATGATAGTGGACTTATCCATTTCTGCCTTTCTCATGATTCCTTCCATTTTTATTTCATGTGAGGCAAGGCTAATTATTAAGTATATGTAAGACTGAAACTTTTTTTAATTTGTCTTGAAATTTGACACTCATTTATTAATCATCCATATCATTATAATTTTCTTTATCATGAAAATTTTTTCTGATAATAATAATATCCATTTATTTGTTTTTGTTACTGTTATTATATACTTCAACTTAACTCTCTCTGATCTACAAACTTTCAACTTCTCTGGGCTCTTATATTTGAGATTTTCCTTTAGTTGGGAATCTGAAATTTCTAAATCCAACCTAATATTTTTGTTAACTGGATATCTTTAATCATTTACATTTACCAGAATTTGCTGTTATAGATTTATTTCCCATATCTCATCATTTGCTTTTTGTGTGCCATTTTTATGTTCCTCATCTTTTCCCTACATTTCTATTATTCTTTATTTGCTTTATATTTTTACATTTTTATACCAGTCTGGAAATTTCGTACCATATTTATATTGTGTTTATCATTTCCATTTACATTTTGCAATTGTACTGACTTCACATTATAATCATAAATATCCCTCCACCTAAAAAAGGGACATGGGAATATGTTGGCTTTGGTCTCAAGTCTCCTAATTAACTTACCATTTTTATGCTAAATTTTATTCCTATCCTTTGTTTTTTAGAGAAAAAAATCAACACAGTAAAAAGGGTAGAAATAATATAGAATTTCAAAAAAAATAAGAAATCACTAGTTGATAAATTACATATTGTTATATTAGAAGTAGTTGTTCGTTACAAAAGCAAAGCATAAAAAGATAGACTTTATTCCTGTCTTTTAAAAAAATCTACAAAAATCAGACATTTCTCTTACATAAATATAAAATTGATTTTATAATTAATTTCTGAAATTAATATTCCTCATGATAATTTTTCTCCTTTCTGAAGTCCATTTATTAGAAATTCCTTTCCCATTATCAACATACTGCATTAGAGAACTGGCTTTATTATAGCTGATAACCTCACACTGACATCATTATCACCCAAAGTCCAAGAGTTTGTGCAGAATTCACTCTTTATATTGCAAAATATGTGAATTTGGGGTAATGTATGAACACATGTTATGCCAGCACACAAATACTTTCAACATTTCCATATCCTAAAAATCCTCTGCACTGTGCGTATTCATTCTCCCTTTTCCCAACCCTGGTAGTGCTGATTTTTGGGGGGGGGGTTGTTTTGTTTTGTTGGTGCCCTGAGGATCTAATTCACAACCTCATGCTTGTCAGGCAGTCACTTATGGTGCTGAGCTAAATCCCCAACCCTCATTGCTGATTTTTAAATAAGCTAATAGATTATTAACTTCTGGAAGACGTGTGAGCAGCATTATCATTATCATTATCATGCTGCCTAGACCAGTGCCAGGCACACAGTGCTGATGGGATTGAACAAAATAGAATTTATCTTTCTCCTTGGTCTTAGCTTCCAGTAACATCACAATGGATCTAGCCTGATTAATCACTTACAAGATGTTGGGAAAATCACCGAGTACAGTTCTTTTGCAAGATTGCTCTATTTGAAGACTCTCAACTTCCCATTACCATGGAAACCACCAAGATTCAACTGTGAGTTACAGTTGAAGATTTTCTTATTTGGCTGGTTGTGTATAATTAACTTTTGTTACATCATATTTTTAATATGTCAGAAAAGACTGATGTACTACTTGCAAGCCCAACTGTACTCTTATTTCAAAAGGTGTGTTCTCTGCCATGGGAAGCAGGAAGCCATGGCTCTTGCTTTAACACTGCTACAGTTGTTACTACACACATGACTTTGAGCAAAGCACTTTTGCTTTGCCTATCTTTCCTCATAATGGTGGCTTTTAGAAAGGGAACTGCTGGAGAATTATTTTAAATTGTTTCCCAAAAGAAACCCTGTGAAACTGTTTTAATGATTGCAATTGTCTTCCCTTTCTAAATTACACACAGGTGAAGCATTAATGTCTGAGCTTTTTTAACTAAATGATCCCATCACAAAGGTCTAAATTCTCTTCTTGATCATGCTAACTTGACATTATAACTAGGGCATATTAAATGAAGTTTCAAATATTGACCCTACAGACAAACTGAAGTCTACAATACTCAATCTATTACCAAGTAAAACATCGATGATAATAATAATTATAACTTACTAAATATATTCATGAACCAGGCCCTAATCTAGACTTGTTTTACTATTCCATAGAAGTAACTCTTTAGCAGGTCCTAATATCCATTTTATAAGGACAATGATATTTAAAAATTAAATATCCTCCCTATTGTCTGTGTTTTAGCCAATGGTTGGCCAAGTTTAAAATTCATGTCTCTTTAAACTTTTGTCCTATTATTTTCCTGTGGTGCCTATTCCACTATGGATTCACCATGTGGTCAAGACAGACACTTCCATTCCAGTAATAGGTTGTGAAATTATTGCCCCATAATTTTCTGAGAACATAATAAAAATTGGTAATTTATATTGTGACAAAAATTAATAATATTTGAAACATAGTATTTCTAACTTTTTTTCAATCACAATTCATAGCAAAAACATTTAAAGCAAGGTCTCTCTTTCCAAAAAAGCTTTAACAATATCAAGAACTGTCTAGGAAATAGTGTACCAAACAAAGTGCCAAAAGTATCTAACATGACACCAGTAAAATAATTCATTCCATGTAAATATGCATACACATGTGCATTTGTGTGTATATGTTTGTTTTTATTTTATTTCCCTTTTATAATCTAATGGTCAAAAGTTTTATTATAATGATTCAGATTATTCATAATCTTGGGCAGATTTGTACCTAATATTCAAAGACAATTCTGGTCCTCACATCAAGCATTTGCTTCCTGGCTCTGGAGGGGAAGACATATGCTGCTTGGTCTCCAGGATGAACTTATCACGCTGGCTTCCTGGCAGGTACTCGACTGTGTTTGTTGGAGAAGCTCAGGGCCTCAGTGTCACTGAGAATGGTTGTGGTGCTTTTCAGGACAGCCCTGGTCTTTGTTGTGAGTGTGACTTCTCGGCTCCAGCAGAGAACCCTCAACCCACCAACACAGCTCCTTTGGCATGGACTTTCTGGCTGCCACTGCTGACCTTTGGCATAGATCCTGGCACAGATCCGTAAAAGAGATGGCATGAATCCTTCTTGTGGATTCTGGACCTCCAGCTGGACTCGTGGGAGGCATTGTCATGAGCTCTGGGTTTTCATCTGCACTCATGTGGAACATTGCTGTGGTATTTAGGCCCTTGACTAAGTATTCTATGTCTTTGGTGTTGCGGATAGATTTCCTGCATTTTCTTGTGTTAACTTCCGGTGACCATCATAAGACTATTATAAACTCCGTGTCCTGATTCTAACTGTTCTCTGCACAACCCCTGACTACAACAACATACATTTCAGGTATGTCTTTCTCAAGGACACAAGAACCAGTGCTTTGAAAAGTTCCCATCAGGAAGGACGATGCTACTGACTCCATGTTGCAGGGCTGGAGCCGCATTTCCATAAGCATCAATTAAAAAACCCAGGGATTTCCTGTGGACCATTCTCCTTCCCATGTTTTGCCACTTTTCACTTCCCTACTATCCCAAGTCCTGGATGCCAACCCTCTCCACTCTACTTTCTCCTTTTAGAATGGCCAGGTACCTCCATACAGATAGCATGAGATTCCCCCTTTTCCCATTCTGTTCACAGGTATTGGGAAAAAAAAATCTTTCACCCCTTTGAGTACCCTGGGGTTGTTGCTCACTTCTCTCTCTGCCCAGGTCCAGCTCCTCCAAGACATCCCTCTGGCTGCATCTTTTGCTCTGCACTTGGCACCGGCTTTGCCTCTTCCAGTGGGGCTTCACCTTTGCATCATGCCTCCTTTCTGTCACTCAGCATTCATATTGTCACTGAGGCCTGACTGCCAATGGAAAAACAAGTGGCCCCTCTATTTAGCATTAGCCTATTTGATTTCCCTACATTGTGCTACTCCTCTGTAGAAGTTCCTTTATTAATATATCTTTGGTGTCTTAGTCCCTTTCCTTGCTTCTGGGACATAATGCCTGACACCAGCTTAAAAGAGGAGAGGTTTATTTTGGCTCATCTTTTCAGTCCACAGTCTGCTGGCTCTAATGTAGAAAGGGAATGGTGGAAGAGTCTGAAGAGGGAAGATGCTCACATCATGGCAGCTAGATAGCAGGAAAAAAGGAAATTCTAAGGAGGGATTTATACCATTCAAAGTGACATCCCCAGTGGTCCGTGTCTCCTGACCAGATTCCCATCTCCTCACATCACAGTCAGGTATGGGCTCATCAGTAGATTAATCCACTTATGAATATAACAAACCCTGAGCCAATCACCTTCTACACACACGTGTGTTAGAGGGACATTTAGATCTAAACTATAACACCTGGCCTATTTCTGTCTACTGTTGGTAGACAGAAAGGGAGTTTTTTCTATAGCACATACACAGATATTAACAAAAATCCTTGAATGAAGGGCAAGTCTATACATTTCATGGTTCAAAGACCTTACAACTACGTTCCACTTTTTTTCTACTTTTATAGTTTATAGGTTATAGGGTTATTTATCATCCCTCATTTCAAATCCTAAAAGCCAAAAGCTGGATTTCCTAGGAACCTGAAGTTGAGAACAATGGATCATGCCCAACATATTCCTACTGCAAAGTGACTTACTGCTGGTGTTCCAGCTATATTCCTGGTTTTACCACCACTATTAAAAGGCTAAATATCAGGCCTCTCTGAAACCTGTCTGCATGTTTTCCCAATCTACTTCCAGGTGTTATCTTTTTATTATTTTTACTTCCATTTATTTTACAAAGAACTGTGGATTTTTCTCTTCCTGTCTTTCACTGATAAGCATTCTGCTAAATGAAATACAATGAGGCTATTGGTGCAAATTACTGAGTAGATAACGTTGTCTGACATTAGGGTCAATGGTGTTGTTTGCAGTGGGAAAGTAGTTAAATTTAAACAAAAGATTGTTCAAATTAGAGAACCTGCAAATTATTGACTGGGCACAAAGGGTAAAATTATAAATATGCTAATATATCTTGCTATCATAATATGACTTTGTTGTGAATAAAATATTGAAAAATTATAATTATATTAAATAACATAGACACTGTCCTTTTCAAATGCATATCTGGTATTTGCATTTTGAACTTTTATTCCAACTGCAAGTTAAGAGAGAAAACACACCACAAGTATGACTGATTTTGCCATCATCTATTAGAGCACAAAATGCCATTTTTTAAATTTGAGAATCTGAAGAATGAAGCTTTTGAATTGAATTCATGATGAAAATCTTTCTGAGGTCAGTGTGGGCTTTTTTTCTGTTCATTTTTTCATTCGATTTTGATTATAGATTTCATATCTAAATTTACAAAGTAGAAAAAACTCCTGCCCTGTTTTGAGGGATTTCTCATAGGCCTCCATGAGGATTTTGTACCAGGCTCAAATGCAAACATCTAATGAAAAATTCATGTTCCTCATTATATATTCATATCACTTATAAACTAACCTTAGTGATTAAATAAACTAAATTTAATGATTAAGTAAGGAGATAGCTCTTAATGTAAAATGATTCATCTGTTCTGCCTAATATGTAAACTTCACACACTCTCAGATACATCCCTTTTCACATCAGTTTCTCCCATACATAAAATAAGAGACTGAGATTTAAGACCTCCATACTATTGCTGTTTACCTGATGCTCAAAAAAAGGAAGAAGAGGCTTCTATCAAGAAGCTCATATTGTAGGGATAACACTGGGATGCCCCTGTATCTTCTATAGAAATTATTTTCACTTGGACCATCTGGAAATTGTAATGAAAGGTCAGTGTAGCAAAAGGTAGACAATATGGTGAGTTAGTCAGGGAGGCTCTTCAGAGAGGACGAACCTCACCTGGAGCTGAAGGACAGATATGATCCAGACAGACAGGAAACTGGGAAGGTGGAAAAGAGATAATATGCATACTAATAAACACAACCCCCTTTACTGAGCACCCACCATATGGCAGACACTATACCTAAACAGTTCAACTCAATTCTCATAGTTACTTCTGCTTCCAGCTTAAATTTGAGGACATTCTAAGTAGTCTTCTAAAGAGCTGACTAGCCCTAAGTAAAAAAGTACTTGGCAGAGCAAGGATCTGAGCCAAAGTCTCATTTCAAAACCCTTCCTGAACAAATGTGCCCCATAGGGAATTATGATACCATTAAAACTTACATAGAAAAAGTAAAACAAAATACACTGAGAAAGGATTTGGATACAAGCAAGTAAGTGTTCAATGTTTTATCAAAATTTCTACTGCTAGAGAC
The DNA here is from genome assembly GCF_034190915.1 of Cavia porcellus. NCBI lineage: Eukaryota > Metazoa > Chordata > Mammalia > Rodentia > Caviidae > Cavia > Cavia porcellus. The sequence continues at coordinate 40,340,189 of NW_026947496.1, read as the reverse complement.
CTAAGGGCTCAATGCAATTTCCATTCAGAAACATAGTGCGATTATACTCTCTGTGGTGTGATTAGCATATTAACAGTTGGATCTAGGTAAGAAATAATGATCTAATTAAAGAAAAGAATTCCAACTAATATGATGATGGTTCAATTCTAATACTGCTGCTAGTATACTTCCTAAAGGAAGAGCCCCGTGGAAAAATGGATGCTTGATATCTTCCTGGATGGATCCCTCTTCCATACACTTGCCTGGGCAGGAGAGGTAAATATCCATTTCTCTGAGCAATAGATCTTCAATTTACCTTTCTCAGGGAATTACCCTTGCCCAACAAGAGCCTTCTCTTCAGTAGTGACCCAAACAAAGAAAATCTGATGCTTTTAAAGAGTCAAACATGAGGAGTTCATTAAGTAAAGATCTCTGGTGATGATTGCCCTAGCTAAGACCCTGAGTTTCACACTTCATTGTCAAGGCTGTGAAAGTGAGGGCAATGCCCATTCTTACTCCATGGATTACTGCACAAAGGCAAAGCAAGTAACTGTGTAAAGATCATAGATGCCCTGCCAATCTAGTAAACCATCCAAAAATGAACATCTGTACTACCACTTTTCATGCACCAAGTAAACTGCATTCCCAACAGACACCCATAGAACTACATTGCATGTTTTCCAATCTTCACAAGAAATCTGCTTTGAGAGCTATCTTTTCAGTAAGAAACTCTTACACTATTGTCCAAGACCACCTCCTTGAGGATACTTAGGCATTTGTCTTAGTCCAGGTTTCTGAGCTATGTACACCAAACACCCAAAGGATTTCTAAAGATTTAAAAGTAACACCCAAAACAGGATTTCTGAAGATTTAAAAGTAACTTTTGACAGTGCTCCTTCTTTGTCTTCTTCAGGTTAAGCAAAAACAGGCTGAGCCAGGCATCCTCTACAGATAGGGTCTTGTAGTAGAAATAAAAGTGCTAATTACCAATTGATTATTATTCCAAATAATTCTAGTCATTCTTTTCTGAATGGATTATGATTTTTCAATGTGGCTTTCATTAACCATCCAAGATATAGTTCCTGTTCTGTCGCATCTATCTTCTTAATATGTAAAAGTTTAGCTACTGAATTGAAGTGAATTTATCAACAATTAAACACTGCAATTTCATTCCTGGGTACTTAGTCCTGACAAGAGCCCTCCAAATCTATACTGTAGTAGTTTACTTTTTGTCATTTCTTCAAAAATTAAGCTTTCATAAATAGGTCTGCCCAATTTTCTTTCATTGACCTTACTCTACCGTTGTAATGTGTCAAGATTATGGAATTGGAGAAAAAAAGAAAGATTAATGTACAAATTACAAGGAAAAGACTACAAAGAAATCAAAATGGGATAAATATAAAATGAAGAAGTCCAAAAGGAAATAAAGAAGAGTGGTTAGTTTCAAAGATAATGTCGAGTAATTAAATAATAATTGGGAAGGAGGTGGTGGGTTTCATCAGCCTTTGTTTGGGGATAAGGGAGGTAGTATCCACATTTAAATATTTTCTGTTAAAGGGAAAATATCACTCTCCATAAACACACAATGCTAAAGTATAATATCTCTCAGCAAAGCCATTTGTCTCTTTCATGTCTCCAATATAGATTTTTCAGTAACTTCAGATATGCCAGTCAAGCAGAAGGGAACATAAAAATAAACTGAACTTAACTGTGTTCTCTGTCCCATATTAAACACTAAAACTGAATTATGTGTCCACATAATTCCCAGCTTGCCTACAATCACTTTTATTTATGACATGCATCTAGGAAAGGAGTTCAGAATACATAAAGTACTCTAGAAGAATTAAGTACACTAAAAATTATTAGCTTTGCATCATTATTATTACTATAAATTTTTATATTTATATTTTTGTTTCATACATCTAAAGGCATTTTTCATGTAATTAAGCTCCCTACTTAATAAAATCACAAGCAAAAAAGTCATCATTCTCAGTCTTCCAGGCAAGTACAATTTAAATAGGTAGTGGAACATCACTTTTAATAAAATGCATTAACACTGATCAACCCCTTGGCATTTAGATAAACAGCCCTATCACTAGTTATTGTGAGCTGAAAACAGGATTTGGGTTTGTTTTTCTTCATTGTCTGTTTGTTTTTCTTATTAGTTTGCTAACTCATTTGATTTTTTTTGAAGCATAGTCTTAACTTATGGTTCTAAATTTTCTAAAGAAAAGAAAATTAAGAGTAGATAATTTCTAGAATTCTCTAGACAGTGTTAATTTGTGATAGTAGCAGTCTTTCCCTGAAATAATTAAATATTGAGGACTATCGTACATATTCTGAAAATTCAGCCTATAAAATTATGTCATTTATTTATGTCATATGTCAGGGTACTTAACAACATCACTTTTAAATTCATTGCTTATCATTTATGGGCAGAAGATGTGTACTTACTGAGTACTAATCAGCTGTCTGAGAGAATTCTAAATTCTATCAAATCTAGGTCAAAATGATCAATGGAACACTATTGCCTAATTTTAAGACATTTGAAATTAGTAAATGTGGAGCATAGATCAATACTATTTTGACACTAGTACACAAATACAAACCATTTTTTAAATGAATGCTATTTTCCTCATAAATCATTAAACAGAAGAGTTGTAAAATCCTGTTACCTGGGGCAGAGACTTCTAGTTTGGCTTTCAGAATTGTTCTCACTCAGCTATGTACATGAAAACATCATCATCAGAGCATATACAGATATCATCTAGAAGAAATACGACATGTAAACTTGTGTGCTATTACTCAATGCAATATTATCTTTGATTCAAAACACATTTTGACTAACTTCCTGTTAGGCTCCTTGATTCAACTAATTCCTTTACTTGTGCTTCTAGAGATAAAAGCTTTGTTAACATAGATGGAACACATTGATTTTATAGTCTTTGTTTTCTGGGCTGTTTTAACTGTAGTCAGTGTTCCTCATCTTTCTGGTAATATTCAGTGATTGTATCTGGAGAACCATGTAGGGCATCCTTATATGGGCTCTTTCTCAAAGCTATGATCTTTGTTCCATGAGATTACCTTCTAAACAAGTAAAAGAGCCATTGCTCAGTCAGAAGTCTATGAGAATGCACGCTGCACTGCAGGTACATCTGGAAATTTCATGGGAGACAATATAATTTAAAAGACCAGGAAGTCTCAACTTGGAATACATAAATTGTTTTCTCATCTATAGCACTCAAAAGCTATGTTCAACTTAAATTAAGCATCTTACAAGGTCTAAAGTTTCTTGCCCATAAAATGAATATTTGAGTAAGTTCTCTCAGATGTTCCTTCCATCTCTAAGTCTCTATGGGCTTTACCACTGCAGTGACATTTCCTTCTTAGGTTAGACACGACTGTGAATTTGCCACAAGATGGAACAGACAGGCTTATAGTTCTGCCTCCAGACTTTTGGGAATACCTAGCAACAAAATAATTATCTTATGAAACAAAAAAATGGTGAATGAGAGGTAAGGAAAAATGAAGGAATAATATAATATGGATAATAAGTATTATAATGTGGGTTATATTATAATTTGTCATGATTTTATGATAAATATTGATTTTGCTTATGTGATAGATAATCAAATTTCAGATAGTGGAATTTAAGGAAAACTTGCAATATCAGAATACATACAAGGAAATTGAAGCCATTAAAATCCAGTCATTAATTGGAAAGAGCACATAAAATGAACTCTTCTCCATTGTTGGTAGAATGTAAATTATTATAACCACTATGGTAATCAGATGGAGATTCCTCAAAAATCCAAAAATAGAAATTCCTTTTGACCCAGCTATTTCCCTTCTGAAATATCTTTCCAAAATAATTAAAGATATCACATTGCAGTATAACAGCATATACATGGTTACACAATTCATAATACCTGAATCTTGGTAAATGTCAGTGTGTCCATCAACGATGAATGTAGAAATAAACTGTGGTATTTATATAAAATGAAGTACTTCCCTCCGATGAGGAAGCATAAAGTTTGATTCATTTGTAGGAAAATGGATGTACCTTGAAACCATAATGAAAGTGAAATAAATCAAACACACAAGCTTAAATATCATATGGTTTCTTTTATGTGAAACACTCAAATTATAAATAAAAAGAAAAATAACTACAAACATGGAAGTAGATGTTTTACAAAAAGGAGGAAAGTGAGCTAGAGATAGGAGCAAAGGAGGAGCGGTGAAGGATATGAAAAATATATCAGATATATTATATACACGTATCAAGTCTCCACAAGGAATGTAAGCATTATGTATTGTAAACATGAAGCATAAAAATTTAAATTGAAGGAAAAGAAGAAAGAACATGAACTATGCTTATGAGAATTAAATGGTTTAATAAGAATAAACTAAAGTTGCTCATATTAATATAGAAAAGCTTTTGAAACAATACAACCCACCCATACAAATCATCAATATTTTTCAATATAAATAATAGTCATCCCTGGGTAGAGCCTAATAGGTATAAGGTGGCACCTTCAAAGATTTTGTACCAGGAAAAGTTTTCCACCTTTCGGTTGTATGGAGGAGGAGCCCTGCATGATAGAAAGAATGAGGACCTGTGTCAGATGTGAGTCATAGGACTACAAAACAACATTCTCTCTTTTCTAAAAGGTAATTTACAGTATCTGTCGTCCTTACTAAATATTATTAAATAAACCCACAACTTTATACATTAACTGCTCCTAAAAGTATATGTTGTGTCCTTTAGGTATTTTTCTGGGTAGTTTCTCTCAGATGTTCTCCTAACTCATTCTATCTGTGTTGGTCTCATGAAAGTGCTTCCAATACTATTTGATTTCTCTTCTGTTTTGGTTGATATCTAAATCCTTCCCCCACCCCAACACACCACCCAGCTGCAAGAGACTCATGTGATAACAACAGGGCTTTCAGAAAATGATAGAATTATGTAAGTGATTCAACAGACTTGCCATCTGGAGGTGTGCTATGATCTTGTCAGATTAATTGAATCATTAGAGCATCACCTGGAAGGATCTCCCTTAGTGGCTCTCCCTTCCCTCTGCTTTCAGGAAGCCATAACATGAGAAGTTTTCCTCCACTATTCCTTTTACCCTGCCTTTCTGACTTGGATTCAGCCAATTATGAACTAAAAATATGAGCCAAAATAAACCTCACTTTTTCTAATTTGTGGATGCTGGATACTGTGCCTCAGAGACAGGCAACAACTAAGGCAGATTTTTGCTATGATAGCTAGGACCACTGCTGTGAATTGTCCTGAGGATGGGATATAAAAGTCTTTAGACTTTGTATGTAGGAGAAATTTTGAAAGGTTTAGAAATGCCACCCAGAGAAGCAATGTTACAATCCTGTAAACTGGACATGGTAGGAGATTCTATTCATAGCTTAGAAGACCAGAATGTGGATATAATAAGGCAGACAAAGACCAAGCTGTGGAGGTTTTAGTTGCAAAGGATTCCACTAGCAATTGGACTCTAAGCCTTGTGTGTTATGCACTGAGAGATGATCTGTAAATATTCTGCACATGTCCTGAGACTGCAGAAGACTGAGATGTGATGGATTAATTAATCTGTTGAAGGACTTTGGAGACAGCCCAACATTTAGGCTGCATCGTAAGTACCACTTTTGGTAAGATTTGTACTGAGCAACAGAAACAAAGTGAATTTGAGAAGTTTCACTTTTACAAGAAAGAAAATATATGTAAAGAATTGGCTTAGGAAAATTGGTTACTAGAAATGATTAGCATTAGAAAGAAGTCAAGCAATTTATATCAGGACAGTAGGAAATATGGCTTGAGAGCAACGCAGGAGTTAATAAGACTCCTCCCTTCACAGACTCTAAGGTCAAAAATGAAGTACTTTGCTTTGAGAAGCCTTGTGCTCCAGAAGAGCCACCTAGGGTATGGTGTGTTGAGCTTTATATCACAGTTTTCAGCCATGTAGACATTAAGAGGCTGTTGTGGCCATGTTTCAAAGTCTGGCTACTCTTTACACCAGCAGAAAACACTGTCATCATCCCTGTAGTCCTAATTTTATAGGCATACAGAATACAAGAATTGTAGAGTCAAGAAGACTTTCACCTAATTTTCAGAAGGCCTGAAAGGCCATACAAGGAAGCTCTGTAATACACAAAATTGTGAGAATGAATCTGAAAGTTAAGTGGAGACCACAGGAAATTGGAAAAATGAGGAGTGTGTAATATCATCCAAGAAAAATCATGAGCAGTGAGTAAAGCCAGCTCAACAGAGAGCTCATCAAAACTCCAGCCACAGGTAATACATAGTTGCAGAGTTTCTAAAGCCATTTTGAGACCTCATTTCATCATTTATTCCAGGCACATGACATAGAGCTGTAAGATTCAATGTTTGCCATGTAGGGTTTTAATCTTCGTTTGATTCCATTGGTTTCTAGCTCTCTACTCCCCTCTTTTGAATTGGGTATATTTGCCCTGTGCCACATGCATTCTGAAAATGTTTAGCTTTCTTTTTTATTTTTATATGGCTTAAATTAATAATTTGCTTTGAGTCTCAGAGAATCCTTTGAATTTGGGCTTTATAACAATAGTAGAACTTTTAAGAATTTACCAAGTCATAAGGATGCACTAGATTTATATTTCATAAAGACATGCATGTGAGTATTTTGGGGTCCAGAAGCAGAATGTCATGGTTTATATTTAGAAGTCCCAGAGACCCTTGTGCTGTCATAGGTGGGTCTTTTTGCCAGGTGGTTTAATTGTGAAGACAACACTCTTGTTGTTAGGAGATAGGATCTGGCATGGCCAGACAAAGTGGGTCATTGGAAGCCTGACCTGAGAGGTTATATCTCCCATCTCTACTCCTCCCTTCCTTCTCTGCTTCTTGATTGCCATGACATAAGTAGCTTTCCTCTGCCATGCCCACTGCCATGCTTTCCTGCTTTGGAGCCAGCCAAATATGCACTACAAATATGAGCTAAAATAAATTTCTCTCCATTTAAATTGTGGATATTGAGTAGGAGTTGTATCTCAGTGACCATGAGATCTTCTAATCATTTCCTCTCATTGTCACTCTTGATGCCCTGAGATTTTGAAGATCCACAGGAGACCCCTATGTGAAAATTCTGGGTTCAATTCTATGTTTTAGGGAACCAGGGTGAAATAAATGTGTAAGAAGAGCAACCCAACAAAACAGACCTTAAAAATATGAATCTTGACTATGCTAAGGTCATAAAGAGGTTGTTCTGCTTTCTTCTATGAGTTCCTATTGCTAGAAGTTACGATTAAATCTGCATTGGTTTTAAGTTACATTTTTACATGGTGTCAGATATTTATTATAGTATTTTTTCTGTGTATGCATACCCAGTTGTTCTATCAAACTTCGTTGAAAGTGTTTCTTTCTCTGTGAAATGGTTTTTCACCTACATCAAAAATCAGTTCTGAATATCTGGGTTTAGCTTCTAGACTTGTGGGTTTATTTCTAGACTTATCACCCTTTCTGGTTGACCTTTTTGTCTGCTTGATGCAAACACCACGCTGAGTTGATTATTGCACGTGTTATGACTTGTATACAGATGCTCCTCCAAAGGTTCATGAGGTGACTGGACCTAAGATGTGTGACATGAGGATTAAAAATGTGATGCTGCCATTAAGGAAGGCCCACCACATTGTGATATGAGTCTGAATATGGTTTTCTCTTTTTAATTAGTTTTATTTTAAGTTGTATCTAAATCTGTTTTTTAATAAATGAACCCTCCAATTTAAATAACACAAAATAAAAAATTAACCCAGAGATGCCAGAGGAAACCATCACAAAAGATCTGAAAGAGTTGAATATATTTTACATTTTACGGGTAGAACTAATCCTTAAACAAACAGGATGATTAAGGTGATAATCAGAAATGTAAATGCCATAAGCCTTAACAATGTCACAATGAGTCAACTAACAAAACTGGTAAAGGGAACAAAGATGAGCAATAAACAGTGGTAGGTTTTGAAAGCTGCCAGAACAAAGAACTATAGCCTGGGTGGCTTAAACAGAGAAATTCATGGTCTACCAGTTGTGGAGGATGGAAGTCCTGGATCAATGTGTCAAAAGAATTGGTCCTTTTGAGGCTGGGGACAAGGATCTGTTCCAACCCTCTCTTTGGATTGTAACAGCCATCTCTCCCCTATGTTTTCAGATCATTCTACCTTTGTGCATGCCTTATTTTTGAGACACTCCTCTCCAATTTTAAAGGACACTATTCTATAGAATTAGGGACAATTGTAATGCACTCAGCTACCTGAAATCTTCTAGAGTCACATTCTGAGATATTAGAGGTTAAGATTTCAACATATAAATATCATATGTGGTAATCAAAAACACTATTTAAACCAGAAACAAACGACTGGAATTTTATGGTTATATATGGGGCATCTTTAAAATTCAGGTTTATAATGGTGTAATTGAAAGAGTTTTCAGCGTGGTTAGAAGACAGAATATAAAGTAAAGTGGCCTTTATTTTAAGGATGTGGAGAGAAACTCCATAACTGGGGCCTGGCTCTCTCTGCTGGACACGTGGTGTGGGGGGCATACATACAGCTTTGGTCTGGAGTGGTGCCTAAAGGGGCATTACTGATGCAGATCAGCAGCCGATTGAAACTCATTTTGCGCCACAGGTAAATTGCCTAGGGGTGGAGAAAATGACCTCTTATTATTATCTTTTTAAAAGCAGAAATTTTTAATCTAATTTAAATCCTAATAATTGATTATTCATTTATTGTTTGGCCTTCTGATATAGCTAAGCAATTATTCCTTAAACCAAATTCACAAAATTTTTTTCCCATATTTTATTTTAGAATTCAATAGTTTTGGGTATTACATTGAATGTATTACATTTTATGTAGCACAAAAGGTAGAATGTTTGCTTTTGTGGTCCTGGATTTCTATTTTTTTAGACCATTTGTTCAAAAGACTGTTCTTCTCTATGGAACCATTTTGATGTTATTCAAAATCAACTGAATATGTGTGTGAAGTCACTATTGTGTTTTCTTGATCAATATGTCAACATTTACTTAGAATGTGCAATACTAATTAGTTTATAGCTCTATTAGCAAAAGAGATGGAGTTGCATGGAGTCTCCAAATTTGCTTCCTATCAAACAGTGATTTGGCCATTCTAAGTCATTTACTTTAAAATACATTTTAGAATCTCCTTTTCAAGAATAAAATGCATTCTAAGATTTTGATTATGACAGTGTCTAATCTATATATCAACAGAAAAAATTGGCATTATAATAATATTGAATTTTTTTATTTTTTGTAAATTTTATTCAAAAAAAGACTAAAAACAGAAAATAGGTAGAAATAATACATACGTTCAGAGAAAAAAATAAACAGTAAGAAATCACTAGTTGATGTTTACATACTGTTGTTTTAAAAATAGTCATTCAAAATACATAAATGGAACATGTAAAGTGGGAATTCAAACAGTGAGACTGCAAACAGTTCTGTTCAACTGTCCAACAAAAAATTAGTAACATGGTTGTCAATCCTATACACTTAAACATACATGCAGCTATCCATATTTTCATTTATGTTTAGATTAAACAAACTAAAGCAGGTTAAAATCATTCTGAACAAAGAATAATAGTATTGTTGGATTTTAAATCATGACACTCCATGATCAGCACTGGGTACTGTAGTGTCTTTTTTAAAAATTTAACTTGAAGAAAGACTAAATAAAACAGAAAATGGGTAGAAATAATACATGATTTCAAAAAAAAATAAACAGTAAGAAATTACTAGCTGATGATTACAGATTATCTTCTTACAAATAGTTGTTCAAAATACAAAAACGGAACATGTAAAGTGGAAATTCAAACAGTAAGACTTCAAACAGTTCTGCTCAACTGTCCAACAAAAACTTAGTAACATGGTTGTCAATCCTATACACCTAAACATACATGCAGTTATCCATATCTTCATTTATGTTTAGATTAAACAAACTAAAGCAGGTTAAAATCATTCTGAACAAAGAATAATAGTATTGCTGGATTTCACATCATGACACTCCATGAACAGCATTGGGTACTGTAGTGTCTTTTTTTTTAATTTAATTTAAAGAAAGACTAAACAAAAGAGAAAATGGGTAGAAATAATACATAATTTCAAAGAAAAAATAAACAGAAATCACTAGTTGATGATTACAGATTGTCTTCATACAAATAGTTATTCAAGATACGAAAGTAGAGCTTATAAAGTGGGGATTCAAACAGCGAGATTGCAACCAGTTCTGTTCAACTATCCAAGAAAACTTAGAAATATGGTTATCAATCCTATACACTTAAACATACATGCAGTTACGCATCTCTTCAATTATGTTTAGACTGAATAAACCCAAGCAGGTTAATATCACTCTGAACGAAGAATAATACTATTTCTGGGTTTCACATTATGACACTCCAGGATCAGCACTGAGTATTTTAGTATCTCTTTTTCTTCAAAGTGCCTGTTCATTTCATTATGTGTCATACGATCCGTTCTTATAAACTGTTTATAGATTCTACACATGCATCAGTCTTAACGTGTATTTCTATCCTTTCTATATTAGAGGGAGAAACAAAACAAAGCAAAGCAAAACAAAGCATATTCCTATAAACACATGAAACAAAATAAACATATAATACTGCTGTATAAATCGTTCTACCATAGTTCCTGTGTTGTCTCTTGTTATCTCCAATAAAATTGGCTATATCATCAGATATAGTATAATTGAATATGTCAGTACATAACAATATTAATAAAAACACAACTTTGTATATAGTATAGAACTTCAAAAACTGGCAGTTATCAAACCAGAATGTGTATCATAGAGTTTTGTCATCTTCAGTGTAGTTGCCTATACTCTCAGACTTGATACTATCAATCATATCAGTTTTGAATAAAATCTTCTCTGCCTCATTTCTGTTATGCTCTTTTTTTTTTTGCCATCAGTTGTCTACTTATCTTCTTCATTCTCTTTTCTGCTCCATTCATTGAGGCCTCTCTGCCACTGTTCCTGGAGTCCTAGTACTTTTCTCTCTCTCTAGAATGCCCTGCAGTATTCTCTGTAGAGTTGGATTGGTGGTTGCAAATTTCCCAAGTTCCTCTTTGTCTTGGAAGCATCTTGTTTCTCCATTAATTTCTAGAGAAGTTTTGCATAAAAACCATACTCTCATAGGCTTGATAACACAGAAGAAAGGAACCAATTCCTAAAAACATATCAATTACCAAAGCTGGGTATAGAAGAGGTAAAGCTACAGAATAATCCAATATCAATTAATGAAATTTAAAATGTAATTAAATCCTTACCAACAAAGAAGAGCCCTTGTCCAAACAGATTCACTGTGGAACTCACAAGAAATTCAAAGAAGATTTAATGCCCACACTCCTCAAACTTTCAATGAAATTGAAAGGGAGACAATTCTCCCTAACTCATTCCTGGAAGAAAATATTACTCTAATACCAAAACGTGAGAAAGACCCAACTAAAAAAGAGAAAAACAATTTTCCTAATGAACATAGATGTAAAAATTCTCAAGAAAATTTTAGCAAACGGAATGCAGCAAATCATCAAGAAGATTATACATCATAAACAAATGGGATTCATCCCAGGAATGCAGGGATAGTTCAACATATGCAAATCAATGTAAATCAAATGTAATCTACTATATAAACAGACCCAAAAATAAGAACCATATGAGCATTTCTATAGATGCAGAAAAAGGTTTTGATAAGGTCCAACACTTATTCATGATGAGAACCTTACACAAAATTGGAATGGATGGTCTTTACCTCAATATGATAAAATGCCGTCTACAACAAACCAACAGCCAGCATCAAATTAAATGGCCAAAAACTGAAAGCCTTTACCCTAAAATCAGGAACAAGACAAGGATGTCCATTATCACCAATCCGATTCAATATAGTGCTGGATATACTAGCCAGAGCAATTAGGCAAGAAAGAAATAAAAGGAGTAAGGATAGGAAAAGAAGTTAAATTATCAATATTTGTAGACAACATGATTCTCTACATAGAAGACCCTCAAAACTCCATTGAAAGACTCCTAGGTATAATAAATAAATTCAGTAATGTAGCTGGATACAAAGTCAACACTCAAAATCAATAGCATTCCTATAGACAACAACAAAAACACTAAGACAGACATAAGAGAAGCCATGCCCTTCGCAATAGCATCCAACAAAATGAAATACTTAGGAATTAATCTAACAAAATAAGCAAAAGATCTATTCAGGGAAAATCATAATGGTCTGAAAAAAGAAATTGAATCACAGAACAGAAAGCTATTCCTTGTTCATGGATAGGAAGAATAAACATTGTGAAAATAGCCATTCTCCCAAAATTGTGACACAGATTTAATGCAATCCCAGTCAAAATACCACTAGTGTACCTCACAAATCTAAAATTCATCTGGACCAAAAGAGACCTAGAATAGCAAAAGCAATTCTAAGCAACAAAGGCAAGTAAGGAGGCATCACAATTCCTGACTTGAAATTATACTACAAAGCTACTGTAATAAAATCAACATGGTGTTGGAATAAAAACAGAACTGAACATCAATAGGATAGATTAGAAGATACCACTACAAACATACTCAGCCATCTTATCCTTGATAAAGGCTCCAAACATTTCCACTGGAAGATAGTCTCTTCAACAAATGGTGGTTGAAAATTAGCTCTCCATATGCTGCAAACTAAAACTAGACCCATGCCTATTACCATGTACTAAACTAAAGTCTAAATGGATAAGAGGTCTAAATATTAAAACAGAAACACTAAATCTATTTGAAGACATAGAGGTAAGTAGAGAATTCATGAACAAGAAGCAAACTGCACGCAATATACTTCACAGAATCAGTAACTGAGATCACACTGTATTAAAGAGTTCTTGCATGTCAAAAGAAATATCCAACATAGTGAAAAGAAAACCCACAAATTGGGAAAAAATGTGAGTGAACAATCCCTCAGACAAAGGACTTCTGTCTAGAAAATATAAAGAATTTTAAAAAATACAGATTCCCAAAACTCAAAGACCCATTTCAAAAATGGGCATCTCAGATGAGTACACATTTCTGAAATGAAGAAATACAAATGGCACACAAATACATGAAAAAAAAGTTCAGCTTCACTGGTCATTAGAGAAATGCAAATTAAAACAACACTGAGGTTCCATCTCAGTCCAGAAAGAATGGCCAGGATACAGAAAACTACCAACAACAAATGCTGGAGAAACTGTGGTGGTGGTGGTGGGACTCTTCTGCACTGTTGCTGGGAGTGCAGATTGGTCCAACCACTCTGAAGTCTGGAGATTCCTCAAAAAGCTAGGATTGAAAGTCCCATTTGACCCAGCTATTCCACTTCTGGACATATTCCCAGAAGAACTGAAAACATCATACCACAGTGATATATGTGCACTCATGTTTATAGCAGAACAATTTGTAGTAACCAGATTTCGGACCCAACTTAAACACCCATCAAATGAGAAATGGATAAAAAAGGTGATATATTTATACAATGGAGTATTACACTGTTATAAAGAATGATCACATTGAGATATTTATAAGTAAATAGATGTAACATTGTTGACTTCCTTATTGTCTGGTCTTGAAGATCTAAAATGCCTTCATCATCCTGTTCTTATCAGCTTTATCCTATTTTGTTTTGTATGAATTTATTATATGTGAAGATATGCACAGCTATTTTGAAGAAAACAAGAGACAATATGATAGACATTGAAGATCTATGGTTGTCTTGCTTTGAAATCTGTGTTTCTTACATCATTATCTTATGACCTGTTTCATTATGTTTAATTTTATCCTCTTTTAAAAAAGGACATAAATCATGTGTTTACCTCTTTCAGAAAGATACCAAGAAGAAGAATGGCTGGATCAAATGGAATCACTTACTTTTAAATTTTTAACTTTATCTCCATACAATTTCCTTATTGATTATACCAATTTACAGTTTCACCAAAAGTAAAGGAGGGGTCTTTTTTCCCTACAGCCCTACCAGAATTTGTTACTGGTTGATTTCTTTATGATAGCCATTCTTTCTGGAGTAAGATGGAATTTTAGTGCTATTTTAACTATCATTTCCAGAACAACTAGTGATGTTGAACATTTTGCCATATATTTATTTGCTGCCTGTACTTCCTCATCTGAGAAAGGTCTATTTACTTTAAAGCCCATTTTTAGATTGGATCTTCAAATTAGGTGAGTTTCTGTTTTTTGTATTTTTTTGTTTTTATGTTTGATTTTTTGTTTGTTTGTTTTTGAGTTTGTTTTGTAATATTTCTTGCACAACTGGGATTTTGTTCATAAAGTCTTTGACCACTGATACTTTGAAGAGTTATACCTATTCTTTCTTCTATCATATTTAGTAATTCTCTTTTAATATTTAATCTTTTATTCATTTTGTTTGTTTGTTTTTGAGTTCTTCATATATTCTAGATATTAGTCCTTTGACTGAGGCATAGCTGATACAAATGTTTCCCATTCTGTGAGCTGTCTCTTCACCCTGTTTGGTTTCTTTTGCTGTACAAAAGCATTTTAATATGGTGAGATTAAAATTGTTGATTCTTTGTAATATTTCCTGCACAACTGGGATTTTGTTCATAAAACCTTTGCCTACATTTACACTTTGAAGAGTTTTACTTATTCTTTCTTCCAGCAGATTTAGTAATTCTGTTTTAATATTTAGATTTTTTATTCATTTTTATTTTAATTTTGTACATGGTGAGCGATATGAGTCTAGTTTTAATTTTCAGCATATAGAAAGCCAGTTTTCCCAGAAGCATTTATTAAAGAGGATATCTTTCTTCCAATGAAGGTGTTTGGCTCCTTTGTCAAAGATAAAGTTGACTGAGTTTGGAGTTGCATTTGCATCTTCTAATCTGTTCCATGGAACAAAGCCAGTACTATGCTATGTTTATCTTGGTAGATTTGTAGTGTAATTCCAAGTCAGAGATTGTGATTGCTTTTGCTATTCTAAACTTTCTCATTCCCTCTGTGATATATGCACAATTAGTAATGGCGATATCTTGGAAACAGCCCAAATGCCCATCAATGAATGGATGGATAAAGATACAGTTTGTATATGCAATGGAGTATTATTCTGCCATAAATAAATATAAACTTGAGACATTTCTGGTTAAACAGGTTACCTTGACATAATCCTCATAGTGAAATAAATCAGACATGTTTGTTGAAATATTTCATTGTTTCTTTTGTGTGAAAAATTAAAAGTGAAAATAAGGTCCAAAACAGATAATAGCTATCAAGAAGTAGGAAAAATTTGTTCAAATGGGAAGGGGAACAAGAGAGGGGAGAGAAGAAGGAAAGGAAGGGAAAAGTAAAAAGAGAAAATAGAAGGTGAAAAATTGAAACGAAGCTTTTTTTAAGTAAGGATGCGAGGAAAGGTTGAAATGGGGAAAGGGAGGGGGAAAAAAGAAGACTCAAAATATATTTTGTACAGGTACAAATTCCCTATGATGAATGTGATCATTTTGTATATAAAAAGTATATCAACAAAATTAATTTTTAAAAAAGACAAAAGTCATGTTTTCAATATGAGAAGAAGTAAACTACAGCCCAAAGCTATCTTTTTATCAAATAAGGGCCATTAATAGAACCAAAGAATACAGTTCATGATGAATATATAATAGTCTTATAGCAATATAGCAGAATCATTTAAAAAGGAGAATTAGTAGGTGGCATAAAACATAGAAATAAGGTAGTACATATTTATTTGTTCTTCTCACACCATGGCAAAACAAGTGTACAAACATAAATAAATAAAATTTTGAAATTATAAACTATCTAAGTCACTTAATTACTTAGATAAATTCACTATGTGACCAACTACATGTTATGTTAAAATCCCTGTGAAACATCCAACAAAAATAAATAAGCAAGTTGTATACATAGCCAAAACAAAAGTCTCAAGAGAAAAATGGAGGGAAAATAGTAAAGAGAATACTCCATAACAATAATGAAAACAGAAACTCATATTCTTATGAGTGTGCATCTTATCTTTAATTTTATCTAAATAAGTTTGCAAGTAAAATGTCTTTTTACATACAAATAAATTTGTATACAATTTACATTAAACTCTAAATAAAAATTTTAGCTGCTGTTAAAAACAATGAAAGTCCAATAACTTAGAATCTGTGGTATATAGCTAATATTCTTCTTTAGGAAGAAGCTGATAGCACTAATTAAAGATAAAATATTAAGATGAACATTAGTAAATATAAGAATAGACTCAAGTAAGTAGAACCTAAACAAAATTACAGAATGAAACAAATAAAAAATACACAGAGATATGGTCCTAGATTAATTATATTGAGACTAAATAAGAGGAGAGAATTCCCCCACACAATTCCACTAGCAAAGATCTTTCTAATGATGGCTACAAGTCATAAAACATGAAAATGATAAGACTATCCACCTTTTTGGCAGTATTTGAAATTAAACCCAGTGCCTTTGCATTGAGCTATATTCTTAGCACTTTATTTTTTATGCTTTATTTTTGAGACATGGTTTTATGAAGTGGCTACATTTTCCAGACTGGGCTTGATTTGTAATCTTCCTGTCTCAGCCCCCACAGTGTGCCACCATGCCCAACTATTACCTATCTACTTAACTAGGAGTTATTCGTGTCAAAAAGAAAAATACCAGAAACAAGGCCCATAAATGAATGACAAATTTAAAAATGCAAATTATAAGTTTTTTTTAACAGTATGTAGTTCATCTACATGTTTAAGTCCAAAGAACTGTTAGAAAGTGAATGGATGCAAACTTAGTAAAAATTTAAAAATTTGAAAGTTTGAAAATTGTATGTTGGACATCTTGGCCCACCTGCACTGCTATAGCAGATATATGAAAATATACAATTTATAAACAACAGATTTGTTTCTCATAGTTCTGCACAATGGAACATGCAAAGTCAGGATTCTACATGTGATAAGGGCCTTCTTCTTATGTTATCCCATTGCAGACATTGGAAGAGCAGAAAAGCAAGAGAAAACAGGAAAGCAAACTCACAGTCTTTAGCCCTTTAGTATTCAACATTCTCCTGTCCCAGACCCCTCTTACAACCACCCCCCAATGCTTGGTGATATCTCCAACTCAGTCTCTGCACTGTCTAACCACGCCACTGAACATTCACAGCTAAAAATAACTAAGACAGTCTGACAAAATTATTTGATCATAACATATTTAAATTTTTTTCTCATAATCATGTGCCTCAGCCAGTACAAATTGTTGCCAAATGATGGTCTACCTCAAGTTAAATACTTTGAATGCCCAACTAATTCAGAAATTGCCTCTCCCCATGCATGACAAGGTCCTCTGCAGTGTTGACACCTAAAGCCCAGTGGAATAGTCACCCTTGGAAATACCCAACTTACAACTATGGCTGCTATGGGAAGCCATGTCATTCTGAGCAGCACAGGGGCAGGAATCCTATACCTTCAAAGCAGCCCAACTGCTACTGAGATTGTTCCTTTTGTCAAACTTTCTGTGAAGATGACAGAAGACAAGAGCTAATGGAAGAGAGGTGTTCCTTACCCCAGTCTGCCATACAATATTCCGATACAGCTTACCATGGCTACCGTCCTAATTTCACTATTGGAAGCTCTGGTGTGATAGGAATTCCTATTCATCCTGAATCAATCTGAAAACAAGCAAAAGAAGTTGGAAAGGAGTTGCTCAGAGAACCTGACATGTGTGTGTTCACTTCAATGGAGGGCACTAGAAGACAAAACTGACCGGTGGAGAATGCAGAAGCCAAAGCAAATTCATGATCAGTGCTCAATCCCAGGGCTCTCTACAAAATATATTTTCCAGAAACAGAACTGGGCAGTGTAGGGAGAGGGCCTGCCCAGTAGTCATTATAAATTCTGCCCAGTGTATTAATCATGATGAATAGGATACCAACACGTAGTGAGAGTCTGAGACAGGTGCACTGCAAAACTCTAACATAAGGAAGACGTGGTCACCTCTGTTTCACATATTCCTGAAGTTAGAGGGTCTGGAACATGAACAAAAGTGATCAACAAAGAGTGAGTAAATCTGAGGCTCTGACAGCATCATAAAATAAGAAGTCAAAGTAGAACTTTTCTTGAACCTGGTTATGCTCTCCTTTCCTGACATAATTAGGAAGTCAGAAGCAACTAAGCGGAAGATAAAAAAAATTCAGAACTCATCCCACTCAGCTTTGAGAACCTCAGCTGCTGAGTAACTGGTCTTTATTCATCACATCTTTATTCAGATGTTTTGATGGATTGACAAGTGACCATCAGTTTGTGACACCCGGGTGAACTGTATCAACGTGGTTCTGGGCGTGGGTGGCCCACCTGAAGACTGTTGCCAACAAAATAAAAAGGAGAACTAGAGCAGAACAAGTATATTGTTGGTTCTCCTGGTGCTGTTGGTTCTTTTAGAGAAGCATGTCACTCTGGCTTTCCTGATATGAACCTGGTGTTTTCATTGTCAGAGGAGCTTGGGACCTTGTGTCGCTGAGGATAGCTGGGGTACTTTTCAGAGGAGCTCTGGACTTTACTTTGAGAGTTGCTTCCTGGTTCCAGCACAGATCCCTCAGCCTACTGGCACAGATCCTTCGCTCTGCTGGTGCACACTTTCTAGTTTCCACCACTGACCTTTGGTCCTTCCCGGTACAGATTTGTGAAACAAACTTATATGAGATATTGTTGTGGGCTCTAGGCCTCCAGTTGGTCTCATGGGAAGATTGTCACGCACTCTAGGTCTTCAGCTGGACTCATGCAGGACATTGCTGTGGATTTTATGGGTCTTAGTGTGTGGCCAGATCTTCTGCACTCTTTGTGTTTGGCTCTTTGGATGACTATTATAAAATAATCTTATGAATTTTGTGTTCTGTATTGCATTGTTTTCCTTGTAAACACAGACTACAACACCCATGAAAGCAAATGAAGTGGTGATCACTAGGCCAAAATGAATCTGTTAACATAAATCACTTTTCTTTACTTTCCATAGAGAAAGAGAACAGCGATTACCCTGCCTTCTGACTAAATAAACATGATCTGAAGAATCATTGAATACAACAAAAGGCAGAGGGCTGCTCAGTTCTGTGTATTGATAGAGATAAGATAATGAACATTATTTATGGTCAGTCTATTTGGGATAGATATACTGATAGAAACAGTTATTTACTCTCCAGTTTAAAAAAGTAGTATTTGCTCAAAGCATCCATCTCAAAAACAACTACTCGATAATAAACATTACTTAAATGATGATCTATTATAGTTTAGTACGAGCCAAAACTAGTGTCCACAAAAATGCTGTGTCTGGGAAGACCTAGTCATATACAGAAATTTATTTTAAAAGTATTATTAACAAATCAGAGCAAACATGTTCCCCTAATTTAGAATTCATATTTTTTAGGCTGTGAGCTAGACTTCAATTTTGACAGATTTAAGGGGTAATTTGTTATAGTATAAGATGGCATGAAATGTATTTATTGACATTTCAAATTACAGCATTTTCAATGAGAAAGATATCTAATTTTGATCCACTAAAACAGCATGATGTCATATATTTCTTGTGGAATACAATCACTCAGATATAAGATTCTTATTTCTACTTGGTACCTATGATGGGAGTACTATGTAAAAAAAATGATGTTAAATAGACAAAAAATTGTCATTGTAATTATTAACATGCTTTAATTCCATTTTAAAGTGCTAAAGAATTCCCTGGCATTTCTACATTTAATAATAGTGCTGGTTCAATAAAAATATGAAATCATTATTTCCTGACATTAATGAAGTCAACTTTTCTAGCCCCATTTGAATAGACCATTGAACAACGAGACTCAAAAATGCATAAAACCAGGTCAACTGCTCTGCATTTCCAACAATATGTCCACAATTCCATGAAGGGTAATCTTAAACCATTTTTTAGAGCAGGCTGTACATCTTTATCTTAAAATTCCAAATGTTTCAACAATAGACAATTGTTAGGAACTAGACAATTATTTTTCAGCACCCATTGATTAATGACTTAGTCTATGACACAGGGAAAAAGCGCCGAACAAAAGAGTCCATTATAATAATGCACAGGCATTAAACCATCTTCATTAATAGAATCTTCTGAATTCATTTTAGTATGAAGCCAAATATGCCATGAAGAAAGTGGAGAGGTAAGAATTTTAAACATATTCTGAAAACTCACTTTATAAGAAAGAGATTAATTAATATTACTTCCCTCTAATAAAATTGTCTCTTCCTGTTTCTCTCTTTTCTTTCTTCCTCCTTTTATGTTTCTTTCTGTCTCTCTCTCTCTCTTGTTCTCTCTTCATCTCTCTCACACACACCCAGATAAAATTATCATAAAACTGCTTTTTAGCAGTATAAAGAATCCTTAATACTTTTGTATTCACAAGCTCTTCATTGTTATTAGCACTCAGGAAACTAGTATTTTATGTAATTACAGTCTATTGAGCAAAAAAATGCAATATAGCAAGAGAGAGGTGATTCTAGTTACCTCATTTGAGTAACCTTATCCAGTGAGTAATTTATGTAATCATAATTGGGAAGAGGAGGTTTTAGAAAACAAGATTTTTTTTTTCTCAAATGTTTTGGGAGTTGAGATTTTTTTCTGTAGAATTCCTATTCATCACAGAATTACTATAAAGTATATTATTATTACCATGCCATTCAACTCTTTTTAGAATCTTGTTAGGTCACAGCTCATCTTCCCATCAAATTTATTATATACCAGTCAGTTGCTTTGCATATCTCACAATAAATGCAAGAACCAAATCACAGTAAATCCAAATAAAACAACTATAGAACTCTATATATCTAATATTTGGAGAAATTGCTACATTCGGGCCCTGTGTGAAGTACTTTTCTCAAATGATTCCATCAGTTTTTCAATCACCCCAGCAAGTAGGAGCTGCAGACACTCCATTTGATAGAAGAAATCAAGCTTTAGAGAGATTGAAATAGATCATACAGTATCATTACTGCTTAATATAGATATGACAAAATTTGAAATTCTACATGTGGCTTATATCTGTGACTTGCCTTATATTTCTATTAATCAGCCACAATATCCCACAATAATTTGGAGGCTCCTGTTATTGTATCATTTTAGTTTTTGTTTGGTACTGCTTCAAGTTGTCTAACCTTAGTATGGAGCTAGTGTGGACTGTGGCAGTCAACCTTCCAGATGGCCCCAGTGGTCCCTGAGTGCTATGCTCATATCTGTAGCAGGTATGACCGGCAGTACATTGGGGAGATTTTAAAATATCACTTCCATGGTCCATTTTCAAAATGCTGCCACTTCCATCCTGGATGCGTTCTTTCTTCTCTCTCTTCTTGGCTATTTCTTCTCTCTCCCATCACTTCCTCTGGGGGAACCTTGCTGTTTTGCTTCAGGACACTCCAGCAGCTTATGGAGAGATCCAAGTGCTAAGAACAAGTCTCTTCCCACTGGACCTGAGTTTGGCCCTTCACCATTGGAGTGAATTTGGAAGCTAGTCTTCACCAGTCAAGCCATAAGTGAGACATTGTTCCTGGCCAGCACCTCAGAAATAGGCAGAGGTAACCAAAGGAAGCTGTTTTGAGCTACTGAATCCCAGAGTAATTTGTCACTTAGAACAGATGATCAAACGGGGAGGAACAGAAGGCTCACTTACTGAAAGTATAGAATGTGTAGCACTATTTGACAATTATTACATCTTTTGGCTTTTGTAACAAGTCTGTATAATGTCATCAATATCATTTTACAGATGAGAAGATCCATTCAACAAGGTGTGAATACCGACTGCAGACACAACGCATGGGACAGAAAGAACTAAAGCCACAGGGTCAAGGTCTTCTCAATTTTCCACTCCAACATGTGTGTATGTGTGTGAGCACATATAGAAATCATGTGAAAATATGAAGGAATATCTAATCAATTAGAATACAAGTCCCAAGGAGTCTGGTGTTAATCTTACTGTGAGGGTAAGTTTTGGCCTTCATGTTCTGAACTACTTCCACATTCTTTTCAATCACTGGACATCAACTTTTAATCGAGGTGATCTAACCCAACCTTGAGGTTAATGATACAGAATGCAATTAA
The DNA here is from genome assembly GCF_034190915.1 of Cavia porcellus. Taxonomy (NCBI): domain Eukaryota; kingdom Metazoa; phylum Chordata; class Mammalia; order Rodentia; family Caviidae; genus Cavia; species Cavia porcellus. The sequence goes on along the minus strand of NW_026947496.1, from coordinate 40,318,048 downwards.
TTCATGAGATTTTCTGACCATGTAAGCCTGAAAGACATCCAGCTGCTTTTGCTGAACTGCTTAGGATGATAGTCAGGTTGCTGGTTTTCGTGGAAAAGACGCATTAACACTTCAGGGCAAACTTGGAAAATGTGAAGTCATTTAGTTTCTCCTGTAAAACAGACAACAATATACAACTGAAAGACATAAAGGCTGCAACTGGGGTGGAGTAGGGTAAGGAGTGGAAAAATAGGAGCAGGAACAGCAAATATATAACTTTAATCTAATCAAAACTATACAAGCCAGGCAGCAATGAATGTATGTGAATATGTGATTTTCATCAAGTTGCTTCTCTTTCACAGTCTATTCCCTTCTCTTTAAATTTAGACAATTGATCATTTACTCATTACTCTACAGGAAATTTTTTTTATTAACAGAACCTTTAGGATATGCTTCATTTCTCTTTTGGATTTAGTAAATATTCTCATTTGGGGAGGTACTTTCTGCTTCCCTCTCCTTCTTGATTTAATTGTTGTCACTGTTCAATTCCCAACCAAATTTTCATGTCCTGCAGAAACTGTGAGTGCCCCTGACTGTGATCGCAGAGTTGGCTGTAACCTCTTATAATCTCTTACATGCTAGGATAACTACCTAGTGGCATGCTATGTTTGTTATCATTGCTAAGATGCTAAGAACACTGTTGTGTCTGTCTGTGTCCAATCCACCCATCGCAAAGCATAATGATCAACAGAAAAAGTCCTACACTAGGTAGCTAAATTAAAGTGTTGTGCAGATTAAACAAAATTGATTCTTGCTATTTGCAGGAGTCACATTCTATAAAGTCACCAGGAACACAAAATAAACCTAAACCTTTGCTCCATGGGGAAATGCAATGAGATTCCTAAAAGCTCTTGTCACACTGTTTTCACCAACAAATCAATACATAAACTTGTTTCAGTCTTTTGTTTAAAGGTATCTTATAGGATATATATTATGGCTTATTGACACTGGGCTCACAGCCACCAGCTCCATACATGACACCTGAACAAAGTACAGCTAATATTTGTATTTTCTGAGGGGTAGATCAAGAGTTCTTATGCTTTGAACCACTGGGCAACCCCTGGGCATAGTGCTTTGGGCAGCTTTTGACTTCTAGGTCACCAAAAGGAAGTGCAAAAATGAAAACACATGGCAATAAGTAGATGGTGAAAGATGAAAGAAGGGCTCAGAGCATCAGTCCAGCAGCGAATCGACACTTCACTTGGAAGTTGTTTCAGCTTCTCAATTTCTTATGGCTGAAAGTAAACCTTGAATAACCTTGAAAGTACCTCTTTTTGGAATAAAAACTTTAACAAATTTGCAAATACTAATCTTGAAATAACAAGAATTGACTTCATATTTCAAAACTTTATCATATAGATGAACAAATCATTGCAGAGAACTTAATTCATCTTTAGAATATTGTGCTAGTGACCAGCCAGGACTCCAGTGAGGTGAAGGAAAGGATGAGTCTCAGCAGGGACCAGGACTTCCTTGGTCAGAACAGTATTCACAGGCCCCAGAGCCTCTGCACAGACAGATGGAGGAAACGAGTCCTTCAGAGAGCAGTTTGCTTCTAAGTATTTTTGGTCAAAGTTTTCTCCAATTCTAATGTTCTTTGGTTCTCTGCTTTTAAGATTTTGTATGGTAACTCTGGCAAATTTGAAGACATTAACAAAGTATTGTTTATAACAATAAAACATTTGGTTTATAAGTAATAGCTATTCTTTTTTCTTTTTTTCTTCTCTTTCATTTTTCCCCCCTACCGCTTCTGTTTTGGTTTCTTTCCAAATCTTGTTGCTCCTCCGCATGATACGCTAGTAACGTTAAGTCTGTGTACCACTGAAATAACCTTTTTTCAAACACTAATTTTACCTCATGAAAAATCATAGTTTAAGGGGCTGGGGATTTAGCTCAGCGGCATAAGCACCTGTCTTGCAAGCAGGCAGTCTTGAGTTTGATCCCTGGTACCGATAAAAACAAAAAAGACAAAAAAAAAAAAAAAAAAAAAAAAAAAAAAAAAGAAAGAAAAATCATAGTTTAAAGCTATATCCATTTCATTAAACATTCTAAGGTTTAAGCAACGAAACTGCATTTCTTCCAAGTAACTGTGATACATATGGATCCTGAAACACGTTTTGCTGTCTGCCTCTCCCTAAAGTTCTTACTATTCTTTTCATTAAAAACTCCTGAGGATGTGTTTTGTGATAAATTCAAAGTGGAACAGGGTGTCTAATCCTATGAGCTCCTTTTTAAACCCTGATTATTGAAAAACTGACAGGCAAAACACACCCTAGAAAATCACTTGAGTTCTTGTCACGTTTAGAGGAATCTGTAAATTATTGACCTCAAAGTTCATAAAGCCTTTTAAAATGCCCACCTTAATCATAGACCATGGCTTCTCCTAGGAATTAGTGGCTTTCATGAATATTGGTTATGCCTTTTTTTTTCATTGTACCTCAGATACCAAAGACATGTACCTAAGCATTCTGTAAAGACTAAAACTCTTTTCAAAAAAGAAATAGTTATTTTTAGCTATTTCTAAAAGTTGTTTTTTTCTGGATCTTTATGCTTCATGATAGGTTAGGTTGGGACTAGAGACAAACACAATATTCTTACCACCATTACAATGAAAAAAAGCAAACAGGAAGTTATCCAAGTATGTAAGAGATCCACACACAAGATTGTAACCAGCTCTGCTATTGCAAGCAAGGATACTCATGCTCTCATCTTTTCTACAATTTATGTGTCTACTAAAAAACCCCTTGATAAATTTAATTCTGATTTTGTAATAGAAACTTGTGGGATCAGGAACTCCTGAATTATGTATTTTTGAGTTTGGCTTTTTGTAATGTGGAATTTTGAAATAATCCACTTAGGATTTCCAATTATGATACTACATTCTTTACCTTCATTATGGAAAAATTATTGTATGACATAGTTCTCATAATTTTACACAACATTCTAAAATATGCATAAGATATAAAACTTGCTGGTTGTTTATTTAGGAAGGATGTGTATGATTCAATATGCAATAATTTGTTTCATAACACTGGTCAGTGTTTAGTAGGAAAATGATATAAGCATCCCATTATGGTTGGTTGCAAATTTATCAAAAAGCAATCCTGTTACAGCTTCTTAACTGACTTTTTTTTTTTGAGACAAGGTCTCACTATCTAGCCTGAGCTGGCCTTGAACTCATGGTGATCATCCTGCCTCAGCTTCTGAGTGCTAGGATTACTGATATGTGCCACCACAACTAGTATAAACAGGTGAATTATGAAAACTGACATTTTATATCATTAGGCTGTTCATACTGAATAAACAATTAAAATTAGCAAGAAGTAAAGCACATAATTATAGGTATATACTTAGATACTAGTAAAAAAGCATTTTGGCACAACATATTGTATCCTTATATATATATTATTGGTCACAAATACAGTCATGAAACTGCTACAAAATTAGCAGACAAGATTATTTTGATAAGTAATCATCAGCATTATTAATATATTTGAAAATATACCATAACTTTCTCTTCATATACCAATAAAGTCAGATTTAGACAGGGTACTTGCTTTTCTCAGACAGTTACTCTAGGTAATAGGTTTCATGTCTTAGCAGAAGCTTTGAAAGTTTTTTTTCAGGTTTCTTTCATGGTTCTTGCTACAACAAAGTCCTACATGGAATTGCCATTATCTCAGATTGAGACTGCTGAGGACCCTGTGGAGCAAAATTACATCGTACATGCATGCAATCAAGAAAGGAACTTTCATTATTGCAAGTCTTTTGAACTCTGGAATTGGTTGTTTCTGTAGCATAACCCTTAAATGATGACAAATACAGCTGGTTTTAGTAGAGGTAACTGTAAACTCTTCAACTCACCATTGTTTCTTCAAGTATCCCATTGATAGCACATCTTAGAGCCATAAAAACCACACTTTCTTCTTATTGTTGTTTTGTTGTTCTTGTTAAAACAGGTTCTTACAATGTAGTTCAGACTGGCCTTAAACTCACAATATACAGGCTGCCGTCAGCCTCCCAGGTGCTGGAATCATAGGCTTGTACTACCACACCCAGCTCACATTACAAATCTTGGTATCTTCCTTTTTCATACTAGACTAAATTTCTTCTCTGTGAGAAACCATGGTGTGCATATTGCATAGTCCACATGAAATAGCTTCCCTGCAGAATCAAAAATAATAATGAATGTTTACATTACAAATATTTATTGTCGTTAAAGAATACCCCACCATTCTTCTCACATTCTAAGGCAGTTCTTGAAGTTTTCTTTACCAGTATCTTTTTTGGGGATCAAACTCACGACCTTGTGCTTGTCATGCAGGTGCTTATGCCACTGAGCTAAATCCCCAGCCCTACCACTGTTTTCAAACAATGTGGTCCAAAACATGGTGAGTGCTGCTGCCAACTACCAGCCAATGAAAATGCAGGTTCTTAAAATATTATGCTGCTTTCATTGTGTCCATGGGTTCTGGTATGTTGTACCTGCATTTTCATTTATTTAATTTTTTTTTATTTAGGAAAAAATACCAAAACACAAAAAAGGATAGAAATATACAGAATTTCAAAAAAATAACAGTAAGAAATCACTAGTTGATAAATGACATATTGTTGTCTTAGAAGTAGTTGTTCAAGTTAGCAAAGCATAAAAAGCAGACAGACAAACAATGGCAGTACAAACTATTTGGTTTGATAAACTAACAAGAACTTAGTGGTATGGATATCTCTCTTGCACTCTTAAACTTACATAGTCATATCCTTTAGAGAAATTTCTTTCCCTTTCATTATTATAATATCTATTATATATTTTGGATCTTATTAATCTTTTATTTTTTTATATTAAAGATGATACAATATTTACAAATGTGAGTGATTTATTTCACTTATGAGCATAGTCTCAAGTTGCCTTGATTTACCTATAAAAATCTCAAGATCATCGTTTTTTATAGCTAAGTAATAGTACATCGTATATAAATGCCACATCTTTTTCATCCATTCTGTAGTTGATGGACATTTTTGTTGTTTCCAAGATTTAGCTGTTACAAATTGCGCTACTAAAAACATGGATGCACATATATTGCTGTGACATGACTTATTCAATATTTCTGGAAAAATATCCAGGAGGGAAGAGCTTGATTGGATTGATTGGAACTTCCAATTCTAGTTTATTGAGGAATCTCCATACTTTTCCACAGTGGTTGCACCAGTCTACATTCCCACCAACAGTGGAAAAATATTCCTTTTTTCCCACAGCCTACCCAACATTTGTTATTAGTTGATTTCTTGACGTCAGCCATTCTTCCCAGAGTGAGATGCAATCTCAATGCTGTTTTAATTGGCATTTCTTGACTCACCGGTAATGGTGAACATTTCTTCATGCATTTATTAGTCATTTGTATATCTTCATCTGAGAAATGTGTGTTCATCCATTTTTAGAGAGGATCTTCGAATTTGGTGGCCTTGATGTTTTCCAATTCTTTCTATGTTCTGGATATAAATCCTTTGTTTGAGGGATTGCTGGCTAACATTTTTTCCCATTCTATGGGTTTCCTTTTACTTTGTTGGTGATTTCTTTTGAAATGCAAAAGCTTTTAAATAATACGAGATCCCAGTTATTGATTCTTTGAAGTTTGCATTTTGGTCATGAATTCTTTGCTACCCCTTATCTCCAAGATTTCTACCTATCATGTCTTCCAGTAGATTTATTATTTTGTTTTAGTACTTAGATCTTTGATCCATTTTGACTTTAATTTAGTGCATGGTGCTATACATGGGTCTAGTTTCAGTCTTTGACATGTGGAAAGCCAAATTTTCTAACACCATTTATTAAAGAGGCTATCCTTCCAATGAACATATTTAGTCCCTTTGTCAAATATAACGTGGCTGACTGTCTTTGTAGCAGTGTTTGCATCTTCTAATCTGTTCCATTGATCCTTAGGTCTATTTCTTTGCCAGTACTATGTTGACATTATCACTGTAGCTTTGTAGTATAATTTCAAGTCAGAAATTGAGATACCTCTTACCTTGCCTTTGTTGCCCAGAATTGCCTTTGCTATTCTAGGTTTTTTCTGTTTCCAAATGAATTTTACGAATGTTTTCTCTAGATCTGTAAGATATGCTAGTGGTATTTTGACTGAGATTAAACCTGTGTAACAGTTTTGGGAGTATAGCCATTTTCACAATGTTGGTTCTTCCTCGCCAAGCGCAAGGAATATCCTTCCATTTTCTAATATCCTCTTCAATCTTCTTTGTTAGAGTAGTATAATTTTCAGCAGATAGGTCTTTTACATTCTTGGTTAGGTTGATTCCAAGTATTTAATTTTTTTTAAATGCCATTGTGAAAGGCGATATTTCCATAATTTCTCTCTCAATGAGTTTTTTATTTGTGTACAGAAATGCTATTGATTTTTGAGTGAAGACTGTATTTAGCTACACTGCTGACTTTGTTTATTAATACTAGTAGTCTTTTAATGGAATTTTTAGGATTGTTACGTAGAGTATCGTGTCATCTGCAGATAATGATAATTTAACTCCCTCTTTTCCTATTTTTATTCCTTTTATTTCTCCTTCTTGTCTGATTGCTCTGGCTAATATTTCCAGAACTATATGGAATAGGAGTGATGATAGTGGACATCCTTGTCTTGTTCCTGATTTTAAAGTGAAAGCATTGAGCTTTTGTCCATTTAGTATAATGTTGGCTGTTGGTTTGTCATAAATGGCCTTTTTCAGATTGAGGTAGATACCATCTATTCTGAGTTTCTGTAGATTTTTTATCATGAGCAAGTGTTGGACTTTATCAAAAGCTTTTTCTGCATCTATTGAAATGACCATGTGACTTTTGTTTTTGGCTCTGTTGATGTTGTGCATTACATTTATTGATTTGCGTATGTTAATCCAACCCTTCACTCCTGGGATAAATCCGCTTGGTCGTGATATATAATCTTCTTGATGATTTGCTGCATTCTATTTGCCAGTATTTTATTGAGAATCTTTACATCAATGTTCATTAGTGAGATTGGCCAATAGTTCTCCTTTTTGGTTGGGTTTTTCTCTGATTTTTTGGTATCAGAGTAATATTTGTCTCCAGGAATGATTTAGGGAGGATTGCTTCCCTTTCAATTTCATTGAAGAGTTTGAGGACTATTGGAGTTAAATCTTCTCTAAATTTCTTATAGAATTCAGCTGTGAATTCATCAGGACCCCAAGCTTGTTTTGTTGTTGTTGGTAAGATTTAATCATGTTTTCAATTTCAATAGCTGATATTGAGTTATTTAAAATTGTTATAACTTCTTGACTGAGCTTTGGTAGTTCATACATTTCTAGAAATCTGTCCATTTCCTCTGTGTTTTGCACCCTATATGAGCAAAGATCTACTTTGAAGTAGATATTCTGCTCTCTTGAATTTCCATATGATTTGTAGTAATTTCCTTCTTTTCAGTCCTTATTGCATGAATTTGAGTTTTTCTTTCTTTTTCTTGACAAGGTTGACTAGAGATTTATCAGGTTTTTTTTATTCTCTCAAAAAACCAGCTCTTTGATTCATTAATTCTTTGTATTGTTTTTAGTCTCAATTGCATTAATTTCTTCTCTGATCTTTATAATTTTCTCTCCTCTATGAATTTTGGTTTTTACTTGCTCTTGTCTTTCTAGGAACTGGAGATGCAGCATTAGGTTGTTTATTTGTGCTCATTCTATTTTCTTGATATGACAATTTATTGCTATATGTTTCCCTCTTAGACTCACTTTTATTGCACCCCACAGGTTTTGGTATGTTGTGTCTGTGTTTTCATTGAATTGTAGATATTCTTAAATTTCATCTGTAACCCACTGATTGTTCAGGAGGTTCTTATTTAATTTTCATATATTTATGCAGGTTTTACAATTTCTTTTGCCATTAATTTCTAATTTCAGTGCATTATGGTCAGATAATATGCATGGAAAATTTTCAGTTCTTTTGTACTTACTTAATCAAGATCTATGAGCTAGTATGTGGTCTATTTTAGAGAACATCCCATGTGCATCTGGGAAGAATAACTATTCTGATGTTGTTGGGTAGAACACTGTAAAGATCTACGAAGTCCATTTGTTCACAGGTTAGGTTCAGTTTTGATATTTCTTGATTTTTTCTAGTTGTAACAGTAGTGTTTTAAGGTACAATTGTGTTATCACTTCTCTGAGTTTTCATGTCTATTAATATTTGTCTTTTATAGTTAGGTGCTCCTTATTTGGTATGTACATATTTATAATTGTTATGCCTCTTTCCTGAAGCATACCCCTAAAAAGTATGTAGTGACCTTCTTTATCTCTTTTGATATTCTTGGTTTGAAATTCACATTGTCTGTAAACAGAATAGCTACCTCTGTTTTTTTCAGGGTTCCTCTTGCATGGAGTATAATTTTCCATCCTTTGACTTTTAGTCTATGAAATTGTTTTGAGTTAAATGTGTTTCTTGTATATAACATATTGTGGGTGTTGTTTTGATCCATTCTGCCAGTCTGTTTCTTTTGATTGGTGAATTGAGGCCATTTGTATGGACAATTATAACTGACGTGTATTAGCTTATCTTTGTCATGTTATTTTCCTACTGTTAGTTCCCTACTTTCCCCTTCTGTTTAATGTTTTCCCTGCTCAGTGGTTTCTTTCTGTTGCCTTACAAGTAAATGGATATATCTTGAGACACACTCATAAGTGAAATAAATCAGATTCATGTGTAAACGTCATATTGTCTGTCTGGTGTGAGAAAGCGAAAGAGTAGAGAAGCTCTAAAATGTACAATAGTTATTGCAAAGTGGGAAGCAATTGTTCAGCTGGAAAAGGGAAGTAGGATGGGTGGAAGGGAAAGTATGGTAGACTAAAGGGGGGAAATGTGAGTTATTTCTACTACTAGTATCTGTTAGTTCATTAAAAAAGAAGATTTGTATTAATATCAATTGGAGAAAATTTTATGCCCATATTTTGTACCTTAAACAGCTACTTTAAACTTAACAACGTGCAGTGTATTAACTACTGTCATTCTCCTATTATTTTGTCATGAAATTTTGTTTTATCTTTTTTCCATTAAAAAAATGAACAAGCAAAAACTTTGTGTTGTGTCTTCGTCTGTCTTAATCACCAGAACTAAATCTAAGTGACTTCTAGTTCCCCCAAAATCAAAATGACTATGAAAGTGATGTAGGGAAATGAAACTACCAATCTATTAAACGTCCAGTATGAGTTTGTGGTCCCTAAAATAGAAGAATGAATTTTAGGAACAGCAGAGGTTAAGAACAGAATGTATTTATCGAGAGAAACAAAGTTTCTGTCTGAGAGAAAGCGAGACAGAAGGGGTCACAAGTGGGTTGCCAGACTCTGTCTTTTCTAGGGATTTTTATAGAGCAAAACTAGAAAGTGAGGCAGGTCTAAAGTGGGGAAAACATAGGAGCTCCCAAGTTGGGCATGAGGTGGAACAAAACTATAGTCAAGCAATTTAATTGCACAGGGAAAATTGATTAAATCAGGGATAAATGGGAGTGCAAGTCACTAGCAAGCAAACATGAATACAGAACACTGATCCTTCCTGTATGGGGTTGGGATGGTGACTCCTGGCTTCGTAGGTGACAGGGACCTATTAGAATATCAACCCCTAGGATGTGGATGTGTTTGATCTTTTGTGTTAAGGTCTGTCTACCCCACAGTTAAAGGTAGCTGGCCTTCTGCGCTGGTTTCTTTGAGAACCTAGTCTGGTCTAATTGCCTATAATATTTCTATCTAACTCAGTTGCCTATAAAAAAAGGTAAATATTTTGAATCAATTCAGGATATGAAGCTAGCCAGAACATTACAGCTAAAGACAGTTAGGAAAAAAACTTACAAAACTGCTTTAGAAAGTGGCAAAAATGATGAAGGAAGTCTTTTCTAAGAGAGTGGGAATATTTTGAGGGAAACTAATAGCAATGTGCCATTTAAAATTTAAATATTCATTATATTTATCAATTATACGTTGCATAGCAAGCACTCAAGTGCTTCTTGATTATCATTCTTTCACTCCCTAATCCAGCTCTACATAATTGCTACCCAAGATATACCTATCAAATTATTAAACACTTTTTCATGCATTCTGATACAGTAGATTTCATGAAAGTATTAAACAAGGAAATCTATACCTCTTACTTTGGCTTTTAGATACAGGATTTCAATAGTCAATTTCCTTTTACTAAATGAAGCACATTAGCTATTATTAAGCTTTTCTAATTTATTCTCTAAACCTTGTAGCATTCTTTCTAGTCACTTGTGTGAACTTTTTTCTCTTTTAGCGATTCCTTTATAGCAAAAAAAAAAAAAAAAAAAAAACTTCCTTTATTTCTCAATTTTGTTGTTACTTTTTCTCATATCTGCCTTCAGGCATCTAGAAAGAAGTTATCCTCACAGAAGAATTTATGAATTACTGAATTTTGTTCCCCTCTGCTAAGTACATACAAATAAATTCTTTTTAAATATCCTTGCTTCAATTTTCATTTTTAAAGCTATTCATCATGAGATCATTCTAAAGCTAAGAAGGAAAACTTCTGGTAACTTCAAGGATGCAACTGTTGACAACACCCGTGCTCTTGCTCTGCAGTGACCCCCTGTGGCTACACAGAAGAGACTCAATTTCCCAGTGTCATCTATGTCTAAATTACTAGTGAGTATGGGTGTTGTGTGTGTGTTTGTGTGTGCGTGCGCGTGCGCACTCCGGCACTCATTAGGGAAAAAAAAAGATATTTGTTAAGTAAACCAGAAAAGTATGACTGTTGAATAAGAACCCAATAATAGAAAATAAGCATAGTTTGAGATGTAAAATGATCACAAATATTTGGAGTTACACAAGTCCCCTGACTACTCCATCTGATGGTAGAAAATCAATGAGCTGTGTTAGGGAAAGATGTCATTTTTAGGGGAAAAGGAAAGGCAAATATTCATCAAGAATGTGAACTCATTTATTACCAAGCACCGGTTTAAAAAAACAAAACTAGCTAACATTTTTCTTTGATGAGTATTCAAAGACCTGGAGCTATGAAGGTCATTTCTGGTACATTAAAACAGGGCCTTTTCCAGGGATTTATCCCAGTGGCTTAAGTGCCTGCCTGGCAAGCGCGAGATTGTGAGTTCGATCCCCGGTACCAAGAGTTTTAAAGATAAATAAATAAATAATAAAGCAGGGTCTTTTATTTCCATATTTAAAAATCTTTTCCTTTGAAGTAGGCTTTCACTGAGTCAATAAGCTACCCAAGCTGGACTTGAACTTGTGATCCTCCTGCTTTAGCCTCCCGGAGTCCTGGGATTCTAAACTTGGTAGTATTCCTTGCACTCACCTGTGCCTCAACAGCCACTTTGCGTTTCTTTCCTTAAACATCATGCCTGAGCTCAAAAGTGAAAGCAGCTGTTCTTTCACCCCTGGTTCTAGCCTTTTGCAGGCAGAGCTGGACCTCTGTGAAGAAACGCGTATGAACGCAGAGTTTAACAATGGCGTAAGTAGGTGATGGGGTAAGAAATACGGAGGTCAGATTTTTTGCTTCTCTTTAAGTTACTCAGGTTCCTAATAAAAATCTGAGTTTCGGAGACAAAACATTAATTCATGGCCCTGTTTCAAGTATAATGTGGTATTAGAAACTCTGAGAGTGATTACAGCTTCCGTGCAAGGTCTCTCCACTCAATCCCCACTGGACCCAAAGTCCCCTCTGAGGCTCCCACAACCCCTGCACATTCAGTCCATCCCCTTCCAGCATAACTGAAATTGACCTCAGCAGCTTGCTCCAGCTCAGTACAAGCAAACAGGACTTAAATTATTGTTCTCCTACAACATAACAATCTGATTGTTATGACCCTTCGTGTCTTGCAAAATACAGTAGAGCAGTAATTGTGGATGCCTCATGTACCATGTATTACACTTGGCAGGGGTCAGCATTAGCTGAGTGGCTTTTGCCTGGTGCTCAAGAGGTGACATCCATCTCTTGCTCAGCTGATGAAATGTTAAATAGCATCAATAGTGACCACGCTTCTGTGACACACAAAAAAAGAATCATTTTACACTGGGACTTTGTTTTTCACAATGAGGTTGAGTTGAGATGGATAGTTTTGCATGCCCTTTACTAACAAACACGTACATTTAAATATCGGAAAAGTATTTATTTTATGCAGAAGTCTATGTGTCCTGCCAAGTTACCTTGTGATTTATTTCAAGAAACACAGTAGCTGTAAGAATCCAAAAATTTTAGTCACCATCTTACCCAACATATACTTGACATTACTCACATTAACACATGTATAAACATACTCTCAAGGATCTTTTTGATTTGAACATTCTTTGTTGCTTAATGGTGCATGCAAAATTCTAGAGTAGTGAGAGGCCCTCAACTTGGCATCTAAATATTACCTTTTTAAAATATTTTTTTATTTTAAAGAGAAAAATATCAAGGAAAATAAAACAGAATAAAATCAACCATAATGAACCAGAATAAGTGATACAGGACTTCAAAACCTTATGAAATATTATCTTTAACCTTTTTCCCCAGACAACATTTGAATCGGTAATTTGCAATAAAAACACAACAAAATTATTAGAAAAAAATATTTACATACCTAAATACTTATGAAATACAGAGCCAAACTTGCAGGAGTCATTTAAGCTTGAAAACCTTAACTTTAAACAAAGAGAGATTTTTTAACTTTTTCCTACGTTTTTTTCTGTGTCCTTGAAAAAAATTTTAACTATAGACAAGCAAACAACATACCATTAAATATAAAACAAACTACTTGGGAAATGAAGACATGAATGTTAATCGATTTTAAAAATTTACTCAGATCCTTTTTGGTAGTAAGAACCATGCAATTTTCCATTTTAAGTAATTAAAGAAGAATATTTAGAATAAAATATGTAATATCCATGTCCAGATAGAGTTAGTACAAAATGTAAAGGAAGATTTTCTTTAAAAGTTGCAGAAATTATAATAAGTTTGTATGGAAGCAGTGGTTTTTCTATCTTCTTTTACAAAGATGTAGATTTATTATTTTTCCCCTGCTGACATTTTTAGAAAGCTGCCTGCTTTCCAACTCCTCTGGGACATCATGTTGAGAGGTACTGTGGCTGTCACATCATGAACCTTCTCATAAGCACAGGTTCAGACACATTTGAAAGCACTGCCAGGGAAATGGAGATTTCAGTGACCCGCTCAGTAGCCAAAGGCGTTTCTCCTAAGCCATTTAGGTCTCAAGAATAAGCTTGATGTCACTATTTGTCTCAAGGTTTTTTCATAAGATAATTTAAGTAAATACATAGTTCTTTCTCTTGTACACCAATAATTTAAACATCCTTTTGCATACATATACACACAGGATGTAATCTTGCAGCCTGTTGCAAAAAAATAATGTATCCTAAAAAACTTGCCAGTCTCCTCTATGCTGTGTTCTGCTAACCCCTTTCCAGCATGCGTCTTTCACTTAGCACACCTAGTAAAATCATTACTGCATTCACTCTCTATTTTTTTCTTATAAGTATATACCATATATAAATTTAACTTTATCATTTTCTCAATGCTTAAGATAATATCTAGCAGGTTTGTTAAATTCATACCTTTTGAATTAATGTATGAATGATTTATAACATCAGAAGATCACAGTACCTGTCATTTAGATATATAACCATTGTTTCTGTTCATATATATTCTGTTCATTTCATATTTTAAATGTCTAAAGCAGACACAAATGCCAAACAAGTCTATGGAAAACATGCCCACTATCACTAACGTGATACACAGGGAAATACAAATCAAAACTACAATGAGAAATCAACTCACCCTACTTACAGTGAGTATGATCAAACAGAAGAAACAAAATTCTGGAGATGATAAGGAGGGAGAGTGACTGTTACGCATAGTAGGAATATGAATTAGCACAACAATTATGGAAAAACAAGTAGTATGGAATTTGTTCAATAAATTAAATGAACGCCACTGTCTTACTATCTTCACTGGTGGGACACAATATCCAACACCCAGAAATTAAAAGATAAAAAGTTTATTTTGTCTATGCTTTTTAATCCCCAGAAGGCTGGCTCTAGGGTAGGAAGGCGTGTAGAAGGTAAAAATGTCTAGCAGAGAGAAGCTGCTCACAGTGGTGGCCAGGAAACAGGGAAACCAGGGAAAGACACTCCACGAAGCAGATCCAGAGAAGGATACTCTTCCAAGTCACATGCCCATTGACCTGCTTCTTCTGACCAGGCCTCCACTTGTGAGAGTAAGTCAGCTGTCTCACTCTCATAACCTAATCCGTTTCTAAATGTGGGATTTGGGGGCCGTTTTAGGTCTAAATCATGACATTCTACCCATGCCACTTAAAACACTCCTAAACATCTCTTTATTCAAACTACATTTAGTTCATTTTTAACAGTGACCAAATTTTGTAACAGTTCCAGTGTTAGTGAAAAGCCCAAGGCCAAAGACCATTCGGTAACTCAAAGCAAATTCTTAGCTGCAAACTCTATAAAAGTCAAAAGAAAGTTAAACACTTCTCTTGCACAATGGCCCAAGATAAACATTTCCATTTGAAAAGGGAGGACTATGGGGATAGAAAGGAATGGGACCAAAGCAATACCAGATCCAGTAGAGCAAATGTTAAATGCTATAGCTCTATGTTCAGTACCACAGGCAAATATATGAGCTCCAAATGATTTGGGTGGCCCTGCTTCTACAGCATTGTCACTGTTCCTGTCATGGCTCACTGCCTACAGCTTTCCTCAGATGTGCCATTTTCATTTTCCTGGCTTCTGCAAATTTCTGCCATCTCTATTCTTGGCATCAGTTTCTCAGATTCACACACTGTCCACTCAAGAGCACACTCCCTGCCACCAGACTTCAGAAATCTGCATTAAAGCCTCTGTGGACCCTACAACTCTTTCATTCTGTATGCTTGAAAAACCAGCACTACACATAACACCAAGGTCTGCTAGCACCTCAAGTGGTAGCCAGTCACCTTTTGAAACACAGCTGCAAAGGTCTCTGACTGCCTGGATGGCTGAGCACAATGAAACAAATACTAGGAAATCATTTCACTGGCTGGTACCTTTCAAGGAGAGCAGCCTGGGGCTCTCTTTCCAAAGCAAATTCTTTCACCTTTGACCTATGAGCTGTAAAGAAAGGCTGGCTAATTTCTGTGCTGCCTTGATGCCTTTAAGCCACATTTCCTATTGTCCTGATCCAAAGTACTTGGCTTCTTTATAAAGCTAATATTTTTACCAACCCAGCTGCCCTCTCCTCAAACTTTAAAAGAACTGCTTTTTCTCCTAGCCAAACTGAGAACTTTTAAATGGGGTTTTTTGTTTCTGTTTCTCACTGTAAATCTTGCTACAAAAAAAAAAAAAAAAAAAAAAGCAAACAGTGTCCATACGACAGTCTGAACATTGATATGCCTTGAAATTTCTTCCTCTTGATTAATTGGTCAGGTAGCCATAATTTTAGTCTCCAACAAAGTCTTAGGGCATCAACAAAATGAATGCAAATTTTCTTTCAGAGTATAACAGGTGGCCAGGAGTCTAACTACTGATGGAGTCTTCCTTCCCAGCTGAAGCCACTTGAGCCTGGTCTTTACCACTTTACTTTTTTGCTTTGCTTTGTGTTTTGTTTTGTTTTAGCATACAGGTCTCCTGAGCCCCAGTTAGAATCTCCCAACAAACTTGTCTCACAGCTTGGTACAGTTGCTTCTCCAGGTGGTACCTCAAGACCTTTCCAGTCTCCTCCCAAGTGCTATTTTAAGACACTTGGTCAGGAATGACCCAACTTCTCTGTTACCAAAATCTTAGTTACTTTTTGTGGCACTGGGACCTAATACCTGTCAACCTCAAATTAAAGGAGGGAAGCTTTATTTTGGCTCACAGTTTGCAGATCCAGTGAAGGAAGGTTTAGGAGAGGGGTCTGGAAAAGGAAAGCTGTTCATATCATGGCAGCCAGGAAGGAAAAAAAAAAAAAGAACAGAGGATCCAGTGAAAGAGACATACCCATCCAGGTCATGTTCCCTGTGACTTGTCTCTTCCAAGTAGACTCACTTCCTAACAATAAGTCAGCCTTAATGTCCCCATAGCCCAGTAACCTTCCAAACATATAGGTTTTAGGCCACTTTGCATATAAACCATAACAAGTACTACTGGGTACTGGCAAAAAAGGAAGGAAAGGATATCATTATATTAAACTGACATCTGCATTTTTATGTTTTTTGCAGCACTACTCATAATAGCCAAGATGAGGAGTCAATCAAGGAGCCTAGCAACAGATGAATAGATAAAGTTAAAGGAAATATATATATATATATATATGTGTGTGTGTGTGTGTTATATTTATATATAAGTGCTTGATGAAATATTATTCAATCATAAAAGGATGAAATATCATCATTTTAGGCAACATGAATAGAACTGGAGGACATTAACCAAAAAAAGCTATACTCAACAAACAAATATCACATTTCACATATATATAGAAGCCAAAAAGTCACAGAAACAGAGAGCAAAATGGAGTTAAACAGTCTAGGAAGAGTATGCAAAAGAAAGAGAGAGAAAGGCTGAATAATGGATAGCATACAACAGGATTAGATATAAGGAATTAGTTGTTTTCTGTAGTACAAAAAAAAGTAAGTACAATCTACAATAATTTTATATATTTATAAATAATTAGGAAAGCTTGAAAATAGCTAGTACATAGATATAATAAATATTTGAGAAGATAGATGTGTTAATTATCCTGACCTGATCATGACACATTTTATATGTGAATTGAATTATGTTGTACCTCATAAATAGGTACAAACAATGTATATCAATTAAAAGATAAAAAATAAGGCCAGGGATATAACTGAGCAGCATGACTGCCTACTTGGCAAGCTCAAGGTACTGAGTTTGATTCCTGGTACCAAAATAATTAAGAAAAGAAAAAGTAAAAGATAAAAAATAAAGTAAGGTTAGAAAGCAGCATTATTTAGGTATTTCATCAGCTTGCAAGTGAAAATGATATTAAATGGGACACAATTGTGATCTTCAAGCTCTTGGAGGATAGGAAGACATGTGATCCACAACCTTCCCATGCAGACGATACAAAACAGTGGTCATCAAATTTGGTTGAATGTTAAAAGTTCTAATGCTTGGATTCTACCCTCAGAAGTTCTGATATATCAATGGAGAATACTTAGATTCCTTTTTTTTATTTCAAGACCTCCCTAAAGTTTTTGTAGTAAGAATGAGAATACTATTGATGCAAAGATGAACTCTATAGTGACTTAGGAACTTTCTAAACGATTTTTGAAGAGGCCAGGGATTTAGTTGAGTGGTATAAGTGCTTGTCTGGAAAGCACAATGTGGTGAGTTCAATCTCTGGTACAAAAAAAAAAAAGATTTTTGAATTTAAATAAATGTAAAACTCATCTAAGTGCTGCAAAATTATAGCTAGTGGAAGGACATAGTGATTTGAGATCTTTTTAAATGAAATTTAGCTTTGATAAATTGATAAGCTATATTAAACTATACCAGTTCAGGCATATATAAAAAACTGTATTCCTAGAAGGCTAATGTAATCCATCAGCAGTCAAAACAATTAGGGTCCCATACTAGTTTTAAAAATACGCACGCTTTAATAATTCTTTGATTTTCAAGAGGGCTTGATATTCCTTATCAAAAAGAAAGAGAGAGAAGAAGGAAAGAGAAAGAAAGAAAGAAAGAGAAAATAGACCAAGCTTTGAGCAGAATGACTTGTTACAAAGAAGGATTAAAGAACCATGTATCTTGTCATATAGTGTGTTCTCTGATAAACATCAACATTTCTGAAGGGTTTGTGCTGATCCTGTATGCCGTAAACACATACTTTACCTTCTCCCAAAGTGCTCTGAAAGCAGAGATTTTTAAATTGATTTTTTTCTTTTGTAACTAACAGACTTCATTTCTGAGGACTGTTTCATCTCCAGTGCCAAAGACTGAATGAAAAGACCTCATGTAAGTGCTCTACTATGGAGCTACACTGTCAGCCTGACTTTGTGTTTTTAGACCAGTTTCAGGTAATCATGAAAACTAAGAGAAATAAGAAACTTCTCATTTGATATTCTGCCCTCTCAGTTTTTCCTATCTCTAAAATCTTGCATTGATGTGGTGCCTTTGCTGTAATTGATGAATTTACATTAGGTATCATTATCACCCAGAGCTTGTAGTTTACATCTGGAACAACTTCTGTTGTTATATGTTCCATGAGTTTGGACAAATGTATTATCACAAGTATCCACCACTACAGTATCACTTCTTATTCTATACGATCTCCACAATTTTGCCTTTTCCATAATGTCATATAATTGGATTCATACAGTACATACCCCTTTCAAATTGGCTTCTTGCGCAGTTTACCTAGTTGACTTTGTGATCAGTTCCTCTCAGTCCCAGCCTGGCCAGTTCTCAGGAGGTGCTGACTTTTTTCTTCCTACAAGCTGTGCGAGTTCCAGAAGAGAAAAGTCAGATAGTGCCTCTGGTGAACCTACTGGTGCATTGGCTGAGAATCAACTCCCCCACACACACCCTGTAAATAACCAGACGGTTCTGTGGACAGGCTCAGTTGATAGCAACTAACGTACAAAAAGCAAGTAAATGCTTGCTTGTATGATTTTATGGGACTAAGGTCAGCAGTTTGAGTATCTACGGGGAGGATGACAGTATACAATTTAACAAATATGGGGAATTTCCTTCTATCTTCCCTTTGAAATCCAACATTATTCTCACTGTTTTGCTTTGTTTTGATTCATTCTTTTGGTTTATTCAGTATTCTGTTTTTATTGGTTTTATTTTGTTTTGTTTTTGGTTTGATTTTGCTATACCTGATGGAATGGACAACTATTATGAAGACCAAGATATAAAATAGTAGCTATCATTGTTTCCCTGGTATCCTGCTTTGAAGTTATGTACCAATTTTGCTGCTTTGTTTTGATTGGCTTTATTCTGTTTTTTGTTGTGGTGGTTGGATTTTTATATCTTTAAAATAAAAAAATCAACTTGGCCTCTTTCACTTTGTAATACGCACTTATGATTTCTGCATTTTTTTCATGGCTTGCTAGCTAAATTTTCAGCACTATATATTATCCCAGTTATGGTACTTATCAACTTGTTTATCCATTAACTCATTGAAGGACATCTTTATTGCATCTAAATTCTGGTAATTATGAATAAATACAAACTTTTATGTTTAGGTTTTGTGAGACCACAAGTTTCACCCATTGGGTAAAAACCAAGAAACATGATTGATTGACCATATGGTAAGAGTATATTTTGTTTTGTAAAATCTGCTAAACTGCCTTCCATTTCTCAGTTCCACCAATAATGAATAAGAGTTCCAATTGCTCCACATTTTTGCCATTTGTTATTATTGTTGTTGAAAACCAGATACCGTATACCAAGTAGAAAGAGCAAGTATGAAGAGAAGTTTGTCTCAGTAGGCGTTGGACTGTGTTTCCTGCTTGATCAAGCTATGGGTATTCAAGACTAGTATTCTTACTGTTTGTCTCCTTATCTTAGGTTATTTGGTTTCTCTTACATATTTCTTCCTAAATAAGGTCTGAGCTACGAGCCTTTTTCAGTTGTATTTCCGTATTCTTATTCAGGTGTGCCACTGAGGTGGCGAGAAGGAGTAACAAGAGGCAAAATGCTCCACAGTCCTAGAAGTAAGTCTCATTCCTTCCTTTGTGCCCTAGGCTGTCATCTTTAAGGGGTTTGTTTGTTTTCCCTGAGGTACATATCTCCCTCAGACTACTAAAATCTAAATAGGCTGTGCTTTAGGATAAGTGCTTTTTCTAAAGGCAGGCTCTTGAAAGTGAAAGGCATGCCCTGACCTATCTCAAAATTATTTGTCCCTTTTCTTTGATCTTCACTGACAATCCGGTTGGGTTCCAGAAGGTAAAACTCACAAATCCGTGAAACCCCCTCCCCGTCCTGTGCCCAGGGCTTCCAAAGGTTGCACCCTGAGGCCAACCATGCTCCCATTACCTTTCAGGTTTTCCTCTTCTGCCAGGTGCTTGTTCTCGCTAAGGTTCCTGCTTCAGAATTTGTTCTGCTCTCTGAGGTTGTTTTTCTCCATATCCAGCTGTCTCTTACCCCAAGTTTGGGGGCAGCAATTTACACTTTGACCTCACTTTTCTAAGAAGAGTCAGATTTTTTTTCTTGCTATACGGACAGGATTAAAAATCTTCAGGCTCCTTAAATCAGAATCTTATAAAAACAAATAGAAAAATCAGTATTTTGCAACGTTGATCACTTCTAGAAATAAAACAGTGAAAAATAAAGGTCACTTATCACTTTTCTGTTTCACATGGGCAGAAACAGTTGAGAGTAATACACCAATCTTATGTTTCGGCTGATGTTTAAAGGGTAGTAGCTACCCAGTTGGGAAGTAAACGAAATGAAGCTTCGTAAAAAACCTTCCAATTTTTTGGTATTGAGATTCGAACTCAAGGCTTTGCTCTTGCCAGGTAGGCACAGTGCCGCTGAATTAGCCCAGGAACTTTCCATTTAATTTTGATAGAAAGTAAGCAAAACATTGTGAAAGAAAGTTTATTAGGTATAAGGCCTTGGATGATATACTTACGATTAGTTGAAGAAATCTCTTAGTTCATTTACTTAAATTTAGGCCTCAGTTTCTCCATCTGTAATCAAAGGGAGGGGATACTGAGGCAGATCAGTAACTTGTGTATGTGTAGCTCAGAGATGTTGACTTTGGCAGTGCCTTAGAGGCCTCCTTGGATAGCAAGGAATGGGGGTGCAGGTTCATTTGAACACAAGTCTGTGTAGTAATAAAAGCTTTAGAACACTCCTTACTTTTGTTGATCATTCAAAGTTGTTTTTGTTTTAATTTTTGAAAAACTCATGAAAAGCTACAAGAAAAATCAGACTGTTTGAAGAAGAGGAAAGAAGGCAAAATGTACTTTATTTTTCAATCTGACTTCCCTTTGCATTATGTCCAAGGTCAGTCAACCTGTGAATTTGTGCCTCCTTTTCCTCAACACCACTTTCCATTTGCTTTTTTATGATTTTCTTTTCTTTACCTGGATTGTCCAGCTGGTTACACCAGAAAGTTCTTTCTAAGTCCTACCTCCAAAAACTGTGATGCTCCCGAGGACACCCCCAGCCTGGCAGCATCTCCACAGGTCACAACCTCAGGGCTTTAGCACATTTACATACCTCAAATGGCTGAATGAAACCACTCAGTAAAACTCTAATACATTCAAGGAAGTGTTATAATTTATACAGTACTGGCTATACTTACAATAAATATGGAGCATGGTTTAGAAAAATTTACTATGTATATTTTATTATAAATAGAATCATATGTTCTGACCAAAGAACACAATTTTTATCAAAGTACTTTGTTCAGAAGCATAATCTTTTGTACCTGTGAATCTTGAAAAAAAATAAAAGATGTGTGTTCATTAATGAACATTACAGTGCTGGCTTCAATGAAGCCATGCGAAAGCCCTTTGGCACAGGTCAGCCTCCCTTCTATGGCTTCCTTATCTAAAAAATGCAAGAAATTGTGTTTGATTTCCAGTTTCCACCTGCTTTATGATTGTATCTGAGAATGTGACCAATATGAGACCTTACTATTTTTTTGACCCTCCCAATTTTTTGAACACACATAGTATTGTAAGGACACAATTAGAGGATAATTTCATTTTTCCATTACACTTAAGTTATAAATTTAAACAACCTAAAAAGTAACATGTTTATAAAGCAATTTTCACATAAAAAACAATCATTTTAGCTATAAGATCTTGACTTCCTTCAAAAAGGGTAATTAATCATGGCAGTACCTACTAATATTCTACCAAAAAATAAAATTTTAAAATCATTATTTTAGGGAAGTACAATATTAAAATTATTGAAATACCACTGTACATGTAGGTATAAGATTTTTTTATTTCGTCTTTCAAATTTTCTCTTTTAAGAAATACTATATTAGCATATTTCCAGTCACTATCAGAGACTGTCTCCTAGATACTGAAGACACTGAAACATTTTAATAACAATCAAAGTGATTTTCCATTTTAATCCTATTCCAGGAGAGCCAGGAATCATTATTGTTTTAATGACAGGCCTCTTGACTCTGGCTGCAAGAAGGATTAGTGTTTTCTGTGGTATCTTGTCCACTGGGAAGTGGTCACTGACACTATGGATCAGCTGGTGGCATCCGGAGTGGATTGTATTGCAGAACAAATGCAGGCTGAATGCATGCCCTCCGTGGGTCCAGCCAGCTCTGCTGCCACTAACAATTACAAAGGACAAGAGCACAGACATTTGAGCAGTGGGGACGCTGACCTGAGCATGGCAGCTCGTTTGGCACCGCACCTATTCAATACAGAACTGCACTGTAATTTCCCCTCCATTGTTATCTGTGAGCGTTTACACAGTCTCACCTTCATTATGTCCCCTGTTGCCAGCATTGGCTGTTTGTCACATCTATTGATTGCACTCAAACTGCAATTTACATGAATTGCTGGCGACTCTTCTCAGAAAGTCCTGTGTCCCTGTGATGAGTTGGCGGCTGGCTTCTGAGGACCAGCAGACATCACTGAGTGTCCCATGGAAAACAACATGACCTTAAACAGCTCTGTGTCACCGCAGTCCACAGTCAGGCTGCTCCTAGCTCTCAGATGCTAATGTGCCCTGGCCAGGGGATGCAGTTTAAAACTCTGAATTTTGTCAAAGTTGTGAACTATCTAGTTGAAAACTGCCTATTTGCCAAGATATTATTAAGCAAAAAGCACTCACAGGAAAGTGGATGTCAAAAATAATAGGTCATCAGTAACATTCCCCGGATTTTTGAGTAGCAGCAAAATTAAGTGCAAAACAGTTACACAAATGTTCCTAGAGAGTTTATGAGTAGATTGCACGCAAATAAAGGTGCATAGTGATGACAACACTAAAAGATGATTATGTGCATCTCCAGATTTAAAAAAAATAAAAACAGCTAAAAGCACATAGCCAGTAAGTGACTCAGCTGAGATTTGAATTCAGGGTTGCTTAGCTCAAAAGTCCATGCTCTGTCTAAATTCCTATGTACACCAAAGCGTACGCATCTCAATGGGATGGGACTTTTGTAGCACATTTATGTCTCCATTGCACTTACATGTTTTTAAATCATCTCTCTTTTTTCCTTGCATCCTCTTCTCATCTTAGACTGCAGTTCTCACTCCATGGTATTTCTAGTATCTCTATTAACAAGAGTGCCAATCAAGGAAGGATCTATGAAGAAAAATGAATTAATCAAGCATTGATATTATCTTATGCTGCACCTTATTCTACTCCAAAACTGTACCCTGGGAAGGAGGGAATACATTTAGTCATTTAGTATCTATAAGATACAAAGGAACCCAATCATTGCAAGATGTGGTTAGAAAAATTCCAGTATACAGTGGATATGAAAATTGGATTATCAACACTAATCACAATGACAGGAGACCACTGGCCATTTTTATCATTACTTAATACTTATGTAACCATTATTTAGTATGTCCCAGTCCTCCTTCTGACCCTAAGTAATGGTTACTGATGTGCTCACTCTGTCAACGAGGAAAGTGAAGTCACAGGTCAAATAGCTTCAAGATTCCTTGGATCTGTCCTCTGTCTACTGCATGCCCTTTTCACAATACTAGGCCATCTTATCTGGTTGTAAATGTACAAGGCCATCCATTGCCACCTGTAAGGTGTTTTGGGAGGCAACGACTGGCTTATTTTCTTATGTGTACCCACAGATTTCCACTATTCCAGTAACTTTCAAAATGTTAAGTCTTTAATCCTCTCCATAGTACTTCGAGGAAAAACTGCTTTCTGGGACACAGAAGGCCAGGTCAGGGTCAGGGGTGGGATCTTCCCCAGGTAGTGAAGTTTTGAAGTTCTGGATTGATGTATAAATAATTTGCTTGAGCACTAAAAATATGAAGATGAAAGCATGGCCATAAATTTGAAAGAACCCACTGAACCCTAGTAGGATCACTTCATTCTCAGAATATACCACAGAAGCACCTACATCTGTAAGAAAATTATAAAGCAAAATGTCCAGAATTATGACCAGGCTTGCTAGAACTAAACTGAGAAGGACTGCTTCACTGGAAGGTTTCAATAAGTTTTCTTTCTTTCTTTCAACATCAAACATGAGAGAGAAGCCAGTGAAAGGATCCATCACTGCTGCAGCAGCTGCCCTTCACTTTGGTGACTCCTCTGCAAACTTGGCCTACTGCTATCTTCTCCAGCTTCATTGTGTTTTTTTCTGTTTCTTTTGTAATATGGTTGTGTGTGCTGTCATTATTCACAGAAATTAGTGGTGCTTCCATTATTTTCCTAATATATAAGAGTGTTAAGAGGAAGGTTTTTCTGTATCCAAGATTTTGATTAATGTGAGAATAATACTGCATTTCATGGAATTCAGATATGTGCTCTATGATTTTGAAATTATACATGATAGCAAAGCCCTTCTCTGAGAAAGACTACCCTGTCACATACAGTTTGCTCTGTTGAAGTTCAGAAACATTTCTTGATAAGCATACAAGTACATCCACTGACAATGACATTGGTAACATGTTTTGGGAGATTATGCCTGGTCTGAGTTACTTTCTGATACCTTTCATGAGAACCACATTTGCTTAGGAAAGGTTTGATAATAAGAGATTTCCTTGCACCCCTATAACCCAATTAAGTGCAGGTTCCAAGGGAGGACATGAGGATCTCTGGGCAAATAACACTGGTCTCTACCCTGTTAAGAACCTATGTCTATATTCCTCCTAGGACTTTCCCAGCTATTCCTGTCCCTATCACAACCCAATGCATGAATTATAATACACATTTTAATTGGCAACATAAATAGTAAAAAGATCCTGGTTCATGCCATTTGAACAATGTGACAAACAGCTGTTTATTCATTCCTCCATACATGATCATGCTGGCCAATGAAAAAGGGGAAATGGGTAAGTAACATATTACAATTTCACAAGCACATACAGCCTATGTCTCAGATAATGGGAAAATCAAGGAAACCAGAAGAGGAAATGAAGTGTTTAGACTTTAAACATCAGAGGAGAAAATTGGAATAAATTCATTGCATCAGCCTAGCCTATCTTAAATAACAGAAATGTATTCCTGACAAGCTCCCATCCTTTTCTTTCAATTTATTACATTGATTAACATCCCAAACCATTAATTCCATCTGTATTTTGTTTCCTTCCTTTCTTCACGCTGTCATACAGCACTCTGGGGATATGACATCATTCATTTTGAAAATCACTGGTTTCCAAGAGAAGATTTGGAAAGTATGAAAAAAAAATTAACTCTTTCAACTATATCTGTTTAAGACATAAAGGAGCATCTAACATGAGCTATGGATTAATAGGGCTTTAAGTAATGGTAATTCTTTATGATTCAGTAAAATACTAGATTTTCACATGAAACTAGTCAAGAATATTTTAAATGTAAACAACTACATCTAAGATAACAATATGCATTACATTAACTGGTGTTAATTTCCTATTTTTGTGAAATTCCATATTTTTTCTGTCTTTTTTGTTTTTCTTTTTTAAATTAAAAAATATAATTATTTAATTTAATTTTAAATTAAATAAAATGTAAGTAATTGAATCCATCCAGAATGTTGAGAAGGATTGTTTCTTGCCACTATTTCTCATATCCTGCACAAATATTTAGTAGTAAAAAGCCATGCTTTGCTCTATCAAAAGGTCACAGTTATCATAAAACACTGATTGTGCACATTGCCAGAGCACCTGGGAGAACTATCTCAAGAATGATCTGAAGCTATAGGGTGAAATGGAATCAGCTGCCACAATTAGCCCTGAGAAAAGATTAATAACTCAAGTTCACCTGCAGGGCACAAGAGATGGGCCTATAAGCCTGCAGACTTGTGAGATGTTGGCCTGGATTGTTTAGATCCCAACGACAATCTTGATTTTAATGCTTTTTCTTGGTTGCAAACAAGTCAGTGGTTAAAATCAATATGCCACATTATGTTGAAAAAAGACAAGTGTTTTATGTGACTCCAACATTTCAGGGTCCATTCACAGAAAGTATTGCATATTTGTTCTTATTTGATTTTGTAGCAATTCTGTGGTATCATTTTCCCTCATTCTAGACATAAGATAGATGTCAAGAGAACTTCCACCCTGAGCTTAGGATTATAAATATAAGACATTATTGTCTTTTATCTGTGTTTTGCAAGTAATGTCTCTTTAGACATTAATACAGAAACTGTGTAAGTTTTCCCTTGAAGATAAGAAACATATTTGGGGGAATTAAAATTCACGTAATATTTGTCAATAAAGACCCCATATGCCAAAAGTATTTTACCTGGGGTCTCTTTTGGGATTGTTTTATGGCAACAATCAAAATCCTGTGGTACTCTGAAAAAGATACATTGCAAATCTAGTCTATATCATGTTCACTGCAGAAATTGCTAAGTATGCATTTGGTGTTTTCAAACCATAGGCATGCCTCAAAGAAAAGTAAGAGAACAAAGGGGGGAAAAAATTTTAGTGAGACCATTGTATAAAGAGCATTTTCACATTCAAGACTTTTCTCTGCTCCTGGGACCACTCCACTGGCCCTCCCTTCCTTACCGGCCTACTTCTATACATTTCCATGAAACTATGAACAAGAATGTGTTTGGTGTAGTGGCTGTTATCTTAAAATATCATTTTGCAACACTTTCAGGTCTCATGTCCAAGTACTTTGATGTGGGTTATTTAAATTTAAGAACAATGGTACAAGATGAAAGACTAAAAAAGCCCTCTTGTAGTATTTCTCTGTTTGTAAAAAATAATAACTTAATGTCATATGTGATGATATAGTGAGTCAGGAAACATAAATATATCCAGGGAAAACTTTGTTCTATTATTTTCTACCTTGTATAATTATCTGAAGAGGAAAGGATGTTACGTAAAATTCTGGTTTGAAATAAATCATGTTTGTTTGTGCAGTGTTGTTATTTCTTCTTTTAAACTAAGTGTGCAGAAGACATTATAATGAATTAAGAACTGGAGTTATTGCAAGTTAGTATTAACCATCAGCGCTGTGAGAGTAAGTGTCTCTGGATTTAGACAAATGAAAGAATACAAAAGGAAGCATTTCACAATAGGAACAACAGGACTTCAACTTGGGTTAAAAGGTATCATCTGGGTAACTGCACCATGGTACCTGGGTTCACCAACTTAATTCTTTCCACAACACGGTTTGCAAACTAAGTTAGATGAGAGCTGAATCAAATTCAATGATTTGGTTCAATGCTGGCCTTATGGGGAAATTTGCTTCAGTTCTTGTCCAGTTCAGTTTGCAACATTAATCTAGAAAGAACTGAGTTTGCAAACCAAGACATCACTGCATTTTTTGTAAAAGGTATGCTCTGGGTCTCTCTTTTGCAGAAATACAAGGTCAGGTGAGTTATATAAACCTGTGGTATTTCTCACACATGTTCTGTTTTGAACATTAGAACCTTCTAAACTGGACTTGCTTCTACCAACTATTTGTTTTTGTTGTTGTTGTTGTTTTGTCTTTTTCCTTTTTATCGGTACCAGGGATCAAACTCACGACTGCCTGCTTTCAAGGCAGGCGCTTATGCTGCTGAGCTAAATCCCCAGCCCCCGGTTCTACCAACTATTAATAAATGTGGTATGAGTCCAGACTCGTACACTCAGGGCCCACACGACCATAACTGAAAAACAGAGGATGCAGGAAAGAAACATGGATTCTATATCCTTGAGACTTAGAAATACCGATAAGGAATACTGTTGTTGTGTTTAGTAACAATGGAAGTTATAGTCAATGTGCATAGCCAGCATATATATATTTCTATATTTTTATGTTGTATTCATATATAAAAACTTACTGAAGCTGTCACTATTTAATATACTTTCCTCTATTTTCTGAAGGTTTGTAGAAGTTCACAAAATTAAATGGTTTCAAACTCTAGAATAAAAATCAGTAGAGCATGCTGACAGAAAGTCCATATTGTAAAGTTAAGTGGTCTGCCTATGAGTCCTGACTAAAAATCCATGTGAGCTTTGGAAAGTTTCTTAAGTTCTCTAGCCTCAGCCTCCTTATCTCTAAAATGTCTATCATTTCATTTTTGCTTTCCTAGAGGTGTTGTATAAATGAAACAACAACTACTATGATATCCAAACTTTGTGTTGTGCCTTAAGCAGAGCAAACACTGTGATAAACTCTGTGATGCATGAGGTGGGTGAAACATCTGCGCCTCAGCTTGAGAGTCTGCAGTGGCGAGCTAAAGAGACATAAGAAACAAGCAAAAATTTCATACCAAATTATGTGGAGCACTACAGTACTGATGAGAGCAATGACAAAAATCGAGGGATGTTTCAATTGAGGGCAACCAGAGATTCGTCTGATCTTTATTAAAGAAACCTCTTCCTTCATGCAAATATATCTGTACCTCGGGCAAGTCAAGCATGTACTTCTATCCCTTGTCCATCTCTGTAGCTGACAGGTTCACACTGGGTTGATTTTTGAACAGCCCAGTCTCACCTTGCAACTTTTCTGCTGGTGTTTTGTTCTGTAGGAAAAATGAGAACTGGGTACACACTAGCTTTGACCACATCAGCAATGTCTCCTGATGAGCAATAAGGTGAGACTGGCTCCTGATCCTAATACCATTTCCAAATACTGTTCATCATTTCAGGCTGCCAAGCTGTGCTGTTCTAAGGAACAGACGCAAAGCAAAGGGCTCATCAGAAAAATGGCAGATTATCAACACTGCTCACTTAAAGTTGTGTTTGTGATAACAAAATGAAACATGTTCGAGTGTGTTTGTTATTATGAGCCTCTTCTTTAGAAGACTGTGTTCCTAGGATGAGACACATACATTTGTCACTCTGCCCGTACTCTTACATCTTGTAGGATGCATTACCTCCTGGAAAAAAAAAAAACACAGAAAACAGCATCCATCTCCATTTTAAAAAGTTTGCATGAATTGTACACAAAATAAATAAATTGGAAAATGTCAAGAAATGTAATATATTGGCCAGAACTTTGATCTGAACTAACTTTCAAATCAGGATCAAAACTGAGTATTAAAAAAGAGGTTTGAATTTTGTTCTCCCATTCCACCAAAATCAGAAGAAAACTGTGACTTAGTGACGCTATTTTCTGCCTACCCTACTTAACTGTCCTCATAAAGCAAGCATCCTTATGTACAATCTCAGAGGCAGCATCTTTGCATTGTGTGATGATAGGACTATGAAAGGGCCACTAATAAATTCCAATAGCCTGGTGGTGATGAGTCGTCGGCTTTCAGTGTCATCTGAAACATCATCTTTGGTGACTCAACTCTGTGATGGTTTTTTGCAGATACATAAGTAGGACAACTTTGGATTAACACAGGCATACTGTGTGATGCTCAGAAATTTCACCGGCAGTTCTACAGCTGCAGTGTGGAATATAATTTAAGCTCTCAAATATTGTAGGTTATGTTGACAATCTTCATGATTCTCCCACACTCACTAGAAAATATCAGCAGCATTAAACTCAGTTACTGGTGGAATGGAATTGTTGAACCCAACACAGAAGAGGGAAATTGTTGTTGCATGTCTGAGACGAGCCAGAGAGTTAAATGTGTTGAAAGAAAAACAGGTAAACCCTGTCTCTCTGAGGCCTACCTGTAAGAGGCTTTCAAAAGTATTTATTCGCTAGATCAATTTAATAGCCTATCATAGAATGATTTGTATGTACCAGTTACATTTTATACCAATTCAAAAGTATAAATCTCACAGATGAGAAAACTGAGGTGCAGTTTAAAGACCTTGTCCAAAATACCAGCAATAGTTAGAATTTTACATTTTCTCTCTCTCTGTTCTTCTCTTTCACTCCCTCTCTCTCTCGATTACTCCCTTTCTGTCTCTCATAAAAACTAAGGTATTACCTGTCATCTTAGCATATAACAACACACGAAAATCCTATTCTCAGTGATCCCCAGAGGGATTCTTTTTTTTTAATGGAAGCAAAATCATCTGGAAATTTATAGGACTATAATGATCTTGTAAAAGAATGTGTAAAGGAGGTGATAACAGAAATGTGAGTGTTGATTTCCATATCAACATGCTAATACATGTTAATAAATATTAGAGTAGATGTTTTTCAAACCATTACTATTGCAACTAAAGTTTATACAATTTAAATACAAGGTTCAATGAGAATTGCTGGATTATATTCCTTTTTATATTTCATGTTAGAGTTTTATGATTTCATATGTATAGTTTTCAAACCTGGATATCCCTGAAAAAAAATGTTCAAAATTATTTCAATTTGCAATTCACCTGTTAGTAAATGTTACTTTGTTTAATCTGAATATTACATTTGGCAATAAAACTATCAGATGAGAGCACTCTCTACCTTTCACATAATTGTTCCCTAAATAAAGGGACACATGAAATACCTCACCATACAATTCTGGCTCAGATCCTTGCACCCCAATCTGTATACAATATTTTTCATTAGCAAAGGAAACTGCCTATGAAGGGGACAAAAACAAAACAAAACAAACAAGCAAACAGACAGATACGCAATCTCTTAGAAATAAATACCCCTGAAGAGGCTGTCTTCCAGGGAATTGCAAATCTCAGTCTCTTTCTGAGGAATTGAAGTCTTCATATTTCTGAGAGTTATTTCCCCTTCTACGCAATGAACGCTGTAATGAATTAACTAACTAAAAACTGTTGTGTTGGAGAAAGCAATCTGTGCTTCTTCCTGAGCATACTCAGCTACCCGAGTGGAGTGTTAGCGCCAAGAAGCCCGCTCATCCCAGCACAGGTCACTCCTCTGAACCACCCCTTCGGCTACCCGCAGTTAAAACGCCCCGATGTCGTCCTCCTTTCTTTGAGCAACCTCTCTCTTTACACCCAGTCCTGGGCAGCTCCATCCGTCCAAATGGGAGCTGAGTTTGCAAGCTGCCAAGGGCGGCGGGGCTGATGCTGCTGATGTCAGAGCCAGAAGACAGTTGTGATTGGATCTAATTAGACTTTGCAGCAGCAAATAGACAAGCTCCCCGTGTGATTGGCTTCAAAGTGGCTGGTGCCAAACAACTAGCAGAGGTGCAAAAGTATCAGCTTTGTGTTGGGAGCCCAGATGAAGAAGCAGCCCGAGGAGAGCTTGGGGCGCTCAGGACGCGCGCGCACACCTTTCCCCGCGTTGGCTGTCCAAAGAGAGGCTCAGTCCTCGGGCTCCGGACAGAGGCTTGCAGCATAGCTGGAACCAAGTGACAGAGAACAACTGGAGAACGCGCGCGCTCGCCAGCCTGCTCGGACTAAAAAAGTGAGTCGGTTCGCTGGTTTGTAAAAGAAGCGTTCGCGCGGCCAGCGGCCGCAGCTGCAAGAGCGAGGAAGGTGCGATTGCTGGCGGAAAGGCTGCTCTCCGGCTTTCCTGACTGGGTCTCAGCCATGGCATCCGTCCTGGGCAGCGGCCGGGGATCTGGAGGGCTAAGTAGCCAACTCAAATGCAAGTCCAAGAGGAGGAGGAGGAGGAGGTCCAAGAGGAAAGGTAAGACCCTCGCTGTGCACTTGCCTGCCCGCCGCAACTCTCCATCTTCCCCTCCTCTGTCTATCTGGGGGGCTTGTATATTTCGAGCAGTTTCCCTTTAGGATGCTCGTGGAAGGTCCGCACAGAGCAGGGCACTTGCGAGTTCCGATGCCTTTGTAAACGGCCAGGCGAGCAGCAGCGCAGATCCTCCAGGATGTTTGACAGGCGCCAGCGGGAAGGGAAAGTCTGACTAGAAGCCAGTTCTGATCTCTAGGTACCACCGTCCCCATTCCATACCTGCGGCTGGCATTGCCTTACCCCCTCTTGAAGAACACATTATGAAACGGTGCACATAAAAACAAGGCACGGAGTTCTCGCGCCAGCTCTTTCTGTCCAAATTGCCTCCTCCGAGGAAGGAGTGGGCAAAACTCCCCTGGCAATCGACTCCCCAAATTGGCTTGCAGTTTTTACTTAATGTTGTATACTGTCGTTTTGTCAGCATGGGGACCTACACAGAGCGCAGAGCTTGTCCTTGGAGAAATAAGCAAAAATTAATACATGGAAAGGAAAATAATTTAATTGCTAGTAATAATTAAAAAAAAAAAAAAACTTTGCGAACCAGAAAAGGAGAAAAAGCAACTGAATGACAGGTTGCTACTGGCAAACTGTCTTACTGTGCCTCCTTACTAAATATTCTTGGAGACCTGCCCTACTGAAGTTAGTCAGTGTCTTCACAAACGACGGGCCTCCACACTCTTCTGTAAAACTGGCAATTGCTCCAGCATGAGAGACCTTGTCCTAAACTGCTGTTGCATTGCATACACCCCACAGAAAGATTAAAAGGTTATTCTAATACTGCACCTTCTTTCACAGAGAGGCACTTGTGTTTTTGCTAGCTCCTTATTGCAAGTCTACAGGAGAAAAGTTCAGCTCTTATCACTACTGGAAATGTGTTGGTTTTCTTTTTAAGTGAATATAGAGTTCTGAAGAGTAGTTGGAAAGACACAACTAAAATATGTTGTATATTCCAGTTGCTCTGATGCAGTCTGTATTGTTAGAAAGGGCAGTGGGGGGGTACATTACCCTTGGAGAATTTTAATTTTTGTCATGGTCTAAGATAAGTTGCTCACAGACTGTTCTACAACTGCTCTCTAACAATCCCCAAGTCCTTTATTGCTTCTTCCAATAGCAGAAATTAGCTAGACAGTTTGAAAATATACATGTCAGTAGCAAACAGTCATTAATTATTATTACATGTCAGAACCACAAGGAGCAAATGTGGCCTGACAACTTCCTTAAAAGGTACAAGAGCCTTCTTTCAGAAGGAGGACAATTTTGTAATACCAGGTTAACTCTTAAACTGCTAAAATACATGCTTGCTGTTCATTTTGCCATTTCCAAACAGTTTGAAACCAACTTGCTACTGTCTCCCAAAGATACGGTTTACAAAAAGTAACATTGGAATAGAGAAAACAAGAGGATTCAATAGTAAATATAACTTTAAAGAAAAACATCATCTTCCCACTTTGTGTTCTTTCCCAATATCTTTGTTTAGTCTATTTAAATATTTAACATGAAGGAATATGAAATAACATTGTTAATAATGTAATCTATAGAAATATAAGCTGATGGAAATTGATACCTTCAAATTAATTTTTCTTATAATTAAATGTCAGGTATGCTAATGTAGAAAGTATTAATTTGGGGAGAAAAAGAAATCTAAACACTTCATTAGCTATAACCTTAATTATCAAAATTCAAACAAATTATTATAGGAAATATGTCTACTTTATAATTTTGATTACACCAGGCTTCTTAATTTTCCAAGCCAAATATTGAAGAGGAAGAAGGCCATCAAGATTTGTATATAAATTCCTATTATAAGTAGATTTATGTAGTGGGACATGCTAGCTGCTATTGTACTAAGAAAGTCACATCAAGCTGCTAAATATTCACAAGTAAACAAGGTACATGAGCTTAACTAAATTAAAAGATAACAAG
The DNA here is from genome assembly GCF_034190915.1 of Cavia porcellus. Lineage (NCBI taxonomy): Eukaryota > Metazoa > Chordata > Mammalia > Rodentia > Caviidae > Cavia > Cavia porcellus. Next base: position 40,284,460 of record NW_026947496.1, on the reverse strand, counting down.
GCAAACTATGGGACACACTAAATAATTGCTTACATTTGTGGGAGGATATGTTAGTTTATAATTCCTAATTATTATGAATGCTTGTTTTTCTGTTCTACAAAGAACAATAGTGAGTTTTGTCTTAATAGTCTAGCATCATAACCATAACTTAATAAAACATCCTCAACTTTTAATGTTATCTATATTGAAATTCTTTCCTTGTCACAATTTAAAATCCACATGTGCATAGATGACTGCTAAAATTTTTACTGAATAGTAAGCTCAACTTACAGGCTATTTTTATAAGTGAAAAAAACATAATTAAGATAAATTTTTGCCTGTGGTATGTATAATTCTGCCTTTTCTAATAGATGATGGTCATATTTAAAGATGCAAAAATCCATGCAGTTTGGCAGCATATTGAAATGGTTCATCTTCCCTGTGCATACCTTGAGTGGCTGTAGAACGGCATGCTTCCTATTGTAGAAACTACCTATGAGATCTCAACTAAAACACAGTAGCTTTAGCTTCTGTGTGGCATAATATTACACTTTCATTATTATTAAGCACAATTGAATGTATTATCCTGGAAATGAAATGCTTTCCTATATAAGGTAATTTGTGATCATTGCCTTACATACGAAATACTATGTATCTTCAAATAATCTGAAAAAGAAAAAAAAATTAGTCTCACAACATGACTCTCTGGAATTAACTGATAGTATCCTGCATTTCTCTGTCAAACTTTAAAAAAGATACTAGGAATTAATGTGCCTATCTGACTTCTGTAGATCTGGTATTGTAGTTTTTCATTTTTTCCATATGTACTTTTTTAGTTGGAATTTTCTTTTACAACTTATTTGCAAGTTATTCATATTTTCTATACAAATAAGAAATGCCAAAATTTGACTTTTATATGAATGAAAGATAGACAAATAAAAATAACAATAACTGTGAGGATAGGAAATTATCTTCTTTTTTCACATATGACAAAGCAATGTCCATATCCTGTGTAACATGTGAACATCCTCAGTTCATCCTGCTTCTATGCCATTCAGGAGCCTTGAGAAAAATCACAGTAGCACTTGCAGTTTGTGGAGAGTGACATGGATACCTGCCATCACTAAGTACCCCTGGATTTCACTGCTTACAGAGGGTACCGAGATTGCCTTTTATCTTCTAGTTCTTGATAGAATTATGCAAGGTTATTAGGCAAACCAAATCTATTATGTGTTTATATAGATTATATCAGCATGTATTTAAAAATAATCACGTGTGAATATTATAAAAGTATGTGCTTTATCCCAAAATAGTAAAGGTTAAGGTTGAAGTGTTTTTATTTGTGTCAGATCAATCAGATAGTCTAACAAGTAAAACTCATCAAAGACAAAGTGGCTCATGAGGATAAATTGCTTAAACATTTATCAATTAATCTTTGAACCATGGGATAATGTCAAGATAAAATATTTAAGGAATCTCATACATATGTTGTTGTTTATTTAAACTGATGCATATTTTTCCTTCTTTTGTAAGTAGATTTGTTCCTCCAGGAAAGCTATACATTGGCATAAAAGGCATTTTTTCAGATAAAATATTTTTCATATTTCCTGTATAACTATATACAATATATAAAATGATTAAAGTTTCTGGAAATTAAAAGAAAAAAATCTCTTTCAAGGCAAGCATAATTAGGATATATATTTGGAAGCAATACAAATTTAGCCAGTTCCACAAGATAAATTGAAGGACAGAGTTATAAGACATGCATGTTGATCTATTATACATCAGAAAAAAGAAGATACTTTTGGGAACTATTTGCAATGTCATATATAAACAATCATTTAATTAGTCAGTTAAGTTGAATTTAGGCATTAGCGATTGATATGTATTAAGGAGAAGGGTCATTTGGCAGCAAAATAAGTTAACACTTTAAATTTAGATATTGTTCTAAGATGGTTAGTTACACAGAGTTTAAGGAAACTAAAAATGCATTTTGAGAGCAGCACAGGTAGCTGTACGAAAGTTAAGTGATGGATCACAAGAAGGTAGTGGAGAATAAAACAGGTTGCTGAATATTGCGAAATGCAAATAAAAAAGTTGGCAAAATGGATGGAAGAAGTAGAGCAGCAGATGGATGGCAGACGCTGACTTGTTGTGAAATGAAATTCCATGAAAAATTAATGAATAGAAAGATTGTGCTCTGGGTGAGGGTGCAGCGGCCATGTGGGTCTCTATCCCCTGCAATGCCAGAGTCACCCATGCCGTCCTCACCTGGCTAGCTAGGGAGGCAGCCCAGATATCCTTTGCTTATCTCACTCATCGACAGCTTGAGAAGAAGGACTAGATTTAGTGGTAGAGTCAAACTGATTAAACCATTAGCCAGCTTCTAATTGTGTGGGGCTTTATTTTTTCTTTCTTTCTCTCTTCTTAAAATTTATATTAGTACTGTTGTTTCTAGTGACTCATGTAATAGAAGTAATCTGAGATTGTTTCAAGGGTGTTAGATATGAGGAATGAACTTGAATTTAGAATAAAAATATGAGATTAATATATCCGTACTTAAATAGTGGTGTTTGTGGGAAAAGCCAACCTCAAAGCATTATGTAAGAAAGCATGGAGTAAGAAATTCAATTTTAATTTTTAAGTTATGAAAAGGTAACATGATTTGAGAGCATGCTGTGTTAAATTTAAAAATCATATGTGTAGATTATGTATATGCAAATATGTATTACTATTTATGTGTGTATATATGTCAAAAAGACAGCTAAACATTTGAGCAATTTTTATATCTGCCTACTTCTTTTTCTCAAATGCTAGAGAGTAAATGTTAGTATATTTTTTTTACCATGAAGAGTTTTGAGTAACTAAGACCAAAAGTAATCTTAAGACTCTGCTTTTTATCACTTACAAATATTATTTCTAAATACATACTGCTGTGATAATGTGGCTTCTAATTAGTTGCAAATAGAATTTCTAAAAGGGCAAATTTTCACAGTATTAGCAAGACTTTAAAAGCACTTAGCCTTTTAAAAACCAAAACAAGAAGAAATGAAAAAAAAATGAATGCCAAGTCAACTAGGCAAACCATGAATGCCCTTTACAAAACAGTCAAACCGCTGAGTGTTAATGCTACTTGTGTGGTTATTTGACAATACAAAATACCGAGCTCCTCAGTTATGTGCACTGATTGATAAACAGCCAACAACCAGGTTCATACTCTTAACTATTTGTTAATGAACCTAAATTAACTTCTCTCTTTCAATTAAATAATTTTCCTTCTTTCAAATATGCTGTAAATACCTGATTATGCAAAGACAATTGTTTATTCCTTATCATTATTATTACTCACTTAAGAATGAACCAATAACAAATAAAGAGACCTTACTTTCAAAAAGAGAATAAACACTACATTTAAAATTTTGAATCCACATGTGAATCTGTTATGCTCTCATGAGACAGTAGAAAGCAAAAACAGAAAGGTAATTTAGACATTTATAAGCTTGTGCAAGAACTCTCTTTCTACTTGTATTCATTATTAACATGATAACAAGACATTTCTGTTTAGTGACTAAAGCTGAGCTCTTATTTACTTATTTATTGTATTTAGAAGGAATGAAAGTCAAGGGCTATTGCATCTGATTTCTTGGCTGACTTTGCCTAAGAAATGTTGTAACAAACGTGGCTCTTAGTTTTAAATCTCCAGTTGCAAATTTACCAGTAAATCAATTTTCCCAGGAATTGCAATCAAGAATTAACAATTTAGAAATGATTTATTTGCTTTCAAAAAGATCTATAATTTTCCCCAAAATAAATTTGGTCACTCGCAGAGACAACAGACCATTTCTGAAGAATAATGTATGCTTGAATATAAAGGATTAATCTGAATCATTTGGGTCTTCTGTATACACTGTGGATAATCACCTTTTATTTCAGTTATAAGTATAAAAGGAAGTGAAATAATTGTATTTTATTATCTTATTGATGGGAATGAATACAATTAATATCTTGTTTCTGGCAAGGAAATGTTTAGTAAATGTTCTTTTTGTGCTATTGAATACAAATATATTGGAATTAATTATAAACCTTTTATACTGTAAAACTATCAACAGTTAAATTAATTTTTAACTTCAAAAATAGTGAGCAAGTCACAAAAATTTTATATGGGGGGATTTTATACTTAAGAAATAATGTCCAATTGATGAAGCATTCATATAAACAAAGAAAAGTAGCATTTATGTTTAAGGTTGAAGAGAAATATAATACAAATGCTCAAATGACTTTTAGATTTTAAGGTGATTTCTTCCAAATCCCTAAAGATGAAAATGCAAAGCTTTTTTGATCTGTATACACTTAAAATGTTAAGCTGAAGGGTGGTTTATTCGAGGTATGTCTGATGCAGAGGCCAATTAGGGACATCATGTTTGTGTAATTGCTAATTTGATTCTAAAGTGAATATTCACCCTGACTGAAATCCCTCCACACCTTGTGAGATCAAAATCTTCTATGGATTAAAATGAGAAATCCAGCAGAGTACATGCAAAGGTACAATAGGGCAGATATCATTTTTAATGTAAATACCTGTTCAATTATATTAGCACTGAACTCCAAGCTGGTTGCATTCACTCCACTAAGCATTGTTATAACAGTGCCAATAAATCATTCATTTACAACAAAGACCAATTTTCTTTCTGTGGTATTGTTTTGCCATTTGGATAATAAATAAAATTAATATTATTCAGAATGTATTTGTAAATCCTGTTTTCTAAGGTCTGTGCTAGATGAAGTGAATCTTACGCTTAAATAAGAGCTCAACACTTTCAGATGATTTGCACATAATGGAAAGTATTCCTTTAAATACCTTCACTAGGATGTGCTTTGGAGCATTTTATAGATTTAATTAATCTTTTCAGCTCCATTTATTTGAGATGAAATCTCTGATTCTTGTTTCCTACTGCCTCATCATTTTGTAATGTCTTACATGATTTCTCAGATATGTCTTCTCAAATGTGATATTAAAATTGGATGGGTGGGGAGACTTAGTTCTCACACACTGAAGTCTGTGTCTAGTAGAAATTGTTAGCCCAATTCAAATCCCTTTTTATGGTTAAAAGAAACAAAAGTGAGGAGGCTGCTGTTTGTAAGAAGTAGGACTTGGGATTCATAAGCTCGTACTGAGTGTATAACAATGATAGGTTAAAAAAATACTGTGTCATTCAAAGTCCTTTTCACCTAATTGGTTTTCCTCTCTTTAAAATAAATGCTATATTTCTTAAAAGTTTAATTGTGTTTAGAACAATGCAATTTAATAAACATGACAGAAACATCAGCAAAATGGATTTTTGACCTCCTCTAAACCCCAAGTCTGGCTGGGCTCACTCATCCCTGTCTACAACAGATGCTGTGCTCACTTTGGGCTCATAGCTGTAAAAATAGCTGTGTCCTTAAAGAAAATATCCACCTTCTGTATGTTCAGGTCTGAATACTGAACAGAAATATGTACAAATATACACAGGCTTTGATACCTATAATTTCAAGAAGATTGTTTTGTAGATTTAAGAACTAGATAGAAGGTTATTGAAAAATAGTGCCTTGTTTTATTTTTTAGGTAAATGAAAATATTGGCCATTTAATTTAACCACTAAGGTAAAAATATTTTATTCATGCTTCAGCTGTAGGTATTATTGCTATAGTTGAAACTTCTTTACAAAGGACTATTTCGATTCTAAAAGAACCCCAATAGAAAGTGACTCTTTAATATAAAACATGGCTCAAAGAGAAATTTTTAAAATTCAAAAATTCTATGCTTCCAATTTTCTCTCTAAAGAAGAAACAATATTGAAATAAAAATCATGTGTCCTATCCCTAAGAAAATTACTAGAATGATGAATACATTTGGAAACACTTGGAGATAGCAGTATGGGGAATGCACTAACTCTGACAGCCCTTAAAGCTATTAACTCAGGGCAAATGATATTGCCTCTAAAGGTAGCTTTGATGTGTGGTAACTCATTACTCCTGTACTGTAGCCACTCCCATGTCAGGACCTGTAGATGGGTATAAATTCAGCACTGACTGAAATTGAGGGGCAGATTCACTACGGAAGAATTTAGGTAGATAAAGTTATTTATCATTAAGTGGAATAAATAAAGAATTCATATAATTTTACATGATCACCTTAGGTTTTAGTGTAATTTTTTGTTTAAATGAAATCAAATCACTGCATGGTTTTTGTTTCTAGCTAATGAATGAAATTTAAGTCATTAAAATGTGCATTTGCATGTTCTATGTAGACACCTAATACATGCATGTTATATACATAAAAAGGTGCGATCAACATTTCACATGCATAAGCATTTATTGCACTATTGAATATTTAAATGTTAAATGATTCTCTAACTCTAGAATAAGTAATCTAACATGAACATTTAAACCTTAAACATGAACATTTCATGCACTGAAAACCAATTTACCTAAATTTTGTAAAAACACAAACACTTTAAGAGTTAGTGGTAAAAGATGCTGGTTTGATACTGAGAACAGCATTAACTGTTTAATTCTTAAAGTTCCAAAATATCATCATATGAAGTTTCTCTGTTTGCGTATTTCACATGACATAAAATAATTTTGGCCTTTTCATTAGCAAAACTAGATTCTTACGTCAAAAAACAAGCGAGAAACGATCACATTGATGTGAAAGAGTTTTAAATCGACGGTACTGGAAAGACAGGCACAGGCTCATGCGCACATGCACAGTAACTTAGAAGTCTTTTTCTGTGTCTCACTAGAGTTCATATCTCTTGAAAGCTTTTATAAAGCTTTAAATCCAGGAAAAGCATTTGATTTTAAAATATGAAATATGGTATCTGATTCTGCTCTGCTTCATATTTTGCCTAAACTTGTATGTACATTCAGACAAGAACTGTATTTGGGGTGCCTTATTCATTTATTTTATTTATATGCAGCTCTACCTTCTTTGCCTAACATAAGTTAGGTAAGGAGCTAATTCTACAAAGACAAGAAAAGAAGTTGACATAGCCCTTCTCTCTGAGCTCATAAAATATAAGGAGATATAGCATCACATATGTAAAATCAAAATGGGAGATGAAATGTACTATGATTCCAAAATAGTATTAGGTTCCACGATAACTATTTTAAAAATACAAAGTGATATGAATTGTTTTTTTAAGATTGTACATATGTTACATTTTCTTTATTATTTCAGTGAACCTCCTAAATAAAACTAAGACATTAAAATATAAACTAGATTGGAAAATTTTTATTCCCTTCACAGTATCAAAGCTTAATATCTACTCAATTAAAACTCACTGAGAATATAAATTTCATTCTTGAAATTAGAACTTTCTAAGGAAAGTCAAAAGGATAGAGAAGAAGGCAATATTCTCCACAGAGATTGTATAGAGAGCATATGAGTTATAGCAGCTAACATAAAGGAGCAATCAATGCGGGCTTAGTATGTGAGCTTGACATCCATAAACCATTTTCAGGATAATGAAATCTAGGAAAGAATAGTCCTTTCAGTTCTTGGCTTGCAAAATTCTCGACAGGTTTGAATGTGAGATATTGTTTTGTCTTCCTTATAGTTTCTTAAGGAGGATGTGTCATGATACGCATTTTGCATTCCTCCAAATTAACATATTGACCATTTCAGTTTAATGCTCATTGTAGAATTAATTATTAGACTTATGGTACTATCTGATTCATTTTTAAACCATGGTTGTAGAAATCAGGGTATAGCCATTCAATAAATATTTGTTGGACACTCTTTATTGATCAGTCACCATCCTAAATATAGGAACTAAGCAGTATCAGAAACTCTGCAAAATGTTCTAAAATACCCAGAAAAAAACATCAATATTATTCTGCCTTCCCTGCCGAGGAGATATTTTACAAAATTCCCCTGTAAGAAAGCATGAGAGGCACACTTCAGTTGTTTACCCAACTGGCACCCAGATGACTGGCAAGCACATGGCTCAGTGGGATTTTGCATGTGAGGAATGAGATGAAAGTCTTACTCCCAAATTGAAAAGAACTTTAAATCTTTCTCAGGAAGCACGCCTTCTAAAACCTGTGCCCTCGCTGACATCCCAAAACTGCGGTACTCTTCCTAGCCTGTTTCTGCAGTATTCTGAATTTGGGCACCTGTCCTTCCTGTTAGAAAGCACACTCTGCTTTGGGTACAAACTATCCTTCAATCCTCATACCTGTAACGAGTGCCCTAACTGGATTCCCTTTTCTATGACGGTTCAGGCATTACCCAAGAGTTCAGTGACATCACTATTGAAGGCCAGTATTGTGTACCTCTGTGTAAAGTAAAACTGTAGGACCAAGCCAAGGAAAATAACTGAAATTAGAAGCTCTTCCATATGACATACTCTGGCACTTTTTGTGATCAAGGAGGACAGCTCTTTGCCTGGAGGTCATATAAAGTAGGATGTACAAGCATCTGCCTAATACAATTTAAGTAGTGCTCATGTATATAATCTTAGAATGTGTTGACACTCTCAGATCCACTCAGTGTTATAGATTTAAGATTCTGAAAAAGATAATGGGTGCCAAATTTTTTCTATTTCTTTGTAGATGGTATGTTTCATACGTCTCATAGACACTACTTGATTTGATCCTCTCATTTTTTACTACAGCAATAGTGACTACAACAGTTATTTAAAGCTAGACATTTTTCTCTAATGGTATTGTGAGTATCTCAAAACATGATCATCATTGAAACTAAAAGTGAAAATTGATAAAGTTTAAATCATACAGTGGACTAAGTGCTATATACTGTTTTCATATATACATGCATAAAAACTTGTAAACTAGCCACACTAGAATTTTGGTATTAATACTCTTGCCACTTCACTCAAGAAAGCATTTTATTCCCAATCCAATGTGGCTAAGGAAATGGACCCCTGCTTCTCATGCTCTTGAACTTGGCTCCTTCTTTCTGACTTCAGACTGAGCTATTTCTTCAGTGTTTCTCAAGATGGCTTGACTCATGGTCTCTCCACTCAGGAAGTCTATTTCCTTATATTAGAGTTGTAATCACTAATAACAAAAATATCTGTGACTAAGAATGTTCACATCTCTGCTACTAATGCCATGACACTACAGTATCTGGTGTAAATAAAGCAAGTTTCTTACCTCTGTGGTTTTCTCCTGGTATCGACCTGGAGAAGCCATTCCTTCTTGGCATTGTCCAGAGTTTCCTTTCTCAGGTTACAAAACTCACTTGAAAATCATTCTGTTTGACTGAAGCAATGGTATGTAATTTATTCTAATACATCTTCACAAGAAGGAATGTATTCTAGTCTGAAATATGCCTCTGATATTTCCCAAAAGTAGAGAAATAAATAAAAACAAATAGAAAAAATAAAACAAGAAGAATCCATGCTGCTGATTTTGCCATCAATCCACATCACAGTTATAAAAATTCAAGAAATTGGAAGAATCAGTTTGACAAGAATGTTAACTGAGAGGTAACCTCAAAGGTCAACACAGTACAAGAGAGACTGCATCCTAAAACTACTGTTTGGTTGAAACTCACCCTTCAGTGTTTTCAAGGAAATTCACTTGAGTAGTCAGGTATAAATCAACAGAGACATGGCCATTTTAAACAACTGTCTATTTGGCTCTTAGGCAGCATGAATTAAAAATTCTAACTAATATTTATTGAGCATTTACACTGTCCTAAGAGTTGAAAGAACTCATTTAATTCTCTCAACAGCGCTATGAGGTAGTGACATTTGCTGTATTCATTTTACAGATAAATTGCTGAAACGTGGAGAGGTTAAGACATGTGCCTGAGGACACATTTTCAGGAAGTGGCCACATCAGGCATTGTCGCTGTCCACAGTTTCATGGATGACACTCCTTACTTATTGAAATTTGTGCTCCCACCTTCCTAGATTGAGTGTTAGTTTTTCACAAAGGATTGAGGAAGCTAGAGTTTACACTTTTAATGCAGAGTTTCTGGCAATTTCTTTTTATCTGGTTCCTCTTATTACTCTCTATTACCGAGCTTTTCCAAGACTCCAGCAGACTGTCAATAGTTTAAGCAGAGAGTACAGTAAGACCAAGAGGACAAGAATAAGGAACACCCCACTCGACTTGCTGCTCATCGACACTACTAGGAATCTTTGGTCCTGTGTACAGGAGGAAGCTCAGGGGGTACTAGTGTCTCCATCATCTTGGGCACCATCTCTTATGAAGATGCTTAAGGGAACTTGTTACACTTGCAGATGAAGACAAACCTGGCAGAACACGTGCCCTCACCTTTCAAAGGGAAGGGTGCTGTCACGTACTAGTATGCTAGTATCCTTCAGCACATCAGGAGTTCAGATAACAATTTTCATATTTACAAGTATCAAGCAGTCAACAGTTACTCACTTTGTAATTCTCTGTGGAATAGGCATAGAGATCACAGGGGCAGCAGCAAAAAGGAGCAAGAGCCTTAGCGTACAGATACATGTGTGACCTCACACCATCACCTCTAATTTCCAGAAATTTTTCTCTATTGGACCACTTATACAATACAAACAAGATTTGAATTATAAGGTTGTAATATGTGTGAAAGAGACTTCACTTTACCTTAATCACCTTTATAAACACCTGTCACATATTCTGAAGCCCTGTGGGTTAGAAGTTTAATATATAGATTGAAAGGAACAGTTGTGAACCCATAGCAGACCAAAATCCACAATTCTATTCAACTTTCAAGGCATTTCTTAAAAAGTTGAATATATGGTTAAGAAGTCAGTATGCTTTTCCAGAAGCAGTATCTCTTCCTCAATAAAGACCACAAAATTCATAAATTCCATTTCCACTACTGCAAGATCTCTAAAAGGTAAACCATAATATTTCTGGTATTAAGGAATAGTTGTAAAACTGAGCTAGCATCAGATTGGATTAAATAATTTCCAGAAATTTTTTCTTGATTGCTTTTCATTTTCATTAGTGTTCTGTCTCATGGGATCATGAGTACATGTGCATGAATTTCATTGCTTCCGTCATCTGCTTTCATTTCCTGACTTATCTGAAGATGCCTGTTCCTTGTTAAAAGTTCCAGGAATTATCAAGATTCTAAGAAGAATTCACATTTCCAGTGTAAATAACAGGAGGGTATTTTTTTCACTTCCCATTGATGGCTCTTTTTTTAGAATCAGAATATAATCAATCTTGTATCTTTGTGATTAAGAGGAAACAAATAACCTATGAGACTGTAAACTAAACATGTTTGCTTTTTTTGATGAGAAAAGAGGTCCCAAAAAGTGTGGATAGCTACTTCAAGAAGCAAGGTAGTAAGTCAGTTGTGTTAGGTATAGATCCTTTGAGATTCAAACAGATGAGTTTGGCTTTTAAGAAGGCACCATTTTCCTGATGTGAGATTGAAGCCGGGTCCAGAAAAACCATCAGGAGAACCTCAGTTACATAAATTTGTGATTCAAAGATTAAAGGAAACATAGAGATTGCTGAACTAACTCATGCATACAAACTTGATTTTCACCAACCTCTACAATATGCATATTTAATTTAAAAATAATTATTAACTATATTAAGGGAATACAATAAGTAAAAGCTAGAAATAAGACAAGTTGTTTTCTTAAAATACAAATAGAAAAAGGACAGCATATGTACTATAAAAATACATACAATGCACACACATATAATGCCAAGCACAGATGAGTACACTGCTGTAATATCTAAATCAGCTAATATTTTTCAATGAGATGATGCAAATTTTTCAATTAGAAAAACCCTGGAACAAAATTCAAACTTGTACTCATCAGATTTAAATACTCTTTGTGGCTTTTGTACATCTAGGTTTACAATGAGAACTCTGCACTACCTTTGTGTGTCTCTGTGTCTTGTTTGTGGTACAGTTTTATCCGGTTAAATGCATAAATGCTAAATTTCATTATCCAAATTCCTAGATTAAGCTTGTTCAAATTCTGTGCTGGCAATAAAAGTCAAAATCAATTCAAGCCCTTGGTAAACATTTGTGTTCTGTTTCAAATTTAGTAAGTAAATAAATGAAAAGTAGATTACAGAAATGAATTTGATGTGGAATAATCAAATACTACATTTGAACTCACTGTATTGTTACCAATTCTCAGAATTTCAGTTTAGCAAAAAGGTTAAAGAATTGACCCCAGGACCACTACCACAAGTAGACATACTATGCCACCATCAGATAACAAAGGAATACTCACCAAATAATGGATTAGGTACAACTCCACTCCACAATTCAAATTAACTAAAATGCTCTTCCTCCATCTGTTGAATATCTTATCTTATTTATAAAGTCACTTTATATACACATCCATAGAGAAGATTTCTCACTTTTAAAATTTCTTTGCAAATGAGTACTAGAGATCGAGCTCACAACCTCATGTTTACCAGGCAAGCACTGTGTTGCTGAGCTACATTCCTGCGCCTATATTTTATTTTAATGGATCCATGAACATCGATCCTTAATTATTATTCTTGAAATAAAAATATGAGGCTCCTGTATGCCACTGAACTTAAAGAAGTGGACTGAGATTATTTCTTTGGGCCCCTGTTCTAGTCATTTGAGTGGAAGTGAGGGGCCTTCAGACTCAGAGCTGGAGCAAAGCAACAGGCAAGGGTAGATATAAGAAGAGCAAATTTCTGAAGCTTGGAACTCAGCTCAGACTGATAGGTGCATACAATCTCAACAACACTACACTGAAATTATACATGGCAGTCCATATATCTGACTTTAATAGGCTGTTGTAAATTTTCCTTATTGTGAAATAAAAATGCATACAATTATTTAAACAGCCATCCTTTATTATGTGCAGACAACTGGTTTCTGGAATTCCTGAATACCCAAATCTTTGGATGCACAAGTTCCTTACATGACATTATATATTTGCAAAGAATATATTCATACCCTCTTGAATTTTTTAAATCATCTCTAGGTTACTACTAATACCTAATACAATGTAAATGCTGGATAAATAGTTACATGTGTTATTTAAGAAACCATAAGAAAAAAGTCCATATGGGTTCAGTACAAATTCAATTGTTTTTAACATTTTTGATCCATGGATGCTTGAGTCCATGGATACAGAATCCTCTGCTATGAAGATCAGACAGTGTGCAAAATGCCTTTATAGGTAGACATAACTGACAACAGCAGTTTTTCTCATCCTGGTACTTAAATATGAGAGAGACTGTGCATTTATTTTTGTGTCTTTGCACTTCACATTACAAGTATAGACGACAAAGACACACTAAATCTATACACATACATATATATCATCTGTAAATGAAAACCTCATGGGCAAATTTAGAAAGTGTATTGATAATCTATTTTAAAGTGTTTTCTGTACTTGTCCTTCTGAAATACTTTAACCCAATATTAAAATTTCTTTGATTTTTTTTCTTGGACATACAGTAAAACTTCATCATCTGCAATATGGTTGTTTATTTTCTTTGTCATTATAAGATTTTAAAAGTGATTTTAAATCTACAAAAATCTTGAAGATACTGAGTCAATTACTGTACTGACATCATAGACTCACTGTTGAAGTCCTTATAAGCTGTGAAATGAAAAAATGTCCAGGCTTGAAATTTAGGTTTATTAGTTAATCTCTTCCTTCATTCAAATGAGCACTAATTTTGTTTTCAGTCATGTTAATTGTACTCTCATTATAAAGTTTCACAATCTTACTGTTTTGCAATCATTACCATCAAAGCAATGGGAAGATCAAATGGAAAATGTTCAATGTACATTAACTGAATGAAAATTGATGGATGCTTTAATTTTCTGGTAGGCAGAAGCATTCTGCTTTTCAGGTAGAAGCATTCTTACTCAGAAAACGCTGCCAAGAATCAGACATATTCAAGTTATATAAGAAAAAATGATGATTATACTATGCAATTATATATTTGTTAAACTGTTTCCTCTTCTCTATCAATATTAAGTTAGTTGCTGTCCTAAAATTTGCCTTAACTGAAAGGTACAGCTGTACAACTAGCTCATAGCAGGATTTTTTGTATATCCACCTTTTTCAGATCGTCCCAGTACACACTGCAAGGTGGGGTTTATCAGAAATATTGCTCCATTTCAATCATAAGGATCTTGAACTGTAGCAAGCCATTTACTCACATATTTCATAATTACAAATAATGTTAATTAACAATTCCAATTAAAGATCCCCTCCAATACCTCCTTCTTTTGACAATTGTTTCTTTCAAGGTTAATATATAAAATTTCCCCAATCTATGAAGCTTAGAAAAATAATTTGTTCTCTGCATATTACATGTTTTTTTTTATTTAAAAGTCATTTTCCTTGAAGGTCAAAAGATTATAAATGCTACACTAAAATGAAATGTAAGTGGTTTAAAATGATGAGATTCCCAAATTGGAAAACAAGGAAATAGAGGGATTATACTAGACTCTGATGCCCTGGGATGTTATGGGCCATCCTTGGAAAGAAAGACAAATGAAAAATAAGCACATTTGTCAGGCATAGTGATGTACATCTGTAATCCTAGCAGTTGGGAGGTTGAAGTAGGAGAATTGCTGGGATTTGGAGACCACTCTGGGCTATACAGTAATGGACTTACTGTATAGACAGTAAGTGTATTGGATAGTCTAGGCTGAGCTACATAGAAAGACATTGTCTCAAAAATAAAGTAATAAATAAATGAACACTAAGCTTTTTGGTAAGTTATATGATTGTTTTCTATATTATGAATAAGATTGGAATAAAATGTTTATCCTCTCAACAAAACACACAGAAAATCATCTCCTTATTCCATAATCGTTACATCTATCTAAATAGAATGTTAGGGTGCAAATTGAAAAGACAAAAGTTGAGTATCCAAGCCTGGATTATAGAGTCTATAATGTCATTGGTAGAACCTGTGAACTGATGATAAACAAGTCCCAGACAACCTCACTGGAGCCAGCTGTGCTAACCTCCAGTTGCACACTTGCTCCTCGGGAAGTTCAAAGCATCCTGCAAACACCCGTCCCTCCTAGTTCATTCCACAGGGCAAGACCCTTTTATATGATGGTGGGGCAGGAGGCATCGGAGCAATCAAGTGTGTGTTAAGGTGCTCCCTTGTGGACTCACATAGAGGCATATACACATGTGTGTGCTATGCATTACATGCACTCAGAATGGCGCAAGGAAGGAAATTTAGTGTAGATAGGACGAAGAACACACTGTTCCCCAGTGTTCTCCAGTTAGCAGGAACTTCAATGAATTATGTGCACTGGGATGAAGTTGCAGCCTTCTCAGCCAGAAGCCTAAGAAATCCACCTGCCTGAGAGCTGAGAAGAGTTTGAGTGATGCTTCCCAATCACCAACAAGGAATGTGATACTCAAAAAAGCTCAGCCCCAAAACAAGAATGAGGGACAGAATATAATTTTCCCCAGATTATCGTCAATCACATTTCACTGTCCCAATTTTGGCCTTAGTGGAGTATCACATTTGCTATTATTTCTGTAATGTTTTTCTTGATATATTATCCGTGATATTTTTTTGTTTCTCTTTCCCTTCCTTCTTGTTTCTCTTCTTCCCTTCCTCCTTCCTTCTTTGGTATTGTTCTAGTTATTTATAAGTTTAATGTACCTGCTTTACATTTTTCCAAATTCCATTAAAATATACTATAACACTTGAATTTTTATTCATTACTATTACTTGAATAATATATTTTTAAAAATTTTACAGTTTCACGTGTCACCCAAAATCAACATGTTTGCCATATTTGTCTGCATCCTTACTAGGAGGCCTGGCATCATTTCAAAAGAAGGATCTGAGGATGAGAAGCAAGCAGTGAGTTTGTCAGTGAACCAAGAACTATTGGCTGAGAAGCAGAGAACACAGCTGGGAACAGGACCTGATGCCCCACAGTCAGACTCTGGATACTCACTGTCTCCTGGGATTCCAAGAGCTGACTCTACTCAGGTCCCTCCCTATCCTAACAAAACAGCTCCAGGGACAGTGGCCAATTCCCACATATACACACAGTGCTAGTTTATGTCCAAAAATTGCTCTGAAAAACAAGGCTATCTGTGTCTGCTAACAGAAAGACCTGAGTGATTTTTCTAAAACAAAATAAAAATTAAAATCATACACCAAAAAACCCATATAGGGGCAGAGAACATTTTTCTTGTTAAACTGATGTAACAAAGCCCCATCTCCTATCTTATAAAAAGAGGGAAAATTTTAACCTAAATAAAATGAACATATCTGAGAGAATATGCCCTCTAAGGAATTATTAGAGTGATTTTAATCCTGTATATCCCAGTGAATGGAAAGGCTTATGTATGTTTTATTGTTATCCAAGGAGTATGTGAACTTTGTTATTTTCTAGACATTTTATTACTAGAGATTTTCTCTATAGTAGTTCCTTGATATTCTTAAGAGACATATCCTCAGAGATTTCAGAATCTTTAGATCTGCCAGAACTTTCACAGCATGCTATTTCTTCCATGGAATGGAGTAAAATTTCCAAATGAACATGCAAGATGTAATTGTCTAAAGAAAGTCTGAGATATTTTGACTTACATAAATTTAACAAGTTTTGGGGTAAGACGTCTCAGAATAAGTGCATATTAACCATCTCCAGAGAAGATAAGTATGCTTAGTTTCTAGACTTATTTCAACTATAAGCACTTTTGAGGGGGAAGCACAGAGAATGGTGCGTTAATGTCTCACTAAACATTGGATTTCCATGGGATATCATTTAGGAAATGCTCAAGTATTTAAATAGTGATTTTCATTGACTTCTTTACAGTACTATTTACTATTAAATAATTGATATTGCTGTTTTCAGTTTATCTGAAGTATCTGTTTCTTTCTAAGAATTGCAATGTATTTTAGATCCTTTAGTAGTATTGCCATCACTACCTATGTTAGAAAATTGCTTATCAGACTTACTAAGACTAAGGGTTGATATCTGGCTACTCAGGATCTAAATTACTTTGTTAACTGAGGAAACCTAAGAGACTGGCCAGCTTGAGTCTGGAGCTTTGGGGCAATGTTGCGTGAATATCTAATAGAATATGATACTGTACTTTGAATTTATGAATTGGGAGCAAATTACAAGTGTGTATGTAAAGTACAACCCACATAAAGTATTTATCACAGCCACGTTGTTGTCCAGGGAAGTGTTTAGACATTTTGTCCAGCATCTGGGGGATAAGAGAAAGAGGCAATGATGAAACATTGACCTCATTGGGCTGCCACCTATCTCTGGAATCTTCTAGAAAGTTCCAGAACCTTGTCATTTTTTTCACTGCAGCAGTGTTCTTTAAACTGTGGGGGTCCTCTATGGACATCAGATATGTGCATGTTTGGTTCAAAACCAATGTGTTTAGGTTTAACTTCTTGGAAATATGAATAGAACATTATTTTACTTTTAGAACTTTTTTAAAAAATAGAACAAGACAGAAGAAACACATTAGTAAGATGTGGAATTTGAGCCACTGGCTTAATTACATTACAGCATTATTTGATAAATATCTTCCTTTACATACAGGGTATTTGTTTATCATTGATTTTTCTAGATATTTAGGATTAATATCCACAAAATTTAATAAATCACATTTGGGGTAAAATGGCTTTGAAAATTTCCCAATCAAATCTATTATTGATGCAGCAAAAAATACTAAAAATGTACTTAATAACTTTTATTTTATTTTAAAACCCTATGTGCTTTCATCATTGGCATATAAATATGCAAGAAAGCTTTGCAAATGAAAATATACTTTCAGAATGAATAGGAAAATCCGGGACATAAAAAGACTACTGCAACTGAGAAAAATAAAGTGCTGGATTTCCTAGAAACTGAGGCAAAAAGGGAAACATAATGAGCAAAAGGCTTCTTGTATTCTAGTGAAAGCAACCAAACCAGGTTGTCAAACTATAAGAAGAAAATAATAGACGTTATTATGTTGCTTAGGGAAGAATGTGATCAGATATAAGTAACTGAATATAATCACTGTAAAAGCATCTCATTAAGATTTCTTTACAGCTTTGGGCCTTGAGTTAGCTGGTTTCAATAGACTGTCCAAGGAGAGGCAGTTGTGAAATATTTGCCCAGGTAACCAAAACAATTCTCAAGTTTTGTAAGTCACTTCACATGATTCTGGCTGGCATGAAAGTGACAAGACCATAAAGTCAGGCACTTATCTTCCTATTTTCTATGACAATAAGGACGGTATCAAAAGAAAGAAAAACAATTAAAGTATGAAATGTAAGAAAGGAGTTGTTAGGACCATTTAAAGATGAATTCTGAGAATCCCAATTTTAGATTTTGAATGACACACAGATTCTGAAAGACATTAAATCGATATAGATGGTTTAAAAAGAAGCCAGCTTTGATCAGTGAATTAAATGTTCCATACAGATTAGAATGTTTAGTAAGTTATTTTTTCTTTTGTTTTTAATAAAGCAAATATTGACAATTATACTTTTAAAATATATATTAAATATAATATTAACAATTATACTTTTAAAGTGTGTGACTCAATTCTGTTTGCTCCTTAAACCAGTTCTGAGATATTCTCATTTCATTTTACTGAGATACTTCACACTGTCAATTGTAAACTCAACCTAAATGATGTAAAGTGACCCTGGACACTGATTCCAAATCCCTTCAGATCCTAGCCTTCAAAACTTTTCAAATATCCATGATTTTGCTATGTTTTCAATTTTTTTCTACCATTTTAGCCCTAGGAACACTTTTTTCTCCTAAAATTGCCTGCATACTGTCCCATCAGTTCTAACTAACCTATTTTAAAAGTGATGGAGCATCTTTTAATTAGGTCCACACACATGAAGGTAGAGTTTCTTTATGCAAAACAAAGGACTATATGTGTTAGCTTTTTATTGCTGTGACAAAATATTTGAGAAAATTCACTAAAAGATGAAGAGACTTATCTAGTTTCAAAGTTTCAGATAATTCATTCCGTGGTCTCTTGACTTGATTGCTTTGGACCTGTGATAATGCAATGTACCATGGCAGCAGGAACACAAGGCAGAGGCAACTGCTCACCTCATGGCATCCAGGAAAAAAATAAAGGAGAGGAAACAACCCCCACCATGTACCACAAGGTTCAACTACCTCTGATAGTGTCACAGGCTGGAGAGCAACCCTTGGAAGGACATTGAAGCTGCAAGCCATAACTCTGGGCTGTGCAAATCCTTCAGACAACTAGAAAACATATGCAGAAAACCACTAATTAACAAAGCATTTGACCCTGACCCACGTTTGTATTGTCAATATCTTTTTATAGCTTGTTTCTATCCTAAGACCTCTAACTTAGCACTCTCTGTTTTTTCAAGGAAACAAGTAAATATAATACATCAATAATTAACTTGCAACTGGTAAAAAAAATATGATTGTTTCTGTTCTTCATGGGCTCTGAAGCATGGCTCTTTAGCTACAGTAAGAATTTTTATAATGCATTTAACTTGAATTCTACCCACTACATTTGTTTAATAGGTTTTTTCTCTGGGGATATTAAGTA
Source organism: Cavia porcellus (assembly GCF_034190915.1). Taxonomy (NCBI): domain Eukaryota; kingdom Metazoa; phylum Chordata; class Mammalia; order Rodentia; family Caviidae; genus Cavia; species Cavia porcellus. The sequence continues at coordinate 40,264,949 of NW_026947496.1, read as the reverse complement.
TACCTGCAAACTCATCTCATTTCTTTTTAGCCAAAAATGAGTGTTTTGGCCTTTAAAATATTGTTTAAAAAATCTATTTTATATCACATGAGAAAACCTTGTAACACAGTCCTATGAATATTTACATACATATAGCATTTACAACTGTGTGTTTATATTTGTCATCTATCTGAATCCTCTTCCTTTCCCTCTTCACCAACTCCATATCCTACATGCTTATTAGAATGTGATATTCTAAGAGCATTATACCCTAGATTAGTTTTTCTCCTATTTCTCCATAAAGCCAGGAAAATTCTGTAAGCAAGTTGGATAGGTGTTGGTTAGCAGCACTGACTGTCTTATTAGGATTCAGCACTAGTCAACCCAAGCTTTTGTGAAATGGATTAGCTGACTGTGACTTTGCACATTTCATCTTAGACTGGAATCACCTGCCACGCTCTCCAGGTATGTGTGGCATCCTCCTCAGTCCTCCATTTTGCCAGTCTGGGTTCTGATGGCCCAGGACCCTCTTTTCACTTCAACAGGTTGCTAATAAAATCTGACGGTGGCTATTTGACAACCGGACATGATTTGATAGACTATTTCACAGAGGTATGCACATGACTGATGAGAACCACGCTGTCATGACTAAGGAGCTTCATGTTAGTACAAAAAAAAGTAAGTTTTTTGTGCAATACAGTTAAAGTGTGATTTAAATACTAAGAAAACTTTCTGGGCAGGGTGAAGGTGGTCTTCCTGATGCCCTTGAGTAGCATTCACAGGCATTGGGCAGCTCCTCCCAGTACAAGGACATAGCGTGCTTGAAGTGTATATTCAAAGGAAAAGGAAAAGTTCCTGTCATGTACTCAGTATTTCTTACATTTACGTGAAACATAATCCATCAGACGGTGTACACTTTGCTTGCATAAAAGCTCTTTGAATTCACTGAAAAAATATTAATTTTCAAAAGATAAAAATTTGTTGCATTTCTACTTGGTTAAGTTGCAGAAAGCAGGCTTTGAATACCAGGCGTGTACCAGGATAGGAGCACAGATCCATTCATAAACAGGAATGTAGTCAAGGGTACTTAAACTTTGTCCTGAAGGAACTTCAGGGCATGAATTTGAGGATATCTGTTTTTAGATCTAGTTTACAACATTGTTTTGTCTTATACATCTTCTTAATGTGTCTTAGGCACATATAAATTATAAATTTCTTTTTTACTGAGTAGATGTTGACAAAAACTTATGGGCTGTTTGAGAACCTCAAAAGATGAAAAGTAAGCATAATCTAACAACAAGTGGCTAAAACACCCACAGAATTAATCTAAGTTTTGATTTCTCATTAAGTTGCTTTGGTGCCATGGATACATAGTTCAGAGTTATATTAAATTCTAAGCAGCTATGAGAATTCTACTGCAATCTGGAATAACCTAGCAATGTCATAAGCCCTCTTCTGCATACTTCTTATAAAATAAGATGTGACACATGTAAGTTTGCGATAGAATTGACAAAAGGTGAACACATTTATCACTTATTATCCTGAAAAATATGAATAAGTCATTAGTTTGAAGAATATTAGTGATGCATGCAGCTTCCATTTATTGGAAACCATAATGCAAGAGAAAATTGACTTACTAAGAAACTAAGTTACTTGCTTGAGGTCAACTGGTAAATTAGCTGTAAATATCTCTTAGTCTCTCATTGTTGTCAACCTTTCCTTTTTTCAATGATAGAAAAACAGCTCCAATCTTAGGAGAATGTGTTTTCTATAAAAAGCAAATCTGTGCCAAGGCACTCTCATCAGCTGTGATGATGTTTCTGGAATCAATATAGGTCATGGCCAGGTCTAAAAATTTCCTTCCAGAACATCTTTTAGTTCTGGATCTTTGTACCCAACCCCCTGAACATCACATGGAATCTGGTCCAGCCGAGGTACTCAGTTTGATTATCTCTGTAGAGACATTGAATTCTTGGCCTTTTGTATTGAGAGTGTAAGTCAGGTCTCCTCTGACTAAGCAAGGAGTGATGTTTCAGACTCAGTTTGAACCCACAACCCAGAGTTGTGAAAACAGCAACCTGCTTTCCCCGATGGTGCCCAGGATTAGAATCAGTTGTCTCCAGCCACAATAGCCTGTTTCAGGGAATATGAAGAACACCTAGACTCAGAGTTCCACTGGCTGAAACTCCTTGAGAGTTTGCAAGGACTGATTTTTTGTACAGGAATAGAAGCTTCACTGAAAACAAATGGAAGATTCAAAAAGTTGGACTCTCAGTATTCTCATGTTTGGCCCTGGGGTACTGCTGAGCAGTCTGTGGAAACACTTCTGGAGCATGTAGAAACCTTTCCACTTTTCATAGCAATCTGAACAGGATGAGAAACAATATAAGAAGTGAAACTGAGATACTAATATGGACTTTATGGCCATTAATGGCAAAGTTGAAGGCAGGACTGGCAAACAAAAGCTGGAGCAGCCAATAAGACCTTCAAGTTGGCGATAGATGGATACCCAAGAGCAGACACCCATGTCCTCCTCCAGTCCACATCTATGGGAGCCCAGTGGGATGAACTCAGTTAAAGTAAATAGTCCTTGCAAATTAGCCATCTAGGAAAATCTCTCCATTTCAATATGAATGAATGGAATACGAGTCAGAAAGGAGCCAAAATTGAGCGAATCATGATTTTCAACCCCTAGATGCTATCTCATTCTTACCGTTCCAGCATATCCTTTGTATGAATATATCCTAATTCCAAATACAAGGTTTATGTGATCAACTTCAAACTCAGGGAAATACATAGTTATTTTAGCTGATTCATCCTATTTTATTAAACAGTAACTTTTTAAGAGAAAAGATGACAATTATCAAACATATACCATGCCACAGTACCTAATTCAGTCCCAAAGGATACCATGGAACATTCTAAAACTTTATATTCATTATCAAGATTCAGAGATGATGAAGGGAAAATGCAGAAATTAAATTTAGTCTTTGTATAACTATCAAGGAAAATAATTATTGTTGGCATGTGACAAATTAATAATGAGCATATAATCAATGGACATAGGCTCCCCTAAAATATTCCATACTTTTTGATCAGTTGTAAACTTTCTTGTGTTTGGGGTTTGGAAGTTTAGGACATGCTGTCCTCTACCCAACACTGCAGAGGGAAGGTTATTTAACACTGTGAGGGGACTGTTCTCTCAGGAGAGAGCCACGTAAAATGACCAGGGAAGAAAATAGCAGCAACTTCTCAAATTAGCATAATTAGTAATTATCTCTTAATAGCCCCACTTGGCTTTAGAGACTTGGCACTTGAAATTCTGCTTAAAGTTCAGTGAGGAAAAACAAATTTCACACTGAAACATCTCAATAACCCAGCTGAGCTGCAGAAATAGTCAGCTGGATGAGGTGGGGGGAAGGAGTTTGTGGACATTTAAATTCTTCCTTGTGAGCACCAGGTATGTGACATTCCACATTCTGACAAAAAACACCAAAGAGCCTGTAGCATGACTGCAACTCACCCTATGCTTTTGTTTCCTGACTTTGAAGATACTTTCAGAACTGTTTCTCCCTTAGAAGCCCAAGTCACCACCTGCACTGAGGGTCATTCTGTCTAATGAAACATAATCTAGTTTTCTTTAGATCAAAAGTCTGTCCAAAGTAAAAAGAGTATGAAAATGCTAAAGAAATTATAATAATGCTAATGATAAAATAAGACAGAAAAGAAATGGCACTACCCATATCATCACAGCTAACAAACCTGGCTATTTGCTTATTGAAATTCAAGTCCAGATAAGATTTATAAAGTTAGATCCTACAGCAGAAAAAAAAGGTTTTTTCCTCCTTTTATGAAGATGAGTTTGACATCACACATGGAAAGCATACCTACAATTTCACAAAATTAAACATCTTTCCTGATCCTAACTAGCAATGAAGACTTTGCAATTTACCAAAGCAATCTGTTGTTATTAATTAGCTCTACTTAACATGTACATTAGAACAGTTTGTAGAAAATATAAACTATCACCTTATAAGACTGATTAGTAAATCACAGAACAGTAGACTTAAGGAAGAACATAAGTAGATCTCCACTTAACAATTTGACACAAAAGCTTGCTCAATAGGTGAACTGGAAACCCTTATGGAGCAGTTATTCTACCTTTAGGCCATCTAATGTATCAATAGAGAGGATGAGGGTGTCTACCAGGATTGAAGAATGCTTTCCCACATTCCCCCACGTTTAAATCGCACCGTTGACACTCCCACTTCTTAACCTCAGGTATTTCCTGTGTCCCAGAGAACCTCTTCCTTTATATTTCCATACCACTCCCCTTCACTTATTAGCCAACAGCTATGGCAATGGGTCTCCCAGATGTGGCTCACAGGCTGATGAGCTTCTTATGTAGTGACTCCTGAAAAAAGAAAGAGAGAACTTAACATTTCATGAGGTGCCAAGCATCAGTTACTCTCTGCTACACAGAATAGTCTACTGCAACTGTTTTCAAACACTGCTCTAATAATGAGTTTTGTTTTTCAAATCATTGTTTTATGAAACTGGATCCAAGTGATGATACGTAGATCAAGTGTTTCTCTGCCTATTACTGCAATGAATGTTCATAACTCATGGAGGTAGATGCTATTATTTCCATTTTTTTCAGAAAAAGACAATATTACCATAAAGTGATATAAATATGGCACAAGTGGGCTTGAACGTTTTTCCATGACTCCAGCTTGTATCTCAAAACCATGCTTCTTAAAACATCTGACACCATTTAAGTAGCTTATGGAAAAGTCAAAGCTAACAATGTTTACAAGTTTAACAACTCATCTTGAATGAATCAGTCTTGTTTTTTATAGGTGACCAGCATAATACTTCACTGCTCTGAGCAAGGATGATGTAGATACAGTAGTACTTTCCATCCAGTAGAAAATGAATACATATTTCGTAGGCTGTCTACTATCATGAATTATTAAATAAATGGACACATTATCACCTTTGATGGTCAGATTGTGCTTTTGCAGACTAAGGTTTGGTTTGGTTGTCTGCCCTGGTGAAATTGCAAATTAGATATTTGACCTTGGCAGCCCATGATGCTTTTTCTTTGTCCCCTTTAATTTTCTCACCTCACCTCTAACACATAAAGAATTTTCCTTGAGTTTCTATAATCTTTCACTTTGTGTAAGGCACTGAATGATATCAAGTTAAATTAGAGTCTCTACCACAGAGAAGCTGAAATCCACAAAGCAGGAGGCAAGTAAGCCTGCAAAGAATCCAGACAGCTACTATAAACTGAGGGGTTCCCGAATCATACATTTGTCCGTTTGTCTGTTAACAGGAATGAGTCAATGTGTCATTTTTTCCTAGAGAGACTTATGTCTTAGGTTTTCACACATTGTACAATGTTAAATTTGAATTCAGTGTTTTTATGATAAGAAATAATTGTCAACAGTAATTCTTCACAGACCTCCCCCCCATCCCACCTATTGTTAAGGAGAAGGCCTCTTTTGTGATCATAGATCACACTATCTCAATTCCTCCAGATAGAGAATAAATCAGGAAAAATCCTGGGTTCTGTGCTGCCTGCAGCAAACAGAGATTTAATCTTTAATTTTAACTTCTCATTTTCTGAAGAAAATGATCACTTAACATACAACCAAAGGAGAACTCAAATTATTTCTTTTGGAAAATTCTAAGAAATGCCAATCCAAGTCCACTAACATACTTATTTACCTTGTTGATTCACACATTCAAATGTCTTTGAGTCTGCCTGGGATAAGGTCAGATGTAGTCCCAAGCATCAGCTAGTCTCTGCTCCACAGAACAGAGAACAGGCTACTCTAACAATTTTCTAACACTGCTCTAATAATGCAATTAGCTTTTAAATCAGTGTATCATGACACTGGATCCAAGTGATGATATTAACAAAAATATGGTTGTGAGGAGACTACAGGATGGAACAAGCTACAAATCAGAAATTAAAATGCGGCATAAGTAGGTGACAAAGGTGTTTGTGGAAAGAAGAAATTTCTAGAAAAGAGAATTAATGAAAATTTGAAAAATGATAGTGTTCTTCTATTTCTTCCTCCTATGCTACCTCAAGTGAGATAGATGTAAAATTTAAGCAATTAAAAAGACAGTATGTGTGTAAGTCAAGAGTACATTGGGGTCACAAGTGTTGAACCGTTAAATTGCTCAGGAATCTGGGACCCCTGGAGAAGGAATTCATTTCATTAAAATGTAAATAATTTTGATATCAACATTTTTAAGAATCCTAAACTTCTTTCTTTTGAGTATAGTTAATCCTTTATTCTGGACTGACTCTGCAGAGAGGAGCGTGAAAGTTTTATTGGGGGGCCCTGAGCGAAACACTTTGTCCAATAGAAACCATGCCATCCTCTATTTTCCTGTGAGACATCACTGAGAATATAGATATCTGTTCTATAACTTCTCCCTATGGATATGTCAGCACTCTGGTGAGCATTGTCTTTGTGATTAGTATGTCAGTGTATGTTTCTTTAATGCAGTGGTATCTTTGACCTCGCACACAGGAACAATATAACATCTGAGGAAACCAACTTTAGATTCACAAATTACTGCAAAAAGCTGTATATTCAGTCTGCCAGGTAATAGTCTATAAAAAGAACTGCAGTTTATTGAAAAGAATGATTTTATTCTTGAAATAAATATGCTTAATGGAATCAAAAGTAACTGAAAATGGTCCCAAAATAGTAGATTTGTTAGATTTGGTGCTTTGAGAAGAAAAAATGGACTGAAAGATGGAATGTGTTATTTCAACACACAAATATTTCTGAATTCTGTGATTGCCTTCTGCTGGCTTCTACAGCAAAGATGGGAGCTTGGAACATACCAGAAAGGAAGGGAAGACTCTGAAGAATGGGGATGGATTTTTTCTCCTCTTCTATTTATCCCTTTATTCTTCCATAATTCTTCTTATACCCATTTCTCACCATTTCTCACACATGGAATTTTCTACTTCTAAATGCAGACGATTTGCTATCAGTGGTGTTAGCAAGTACGTCTTTAACAGGAGTCAGTGGCATTTGGGAGAGGAAGGTTGCCCTGGTCCACTCAGAGCAGGTGGAAAGAGCAGCAGTGGCCCAGCAGACACAGCAAACAGGAGCGCCTGGCTGGTCTACACATGCTCTGATTTAGCAAAAGCAGGTCAGTGTTTTATGCTGCTCCTAGCAAAGCCTCTCACTTAACTTTACTAATAAAAGCTAATAGCTGGTTAAGCATTTATATGGTCTAGAGCATCAGATAAAGACTAAAAGTTAAAAAGATAACATGACATAAATACGGCACTAAACTCTTGAAACTCACCCATAAAGTGCTTTGCAATTTTCTTGTCCTAGAATATCTGAAGAAAATATTGAAAAGAAAAGAAAAAAAAAAAAACAACCAAAATTGGATCTCCAGTTTTAAATAACTTTCAAATTCCTTTTTAATAGCTTTCATTGTCTCTTCAAGTCATTATTCACAGATACAGACATTAGAGCTAGTCACCCACTGGAACATTCAGAGCAATACAATACCAAGAGGTGTCACAGGCTTCTTTGTAAGAAGATTTTAGATGGTGACATATGTAAAAGCATCCGATAAGGAATATTGGAAGGGAAAAAATAAAGGGCAGCTTGATGCATCTGGTTCAATTGCAACAATCTGCATTTTACAAAGTTACATATTTGATTTTTCAGTTTATCGTTGCTATTCTCTACAAATTGTCCTATAAACACTCTCAGTCTTTGTTAACCTCTGCTTAGCCTCCTGCCTGTTCTCCTCAGTCCTCACCCTTATTTGTCTCCCCTTCTTCTCCTGTAACCCCTTCCTCTGGCAGCCTTTCCTTCCTTTATCTCCTCCCTCCCCCACCTGCCTCTCTGCCCACTGGTGCAACTGTCCGCCTCCCCCGCCGGCTCTGAGCCCTGCCAAAACCCAGAGAAACTATCAGGTCTCTCCAGTAGTGTCTTGTACAACCTGTATGCCTCACTTTAATTATTCCATTACAACTTTTGCTATCCCTGGCCAGCCTCACCAGTCACAGAGAAGACAGGTTGGCCCTAAAACCCAGAACCACCCTGAGCTACCCTTCATAAAGTCATGATTACTGTCACATCAAAATCATCCTATGTCAAATATGAAGACAATGTAATTTTAATTAAATAATAGACCTTGCTATTATCTTCTCTCTAAATTTTAATGAAATTATGAGATGTCAAGAACAATTTTTTTTTACACAAATGGAAAAAATCAAAAAATTTCAACCAGCTAGTTTCCTAATGGCTCGATGCTCATGATAGCAACATGTCAGGGATTTATAGTTTGGTTATGTTTGATGTGCTCATTTACTCTAGTTTATCCTTTTCTCACTCAGGTAATCAGCTGGCAGGCAACAGGAAATAGAGGCCATCAAGGTTGAGTATTTCTATGATCCTCATTATCAGTAATGACATATACTACGACATATACATCCATGTTCATTTCTTTTCTGTGCTTCCACATTCTTTCAGATCCTGTAAAATTTTTCTTAGAATAGTAATGACCCCAAATAATTTCTAACTACCTTACATGTGTTCCTTACAAAACACCTAAGTGTTAGGTATCAACCCAATACTGCAAATCCAGAGGCCATGCCAACAGCTGCTTTGTGGAGAGGCAAGAGACTGAAGGGGACCTCAGGTCAGGCTTAGGAATTGGATCCTTGCTATCATTTCCTCTATCTTAAAACAAGCAAGCAAGAAAACTGTTAGGCTCCCATTCCAAACATATGATCTTCCTCATGGCTCCTGGAATGTTCCTTTGCCTTCACTATGCTGTCTGCCTGGAATGCTGCTATTCCACATCTCATGCCTGTCTCCCTCCTTCCCTTGTATATAGATGCAAATGTCATTTTCCAGATAAAGCATTCTCTGGCTGCTCCACAGAACCTGCACCCTTGAGCCCCCTTACCCCAGCCCATGCCTTCCATCCTCCAACATGTTAATTTCCATTATGACAAGAGTGTTCATTGACTTTTTTGTGTGTGTGGTTACTGTATCTCAAGAACCCAGAATAGGTCCTAGTAGGCAACAAGTGCCTATTGAATATGTGTAATGAATCCATGAACACATCTGCTTTTCCACATGACTCACAGTTCCACTCTCAGATTCACTCTGCATCTATTTTGTTTTCTGAATTGAAAAAATATTGACGCTTCATTTCAAGAACTTCCAAAAGTATAGATAAGTATTAAAAAGAAAATGAGAAGTCTTTGGCCTTACCACTTGAAGATAATAGCCTCTAATTATTTTTATTATATTTCCTTTCAGTCCTTTCCCCCATTGATTACAGGTGGCTTATACTGGGCATGTTTCAATGTAATCCCCTTTTAAAAATTATCCTTATTGGGGCTGGAGATTTAGCTCAGCAGCATAAGGGCCTGCGTTGCAAGCAGGCAGTCGTAGGTTTGATCCCCGGTACTGATAAAAAGGAAAAAGACAAAAAAAAAAATTATCCTTATATTATCCCTTTCATATTCCAGTAAGGACAGTGCAGACAATGCTATCTAAACCTATGGGAGAAAATCAACCAGAAAACTGTCTGCATAATGTCTATGCCCAAATGCAGGGCATGTGGAGGTTGGAAGGGCACAATATCTTACAAACCCTTAGAAGGAGCAAGGTCACTGCAGTTCAGCAGGTTTGAGAAATGGAACAGTTGTCATCGTGAATTAGCAGCCAATATTTAGCTAATCTGAATTTTAGCACAGTTCCTCACTCAGGTTAATAGACACCCATATCATAGTTTTTTAAGAAAATGTTTACTTTATCATATTAGTATCTGGCTGTACATCTCAATTTTTGTGTTCACCCACAGCAAAGTGTATGCATGTGTGTCAAAGTATCAAAGAGTAAATTTTACCCATGTAGTGCATTGTGTTACATTCTAGAAAGGTGTAGCACTCTGGGAGGCTTAGGAAGGAAGATCACAAGTTTCCACCTAGTCTAGGCAGCTTAATGACTTGGTATTCTCTGAATCAAAAGTCAAAAAGAAAGAAAAGAAAGAGACATGCAATATCCTTGTATTCAATCTCCAGTAGAAAGAGAGAGAAGGAAAGAATAAGACAACAACGAGAGAGAGAGACAGAGAAACAGAGAGAGAGACCCAAATGCTACTTTGCTGGCAGATTTGAGCAGCATTACCTCAAGACAGGGTCTAAGACCCTCCCTTGATCCCTCCTTCTCCAAGAGTGAGAACCTGTTTTCTAAAACATATCGACTACGTAACAATTCCATACTGCCTTCACCCTCTACTACCAGTAATTATATTATTTCAAAAATTTTGCATTTATCTAGCAAGTTACAATACTTAGTTGTCTGTACTCTTAGGTCTTTATATATAAATAGCTTATTGCTTTTAAAGGTAGAATAAACAAGTTACCTATAACAGTTGGTAGTTTTAATTCTATCTGATAGAGGATTCTTAATCCTGACGACATAGAATATAAAAAATTTAATTTTCTGTAAACAGTCAAATAAGACTTATTTATCAACAGGTGAAATCTGAATGTTACTTTTGCTCATCTAATTCTTTGTCTTGAGATTTCATTGACTTCTAGTTCTGTTTTTTCATTTCCCTCAAATTTAAGATACATACCACTTTACACGAGAGAATGAATTACAAAGTGACTGGTCTTCCAGTTGAATGCAATTGCAAGGTGTAGCTGCTCGTGGATAAATACTTAACTTGAGAACAGTTCTCACTTAAAATTGATCTAGTATCATCCTTGACCAAACCAGCTTTAAAAAGAAAGTGATTTACCTCTGTAGTCATTCTTAACTTTACTATTTTATTACAATAAATTTATTTTTTAATCTAACTTTTCATGACACAAAACAATACCTTTTGTCACCTTTGGAAAACCCTTTATTAATCAAATTTTTACCAAAATACATTACCCATTCCCAACAGTAATGTTATCCTGCAGCTGTTCCATGGCATTAGGGATTGGAATGTTTGAATTCTACCACCTTCAATGAGCAGCATATTGTTATTCTGACAAGAGTTGTAGCTTCAGTTCCCTGCAAGGCAGGATGGTACAGCTTGAGTCTCTTTTTGTTTTCTATGCTCACAGCGATATCAGTGCTTAAAATCACCTCCAGAGGCTGCAAAAACTGTCTTTGCTAGAGTGTATGAGCATAAATATGACCACTACCACCACCCTCGCAAAACTCTTTGTTTCTGCAAGCAAACCCCCATTTCCCAGACTGCTTAGGGTTATGTGTTTTCACAGAGTGGAAGATAAATGATTTGGGCTGTTCATAAAAGGAAAAAGAATAATCAAAAATGCTTTTTTTTCTTTGGTACTGAGGATCAAACTCACAACCCTGAAGTTGCCATGTAAGTACTTGTACTGCTAAACTAAAAATCCCTGGCCCAACATAAAAGTATTTTTAACTCTTTAATCTCTGATTAATTCAAATCAGAGAATTTAACAAATATTTGTTTAAGTCCTGAAAAGAATGTATAACCCCCCACTAACATATGCACACCCAAGATGTAACTTGCTGCCTTTTCATTGTTCAGCTACTTGGATGATGAGCTAAAATCCATGCAAACCCCAAAAATGGATAAAATAAACTAGATCAATAATTTTCTATTTGCATGGATAAGAGGATTTTATATCATAAAACATCCATATGTACATTGCATAGTATATGACAGAATCTGTATTAGCTTTCTAAGAAACAATTCAGTACACCAAAGTCCTTTCAAGCTTGCCAGGGATACTTTGGGCTACTCATCTGGGCTACAGATGAGTAACAGAAGTTTTTAGGAGTTGAGAGAACTCAGTTGGGTCAAAAAAGAATGATCACCAGGATGGCATTGCTCGTTAAATCTTGCTTGTTGCAAGATTTTGAATACCAAGAGAAAATGCACCTAGATAAGCAAACTCTGAAGATCTGTGAGCTATAGTTGCCTTGGAAACTATCCATAGCAGTTTCTAAACTATAGTGTGGCACTTGAATGTATTAATGGGTTAAACAAAAAGGCCATCCAGAGTCAGCTTTCTAGGCAAGCTGGATAAAGACCTGTCCTTTAGTAAAAGAAGAGATGACAAAAAGGACAAGGTAGATAGGACCAACATTCCAGAGTGGGATGAAGGAGACAGAAAACTAATGTTGGGTGGGGGCAGAGGAGTATCTGATAGGCCATGGAGTGTCACAAAATAGTGGCCATAAGCATCAGGGAAAGTACACAGGAGCATATGATAATTAAGAGGAGTATGTGAGGAAGGGAAACATGTTAGTTTATGTATATATTTGGAATTAATCATTCTAAGGAGCATGTGCTTTGTGCTGACAGAGGAACTGTGTGTATGATTTGGTTGGATTTAAGAAAACTCTGTAAGAAACTGGCCATTCTGTACTTTCCAGAATTAATAACCTGGTTTCTTCTTTTCTGTCTTATCTGAGATAAACCCTCTCTTAGGGATGGATTCAATTCACAGATACAGTATAGTGTGATTGAATGAAAGTTTCCAAGAGTTAGAGTTGGATGATGAGAGGATCAATTAAAGAAGTCCATGGGCTTCATAAGAGGTCCTTACACCATTGGCTCCAGTATGCACCAGACTCTTAACTGCTCTAAACCTGCCTAAGGCTTATGACATAGAGCGTGATGAGAAAAGTGTATGATACATCCATAGATTTCTCTTTAAGTTTGCACCTGTCTTGGATGTAGGATGGACACAAGACAGTATATTAGAAGGTATTTCAATATATCTTTTTTGGGGGCTCATTTGAGCTTGATTGGTCTGTGTGTTTCTCTTCTCACTTTCTCAATATACTTTAGTTTTTCTTTTCTACCTAATTTCCCTTCACACTTTCCTAGCTTTTCCTTGTAAATATCTCTGGTTATGGACAAGTCAATGCAATTTTCCCTCTTAATTCACCTTACTCAGAGTTTAGTAAATGTTGCTGACTGACTCAGACTTGAAACCTCAACAATAAATAGAGGAAATGAGGTTAGACTTGGAAAATGCTGCCTTCAGATATTGCTTGATTTTCCTTCCCACAAAGAAGCTGCATGCAATGCCTCTGGTGTCATGTGATCGTGGGGTGACAGAGACGTTTGTGTGACTTGCAGGATGGTGTGCAGTGGGCCAGTGACCTTTCCCGTACCTGTAGTCCTATACAGGGAGCCGAGCAGCACCTGCCTGACTGGAAGGCAGGGTGGAATCAAGAGAAGGACAAGAAATGAACTTTGAGACTCAGGCAAATGCTGGGCAAGGAAGGGAGTGAACGTGGAACTGTTGGAAGAAAATTATTAAGAGGGAGCAGCAGGACATCTGCCACACTCCCCTGAGGTGGCCCCAAGTCTCTCAATAGCCAGCTGTGGTACCCTCCACACCAGGGTTCTTCAGAGTGTGTCAGAAGGTGTTACCAGCAAGGCTGAGGTGCAGTTCCCCAGTAAACTCACCCAGAAAATGGGATTCTATCAGCTGTACCTCTCAGAGCTAAAGGCCTATTATTTCATGTTACAATATATGTAGAGAGTAAAGCAACATGATTGGCTTTAATCACAGTGTAAGGAATTCTACTGGAGCTATTTAAAGCAGAAATGGTGTCACTACAAAAACAACAAAATGAGAAATTTTAAGTTTTTCCACAATTTTAAGAGAAAAAGAATATATAAAATTATTTCTACATAAAGTTCATCAGAATCTCACTCCCACTACATGCATACCATATACATACACAAACATACCCACGTGATACGGACACATGGACATACACATATGTGTGAACATATGCATGTGCATGTATGAGCACACATGCATGCATGCTGTCTCACACACATGTACATGTAGACACATGCACACCCAAGCACATTGACATGCATATGCACATCTGTACATGCACACACAGTAAAACTCTCTTACACAGACGCTGGCTCCCACTCTCCTTCTTGCCTCATTTATGTACGCAGCACCCTTACCCATCTCCATGTAGTTAGGGATTGTTCCAGAAACACTTGATGAATAAATTAGTGACTGATCAATGGTAGTGGTACCCTACTATTTGGTAACCCTTGGTAACCAATAACCCTAACCCCTTACTTGAGTAGATTGTCAACAAAAAGAAGGAGAGTATTGCAGTTAAAGTCCTTGTGTATGCTTTGCTCCTCACTTGTGTGCCCCTGTGACTGATGAGGAACAGGGGCCTAGGGCTGAAACCATCAGCCTGGTGCTGCAGAGCCTGTAAAATGATGGTCAGAGGCATGGCAGATGTGGTCAGTCCTGCAGACTCTCTTCTCAGGCGAGATGGTCTCCACGCTTTCTGTGCAGGGCAGCTGCTTTCTGCTATATACCAAAACAGAGAAGCTACTTGGTATCTCCAGGATCACCAGTGTTGGCAAATTGCTCTGCTTACCAGTTCCTCTGGTTCATGGGATAAGACTCTTTCCATGTCACACAAATTTAACAGGGGACCTTGGTAGGCACTAGAGATCTATGACCTTGCAAACCCCCAATAATTCTTACTGCCCCTGAACACCAGAGCAAGCTAGATGTCCTCCAGGGGTAAATATACAACCATTTTAACCCTCCACCCAGCTGCTATACTTGAAAACAAACCCTTGGGTTACACATAGTACAGTGGTACAACTCTGCTTTCTATCCACAAGAGTACACTGGGCTGTTTCAGGGAATGTGAAGCTTAATGGTTCCTTGTAGATTATATTTGTAATAAAGAGGTACGTACTATCTTAGAGCTATCTGTGTTTCAGAACTAATTCTATGGCATCATATAACTGTTCAAATAATCATCAAATAAGTATAGGAAATATCTCAATGAGATATACAGTGTTAGATTATAATAGTAAAGGATGTAAGAAGTTCTTTAGTAAGTAAAGGCTTACTTGGTGGCAGAATCCTTTCTCTATGAAGTGTCCAGTGCCATTCTAAAGTGATGGTATTCTGAGAGAGGTGATATGTACTTTGGGAAACCACGTAGAGGAGACCATTATCATTTTACTACCCTATTTTTAGGCAAGACACAGCTGAACAATGACTGGAAAACTAATCTTGAAAGTAACAGAATATTACATAATGTCTGAATTCCTTCTTTAAAGGGATTTCCAAGAAATGTGTCATTTCTTTATTTCCTCGATGTAAGCACTGTGCAAAATTGAAGTCATTTTATCTTCTAATTTAATCTGTTATCTATTTTACCTCTACAGTAATGATCTTGGATACTGAACTTCAGTATCTTTTATGAGTATTATCATCCATGAATCTGCCTTTAACTTCTTATTTGAAAACAATACCAATGGTTACTTTAGTGAAGTAATTCTAAAGAGCCTCCAACAGGAAAATATTGGATTTTTTTTAGTTATTACCAAATAATTAATAATTGACTTATTATTTTGAATTGTATTTTTATTCTTTTTCTACACTGAAATAATGACAGAAATGAAAAGAAAGAATAAAAATGAATGCAAAGTGTTGGTCTGGGGTTCCTTTTGTTGATTTAGAAATCATCATCAGGGAATTACACCTTTTCAATAACAAAAATAATTTTCATAAATTATATCAATCATTTTGTCAAACAATATTTAGCAATGTTTTCCTTAGCTAAAATAATTATTTAAGTTATACAAATATCTCTAGTTATAAAAAATATCAGAAAAGTTATCAGAATTAACCTGATTTTACAAATAGTCTAAGAATTTTTAAGCTGCACAATGTTTTAAAAAGAAAAACACTGATCTTAAAATAGTTTGGTACTTTTTCTGGGGTTTATGTGCACATATTCAGCAGAATCCTGCTTTGTAGTTTGCAGCACTTCCCCTCGACTTTACCCCATTCTGCAGCGGATAAGTGAGTTTGCCCTCAAGCTGGACACCGGGACCTTGACAACCACTTAATCTCCCTAGACTCAGGTTGATCATCTGGAAAATGAGAAGCAGACATGGATTGTTTCTCAGGCTCCTTGCAGGTTAGAAACCCCAAGCTTTTTGCTCCCCTGTGCTCTACAGCTTTTTGCAGCAGACAAAGCCATTTGTTCCATAATTAGAGATAAAAGGCTTAGCCAATACCTAAGAGATTAACACACTGGCACTAATGAGTTTCAGTCACGTGGGGGTGATGACATCAAATACTTCTTCCTGGTAGTGGGAGAGTCTTCCAAAAAATAGAAGGCATTGGACTGGCTCCTGGAGGACAAGAATAAGTGAGGAATAGAGGAACAAAATTTATTAAACCAACAACTTGAGCCCAAAAATGTTAGGGGTGAATAAGCCTGTGAGTTTCAATTAACCCGCTAACTAAAACAGAGTTCAATTAATTTAAGTGGGCAAACCTGACTCTTGAAAGTATTATAATTCTGCCACTGTGTTTTAGCAAAAATTTTGTCCATACTCATCCTAATTGTCTTATTTATTTATTCACTTATTTATTTTTATTGTTTTAAGGAAAAATATCAGTAATCCTCCAGCATTCAATTCATTAACTAAAGACATACAAAGCATGTAGTATGAGCAGGGTACAGTAGCACATACCTATAATCCCAGCACTGTGGGAGGGTGAGGCAGATTTTTACTATATCCTGAGCAACTCAGTGACTTAATCAGACCTTGTCTCAAAATTAAATGAATAATAAATAAATAGTTGAAGATATAACTCACTGGGAAGGCCATACCCTCAATTATTTGTACAAAAATAAAGGAAACATCTAACATAGAGCTTGTACCAAAATTTCATCCTTCTTCAGTTGCTATAAGGTTTTATTTTTTAATTTTAAAGACAATAAAACAAAACAAAACGGAACAGAACAAAGCAGATCAGAACAAAACAATGAAAGCAACACAGGACTTCAAAACAAGACAACAGGAAATCAACAGTGGCTACCATAATAATGTCTCTTGTTTTCTTCCAAGTAGTTGTCCATATCTTTACACACAATGAATTGAAATAAAACGAAATGCTATAAAGTTTTCAATACAAAGAGACAACTATTTCCTTCCTCCTCAATAATCTTTCAGGGTTTTAATTGATGTCCGAGAACATGAGTCTACAACTATCACTACAGAATTTGAAACCCTGAAGACATACAGAGGCAGTATTACTTGTGCGCAGAGGCTGAAAGTTACCAAAGCGAAAAGAACCACCAACTCAGTGGTTTCTGTGTTATGTATCTCCTGACTTTACTGAAGTCAGCAACTTTCTGCCCTCAGAACATAATTCAAACAAATGTAACGGGAAATGTCTGCGTGAATGTAAACCATGTGACAGTTTCAAAGCATCTTGGTTAAATGAAATTATTCTGTGCTATTAATCTAAACACGGATGCTGAACCTTGTATGTGATACTTTAGAATTGTAACTTAGTCACTAACCACTACTGCTCTCCCATGACATAAGGTTGTTTGCATTCGAAGGATAATGGTTGGCTATTAAACACATAATAGAATTCAGAGCCATTCATTAAGGACACTCTATCCATTAAGCCCTGTCTATGTAATAGGCACTGGGCTGTCAATCAGGGATGAAGCAGTAAGGGATACAAACAACAAAACCAAGATTTATCCAAAATGGTTAACATGAATCAAATAATCAGACCTACACACATGTATATGATGTAAGAAAATTACAAATAAAAATTATGAAAGAGAAAGTTAATCTAAATTGGGTATGAGCTTAAAGAGGGAGGGTGTTTAAAGGATGTTCCCCTTTCTGATCTCACTGGGCATAGGCCACAGTGTGAAGGAATGCAGAGTGAATGCCTCTTATTGGGGAATGGAAAGCAGGTGGTAAGAAATCAGAAGTGCAGGAAACGTAAACTTAAAATGTCACTGTACTCTGTGAGATCAGATCGGGTCTAAGACCTAGCAAATTATTGTAAATGATTTGTGTGATATAACGCACACTGATATAGTAGAGTGCAGTTTCTTTATTTAGTTATAACTGACAAAGCCTATGTATTTAGAAATGACTTCAAGTATGAAGAGGTATAAAAACCACTCGTGTATAACAGTAGCAACTCACCTATTTTGAGAAAGCAGACCTAAACGAATCAGAGCTGATGTCTCTGAGTGAAGAGAGTCACCATGAGTGAGCCATGAAGTGAGTTGTGTAAGGATGAAAAGCTTCTCAGCTTCCTTAGCACAGAAACTATAGAAGGTAAGTCACATGAGCCTTGGGTTATTTCTAGTAGCCACATTAAGACTATGAAAAGCCAGGCAAGATTAGTTAGAATCGTAAATTTTTTAGTTCAAGAATTACCCTTTCAGCACAGAGTCACCATGAAGCCTTATAAATTACCAACTTGTATTTTTTCCTCATTCAAGTCTGTAAGATCAGTTGTGAGTTTCACAGCATACTTTAGCATTAGTCCAGTGGCTGCCATACCAGAAAGCACAGGTCCAAGCAAAAAGAAGAACAAAGACTATGAAGCAAAAGGAACACAGCAAATCCCAAGAATGAATGGGCATTGTATTAAGTTGCTAGAGTTGTCCTAATGAAGCACCACAGCCTGGGCAGGTTGAAGAACAGGAATTTATTTTCTTACCATCTGGAGGCTGAAGTCCAAGGTCAGTGTGTCCGCCAAGTGGTTTTTCAAGGCCTCTCTCTCTTGTTGCATTCTAAGGGATTAGGGATAAGAGCCAGCATGTTGATTTTGGGGGCAGGAAACACAGTTCAGTCCATAGTGGAAAGGAGCCAGGACCACCTTCACCCAGGAAGAAAGAGATAGAGTAAGGGTTGAGAACTTGGGGTAGGAGGAAACATGCTGGGTTCCATGGGACCACTGAGGGGCAGATTTCCCTTTTGATGAGAAGCTCTTGGCCACCTGGAGAACAGATTTCCAACTTATAAGAGTGAGAGGAGAATTTGAAGAACCCTCAACATATAAGGGGCAAATGAAGAACGCATGAAATAGTCTGGTTGGAAAGTGGAAGGCAGTGAGAAGGAAAGTCCACACAGCTTTGGGTTGCCTTGGAGAAGGGGTATGACAAGCTAAACAGTTTTCTAAACGAAGAAGAAAATATGAAAAAGCCATACGCACACGTTTCTCTCCCTTGTACTTTTGTTTCTCTCCAATTGATTTTTTTACCAGAACAAAGATCTCCTTGTATTGTAGAAGAACTAGCCAACAGGCATCCATGTCTAAAATCTGCTCTCCATAGTAACTTGAATCAAATATTTGGAGTTGTGTGACTTTTCCCTCAGGACCCTACTCTTTTCCACATCATCGTGGCTGACCTAGCACTCTTGTTCCTTCACGTGCAAGCTTAGGTTAACCATGCTGCAGCAGCACAGGACTGCTTGTTTGAGCACCTAGAAGCAGATACATCCTCAGTGCTAATATCTGCAAGGGCTCATTTACATTTCATTAGGAATCAAAACTAGGCTTTCTGTTTCTCATGCAGGAAACTAGCATTAAGCTTCAGCTCATGCTTCTACAAGCCACAATGCATCCCTGTGACATTAGCTGCAAACTAAATGGAAATTAATATACCCATCTGCTTGGGCTTTTATACTGACTTTTGTCTAAGAATAACTACCATCAACAACTCTTTGCTTTCAAGAAATCTCAGGTAAACCAACTTTGCAAAGAAGTTTGTTTCATTCTAAAAATCTTTGTTTCTTTACTAATCTGTAATAGTAATTTTTTTTAATTAACCCAAAGGTGTAAAAACTGGCACCTATTTAATTGTTGGGGCTAATGTTGCGTGGTGGATAACTTTATTAAATCTGAAATCCACATATTAAACCCAACAATGTTGACATGCTAGCATACAGTATATACATATTTAAGTACATATGCATGTACACGACAAATAAGATTTTCAAAAGGATATTTAGTGCAATGTTTTTGGAAAGCAAAGTCTGTTGCCTATCAAGAGACTGATAAGTGAATTATAACATAGCCTTGTGATGAAATACTTTGTATTCATAAAAAATAGTAAGGCAGGTTCACATATGCTGAAGTGGAATGTTGTCCAAGACACACTGTTGGGAGAATGACCAATGATGCATCTTTTATTTCAGTACTGGGAACTGACCCCAGTGCTTTTGTACTGAGTTTAATCCTCAGTATTTTTTTTTTTTCATTTTTAGTTTTGAGACACATCTGGCTAAGTAGCTAAGTTGCCTCAGATGAGCTCAAAGCTGTGACCATCCTGCATTAGACTCCAACAATTCCTGGATTATGGACATGTATCAAAAAGTCCAGCTAGTGATGCTTCTTTATGTGACTTATCACATGAATTTTGTATTCCTACAGGCATAACTGACTTCAAAGAAGTAGACACAATTATTACTGGTATTCTTTCTACAGGGTTCTGAGAAAGCAAAGTGACATTTTATATATATATATGTGTGTGTGTGTGTGTGTGTGTGTGTGTATAGTCATGAGTCTCTAAATGATATAATACATTACGCTAAATATATTATTAGATGGGTGTATCATCAGATGAACGTACAAAGTATAGTACACAAGTTGGGCCACATTAGACAACAAAATATTTCTGGACTGTTTTATAAGCTGCCCATCACTGACTAAAAACTCAATTTCTGATCTGACTAACTGTATTATTTGAGAATTTTTTAAAATTCAATTGCGTTTTTTACTTTAAAATTTGAAAGATCTATCTATCTCTTCACTTCAGTAACAGGTACAGAAACAAGGAGGAGGTTTTTATTCTGTGATATCAGCACTGGTCTAGGAAGTCCTACAACCAAGCTAAAGAGTATCAACGCTAATTAAATCACAATTTCCCTCTCCAGTGAAACCAGGAAATTAGAAGTTCCTTGTTATTTCTAAGCTCATTCATTTAATGAGTAATCAATCTGTTAACCTTTTTAAAAAATTTTTCACATGAAGGGCATAGGTGGAAGGGTTAAGTATAAAGTACCAGATGAGAGCATGGAAAAGTCCAGGGAGCTCATCATTTTCCTTCAAGGTCTCTACCATGGTAATTTTCAAAGTCTTAACACATTTTACATTTACTAGACAAATATTTTTCATGATAGAATCTCCCTGCCCTTGGGAACAAGTGTCATCTGAGTGACACTAGTTTTTTTGGGAAGTTGGTGTTTAAGACTCTTTCCTGCTTACATTTAAGATCTGAGAGCTCAGAACAGAATTCATCTGACTCGGATCAGGGAAGGACTGAGGGAAGGCATCAAGAACAACCCTGTCTGTCCCCAGAATGTTCAGTGATATGCATTGCTGGGGCTGACTCAAGAGTAATCCTAGGCCTCCTCCCTACAAGAAGACTCAGCAAAGCTGAAAATGTGCCCTCAATGAATGAGGTCAGCTACACAGTTTGCATGATCAGAACCACTGTGTGAGCCTCACCTCTTCTCAAACTTCAATTTATACACTGATTAGTTATGTTCCCAAATCTAAATTTCTTCTTATCTTCATGCTCAGATGACTGAATATCCTTGGCATTACTTATTGTTTATTCATTATTTACTTACATAATGGGAATAGGTTATATTGTTTTATTTAATGTGATGTATTTTCAAACCATTCTTCTACTATATATTTGAAGAGAACTCATGGTAAGAAAAGCACCATCTGCTCTCAGCCTTTTAAAAAGGAGGTTGTGAATCTAATGACATATGTGGCATGCAAACATTGAAAATACTCTATTAAGAAGAACTGTCACTTTATACACCCTGGTAACTTTAATATTTACCTATTCAGTTTCTTTACTCAAGAAAACAGTGAATTCAAAGGAGTGAAGTGGTTTTCTGTTTCTTTCACCAAGCATCTAAATGTTGTGACACATGCACTCTGTCCTCATTGGGCCCCTAGGTCCCTATCACAGTCCGCAGCTAGGCAGTCATTAACCATTTACTGGGTGATAAGAATCCAAGCATAGACTCTGAGCCTTTAAACTCATTGCAGGAAAATCTTTGTCATAAAAATTGTCATTTATATGGAAATTTACATAATTACTTAAAAGTTTAACACATGTAATATTTATTATTATAAATCTTTTCTATGAATTACATTTCTAAATTCACTGTGTTATAAAAGCAACCAGAGAAGGATGAGCCTATCATACCAAATTTTAAATTTGAGAATTTTGCACATGAATGTTATATTAGAAGATGCCAAGACCTTACTTACTTTATTTTGCATATCATTGTGGACAAGATACAGATTTCCACAGGTAGCCAAGTTAATAGTATACAAACAGTGATCACGTTTAAGAGATAACCCAAAATTCAGGGAGATCTGCTCTGAAATCCAGGAAATGGTAATTTGATGACTTTGGTAGGGAGAAAAAAGGAGGAACCAGACTTGACTTTTAGGCATGCCCTGTGTAGATCACAAGTCAGCAAGATATAAATATGTATAAAATAATTACCTTATCATATTAATGGACACTTTCACATACCAAAGCTTAATATATTTGCTTTTTCAAATTATTATCACTTATGAAAGTAACCAATGATAAAAATGCATTAATGTTAGTATTACATTATTTGTAGTCTTATCACAATTAATGTTGTAAAAAGTAGTAGAAGGTATAGTCTTTGATCTTCAAGTGTGCACAAATTAATTAGTAAAATATTATACACACAGACATGAGCTAGGGTACACAATAGCAGTGGCTAATTGTGCATTCACAATCACATCGGTTAATTGTGCAATGACGTCCATTTCATTCACAGCCCTGTACATTTTCTTCCCCATGCAACGGGTACTCATCTATTCCTGGAAGATTGATGGGCTCCATCAGCACCCCACAGCCTTTGTTTCTTATCACCTAAACACCATTAGACCTTTCTCTAGTTTCGTGCAAATTAACTGCTCATCAATTTCATGATTGCAAGAGCGTATAGCAGCTGTAGCTTTCAAACTATGATTACTTCCAACCTATTTGGGTCTAACTTCCCTACACATGATCCTCTCTTTGTTTAACTCAATTGATTCATTCCAATGAGTTTATAACCAGAACATTCATTTCAGCCATCTATCTTTAGGGCCACAAAGAGGTTTTGCTGTCTCTTCTGCACCTGCAGATCAGTGATCCGAGCATTAGCACCAGCCCTCCAATTCCAGTGCCTGTCTTCACTCACCAGCTCCCATTGGCTGTTGCTTTATTCTGCAGCCTACTTTAAGAGGCAGAAAAAAAGTCTAATAGCACTGTAATACTAAAGTGTGTTTCACTTCAAAGTGTTTATCCTTTCACTTAATTAGACTGACAAAGGATAGGGAAAGGAAAGAGCTGGTGGATAATAATTCTGAGTGAGTCTGTGGATGTCAAATCCGGACAGCACGCATACCATAGCCTTCATTCTGCCAGAGATGACCCAGGCACTTGTCAGCCAGACACACACTCAACTTCCCAGTGGATCAGCTCCTTTTAGTACTCTGCCTCCTGCCCATTTGCAAGGTGTACAAATGTTTGTGATATTTTCTGTAACGCCTTCCATTAGGAGCCCAGTTCTACCTCACAGAGAACTAAGCAAAACCCTGTGGATGCCTGTGTTTTGAAAGCTGTGTTAAGCTTAAGACTCTTAAAAAGTGTAAAGCCTCCCTCCCAGGCCACTTCCTTTCCTCTGCTGAATATTCGCTGCAGACAAACATTAGAGGTTAGTCTTATTTTTAAACAGAAAACAAAAATGTAGCAATTGGTTTGAGCTATTCTTTATATTCCACTGTAGAAGGAAATGAGAATTTATTATAATTTGTCCCAGAGAAAATTCTAAATTTTCTCTAAGACTTTTCACTTACTAAAAATGTCTTATTTTATTCTACAATCTCTCTAGTATATGCATGTCATTTAGAATTCTATATATAAGGCAAGAGACATTGACAAGAAAGGACAGGGCAAAAATGAAGGTTATGATGATGAAATTGTAAATTGTGTACAGTACATCATACGTTCAGGTCATATATTAACTTAAGACTGATCTAGTTCCCAGTGAGTCAGGGACAGTGACATGCTTATGCTGCTTATTCTACTGGTTCTCTCTCTCTCTCTCTCTGTCTCTCTCTCTCTCTCTCTCTGTCTCTCTCTCTCTCTCTCTCTCTCCCTCTGTCTCTCTCTCTGTCTCTCTCTGACTCTCTCTCTGTCTCTCTCCCTGTTTCTCTCTCTGTCTCTCTCTCCCTCTTTCTCTCTCTCTCTCTCTCTCTCTCTCTCTCTCTCTGTCTCTCTCTGACTCTCTCTCTGTCTCCCTGTTTCTCTCTCCCTGTGTCTCTCTCTCCCTCTTTCTCTCTCTCTTTTGCCTGCATGTACAACTAAACACACACACCTGCGCGCGCATGCACACACACACACAGACACACACACACACACACACACACACACACACACACACACACAGCATAACACAATATGCCCAGCATATAGAACAACCTAGTTGCAGCTTGAACTCGGATTCCTTGTCCACAAATCTGGAGTGATCCTTTGTCCTTTATTCTCTTTTCAATCAATCCTCACATCCCCCATCTATGAATATGAAATCACCTGGATTTAGCTCTCCTGATTTGCCTGACTTCTTTACTAAGAAGCTCTTGCTCATTCATGAAGAATTTCATACTAAAATTAAAAAAACGTTTTAGATGCATTAGCTTCTGTTTACCAAAATCTGACCTGTCACAATACTATTTCATACTTAAAAATAAAACATCTACTTGAAATATATAATCAAGATTAGTAGCGTAAGTGTATTTCTAAAAATTCTACAAAGATGTTTCCATTTGATCCAAGATATAATCTTTCAGTTAAAAGATTCGAGGAGAAATTTGCAACTCCCTTTCTGTAATCCAGTACAAATATCTTAATGCAAGTGTCCCACGCTCATTATTATAGTACATTCATGCCTTTCATTTGAAAAGTTTCAAGTAATATCATTATGTTATTCTAGATAGATAAATACTAGTATCTTTGTGTTAGTCACTTCTGTCCCTACAATGATACTTGAGATTATTAACTTATAAAGAGACAAGACTTATAGTTTTAGAGGTTTTATTCCACATTAAGTTGAGCTTGTTGCTTTTAAATGGGTGCAGGCAAATCATGGTGACAGCATGTGGTGAGTGACCCTGGGACACAGAAGGGAGGAGAAAAGGATCAACAATCTCCTTTGAAGACACACCCATTCAATCCACCTCAAAGTTTCCACCACCTACCATAGCAAGAAGCTGGGTCTAAGCCTTTAACTCATGAGCCTTTGGTGGGTGTTCTATATTCAAATGATAGCATTCTCCCTATGTGTACAGATGTATGAAGACAGGTGGGTATATATACATACATACATATACATATTTTTTCAGCACCAACTTATACTTTGAATCATGACAAATGTTGCATTCACTGCTTGAGTTCTGAAAAAATGTTTGAGGGTGACTTGTAGGTGTCTTACAGCTTCTTGAAGTTTAAACAAGTTTTGAAAACCTTTAGTAGCTAAGAAAGATATCTTCAAGGATTTTCCTCAGACAGAAGCTTATTTTTCTGTCATGAATTTCAAAGATACATTATTTTGGACTTAATATCTTAGAACACTAAAGATAGAATTTTCTTCTGTGCTTTGCAGAAACACTCAGAAGTTTACTTCATGTATTTAGGTGCTTTAAGAGGTGCTCTCGAAAGTCTTAAAATGCGTTTCTATTCTGTAAAGGGACACTTAGCACATCTCTTTTCAATCACAGTACATGAACTTCCACACTAAGTTCTGTAAATCTGAAACATTCATTGACAGCAATTTTTTCATACCAACCTAAGTTACTCTTCACATACTCCTTTAAAATGTCCTCGATTCAAAACAATCTCCTCGTAAGTCAGAGTGCACCCATCATAGCTGTCTTGGGAGATGTGCCCATCATTTTCATAGGTGAATATCTGGCTTAACTGCATCTCCCTGATCATCCAAATCAAGTTGTAATCTCCACACTACAATTTGGAATTGGCCATGATGCCCTCTTCTCTTCCATCTTCCTGCCACTTCAAAGAAGAAGGGTGTAAAGTAACCACCACATATTTGTTATCATCATCTGTCTTACTCTAACGTTAAGAAGTCAGCAAAGCGGGCATTTCAAACTTTGATATCTGTCCTGATATCTGTCCTAAAACTGAAGACAAAAGTTGATCTGAGAATCAACTAACTGCCCCTGACATCTGACCCCACGGACTCTGTATTGCAGCCAACATTGAGGAAACTCATTCAGGGTTCTGAGAACTTTCCAATGGTAAGTATTTCTGACAGCCTGTCAATGGACACTTAACTGTGTTTAGAAAAAAAAGCAGAAATTTTCAGTTTTTGACTTACTATCCCCAGTTCCTCCTATTAGAATTGTATTCTAAAATGGTGTTAATCTGATGAGTTTGGACTAGCTGTGAAATATATTTTCGGAAATGACATACAACTTAGAACCTAAAGGTACATGAGCCAAAAGTGGAAATGTGAACACACCTCAGTAGGAATTCTAGAACTACTCAATTCTATTTGTGTAAACTCAAGGAAATATCCCAATATTTTCATCTATGTGTGAGGAACAATATACATCTCACATGAAAATTATGGAAAAATACACACAGAAGATATATAGGTAAGTGTTTATTATCTGATTCCATACAAGTAAACTTCTGATTAACTGCAGGATTTAATACTGATGTACTTTTCTTTCCCTTTTGGAACCAGAAATCAAACACAGGACCCTGTGCTTGCCAGGAAGGTATTGTACTGATGTGCTTCTTAAATCTAATTCTATAGTCATTTGTTTTTTGTCTCAAAGATTTGGACCTTATTTAAAAAGATGTATCAGGTGTTCACCTGCACAGCCCCTGTCACAATTGCTCTGACTATAAAGAGAACAATTTTTTCTTCCAGGGTTCTTACAAATCCTTCTCAAATAATTCTTCCACTTTGTGAATTTTTGTGAATTCATGGAATTAAAATTTCTTAGAATAACATCTGATGTTCTCAACCTCTCAACACCCATAGCACATGGTTTTTAGACAACTTAGATATGCTTTCCCTCCCCTGAAGTTAGAAATACATGAAGCCACACAAAACATGTTGAAGCCTAAGAAAAAATTGACAATTGACTGCAATGAACTAATTGGATACCACATTCACATTCAGAAATTATACCTGGACCTAGCTTAATTCCAGATTAAATGGAAGGAAATGATTTACCTAGGGAGAAACCAAAGCTACTAAATAATGTTGATGGCACTTTTTAGATTTTTTTTTGTTTCAGTTATTCTTATCCGTTTGTTTAATTGGTTGATATGCTAAGACAAACCTTTAGGTAATATTTTCTGTGGTTATTTTCTCCTGAAAATGTTCATGGCTATTCTTAATTCATTGTTCATTTAGCAAATTATCCAGTGGTTCCCCAGAAGACACAGGACAAAATCCTGATCTGTGGCACAGCTGTCCTGGTTCCTTATTTCATGTTAGTCTCTGTTACATCATTGAACTTTAGGCATTCATTCTGGAGACTGTAAATGTTTTCATTCTAGGGCTATTTCATTCCTGTATTTTCCATCTTTGTGGAGATTTTGTCCCTCTTTTTGTCCTTAACTATAATTCCTCCCTTATGAGTAAGCTCAAATGATCATATGTGAGGTGATTTCAAATATAATTTAAATATCTTAGTACCACAAATACAAAATAAATAAAATATTTCTGCTTGTTAATACCCAGATATAGCAAAGTATATAACTATTTTTCTGTTTTAAAAAAAGAATGTATTCTGCCTGGGATGGCTGAAGCCCATGAAATTTTATTTGCCATCAGCTGCTCCTAACTCAGTCCATCTGAGGAGCTTTCCTTCATTAGCACTGAGGCCAGCTTACTCTTGTCCTTGAATCACTGCTTTAATTTACTGCCCTTTTACAGGATTCAGTGGCAGGAAGAATTGTTTGCAGAGAATCACAGCAAATACACAAGCCTTTCTAGGTGACAATACTTGATTGCATATGAAATAAATGTGATTATACACTATTGTAAAGGTGGAGCCAAGGTTTGGGCAGTAATGAAAGCCCTTTTGGGGACCCAGAAGGTCTTTGGAGAGCTTCAGTGCACTGGAGAATTGCAGAATAGTAGAGCTCTTGGAAAGCTCAGGAACATCCAATTTGATCACCTCATTTTACAGGTGAAGAAACTGTGACCCTGAGGCCAAACAATTTGCCCAAAGTCATACAGAGAATTTATTGTAGATCTAGGACTAGAATGTATGTGTTCTAATTCCTGGTTTAAGTCTTCTTTAAAAAAAATCTATACATGTATTACTTCACCTCTCTAAGTTTTGGACTTTCCTGTAACAGAAAGAAATAAAATAGTAATAGTCATAATAATATTTCTTTGAGAATTTTTCTTTTACATGGTATTGGGAAAAGGGACATTAAGAGTCATGCTGTGTGTGTCCTGGTTCAGAATAGAGTGTTTTGAGTAAATGAATTTGAGAGAAATGTATTCTGCTCTCTATAACTTGGACATAAAAATTATTTTATTGCTACTACAAGGTAAACTTTTTCTCCCTCAGAAAAATAAATCAATTGAAAACAAGTTAAAATGATGTGCATGCAGGTGTGTGGCTTCTACAATTAGAAGACTGTGCTTTATTCTTGAGGTAAGACTGCTGTAGCTGCATATTATTCCTGGTCAGGTGATGCCTTTAAACCTGATATTTTCAGCTTCTCTTGTGACTCCATAAGTATCCTGAATCTTTATTTTGTAGACATTCTGCCAACATTATTTGCCTGAGAATACTGCATTCTACTAAGGTGTTGTCAATGTCTGGGGAAAAAATCTGATTATTATATAATCTGATGTGGAGGCAATGTCTAGCATTGACTTCATGAAATAGAAAATATATTTTGTTGCTCAAAGTTATGTGTGCATCTTGAAAACTGAAATCACTGCTTGATATAACCCAGACAGACTTGTTATATTGATATAATTCTAGCAAGAGAGTGGCATTAGTCATTTCATCCTGGCCTATTCATAATGAATTGTTAGGCAAAATGGTCCTTGTAATTTGGGAGATGGTAAGAGATAAAAAGGCAGGCTTTTCTCTAATAAACCAGTAAATCTAACACATTCCTCCCTTCCCTCATTCAGTGTATCTATATTGAGAATCTTCAATGTAGAAGACTGTTAGAAAAATGCAAGAGTCTCTATCCACGCTTTTTAAAGTATTCACACAAATAGTACAGTCTTGTGTGAAAATGGCATATGAGTGAATTAAAGAGTCCCAACGGGTTAAAGAGGCCAGCCTAGTTCAAGACAATCAGCAAGTGTTAGTGAAAGAAGATAAACTTATGGATTTGGAAAGAAAAGAATAACAAAGAGATGGGATAAAAGTAACTGTCCTTTCAACTGAGAAAGGAAAAAAAAGAGTTAAGGAGAAAGTATAGGAGATATACAGTCCCGAAGTGACCTAATTAGCAAACACTTTGTATAAATTATGAATTTTTCACAGGAAAGGACACACAAACAAAAATTTTAGGAAAACAGAGTGACTTCAGTTTGTAGAAAACTGTTTTGCTCCAATTGGTACTTCGAATCACTCTGACACATTTACTTGATCCCAAAAGCCTTTGAGTGCACCTGCTTTGGCTAGGTACACTAGGTACAGCGGGAGACGTCTACTTTGAAACACTGATAGATTTGGAAAAGTGAAGTAGAGAAAGAAATGTCAAGTAGAAAAGATTGATAACCATATGATAAAGAAAAATGGAATTCTCCAGTTGTCTGTGTAACATGTATCCCTTGTGTTTGATGGCACTACACTGAGCTCCAAATCATTGGAATTCTGAAGATTTTCTCATTAGATGATAGATGATTTTACTATGATTTAAATACAGGATGTGTACTAGAGCAGTCTTTAGATCTAAAATCTGGAATGGAGACTGGTCGTGGTGGAGAGCGATCAAAAAACTGTAACTGAAATTCTCCCTTCCAGGGCCATAATGAGGCATTAACATAAAAACTCCTCAATTAACCAGGTCACACAAAATGAGATTTTAAGGATCCAGGAGTTGCACTGAGTGGTATCCGATCACCTTGACTATAATCAGCTTTTCAGTCCAAGACAGATTTCAAGTCAAAATAATAGCACAAGGGTAAATCCCTCATTAGTAATTCCATTTATGCAAAATTCTAATTAGCTCTGCTTGGAAAGATATGTGTCTGATGAAATGATAGAGTGAGGGAAATAAAGAGGCCTTTGCTATTGTGCACATAGCACGATCTTCTCTAAATAGGGTGCTCGTATAATTTATCATCCAAACCAGGACACTCTTAAAAGTGAAAGAGGGTGCTATTAATAATTATTCCAGGACAATAGGCATAAACTGGGACTGTCCCATGCAAGCTCAAACATACAGTCACCCACCCCACCAAGGATAAATAGAAAGGATGACTCTTTTTTTGTCTTTCATTTCTCAATGGCCTGCGTTATCTTTGGAAAGATGAAATAGTAAGTGTCCCATATTTGTTTTCTAAGGCCACTTCTCTGGAAATTTAGCCCAGGATGTACATTTCTTATTGTAAGAATGACCCCAAATCATGACTGACATAAGCTTAGAGAAAATGACAGAAGAATTTAGTACTATCCTGGTTCAATGAGTATTGGCCTGAATTGCTGTTTAGGGGTCAGAACAGACTCCCCAGAGCACTGAGGAACTCTGTTCTCTTATGCTAACAGACAGCATAGCTAGCAAGACCAGACTTAGACACCAGAATCTAGAATGGAAATTAGCAAACAGGATGTTGATTGCTGAGCAGTAATAGGGAGTGGCAGGAACAAGCCATGAGTAGAGAGCGTTTTGTGGACAAACAAAAGAAAAGCTGCTTTCAAGGGTTGGAGCAGCATGATCTACTGCCACTAGCAACCTTGGAAATGGAGAAACATTCAGAGTCGGCTGCAAATGAAAATGCCCCGATGAAGAGAAATGAATTTCTGGCCATAAAATCATCAACTTTCTGGCTACACTGGAATTCATGGGAGAGACTTGAGCAGGCTATATCACCATTTCCACTTTAGGCTCAGAGTTAACAAAAGGCGATACTGGAAAAAAATGTATGAGAAAAGAGAAGACTTAGCAGTCAAGAGACTCAAGTCCCAAATCACCCAGATGCAAATCTCATGGCTCTTCACCCCATTAAGCATGAGCTGATGCCCATGACAATTATGAATATTGAGAAAATACCCATCAAGTACATTTTGACTTGAGCATCGGCTGGGTAGCAACTGGTTCTCTGTTACACCCTAAAATTCTCATTTCCAAGTCTCCTATTCTACTCCCAAGTTTTTGGTCACAGGAATTGGCCTATAGACACAGAAGGCCTGTGATGCATGTCAAGTGATTCAGTTTGTCATCCAGGTGTCTCCATGCTGTCATAATCCAATAAATGTGTGGAGAATTTACTAGAAGAAGCAAACTGAACTTATGACCTGGTAACTTACTGCTATCTGCAAAAATAATAATAGCCTTATTTGCCAGATAAAGTTAAAGAACATTGAGTAAGATTTCATAGGAGAGGCAAGGACCCCTGTGACTGCAAACCCCTGGGCAATAGGAATCCAGAGAAGACATGGATCTGTAGCCAGAGGTCGACCAGGGTAAGGCTGTCAGAGATGTTGCCCACCCTTCTATTGTGATGATAATTGAATTATTCAAATACATAATTTTAGTTGAGTTTTTTCATGATGAAAAATGAATGTAACAAGGAGACTATAGAAACCTTCTTAATGCTTTGAATCAGTGGTACCTCTTACAGGGAGGGAGGAGCCCCATTCTTATGAGAATATGGCTTTGAAGTGTCCCAGCAAACACATTCCCATTTTCTTATCCAGAGCTCTCTATTCTCTGTCTTCCTCTGGCTGGCTTCCTGCTGGCCTTAAGCATTTCTCCAATGGGCTAACACCCTGCCACCCACACCCACACCCATTTATGGGCAGATGTTTTTCATCATTCTGTCACAACACTGATTCAGTTCTGCCTGATTGCAGTGCGTTCTATTATTTAGAAGATTTTTCAGATTCAAACATCTGCAACTTTAATTCACAGACCAACAACAAATTCCTCTACAGAAATCAAATAAACTCTAGGCTTAAAAAACAAAATTTGAATCTTTTGAATGAAAGCAATTATTTTGGTCTGGAGATCAAGCTTGCTCTTTTATGTATAATTTTATTATTTAAACTGAATATAAGCATGTTAATAAAATTTTATGCCATTTGAGGACTTGAGTCCAAGTCCTTTTTAATTTTTATTTTGAAACAGGCAACTGTGATCCTCTTGTTTTAGTCTCCCAGAGTGCAGGAATGTGTTACCAGGCTCAACTGATAAATGAGTGTTTAACAGGCAGCAGACAAATTCCTTCTGTGCCAGGAGTTAAGAAGCCCAGCTTGAGTCATGGTGGCGCAGGACTATAATCTCAACACTCTGAGAAGTTGAGACTGGAGGATCAAAAGTTCAAGGTTTCTATGAGTAACAGCAGAAACCAGTCTTGAAGGGGCTGGAAATGTAGCTTGGTTCTAAGGAACCAGGTTGAGTCCCCAGTACTACAGAAAAAAGGAGTGTTCATTTTTTAAAAGTAGACAGAGGAGACCCTTACTCAGCTCGTCAGATACCAGAAAAGAATTTGACACTGAAGAGATGTGTGAGGGCCCATAGGATCAACAATGAGACCCTAGCTTCTCATAGCTTCTAGACTCCATTCGATCTCCATCTTTGTAACTTTCCTATGACCACTATTTCATTTAACAAATGCCCTTTACATCTTAAAATTAAAAATTGTAAAAATTGCAATTTGGGATAAGAATGTCAATGAAAGCAGAATCTTTGAAGTTTTAAAAACAGTCACCTTAATATTTCTCAGACCCCCATTATTGTTCTCTTTAAACTCCTTACACAATTGGTGCAAAATTGAAGTGGAGAAAAATTACAGGCCATTTAGTGGATAACAGGATCAAACTCATGTCATTCTGAGGTACATTATTAAAACTAATGATCTACTCTTCTTTAAGAGCATCATCTTTACTTTAAATATATTCCTATAAAAACACTCATGAACTTCAAAACAATTTTTAAAGACATCTAAGTTTATAAAAGTCAATGGCTCATGTGCCAATACTCATCTGAGGAAACTGGTCACAGCTGTGGATGGAAATAGGTGAGGTCTTTGGGCCTCTGAGCCATGCACAGAGATGCTTTTGGGCAGACCTGAGAACATGGGACCTTTTCCTATTCCCAGTGGCAACGGTGGGATTTTAATGTTTCTCCAATAACTCATTCAAGATTATACTTTCAGTAACCTCCTAAAGCACTTTCTTGTGCTATTGTGTATGTGAACCTTCAGGGTAGGATTCTATAACCCAGAAGCTTCAGAGTACAACAGCTATCAACCCACGCAGACTCCTGGCATTTTACCACAGCCAGTGGCATGCATCTTCATCTAAGTGGGTGAGTCATTAAGTTCCCAAGCATTTGTGCATTTGTTCCTGTCTGGGAGGACCCAGAACTGTCTGATCCATATGGAAATCCTCAGCACCCTCTGGATGTCACTCACAGCAAAGTCAGGCTTCTGTCCTCTGTGGGGAGAGGAGAGACAGGGCTCCTCTGTTCTTCCAGCAAAGATCCTCAGTTCCCCAGAATTCATTTTCTCTCACATTTAATGAGTATCAACAAAGCAGGAGGCACCTCATTCAATATTGTTCACACACAGTGCCATTGGTGCTGGATAATGGTCCTTTGAAAGTGGCATTATTATCTCAGTTATTATAGATAAAGACACTGGCTCAGACAGATTTAACACCACATCTCAAGGTCCTCAGTGAGAATCTGTCCATTCATCCCTGTCCATGGATTCCCATGAATCCAAACTCCAAACCTCTGGCCCTTAGCTTCCTTATGTCACCATGTGAATATCAAAAACAGTGCCAATGAATCCCTTTTTTTTAATGACTTAAAACCTTTCTTAGTTTTTTCTTAATTATTAGATTTACTAGAGATGAATTTTGTCCCTTTCATATACTTTCAGTTGATTAGTGAGTAGAAAGTGACCTTTGGGACAGGTATTCTCTAGGACATGCATCACAGTATGATCTAAAGGCCAGAAATAAAAACCAACATACACTGTTTAGCTTTCCCAACCACAACATGGGCAAAAGTCTTGGCACAAATAACTGGAGGTTTTGGGCAACAATTTTTATGCAGTTTATGGAGCAAAGATTGTCACAGTTTCATGTGAAGTTACATAAATATTTTCTTCTTCTGCCTACATTACTTAAAAAAGAATGCCATCAAAACCTTTACAGATGTTAACCAGGAATGCTTAAGAAGCCAAATGCAACCTCACAAATACATGCAACCAACTCACTGAAATTCAGAAATGTAGCAATTGCAAATTTGAAACTGTTGGGACCGTTGCACTTGTCAATTTCCTAACAGTGGTATAAGGGGATTTTTAAAAATGGATCTTTCAAAGAATCATTTGTTCTAATGCAGAGAAAGAGAATGTGAACGTAGAAAGCGCTCACAACATAAGAGCCGATTTCTGGGCAAGTTTCCAACGCAGTCGTTCCCAAATGCCATTTCTCATCCTTCACGTCCAACGCTCAACTTCATTTGACTACAAAGGCTAAAAACTCTCTCATAGAACCTTATTAAATTTGTTAACACACATTCTTTGTTAACTTTTTAAATTTTCTCTTATTTCTCAAATATTTATGTTTATTATTCTGAATAGCTTATGGGTACTAAAGCCTTTACTCTTCTCAATAATCCTTTATGTGAAGTAGATGCTATTGCTTATTTTAAAAATGAGGGAATGAGAGCATAAAGAAGTTACATAATTTGTCTCAGAGCCCATCCCAGAAGTGGCTGAGCCAAGACACAAACATCCACCCTGGCCCTCAGTTAAGATTAGCAATAAAACTACATTGAAGTTTAGCCCTGGAAGCCTCTTTGCCACAAATATTTCATCACTGTAACTACATTCAATCAAGGGAATAGATTTAACATTTCTGTATATTATCTTCATGAATCAACTCTTTGTAGCGTTCATCTTAATTTTTCATGTTTTCCTTATGTTACTCTCCTTCTTAGAATAATCAATATCTCAGTCTACAATAATAATTTATAAGTGATTATTTTCTGTCACTACTGCTAAAAGATACATTATTTTGAAATTTCATCATCATACTTTTTCTTGTTTGAATGAATTAGATTTGCAAATATTTCCCTTAAGAAAACAAAACTATGGCTACTTGCTCAAGATATTCTGAATCCTCGACTTTGGCCATAAGTTGCCTGCTTACATCAAAATGTGTGTGTGTGTGCATGTGCATACATGCATTTATAAGTGTGTGTGTGTGTGTGTAAGAATAAATCATATTTTGCACTTGCTAATACATGTGTATAAAATATAAATATATGCATTCTGCCATTATAATATTCATATTTTAGAATTTAAATTGTAAGTTCTCCCAATGCCAAGATTATAAGCTTTTAAAATTGTTCATCAACTTTCAGATCAGAATCATGAGCCCTGGAATATGCTACATCTGTAAGAAGCTGAGATGAAGTGTGTTTGACTCAGAAATAGTTTCAGTTTGAGGCAGAAACAGGCGTTGCTATTCATTCTGACTCTGGGTTCTGTCTGTTAGTATCTCCTGAAGGTAACGCTGATAAAATCTGATGAACAGCAGTTGAAATCCCAACGTTAATGATTTGTTTTCCCTTTATTGATTTGTGGACTACCCTGAGTAATTACTCCCATTTCTAGCATTTGCTGTCTCATTTGTAAAATTATTTGTCTTCTATAAGGTATTTATTCCACCTAGAAAACAAGAGGTGGAAGTTACTGAATGTGCATTAGCAGGAGAAAGAAAGGAAAAGCCACATCACAGAGCAGAGAATAAAGCAGCAGATGCTGGGCACAAAGAGAGAAAATGTGCATCACCTGTTAGAGCCAAATCCTCCTCCTACACAAGATTGTGTTTGCCTCTCTCTACTTAGTGCTGTCCCTAAGCTTGTTGGTAATTTTGAAGCAATCAAAACCACTTATTCAACTAAATGAGGGGAAGAGAGGTGATTAGAATGAGAAAAAAATACTCCCCATGATGAATTTTAGAAATATTACGTGTATCTAAAATGTACTAATAAAATAAAAATTTAAAAACACATAGAAAAGAAATATCCATTACAAACCTCATGCCATTTAAGATTAAGTTTCACTGAGGGTAGAAGACAGCAAAACAGAAGTCTCAAAAACAAGACAAAAGTTAATTTCCTGCTTTAATAAGTGCAGAGGTGGGTCATCAGAGTAGATAAGGACTCTGTGGGATCAAGGAAGGACCTCAGGTCCTGTCTTCCTGACTCACCCTCTCCTGAAGCTGGCTTTCATTTTCCACACTGGCCCTTCAGCTGTCAGCACTGCAAGTTAGGGAACTAGGTGGCTCAATAGCCTCCCAGGGACTTCCTGGGAGTTCCATACATTGTCCTCTATGGAATCCTGCATAAAACAAGAACCCTATATGCAAAGGAGGGTAAAATAAATAGTCTTAGCTCTACACATGAAGACATTAAAGAGGGACAAGAAGACAATGAATGAAGCAGAGGACCTACTGCCCCCAAACTAGTCCATATACCATTTTTCATCAACTATGTTGGGTCTGGATCCCAAGCAGGTGTACAAAATTAAGAATATATGAATAAAAATCAAATATGTTGCTAAAGGAGCTTTTCTGGTGAATAAGATTTCTAAAGTACAGCAATGATACCTGAATGGGAAGATTTGATTTGTCTTGATTCAGCATCAAGAATCAGATCCTTGAACTTGAAGATAAGTCCATAATATGTGCTCCTAGAAAGATGAAATCAGGTGCACTGGGTGTCTCATTACAAATATTTCTAACACAGTAACAAATGAAATCTGTGCATCATCTGAGTTGGTGTTAACCAGAATTATTAGTTGCATAAACAAAAACACAAGGCCACATATTTGTCCCCTCCAAAAGAAAACCTTGATAAAGAAGTACTTATGAGGTTTAGAAGACCTAAAAATGTTTAAAGGAGGGAAACAGATGGAAAACTTACAGAAATCTTAACATATACAGGAGAGATAAGATGAGCAAAAAAAGATAATTGCTCTTTTCTGGGATCCTCATCACTCCAGAAAGGGGCCCAGTCACTCAGATATATGAAACAAGAGGAGGATGCAAGAACATACAGCAGAACTAGAAATTATGTTTGAAAAGTTGGTGTCTGGCAGAAAGATGACA
The DNA here is from genome assembly GCF_034190915.1 of Cavia porcellus. Lineage (NCBI taxonomy): Eukaryota > Metazoa > Chordata > Mammalia > Rodentia > Caviidae > Cavia > Cavia porcellus. The sequence goes on along the minus strand of NW_026947496.1, from coordinate 40,227,700 downwards.
TTACCTGTATTTGACCTTTTTTCTTTCCATATAGAGAATTTGAAATTCCATTTAAATATCAAAATAAGAAAAAAGCTTGAGTTGCGTAGCTGATTCACTCAGTAGACATGTAATAAATGCAACTCACATTTATCTATGACATCGACTTCCTGCCTCCTCCACCCCTTCCAAGAATCTAAGTCTCCCATTGTCTGAAATAATTCCTTGTCAGGGTTCTTGTGCAGACATCCTAAGCACTAGTTATAATTACTGTCATAAAATCAAGGGCTACACAACAAGAAGCCAAAATGGACTGAGCAGATCAAGAAATCTGAAGTCTGGTCCTGGCTCTGCACTTATGGTCTATGAGGTATTTATAAAGTGACAGCTTTGCTGAGCCTCAGTACTGAAAGATACAGTGAAAATCACCGAACTTGATGAGGAGTTGAAAAAGCCTTATATCCAGGCACCACGCAGATTGCAAGAAAGCATAAAGCAGAGCAGATATCACACAAATTAGATGGAAGATTTTGGTACCATGGACAGCTACACCGCGGGTCCTTTGCCAGCTACAGGGCTAAAGAAGTCGGATCAGATTGCTTTTCCCCAGAAAGGTAACAATTTAATCAAATTGCAATGTCAAAGTCCTTGATTTTTAAAGTAGCCTCTTTAAAATGTGTAAAAAAATGTGCTCTAATCAAAATCTAACTGCTAATGGATTCAGTCCTCTAAAGACACATGTTCAATCTTTGAGAATATATTACTTTACCTTTAAAATTCAATGTGCATGAGAGAAACCTTGATCAAAAATCAGCTATGCAAAACCTTCCACATATCATTTTTAAATAACAAGACCATGTTTATTGCTCTGGGTTAAACCAGAGGAGACAGGATCATGGAGAGGATGATTACACTCTTCTTAATGGCACTGTGGGAAGCTGACCTAGCATGCTGGGGCTCTGCTGATCACATGACCTGGAATGAAGCCTTTACTGTATACTCAGTGCTGACATGGGGGAGTCCTCTACCTCTTGGTGCAGCCTATAATGTCACTTTCAATTCTCAGCACAGAAATGGGGGCTACAGTGCTAGCCAAACTTTTATCTTCCCACAATACAATTTTATAAATAAGAATTCTACTCTAACTTTCCTGAACATTAACTGAGAAAAAAATAAAAGTTTAATACAGGATAAATTAAAAACTCATTTTTTCAAATACGTGACGTCTTTAGTGCAGAAAAATCCATGTGTTAGCCTTACTCTTGCTGGAATCTCAAAATCTTACTAGATCTCCAAGCCTCTGGAACATGAGACATTGCCATGTCTTTTGGTGTCTGTACATGTGTGTATCTACTTATGAGTGTGTGTGTGTGTGTGTGTGTGTGTGTGTGTGTGTGTGTGTAAGGTATCTATTCTGTCATAAAAGTTGACTATGTGTGACAATCTTCCAGCTCCCCTGATGTAGCTGGTCCTGAGCATCCAGTTGTCTCTGAGACTGCCGTTTCCTTCTTGGACTTAATATAAACCCATTTCTGAAGACATGCAGCGTTGTTCTCTCAGGAGTTTGTTAAAGCTTTATATAGCTAGTTCCAGGATTGCTGTGAAGCCTGTAAAAGGTCACCAGCCTGTATGACACCATGGGAACTGACCAACCTCAACAGCAGAACTCAGCTCCTGAGAACACCCCAGGCCTGAGTGATCTCCATGTATTTTTGGATTTACATGGAGGCGATAAACAAGCAGGACAAAATGTATAACCCCAAGGCTGAAAGCAAATGGGAGGGCAAGGTGTGCAGATGTTGGAGCTTTTAGTGGTAGGACACAAAGCATCCTGAGAATTTGCATTCTACATAGAAGAAAAAGGAGTGAGAGAAAAAAGCAAGAAGACTTCTTGGCGGAGGCATTTAATCTGACAGTTAAACCTGTACCCAAAACCAAGATGCTCTCACTTCACACAACACACAGCCTATGTTCACATTTTTGTCCTAATGTCATCTGGTTTGAGGGTGGGTGAGTGCAGCTTTCTTCATAAAACTTCCACTGCACTCCTAAATCTTCATCACCATCTTCCATCAGTATGACTAGGAAGACAGACCAGCTTCAGTGGAACAGAAATTTTCTCTAAGCAGAAAAAGGAGGAAAATGCTTTATTTTAAAAATTAATGCTCTACGATATAAAAATGCACTTTGGCTACATTTAAAAACTATAGGAAACATAAATCTGCTTTCCACTTCTCCATTCTGTCAGGGTGCACACTAGCCCCTCTGCTGCTCCTAGTTGGCTAGTTTGAGTGTGTTGAGAATTTAAAAATCAAGAATTCAGGCTTTCAGATATTTATTTAAAATATTGGCAAGTTGTTCCTGAGGAGCTTGCTAATGAACTAATAGCACAGATATCCGCACCTAACATTTGAGCAGTTTATTTTGACTAATCAGATGCTCCTAAAGCACCATTTATGGAAAAGCAAAATTGTCAAATATAAAAAGAAAAATCACATCAGGCAACTCTGTCAAGATGGACTTTATTCAAGTCATTGCAATAGGAGAAAAAGATGAAAGCCACTCTGAATACTGATGGTCAGATAAAGGAGTAAATGAGAATCATTAAGACAATCTTGGATATTCCTAAGTTAAGAGATAGTTAATAAACTAGCTTAGGAGGACTAATGCTAAAACTGACCCGAAGGCCAAGCATAAGACCTAGTCCAGACAGAGCCTACAGGAGCCCAATGAGTATTGGTGAAGAAGAGCATCTTTGTCAAAAAACACACCTGAGGTTCTCATCCAACCTAGTGGGAACAGGGCCATACAAACAGGGCTCAATCCCTATGTTAGGGTTAGTGTTTATTTCTACAAATGGGGTTGCCTTTTGAAAGGTCATTAAACTTGGACAATAACTCTTGTGAAGTTCAAGAAAAGGACGGATACAAATGAAAATCAGAATTTTATCATTACATCCATAAATCACTAATGATAACCCAGAAATGCTGTTAATTTGTTGCTTTTTAGGACAATGGAGAAGCACTCTTCTTGTTTATCTAAGGGTTTGCAACAAATAATTTAGGCCTTATTTTCAAGCCTGCTAAGTGTGGGCTACTTAAACTGTCAAGTGTCCTCCAATTATGGTAAATATCCCTCTGAATATTCAGCTGTGAATACAAGGATGGTTCTCAGTTCCACTGCAGATCAGAAGATTGCTTCATTCACTTCTTTATAAACAGCAATTGCAGTTTATAAATGCATTACTTATTTTATTCAAACTAACTCTTGTATTATCTCCAAAATGAAATATATTTTATTAGGAAAGATGTTTACAAAGAGCCTCACTTGTAATTTGGTGCATAATTTTACTTATATGAAATATGAGTCCAACTTAAACACCGCATATTTGAGTGTCTCTGCAGTCCTTAAGAATAGTAAATAGAAAGCTTGCATATTTTATAATGCTCAAAAAACATCCTCTTCAGTCCTGATGCCGAAAGAAAAGAGAGAAGGAGATTTGGAGAGATCTTAGGTAAAGCTCATAGTAACTCATCATTATTATGTGATATTTAAATTAGTGTTTACTTTATCATTGTGGGCTTGTCAATGAAATGAGATCATTAAATCTCTGGTTTCAGATTAAATTCCATTTGACATAATCTATGCAAATGTTTTCTCACTCAAATATACGATTCAAATGCAAACATATTTCCTAAAATACAACTAATAAAAGTATTTTCTAAATATAACTAACAATACGATGTAATTTCACAACATTAAATGAAAAAATTTTAGTAGCTTATTTTAGGGATCATTTCAGAAGCTACACAAATTCTGAAAGTATATAAATTCATATTTCTTTCCCAAAAATTGCTATGCAACCTTTTAGCAGTAAGGTCTATAAAATCCTTGACCCATCTTAATTTGCTGAACACACAACGTCAAATAATTGCAACAGTGTTTTTCAAAGCTAGCGGCATTAAGTACTGACCCCTTAAAAGACTATGGTTCTTTTTTTTTAATTGGCGTGTAATAATTACACACATTTTGGGGAGTAGAGTGTGTTTTTGTTGGTTTTTTGTTGTTGTTGTTTTGGGAGCAGGGATCCAACTCACAACTTCATGCTTACCAGGCCAGAGCTTGAGCCACTGAGCTGAATCCCCAGCCCTAGAGTGTGATTTTTTTAATACATGAATACAATTTATAATGATCAAATCAGAGTGATTAGCATTCCCATCTCCTTAAATATTATTCCTTTGTACTTGGAAACAAGAAACTCTTTTTCCTCTTCTCGTTCTTTTAAAAATATGTATTAAATTGTTACACTATAGTTACTCTAACACTAAGTATCTCATTCCTCCTAACTGCATTTTAGTACTTGTTATCTGGCCTATTATTCCCTCTTTCTCTCTTTTCTAGCTTCTACAGAACACAATTCTACTCTCTATTTTTGCAGTCAACTTTTGATCTTATATGGGTTAGAGAGAACAAAAAGATATTTGTCTTCTTGTACCTAGTTTATTTTACTTAACACAATATTTTTGTTGCATCTATGTTTTTGCAAATGGCTAACTTTTGCCCTTGTATGGATTATTAATACTATACTGTGCCAACATATCTATTTCCTTTTTTCATTCAGCTATTGATGAGTACTTTTATTGATTTCATATTTTGGCTATTGTGTCTAGTGCCTTGTAAACACTGGAGTACAGGCATCTCTTTGATAATACTGATCTCATTCCTTTTCAATATAACCCTACAAGTAGGACAGTTGGACAGTATGGTAACTCTCTTTTCTTTTCTTTTTTTCTCATTTTATTAATTTTTTAGGAAGCTCCATACCTTCTCCAATGGTGGCTACACTTGTTAACATTAACACCAACAACGCACAAGAGTTCTGCTTTCTCCATAGACTTGCCAGCATTTGTTGTCTCTTTGGATAGTAGTCATTCTAAATAGTTAGAAATAACAGAACCTTATTAATAGATCTTATCTTTTTGTATTTCTATTGTTCAGATGCTTTTGTGAAACAGAACAATGAAACAAAAACATGGGATTGGAATAAATGCTTGGAAACTGAGTATTGATCAGACTGTTTCTTGTACAAAATTTGAAACTATCCCCGAATGAAAGACACACAGCACACTGAAGGAGGAAGCTAACTACATGTGACAGAATAGACTACAGAAAGTTGTGAAAGAAAATAGTCTTCATGTTGCCATTGTTCATAATGGAAAACTTCTTTTAACTTTCCTAAGTGAAATGTAATCCAGAGAATACAGACTAATTCTGTCAGCTAGTAAAGACCTGTCCGCTCATAGGATCCACTGGGTGCAGAATATAAAATGTATCACTGTTAGGCTCTACCTATGCAGATGCTGACTTGACTGGAGCCAAGAAATATAAAGGCATAAAAGGTTATAACTGAGCCTGACACACGGGCCAAATGAGCCATCGGCTGTGATGCCTCTACTTGCCTTTAGAGTTACACAGTTTCAGAAGGTTCCTCGCATTTTTTTCATGCTCTCTTTTGCTCCAGCAGTGTGTCTTCCTTTCCGTCTCTGTTATACACTGCCCTAAATTCTTCTGGAAACAGCTGATGATATTCAATAGGTGTGTCCTTTCCTCTACCTGTGGATTATTGGATCCTGCATAATGACTATTCTGAACTGACCTCCCACCCACCCCACCCAACATTACTTCTCAGCTTTGAAATTCTACTGCTGCCCAGCCCAGTTCAGCTCATGGAACTCTGCTTTTTCTGGTGTTTCCTGCAGGTGCAGTTCTTTGTTTCTGAATACTGATCCCCAAGGCTCTCCTTCTCCTCTGCTCTGGGTCTAGAAGTTTGACAGAAAGATTGAGATTTTGCAAATCTCAGACGCCTATAGGTCCTTAACATTGTTGATCTAAGATTCCTTACTGGGAATCAAAGTCTGATAGAAGAGCATTGTCCCAGGGACTTGTGAGAGATGTGTCCATCCTCCTCCCACCGACATCCACACCCAGTACAATCACCATCTATTTCTGTAGTCTATCTCTTTTAGATAGAGGGCCTTGATTTCTCTGTGCTGCTTTCCTAGCTGGTGACATGTTCTTTCATCAGCAATAATCACTTCTTGGTATGAAGCACATTTCAAAGAACCCTATATTGTAGCCAAATGATCAAGTGCCACCAAATCCAAATAACCCTTCCACCCTGAGGTGAGGCACTGGTCCAGGTGAGCAGGCCTCTTGAACTTCAGTTGACTCGTGTGACACAAAAGGTGTTTTTTCCAGTTGATCTCCAAGATTTACTCATTTCTCCTAAGTTAAGTGTGGATGCAAATGTGTATTTTCCCTGGACTGAAAAATGTTCCCACACATTAGCCTCATTGTCTGTTTCTACAGCCCTCTTCATGACCAAACAAAGGGTTAGCACACAATCCCCACTATGTGTGCTTTTTGAATTATCTGGAAATGATCGTGGAGGCTTTATATTAACTGTTATGCAAAGCCTTAAATATTAAGGAAAGATCTAGGACAATAAGCAAAGGAGCCAGGGGAAATAACCAAAATTAAAGACATTGAAGTTTGAAGTTAGCAATGACCTAAGCTTTTTTTCTTCTTTCTTAATTATGTCTCCACTCCTTCCTATGGGAAAAGACAAATTCTTAATACAAGAAGTTCTGCTAACTCCAGTGATCTTAGTAACGAAATACAGAGGGTCCTTTCACAATGCCTCTGGTCATGGAATACACATGATCAACTTTGAATTTCCTGAACTTTTTTCCTTTGGGCTTTGTGCTCTACATGTGATCTATTTTCTTTGTTTTATGTTTCTTCTCCCCGCTCAGTCTAAGCAATTTGGCTCACACAATTCAGCTGGGCATAGAACTACCCTTGATAATGCTTTAGAAGGTATTTTAGTAATGTGATGTGATTGAGAGAATGTACCATGGGGTGGAAAGAACACAGGCTTCCGAGTAGGCCAAATTTGCGTTTCAACTTCTGCTCTTGCTCTTTGCTGACTGTGATCTTTGAAAAGTTACTTAACCTTCTCAGTCTTTGGCTTCTTATTACCAAGAGAGAGATAACAGTACATATCTAGCAAGTCATTGAGATGATTAAATAAGATAATGAATATAAAATATGCATCACGTGGTATGCATTGAATGGTGACTATTTATCGCCTAACCAAAATGTCATTAGTAAAGTGCAATTCTTTGAACCATGAAATCTCTTAAAAAGGAAGACCTGCTAGCAGCACTGTGTATACCAATAATGGTGAAGGTTTTAGGGACCCCATGCCCAAACTGTAACCCAAAAATCACTTATTTATCACAAAGTTCCAACAGCAATTAAATCTGAATGCTTCACTGATTGGGATAATACTGGAATAACTTGTCTCCCTGGGATGACTGGCTTGTGTGTCAACAGAGAGGGCTCTGCATATCTGCTGTAGCATACATGCCACAGTTTGCTATAGGCTAATATTCATTGCCAGTGAGAATGTAAAATTGTACAGTCATTTGGAAAACATTTGGAAGTTTGGAAGTTTCCTATAAAACCATACACACCTAGCAATACTATCTAGCAATCAATCTCCTTGATACTGACCCAAATGAAGTTAAAGTGTATGTCTTTAACAAAAACTTGAACAGGAATGTTTACAGCAGCTTTAATTGTACTGCCAACTTGAAATCAAGCAAGATGTTCTCGAATGGGTGAATCAATAAATCAACTGTGGAACATTGAGGCAACACAACTGTCTTAGTTACTTTTTACTCATCACTGGGACAAAATACCTGATGCCCAAAATTGGGGAAGGAAAAGTTTATTTCTTACAGCTTTTGGAGGTTTTAATCCATACTCAGTTGGCTCCAAAGCAGGGTGGCGTGGCGGGGCTTCAGTTTATGGTGGCTGCAAATGGCAAGGCAGAAACTGGCAAGAGAGAGAGAGACACACACCTTCTTCCTGCCATTACATTGTATGCTAGCTCCACTCCTAGGTGGGTGTAGCACTGACACCATCAATCCAAGCCCTAGACAATGAACCAATCACAAATGCATAACTCAAACACATGAGGCCTGGGGGCCACCGACATAAACCATGACAGCAACATTATTGAGCACTAAAAAGAAATGAACCATCAAGTCACTAAAAGATATAGAGGTAACTTAAATGTACATTAAAGAAATCTGAAAAGGCTACCTATTAAATAAGTCTAAATGTAAACATTCTAGAAAGGGAAAACTATAGATAGTATAAAAACACTAGGGATGTTCAGGAGTTGGGAGAGAAGAATGCATAGGAGAAACATAATTTGGGGGCAATAAATATATTTTATGAGATACTGTAATTGTAGAGAGCATCTGTTAAACCCATGAAAATGTACAAAAACAAAGTAAGCCAAAATGTAAATTTAGTTAATAATAAAGCCTCAATATTGTTTCCTTATTCATAACAGATGTACCACATTGATGTGTAATGTGAATAATTAGGGAAAATATGTGACAGAGGAGAGGGTGTATGGAGACTTTCTGTAATTTCTGCTCAATTTTCCTGTAACCCTAAAACTGCTCTAATAACAGTCCATTCATTTAAAACATACTTTAATTAAATGCTATAATCATTTATTAAACAAATGTATCAAATAATTAAACAGTACAAGTAATCACATACATCCTACTGGGATTTAAACGCAGCTTCACTCTGGAATACACAACCTGTGTCTGAGTTTTAAGCTGGTCAACCATAGTTGTTCTAGCTGGTAGTGTGAAGTCCAGTGGGCTGCGAAGCCCTGGTTAAGAGGTTTGCATTAGGTCTTTACTGTTCATTGCATGGATTACCATGACTAGCTGCTAATCCTTTCAAATTCAATTCAGAGTATTTAGTCTGCTATGCTGTACGTTTCCTAAGACTAGAAGTTTTGTAACTATTTTTCATTCCTTTTAATATAATTCTTAGCTTGAAATAAATTCTCAATAAATGTTTGTTGACTCAAGAGTAGACAGAACCAGTGCTTGTTAACACATCTGCAATAGTTCACATATGACTTCCACAGAAAATCAGTGGTGCTTTGCATGTGTTCTCAAGAGAACAAGGTGAAAGAGCTGAGAGAATATAGTTTTTCTCCCACTTCCTTCTTTCTGCAGGCTGTAATGGGTGACAGAGGAAGGAGATCTGCTAAGTAGGGGCCCTATTCTCAGAAGCCACAAAGGAGTGAGTTAGATACATTACAAAACAGCAGGGTGATACAATCTAGTGTAGGGCCAAGCAGATGTTCTCAGCAATTGCAGATCTGGAGTAGGATCTGAAAGTTGGACTAGAATTACTCAGGTTTTAGGGACTAATGGTGTATGTTCCAACCTTCTTGTTCCATGGTATCTATTTAGCAGCTTTTAGGAATTCATACTAAAATGCAAGAAGGAGCTTCTGGGCTCAGCTCCAGGATCCCTTCAGAGAAGGGAAACATTTTCACTATTACCTTTTGAATCTGAAGGCCTGTACATATATAAGTTTTGGCAGGTGGACATTTTTTTTGTTTGTTTTTGTTTTTGTTCTTCTTGTTGTGTTTTGCTTCTCTTAATTGTGTGTAGCGCCAACTGTTAAATGTTTCTCTTTAGCAGAGATGCAGGGGGTCTTATATTCTGTCTATGTGTCTGGAATATGCCTTTCTTCTGCTCCTAAACACGATGAGAATTTGATAAGCAGATACACCCTGGGGTGAGCTAGTAAAGATGGCCATTATCATTTATTAAGCAGGTGTTGAATGAATTGGTCTTTTTATCATAATGTAGATTTACAGTGCAATAGGCAATCCATTTTTCAATTTGGTGTACCACTGCTGATAAGTTAACAGATGTCGATTGATTTTTTTCCCTCTAGTCCCCTGTTTACACCTGACAGGCTGTACTTTATAGCTGAACAGTTATTTGAAGTTATAAACATTATAATTAGCAATTTTTTAATTAGCCTGACAATTAACAGGAGATTTGCAAAGCTGCTAATTTGACATGTCATACTCTCTGTAGTGTTTATGTTAACCACAACTTGAGTGAATTCAATTGAACAGAACCACAGTGTCTGGAAAAAAGCAGTCTCTACAGGACTTTCCTCCCCACTTGACTAACATCATGGCACTTTCGACAGAAAAGTGGAACCTGGGTAAGATTCTCAGAGTGACAAAACTGACAGCTGAACTGGAAACAATAGATGCCTCATAAAGAGATTAGCTCAAGGTGCACAACACAAAAGCAGTTCCCATTAATTACATCTGAGGCTGATACTTGAAAGTCCTGACAGTCTATAACAGTAGGTTTGTGGCTCTATTAGGGTTCAAAGGCAGGACAGGAAGCTGACTGAGGACAAAGCAGCTCCTCATGGAGAAGGAGACTCATCAAAAGACATGGTCACTTAGTGAGGGTCATCACAATTGGCTCTGACTTTTCAGCTAGGAGCTATTTTACAGTGATTGTGTCCTGCACTGAAATTGATGTAATGAGACAGATATTCTGAAGAGAGACAGACAGAAATACAGATTGCACCTCTAAATTTCCAAGGAAGTCCCCAGCTTTTCTCTTGTCCTGACTATATTTTCCTATCAAAGGATACTCTCATTATGGCTCTCTGGCTCTGGAATTCTAAAGAATTAAACTAAGTTTCTAGGGCACACTGCATGTAAATCCTTCCTGGCTGTCTGAATTTTGTACCTCGGCAACAGCTTCCAGCAAAGGAGATGTCACATTCTGCTGGGCCCTCAAGAGATTTATAAAAAGGAAATATTCAATAATTTGTATTTTCCAAGGTGAGATGGATGTGGGGCTTACCATTGCCACCATCTGTCCAAGGCCAAGAAAGTAGAAATGAAATTACTTGAAAATTTTTAATATGAAGAAGAAAAAATGTTCCTTCTTTAGTGCTTTTACAAAAACGGAAATATTTTAAAGGTAGGAGAATATAGGATTTCCACATTCTGAAAGTTCTTCTTTGCTTTCTTTTCCCAAGGCTGAATCTTTCTTCCAATTTGCAATGAACAAGCCATTAATTAAAATTTGCAGTTCTACGAGAAACAGCTTATTGAAATTGACATGTGCCATTGAGCTTTGATTAATAACTTTTTGCTGCTTTCAAATTTTTGTTTTGAAAATCTAGATCTGAAGAAATTTGCCACCTGGAGATACTGAATCTGAAAAAACCTCCTTTTGAACTTTTCACAAGCCTGCTGCTTCGAAGGTGTGTGTTACTAAAGAATATAACATTGAGGAATTCGCTGTCACTGAACTTTAAAAATTCTGAGCTTCATAGGAACCTTTGTTTTAGAAAAAATTTGAATAGCATTGCTTTAAGAAAAAAGTAGCTTCTGATTTTTTTTCTCCCTAAAACATGTTACTTTTTAATAAATTTGCTTTCTCTTTCTCTGGCCTAACTAAATGCCTCCACTTCATCTCATGGAAAAAAACAATCCAGAGCATTCTCTGCACAGCAGAATAGCTGAGCCTTGAGATTAACTTTACAAATGACTTGATATACAAGTGCATTTCTTGTAAATGTATTAATTATGGTTATTACAACTAGCTTGAAATAAGTGAGCAAACTGATTTTTAAAAATCTGCTTTTAGTACAGAATGAAATTCTACACACATCCTACCTACTAAATAGCCATATCTCAAGTCTTAACCCAGTGTTAAGAATAAAGTACTTTATGCAACAAAGAAAGCGACATTCACTGAGTCATGTACTTTATTACAGTGGAATGTAAGGTTTATATAATTGACTTCCCTTTCCTCTCCCTGCTCTATGAAAGTTAAATAATCTAACATTTTACATCTCAAAAAGCACAATAAGACATAAAAAGAAGTATGTGTTATCTTTTGGATTAGGGGACACAGCATAGGAAGAAAGTAAAATTAGACGTGAAACCAGGGAACCTGGAAGGTGACAATGAATAAAAATAGAGGCTGAAAATCCCAGGGTTTTAGGTCATTGGGGACCCTCAGATAAGCATGAAGTGTTCTGAACAGTGTATTAACCCAACAGGAATTATTTCACAGTTACTTTCTAGGGTATTAATTGATACCCACATGGGCAATTTCTGTGTCTTTAAAAAGGTTAAATTATTATGTATTTTCTATCTTAAAAATACTATAAAGTAATCCCAGAAATAAGTTAACAAAAATGCTTACAAATATATGCAGACTTCATACATAAGTGATTTCAGTTCACACTATCTGAAAGATTAAATCTGAGCACTATTTTATTATTGCAAAGTTAGATACACACGTTCTGTGTGACATCACACATAAGACTCAAAGCTTACTTCAAAACAAATTGTATTGAAAGGCACTAATTTATAATATAATGTATAATGTAAATATAAAGAATGCATCCTTTTCCTCCCTTCAGGAGGTAGTTTGAGACCTGCCATGCTAACTCAGAACACGATGCTGTTTAAAACAGTCAAAATCTTGCCAGTCTCAGTACTGCTAAGTTCAAAGCGATGTCAGGTATGCACTTCCTGCTGAAAGTGGCCATGCCCATAAGGACTTCAGCTTTGATTTTCTTTAATTCCACTTTTTCTAAGGTAGTTTCCCACCAGTTCTGCAGAATTGGTCAAAATGCTGAACTTTGACCTAGAAACGAGAATATTTGAAAATATAAATGATTTCAGTGCTTTTTGGCTGTGATGGTGAAACACATAGGACAGTTTTAGAGTGGCTCTGTTAGAATAAATAACTAATCAATAGCAAATTAGTTATAATTAGGTATACATCACAGAGGTGTTTTCAGCTTACTGATTGAGACTATTTATTTCTAATGGACCCAATGAGCCCTGTAGAAAACTCAGCCCAGAAAGGAGGTATCTGGAGACCAGCCTAGAAGGTTGCTTTTTGTACTCTAAACCTTACCAGCCCCGTTAAATTCCTAGTTTTCCTAGAAATACTCCTCTTCCATAGCCCGGCATTTTATATTAACTTAATAGCCCCAAGATACAGGTAGTGAGAATGGTGAGTGGCAGGTAGATTCAGGAGGCTATGATTGCTGAACTTTGGGGATGTACCCCAGAGAAACCCTAAGAAAAAGTAAAGCAATATTCCATATACCTCTATTTGAAGTATTCATGCCACCCACCACTCACTCTGTCCTCTGAAAGTTTCCTCTAAGGATTTGAGTGTGTGTACCAAAAATTAAAGATTCCTTCTCGCCACTATCATCATCCTTGATATGTCCAGCTCCACCTTGAATTTATCATCACAATGTGATCAAACACAGATAGTGAAGAACACTGAGACACAAACATTTCAGCTCTCATGGATTTGTCCACACCTTAACACAACCTTAGTTGGCAAGTTAGTCTGTTCCAGTTGCTACCAAAAAGTGGCATGGGCTGGGTGGCTTGTGAACAAGAATTATTTCTCACAGTCTGAAAGTTAGAAGTCTGAGCTTGGGGAGCCAGCTCAAATTCTGCAGAAGGTCCTCTTTCTAGGTTTCAAGGAGTAAATTATCTTGTTTTTGCAGAGTAGAAAAAAAGAATCGAGAACCTCTCTGGAGTCTGTCTTAACAGCACTAATTCTGTTTCGTCATGACTTAGTCACCTCCTCAAACCCCACCTCCTGACACTGTCACCTAGGGGGTTAAGATTTTCATTCAAAAACTTAGAAGGGTAGCCACATTCAATTCATAGCCCAGTGGTATGGGGCCAGAAATGGTAGCAGGTAGGTAAGGGGCCGGTATATGAAGGTACAGTTTTTTGACAGTCTAAGGGAGAACTAGGCTTTCCATGTGCATTGAACATGGGGCATGAAGGAGAAAGAAGTCAAAGATAACCCACACTTTCTTAATAAAACAAACTTGAGGAGGGAAGGGTATGGATTGAAACAGAGCAATTGGTGTGGATGAGAGTTGGTGAGTTGTGGAGTGATCTGAAAAATGGACACCAAGGTGAATTTAAACACACAGACATTTCATCTGAGAAAATATCTGTGAGAAATCACTAGTTCATTGCTGTGAGCAGCTGGGAGGATGGTCAGACAGGCTTCCAGTGTAGCTCCACTACTCTGGAAGAGAGGGAGAGAGGGAAGGAAGAAGAACTCCTAACTACCATGCAGTTCAGGGTCTGGGAGGTCTTTAGGATCAAGCCAGCCTCAATATCCCAACTATGCCTTGATATACAATTAGAAGTCACCCAAGGGAAGAATGACACCAAACACAGAATGGTGGCCACCAGAGTAGTCACCCTTGGGTGATTTGAGTTCTTGCTAGGAGAAATATGTGACACATGTTCTGAGGGCCATCTCAGAAGCAAAGTGGTCAGATGTAAACCGGCAGAGACTGAGCCTGAGATCTGAACTGTGGGTATCCAGGATGCTGCTGATTAACTCTTGTGTGGATTGGTTCAGCCCTCCTCATTGCCACTGGATTTAATGTGGCTAATCTGAGCTAAGGCATCAGAGGTGAAAGTGATGGTAGTTAATTATAATTTTTAACCTGACTGGCATGAAAGACACTTTGGAAATAAGTAAAGCATACTTCCTGTGTGTCTGTGCGGGTCATGGGGGTGTAACTTCTATGCACTACATATGTTTGCTGGATCCTTTCTTTTGACTCTTCCCTGCTCTTAGCTTCCTGTATGCCATAAGTGGAGCGGCTTACTTCCACTACTGCCATGACATCCCTGCATTGGAGCCAGTTACCATGGACTCAACCTTCTGAAACCATGAGACAAAATAAATCTTTTGTCCTTTAAATTGCAGGTGTAAGTTTGTCTCAGCAATAGAAAAGTGACAAATATAGTGGTGAAAACTAAGGACTAAAAGACACAGGCAAGGAGAGATACAGATATGAGGAAACACTATCAGATTCAAAAGGGACTGGGGGCCTTGTTGGCTACAGATCCAGACATGAGTTATGTTCAAAGAACTAATCCTTCCATGATGCCCACCCACTATGCTTGCCACTATTTCCTGTTCAGACTGTCACTCCTCCTGGAGACTTGAAGAGTTATGATGGTGGGCCTTGGGGTTTATTTCATTTTTGTCTACTTTAAACCCAAAAGCTAAATACAAAGCCTGCAGTCCCTTGTTGTTGACCAACCATCATATTAAAAAACAAAACAAAACTCTATTTAGGGAAATTTTAAAGGAAAATAGAGTTGATTGTTTACATTAAATTTGATTTTATCATTTATTGAGGTTCTAGTATGTCTACAACATTAGACCTAATCGTGAATTCAGGGAAATAAAGGAGAAGATGAAATCAAGCTTGCTGATAACTAACCACAGATCCCAATACCCCGCAGACACAAAATCAGGTAAAGATTCCTGACTAAGATTAGTGTAACTCTCATTCCTAGGCTTCTCTTTACAGCCTTTCCTACACTCGCTGCACCGAACTTGGCCCCTTCATACCCACTTCCCCTTCACCAACAACTTTTGCTCAAGCTGCTGGCCAGTGATGACTCCTTCTGCATCTCAGAAACCAGCTGAGCAGACTGTCTTTCCTGCTATATCTCTAAGAACAGCTTCTTTAGCTGCTGACTATGACACTAGGACCAGGCAAGACAAGCTCACCAAACTCCCTCCTCTTGTGTCTGTTTGTCCCCAGCCCAGATGACTTCTCCAGTGTTTCTTATGGATACTCATCACTTCTGAAGGAGGCAATACTACTAGTGGCTTTGTGGGCTCTGCCTGCCCTTCACACTACACTGGGAGCTCTAAAGTATTATTTCTATGCATCTGTGATAGAGTGACTAAGAAAGAGATTGTCACCTCTGGCCATGGGTGGGGGCAGGGTTTAAGTCATCAGAGATTGAGCAGAATTTTATCATTGGTCTTTGAAAAATAGACCAATAAATCAGCCAAGAAGAGAAAAAAAGTATTTTACACTATGTAAAAGTCCTAAATTATCACTATTGACTGCTAAGTTGATTTATTTGTCTAACCCAACATTAGGACTGCAGAGAAAGGTAGGAAAGGTATTAGTTTGAAAATACATAGTCAAGTTAAGCAACACGCAGTCTTCATCAAAATAGAATCCAAATCTTGGGTTCAATGTCTAGTACAGAGAAAAAAATGTTAATAAATATCTTTCATCAGTGACATTGTTCTGTGCTATCAAAGACAGCCTCATGATATAGTACTTCAGTCTCGTGAGGATTGACAAGGTCATAACAAAATCAAGAAATACCCAATAGCAAAAGAAACAAATTCATGGGAGAATGCAATAAATAAAAATGTTACAAAGCAATGACTATCTTGTCCTTTCACTGAAAGAGCTCATTTCTATGAGAGACAGTAACATATTAGTCCACAAATTGGCTATTTATTATTGGCCCTAAAGAAATTCCTTATCATGCTCTGAGAGCAGATGAAGGGGGCTGTCCAATGAGAGCAGCATGAATTGCCCTCAGCTTTCCCCCAGAGTGAACAGAGACAGTCTGAGGGTCACACCGAATGAATGTTGGGGGACTTGGCAGGGTTGGTCTAACGATCTCTAGAGTTCCCAGCACATAGTAGGCATTTTACAAGCTGGTGTCCAGTTAGAATTAGTGCTCTCGTGGAAGACTCAGCTCCAGCAGCCCATCTGAGCCATTGTACGAATGCATCGATGGCAGTTATTGCCTCATATCATGGGGCTGTGTTTCTCAAGGACAGAGCTGTGCCTGGAGATAACATGTGGCACTTTCCAGCACAGGCTGACAGAGGACAGAACCTGTCGATTTTCATCCTGTAACCTCCCAAATCATGAAAGATACCAGATAGCCATCCAGAAACTCACTAGGATTAGCAGAATACAATCATCATCATCACAAAGAGTAACACATGGTCTCCATAGTCTGTGACGAATGCAGGGGATTGCTACTAGAATTGGTAGGACCAGTTTCTTTGTTTTTAAAACCATCTTATTTACTTTATCTTTTTCTTTCTTTTTTTCTTTTTTTTCCTCAGGGACTGACTTCTTTTTGAGTCCTGGAGATTTGCCTTACTTACTTTTCTTGATGCTGAAACAAAATATCCAAACTTAAAGGAGGAAAGGTTTAGTTCTTATGCACAGTTTATAGAGGTTTCAGTTCCTAGTCAACTGATTCCAAGATAGGGTGGAATGACAGAGTGGCATCACAGGAGAAAGATAGCCCATGGCAAGGCAAGGCAATCAGAAGGCAGCCAACTGAGCAGCAAGCAACAAGTGACCAACAGCATGCAATAACAGCAGCCCTCTTTCCATCCTTTATATTTCATGTAACATAGGTCACTCTTAATCCTAGCATTGCACTGTAAATCAATCCCAGCATCACACACCCTAGATTCAACCACTTCTGAAAAGCTCCACCTTTGACTGAATGAGGCTGTGTATGGACATCTATATACAAGACATAATAGGATTGAACCGAGGACCTTCACACTGATCTGATCCTGGGTCCTTTTATACTTTTTTTAAAAAAAAATAAGTTCCCACCAAATTGCTACATTATCCAGGCTGGGCTTATATTTTAAATCCTCCTGCCTCAGCCTCCAAGAATGCTAGAATTACAGGCATGTACCACCACACTCAGCTAAAATCAGTTTTTCAACTGATTTTTACCCAACATGGCATGGAGCCCATAAATGATTGAAAGACAGGATAAGGAAAAGAACAGAGAGCAATCTGTTCCCAGTCAGCTTCCCGCTGTGGACCCACTGTTGTTTATATGAGAAGCCCCAGTACCAGAGGTCCACATTCCTGCATGGTCCATTGTCTTGACAGAAGCAAAGAACACGCCATCAGTAGGTCCATGCAGCCCCTATTCCTCTCTAGATTAATGTGCACCTGAGCCCACAAAGCTGGATAATAGGTTCCCCACAGTGCTGTTTAGCATCTTGATTCATTATCCATAAAATGTGTTCCTTATGTGGCAATAATTATAAATGACAAACAATGTTTGTCTTAAATTCCTGTATGTAGTGAGAAATGCATTTAGCTAATGAGGGACTGACATGTGGAATATACAAGATGATTCTCGGAGCATTGGTGTCAGGAGAAGCAGCTTTATAGAAGACAGCAGCAGATGGGGTACAGCTGATGGCAGAATGACCCTGGCAGTCAGCCGGAGGAATGTACTGCCCTCCTTCATCCTCCCTCATGTCACCCATCTCATTGCTCATGCAGCACTGGGAGGAATGAAGAACTACATGAAGGTGGCCTGCCGGAATCCAGGCGTCCCCACCAGACTCACTGAGAGCAGACCTTGGATACCATATACTTAAAGGACTGAAATGGAGAGGCTGTCAGACGAAGCTACTTGTTTAAGCACAGGAGGGCTTTAAAGGAACCATCAGACCCTGTTTATTGGATAATAGTTTCATTAGGCCTATCTGAATGCCTCTGTGATGAGAACTACTCTGACTCTGATATTGGCAGGGAAATAATTTGTCATTCTGTGGCCAGTGATTGATATACGCCACTAAGGAACAGCACTGTTCATCTGTCTTTTGAGAATCAAGCTGAATATCCAAAGCATTTGTGTAATTCCCTTTACTGCTGAAGAAGAAACAACACAAAACTCTCCAAAATCTTTGAGTCAACTTCCACAAGGAGAAAAATTTTCTGAAATTCAGGCAGATACTACCCTGCTGACCAGTCCTGACCTACTGAAGAGGTGTCTCCACCAGACATCTACCACACAGTTGGAGTAACTGCCCTTAGCTGTGGAAGTTTGCCCCAAGGCTAAGGGTCTTGGAGCACATATGCCTTTTCCAATACATCAATTAAATATCAGGCCTCTCTATATACCCTAGAGACTACTTCAGGGCATAGATAGAGAATTAAAATTTCACAGCATGGAAGAATTTGCTGATGATCATGGTGAGTTATGTGCTCAGTCTAAACTTTCAAGGGACAGATTATATTAAATCTTTTATGATCTAATAGCTAAGATATCTGATTCAGTTAGATCACTATCTGACACTTTATATGAGGAGCTTTTATAAACTCCACAAAGAACAAACTTGAAGCAAAATTATATTTTTACATTGTTAACTTTGAAATAAGTGTTTCATATCTGCCTACTCAGTTTTACTTATGAAACTTATGAAATGCATTTAGCTAATGAGGGACTGACATGTGGAATGTACAAGATGATTCTGGGAGCATTGACAATAAAACCACTGCCTTATGGGCAGCACTATCCTGTTCTTTTTGTTTCTTTTTGTGGCCTTCTCTTCTGTCATGGCTCCCAAAATATTAGCTTGTCAGATATCTGATCAAAGTGTTTTTACTATCTCATAATGTGGATACTGACTTAACCAAAACATCAGGAGGCTCCCCTTGCAAGCCCAGCATTTTCTTTGCTTTTAAATGACACAGACTGAGGTTGGGTAGCTTCTAGGGACATCGATAGCTTTAAATATTTACTTGCATGCATGCATTGTAAACCTCCCTCTTCGTAAAGTTGTCGTTTAACATTAAGCATTTCCTGTGCTGCAAAAAGGTTTGACAACAACATCAATATGAAAAATTATATAGAAACCATTCCAACATTTAGAGCTGCTTGCTCTGTAGGAAGAAACACCAACTTAATTGTTAATATCAGACATTGTAAAGACCCTCAGCAACAATCTGTAATCTCATTGATAATTAGACAGAATGGGATAAGCAATGACAGAAGCAGGGTTTCCAAACTGTTGCATGTTTCTAGAATCATCCCCTTCAAGAAATCAGAAACCACAGAATTCCAGACATTCTCTTAGGCATTTTTAGGAATAATTAGATGCAGATTACAGTTTCAAGAACTTTAGAAGATGACAGCCACCTTTTTTGCCTAAATGTATACTATTATATGGATGATACTTCAGAAATCTAGAAAGCCAGCGACTCAGTGAGGTAGTAGATAGAAGAGGAGCTGGGTGCCGGTGATGTCAAGTTGCAAAACTGCCCTAACCCAGCCTAGTTGATGTAAAGAACAATTCCATCAAACCGGCACACTCTCTCCAGTCTGTCTAGCAGTCTATACTAGATTACAGAATTCTTTATCGCATTGCAAACAATAAATTAGGATTGTTCTTCTGTGTGTAAGCATTTGAGTCAATAGTATCTTTCATATAAACTGAAAAGAAAACAATAGTGTAAGTAAATATAGGTGAGCTGTAGAAATAAGCCCTAGAAAACAGTAGGAAGGAGAAAGTATTCCAGGTTATGATTAGTAAAAAATAATTGTGGCTAAAATTTGGGAAAAGTATATAGATGAAGTTAGGAGGCCTGTTCCATGTGAAATTTGGGACTATCCTTTGCTGAGTATAGTACGTTAAGAATCACGTTAGCCTTTGAAAATTCTGTTAATGATGCCAATTTATGGCATGATCTTAAGTCCAACACAGTACTGATGACATTTTAATAACCATAAGAAAAATCTTTCTTTCTCTGACTTTTATTCCACACAATCAAATTAAGAGAATCCAAGCAAATATAAATTTAAGGGTTTAAGTCAATGTAGTTAAGTTTAAATCTGAGATTTTAGCCTGTACTGTGTTTTAGTAGCTGTGCACACTGAGTAATTTATCTGGCACTTAAAACTTCATCCAAGCATTTACTTTTTCAGGATTTCTGTACCAAAAACTATACCCTTAGTAGAGTGCCATATAAATAGAACCATAGACAGTTTGTTAATAGATCAACTGAGACCACTTGCTAGCGGTCTCTTATTACCAAAGTTGTTTAACCTGCCAAGTTTCAGTTTCCTTTGTAAAGCTAGAGGATCACAATAGTGCTGCCCATAAGACAGTGGTTCTAACACTATGCTCTCATACCTAGAAGATGCATTTTAGTTAGCATAAAAGTGGTCAATAAGGAGTTATCATTTCTGCTACAACAATATTGGTACCATAATGATGTAGGTTTCGTTTATCAGTATGAATACAGATTTAGTTTCTGCATCTGCATTAAAATAAAAAGGCAATTAAAATAGTCCCAGAGATTGATAGAAACGCTAACAAAAGTGTCACAATTTCTCAACTGAATAGTCACATGGACCAATTCTTGGGTACACATTTAACTTCTAAATGTTTACATCTTGGGAGGATACAGGGATGATTTAAAGCATAACATGGTTGTAAGACTAGAAGTAGTGTGGGAAAACCCTTAACACTTATATTCTAGAAAGGTACACTTTTCAACTGTTCAAGCCATTCCTAGCCTATCTTCAGACCAGTGTGATTTAATTCAGTTTATAAAAAGTCCTGTGGTTGCTTGGGAGAAAGGTTGAAAATAAAACTTGCTAAACTTCCTGCCCTGTGTCTGTAACGTCAAGTTAAAGAACATCGCTTTGTGCCTGGCTATGTGTGAAAGGGTTAGAAATAAATCTACTTTGAAGAGAATGTTACTGAGAATGATGAATTATTTTAGGAAGCAAAGGACAAAGTCTAGGATAGATGCAGTATAAACTTCATATAATAATCTTCAGAAGCTCAAAAGTCGAGAGAAATGTTACACTTTGTTTAAAAAAAGCAAAAGTTTTTTAAAAACCTCAAAAATGTATTTTCAGTTTCCTAAGCTTTCCAGTAACATTCCTATGTGTCCTCAAACCCCAATCTTATTGAATTTCTCTAATTTACCCTACTCAGAAAAGACATGTTCTGACTATTTAGAATTTCTTATACCAATTTAATGGTACTTAAGGGTAATGTAGATCTTCCCATTTCGGATATATCTTAAAAAATAAAATTATATGTAATATAAAATCACATACATAAATGCTGCATTTTTCACATGGAGGTCAATGGTAAAAAAGACCATAGGTAAGACAAAAATAACTTCTTGCAAGTATTTTCCATAATGTTTTTACAAAGAACTATAAAACACTTTATTTTTTCAAATGTTCTTTTAAAAGATATCAAAGTGAAAAGTCCTCAAACCATTTATCTTGGCGAGGGTATCTACAGTTATTTGTCCTTTTAAATTATTTCTCAAAAGCAGCAAGAAACTATAATAAATACACTAGCAGTGAAAGTACTTGTGTTAAAGTACTTGTGCTAACAATGGCACTTTTGTACTACAGAATTCATCATCCCCAAAGTATACAGCCTTCCCATTTCCTCATCAGCTTTCCCTCACTAATTGCTGTGCTTTTTCTAAAATTAAGGGAAATGTACTTCTGGGTATTTAAAGTATAGAGACCGTGGCCGAGGATACAAGGATACAAGGCCATACATACAAGGATATGTGTACTTTTACTAACTGAAGGCTGGGGAGATACAGCTATCGCACTTTGACATATCTCTAGAGTCTTTAATGAGTTTATCAGTACTTCAAAAAATACATCACAATGGCAAATTCATCAGCTCCCACACATTAAAACAAATTAAAAGAGAGGTGGGCACTGGCTGGAAGATCTTACACTAGTATAGAAAATCTAGAAATAGGGAAGACTATTGCAAATTAGAATTTGTATAAGCCAACTGAATTCTAAGAATCAATAACATCTCCCATGCCCTGGATTCCAGAGCACCACTTCCATGGTCATGAGATGATTTGTGTTTTTCTACTGTTGGGCTCAACGTAATGGTTTTATGTGATCCCATTGGTATCCTTCTGACTTTACCATGCAGTTAAACTAAGCAACTCTACCTTCAGGCTCAGAAGCAAGCACCTTTCTTAATAGCCACTCATATCCAATAGCCATCAGGAGTTTTTCTTTAAATAATTAATGTGTGTATAATAAGTTTATAAAAAGTATAATAAATTTGTTATTTGCAGATTCAAAAAAAATGGGCATAACATGCTTAGGATCTCCTGGAAAAAAAGGATATCAAGATATATCCAGTCTGGTTATGGGTGGGGAACTGATGCTGTACCATTGTGCTGTGTTTACTAAGGCTTGAGACATGATGGTCACAGAATGGAAACTGACACAGGTTAGGATGGGTTCCCAGGACCCAGTCTTTTTAAAACATTTAAGTCATGTGAATAAACCCAGATACGTTCTAATGAAAATCTCTAAAGAATTTCAAGCTTTCCTTAACTGGTCCATACATATTAGTCAGCACTTTTCTCATCACTGAAACATAATACCTGACACCCACAACTTAAAGGTAGAGAAGTTTACTTTGGCTCATGTTTTAGTAGCCTCAATTCTTCCATGATTTTCAGGCTCCAAGGCAAGATAGTACAGCACGTGGCTCCTCATATCATGACAGCCAGGAAGCAGAGAGATGGGGAAATCTGAGTGAGAGATAAAGCTTCCAAGCCCTAGTAAATTACCTTTTTTTTCGCCAGTCCAACCTCCTAATAGCAATTGAGTTATGAACTCCCATAATTCCATCACCTTTCAAAAGTCCTATCTTTGGGGGCATGAGATTTTAGGGGTGGGGAAACATCTAGATAATAAGCAGAGCTCTTTCCAAATCATCTGCTTAAGGCTGGGTGACTTTGCCATGTAAATACCTAAAATATTTCCTATTTCTCATAGTTGTCATTATTTGTCAATGTCTGCCTGCCTTTTCTGCTGGATGTTGATCCCAAATGCAGCAAAATGGAGTGTGTTTCAGGAGTGTCTGCCTCAATTTATGAATAAGTCCTGATGGATAAAGAATTTTGAGTGATAGGAAAAGGTGTTAAAGTATCAATAAAGAACCCAATCCTGGGGATATTGGCATTAAAGTCATTGGTATGAAGCGGAGGAAGGAGAAGGGGTTGGACATCACCAAGAGATCTACTATGAAGATGAAGCAGGCAGAATCAGAGGCAGACCTAGAAAGAGCTGACCTAGAAGTAAGAGAGAATCTCAACTGTTTCGAGAACTGCTTAGGGGTATATAAATTGTTTAAGGTTTGGTTTTGTGTGGCTGAGAATAGCCTATACTGGGTAAGACAGCTGTTACAATGTGACTTAATTTTTAGGTATTCGTTACCATCTTGTTAATTTCAAGAACTCAAATTAGAGATCTTTGATTGTGTTTGTGTATCTTCCCACATACCTGTTGATAGCACTGATTGGGTGATCAGGATTCCATGAGCTATGCCTATATGCATCTCTTACTTGAGTTTGTCTATACCAGCAATAAGAACTTACTCATGTCCTATGTTTTTCTTCTCCCTATCCAAGACTTTACAATCAGTTGTATAATAAAGTTGAGGTAAACAGTGCACCAATCTATCACTGAGCCAGTCTATCATTACTTATTCAATTTTAACATCTCAAATTCCCAGTCTTTACCCCTGTGTCACACCTTGATCCTGTGACAGTAAAGTATTCTTTAATCCCCTTTGCTTGTCCCAGTACCTGCAGTACCTCATGACTTTGCTCTCTGGGTCAAATTTCCATGTGTTGGGATTGTTGTCAAGTAATCTGTTTCCTTTATATTCAGGAACCACAAGATATTTTTCAACCAGATATTGACATCTTATATTTTCCCTAAATCTTTTTTCCTGTGTGTTTACAAAGATATCACATGCACTTTTGAAAATTAGCATTACAGAGTCACACTTGAAAGCCTTAGGTATTATCATTTGAGAAATCTCGTGCCAGAAATTGAAACATTAATAAACAAAGTGAAAATTCAAGCCTCAAAAAAGAGTTTGATGCCAATACAGTCTATCAAAGGGTCACTTAAAAGACTTCAAACCCTTTTCAAAAGTATGAGTCACATCATCAGCAGGGAACTCTACAGGGCTTCTTTATTTAGCCAGCAAAAACTGCACACACCACGACCATCATCATTGGCTGTGCACTTCGTGCTGGTACCTGACAGGACAAGGCAAAGCTCACGTGACAGCAGCTAAAACAGCCTGCATGGTTCTGTGTATGATAACCTATGTCACCACCAGTGTGCTTGTGCTTTTGTTCTTTTTGTTTTTTAAGGAAAATCTTAACCATCCACTCCTTTGTCCTTCTGCTCTCTGCACCCCCAACCAAGCCTTAATAGCAAAGTGAGGTGATAGATGTAGGCAGCTAAAAATAGTTTGTTTTGCATGTAACATACAAGCAAGTGAATAATTTTCTTCTGTAAGCAAGATGCCTGGGGACAGGGAGAGCTTGGTGGCAGTGGCAGCTCAGGGACATTGATGGAATGCTGCTTCGAGTGCAGTAAATCAGTAATGGCATAGCTTGGCACACTCATGAATGTGGCTGCAGCCTGGAGGAAGAAAATACCAAACCCCTGGAGAAATACTTCCTGCATTTAAAAATTATGCTTGAGCTGTTTGTGGTTGACATAGGGAATTTGATCATTTATCCTCAGCCCTTGTAAATGACATAATGAATGCCCCATCTCCCTACATTAGTGTTGCTACCCTGCCTTTGACATAACTTGGATGCTTTATTTATCCTGAGCAAGAGGACCCCAGAGATGGTCAAGTAGTTGTGAACAGTTCAATAACAAAGCCCTTTGTAACGCAGGGAGAGGTGGAGAGGGCAGGAGACAAATCGCCATCACTAGTTTCACATTACTATCTGTACCCATCTGACGTGGCATTCAGTTTTTGAGGAAAGTTTGCCAACAACAGCCAAATTGACCAGGTACCTTGTCACTGTCAGTCCCAAAGTTCCAAATCATTTTCAGAACTGGGTTTAGAAACCTGCGATTGGGTTTCTGCAGAGATAGCAAGTTAAGAAGAGCATCTCTTTTCAGTAAAAATTAATTAATGTTGGGATTAAATGAAGAGAGTGGAAATGTCAAGTACTGAGCATCCCTTCATAGACAGAATGTGATGAGCCCTCTGTGGTCCTGATGCTAGTCCCTGCTGTGCTGTACAGAAGGCTCTCTTGTCCTCCAAGATTACGGGGGCTCCTGCCTTAAACTTGTACAGCTACTTTTTGCACCTTTGTGAAGCTGAAGTAGCTGTTTGTTTGTTTATAGGAATTAAATAGTGAGGTAATCCTGGCTCCCTACTGTAAGTCACTTTCCAGGTGACTTTGATCTGGGAATAAAAGCAGTTTTGTAGTTAGGAAGAATATAGCCTATGAAGTCAAACATTGGTCATACCTAGTGCAAGAATGGATAGGAAGGAAAATAGAATCATCATCTTTTAATTTGGATGTTCAAGTTTATCAGTGCAAAGATTTTATATTAAAAACTCCACAAAAGAAAACTTTCTATATTTTACTTAAAGTCATTAATGTTCTGTAGGCAAGAATTTAATTTCATTCATCTTTTTCTGTACTTTAGAGCATGTTCTATTTTCTGATGTAGCATGTAAAAAAAATGCAAACATGTTAGAAATGTTAGAAAGTGTCAGAAGTGAGTGCTAAATCCTAGTATGCTACTTATCGACTGTATGGCCTTCAGGCATCTGTTCCTCAGTTTCCTGATGTGTAAGTGGAGAAGAGTTCATTTATCCTAGTTAATTGGGAGGATGACATAAAAAGGATGACATAAAACAACACATATCAGTCCCTAAACACCGAGCTTGCATACAAAAGCGAATCACTCAATGCTGACGTTATTGTTTAAGATGGAAGGCCAGATAGAATGCAGATGTCCTGTTTGTAGAGACATTGGTGCTAATGTTCACTTGTCTCAGACTCGAAAACATACCTGCCATTCCCAGCCAAGAGACCAAGTATATGCATTTATCCATGAGTGTGGGTGTGCTATGTGTAGGCTGCCTGTTCTTGTGAGTATGTAGAGGCATGCATTTGTTAATCGATATATTCTTAAGCTAAATAGAAATTTTTAAGGCACTGAGATAAATTTTGCTTTTTAGTAGTAAGCCAGTTTCAGGAACTACTTCATTATACTTTTGTTCATTTTATCTATCTTATATCAGTATGATGGCATTATGTTCATTGGATGACCATATGGTGTAAGATATGATTTGGGAAATAAAAATTTGAACTACTCAACTATAATAAATAAATACTTAAATATACTTGCCAAAATATTCAAGTCATCAATATTAGTCATTGACAAGTTTGACCAATATTTAACTCACCCCCCACCGCAGGCATGGGAAATAAAAGCAGAAACTAAATGAAGGAACTATATCTTTTCTCTGAGGTAAGCCCACAGGTGCCAAGAAAATTTAAAGTTAAAAGATGTAGGCTAAGTATTCATTCAGCAAAGAAATATTGATCACCTATTTTGTCAAACAATGCTTTAAGTGTTTTATAAATCATGTAGACAAGAGGGATGGATTTTTGCATGATATAATACAAAAATCTGATTTTCATTTCTGAGCATCTGGGCCAAATTCTCAAAAAGATGTTAATACTGAGAAAAATGCAGAATGAAACTTTTGTCTGAAAAAAACTAAACAACTCCAAATTTATTTGTTCTGAGATGAAATGTAAATTATTTGTAACTGGAGTACATTTTAAAAAGAGATTTATAAGTAATCTTATCAGACCAATATGGGGAGGTAGAATGATTAATTAGCAGGACACACAGATATAGAAGGGAGTCAGGCTTTCTGGCCAGACTTCCCCAGCAAAGGTGAGGAAGACGCATCTTCCAGAGATCTAAAAGATATTAGCATTTACTACTTCTTTAATAGTAAGTGACTTCTTTAGCTTAAAACTCCAAAATTTCCTATGTTCCAGAAAAAAATATAGACTTTTTTCTTAAAAAATATACTGTAGCTTAAATAATAGTATATGTAGATTCTAGATTGTTCACATAATTTGTTTCTGTATAATTATAACAAGCAACAAAACTCAATTATAATAAGTGAGTAATTCACTTGTCAAAGAATGAACAAACCTATTTCATACTCTTGGTTTTATGGAAGTTTATTGACTTTTATAACTCTTTTGAAGATATTTCCTTCTTTGCCAGGGCTATATTAGATTTAACTGTCCTAAGATTTTTTATTGAACAATTTTATATGAGAAATTAAATAATATAGTAAGTTGTAACACAGATAACTCATGGCTTTTATATTAATTACAAAATGTTTTCTTTGAAGATATGTTGTGATTCATTGCATTTTTTCTTAGATTTATCTAATTTTATCTTTTCATAAGAGTTAATCATATCCTTAAGCAATTTTAAGTCATAATGAGAAGAGTAGCAATTATATATATATATATATATATATATATTTTTTTTTTTTTTTTTTTTTACCTGAAAGCCAAACATTTCCTGAGTTGATAGTACACAGCTGCCACAGCCAACAATACATTTTGGTATCTTGTTGTTTGCTGTGGAAGAATACAAGGGAACTTTGGTCTTGTCAGTATGGATTATGCTCACCCTGTCATCTCATTTGGAAATTATTTTATCCTTTACTTTGTATTACTAAATTTCAGATTCTACTACCAGTCTTCATTTGAAAAACTATTTTCCCACTAATATATTTTGTAGCTAATGTAGGCAGAGAATATTTTTTCACAAGATCTCCTATAAAATATTTCAAGAAATATCTATATATGCACACATACACGTATACACATTTACACATGTACATCATATAGCACACAGGCATATAAGTATCTCAGGAAGTAACAGGACTTGCTTTCACTTGGTCTGTGGTCTGTAATATCCCTGAGCTTTTTGACTCAACGTAGGCATTTAGTTTGGAGCATCCATGTTTTTCTTCTTTATTATTTTCTCTCTCAACTGTATTTTCCTACTTTCAAGTCAAATATAAATAGGCCACTTGAGCCCCTTTAACTGTGAAAAACCGCACTTGCTTTTAGCCTCTCCTGAGAAGTGGAATTGCTTTTTTGCTCATTTATCACTTTTCACTCACTTTCTTTTAAACATCTCTTGTTATTATCATACTGAAAAAGAGAATAATATTCCATTAATCCCTCTTCAACTTGTCCACCCTAAAGAAATGAATATTTGCAAAGAGAGCTTAAACTTAACTCCTTTCTGAGGAGTAAGACTATCATAGGCAAGTCTAAATGACACAGTTAAACTGTTGTAAGGGTACAATTTCTAGCAAATTGCCTGAGGGAAAAAAGAAGAATCTTCCCTGGGGAGAAACAGGACACATGTACAGAAGATAGTGATTTCTTCCACACAAGAAGTGTTTAAACATAGATGACCTATCCCTTGGCCAACAGCATCTGAGAATTTTGTACAGTGGCATTAAAACATACTTTGGTTCTTTCCAATCTGGATCCCCCAGTAGGTCTGGGGTTAACTCTGAAACAGCCACACCGACTACAGCTCTGTCTGTTACAAGGTAACCTGTGGTTTTTGAGGCTCAATCTAAGCCACCCCACCCCACAGTGCTCTGTAATAACAATGATGAAAGCCAGAAATTTTGGGAATTGTAGAACAAATCTATATCATTGTGTTGTTCTTAGAGGGCCAGAACAGTATTAGAGATTGAAAAGAAGAGAAAAATCTCACAAAACTGATAGCATTTCCTGAGCCTTTCCTGATTAATGTTTTTGTGGTACTGTGTTGTGGATTAAACCCAGAGTCTTCTCACGCAGAGATACATCCCTAACACTTCTACTTTTTATGTTGAGACACAGTCTTATTAAGTTGCCCAGAGTAGGTTCAAATTTGCAGTCCTCCTGCCGCAGAGTCCAGAATCTTAGAGTTCTAGATTACGAGTGTGTGTTGAACACTTGACTGTTCTCCTGATTCTTAACATCTGGGACACCCACCTGGGAAACAAGCAAGCTCTGAGCCAGGCTTCTAAGACAACATGCTAAGCCCAGCAGCCATGCTCAGAGAATGAATGTGAATGAAGCCAAGTACTCTTGTAAAAATTTTGCTGATACCAGATGCATATTTTATAGTTTTACTACTCCAGCTGCAAAAAGAGTGACGATTTTGATAGTCCCCAACTGAGATATCCAATAAAACTGTTTCTTCCTGTTGGCAAACTGTGTGGCCAGGGGCAATTCAGCTATGTTCTTTCTGCTCTGTGTGTGTGTGTGTGTGTGTGTGTGTGTGTGTGTGTGTGTGAGAGAGAGAGAGAGAGAGAGAGAGAGAGAGAGAGAAAGAGAGAGGCAAGAGAGAGAAAGAGACAGACAGACAGACAGACAGACTGAGAGACAGACACAGAGAGAGAGACAGAGAGAGACAGACAGAGAGAGAGAGAGAGAGAGAGAGAGAGAGAGAGATGGGGAAAGACAGAGACAGACAGAGACAGAGACAGACAGAGAGAAATTTCCTTCAAGGTAAATGCATGAATTAGAAGTATGAGAGCACCTGTAACACTGTATTAAATAAATAGAAAATAAATAATGAATGACAGTTCTTCCTTCTCCCTGTATTAGTCTGCATCTGATTACATGGTGTTGTAAGTAACTCATGAGAACTGGCAGTGATCAGAGTCACTACTTATAATTGTGTGACCTTAGACAAAATATTTATTCCTAACTTTCCAACTCTCACCAATAAATGATGGTAATAAAAATGGTAGAGCTATTGTAAGAAACTATCTGATGCACATAAGACTCAAAGAAAAATATTCGGTTTGTAGTCATCATTCAATAAATGCTAACTTGGAATATACATTCTTTGCTATAATTAGCCTACAAAAAAAACACTAGGGAAAGCAAAACTATAAACTGATGCTTTATAAGGTCTCAGTTGAGTAAAATTGTTTTAAAAAGCATGCCTTTAGCTACATTCATTATAGCTTTTTATAAATGCATTTTATATTAATAACAAAAGATTTATTTGACATCAAGTTACTCAAATATATGTACTTTTAACATTTAAATTAACTTCTTGTCCCAAACTCTAAATGGAGAAATATGTCATCTTTTTTTCAATCAAGGTTCATTGTTAATTCAAAAGTTAATGATATCTTCAAGCCACTTCCATATATTGGAGTATAATATCTACATCTGCCCTCTCTCTCTCCTAGAATGATTAAAATTTGCTTCATTTATATTGAGTGTTGAATTTGCCACGGTAATTCAAGAACTATAATAGCAACTAATGAGAGTTGGAAATGCAGCTTTTATTGTTGTAAAGTTTCCTCCCGGTTGAAAAGCAGCCGGAGATATTTTCTCCCCACCACCTAAAACCCCTGTTGGCACCCAAAGACAGAATAAAACCAGTTCCACTCCCCTATGGTTATGTATAAAATATTTTCTTGGGTTTTCTCCAAGACAGTCAAACAAGTTTGTCACTTTAATTTATATTTTTCCTCCTGGCACCCTAGATGCAATTATTGAGAAAGAGAAAAGGAAGCATCGTGAAATGCTCTGGAGCAGTAGGACCTTCATTTGGCTCCTTGTCAGTCTGTCATGTTAACTTAGTGAGGAGACACCTTATTCAGAGCAATTATTGATTCATCGTCATACAAGAATAGATTTAAGAACGCCAATTTTAAATTACATATGTTTTCTCTAAGATAAGAATTTTATTAAGAATATTACTGATGAAAATAAGTTGTAATGTTTGCCCTTTATTTTGCTATGGGTTCTGTTTAACATTTTACCATCCAGAAACAAATGATTTATTTTGTGTAAAATGATTTGAAAACTTGAACACTTTTAAACTACAAGTTGAGAGCAATTATTTAAGAAAAAAATGATCATCACTTATAAGAGAAAATGAAATTTGCTTTTCAAGACTATCCTGAGCTTCATTGGACTTGTATTTTTCACCAGAAATCAAGATTTTGCAAGCACTATATGATTGTAGCTCTAATCAAGGAAGCGTGCCACAATTAAAGAATGAAACTCAAGACACACGATGCCACTCACTCTTTCCTGCTCTGAACTTGGTAAGGCATTGGATAAAAGGATTCTGTAGAAACAGAAGTTACATCATCACTGGCAGAAAAATAAACTACCAAGTATCTGATGCTGTCTATAACAGGGACACTTGTGAAGGAAGATGCTCCAGTATTTTAAAATAAAGTGATTCATTATAGCACTTGACTGTTCTGCTCTGTATGCCTGCTTCTGTTCAGTCAGGGTCAGCTCTCTTCCAGATTTAAAACAGTCATCCTTTAAAAGTGAAAGAATATTCAAGATATGATTTCTTCAGATAACAAAGATAATTCTGTTCATGGGGAGGAGGGTAAACCTACGGCCATCACACTGAGCTGCATCTGTGGTCTAGACTTTTTGTTTTTAATTTTGAGACATAATCTCACTAGATTGCTAAATTAACCAAGGCAGGCTTAAACTTACAAATCCTTTTGCCTCTGCCTCCTGGACTTCTGGACTACAGGCATGTGACACCAAGCCCTGTGAGAAAGACCTCTCTTTTAACTGCTAAAGGGTAAGCAAAAGTACCTAAAAATTGCTGATTGGAAAATTTAACATATATATTAACATTAAAAAATTCAAACATTATATCTTTGAAGTCTTCTTGCTGACATCATTGCTTGTAGTAACTGTAGTACTAACTGAAATGTCTTTTTCGAGTATTTGTGTCTGTCAAACTTCCTCATGGCAGACAGGCGTGGTTTTTTCACATTTCAGTCTATCTTTCCCCGGTTTTCCTCCAAACTCACTGTCTCTCTGCTTTCCTGCTTTTACTTGCTTCCATGTTTTTGATGACTTTTTTTCTCACTACGTGTACTGGAAAGCCAGGATGCCACCGTGTAAAGCCCTGCTTCAAGAAGGGGCGAGAAAATCCTCAGCATCAGCCTGGAGGAAAGGACATCGATGTCCTCACATGGACTTCGTAACATCAGTTTTTCACTCTACACAGTAGCCTTGATTTGTGTCTTTTATACTTTGGGCACAATATTTTGGGTAATTCTGTTTGCTAGAGAAGAGACCTCAGGGTAAATAGAGGCACTTTGCTTGAAACCCTAACAGTAAGCCAAAGAGAAAAGAGGAGCCTGGGATTTAGCTCAGCTGCATAAGTGCCTGCCTGGCAAGCGCAAGGTCTTGAGTTTGATCGCTGGTACAAGACAGAAAGAAACAGTCCAAAGAGAAGCCAAGGCTTGTTCAGAGAAAGCCAAGACCTGTTTGTAGGGAAAATAAAAAGTATTAAAATAATTCAGCATGATATGGAAATAGATGAAAAGTGACTAAAAGATGATTTTTAAATCTACGAGAGAAACATGACAACTGATTCTCTCTCCAGAGAGGAAAGGAAATGGACACAGAGTAGGGAAACTTCAATCTAATGCAAGGGTGTCCAGAGGGAGCGATGAGCACTGCTAACCAAACAAAATGTGGAGACCATTTCCCTGGAGATTATCACAAAACTATAGGCAGAGTCACACTTCCCTGCCAAATTTCCTTAGCATTTTTTTAATAATTGGATTCCAAAAACTCTTTATTGAATAAATTAATAGCAAAACACATCACCCATAGAAGTATTTTAAGTAAGGAATGGAGATAATTGTTCTCAAGAAAACCTATTAAAACTGTGAGTATGTTTAAACCTTAACATCTACGATTGACATAGGCAAAATTAGCATAGTCAAGATAATTTAAAACTGTGAAAGTGTCATAAACTCTTTCAGTGTATATTGTAGTCTTTTCAGTTTCATGACTATACTTCTTTTAGTTAACATGTGTTGTGTCCTAGAGAAATGCTTAAGCTTATACTAGCTTTCAAGAGCTTAAATGAAATTTTACATTTATAAATAAATTGGTTTGCTTAACTACATTCAGCTGTGACAAGGAATCAACTAGAATAAGAATAGATCAGAAAAATTACAACGTGTTTGTTTTAGAAAGTAACTACTGATTTTACGAAAATCTTATTACAGCTAAAGTTGGTTTACTAATGAATAGTTGCAAATGTGTATTACTTTCAATTAACTAATACTGCTTGTTCTGATGAGTAAAATTCAATTAAAGTATGTTTATTGTGCATTCATATATTTCTTTAAAGTGTATCTACTGGAAAGATTACATGGATATTATATTGCTTCTAAAGCACTAAAAATAATTGGAAATATTATAATAAACATAAATTAGGTGCAGAAATGTTACTGAGTATATGACAACAGTAAGCAAATTCATTTGCAAACATATAGTACAAATAGAAGATTTAGAAACCAAGAATTTCAGAAGAAAGCAAGCCCTTACTGAGGAGAAAGGGTCAGAGGGACCACAAGTGTATGTTAGTGTAGGATTAGCTGGCTTTATGTTGTATGAACTTAGATGGTAAATGAGGAAAGATGTATGGGGGGAGGGCCATTTTCTCAAAGCTACAGCATTGAGATTAACCAGGAAAAAGATCACTCTAGCCCTCTGCTTGCACTGGGCACATGGAGGATTTCAGAAAAATGGCATTGTTGTTGTTTTCTTTAGTAAGCAATATCTTTATGGATTGCATTTATGCACACGCATATGTGTGTTCCATGGGTGGGCACACATGCAAGTGCAAGCTCACACGTGTGTAAGCATTAGCAGCTTCAACATCTGTCTTGTTTTTTTCCACAGGACACAATGTAAGGAGGACATTATCACCTAATTTAGATTATTTTAAGAATCAAAAAGTAGTTTAGGTATTAGCCAGAAACCATTATGTTTCTAAGGTTTGTATCTATGAAAATCAATAGTATTTTGTTGAAATGTTTTGTTTCTTTTTAATTTTAACCATATAAAATGAGAATAACAAAAAACAGTTTTGAAACAGAGTAACAATAATTAATACATTGTGTATTGTTATATTCATAATAGCTGTTCAGAGTACAAAATATAGGCATGAAATATTGTTCAAAGAATTATTCACACAAAGCTCTCTTTTCAGTGAACTAAAGGAAACTAGTTATTAACTATCTTAACTATCTTGAGTGTGTGTGTGTGCATATATATATATATATATATATATATATACATATACTTTTTTCTTTTCCCTTCCTTTCTTGCCCCTTCCTTCAATCACAGTTTTTCTTTTCTTTTGAATAGTTTCTTTCCAGTTTTTTTGTAATATTTGTTGTACATTTTGGATCTTATTTACTCTTTCAATTTCTATACCAGTGAGACAATGGATGTTTACACATGTGTGTATCATATATTTTACTTATGACTATGGTCTCAAGTTGCATTCATTTACCTATAAAAGTCTCAAATTTATCTTTCTTCCTGGCTGTGTAGTATTCTGTTATATAAAAATATATCTTTTTGTCCACTCTTTGGTTGATGGGAATATGGGTTGTTCCAAGATTTAACTATTAAAAATTGTATTGTATAAATATGAGCACACACATATTGCTGTGTTATGACATTTATTCTTCTGGAAGATACTGGTAGGGGAATAGCTGGGTAGAATGGGACCTGTAGTCCTAGTTTTGTAAGGAATATCCACACTGATTTCCACAATGATTGCACCAGTCTACACTCCCACTAACAATGTGGAAGGGTTCCTTTTTCCCCAGAGCCTCACCAGTATTAGTTGTTGGTTGATTTCTTGATGCTAGCCATTCTTTCTGGAGTGAGATAGAATCTCAGTGTTGTTTTAACTGCTTCTCTCAAATCACCAATGATGTCAAACACTTTTTAATGTATTTATTTGCCATTTATATTTCTTCATCTGAGAAGTGTGTATTCCTCTTAGATGCCCATTTTTGGATTGGTTCTGAGAATTTGGGGATACCTGGTTGTAGCTATAAGTCCTTTGTCTGAGGGATACCAGGCTATATAATTTGTTCCAACTTTGTGGATTGTCTTTTCACTTTGTTGGTAATTTCTTTTGTTGTGAGGAGCTTTTTGATATTTAGATCTCATTTATTGATTATTTTCCCTGTGCTCTTGATCTGGTCATGAAGTCTCTGCTTATTTCTGTTTTAATATTTAGATTCTTGATTCATTTTAACTTTAGTAAATAGTGGTAGACACAGTTCTAGTTTTAGTCCTTGACATGTGGAAAGTCTGTTTTTCCAGCACCATTTATTACAGACATTATCTTTCTTCCAATGAATATATTTGACTCCTTTGTTGAAGATAAGGTGATTTCATGTGTTTGGAGTTGCATCTGCATCTTCCATTCTGTTTCACTGATCCTCAGATCTGTTTTTCTGCAAATACCATATTGATTTTATCACAGTAGCTTGCAATACAATTTCAGGTCAGAGACTGTGATGTTCTCTGACTTGCCTTTGTTGCCCAGGATTGCTTTTGCTGTCCTAGGTCTTTTCTAGTTCCAAATGAGTTTTAGATATTATTTCTCTAGCTCAGTGAGGTATGCTAATGATATTTTGATTGAGCTGGTATTAAATCTTTGTAACAGTTTTGGGAATATGATCATTTTCACTATGTTCTTCCTATCCATGAAAAAGGAATTTCTTTCCATTTTCTGATATATTCTTCAATCTCCTTTCATTAAGTACTATAGTTTTCAATGTTTCAGTCTTTTACTTACTTTGTTACTGATTCCTAAATATTTCATTTTTTTGGATGCTATTGCAAAGGGTGTGGTTTTCCTAATTTCTGTCTCAGTGAGTTTGTTGCTTGCATATAAGAGTGCTATTGATTTTTGAATGTTGGCTATGTACCCAGTCATACTACTGAATTTGGTATCAAATCTATAAGTCTCTTGGTGGAATTTTTGGGATTGTCCATGTAGAGTATCATGTCATCTGCAAATAATGATAATTTAACTTCTTCCTTTCCTATTCTCATTTCTTTTCATTCTTACTCTTTTCTAACTGCTCTGGCTAATGTTTCCAAAACTATATTGATTAAGAGAGGTAATAATGAACATCCTTGTCTTGCTCCTGATTTTAGAATGAAAGCTTTCAGTTTTTTACCATTTAGTGTGATGCTAGCTATTGGTTTATCATAGATGGGTTTTTTAAGATGAAGATAAAAATCCATGTATTCCAATTTTCTGTAGTGTTTTATCAGGAATGGATTTGACTTTGTCAAATGCTTTTTCTGTATTTATTGAGATGATAATGTGATTTTTATGCTTGCTTCTGTTAATACAGTGTATTACATTTATTGATTTGCATTTGTTGAACCACCCCTGAATCCTGAAAAGAATACTCCTTGGTCATGGTGCATAATCTTTCTGTTTTCCAGTACCTTATTCAGGGTTTTTGTATCTATGTTCATTAGAGAAATTGGCCATATTTTTCCTTTTAGTTGAGTTCTTCTCCAGTTTTGGAATCAGGTAATACTTGCCTCCAGAAATTATTTTGGTAGTACTGCTTCTTTTTCAATTTCTTTAAAGAGGTTAAGCATTAGTGGCATTAGCTCTTCTCTAAATTTCTTGTAGAACTCAACAGTGAATCAGTCAGGGCTTGAGCTTTTCTTTGTTTCTAAATTTTTAATTATATTCTCAATTTTATTGGATGATATTCAGTCATTTAGAAATTTGTATATCTTCTTTACTTTTGACAACTTGGCTGTGTTTAGTAACGTTTATTTCTCCTGTGTGTCCCATCTTATTAACATATAGGTTCCCATAGAAGGTATTGATGATCTTCCGAATTTCTGTAGGATCTGTCGTGATTTCACTCTTTTCATTCTAAATTGCTTGAATTTGTGCTTTTTCTTTCCTCTTTTGAATGAAGTTGGTTAATTGTTTATCAATTTTATTAATTGTCTCAAAGAATTAACTGTTTGATTCACTGATTGTATTGTTTTCTTAGTCTCAAGGGTACTAATTGCTACTCTTTATAATTTTCTCCCTCATGTGAGCTTTGGATTTGATTTCTTCTTTTTTTTCTAGAAGTTTGAAGTTCAACATTTGCTTGTATATTTGAGCTCATTCTGTTTTCCTGATATGAGAGTTAATTCATCACTATAAATTTTCCTCTTAGGGCTGCTTTCATGTATCACTTAAGTTTTGGTATGTTGTTATCAGCATTATCATTTGATTCTATATAGTGTTTAATTTTGTCCTTAATTTCCTCTGTGATTCATTGTTTGTCCAGAAGTGTGTTATTTCATTTGCAGGTGTTTATACATAGTTATTGTGATTTCTTTTGTCACTGATTTTCAATTTCATTGCATTATGGTCAAATAGTATGCATGGGGTGATTTCAGTTCCTCTACACTTAATTAAACATGTTTTGTGAACTAATATTTGGTCTGTTTTGGAGAACATCCTGTATGCAGCTGACAAGAGTGTGTATTCTAATGTTTTGGGGTAGAACACTCTGGAGACATTTTCCAAGTCAATTGGTGATAATGTTAAAAGAGAATAATTGTCATTTGGAATTTCTGTGACAGTATGTATTTCCAAAAGAATTAAAATAATCTGAATCAATTCTAACAATTTCTTTTACAAATTGCCACTAAATTATATTCTCCTACATAAAACTGTATAGATAGACTCGCATTTTCCTAGATATGGTGACAAGGGGGAAACTGAAATATTTACTACCCTTCGTCCCAATATAGTTTTATACTTTATAAAATAGAACCATTTAAAAAAACAAATAACCAAATTTTTCCATCCATCCATCCACTTATCTATATTGTCTCACTACATAAACAATTGATATTCAAAAATTACCTACCATTTATTTGATCTAAAAGTTCTTTCTATGCATCAAAAAATGAAGACATCATTGTTCATAACAGATTAGTGGTATATTTTCTTTCACTTCTAACATGGTGCATTTAAAAGTTTAAGTGATAAGACTAACTGGCTCTGAGCCTAAACTTGCTCAGTCACCAGGAATATGGCCTTGCAGTAACAACATCCTAATATCACATCTCTTCTAACTAGAAATTTGAGTGATCTGTTTACAGCTGGGTCCTCATATCTCAGTGCTTAGTAATGGTAAGTGCTTTGCAAACATCATTAAAAGGAGGAAAGAGGGGCTAGGGACTTAGCTCAGTGGTGTAAGCGCCTGCCTGGCAAATGCAACGTCATGAGTTCGATCCCCAATATCAAAAAAAAAAAAAAAAAAAAAGAGGAGGCAAATGAAGAAGAGAGAGAGGATGCATATCCTACAGGATGTTGTGAAGTTCATGCACAAAATTATCTCAAATATTTGTTTCTTTTTGTCCTATAGAAGTTAGGAATTCATGAATAGTGGATTGATTTATCAACTATTGTCTTGACTCTACTGAGATACATGTATTTCTCTTAAACTTCCATAACTGAAGAATGTAAAATACACAATCACTTTAACAAACCTTCCCACCAGAATATGCACTGACACATGATATCTAGCTTGAATAATTCTCTGCCTAAAACTAAGCATTTCAGTACAGGTTAAAACCCTCAACACCCCTCTCCCAGGTGAGAATTTCCATCAATTAAGATTCAACTAGTTGAACTGGGGTACAGACCAAAGTCACATCTTATGAACACAATGCAAGTGATCCATTTTTTCAGGTCAATGGTTATTCTGACCAGTGTCAAGTCTAAAATACATTTATCTCAGAAACAAATTAAACCAGAGGTCTAGGACATGAGCGATTCGACAGTTACCTTTATTTAAAAATTATTAAAGCATTTATCACTATATGAAATTGCTTTTTACTTGTGTGTGTGTTTTCTGTCCATAGTGTATGTATGTTTTCATGGAGCTACTGTTATCTCTAGCCCATACTAGCTTCTGTTTAGTTTGAAATACTTACAGCAAAATTGCCCATTATTGATGATTGGTCATCTCAGAACTAAATAGTACTTTGGAGCAGTAAGTCTCCAGGTTGCTTGAAAGGTACCCATGAGCTGCAAAGTGCCAAGTACATGTTCTGGAGCACCAGCAAGGGGCTGACATAGAAAAAACTCAACCAAGGGGTGCTGAGTAAATAAATGAAGAAATGAGGTCAGACATTGAAAGTCTCCTCTCCTACTTTTCTTTTTCTGTCATTTTCTAAGTCTCATCTCAGTGTCTCCCACCTACTCTGTCCTCTCATTTAAGGTCATTTTACATTAATGCATTTGTAGGTCCTGAGCAAGGCTGCGGTGTTAACCCCTGTGGAAGTCGAAGAATGCTTATGCTTACAGGCAGACGCTGAGTTGCTTCCTGTGAAATCACACGCCCTCCCCAATTTTCCTTCTTGA
This sequence comes from Cavia porcellus, assembly GCF_034190915.1. Taxonomy (NCBI): domain Eukaryota; kingdom Metazoa; phylum Chordata; class Mammalia; order Rodentia; family Caviidae; genus Cavia; species Cavia porcellus. The sequence continues at coordinate 40,187,985 of NW_026947496.1, read as the reverse complement.
ATTTCTGAAAGTTCAAGAGCACAACTCAGTGATGTTTCCCAGCCTCTTCTCTGGGAAAGTCACAGGGAAAAGCAAAACCACTGGCCCTGTGGTGATGAATGAGGGAGGGTATAGACCTGAAGTTTATAAAAGAGCCCTGCCAGTGTGGGACAGGACAGTCTGCAAGAAGGTTTGTAGAGAAGAAAAACGTGAGTTGCACCTCCTGAAAGTTCTGCAGATATCTGGAGTACCAAGAAAAGAACCAGAATGGCCACATCGAAATATTAGTTACCATTTTTGGGGAGTGGTAGGAGCTGTGGACATGTGCTGAATAACAGGAGAAGATAAAGCTGTAGAAAATGAATTGGAATCTGAATGTAGGCGTCCTGAACATCACAGTAAAGACATGATTATCAATCCCAGGGAAGCAACACGCTAAGGAAGAACCGGGCAATTGTTTCAGAAATAGCTTTTTCAAGAGCTACAAAGCTACTGATAAACACTCCTTACTCTGGGTTGCAGACTCATCACTGTGTGGCTTTGGGTCAAGTTCTCTGGCACTTGTTTAGTTCTCTGGTTCTTATTTTTCTTATTAAAATGAAAGAGGAGTGGGTACATCAATTAACTACGAATCTCTATCTCTGAAAAAAAACAAAAATTCAAACTCCTTGAATATAAGGATTCCCTCATGGAATCTTTATGTATTTTAGGGACACTGGAAAGAAGACATTTATGAACAGATTGAGCCAGTGCTGACTGCAATCTCCATGGAAGGAACCTCTCTGTTTCAGTAATAACAACTTTCACGTGTTTTGACATGACACCTTGAAGACAGAGTGGAGTGAGCATTTCTCTTTTACATTGTGTACAGACCTCACAGTCCCTAAGACTTTTACTAAATAAAATTAAACTCAGCTACTTGCCCAGTGGTCACATGGAACAAAGAAGCACCAACTGGCTTTTAATTAAAATCTCTTGATGCCCAGAAATGCCAGGCAATGATTTACATCGTTGGCTTGAAAGTGGGCACATGAGTCAGGTGAGAAAGCACTGGCAAGAGGCATGAGCCTAATTTCATTATTTTTTCTCCAAAACCTAGTGAAGAAAGTTAGACTCACTAGGTAGATCTTTTTATACACCTTGTAATTTGCACAAGTACTGATACTAAGCATTTGATGAAAAACCCAGGCTGAAGCATTTCTGGATTTGAATTCATTTCCCTCTAACCTGACTTTCTTCCATCCCCAGAGAAGCATTCTGTTCCACTTGTATGCTGAATAAAACAAGAATCCAAGGTAATGTACACTTAACACTAACACTCAGCAGAATGTCAGAAATCAAGTTTTTTCACCAATAGCAAGAGAAGAAAAAGCCATAATTGAATTATTTTCATTTAAAAATGTTTGTCTTCCTCATGTAACATAGTGGCTTATTAAGTTCCTCCCTATGCCATCACAGTAGCAGAATTCTAAAATGTTTTGATAACATTCCTTGGAGCCACATAACAATAATTAACAGCCTAGCAAGTGCTGAACAGCAAGCAGCTGATAATAGCAGAGCCTAATGTGGACAGAATGCAATTAATCATGGCAACTACCCATCGCGAGGAGGATTTATGCTTAGTTATCATGAAGTGCTGATGAGGCCTCTTGGTCCTTTATGATGTATATATTAAACACATCTTTTCTCTCTCAGCATACCAAGCATAGCAGAAAAAAATGGGCAGGGAGCTAGATTTCTTCATAACTGTCGTCTTCCTATTATATAACTTCTTGTCGCGCTTCTCCAAGGATAGCCGTGTCCTGGGGACCCAGGAGCCTATGCTCCTGATCACCCCACAAATGTATAAGAGTGAAAGTTGGGCCACTCATAGAGTGATCACAAATGCCCATATCAACTGTTGGCTTTCTTAGATCTGGAAACAAACACGACAACAGGATCCTGCTGATTCAGGCCAGTGATCAGCCTATACTGCTGTTGTGATGCTGCAAGGGGAGCAAAACACTGAGATTTGCTCCTTCTTTGTGGCCACTTCCTACAAGATCTATGTTTTGTGATGCCCCAGTGAATTCTGAACCAGGATGAAAGATAGGTATTGATCATTGCATCAGTGAAAGTGAATGTACTCACCATACAAATTGATCAAAAGTCCAATCTCTAGCCAAGACGCATTTGTCAGTAAAGATGGTTAGTGTTTTGTGGGATACAGCCTTATGCAATTCACTTTTTTCTTTCAACTGGCTGACTATTGCTAGTTTATGAAAAAATATGACAGCATGTTAGTGTCATATGAAATGTAGTCACAATTTGTCAGTTCCAGACGTACATTTCTTTCTCATATAATAACATCAGTGTTGATTAATTTACTGTCCTCTACTGAGTAATGAGGAACAATGTACAGCCGCTTAAAGAATGGGGACAAAATCATTGAGTGAGAGCCCCACTCCCTGATGATCTCAGTTCCTAAACAAAACAGGGCTCTATGTGTGTGAACACATTAGTATGCAGTAAGGGCCACACAGGAATAAGTACAAAGTGAGAAATACATGAAAAAAATCTAGTGAATGGGTAGGAAAGAGAGATAGTGTCAAAATCTGTACAAGAAACTGGATATTTGGACTGGGCAAGAACACATGTTTCCAAGAGCTGTAGAAATTCACATTAAGGAGAAGTATGATCAAAACCACAACTGAGGCCGGTGTGGTGGACCCACCTCTATTCCTAGCTATATGGGAGGCTGACATAGAAGGACTGGAAATTCAAGGCCAATTTAGGCAACTTAGTGAGACTCTGTCTCAAAATAAAATTTCTGGGACATAGTTCAGCATTCCCTAGTATCCACAAAAGTAAAAAAGACAACTCATTTCAAAATATTTCCTTCATATACTCTTATTTTCTATATTAAATACATATGATTAATGGGAAGGATAGGATTCAATAGTGGAGAGAGAAGACAGCAAGGAAAGCAGAAAAAAGAGCAAAATTCCTTTTCCTACTGTTAGTTTAATTTTACCTTAAAATCTAGGAATTTAACTTTTATAGCCACAGTATTGTATGTACAGGTAAATGTCTGCACAGCTTATGTTTTAATACTTTGCTTATGAGGTTTGTGTAAGGACAAGATTTACGATTAAAGTCAAAGTTGTGTGTTAGGCAGAGACTTAACCTTGAATGGATGTAAGAAGGTCATGAAAGAGAAAAAATTAAGACAGAAAGGCATTCAGGAGAAAAAAAGGGGGAGAACGTCTCCCTCTTCGATGAGGCAATCTCAAATGAACAGATTGACCCTGCTCTCAAAACAGAATCAAGTGCCTTATGATCACCAAAGTCCTTCTCATGTCTCAAATGCTATAATACAATCTTCCAAGATTCTAATCTTCAGTAACTTTGGCTAGAAAAGCAACCTCCAAATCAATAAATCAATCTGAGACTAGTCAGGCCCTTTCTTGTGCACATCCACAGTTATTAAAATGTATAAGTCTTAGTTTTGGTACTTGAGGACCTAACAATTCACATGAGGAGCTGAGTTCAATATGAGAGGTGACAGAGTCATGTGGGACACATGCAGAGAGAGATCGCATCACAGCCAGCATGATCAGAAAGAGGATCAGGGCAGCACAGGTGAACCGAGCCTCATAGGTGAAGAAAAGCCCCAAGTTAGTTAGGCAAGGAAAGAAAGGACATAGCAAAGAATTCATTAGCAGGAAAACATGATGTGTTTTAATAAAGACCACTAGAAAAGACCGTGCATGTCAAGTGGAGGCCACATCTGGTGTGTTAAGATGAACTGAGATGAGACGTGAGATGTGGTGTGAGGGCTGGAAGTGAAGTGCAGACGGATGTCAGTGCAGCAAAACCAGCACAGAAACAGGGGCAGGAGCTGAGCGTTCACATTTGGGGAGAGCAGGGAAGAGAGAGAGGAGAGAGAGAGACAGAGAGAGAGACAGAGACAGAGACAGACAGAGACAGAGACAGACAGAGACAGAGAGAGAGTCCTCCTTGGCTCAGGAGTAAAGAAGGCAGCAAGGACCAAAGAACACTGTAAGACATTTAAGAAATGTGAACAGGTTCTTATGGGCCAGGACTGTTGCAAGATGTCACCTTAATGTTTATGTACTATCTGTGAGTAGACATTTACTTGCTATCAGGGTATTTTGTTAAGTGCCAATTCTTAAAGAAGCTAGAAAACTATTCAATGACCTCCACAATAAAATCTTAGCTCCTGAATACAAATCTCACATTCCTGGAGTCCTATTTTCTTGTCTTAAGATCATTCTTTATTATTCTTCACCAGTGATCTAGATATTATTCCTGTCATGTTCTGAAGAATATTCAGATAAAGATAAGTTCCAGACCAAAGTCCCTCCTGGTCCCAGTGCCAGCTCCCTCACCCACTTGACTAGGTCGTTTGGTCTATATGTTACATTGTCTCCTCACATCCAAGTTATTTTCCTTGAAATGAGGGTGAGAATGATGATTTAGACCTCAGGCTCCACTCAAGACCTGGATTTGATGTCTAAGTTAAATAAGCAGATTGCTGTATTATGCCAAATTCTTATTTATATTACAGAAAACAAACACAAAAAGTATCTGTGGGGATTTGGATTTCACGATTCATCAGTAATTCTGAATAATTTATGGAGAAATTTTGCCAATTTATAATAGATACAGGTAAATTCACATTTTTCCAGAAAGGAAAAAAAAATCCGTTAAAAACAACAATGTTGAAATAAGTTGCCTGCGTTTGGAGGGTTAGCACAAGTGTAGGGCATGTGTTTGTAGGAAAAAGGCCTTCAGTTCAATCCCCAATAGTAAAAACTTAAAGACAAATTCTAGAATGTTCTCTAGTTGTATATTTTAAATGTTATTTTCATTAAATTTATACAATTGTTTTTAGTCTCCTACTTAAATGTAGAATAACATTATTCATAAATTAATTTTTAGATCTTTTATTCCAATTCAAAAAACTGTCAAGCACTTGGAAAGCCATCTTCTGTTATTAGTTTCCTTCCTTTTATATTACATTTTATTTTTACCTTTCCAAACTCTAGAGATGAGATTAACAGACATTTTGTTCCTGCATACTGGTAATGAATAATTATACTGTCATGCAGTACATAACTACTAATTATATGACGAGCTCTTTATTTCAAGGAGATATTTAGTAATTTTTAATAGAGAGTTACATATGTCATTCTTTTAAAAACATATCCATCAATGTTATTTTCAGAAGTGGAGAACTGTCATAACCTGGTGAAGATTCACTTGGTTTGTGATTATCAGTTTCACTTATACACAGGCCTACTGTCGTTAAGAAACATTAGCTTTTGGAAGCTCACACAGGAGTTCTTGAGTGCTCTGGACCAGCACTTGGGGACTCCAGGACAGAACAACATAATCTGTTACATAGTTAGAATGCTTAGATCACCTGTATAGTTAAGAGTGTGAAAAGGTTGTCCTGTAGTTCCATTAGAAAATATAGAGAAAATCCAAACTTGTCCTTAATGTTTAAAAATGGAGACAGTCTGGATTCTTACACCGAATCCATTTTTAGCTAGCTGAGTTACCTAGCAGATGATTTTTTTTTTTTTTTTTTTGGTCTTTTTCCTTTTTATCGGTACCCGGGATCGAACTCACCACTGCCTGCTTGCAAAGCAGGCACTTATGCCGCTGAGCTAAATCCCCAGCCCCTAGCAGATGAATTTACCTCACTTGCATTATGCCTCAGTTGCATTATGCATAGAAACAGAAGAATGCTGCCTACCACATAGGATTGTTAGAAGACTAATTGAACGGTATTTTTAATAAACTTTGTAAGTCAGAGATGTAGCTCAGGGACACAGTGCCTGCCTGGAAAGCATAAGGTCCTGAGTTCAAATCCCAGTGCCAAAAATAAACAAATAAACAAACAAATATAATCTATAAATACTAGTTATTGTTACTGAGTACTCAGCCTTCTTACTGGAGATTCATGAAAGTAAAAAGAGCCACCGTCCTGGTTCTATACACAGGAAGTTTCATGCACAAATTCATGCACAAATAACAATAACAAATTCATGCACAAACCAGGGAGCTCTCATGTACCATGTGATGGTAGCTGATAACAGAGAAGATAATAACAGCTAAACAGGACAGACCAAAAGCTGAAGGGAGATCATTTACTACAAACAAGTACTACAGATAGAGAAGCGTAATGATGGAAATCTGCAGTTGGTAACAAAAATAGTCAAAGAAGCTGTGTAAAATCTAACATTGTAAGAAACTTTTCCAAAATAATACTCTTTAGATTCTTACTGAAGTGTAACAGTTATTCAGTTCCAACAGAATGTACTTAATTTTAGTTTTTTTGATATATAATTGTCCATGCCATAAAATTTATTCATATTAAATATACAACACATAGAGTTGAGCAACTACCACCTCTCTCAGAAGCCTTTTTATCCCCCATGCAGTGAATTCCTATCCCCACATCCAGTCTTGGGCAACCACTTAATCAAATTTATATCTGTTTGCCTCTTCTGAGCATTTCATATAGTAACATCATGCAATATAGTGCCTTACTTTTAAATTTTGCTCAGCAAGATGTTTTTGAGATTTATGTTGTAGCAGGTGTTAGTAGTTCACAGTCTTTGACTTGCTAAGTGGCATTTAATGGTTTGAAATATATCTTTTGTCTATCTGTCCATCGTGAATGAACATTTGTATTGCCTCCAAATCTTAACTGTTATGAATATCCCCTACATGCCTTTGTGTGGCTGTGTTTACATTCTTTTCAAGTAGATTCCTGACTATCTGAATTGTTTATGATAGGGCAAGTATATGTTTAACTATTTTTAAACCTACTGGAAATATTTCTCAAAGTAGTGGTACTATTTTAGACTACAAATTACAAATAGGCCGGTTTTTTATATGCCTTGTGCTACATTGAGTGTTATCTTTTAATTAATTATATACAAGTACATATTTGTACCACATTGTGGTTATATTTGCATTTCCTTACTAACTAGTAAAGCTAATGATCTGTTAATGCTTTTATTTGGTTCCTTTACATATTATATTTGATATGACTTCCCAAAATTCCAGTCCTTCTTATGGATTTTTGAACTGTAAGATTCTCTATATGATCAGGATAAATTCCTTAATTAGATATATAACTCAAATTTTTAAAGTACGACAGTCTCATCTTTTAATATCTTCTTTGGTGGACTCTGTCTTTTCCCCACAGCTAAGAATTACTTGCCAAATTCAACAGTTAAGAAATTCTGTTATCTTTTGTATTAAAAGTCTTTAAAAATTTGCTATTGACTTTAGATTTATGATCCATTTTGTGCTTATATTTGTGTATTGCAAAAAGTTTAAATCCATTTATTTGACGTTATATGGTTGACCCAGAATTCTTTCTTTTTATTTTCCTTAAAAAGATGACCCTTTCTCCGTGGAATACCTTGGCAGATTTGTAGAGATAAATTGTCCATAAATGTAAGCATGTATTCATAAATTCTCGATTCTAATTAATGCAAAACTAAATGTTATAGCAAATGTTGAAAGCAGTTAGTGTATGTTTTCCAGTTTTGTTCTTCTTTTACAAAAGTGTTTTGGCTACTAATCCTTTGTATTCTCATTTAAATTTTAAGAGCAGTTTGTCATCATTTTCTAACAAAAAAACAAATTTACTAAAATGTTCAGGGATTTGAGGGGCCTTCACTGAATCCATAAATAAGTTTAGGAAGAATTGCTATCTTAACAATACTGAACCTTTCAATCCATATACCAAATGGAATAGCTCCTACTTACTTAGATAATTAATTTCTCTCGGCAATGTTTCATAGCACCAAGTATACAAATCTTGCATGTTTTTGTTAAATGTATACCTACTTGTAATGCTTCTTAAAACTTAATAATTGTTTTTATTTTCAGATTATCAATAATACATAAGGATTTAATTAAGGTTTCTATATTATTTTGGTACCCTACCAATCTTTCAAAAAATTACCTATTGGATTTAGCAATCTTTTTTTGTTGATTTAATCAGATATGCTACATAGATGGTCATGTCATCTGCAAGGAAGCACAGTCTAATTTCTTCCCCTGCTGGATGCTTGCACTGATCTGTTTGTTTTTGAGTATTTGTTTGTTTATCACGTTATGAAAGTAACTAGAACTGGCATACAATGCTGAATTGTGAAAGTGAACATTCTTGCTTCGTTTCCAATCTTAAGAGAAAGTACACAACCATTGACAAATACAATATTGAATTCTTTGGATCCTCACCATAGGTGTCATTGCTGCCTCCATGGGGTGAGAGCATCTCAAATTCTCTGTGAACCATTTATGGCCTTCAAGAAAAGAGCCCCTTTTCTGACAATTGGTTTAGGCACTGGAGGTGTAAAAAGGTCTGCAGTATGATCTCAGCCTCTTATACAAAGAAAGCCCGGGATGTTCTATTCTAAAGGGATAACCCCTTCATCACTAAACCTGCAGAGACACTATGCCCAAGGTATGGGGATAGAAAAGAACAAATCCTTGTTGTAAGATATGATAGTGAGAGAAGCCACATGCACTTCGCCCTGCACCCCTTCTCTACATCCTGGCTCAGAGGGAAATGGCACAAATGCAGACAGAATGTGGTATAAGGCATACACTGACCCGTGGGCAGCATCCCAACAACACAGCTGTTGCAATACTTAAGCTCTGGAGCATCCACTCTATCATGCTTCCAAGTCAAGTGTCACCGAATGACGGGCACAAAGCAGCAGCAGTGAGTCCTGGAAACCAGTCCAAGTATGCACTCCCTTTCCAGGAAAATGTTTTCCATGTTGGGGGTGATGCCGGGCTACTCTGGCAATGGGCAGACATTCTCTAAGCGATGAAAGCTCCTGCTAGCTGAGCATCACAGGAAAAGAAAACAAACCCTTAGGCTTCAGCTCCCTGAGACAAAACAGAGGAAGGTGAGTCTGGAGGGCAAAGTGAGACTACGAAGCACAGGGCACTGTCTGATTGCTTCTAGAACTTTTTCTTTTTGCTATAATTTCACTACTACAATCATTTTCATTATCTTATTCGAAAAAAGAAAAATTCTGACCTCTGAAAGAAGTATCAGTTTTTGTAATTTTAGAGGCTCTAGTACAAACCCATCTCAGAAGACAGTCATCATGGATCCACCCAGCTGCTCCATGATGAGGCTGCCATGAAAGAGAAAAACTCACCAGCCTTCAGAACTTGTTCATTTTCTTGGATTCCTTCAAAAAGGAATATTCTTCTAAAATTCTCTCATAGGATCGAGAAATAGACACATTTTCTCTCTTGAACCACACAGTAAGGGAATATGCTTTCCTATACCATGGCAACTAATCAGAAAAACTCCAACATTTTTTCTAACTTGATTTAAAATTTCATAGCAACATTTTCCAGATTTTAAGTTTTAGAAAATTATTCACAATCTAGAAAAATAAGATCATTGGGGTGTTTTTTTTTTTTTGTATGTTTTAGTGTTCAAAATAAAACTTGGATTAAAATACCCCAAATGTGTATGTATTTGCCTGGCTTAAAAGTCCCCGGTGAGAAAACAATGGTTTAAGGAAAAGAATATTTATTTCACTTTTAAGGCTGTAGTAAAGTGCCCATTTTAATATTCTGATAGTGGAGTATAATCAAATTTTTTTACTTGTCATCAAACAATAGCCTTTGCTTTTACCTTTTTAACTCAGTGCCATGTGTACCAAAATATTTATTTTCCTCTAAAGAAGATGGAAATGCTGTATTTCTCTCTGTAACAGCTTTAGCTACTTCCAGGCTTGAACTAACGTGTCTGTCTGCATTTTGTGTCGATGATGGACATTTAGACTTCAAGGTATAATTTCCAGTATAGAAAAGTCATTTTTTTCCATGTGAATAAGCACTCTATCATACCAACCAAGTCAAACAAAGTTATTATCTGGCTTTTTGCCAATGTATAAAAAATAGAAAGGTCATATTTTTAATAGCTTTGTACTCTATAGTAATCAAATTTGTAAGCCTGGAGAAATAAATTCCTCAAGTTTCCTTATGTTCCATGAGCATATTTAACCACTGGCTTGCTGCTCTCAGGTGCAGTGCTATAGGTTTGTGACATTCTGCCACAGCCTTATCTTTGCTACTAGCTTTGCACATGAAAGCGTTATATTCTAATCATAAAGTGGCAGAAAACTGCTGCAGTAATTTTAAAAACCTGTATATTCAACTATATCTTTGAAGACTGTACCAAAAGATAACCACTAGTCAAATTTCAGCTCATGAATGAGCAAGATTGCAGCATGTGCAATACTTAAAGTGTTATGGATTACTGAAATTGGCATTAATTAAATTAATTGGCATTAATTAAAATGAACACCTGCTTTAAAAGTTACTTTTGTTTTGGGTGACTGCACTGCTGTGCTTGATATTCTAAATAAATTACTCCAGAATGTTTCTAAAACAGACTTTCAAGATCTACTTTGAAATATGGATCATCCTCAGATTTGAAGAATGCCCTATATGTATTAGCATCAAAACAATAATGGTAAGGAATGGTAGAAAAAACCATAAATACATCCTATTGGAGAATCATACAATTCTATCTTTCTTTGTGGTGCTAGGGATTGAACCAGAAGCCTTATATACGCCAAACACATGTTCCACCACTAAGTTCACGTAAGCCCTTCATAGTTTTATTTAAAAACCTTTCCATAGAATTGGTGTTAGGCTATTCAATAGATTAAAAAATTATGTTTATTTTAGTCATGACTAGTGCTTATTTTGTCTCAAAGACTTCCAAAATTATATTGCTGCCTATAAATAAACTGTTTACTTTGTGAATTTTTCATTTAACAACTTCCTGCTCTTGAAATATAGGCATAATACTAAAATTTTATCTATTTTTGTCTGTGTCATATACATCCTGGGAAACCATTCATTAAAGTCCTTATAACTCCAAAGCCCCACAGATTTATTAGAAATCATTTCACCTTTATGAACCACAATTTGAAAAAAAATGCAAGTGTTAATCTTCTTACCCCCATTATCAATAGTGTCCATCAAAACTAGAAAGTTCATTAATTTAAAATAAAATTCTTTCAGCTACTATTCACTGTAGCACAATATTTTTCAGTAAGGTTTAGATAACTTTTCCTCAATGTCAGGTGATAAATATATTAGAATCTACAGAACAAGAGGCAAAATCAAAATAATATATACCCACTTAAATAAGCCCAAAATGAAACCATTTAAAAAATTAATAAGTGCATGAATAAATGAAATATTAAACAAGAAAATAATCAGGCTACCATCTGGCTTCACTCCAAAAACCATTGAAGAAAAGAGCCTCATATGGGCTGGGGTAACAATCATAGAAGAACACTCTCTAAATTCACACCAACCAGGAATGTATTGGCCCTACCACTAACCAAGTATTGGAACATGTTCATTAGAGTATTTCCACTCTAATTGTCTCATCAATAAATTAGAATAATAATAGTGTCTAGTAGTAGTAGTGAGTAATACTAATAATAAAAATACCTACTAAATCTGGCACAGTCTTAAAGCCTCTGATTCACCAAAAATTCACAAGCAACTACAGTACTACTTTCCAATGGGACTGGCCAATGGAGTAAGGCACTAAGTGATACCCAGAGAGCTGGGAGCCAACAGTTCTCAAGATCTTGGCCTCTTCTGGTGTTTTAGGAGAGCTGAAACTGAAAGATATCTCAGTCCTTCTGCTCCCAGTTACTCTCTATTGGTGACACTGCCAGCTCTGTTGACTGCAACAGTCAACTCCTCCCCCATCTGCTCCTTCTCCCTTCCCCAGTGCTGAATCTGAGTACTTCCTGAAATGCCATGTTTATGGAAACTTTAGCCTCAGAACTTGCTCCTGGAGCGCATTTGTACAAATAAAGCCAGGTAAGACTAATGGGCCAATAAAAACCCTGGAAAAACAGAGTGCATCCCATCCCTGAGGAGGAATACACTTAGAAGTTATAGACTGAAAGTACTGTTCCAGTTTTTCTAAGTTGGTTAGATGAATCTCACCATGCCCTTCAACAATTGATTCATGATCCTTCTTGGTTTATGGTTATACTGGAGACAAACCGCATGGATTAACACCAGGTGAAACAGAATGAAAATGAGCAAAGTGTCTCTAGGTGGCCACTTACCCACTCTTACCCCCAACCATGCACTGATAGTACTATTCACACAGTGAGGACATTTCCAGGCTGCCTCTCCATTGTTACTCACTGCTTCAAGTTTCTCCCAGAAGAAGAAGGGTGGATAGGAGCAACACAAAAAATCTCTTAGCCAGGAAAATATATGAAGTCACCTTGAGCTAAGGTCATCTGGAATGAATCCTGTACTTCTGGGAGGAAATTACACCAAAGGCTTTTTTTCACCATTTGTTCAGTTCTTCAGCCTAATGTATATGTCATATTTCTGTCTCACAAATGTCAATCAGATGGCTGCTTTGTTCCCAATGAGAGAGAAAAAGGGTAGAGGCATTTAGGATGAGAGTGGGTAAAGAGAGGCAGAGGAAAGTTCCCATCCTAATGAGATCTTTCAGTCCTGGGTATTCACAAGAACAAGAAGCCCCACAAGCCCCTGGATTAGTGAAGCTATGAGAGGGAGAAAACCATTTATAAGAGGAAGAATATCATCCAGACAGGTGATTTCCAAAAGAACAGGAATATATTTCCCCTTTGGACCAAATATACTGCCACTGTCTTAATGCCTTAAATTATTTGTTCTGAGAGTAAGCTAAAAGAGGAATCAAGTATTACAGATTTTAGCAGCAACATAGAGCACAGGTTGATTTATGTTCCTTCAGCATGCTGAAGGTCCAAAAGAAAGAAAAAAAAAAAAAACAGATCGGCCACGTTTTTTTCTACCATGCAGTCATTTCACGCTACTCCTCCAAGCCGGACTTAGTGAGGATCACTCCTGGGTAACACTTCTCAGCCTGTCAGAAGAAAATCCCGTGGTAGAGAGAGGAGTTTCCTTACCCTTTTCTGCCTCCATTTCTTGGATAGGTTTAGGAACTAAAAGACACACACACACACACACACACACACACACACACACACACATACTTCTCAGCAAGAATAGAAAGTAAAAAATGTTAACATTGATATTGTAACATAGGTCATATATATTTTCTATCACTAGCTTATGATTCTATAACCTTTTGTATTTCAAGTGGAGCAGATGTTACAGATTGCACTGGGCTCCCCATAATTCATATATTGGAACTCCAACCCCCAGTACATCAGACTGTGACTATGTCTTGAAACAGGGTCTATCACAGGGTGATTAAAGTAAATGAGGACATTAGGGTGGGCCCTAATGCAGCCTGATTGTGGTCCTTATAAGAATAGATGAGGACACAGACACATAAAGGAAAGATCACATGAAGGCACAGAGAGAAGGTGGCCACAAGCCACAGAGAGAAACCTCAAGAGGAACTAACCTTTTCAATAGCTTGGCTTAGGACTTCCAGGCTCCAAAACCATGAGAGAATAGATTTATTTTGCCTAAGCCTCCTGATCTGTGATCATATTTTTTTAGGAACAAATAAACTAAAATCCCACTAATACACGCTGTAGTGCATAGAAAATGAGCATTGCCACCAATAGAAGGAGAGGTGACAACATGGAGTGGATGTCTGTGTTCAAGCCGGGTGTTCCACAAGGGAACAGGTGTCAGGATGAGCATACTCCCAGCAAAGGGGGTAGCACACAGCAGGGTGGTCCTGGGAACCTGGCCTGAGGATGTGACAAGAAAATGGCTGCCACTCCATTTTCTGGAATTTGAGGCCTAAGGAGTGAGGAGGAGGCCAGATCTGAAGGCTCCAGAAAGATGAGGCCTTTCATCAGAAGAGAAGCTCCCAGCCATGGATCTGACCGCTGGGCACAATGATACTGGGAGAAACCAAGGGAGAAGCTTGACATATGACATGACGAGATCCTGTCCTTGTGAGCCCCACAGTTCTGACATTCCCTGTCAACCATACTGCCATAGAGACCACCTGACATGCTACCAGGCAGGCCAGAGATCCATGGAGAGGGAGTGTGCTGTGAGGCCAAAGGAGATCAGTGATTTAGGGACTAATGGGTTGGTGGATAACCTATGTTGCTTTCTCTAATTTTACTATGAAACATACACACAGATCCTCAGAAAGCCATGTGTGATGTAGTGACTGGTAGGTCCCTAACTTACACCTGACACCAGGAACTAGCTTTAACTACTTCTCCATACTCCACCAACTATTTCTTTAGGTTTCAACCTGCTTGTTCTGTCATCTTGCCTGGTTAGTTTTGCAAGAGGTTGAATTGTCCTTCATTGAAAGGTGCATACGTGAGTGTGTGTGTGTGTGTGTGTGTGTGTGTGTGTGTTTGTGTGTGTGTGTGTGTATGTGCATGTGTGTGTTCAGCTCTATGAACAGTCTTTCTTACAGGATGCTTGCTTGCTTGGCTTTAGTTCACTGAGTATTTTGTTTTGTTTTTAGCTTTGAAATTCTATTATAAAATTAGAGAGATTATTCACAAAATGAGTTGTTAACTGTGAGGCACTTATAAACCAGAGCAGAGTCAAGCAAATCTTTGGAGGATGGTCAGTTATCACAAGCAGCACAGCATGGAGGACCTCACAGTGGAGCTTTGTCCCCAGTGTGCCAGCCACAGCAGCAGATGCTGGACAAGAATGACCATCTTCCCTGACCCTAAACAAATTATTGAAGACTTATAGATGTTTAGTATTCTGATACTTTTCTTCTAACTGTTTTATCCACAAAAGTGATTATGGCTACTCAAAAGTGTTCTTTCCATCTTTGAGAAGATGTTCATTGATCAATGAGTTGGCACCACAAAACATGTGGATCGGAGGTTAACAAAGCATGTTTCTGCCCGTGACTGTAGGGGCAGAGGAAAAGAGTTGTGAACATACAGTTGGGTCAAACATCTGGACTCCATGTGAGTACTTTGTGCACAAACCCCAAGTTACTGGAGAGGGAATTGACAGTGTACAGACTCAGAGAAGATGAGGACTCTGGAAGGGTTAATGAGGAGGGACAAAGGCACAGGAAACCTTCCTTCATTGCTCTCTATGTTCAAATCCCATTCTCCTGACTAGAGCAGGAAAGCCTGCCTCAGAATATGCCTACCAATGTTGGTCACCTTTCAAGGCATTTAGAAACATGACCCGTCTACGTGAAACTAGGGAAAACACCAAAGACTACAGAAAATAAAGGTGAGCTCACTCATGGTCAATATCTGTTCTAGCTTGGGTATTAGAAAGGATTGTGTTACAATACAGTTTACTAGGACTTCCTCTCTGAGCCATACTGAGAGCAGCAGGCATGTAGATCAATGAGATTCCGCGGTCTGTACCTTGGGCAGCAATGAGATGCTAGGGCCACTGTGTATCTCTGCCTTGGAGAGGCTCCTGAAATCAGGGTGACTCCAGGTACTCATCTGCAGACCATTTCCCACCCACACTTGAAGTGATCCCCGCCTTTGCCTGCCCCAGCCACAAGCCCACTTAAGTTGAGCTATCTTTAATTGTCACACATTACAGTTTATCACTGTGCAGTTTAATGTCTCTGACCTGTTGTTCCCTTCATAATAAAACAACCTTTAAAAGAAAAACAGGCAGTAACAATAAAAAATATACAGCAATTCAGTTCAGCTGGTGGCTGCCCAAGCTTGAAGGTCTCTTGGTACTGCTGCTTAAATAGCTAAACACAAAATTATAATAAACGGAAGCATTAGGAGTCACTCTGAAGCCAGCCTGCTAGAATCATAATGAAAAGGGCAGGCTGGGGCTCCATGCGCCCTGCTATTAATTACTTGCCTTTGAACGTTGGAGAAGTGTATTTAAACCAGACACCTGGAGAGGCTATTTGCTAATTGACTACAGACACATGGAGGAACACACTCATTTCAGCTACACAAATTGCCTTGCCCACCAAACCTAATACACTGATGATGGCCACACCCCTGAGCCTGCCCAGCCAATGAAAACAAACATACTTGAGTGGAGTTTGCTTTTCGGACTCTCTCACAATAACAGGCAGTATGCTGGGAATTTATGTTTTTAAGCAAACAATTAGAAGGACAAGCAACCCTGTGGTATTACATGTGAATATTAAACTTCCCTCCCTCTGTGCAACCCCAGTCAACTAATACTCTGGCTGAGACTAAAGTTTCTAGAAAGAACAGATGATATGACAATGGGATGAGTGCAGAAATGAGACACTGTGGGCCCCATACATGCTTCACCGACCTGAGAGCCAGAGCTTTGGAAACAGAGATGACTGGCAGGTTTCCCCTCCCCTGGATGCAGCCTTTACCATTGTGTTGTTTAGATTCCAGCACCAGGCCAGCAAACAGTTAACCAAGGAGACAAAACCCACTGTGACCAGCAGGTCTCCACGCAATCATCAGTAGAACTAGCTATTATAGCCAATTTAATAGCTTGAAAATGAACTCATTAGTGGTCTTTTATCAGTGGAAAAAAGTCTATTAAATCCGGATGTGTGAAGCAGCAGCCCAGCAGCTCATTTCCATCCCACTGGTGACCTGAACAAATCTGAGAAACACTTTTTGAGGAGCAAGGGTCAGGATCCATACAAGGAGAGAAAGGGACTGACTTTGCCATCTCTCCGCCTGCATATTTCCTGGAGGTCTTTATATTAATTTACAGTTCAGCGGGATGTTTTGTGTCATTTCTTTCTCACCTTCTGTTACCCATACACACCCCAACAATTTATAAATGCAGCAAAAAGAGGAGGACCCTACTCAACCATGTTTTGAAAATTAGATGTAATAAATGATAAAAATATCTAGCACTGCCTACAACCATAAGCAGGGCTTACGGTAAAGCAATTAGAAACAAGATAGAGAAAATATCTTTCTGTACTCTTTCCTATGCCCTGGCTGTCTCCTCATTTTTCCTTTTTTCCTTTCTTTTATTTTTCCTTCTTCTTTCCCTTTATTCATTCATTCTGCCTTTCCCTTCTTTTGTTTTCTCTGCAACGGTCACTAAAGACAACAAGCGAGCACTTTCACATGCTGTATGTTCAGTATTTCCTGCTGATGATTAGAATTTAAATTCTCTTGAACAAATGGCTCAGTTTGATCACAAGCAAGCTAACTCTTCATTAGCTGTGGGACCAAGGGACCAAGTTAGCATAAATCTATGAAATAAAGTGTGGGGCATATACAAAAGGTTCTCTCAAAATGCTTCTTCCTTCTGTAATAGCCCTCCAATTTTCCAGGTCCTGCTCTAAATACTAGTGTTTGCTTTAATATTCTATCCAGCCACTTTCTTTCTGCATGGGCTTTGTCTTATAAACAAAATAAATGATTTGATGGCAGAGATGTATTCTTTTTTTTCTTTCAGATTTTACTCAAAACCTAGGTTATTGTCAATGAATGCATGTGGACTTAATTTCCCACTGTGACAGGATTAACTCCTCAGGAGCTAATTGGATTATATATTATTTTTATTACACATTATTGTGTTAGGTGTACTCAGTAGATAGCAATCCTTGGACCTATCAAGCCAATAATCTTGCTGCATGTGACCATTTTGGTTTATTAGAAGCTCCTTTTCTGTTCAAATCTCTCACATCCTCTGGAGGAATAGGCCATTAGTCCTCTTCAAAAATCAGCTAGTGGAGGTTCAGGGTATCCAGAATGTTTTTTCAGGAGAGATCACAGGAATTCTAGTATATGTGAATGTGTAGGTTTCCCAGAACAAATTAGGAAACACTGGAGGACTCTTCTTGCATCACATTTTCAAGTATGTTCCTATGGTTCACATTGTGTAAGACTCAAAGGTTCTATGACCTCATGTGAGATCAAGGGCCAAAAATATTGAGCTGCTGACCCCTAGGGGGTCCTCAGCTAAAATCTTCAGAAGAAAGGCAGCACTAGGACACCAATCTTCAGCTCAGTCATGTTTCTCAGTAACAAAAGAGTTACTATGTGAGAAGAAATTTCAGAACCAAGGTTAGTTCCGAGGATCCCGGTCAATGCCATATTTCTGTGACTTGAGAACTTTAGGTCCTTTTGACTTCTCTTCCTGCCTAAAAGCTCAGCATCAGTAGCTTGCAACAAGTAACCCCTCCTTTCTGACCCCTGTTGGAAGAAATGATTACATTATCACATTTGGAGAAAGAGGTCAATCCACACTAACTGGGCTCCCAGGCATGAAGAGGAGCATGTTGAGTTAATGATTCGATAATGGAAAGAAGAAAACTAAAATTTCATGTTAATTTATCAGAGCTTAAAAGACAATTTTGGCATTTTTTTTTTACTTGTAGGAATGTATAAGTTGAAAAGTTACTGTTTTGTTATGTATCTAATACAAACATTCAATTTTAAATTAAAAATCTTCACTTCCCTTTAGAAAGAACTTCAGTGAAGAAGATAGTGGACTTCTTCATTCTCTCCCATAATCACTGGTTTATGCATCCCATATTTTGTCACAAATAGATAAAAATAGAACAAGGTAATACGAAAGCATGAACCTTTCCCTGAGATAATCTTAACCTCAGACTTAATGTGTTGGCAAACACTTATTGGTGACTCACCATGCTTAGGCTTCATGGGCTCCTCTTTACCACATGGGAAATAGAGTCTAGCCCGTACTTTTCCTATCCTGTCTAGTGGGATACTGGCTGATTCCCTGATGAGGCCTGATGCAAACCCTGTAGTCCTTCCTGCCTTCTCTGAGTTCATTGGATCTGATGAAAAAAACAAACTTGCATCAGGAAAAGAATTATTATTTTCCTGATACTTCTGTTTCTCTGGACAATCTTCAGATTCTGGCTGGCTTTCTCAGTTCTATTTTGTTTTGATGTCCACACAAGTGTGGAGAACTTATCTCCTTTCATTCTACAGGAACCAGATTCTTTTCCAGAAATCTTGCTGCTAAACTCAGCTCTTGCTAGGAAGCCTAGCTAGGAAGTGTTCTCTAGGGATCCTCATTTGCAGCCCCAGAATCAGCTGGAGGGCTTGCTAAACGCAGATTGAGACTCGGGGTTTCCAGCTCAGTAACCTGAAGAAGAGTGGTGCTAATCTTTGCAACTAAGTGTCTCCAACCGACACTGATGCTGCTGATGGCCCTCAGAGACCACTGAGAACCCTGGTTTAGACTGAGGACCTTCTGCACCCCAGAAAGGTGCTAAAACCCCAGACAATAATATCTACCAAGCATTAGAATAAGAAGGAAGAAAAAAAGAAAAATCCTGCCAAGGAATAACCAGTAGGAGACAATCTACAGGTTGGCTGTAAGTTTCATATGCAAAAAAATCTAAATGCCATATTTTTAACTAAATCACTAACAAATTGATTGGTACACACCATGATTATTGTACTCTTTGAATATATAAATTCCAAAATTGTGCTGTGGCTCACCCAGCCTGCTTGCTCTATGGATATTTTATCATGAACACCAAAATGTTTCATTTTAATCATTGATTTTGTGCATTCATTTGTCAAATAATGGGCTGCTATTCATCTTAACATTTTCTGCTTCATCCATGAATTCATATTGTAGGTCAATACATTTTGAAGTCCTTAAGCATGATTATTCCTGCCACTGAGATATCCAGAGGAGAAATTCTAATCTTTACAAAGTTGAGCACCGGTTTTAAATGTCAGAAATCTCTAATCTTTACACTGTAGCAGCTATTGAGTATTCATTGTTTAAGAAAATACATAAAATAGTCAAAAGTTACTATGATCTTCTTTATCTTAATAGGAACTACATATAAAATAAATTAGAAATATAAGCAGACTAAACACTAATTTACAGCTACACAGAATTCCTGGCCAACACAGGGAATTTTTGCTCCTTGGAGCCTGGGCATTCAAAGACCCAGGACCACCCTAGAGATGTACAAACTCCTGAACCCAGATGGTTTAGAGGAGATTGCTCATACTATTCAAATCAGAATCAGAGGTTAACTCAGAAGAAAGGGCAAACAATTGATATCCTGGCCCACCTTACACCTATAATATTATCTCTAATAAAACGGGACAGTGATACAATTAAAATGAGTTGTATGTAATAAATCTGACTAGATTAGTGCCCAAAAAGTGTCTAAAGGTTCCTGTAAATGACTGACTGATAGGAGTGAGGTTCATGGTCATCCCCTGAGGCCACAGGGCAGATCTGGTTTGACAGCTAGAATGAAAGACACGAAGAAGTAATCTGAAAAAGTGATTTTCACCTTGGAAGTGTGTTTGGAAACAGCTTATTCTGCCTGGTTTTATATGGATGAGATTTTCATCATCTCTAAGTTATTTTCCCAACAGGAAAATTTAATATACTATTTATTAACATAATTCCATTATATAAATGAGTTTATACTGATATTACAAAAATAACTGCATGGGATATGTGCCTTATGAGTTCTCTGGCCATAATAGTTTGTCCTTTTTCTTATCTCTACTAGGGGCACAGCAGAATTAGCAGATAAAAGATTGTGTGCTTCTTTAGCATAGCACAAATAATGGAATCAGGAAATATTTGTAGTAGTATTTAGAATTGGAAACACACATGTTTTTTCACCAAATTAACTGCGAAAAGTGGGTAGGTGCCCTTTCACTCTAGAACCAAATAAAATAACTCTGATGCCACCGTCAATGTGTGAGTTTATTATCACACTTTCACTAATTAAGGAATAATGCAGTTAGAAGATATATGCATCAGTTACAGATGATAAATTCATACTAGTCATTTCCTTTTGATGCCAGCTGTAATAGGAGCATACTACTATGTATTTCAATATAGAAAAAGACAATTGCACCAACCAGCTGTTTAAAAATTAATATTTCCTGTCAGATTTTAAAAAGCCACCCACAAGCTGTTTCAGAAAAGATATTTGACATAAACTAAAGAAAAAAAAGGAAAAGACTGTGTATTCAACTTGGAATGCATAAAACAGCACCTTTGATTTTTCTTTTTCCTCATGACTCTCCACCTGATGACTCCTGGATGTGATTTTAGTTTCCATGGTAAAAGCTGTTTTTAACTTTCATCATTAGATAAATGCAACCATGTAAGATATGCTGGGCAAATACACTAAATATTTAAATTAAAAATATTTAGTAGGAACATTGGCATTAAGCCCCCTTCAAGACTCCCCCCTTTGAACACAGTTAACCCGTCATTCTCAACACCTTCTAAAGCAGTGCTGGAAGCCTTCTGTGATTGCACTGTTATGGCTGCCTCAGTATCCTGAATCACTTAGAAGCATTTACCTATTGTGGTCTCTTTGACACTGGGGAAGAGTCAGAAGTCACACAGAGCCAGATCTGCTAACTAAGGTGAATGGAGATATATCATAATGTGTTCACGATGTTGGATGGCACTGGGCAGCAGCCTTCACTGTATTTTTTTCCAATATCCAGTAAAAACACTTACAAAAGGGAACAGTCAGAGCTGCTTTAGAAAGTGGCATAAATTGTTTTCAAGATGAGGAGAGTTTTGAAGTGAGTTAATGGCAATGTGTCTTTAATGTAATAATGTTTTAATCTAACTCTTCACCATTTTATCATACCTCATATACAAATATGTGCTTGGGTATTTATGAGTTTGAGTCCAGCAATAGTGTTATCTGAAAGTTTTTAGCATGTGAAGTATTGTAACCCCAAATATTGAGTTCAGTCACCCAAGTATTGTAATCCTCTTTCTAGTTTTCCTCACAATCCAAAAAGTTGTATTTGTAGTCCTATTGAGACACCACTGGAATCCCAGCAAGTTAATTCCAATCTACCACCACCAATGCAACCCACAGCAAGAGTAAAGACACCAAGATATGTTCCAAATTAAGGGCAGCCAAGGGGTCCTGAGTCCAATCCTCGTGAGGACATGTGGACAAAGGCCTTGATCCTGGGCCTCTCCAAGAATTTATTATCTTGTGAAGAAAGGAGGTGGCTCAGGGATGAGTGACAGCGAGGATGATGGGAATTATGTGAGTAATTTGAACTGGCTGGCCAGGTGGAAGAATGGCACCTTTGTAAATTGCAGAGATACAGATATGCAAAAGGATCGATTCAAATAATCTAATTAAGGTAGCAAGGGAATTGTTTGGGGGGGCTGTCACTTCAGTTTCTGATATGCAGACTCTTGTGCCCAAGGGAGTCATAGCCTCTTTATTTTGAGACTGGTACCCAGCTGACATTCCCGGAGTTATTGGCTCTAACATCTCACTGTGCTCATACCCCGTACATATCCATGTATGGAGAACACTATGTGAGGAAACAAGACTGACTGTTGGCTTTAGAGATTATGTACCAGTACCTCTCGGCTAGCCTTACTTGCAATGCTTAGAGCCAAGTGAAAAGAGAAGGAAATGCCCTAGTCAGCTTTTTACATAACAGTATAAGGAAATAAGTCTCCAAACAATCAAAGTCACAGTAATTGTTTTGCATTCATGGGGACTCACTGTAGTTGTCTCTCACATAAAGCATTTAGCTTATTTCTTGTTATAGAAAGTTAGAAAATATTTCTCACAGGGTCCTCCTCCCCAGGCCTCTGGTACTGTCTGCATTTGTAGCCATTCTGGAAACAGCACCCCCAGAGGGAGACGGGGTAATTGGAGACTTCATTCCCCAGATACATATGCTATTGGGAATCACTAGAACTCACAGTGGTATGTAAAATTCTTCTGCATGGAAACCACTAGGTAAAAGTTCTTGAATAATTTTGCATAGTCCTATTGTTGAGGAAACAGTTCTGCATTATCAAAGGCCCAGTTTTGTATTTCAAATGTTATGGAGCATAACACCAATTTTGTTATAAAACCACATTATTGTGGGTGTAAAATACTCATTTATTTCCTTAAAATTTTTCTATTGATGGATTTTTAATTTTAATTTTATGAGTTCTATTGTATTAAACAAAGAGTATTTTATAGAAAAAATAAATAACAAAGTATTGAAATCATTTAATATCATTAAATTCTAAAAAAGCATCAAAATTTCAACACCAGCTGTTTTTTGGTATATGAAGTCTAAAATGTACCAAGAGAAACAAATTCCTATAGGAACTACAATGAAAATACCAACAGAACTCTACAAAAAGCTTTACTTCAACATGACAACAGTGTATTCCATACACACCTGTGGCATACGCTGATGACACGTCTGCTTTGCTTTCCTGGCCCTTGCATTGGACATGCTTGACACCTCACTGGTCTTGCTGTTTTGTCAGGAGGTTCTTATTATATTATACAACATATAGCTAACAGAAATATGAAGTATCAAAAAATAAAGTATTAAATTCTAATTATGTATTGCACATTTAGAATAAATATCAACATTTTCACATCAGCTGATAACTGCTTACAAAGATAACATCTCAAATAAATTCCTATTATGAATTACAATGAAAATGCCAATAGGACTCTACAACAAAAGTAATCTTTGCTTCAATTGTCACAATCAGAACAGTCTTTTTGCAGTACAGCATGATGTCCCATGAACACTTCTCACTTACAATGACAGCACATATGCTGAGCTTTCCTTTCCTACAAGGCAGGTCATTCTTCCCACCTCTCTTATGTCCCTGTTTGTCAGGAGTTTCCTACTATATTGTACAATCAACTTAACAGGAAAATAAACTATCTATAAAATAAAGTATCAAATATGCAATGAGTGCTTAGAGCAGAGATCAACATTTTCACATCAGCTGTTTGCATACTTACAAAACTGAGAAGATAACATCAGATATAAAGACATACATGAACTACTATGTAAATGCAAGCAAAAGTCTACCACAGCAATAAAGTTTTCTTCAACTGTCACATTCAAGGCAATCTTCACACGTGAAAACTGCATTTTCCATGCTCGAGCATTACTTACACTAATAGCACATCCGTTTTGTTTACCTGTCCTGTCCTGTAGGGCACAGTTGACATCTTTTCGGTTTTCCTGTTGTTGTAGCAGGGTTTTAGGATACTTCACCTGCCTGTTTATCTGTCACCTCACCAGTATGCTCCACAGTTTTTTTTTGCATAGTTCTCTGGGCAGAAACATTTCGCTTTTCCCTCTGCTGTAAATGATTTTATAAGTTCCGGTCACAATCTCTAAGAAAATTTCACCACAATATTTTGCACTTGTTATTTTCTATGTAAACTATCGAACTATTTATGTCACCCATGTTTAGAATGGAGTAAAGCACAGTTTTGAGTGACATTATAGTTTCTGCATAACTCATTGATAGGATTATTTCCAAAAGATGAAAAATATTTCCAAAAGATGAGAAGTGTAAAACAAAAGAGGCCTTTATTCTGAGAACACGGAGAGAGATGACTGGCACACTGGCCAAACTCCTCGCGGACACGTGGCGTGGGGAAATATAAGTACCCTAAGCTTAGGGTAGTGCCCTAAGGCCATTAGAGATGCACAGGTATTTCATTGGCACATGTTTGGCGCCAGGGGCAGATTCCGAAGGGTGGGGGGATACAGGGTTACAGGTAAATCTCTAGGGGCGGGGGAGACAGGAGCTCCCTAATTCCGGCTGAGGCTTTTTCTGGCTACAGTGTCCCATCTGGGTCAACAACCCTTTCACTCATCAACAGCATCTACTCTACATTTGGTTTTGTTGTAGAAAGTTACAACAGGCTGCCATTTTGTTGAAGTGTCCCTATCAACATTTCCATCATGGTGTCATGTTGACATCAGTAGTACCTGTTTGTTTTTCTTTGCGATGTATGAGGCCAGTGTTATATCTTTCTGAAATCCAAAATTGTCCTATATGATTCTGTTTTGAAATTGCAACATTTCATTTAGAATTTTATCTTTGTTCCTGAATACAGTTGCTGTGCTCCTTAATTTGTGCTCTTTTAGCAAATGTAACATCAATTGGAAACTGGTAAACCAATTTTAAATATCATATTCTGATCAGTTTGGAAGATGGAGCAACAAGTCTGTTCACAACATCATTCGATTTATTCCTACATGAACAAGGATCTAGTAGCTGAGTCCCAGAACAAGTTTCTAAATTGAAAGCATAATAAGTCTTCATATCTACAAGGGCATAAATTTCTATGCCACATTTTGAAGGTTTTTTTGGAAATATACTGCCTGAAGCTATAGTGATCATGAAATTCTGCAAGATGCTCATTAATGGTCATGTATTCAGATGGTATGTAAATTGCTTGACAATTACCCACAATCTCAAACTATGCATGGATAGCAGTCAGATTATCAGCCCTTTTTCTTTCTTGGTGAGTGGTGCTGTCATGAAGCCTCTGGCAATTCTGAAGGAAACTAAATCTCTTCAGTGTCATTGTTATTCTACAAGACTATGAGATTACCGTGAGAAAGATCTGCTAAGTATCTGTCCCAAGGAGCATTATGTGGCTAAAAAATCTGTTTGACACTTTTGCACACATGCACATACTTTGTTCATCATACCAAGTGGACATAAATGAAGATTGCTTCCTTATTTTACATGCACAGCTATAGAGATACTCAGCGAGCTACTCTTACACTAAAAGTACAAATTTACAATAGAAAAGTATGGGGTGGAATGCTGTAATCTACGGTTTTGCCCCTGCTGCTAAACAATGCTAAATTTCCACAAAGATAAAGGGTACAGATTTAACTGATAGCGCCTCAATTCCTACCTAACATGGACCAGCCAAGACCCAAACCAGACCACATCACCCACACAGAAAAACTGTTCACCAAATTCATTTGTACAGGCTCCTAAATTTGTGCAAAGAAAGCTAAAAGAGTAAAGCACAATTAATTGAAGCACACAGAAGCAAAAATTTTCTAAACCTATAGAATGATTTTAGATGAATAATTCACACTACTGTCCAGAAATCATATGGTTTTATCTATATTTTTGCCATCAAAGTTTTCTTCCTGGTTCCATATACCATTTCTTTGGTAACCTGATACATAGGGAGGTCTTCCAGAGATCAACACAGTGAAACTCAAATCTAAACTTGATCATATTCATGGGACTGTATTAATAATAGTGAAGAACTATAACTCCAAATGTGCTAGATGCCAGATATCCTCGATTTCTGTATCCTGAATATCAAAGAATGAATTCCAAGGGACAACAGAGGTTAAGAGCAGAAAAGATTTGTTGAGAGACAGCTCCTGAGAGACAGGGGGACCTTCCAAAAGTGATTTGTCACCAAGGCCCTTTGTCAGGGATCATTTATAGAGTACCCCAGTGTGGGTACAGCATAAGTCAGATTACAATCAATCTATAGGAGTGCAAGTGTAGCTGCTTAACTAATATTGACCTGATATGGAAATGAGTCACACAGTAAAGATATGTGGATAGAAAAAAGGCATTTTAGGTCCAGATGCTCTGGTCAGCCTCCTGGGCAACTGGGGCCTGACTGTAGTTACTGGACCAGGTGTTGCTAATTACAGTATAATCTCAAGTTATTGTTTGTCCCTTAGGGAGGTAGGCAGGCCTGCCCACTGCATCTTTATTTTGAGTCCCGGCCTTCCTCAGGTGTACCTCTCTCCACAAATCTGATGTCTTTATTTCTGTGCTGAAGCCCTCAAGAGCCCAGTCCCTCTCTATATTAATTTCTACTTTACTTTGCTGCCTATAGTAGTAACATCTTGATATTTTATCTTATAAGGAGCTCAGTGAAATTTAAAGTTACCAGTTAAAGGAACAATTTCTTAATATGATCTCTACTTTTAAAAAATTGTGAACTGTTTTTTATAAAACATAATGGTGATAGCTGTTGGGCATCCACTACAATGAATATATTCAAATGTAATCTATAATGAAATTTTAGCAAGACAATGAGACTGTAAGTTTGTAATTTTCCAAAATCAAATCTCAAATAAATGTCAGACATAAAATTCAAAGAACTACAAAACCAGTATGTTTGTATTTTCCCTCCTAAATCATGCTGAAATGTTTCTAACCATGAAGTGCAAACATAAATATGGTATACAATCAGAATAGCATTTCTCCTATCCCTTGGTTTGTTTTCCATCAGTTCCATTTCCTTTGTCCATGGAGTACTGGGACCATGAGCTTTGTGGACTTGAGGGTCAAAATCTCTCTTATCAGTTACTAGTACGAGACCACAGAGACATAGCATATCTTTAACACCAATTTCTTCTTGCATGAACAACAGAAGCCATGTCAACTTTGAGTAATTTTATAAGGATGAAAATGAAATAAAATTTTAAAAGCATATGGTATTTAGTGACTCTAGAGGTACTAATCTTTTGACAATTTATAATGCAGCTTTCTTAAGAGCTGAGGTAAAATGTATGTGGCTCCTATAATAGTTATAACAATTATATTTATCAGGAAATCTTAGAATAAATATTGATTAGTGACTGATTATTGTACACTGTAGTTTGTCTACAAAGCAAATGATTAGATTTTTTGGAGAGGTATGCAGTTTCTTTCTATGTAATTTAAAAATAATAGAAAAACTGATCATAGTGTTAAAAAGGTTATGTACCTATGATATTTATGACCACAATATATTCTCTCTGTTATTTATGTATTACGGCACAAACTATGTAAAGTTGCATAAAGTTGCAATAAGTTGCAATAAATATAAAACATAAAAATATAAAACTGTAACGACACAGTATAGGCTCTCCATTGTATATAAATTTCTCTTAGAGCCAAGGAAATTATTCTAATTAGAGTAATTTCAGATGCTATGAGCAGGATGTTAGGGAACTCTGTTTTCACAAACAGAATATTTCTGTCTTATAATCTTCATCGAGTGGGAGACTTATGAAACTGCACCAGTGATAGGATGGCCCCTGCTATGAACGCACAGATTCTACCATTCTTAGTACGAGGGACCACAGGGGAAGGAAGCTCTAAGGCCTGGGCTCCTTCTCAGTCTTTGACTGACATGGCACGGGGCTGTTTGTCCTACACTCACAGATATGGTGACAGCCATTTTCTCCACTTCCCTGCCTGTCACCCCAAGTGAGGTACTATGCTGATTTCCCCAGGAATTGATTTTCCTCACGCTTAGCTCCACCCTCTGCTGTGTTCCCTATTTGTGCAGACAGCTATAATCAAGGTGTATTCTTGAAGTAATAGCCAGGATAGCCTCCATACCCTGTTGTTCACTGTGATGGAGTCAGTTTCTTCAATGACAAAAGGGACTGCACACCTCCTCATTTATCATGGGACAGTGAATGGACATGTCAAGGGACAAGGGATGGGGAAGATGAATGACCATTCCTCCTCCTCCATTCTTCAAAGAGTCTGTCTGTGAGAACGATTCTACCTCTCAGGGATTTTGTGAAGAATAGCTAATTTGAGGAAGAGGAGGACCAGGAGTGTACAAAGTGGAACAGAATTGACATTAAAAGGTGAGTGGGCCAGATTTGCAGGAGTTCTCGGGGCACAAAAGGAACCTTGAGGAATGATTCACTCATACTGGTGCAGAGATTGCCAATAGCGTAAATTCAGCAGATATGAGTTAGCTAAGTATGTACATCTTCCTGGTTTCTAGAAGAGTTAATCCTCCTTGAAGGACTGAACAGACTTCCACCACAGTCATGATTGTCCCTAAATTTAATCTGATCTTATAACACTAATGGGAAAGTGGGTGGAGCATTCCTGCTATATGTAGACCTCTGTGTTGTATCTTTCAATAGCGTGTTTTCTTCCTCAAAAGATCAAACAGACACTGATTTGTGTTAACTCTCCTCACTGAAGAATCCATCAAGTTCAATCCTGGAGGCAGTGTTTGTTAAAATGATAGAAAACTTCATTAAAGAAGCTCATGTTTTCTTCTATATCATGGTTTCTAAGAATACAATGAGATTTCCCTAGAAATGTTCTCCCCTTGTCTTTGGCTTAGTGTTCCTCTGAAAGTTAACTTTAAAATATATGGTCTCATAAGGATTAATTCAATAATACGTGTTCTTAAAGAAGTTTTAGAATAATATCTGGGGGTATCCCAAAACATAGATAGCAGCTGCTGCTTGCCTTTGGGGTGGAGGCATGCTCTTTTTGAGTGCACTGTCCACTACCAAGCTTCCTTAGATATCATCAGCTTCTAGATCCTAATAATAATCATATGCTGCTACGTGTATGTAAGATGTTCACACTTAGTACCCAGCTAGCATATGACAGCAATCTCCACTTAGCTATTGGAACCTAGGCTCAAGAGCCATTAATATGTATGAATATACATGTTGAATATACGTGTATGAACTCTACCCAAAGTATAGAAACATACTTTAAATGTCTCTTCAAAATAGGAATAATTTAGTTTTAATTTAAGGAGTTTTGAGGACAACAGTAACTGACAAGTTAAATTCTTACTATTAAGCAGTCTGTGACCAATAGAAGCTGGTTGGGTTTTGCATCTGAGTGTCACAGGCTCTTCACACTAACAGATTATTTTCTATAATAAATTGTGACTAGCATCAACCCTCTGTCACTAAAACCCTGATACTGCTACTAACAATAAAGAATTATTGCTTCTGTTATTGTTATTATCACTGCTGCAAGCTAATCTGTTCTGAGGGCCATACGCTGACTGCTTCATATTTATCATGGAATGTAGCCTTTGAAATACCTGTGAAAGAAGTACCATTAATAGCACTGTTTTACACAACAGGAGCCAGAGGCTCAGAGAACATGAATGCATCCAGAGAGAGACAGACCTGTTAAGCAGCAGTACAAAACAGGGCAAATGCAAGGTTGGAAATAAATGTGACTCACTCACTCAAATCAGAACATCTAATACTTGCAGTAGAGTGTGGTTTCTGACTTGCATTTTAATCTCTATCATGTATTAGCTTTTTGTAATAATACTGAATGATAAAAAGATGAAGAATAGCAATGTATTGGCTGTGACTTACTGCCAGTGCCAGTTCCTATAAATGTTGTTAAGAGTCAGCAACTGATCCAAGGTTAATGCCTAAAATATCTATCTGCAAATTTAAACTTTTCTCTGTAGAGAGATATTTATTTTCTGCAACTTCTATTCCTTATTAGGAACATATGCATGCAATTTTTAAAGAATTGTATGTGAGATGATGATGATGATGATGATGATGATGACGATGATGATGATGATGATGTGAAATTTACTGATAGTAAACAGTAAATGTGTGAAGCACTTCCTATTTTTTCACTCCACCTTCACAATATTTTCAACTATACAGTAAAGGAAGGAAATGTTTCTGCAACAAGTACCCATTAGCCACGGGTCTCCCTGCACATCTGTTGAGCTCTGCCCTAATGTGGGCCTGTACACCTTACTTCACTCAATACAGCAGATGCATGGGGCCACCTTAGAGGCTTACAGGACAGAACGATGTTCTGGTATCTCTCCCCTGATATGGGATTCTCTTATTCTTCCCTGTGTATGATAGTCATTTTGAGTCATTGTGACAAATTACCCAAGAAAAATAACTTCAATGAAGAAAGATTTGTTTTGGTTTACAGTTTTAGCAGTTCATGGATCACTGGTTCCTTATTTCTGGCATTTGGTTGAAGTTGAAACAGCACCTCATGGGAGAAGGATGTGGTAGAGAAAAGCTCCTCACTGCATAGAAACTGGGAGAGGAGGCAGGCCAGGGACAAGCTATAGTGCCAAAGACCATGATCCCATGACTCAAGTACCCTCAATCAAGTACCATCTCTTAATTTTCCATCACCTATTAGAATCATGCCAGGTGCCGCGGCCAGCGCGGGGAAGGAGTCAGGCGAGAGACTGAAGACACAGGGAGACCAGTTGCTCAGGAGGCAAAAGGCGATTTATTGAAAGACTACAGAGTTTTTATAATGTTTCAAAACAAAGAGCAGTACAAGTCATTTCAGGACACTTTCTTGTGCACACAGCAAAGTTAAACATGCTCCTGGGCCCGTGAGAAACTTCTATGTTGTGCAGCCCAGGAGGTAAACATGTTCTTGGGCCCATGAGAAACTTCTATTGTTTATGTTATGAAGCTTTTCCCAGGTTAATATCAGCGCGATGCTTTGTCTAGAATGCTGAGGTCACTGTAGGATGAGGAACTGATTGAGGTCCAGCTTCAGTGTGTGGTTTCCCACACCCGTTCACTGCCGGACCCCTGGCTCCTGCTCCCAACAGAATCAGTCATTGACATAGCTTATTGCTACCAAACAATGAAGCCATCAGTGGATTAATTCATTGATGATTCAATCTCCTTCCAAAAGTCCCAGCTCTAACATTATTATAGTAAGTACCAAGCCTTCAACACATGAGACTGTGGGAGAACCTATGACACCTATTACATCAGACTGTGGGTGACACTTTTTGTTTCTAGCTGAAGATTTGGTTCAGTCTCCCAATCAGGCCTTTCTTCTGGGATCTGTGACTCCCTTATGGAGGGAGTATTTATCATTTTGAGACTTTTGGGAGAATGATTTCAAAGTGACTGCATGACTCCAGAACTCCTCTGATAACCAGATCCTGAGCAGCCATGCGCTGGCTTCCCATTGAGTAATGCTATGCTTGGAGGACTGAGATTCTCCAAGGGTTTTCTACTCCATTCTTTGTAGACTCTTCCTTGCTTAAGGTTTCTCAGAGAAACTTTCTCATCTCAGCATGAAGTTTGTAGCCAGGACTTTGTTTAACTGTGCATAGATCCATATCATAACTCTGAGAGGCTGACTGTATTCGCAATTCATTTCTAGATGGGCATTTTTCCAGTAGGGGCTTTGAGTAAGACTGAGTAATGGGAAATTGCTTTAAAGTTTATAAAAATCACAGTCATCTAAATATCTGCTTTACTTTTGCTACATACAGATATAGAAATAAAGGAATAGGGAACAAAATAACCCAGAGGGCTTTACTTGAAAGTTGAAAGGCTTTATTTTCATTTCACTACTGTCACTTGCAAGATTTTAATGAAGGCTTACAACTCTTCAAAAGAAAGGCACCATCAGCATAGCATATAATTATTTTGTGCTCTTTGCTTATATAATCATAACTCTTTAAGATGGTGTCCAGTAGTTCCAGTGAACTTTCATGAGTCTAATGCCTCTAGGCAGAAGGCTGATATCACTCTGACATAACACACTATCATTACACAGCTCTTCAGTTCATGTAAGCCTAAAAAACTTCCGGACACCCGAGAGAGGAGTAAGGAAAGGCTAAGTCCTCTGGGCCCCAGTGAACTGTGGTCTTGCTCCCTATCTCTGTTCTTGCTTTTTGTAGTATTGTAATTTTCATTCTGTTTTCTCATCAGCACTGACATGAGGTCTTTGGTCAGATGTGCTCCATGGACTGGAGCTCACTGTTTGGTGGGCACTAATCCATTCTTCCTCTTTTGGCAATCACTTTGGCCCTGGCCTTAGGCAAGGTTCAGAGTCACCAGTTTCTGGGTGCCATCATTAGCCATCCCCTGTGCCAGTGTGCAGAGCACAGTGTCTGTGTTTAGTATGCCTGAACTTCAGGCTCTGCTCAGAGCACCCCCTCCCAAAAGCATCAATATAGTTAGCAGGCTATGTGAACCCCCAGCAAAGGATTTTGTATGTAAATATTTACTATGTAACACTCCTTCCCTGGCATAAGATTTTACTCTCCTATCAGCTAATACTATACCAGTACTAAATCATTTATAGTGTAATAATGCTTTCAGGGAAGTGAAAAGGATCCCTCTTCATCTAAGGAATTTGCCTTGTTTGTTAACCATTTTGTCCCTGAGGAAGGCAGATATGCTGCTTTTCCTTTTTCCAAGAAAACGAGAAATAAGGAAAGCCATGATATTAGAATCCTTGACTTATTTCCTTTCTTTTGTAAGCATATCATTACCATGGAGCACCTATAAAAACTTTGTTATTGTTGAATATGAATTTTAGATGCAAAAACTCTAAAATAATGTACAAATAAGCAATCCACCAACTCTGGTAATAAGGACCACTTTGCATTTGGCAATTTCACTGGCATGAATTAAGCATTCTTCACTATTTTTGTAAACAAATCTTAAAGCCCTTCCAGATAATACATAGCTGTATATGCAAAGCTAAAGGCAGAACAAGCTTGTCTATGATACCACAAACCTGAAGGTGAGTTGACTCCAGAAAACATTAAGCAGGATAGGAGGGTGTGGTTCAGAACACAGCTTCCTTGGGAGTTTGCTCATTCTCAAGTGATTATGCTCTGAGATGCAGACTTTTAAATCTACACAGCTGGGAGATATTCTAACCTCTATGGACATCCCCAATAACAAATGTTTCAAAAATCCTTCACATGACATGATTTTGTCTTCTTGGATGAATTTTAAAACTCATGATGGCAAGGACCAATTCATACCCTCTCTTCTCTAATGTTCCTGGCACCCAGATGGCATAAGGAGATGCTTGAGTACAACTAGAAGCAAAAGATCACAAAACTGAACCTAAAGGGAAAGGTTCCAGTACCTTACTCCATAGTCATAACAGACACAATAGTATATTTATATTTACAAATAATAACATATCCCATGTATCTTTAAATTAAACGTTTATATAAATAATTTATGCCATAGTCATAAAGTTAAAACTGACCCTATAGTATATAATAGGGTCATTCTGATTGCAGCACCACCCTGATTGCAACAATGGCTTCCAGACTGATTGTCCACCACTAGAACTCTCTCTCCTACTTTGTCTAATATACATCTGACTGCCTGGATCCCCTCCGAACACTCACAGATTTCATATATATACAAAGTTCAGAATCCACACGGTGCTGTCAGAAACCTTCCACCACTAGGATCCCAAATTGTCTTTCGTATGTTGTTCTTTTTCTGCTCTCAGGCTCGCACTTATTGAAGACAGAATATTGTTTTAAGTGTTTCATCTTTCTTTTTCTTGCTTTTTTCTTTCAATTCTGGATATTAAACCAAAGACCTCCATACTGAGTTAAATCTTGAGCTCTTTTTACTTTGATATAAGGTATCACTAACTTGCTAAACTGCCCAGGCTGGGCTGAAACTTGCTCTTCATATTCCAAAGGCTCCTAGGTGGCTGGGATGACAGGCATGGCCCACACACCCTGTTTAAAAGTGCTTCTCGAATGCACGTTTCTCTCTAAGAGGCAAATTCCTACTCATTTTCCAAAAGCTCAAAGATTATATATCTGGAGAAGTCTCTCCTCCATTACAGTTCTACCCAAGCTTCAGCTTCTTTGCAGTATATAGAGTATATCCCAGCCCCAATGACATTGTGTTGCTTGTGCTAAATGTGCGTCTCTGAATTATTCATCACAACTACAAACTCCCAAGAAAGATCATTTCTTGTACATGTTCAGATTTTGCACCACCATCCTGATTCCCAGCAGAACATGATCAGGGGCACTTTTCTGTGGAGCTCATTTAATGGATGGTTACATAAACAAATTTGTACCAGCCTTTTCCTAAACCTTAATGTATGCACAAGTTATCTTTTCAGGCCTTTGTTTACCCACTGATAAAATGGAGGGGCTGAGGAAAACAATCTCCAATCTAAAAACTGAATGAGTTTCCACTAACAGGATTTTAAGGATTCACATTTCTGCAACTGGCTACAGAATAGTTGAGGTTCCTTAAACTCTTTCCAAAACCTTTTCTTTATCTTGCTCCAGTGCCTTAAGCTGCTTTAAATGTTAATATTGAAAAGGAGTCTTCTGCTCCGCCAAGAAAATGATGAGCAACTGTTTCCAGGAGCATTAAAACCATTATGAAGTATTTGTCAGAGTCTCTGGGCTGGCACAAGGAGGTGTTGACAAACACAGAGCCCAGGCTATGTAGTGTTCATCCCACTCAGAGGGCTTGGGCCATTGGACAGCTAATTAGCAACATCAGCTCATAGGAAACATCAATGCCAAAATTCTTTCCAACAAATCTTGGTGGAAAGCATTCACTCTTGGAGTCTGAGATTTGTAATGGCTTCATCACAAGGACTTTAACGGGAAAATGGGGAGAAGAAAGTTATGGTAATGTAGACAGAATGTATGATGCCTGGTGCTGATACATTGTAATGTAAACAAGTAGCACAAAAGTCAATGGATATATAATATTAATTATGTGTTTAACAGGCCAGAGTTCATGCTCCAAGCCTATTGTATGTATCTTTGTGTCCTCTAGCTTTCTAAGCCCAGTGAAATGGTCTGTATGGATGAGGAAGAACTTTGCATATTGTCAAATGTTGTTCTCAGGCAAAGAATTATTCTTAGGAAATTTCTCCAAATTGCTCCACTAAGAACTACATATATGTAGATCTTATTTCCTTCTTAGATAAAAAATAAATTTGGAAAAAGTTGCACACAATAAACATATATATTCACTTATATTTATGTATTGTTTCTAAGGAGTCTCACAGAAACAAGCCAGCAAGCTAATTAATTAATGTAATAATGGATTCCTTTTTTAAAATATTTTTCAAGCTCCTAGAAAGAATTCATTGTCTTTTAAAAATCAGTCACTTTTTAAATTTTTCACAGAAACAATGTACAATGGAGTATGCTTTGGAAATTATTATGACTTTTAACATTACTCAGATCTAATTGCAACCTACCTAAAGATGTTTAATGTAAGTTAAATAAATTCAAGGCTCCTGGTCACTTGTGGTGTGTCCCACACTGTGTCAAATAAGAAGTGGGACATAAGATGAGACAGGATGCCAGGGTGCCCTAGACTGGCAAGAAGCAGCACAGGATGCCATAGAGCCTGGATGCTGAGGAAACTTGACTTCATGGTATTTGAACTGAAAGGATTCTGAGTATTCTTGCTATCATGAAGGATTTTATTCCCCTCCTCAGGTGTCTGATGGTCTTAGTATATTTTTCCAAATCTTCTTAACAGGGTCTCAGATTAACTCTAAGTTGATCCCACTGTGGCAGGAGAATCTGAGTAGTACAAGTCAGTGTAAAGCTCTTCATATTCAAGTCAGATATGGGAGAAAATATCCATCCTCAGGAAAGGCCTGATGGCTCATGTAGCCTAGGCTTTTAAGGAAGGTGACTAATGCTGGCTAGAAGAATTTGATGGTGCATTTTCCAAGACTAACTGGTGAGCAGATTTTCTTTCATTATAATAATTTATCACTTACAGGATACCAGAGCTACACAGAGACTGCTGAATAATAGATGAAATTGTGCTGAACCGAGTTTCTGCCCTAAGGAGTTTTCCATGTAGAAGTGTAAGTGGAATCATGTTGGACAAGCATAATACAATCCAGCTGCCTTGTCAAACATGACAGTGACAGAGTTCTAGTTAGTGCGTGTGTATCTCTCTATGTGGGTTTGCATGTGCGCTCACGGTGGGGCAGAGACATAAATAGAGATATGGAGAGACAGAGACAGAGAGACAGAGGGAGAGAGACAGGAGATTCATTTAATGTAGAAGAGAAAATGACATATTGTATGTTCTATCAATTGGGAAGTCATTGAACATGTGCATAGGTATAGAATGAATTTAAAATATTCTACGGATTACCCCACCCCAAAATATCACCCCCCCTCTCTGAGTCCTTAATACCAACAATTTCAGACATTTTCCAATGAATAAAAATGACATACTATTACAGATAAGCCTGTAATGGTGCTAAATATAAATGGGAGTATCAGTTGGGAGTGAAGCAACATTGTTTGGAGGGAAAAAAGTAGACACATACATACCAAAGAACAGTTTTGCTGATGCCAGTTTGAGATCACCTCTGGTCTCATCGATTGTTCCTCCTGTATGATGATGTCTCTGGAATTCAAGAAGTTTTCTCCAGCCCCCACATACCATCCCTACTTGTTGCTCATCAGCAACAGAAGCCAAGCAATCTTGTGTGGGGAGTGTCTGGGCCGTGGCTAGCTGGAGGTCACAAACTCCTTGGGATTGGTGCAAAACCAGTCCAGGAATACGGAATGCCAAAGGCAAACCATGTAAACAAATTGACCTCTGGCTCCGTTGCACAGCAGCAGGTGTCCAGCCTTGGTGTTCCTCACCTTTAACTACAGCACAAATAGCTCTGAGAATGGTCCACTTTCCATGTTCTCAGCAAGACACTGAGATCTTGTACTTTCTGTCCCATCAGGCACTCCCCGCCTGCTTAGTGTATAAAAAAAGATACTAGGGCCAGAATGTTGCCACTGTTTCTCCATCAGAAGGTCACATCCTATACAGTCCCAGATTTCTTTTACTTATGTGTCTTGTCTTTTCTTAATCTCCTGTCACCCTCTCTCAGGACCCCCACTGGTCTCATAGGACTCAGCAATCTTGGAGATCAGGCTGTCTGTTTTAGACTCCCAAGCTAAACACACACTTGAAGGATCTTCCTTTCAGGAACCACAAAAGATAGTTTTGTTAAAAATTATAGACACCAAATTCTGTAACAACTTTATTAAGATCTAATTGAATATATATATATATATATATATATATATATGTATGTATACTACATATATATATGCAGTATATATATTTAAGATGTACAATATAATATTTTGATATACATATAAATCTGAAATCAATCTAATTAATGTGTTCCTCATCCTATGTTGTTTCTATTATTTTATTATGTCTAATAAGAAGACTTGAGAAGTAAATGATACTCAGAAATTTCAAACATATAATATGGTACTATTAAAGTCCACATTAGATTTACTAAGCTCTACATTAGATCTCCAGTATTTAACTTATATTGATATTCATTAACCAATACTTTTCCTTTCCCCTCCTTTAAAATTCCTAGTAAACACTGTTGTATCCTCTGTTTTATGAGTTTGAGTAGTTTACCAGCTTTAGCACCTCTCTAAATACAAGAATGGATACAAATTTATAAGCTCTCACAAAATGGCATAGATTCTCCATTAAACAGTTTAATGCTGCTATTAATGCTATTAATCTTTGGTTACTCATTAGTAACCAAAGATTAGCAGACATATTTGAGTTGCCTCCAACACAGAAAAGAGCACACACAAAAAAATGCCTCTACGGTTTGGGAGTGAAGACACCCATCTTATCTCTATGAATCTACTTTTTCTATTTGATCATATTACATACTATTTAAGAGAATAAAATTACTTACATAATGAACTTCAAAATATGGAACTGTTATCCTAACCCTATTTCTTCTATGTTTAACTAAAATGTGATTTTCTTCTATTAATTTCCAATCCCAACTTGTTCACACATTACAAGGTTCTTAATTGGCTAGGATACCAAAAATAAGAAATAAAATAGCAATGTCCAGAAGGACTTATTGAAGGACTGCGGTCTCCTACATGAGCTATACTATATGACCTGCCCCCCACATATATCCTGGAAGGAGGCAGAATAAAAATGAGGCAAATCTCCTATTGGAATCAAAGTCTGAAGTAAGTGATCAAGCCATGATTTACATGGTTTGTGTCCAGATCCAAACCCAACACTTGACACCTCTCCTTTCTGTCTCTGTCCTTGTGTGGGTCCTATCTGAGGTCGACACTTTGAATCCAGAGCTGTGGAAGGGGCTAGAGTTGGCAAGATCAGATCTCAGCTCACTGACTGATGAAAATATCTTCCCAAGTCTGGCTCCTGGAAAGGCCACCTGAGGAAGCTAAAAGAAATTAATTCAAAATGATGTATCACATGCAGATGAGGACAATGGTCAAGCTTCCCATTGAATGAAACCTTACCAGTGAGAATAGAGAGAAGAACTAGAGAAGTCTAGTAATTAACAGCGATAAAGCCAAATACCCCCAAGCATGGTGTGACTGGACATTTCAATAATTCATTCTCTCCTACAGTGTTGGCAGTTGAAGTGATGGTCAGTATGTTCTGCTGCCAAGATCTTGGTCACTGAAAATATCCACCATCCCTGCTTCAAAGATGCTCCAGAATTTAGAACTCAAGAGATATTTTATATTTTAAAGACAGAACACAGTGTAGCTCAAATAACACCACAGTGGAGCTAAGAGTATATTGCATGCTAGAACACATAAACAGACAACTGTGGTGAATAATGAAGTAGCCTCATTCACTTCAAGTCAAGTTTTGTATCCAAGAGAGTCTTGTAGAATACACTGGTTTGGGGGAACCTTTCACAACATGAACAATGGAATACAGGTGTGCAATTCTGCACTGGTTCGTCAGTAACCAGTGCCTGAAACTCACGGTGTACCAAATACCATCTGGCTTCTTGTCCTCTGACTCTTCCAACTCATTTATGCCTGTCTTGTTTTGGTTTGCTATATTGATACTTAATTACTTGAATATCATACATGGATGATATTAGATGACAAACTCAAGCTGGGCATAGATGCATAAAATAGTGAAAGAGTCTATCTCAATATCTTCGTTCCTTTTCCTAGATTGTTACTCTCTAGCCCCTGTGGGTGTGTGTTTCTAATCCTATATGGCTCTCATCAGATGAAATGTGCAAAGTTGGTCTTTAAATCCAGTAAAGCTCAAATTCTTTCTATATGTTGTTATAGTACTCTCCACATGTTGAGACTTTCTTCCTCACCCAAAGTTCCCTTCACAGATAACCCCCACCACCAACACACCTCTAGTGACTGCAGTTCTGCTCCTAATGGCCTCCTCCTACATGCTCCTCACTTCTCAAATGATGAGAACTACACCCATCTGTGCTCACGGAAATGCCCTATGTTGCCAGAGTTCCATGTGTTTTAAAACCTCAGGGCCAAACACACATTCTTAAGAAAAGTTCTCCATGGCTTAGCGTTGATGGACCATTGGGAATTATCTGGGAAAAATTACCAGGAAAGCCCTCCTGACCGAGCAGCTACGACAGGGAACCACTGTGAGAATTAAGATTAATTCTGTCCACTTGATTGGACTTGGGACTCCCTTAGGAGATTTGGGGAATACTCTTCTGGATAGAAATATGGCCTTAAGGTCTATGTCTAGTTCATGTCCCCTTCTCTTTGACACTGATCCAAGCATCTTTGCTCCTTCATATGTTTCCATTTTGATGTTCCTTTCTTGGAGTAGCTTATCATGAACTGAATCCCTTGAAACCATAAACCAATTTAAATACCCCAACATTTACCTTGTGGCTGTTGAATATCATTTCTCAGTGATGGGAAAGGTGATTAATACAGCCACTGAGGAGCAGGATGCTTGCAGGGCCAGATGGAGAGATGGGGATGTGAGGGAGGCACCAAACACTGAGTTTGTTTGATGTTTGATGCCAAAATAACTCACTTCTGGAATTTAGGAGAATGCATTGCTAGTAATGACTCTACTAATATTCTGTTTTTGGAGGTGTTATTCAAAATTCACACTCTCAGGGGTCCATGGCTCCTTCATACTGAACACCTGGGCCATGCTGCTCCTCATTAAAACACACCACATATGTCCTGGAGGCCCACCTTGCTCCTAGAGCTTCTACAACATGATTTCCAGCCCCTTAGTCCCAGAGAAGAGCCCTTTGAAACCCTTTGAGGCTGAAATCAACCATCTCAGTGGGTAAGACCTAGACATTCATACTTACAGCAAACCAAAGTCCCCATGGTAGCTGGGTTGAGGCTCTGTTTCAGTTACATTTTTCTCATTGCAGAGACAAAACACCTACACCCAAACTGAAGGAAGGAAAGATTTATTTACAGTCTTGCTATGCAGTTCAGGATGGCCTGGAGCTCCTCAACTGCATAGCAAGACCCTGCCTCAAAAAGACAAAACTTCCGGGGTCTCCATTGCACCTTTGGCTCCACATTCACAGCTTCACATGTTATCCTCTCAGGGGAGCACTGCCTCACCTCCCAGGCCTTCTGAAATTGAGGTGAAAGCCTTTACAACCTCAGAATTCATGCATTTTGTATGTGCTTAAAACCAGCACCATGTGGATGACACCAAGGTCTGCTGCCAGTTGGACTAGTAGCCTGACTTTCCTCTCTCTTGGCCATAGGGGTCAATTGTCAGGATCACTGAGCACTCTGACCCTGATTCTGAGGAAAAAATTTTCTATGGCACTGCCATTCCAGAAGCTGGTGCAGCCACCACCATTTTGGAACTTCCTGTGGCCTCTGTCACCATTCTGGAACTAAGAGCTTGCAGCTTTCTCCTTAAAGCAAAGTCTTCCACTTTTGCAATTTTTAGGCTGTAAATAGTAGAGACACACCATTTCCTTTGATTCACCAGGCCATATTTTTTATTTATTTATTTTGTTGTTGTTGTTCTTCCTCAGCAGTTAAGATCTCAGTTCTATCTTTACAGTCCACAGCTTTCCTGGAGCTTCCTTTATGGCCAAATGTTTTAAGTTATCCCGTTGGGCTCTTTGCTTTCAATTCATAACACAGGCATGGCTAAAAGCCCCAACAATAGCCATGCCCCTGCCTCAACATTAGACCACCTTGAAATTTGTTCTTTCAGATCACTTAGCCCACCACCCTTAATGTTAGTCTCAGACAAAGTCTCTGGACACAAGAAAAATGCATACAAACTTTTTGTCAAGCCATAACATAAATCATCTGAAGTCTAGCACTGTATATGGTCCTTCTTCCCAGCAGAAATCTCCCAAACCTGGTCTTTACCAGAGAGATTTCTATCAGTATTCTGGTCTTCTGAGTTCTGACTAGAATCTCCCATACAGAACAACCTAACACATTCCAGTGCTACTCTTTCAAGTGACATGTCAGAACCTTTCCAAGC
Source organism: Cavia porcellus (assembly GCF_034190915.1). NCBI lineage: Eukaryota > Metazoa > Chordata > Mammalia > Rodentia > Caviidae > Cavia > Cavia porcellus. The sequence goes on along the minus strand of NW_026947496.1, from coordinate 40,146,433 downwards.
TCTTCTTACAAGTCATTTTCAAAGGCTCCCAAACCACATGGTCTTGTAGAGTCACCGCAATAACCCCATTTCTCTTTTGCCAAATTCTATCTCATTTACTTTTTCTTTCATTGCTGGGACAAAAATACTACACACCCAAAATTAAAGAAGGAAAGGTTTATTTAGCACATAGTTCATGGAGGTTTCAGTGCATAATCAGTTGGCTCTAAGGCAGGGTGGCATGGCACTGGCACAATACTTCATGGCAGAAGAAGACAGCAAAGCCACAAAGACAAGAAGGGAAAAAATCAAGCCTGTTTTCCTTCTTTATATTGTAAGTAGACTACCCCTCACCTCAAAGGGGCATAGCATTCATACCACCTCCATGTCATCCTCTTGCACAAGCAGATGATATTCACAAAGTAAGGATCCTGGCTCCCTACTGAATCCTTTAGTCAAATTTCTAAACTTGATACAATGTATCAAACATAACAAACTCCAAAGCTCAGAGAAGTCCAGAAACTCCCAGTGAGTTAGTATCATTCCTTTCTGGAAACCAAAATGCTCAGGACACCCCCAGCCCATACCTCCAGGGAAAACTTCTTCCCAGCACATTTCAGATCAGGATTGGCTATCTTCTGCCTTTCACAGATGATCTCCTGTGGTCCTCAGTGACCCACCCATCCTTGTACCACTATGTGGTTTATTCAGGTGTATCCCTATGCCCTGCTAGAAATTCTACTGCTTCTGGGATCTGTGATGAGAGGAAGGAATTCATATTGTGTTATACTGCCAGCAACAGGTCACTCATCCTGCTGGCCAGTGTGGCTCACTGAGGTCGGTAAGCACCAAATCTTCTGAGACATGTGAGATTGCCCTGTCAAGCACACAGTGCATGCTCAGGGGATGACCATTGCTGCTGTTTCTAGGACTTCTCTTAGGATCAAAGGAACTGATTGGCTGCTATGTGTCTTCCAGGCCATCTTTAACCTGTTGAATACTTCCAGCCTCTCTTTCCTCTTCAGAGCAGTGGACATGGCAACCTTGCCTGTTTTCTTGGAGCAGCTAAACAGCAGCTAAACAGGGTTTAGAACCCTGTAACTTCTATGGGGCAAATGAACCAGAAAACATTTGTATTAAAGCCACCACCATGTGCCTAATGGCTGACTTTAGACTTCTGAAAATAATAGCACTCTAAATAACTAGAAGGGAGAGGACAGTGGACCTGTTTAATTTCAGCCACACACCTGGAAATGCCATGAGTTTTTTACCAGGAAAGAGAGAAAAGTGGAAGATCCTCGGGTAGAGCTGGCAGTCAGGCTTTGGATTCATCAAACCCCGAGTTTAGCTGTGTTCAGGTGACACTCACGAGATGAGCTGCCTCTCCTTTTACTCTGACCGTGTCCTTTCAGATCTGAAAACAACTCTAGTGACCCTCAGCATGGGACTTGGGCACAGACTTCCCACTCTACAGGAAAGTATGGAAAATCTACAATCTGTACTGTTTTCAGATTGTCAGCTCATGAAAGTGATGGTCCACAGGGATTATTAAGTTTCCAGTATTAGCAGACTTCAAAAGAAAAATGAGTCACTGTCTTTAACATGGAGACAGCTAAAGAACACTTAGCAATCTTTGTTTTCTGAAGCATGTAATAGATACTTTGGGCTTCATGTTTGCTAGGGTCATGGCCATAAGAAGTAGGTCCCAGTGCAGAACAGACTGAACAAGCAGACTAAAATCAGACATTTAGACCTATTTTCTGCAGATCTTTCTAAGCCTCAGCTGAGTCACTGTGTGACCGCTTCTATGATCTCATGAACTTTCCTATCATGTAACTAAAAAATGAATTAACAGTGAGGGGAAAAAAGCAGTAAGTATTGATGAAGGTAGGCGCTTGTATCTTTCTCTGTCTTATACACATATACACACAAGCACACACTTTATGTACACATATATACTCAGGCACACATGTATATATAGACACTTCTTGGCTCTTTGTTCCCATGTCACAGTAGAGGATGCTAAGTTTCTGAACATTTCTGACAGCCTTTTCCTTTAGTATTCCTTTCATCATCTAATTCTTTCTGGGTTAGTCTCATAGAAGTGTCAGATTATCATTTAAAATATGATTAAACAAAGTTTTCTATCTTCTTTATTTAAAGCATGGCTTGGTGACCTGCAACATCAGCATACATCGACATACAAATTCTTAGACCCCATCCCAGACTGACCTACCGAAACAGAAACAGCAGCACGGGCTAGGCAACAATCTGCTCGGAGTGTATGCATGTAGCCTTCCACCATTCTCAAGTCTATTAATTTTAGGAGGCACCAGCTTAATTGAAATCAAAGCAGCAAAACAAATCAGCTACAAAAGTTAAATGTCATGTGATCTGTTTTATCTAAGAAACTCAAAATATAAAAAAGGAGCAAAACAAGATAGATGATGGAAAAGGAATCTGGGAATAGAGGAAGATGAAGAGATAAGGAGAAGTAAAAAAGATCAAGATGCAACATACATATGTATCAAAGGATCAAGATGCAGTACAAGACAGAGAACTATACTGCTAATCTCTGTTCATTCATCCAAAAGAACAGCTTGTGTTGTTTGATTGTTTGATCATTTTTAAATCTTGTAAGCTGAACAACTACCTCTAAGATAACAATATGCAATATATTAATTAGTGTTCATTTCCTACTAATTTTTTAAAATTCTGTATCATTTCTATCCTCTTTCTGGTTTGCTTTTTAAAACAAAAAAGATGCAATCCTAATGTGTACCAAGATAAATGTATTTATTGTGTGTCACAAGCATATACGAGTTAGTAAGGGGGAGGAACAAAGCCAACCAGGCCTCCAGTTGACTCCAGGCTGGCTTCTGTATTTCCGCTATTGCATCTTGAGTTTACATTATCTTTGTAAGATTGCTGCCCTGTTGGCCCATATCAGTCTTGTCATCTGTTGAGTATGCCAAATCTTTGTATTATGAGCTTTTATTAAAGCAGATCACTTTGATCTATTGTCTCTAGAATTCAATTTGAACCCAAATTGAGGAATTATGTTTAGCCAATTGTTACTTTTTTTTCTTGCTTTTTTGTTTGGTTGTCTGTTTTTTGTTTGTTTGTTTGTTTGTTTGTTTTGATACAGAGTCTTGCTATGTACTTAAGGCCTGCCCTGATCGCACTATGCAGTGAGGCAGGACTCCAACTCACAGAAACCTTCCTGTCTCAGCTACCTGAGTGCTGGAATTACAGGTGCATGCTTTGTTTCTTGATTCCTAACTGTAAAATTCACTTTCTTCTTGTTATTTTAGAAATCCTTTGTGTAGTTGGCTTTTCCTAGCATGATCTCATGCATAAAATGTTTTTTCTGGCTTCATCCAAGTGACTGTCATACTACTAAGGCTGGATCTCAGCATATGCCCAGTCCTTAACTGTCACTCTATGCGGTTGTTCACCAATATTCAGCCCACTTATTTCCATTATTATTAAACAGCGATTTTTCTAAGATACTCTATAAATGAAATCCTATCATTTGATTTCTCAACTTTCTTGTATTAATTCCTATCTCCAAAAAATGAAAAAAACATAGAAAAATTTTATTGATCAAGCAAAGCCAACTCTATCAAACTCCCTGAGAATAGAAGGATGGCACTTTGACATAGTATTCAGTGGCTCAAATGGGAAATTTAAAGAGAAATGATTTTAGGGTACTAGGGCCTTGCTGGGTTACTTAAAAATAGGTTTTGTAAGACAGTTACTGTTGTAGCTTAGACAGTATTCATAACCTCAGAGCTTAGTAGAGGTCAGCACACAAGGCAAATGTGGTTCTGGCAAATAGCTATTGTGGTCAGCTGAGTCTTTCATTTGGAAGCAAGGATTTCCTGGAGCTAAGTTAGTTTTCCTTGTTATATTATTGTTTACCACAAAAAACATGTGTCTCCAAATTGCATGGCCAAGAAACAAGAAAGATACTGGTATCATTTATTTTGTAACCATGCTAATTTTCAGGATTTATCTGCACTGTTTTGTAAGTTCTCACAATAACAGTAGTAAGAAAATCAAAACCAACTAATAAAGTAAAGGGTATCCCTAGCTGCATGAAATCACCTTCTTCTGTCTGAAATCGAACCTACATAATGAATATTAGCTTGTTTGAAGCAGTAACTTTCAAATATAGTTCTCTTTTATTTTTCTCAATAAAAAGCAACAAGCCATACTTTTGAAATAAAACAAAGTTCCTCTGTTTTCTAGTTGAGGGGTGAAGCATGAACAATTCCCACATTTTGCAGAGGGATGTGTGAGAAGTACTCTGAAGGGTCCCAGGAGTCTAAAGCACTCATTCGAAGCCCTAGAATCTCATACCAGAAATCTGTGTATATATAAGCATATGTGTGTGCATGCGTGTGTGTGTGTGTGCGTGTGTGTGTGTGTGTGTGTGTGTGTGTGTGTGTGTGTGTGTGTGTTTTGAGGTCAAAGTCATTGTTTAAAGCAAAGTAATTTAACAATCTAAATTACATATAAACAAGAAATGAGAGGAGAACCTTTGATAGGAAAAATGAGTACACAAGTAGTTGTAATAATTTTAACCAGAAATTAAAAGCAAAAATCTTTTGAGTGCCAGAAGACAGAAAATTTGCAATTCCCCAGTGTAATTGAGTATACTTCCATAGACTTTATTTTTGTTTTAGAAGTAAATCTTTCTACAGTGGAGATACTCTGGCTAATTTAAGTTATAATTAAAAACAACCCTAGCTTATGTATTGATTTCATTACATTGTATTTCATTTCTGTTTATTGTTTCACATTTAATGAGTTAATAAAGGAGGTGTTTTATGTATTCCTTTATACTGCTTACAAACCCAAACTACTTTTTGAATAGAAATCACATTTGCACAACACACTTTTTTTCTCCCACTATAATAATAAGGATGTTCAACTTACATTAAATTATCAAGGAAGGGGCTGAGCCTTTAACTCAGCAGCATATAAGCACCTGCCTGGCAAGTGCAAGACCATGAGTTCAATCCTTGGTACAAAAAAAAAAAAATCAAGGAGATGCAGAAATCCATCATTTGCTTAAATGGAATTCAGTTTTCCAGATTTTTTCAGGCAAAATCAACTCAAGTTTCACTTAAAAGACAAAACTGCTCAGAAAGTTCTAAGCAACACCATAGGGGAAAAGGCAAGCTAAGCTCCTAGGGTCAGAGATGCTGGTATTGACCAGAAATTAAGATCTGAACAGTCACCCCACAATCAAACTTCCACCACTGTGGATGTCCCACACAAAATACTTCACTGCATGCTTGAAGTAGTCAGATACATCAGCAGATGCGAGTTGAGCCATTTTTACTGCCCTGAAAGCTTGTTTTACATTTCTCAAGTCCAACGAGTCCAAGAACTCAGTGGTTCTCAAACCAAGTAACCAAAGTCCATTCAGTCCATGTTCTTCTGCATCTTTTCTTTGGAGTCAGCACAGAGGTAGAAATCACTGCCAGAGGTTGAGAGACCTGGGTTGTTCTGTGTTGCTGTTGTTGTTGCTGCTGTTGTTAGCAGAATAGTTTTCAGGTTCATGGCCAAACTGAGTACAAAATACAGATTGACCATATACATGCTGCCCTCCCACACACAGACACCCCACTCTCAGTATCTGCCATCAGAGTGGCTCTCGTGCTACAGTCAGTAGACCTACACGGTAGAGTGCACCATTAACACACACAGTCTAGTGAGTATTCTTGGCATTGCACATTCTAAGGGATTGAATGAATATGACACAGTCGTCATTGTGTTTCACACAGAACAGTTATACTACCCCTAAATCCTTTATGCTCTGTCTTCCTTCCTTCCTTCCTTCCTGACTCCTAGAAATCATTTCTTTTTATCTTCATAGTTCTGCCTTTTCCAGAATGCCATGTATTTAGAATGCATAGCCTTTTCAGATTGCCTTTTGTTCACTTAAAAATATGCACTTACATTTCCTCCATGTCTTTTCATGGCTTAATAGCTCATTTTTTTTAGCTCTGAATAACATCACATTGTCTGTATATACCAATTGATTTACCTGCTCACCTACCAAAGGCCATCTTGGTACTTCTAAGTTTAAGCTATTATGAGTAAATTTGCTACAAATATCTGTGTACAAGGCTTCATATAGATATATTTTTTACTCTTTTAGATAAATACCAAGGGGCATAGGAGCCAAGCCATAGGATAAGCACAGTTTAGTGTTAGAAACCACCAAGCTGTGTCCGGCAATGGCTGTGGCATTTTGCATTCCCACCAACAATGAATAAGAAATCTCATTGCTTCACAGTATCAACAGTATTTGATGCTGGAGGTTATGGAGTCTACACATTCTGATAGTTGTGTACTGGTTCCTTATTGATGTTTTAAATTTGCATTTTCCCAATAATATATGGAGCAACTTTTTATATTTTAATTGCCATCTATATATATTCTTTAGTTATGTAAGGTATCAGTTAAGGCCTTTGACCCATTTTTTAAATTGAGTTGTTTTCTTTTTTAAATTTTTTTATTTAAAAAAATTTTTTTAAAAGGAGAGATTAAGATGAAAGAGGACATAACAACACAGGACAGAACAGAACAATTTAAGCAACATAGTGTTTCACCACATGATAACCTGACATAACAGTAGTTATCATAGTGTCTTTCCTTGAAATGTAAGAGTATGCCTTCATATACTATCAAACATAACAAGACAGTGTAAAACCATTCAAGTGGGTAAAAGTATTACAGGGTATTCTAAACTGAATTGTTTTCTAAGTGATAAATTTTAAATTATTTGTGTGTTTTGGATAACAGCTCTTTATCTAATATGTTTTTTGTAATTATTTTCTCCTAGTTTATAGCATGCTTTCTCGTTCTCTTAGTATTGGCTTTCAGAGAGTGAAAGTTTTTAATTTTAAATAAATCTAGTTTATCAATCATTTCCTTCCTACGTTGTGCTTTAGGTGCTACATCTAAAAAGTCATCACTATAGCTAGAGCCATCTAGATTTTCAGCTATATTATTTGTAGCAGTTTTATAGTTGTACGTTTTATATTTAGATTTGTGAATCATTTGAAGCTAGTTTAGAAGATGGAGTATAGAACCTGCGTCTAGATTGTCTTGTGTGTAAACATCAATTTGTTCCAGAACCTTTATTAACGATCCGTGGACTACATTCAGGTGAGTCTGTTTCAGGACTTTGTGCTCTATCCCACTGATCTACTTGACTATTCCTTCACCAACACCACATTATTGTGATTACTGTGTATCCAAGATAAGTCTTTAAGTTGGCTAGTATCAGTTTTCTGACTTTGTAATCTTCCTTCAGCACCATAGTGGCTGTCAAGGGTGTTTTCCCTCTCTGTAAATCTTTTGAGTCAGTGTATTAATGTCCACAAGATAACTTACTGGGATTTTGACTTGAGATTGTACTCAATTGTAGATCAAGTTGGAAAGAACTGACATTTTAACTATACCAAGTCTTTCTACCCATTCCATTTCTCCTATTTTTCCATGCATTTAGTTCTTATTTGATTTTTTAAAGATTTCCTCATATAGATCTTATACATATTTTGGTAGATTTTACCTAAGTATTTCATTGTGAGAGTTACTCTGGGTTCTTTTTTGACATGATTTTTCATTATTGTCACTTATGTCCTCTGAGCCTCCATAAACTTGTCTAAAAAGCACTGCTCTATATACTGAACAGAGATATTACAAAGACCAAATAATAAATCAAATTTCAAACCCCTTTGTGAAATACAAAGCTCTGCAAATGCCCAAGATCATATTTATATTAAAGCCTCTGTCAATATAAAAGTCTATGACTCTTTGTAAGATGGTGACAAGGGGTTGCTATTCTACTATGTGGCATTTTTCACAAATCTCCTGGGAGGCAAAATTTTGTCACATTTAATGTTGGAATGTGAACTCTGCCAAAGTTTGGTCAAGTGCTGATCTATAGCATGTAGTTATGGTTTATTATAATCCTGAAGATGTTTTTTATCCTTTGATCATAATAAAATAAAATAATTACTTTGATGATAAATGAGATCCCACAGCTACCAAGAAAAACAGTATTGATTATTAGAAGAAGTGCAAAACGGATACCTATAAGAATATAGAAGACTTGTTCAGTTCATGAATTGGACACAAAGATACACAACTAATCCTTAATATAATTACTAAGTTCAACAGAGCTGTGAGGTCTCCTACACTTACTAGGATTGATCAGAAATGTCATGATTATGAAAACAGCCATGGAGTGCTACAAGAATAATCAACACAGTCTAAGTTGATATTTGTAACCATTATGTCTCCCTAGTAGCTGGAATATTTGGAGTATTTATTAAGAATGGCAGACAGTTGAGAATAGTTCTATCTACACTGGGGTTAAAATGGGATCAGGGAGAGATTTGGGTTTTGATTTTTTGGTGGGGGGATATAACTGCAATTTAGAAGTTAGAAATTACTGGCTGGCTGGGGAACAACATGGCTCTCAAAAAGTGATTGTACAGTGGTTGTGACTGAAGTTATAGTAACTTATAGTTACTATAAGTTATAGTTAAGTTATAGTAATGATTACTTTCATTAATCTCAAGTAAACTTAGAAAATACATTAAGAAAAAAATACAAGGTTAGTTATTCTTTCTGTCATTTTAAGTCACTGTCTAATCTCCAGTGACTGCATGTAAGTATAACTTCTGGTGTTTACTGGGTGCTCCCAAAGAGCTATTCTATTTGGTTACAGACAAACAAGTCAGGGCCATAAGGTCAGCAGGAAGACTGATTTTTCTTCCTAATATCTGAATTGTGGAAATGGCTTCTGGAAAGCTAACTCAGTGACATGCAAGTCCTCCACAAGTGTCTGGGGCTGATGATGGGTTTGGGTGGCCCTCCCTTTTGCAGTAGTCACTCTCTTCATGCTGGGTGATGCTATTTCCCAAGCAGCTGTAGTAGCTAGGACCACAACCATCCCTGAGACGGTCTCCTCTTGTCCCAAGGTGCTCATCTACCATTTAATCCATTCTGCATCTCATCCATCATGTAAATGAAATGTGGAACAGCCCCAAGTTTCTTCAAGAGGCTATTAGTCTTTGACAGCAAGTATTTCAAAATTGATTAGATTAGACAGATTTGCTTGGACCTTGATCTAAATGCTGTTTGTGCAGCTTGAATGCCAACCAAGGGGAAAAAGTGGCCCAGGGGTTAGGGGATGGGGCAGCAGGCAGAATCCTGCTGTGGGGCAGAGAGATAGCTAAGTACAACTCAGCACACAGCAAGTCCTGAACAAATTTAAAACAGTCCACAATAGGAAGATACACACACAGGCAGACAGACAGTCTAGATAGGTAGGTAGGTAGATAGATAGATAGATAGATAGATAGATAGATAGATAGATAGATAAATGAGACAAATTGATAGATAAACTAGATAGATCTATAAAGATCCAAATATAACTTTATATGTTTATGTGTCTCTCTCAATATGAATCTATTATCTCATGTGTGTGCACATACTTCCTTCTGTAAATATAGATCTACATAGATGCAGATATACATGAATACATGCATATATACACATTTGCTTATTTCATATTCAGAAAAACAATCTCATGAGGTAGATATTTTCAAACACTTCTTTGTACACCATGATTGTTCTGTTTTTCAGGTTATGTTGAGACTGACTGATACCGAGTCATAGCTGACAGGAAGTGAAGCCAGGTTAGGGACTCAGTCTCACCGCTCCAGTTTCGCTCTCTGGTGTCGCATCTCCGGCTCCCTGAGGGAGAGTGCTGTGTAGCTGCTGTGCTCCCTGGACTCAGGGGAGATGGTGAAGGTCCCTCCGCAAGTACATGAGTGAGGCCTGGGAATTCAGATCTGGTGCAACTAGATGTGTCCTCCCCCTCATCTCTCATGGGCAAAGCTCACATGAAGAGAACTTCTGACAGATTTGACATTAACTCACCATAAGAAATACTGCTTTTTAAAAAAGCTTCAGACAGGTTTCTTCATCTCTCCCTGAAAAGATAACTACCAATATCAGACCAAGAGATAGATAGATAGATAGATAGATAGATAGATAGATAGATAGATGATAGGTTGATCAGAAATAGGTCATTACAATTTAGACAATTTTAAAACATTGTTCTGTACTAGAGAATTTGTTTGTCTCCTCCATAAGATTGCAAATTTTTAAAATGGAGACCGTATTTTTATAAAAGGGGATAACAAATGTTTGTTGGGTGATCAGAAGAGATTTCAAAGGTGAGTCAATTAAGAGACATCAGTAAGAAATTTCAAACAGTGTCACCTGACTACAAAAGACCAGAGCTCACATAAAGTGCAAGAAAGGATTTGGAGTGAGAAATCAAATGGGAAGTTGGGGCCAAGGAATGCTTAGCTTAGGCAGAGAGAACATGTCTTTAATCTTCTGCATATGATGAACTGCATTTATTTAACCCTACTACTGCTGATTTGAAATTTTTACTTTATTTGATGTAATGGCTTGTGTCTATGTGTCCCCTTAAAGCTTCATGTGGGCATAGGCGGGGTCTGTTCAAAACTGACTGAATCTACATTGCGATGCTGGAATTAAGAGTGTGTGATTACTAAGTCACTGTTTGGCACCACCCTAGTCCCAGTAGCCTAAATACAAATTAAGGGAAAGAAAGATGCTGCCAAGGTCCCTTCTTTTTGCTTTGCTATCTTCTGCCCACTATAAACAGTTTCTCCTCTGTGATGCCTTCCTGTCATACCACTCTGCCTTGCAGCTTGCTGATTATGAATTTAAACCTCTACAAACTGTAAGCTACATAAACTTTTCCTTCTTTAACTTAGGGGGCTGGATATTTTATCAAGAAAATTAACACAACTAACTTTTTATGAAGTATTCCATTTTATGTAGAAAAAATGAGGAGAGGAATGACTTTAATACAGCACCATTATGAGACCTAGTTTGAACATGTTTTAGAATCCCTTCCCATACTTAGAATTATATGCAATATAATCAAAAGGAATTGGTTATATTGAATGGATGTTACATTGTATACAGTTGGCAGTTTGCTAACAACAGTTGAAACCATAGTCCACAATTTTCTTTATTCTGACAAAATGATTACTTGGAGTTATGCTTATACTATAATTTTCCCATTTTTATCTTTAATAAAATTCATAAATTACAAGAATCAGCTAAAAAATAAGTGTATGATTAGGCCTAATTTAACAATGGTCTGAGGAAATTAAATGAATATTCCATTTATGATTTGGTCTTAGTATGGCTGTGTGTCTGCTGAGAAATGTATCTCTTGCAACATTCTGGGTATTAATGCAAATCATCTTCATCTACCTCCCTCACATTAGAAACGGGGAAAGAAGGATGCACGCCTAAGGTATAAACTGATCAGAGTTGGAAGCCAGGCCAAACTGAATCAATATAGACCAGTGTGGATTTTCTGTTTCTAGATTTTCCTACCTCCTCATTCTCTGCTATCGCAGATTTTGTTTGACTCAATCTCTCAGTGTTCCTCCTGTCTGAGCACTCACTGCCAGTGCTTTGGTCAGTCTAGATCCCAAATCCTTATCCCCATCCAGGAATTTGACCAGCTTAGCTCATCAGCCCTAGTCAAATTAACAGGCACTTTTCTGGGGGCTGGGGATTTAGCTCAGTGGCATAAGTTTCCACCACAAGCAGGCGGTCGTGAGTTCGATCCCCGGTACCGATAAAAATGAAATGATAAAAAATGAAAATGAAAAACACAGGCACTTTTCCCAGGACCTCAGACCCTGGGTCAGAAGTACCTTCTCCCTCAGGAAGCCAAAATAAAGGAATACACGTGAGTGTGTATATGTGCATGATATGTCTATGTGCATATTTTTGTACATATGGGCATGCATATGTGTGGTGTGTGTGTATCATATGTGACATGCATATGTATAGTATGTGTGTGTGGTGTATGTATGGTATGGAGAGTGTGTGTCTGTGATTACACATCTCTGTGTACAGGGGTCTGTGTTTGGAAAAGTAAAATGCATAAGCAGCAGTATTATGTAGAAAGTGCATATAGAAGATAATCTTGAAGCTTAAACACCCACACCAATGCCAGGACCTCAGAAAAATGGCTCTCCTGCATTGTGGCCCTCTTGGAAAGCTGAGCATGTAAGCAGAGTTTGCAATGCTGTATTTGGCCCAATACAAAATACTATCACAACTAAGTTTCAACACTGCTCTAAAATTAAGACACTCCACACATATTCCAGAGCTACTAACAGTAATGAAATGAAGCTATGTTGCTTATGTTTTCTTAATTTAAAAGTGTCACAAAATACTATCAGTGAAAAAAACTTTAGTTAACAAAGTATTTTTTATTAAAGTTATTGGTACATTTTAGATATACATAATGATCACATTCATCACATGGAATGTGAACCTGCACATGATATAACTTGGTTATTCTTTTTCTCTCATTCCCCTCTCCTCAACCCCTGTTCCCCTCCTTATTTACAAAGTTTTGTACCATTTCTTCCTTCTTTTCTCATTTTTTCTTTTCTTTTCCTCTTCCTCTCTCTAGTTCCCTGTCCCTTTTGAACAATTTCTTCCTATTTTACAATATCTATTATATGTTTGGTTCTTATTTACACTTTCAGTTTGTCACACTACAAACAGTGCAGTATTTATAAATGTGTTTCCAATTTGTTTCACTTACTTAGCTATAATGTCTCAAGTTATCTTTCTTTCTGGCTGAGTAGCATTTCATTATATAAAAAACTTTTAAAATATATTTATCAGCTGATGGGCATTTGCATTGCTTCCAAGGTTTAACCATTGCATTGTGTGCTGCTATAAATATGGGTGAGCAAATAGCCTGTGGTATGATGTTTTTAATTCTTTTTAGAAGATACCAAGAAGGGAATTAACTGGGTCAAATGGGATCTGTAGTCCATTTTTTGAGGAATCTCCACACTGATTCCCACAGTTCCACCAGTCTATACTTCCACAAACAGTGGAGAAGGATCCCCCTCTCTCCACTTCCCACTAGCATTTGTTATTGGTTGATTTCTTCACCATAGTCATTCTTTCTGGGGTGATATGGAAGTTTAGCACTGTTTTAATTTGCATCTCTCAAATAACTAGTGATGTTGAACATTTTTATATATTTGCTGTTTGTGCTCTTCATCTGAGAAATGTGCATTCCCAATCCAAAAATGGGCAAAATATGTTTAAAACTCTATATAAATATTTTATAACCTGCTTTTATTCTCACTTAGTAACCCTGACATTAAAACCACATTCTTCCACATACTCTTTAGAACTGTTTGGGAAATGTTGGACAAATTCTTTAAACTTCATGTTTGTTGTGTGTATCTATATCAAAATTTCCTCTTCTTATGAGGACATTGTATCTTGGAGTAGAGCCTACTGCAACAACCTCATGTCACCTTGCTCATCTCTTTAAAGATCCTGTTTCCAAATACAGTCACCTTCCTGGGGGACAGGATTTCAACATGGGGCTCTTGGTGTAAAGAACGGATCCACAGAGCAGATTGCATCGTAACCTGACCCACATTGTAAGAGATAGTTACTACTAATGTTTCTTCCACCCTTATGGCTGTCAACTGCTTTTCAGGACTGAGAAAGCTGTATTTGGCTCTGTCCACCTATTCATCTCCTGCACCATCCCCTGGCAGCATACCACAAGCTGTACCTACAAGTTCTCCAAATCATCTGGGCCATTTACAACACTGCCCTCATCAAAGACCAGTGCCTCTGTGAGTTCAGCTCTAGCTCAGGTCCTTGAAATAGGTTTGAGTTGCTAGACAAAATAGAGGATACCTGGTTAGATTCAAAACTCAATAAATAATAATTAGTTTTTGTTAGTTTCTTTATTCAATTACATGAAATATACTTCTACTAAAATGTGTTCATTGTGGAATTTTTTTTCCTGAAATTCACTTTTAACTGAGTATATTAATCCACTTTTATCACTATAATGAAATGCTTTCTATTATAAATTTATAAAGCAAAAAGGTTTATTTTGGCCATTAACGAGGGACCAAATCTCATGCTGACTGTCTTACTGGCAAAGTCCTGTGGTGGTACAGAGCATCATGTGTCAAGAGACAAAGAACGTGTGTGTGTGTGTGTGTGTGTGTGTGTGTGTGTGTGTGTATGTGTGTGTGTGTGTGTGTGTGTATGTGTGTGTGTGTGTGTGTGTGTGTGTGTGTGTGTGTGTGTGTTGGCTCTTATAGGGACACTTGTGGATTGAGAGGATGACCTAATCCAGGATAATCCATTTCCAAGTAAAGTCACATGCATAGGTCCTGGGGGTTAGAATATGGGCATCTCTTCAACGTGCCACCATCTAATCAATTATGGTTGTATGCAGTTCTTTCTGGAAACCCTAAGGAAAGATTCTTCCTGCCTCTTCAGCTTTTATGGTTCCAGAAATTCTTGGGCCTGTGACTATAATGCTCTAGTCTCTGCCTCTACCCTTATAAGGGCCTCTTTTCTGTGCCTGCTCTCTCTCCCTCCTTTTACAAAACCACTAGGATTCAACCATGGAGGTTCTACCTCAATGACCTTCTTTAATCCTAATCATTTCTCAAAAGTATCATGTCTGGAAACAATAAATGAATGTTTTCACCCTTAAAGCTTCACAATTTGGATGAAATTTCAATACAGGAGACCTTGAGTAGTGCATAAACCATACCCACACCATAGCATGGGTGCCCTTGAAGTTTTATTTAAGTCTGGCAACTCTACTTTCAGGCATGACTGGCTACTCATTACTCATTTTTGCTAACGCACATTTATTTTAATTGCTGTTTTCTAGAGTTATTTTGTAGATTCCAAGGAGAACTGTCTGGATAGTGAAAATGGGCAGCTCCGCTTAGGCTTACTGGCCAGTAATGTAGTAAAGATCTTCAATAAGCTGATGAGGGAAGGGCAATTCAGGAAGATACCCCTGGCCCTGCTTCTGAAGTTAAAACTACTGTCCTTCTCTGAAAACCACAGAGCACAGCCCTGCCTGTCTCTCTGGCTTTCCTGGCTCCTCCCTGTGCCCCATCACAACTCTTTGTGACCATGCTAATCCTAACCATTACGTGGTCCAGGGGCCAACACACAGGTGAGAAGAGCCACAGAGATCCTTCAGCAGGTGGGCAGAGGAAGACAGGGAGGGACAGACAGATCAGCATGGATACCGAGCCCTAAGCAACAATCCCAGCATGTGTATTTATTTATGTCATGTGTGTGCAGCAGAAGAGTATTTAAAAACAAGATATTTTATGGTGCTTTGCTCCAGCAGGTACTTACACTGAAACACTGCTTGCCAGTATGTTAGATTTTTCACCCTGTGTATTTCTCTGCTGTGAAACGCCTCACTTTGGCATCTTTAAGACCCATTATTCTCCATGATTACCACCTGTGAGCTGGCAAGGAGGAATCATATGGTTTTCCCTCGCAGAGAAATATCAGCAGTGAGAATACAGAATCAAACCACCACCTTTTTTAATGAGGTAAGCAGCCTGGCCATTAATTTATAGTCGCTTCTTAACCAGCCAGGGGAATGTGTTAGGTTTAATTTTTTTTTAAGAACCAAAAATAGCACAATTGCTCTGCTTATAAAATCTAACCACAAGCAAGCCACTCTGAGAAATATAAATTAATTAGCACTACTTATTATGGTTTTACTATTATTGATTCATTCTGCTCTATTAATAATCTTAATTCACCCACAAAACCAATCCAGTTTAATAACCTGTAAAAGGGAGTCAGGAAATCAAGTTGACTGTTAAGATATTACTTCTCAGAGTTTTCTCCTGTGGGTTCAGTTTTTCAGTCTGTCAGCACAGTCCCTGAGATGCTGACCCTGGGATCTCCTAGTTAGTATTTCGAGGCACCCTCAAAAATATCCATCAACTCTTATTTTCTCTCTCCTCTGCCTGCCTGGGCCCCAGTTATCTCATACCAGGTACCAAAACAGCCTCCTTCCATGGGCTATACTGTGATTTAAATGTTGATCTTTGACCCCCAGTCTTCTAGAATGTGAGTGTGTTTGGAAAGAAGGGTTTTATAGAACTGGATGGGGTAAAATGGGGTCCTAAGAGTAGCCCCTAATCCAGCCTGACTGTATTCTCACAAGAAGGAGGGATTCAGGACTCAGATACACATAGAGAAATGACCAAGGAGCAAGCCAAGGTGAGGGGCCTTAGGAAGAACCAAGTTGTTAACACCCTGACTTTTAACTTTCAGCTTCCAAAACTGTGAAATGATAGATTTCTGTTAAGTGTCCCCAGTCTGGGATGCTACTTGCTGCTGCCCAAGATGATGGACACACTTTTCAATGCACTTTCTTGTATCCTCTCTCTTTCCTCTCTGTTCTTTCTTTTCTAAAACCTGATGTTTTACATCACCTCATAACGCAGAGCACAAGGATTCTCAATCTGGGATTAAAAGGTTTTTATCAGCCTGACGCCTCCTTATCTCCCCAAGCCTTTCACTCAAGTTCCTCCCATTTAGTCTGTTTAGGCTGCTGCTGTCTTCGTTTCTCTGCCCTGCAGGAGGCCAGCTACTTTCTGCAGGTCTCTCCCAGATCTGCACAGTACAGGTCCTCCAGGCCTGCCAATAGAAAGCACCCCTGAGAGGCCAGGAAGATGACCCTTTTTCTCTCAGAGCCACATCCTTGAAGGTGGAATAGAACCCAGGCTTTTCTGGTCAGTTTTGAAGAGTTTATGAACATCTCTGAGGTTTCCCAGTGAAAGATGGGCAGACTACAGAATATGGTCGATGGAAATCTGACTGCTCTGAATGTAAGTGGCAGGCAAGGCCTTGACTCCACTTCCCCTGACTTCGCACCTTTCTCTCTTCCTTAACCCTCCTCTAGGGCCAGATCTGGAAATTTGCTCTCCAGCCTCTATCATGAAAACCAAGACCCAACTTACATGCTGATCCTGAATCCATACTCCACCCTTATCTCTCTTTGGTGTTTGTGATCAATATGATATGGCTTGGCATCTTATTTTACAAGGTCCTTTTGGATGTTTCAAGTCTTGTATAGTAACTCTAGCCTCCCCGGCAGTTTCTCCAGGGCAGAAACTGAACCTCTCACTTCTCGTCCCATCTAGAATGGTGTCTCACAGGTCAATACCGTAGGTCCATGTCTACCTACAAGTAATACAACCCTAGTTCCCTTCCTGGTTTTGTCATCAAAATGCAGTTAAGGTGGCTGCTAAAATGTGCCCCCTTTGAAGAAAAAAGGCTCCTTTTCTCTTAAAACTGGAGACAGTTCTATCACACGATTTAGAAACCAGAAAATAGTTGTGGGTGTAATTCTTTGTGTGTATATTGTATTTTTTTTCAGAAGCTGTTTCTAGTAAAAACTATTTTGATCCTCTAAAAATGTCATTAACACCTGGGAGGTATTATTATCTTTACTTTAAAGAAATAAAGACTCCAACAGACTAAGCAACTTGGTTCACGACATTGAGAATTTGCATTCAAGTGTCTGTTTCTGCTCTAGCAGAACTTTCCCTGCATATGGCTGATATTTGTCAGCTGTCTGAAAAAGCCAGTTTATTTAGTGACTCAAGGACAGCAGGAATGTCAGTGTGGCCAGACCTGTAAGATCTCCACCCAGACTCAAACACAGACACCACTGAGCTGAGGTCAGCATCAAGCAGGGATAGACAGTCAGAGCTGCCAGCTCAGTAGAGGTCTGCTGTTCCAGGATCATTTGTAACTAGCTCCAAATATGTTCTTCTCTGTATCTCCAGATGAATGATGCAGCTCTTTTTCTATTTCGAAAGTGATCTTGGGGTTTAGGTCTGGAAGGCACAGGAGAAAAAGGAGTGAAAATTTATTTTCTTATGCAAACACGAAATAGAAATGGCTGCCTTGCTGTTCCATGGGCTGCTCTGATGGATGAACTTGAAAATATACTGAGAAGCTTCATGTACACTCAACACCTGGGGAGGAGAAGGAAATTGCCTCTAAATCTCCCTCCAACCACAGCAAGCTCATGGAATGAGTCTGTTTTTCTGAAGGAGCAGTTATGACTTCTTTCTCTTTGATAGAACATTAGAGGTTTGGGGGCCACAGTTACTCATTCCACAAAATGTGATCTTGTTTCCCAACCACCAACCAGGACAGTGCAATAGATCAATAAGACAGTATGATATAAGCACCTCTGGCCTCTGACCCCTGACCTAAAAGCTTTTCAGGAAATACCAGCTTCCACAGTACCCACAATTCCTACTCACTTCCAGTGGGAAAAGATTTGAATTCCAGTGATAGTTCCAGTGATAGCTTTGAATCTCAGTGGTAGTTTCTCTGTTTGACTATGTTTATAAAGAAAAAATATCAGATAAATCAAATGGAGCTGAAATAAATTATAGCATTAGCAGCAAGCACTGAGTAAATATTTTTATGAAACTGTAAACAAAACTGTCATACAAGCTTCGAATGAAGAAAGTAAAAATAGATCAAAAGCTAAGCCTCTAAATGTATACAAATTTATTTAAGTAATGGCTTATTATATCCTTAATATGTATGGAGAAGTACTAATCTCCCCTCTGCCTAAGAAAAAATCCAAGGCAAGAGTAAGATGTCAGGGCACATTTTTTCTTTGAAACGTACCTTAATTTGGGGCTCACTTAAAATTATTCTTAGAAATACAGATTCTTTCACATTACTCTATATTTACTTAATGGAGGAAATAAGTGGAATTAGTTTAATTAAATTGAAAAAACCCCTGTACGTCGTTCCTTCTGAGAGACAAATTCCCCTCCCGAAACTCACTAGTGTTCGTTCTTAGTTTATGAGTTCAAAAGCATCTTAACGTTGTTAGATAAACAAAATGACATCACTGTCTTCCACTTTTTTGTTGATGTCAGTTGGCTGACATTTCCAGAGAGGACCCTAATGATACAGAAAGTTTCAGGAGAAGTCGTTGTCTCTGTGTGCCCTGCCCTCCAGCTCAACACCCCATCCAACTCCATGAGTCTACACATCTCCCCCTGTTCTCCCAGTCTAGATTTTTGTTGCCTGACTCCCACGTTACTGGGTTTCAGTTAGGCATCTGTCTTGTTGGAAATCCTCCACACACTCTTTTTTTCGTTTTACCATTCTCTTCCAGCAGATCTGCTGATGCACTTTTTACCATGGTATAGTGACAGCTTATTGGTGGCAAAAACTCACATTATATTCTGACAATATCCAGGGCAAGTGTTTGTGCTTCTGTAGCAGTTTTTACAAAGGAACAAGCTTAATCTTAAAAGCTGAAGCAGGTGAGAGACCCACAATTAGGAAGAGGACTGTCCCAAACCCCTAGCACTGAACAGCCTCTCTGGCCCACTCTACCTTCAGTTTGTCACTGAAAATCCAACCAAGTGCCTACTCTGTTCTACTACAGCTTTGGATGCTAGCAAACTTCAATGTGAGTAGGTTGTATTCATCAGACCCAATCAGTAACATCCCAAGCAAAGTACAGCTAAGTGAACAAATGTTTTTAATACATTTTACCAAAACTCAGTTTCTAAATCACCACCCAAAAAATCCTAAAATAAGAGTGCATTCAGTTTCACAAACTTTCATTAAAAACAAAACCTCACAAATTTATGTGCTATAACAAGATGCATTTAAAAACCTAAATTATACTAAGTTTTATGGCAATTGCAAGATCTATTTATGTATGTATGAGACTAGAAATCTTGTTCTTGTTCCTTAAATTAAATGTATGTTGTTTTCATGCACAGAAAAGACTGTTCATCTCTAAATGAAGTTCTCAGGATGATTTAGTAATTTATTCAAGGAAGAAAAACAATGATGAACAGTTTAAATTATCCTTAGTTTCCTTTTTGATTTAAATAATAATTGCCAATAGCTCCAGGCAGTGTGGAAATGTGGGAATAGAAAACAAGCTGACACAAATTCTGTCATTCTCTCAAAATATCATCTACAAGAGAGTCACGTATATATACCTACATATATATATTTTATAATATTTTGAGCCATAAAAAAGTTCAAGAAATGTTTTAAGAAAAAGATGACATTTTACAAAACGATTTCTGTGTATCTAGAGTACTAAAGTAGAAGATGATCAGATTTATATGCAATTAAACCCTTAGCTGATTTGAAGATATGGTAAATGGATCCATGTAATTTCTAGAAAGGAGACAGGTGCTCAGGTAAAATTACTTATTTCCTAAGGCTTCCTCCTCTGCAGCTCATCAGAATGGAATTTAAGAGTAAAATTAGAAACTGAAAAATAGACTTCGTAGGCACCCAGAGGCACCTTTGTTGACCTCATTATGTGTTACAGATGTTGGGAAGGCAGCAGCGCTCCTCCCCAGGGAATGGGAAGTCTGTGGTTCCCAGCATTCCAGCTTCTCTGTACGCGGCAGCAGAGGCGGCAGCAGTGTGGTGGCCTGCAATAGGTCAGAAAGATGGGCAAGTGCTGTCTAAATGCAAGCAAATCACGACGCAAATTCCGTGCCATCTTTCTGTCTTTGAAACTTTGTCCTTGTCTGTCCCTCTTTTTCCTGTGTCTGTCTATATTTCTGTTTCTCCCCATTTCTCTCCGTCTTTGTGTCTCTCTGTGTCACTCTTTCTTTTTCTCTTTCTCCCTGTTTTTCTCACCTTCTTCCTTTTCCTTTCACCTGATCACTTTCCTGTTTTCTATATGAGGCCACCACATAAATTGAATACAGACCACCACATAAATTGAAACTCATATATTTGGAAACATTAAAAGAGACAAGAACGTAGAGATGAACTATGTGTGTCTTGTCTGTCTTGTTCATCAGTATTTTTGTTATTTTAGATTCAACATTTCAGGAGGTAGGGGAAGCAACCTTCAGTCTAGAGCACTTCCTCTTACTGAGCAGAGCTTCCGAACAGCAGAAACGGACAACACTGTTCACTCCATGGAAAAGTCTGCAATACTCTTTCTTCCTGCCTTCTCTTTTTGTCCTTTCCTCTGTCTTTCTTTCTTTGTTTCCTTTTTTTCCTTGTCTTTTTCTCTTTTTCTTTCTTTCTCTTGCTTTCTTCTTTCATTTGTTCTTTTATTCTTCTAGTTTGTAAACTGGCAAGTTAGCAAATACCTTTTGCTTGAGCATGTTGTTTAAACGTCCGGGTTAAACTTCAATTAATTCACCCTGGTCCATGTGAAATTCTGTTTGTATTCAGCACAGCTAGTTGGGGATCACTCTCTGACACGTGTACACACAGAGATGATCAATTAGGACAGTTTTCCTCCGGTGCTGGTGTAGGAACCCCTTCCCTCCTCTGCTGGATGCTGTCTGGCCCCAGGGTTCAGTACCTCACAGTCAAATATCAAACTCTCCTCTGGCCTGTGCAAGCCACATGGCAACATTCCCTGTGCTGTGCTCTCTGCACCTGGATCCTGAGGCTCTTCCATGGTGTCGCTGTTACCTAAGCAGCCTGAGCACACTTGTCTCTCCATTGTTCACTAAGATATAATTAGTCTTCTACTTGCATTTCTTATTAAGCTTCTAAGTTCCCTGTGAACTTAAAGTGAAAGCCACAATCACTGCCTTAGGATAGGTATCACCAGAATGAATGTGACTCAAGCTGAGATGAAGCTCTGTTCCTAGCAGTATTTTTGAATTATTTTGGGGAACACTGTGCAAAGACTGCTCTTTGGGGAGCTGAGAACACAGGTCACAAGCCTGTCCTGCTTCAAAACAACATGTAGGTTGGTCTTCCCAGGATTCAGTTTCTGCATCTGAAAATGCTTCAACAAATGTTTTATGAGGATAAAACACTCTGTCTTCAAGATGCTGTGCATTTAGAAATGCTGCTAACATAAGTCACATTACTAAAATGTGAATACAAATAGCATTTCTAGAAGTGCCTTTCATATGCTTAAACAAAGCACTAAAACAGTGCTGAATGCACTGTGCATGGCCTGTCTATGGGGCAGGATGAAATTCATCTTTTCCTTTCCTCTTTGGGGCAGGGATGATGTTGACACAGCTGGGTAGCAGGTTGAGTTCGGTCTTAAAGCAGTGAATGCTATGGTGGATGATGTCTCCCAGTGTAGACATGGCGGAGGCAAGGCAGGCTATACCTGAGCAGTGAGCTAGACTGCATGCTGAAACAATGAAGAATACCACCTCCATATCTTTATATGGAATATATGTTGATCTAATAATATTTGAATGTACTGTATTGGTTGAATAAAGTGTATTATTACAATTATTATTAAAATAAATTTTACTTATTTCTTTTTAAATGTTTTTCTATAGCCACTAGAAAATGTAAAATTATACATGTGGCTTATATTTTATTTGTAATGTACAGTATAAGTTTGAAGCTATAGGCAAAGCACTTGGAACTACAAATCTGTAATAAGCAGGGGGATGGTTGAGTCATAAATTGAATTTAACATAACTCTTTGGTACTATAATCTACAAGTTGCTGTAGAAATTAATTATGAAATATATGTTGCTTCAAGTTTGAAAAGACTTACTCTTGTATGCTCGAAATGTGTGAAGCACTTTTGGCTGTTACAGAGAACAAAGAATAATAATAGAAAAGAAACAATCTAACCTATGCTCGGAATTTTTTTTTGCACATTGGTGGAAAAGTGACATCTGCTGCAATGTGCCATAGTTGCGAGTTGGAGGGGCAGTGGTCAATAAAGTGACAGGGTAGAAAGATACACCTTTTCAATGAAGATTTAGTCTCTCTTTAGTAGAGAAAAAAGTGTTGGTGGTCCTTTCAGGGTCTTTTTAATTACCTTTTTCACTGCTGAGACATAATATCTGACACTAGCAAATTGAGGAAAGAGGAGTTCATGTTGGTCCACAGTTTTCAGAGGTTTCAGTCTGTATTCCACTGACTTCAAGGTAGGACAGCATGACAGAAAAGAATGGTGGCAGTGGGGCAGAGAGGAGTTGGGGAGGAGATAGAGAGAAATAGCCAACCCTTGAAGGCCATGCCCCAGTGACTTGCCCCTCCTGACAAACCCTACCTCCTACTAGCTCACCAGCTATGAATCCAGATAATCCAGTTACCTTCCACGTATCTCCTGTGAGCATATGATGCTTGGTGGTGATGGAGGTCAAGATAGAGACTACACAATAGTATTAAACTAAGAACACAAAGTCATTTTGAGTATTTCAACCATAGAGAATGTAATGTGAGATGTTGATCCCATAAGCAAGGAAAATTCTAGAAACCCCAAGAAAAAGAAAAAAGCCTGAAGCCACTGCAATCCTATGTGAGAGGGATGGAAGGAGAATGGAATGGGGATTTCAGAGCCCTGGGAAACTGGGAGAAAAATAACCATGGCACTGCTCTGTAAGACCAGAAGAAGCACAAGATGGGAGAACCGAGACCAGGCTGCATCACCTGGGAAGAGTCCAGACCCTGAATTCTTTCTCTTGCCCAAGTTCAAGGGCCTTAGGCCCCTTGAACAACAGAGCAGCCCAGGCCACAGGGAGAGCAGTGGCCATGGGTTCAGCTCCCAGCAAGCTCAGGCTTGCACTGACATCTCAGGCCAAGCCTCCTTTACCTGCCATTTACGGAGTTCTGTAAATTCTACTGATTTTAAGTGATGGTGGATTTTATTTATAAATGAGATGGCTGGGGATTGTGTTTGGGAAAGTGGAGAAAGGCAGGTTCCTCCGGTTCACTCATGTATAGATGCTGTAGCTCATTATCTTTGTGATCACCTCCGTGCTCAGAAGAAGAAAAGTACAAGTCTTTTCTGCCTGTGCTCCAAATACCTTTTATACTCTTAACCTACTATGGCACTGATCTCAAAAGCATGTATTTTTAGGCTGCTGGGTAGAAAGGACTGTGGGTTCCTCTATGAATAACTTGTTTCAAATCAAACAGAGAAGAAACCAGGATGTTTCTGAACAATGCAGAGACAGGGCCTGCCTCCTCAAGTCTATTACAGCAGCATTTCCCTTTGATGTCGGCTTCTCTTGTATAACCCGCGTGCTTTCTGTGAGATCCTCTAGAATCTCC
This sequence comes from Cavia porcellus, assembly GCF_034190915.1. NCBI lineage: Eukaryota > Metazoa > Chordata > Mammalia > Rodentia > Caviidae > Cavia > Cavia porcellus. Next base: position 40,122,448 of record NW_026947496.1, on the reverse strand, counting down.
TGTCTGATTAAAGGGTCTCCTTGCTCTCTCTCTCATGATTAGGTCAAACAATTTTGTGAGAAATCTGGTAACTCTTGCTCTGTTGAAACCATTAGAATTCAGTGTTTTTGTCTCTGATTGCCAGTTCTCAGAAGGCACCCATGTGCCAGATAAGTTTGAACTGGATCCAAAATGTGTGCGCCATGTAGCTTGGGAAAATTTAGCAATTAAAAGCAGCTAAAACTAAGCAATTTATGACTTACAGATGTCAATTTATGACAGAAATCACTGAGTATATTGTACCAGCAAAGTGACATTTATTTGGTAATTAATGATTAAAACAGCAATTTCCCAATGTTATTGGCCACCTGGTGTCTGGTAGCGTTTAGAGAACACTCCTCATGTGCTGTCTCACCAGGCTGGGAGGACAGTATCTTCCCTGTCAATGGAGCAGTGTCTCTGACAGACAATTCTGTGCTCTGTTCTCTTCCTCTCTGCTCTGTCCGAGTGCTCCCACAGCAAATTGGCACAAACCCTGCAGTTTATGTTCTGCTTCTGCCTCAAAAAAAATCCTTACAAATGTTTGTTGAATAAATGACCACAAAATTGACTAATTAATGCTTCAATTCCATAAGAAGCAAAAGCCAAAACACATATAGAAAACTCTGGTTAATGAAAGCATCTGCAAGAATCATATGTATCCATCCTGTTTCCCCTGAAGACCAGTGTCCAGCTAGACCAGGCCCAGTTGTTCTGAAAGCCTCTCTGTTTCTCCTTCTCACTTTTCCTTCTTTCAGTAAAACTATTGGTTTATTAAAGAAAGGCGCCTCTGACATTTCACAGCTCTAACAGAGCACCAGACAGGACAGCAAGCCTCTCTCTGTGCTGACCTTCTGTGAGGCCCAGTGTGCCCAGTGGGTTGTTTCTGCCTGAGGCGAGCAGGAGTGCCCACTGCCTTGGCCCTCAGCTGTCTTCCTCCCTGCGCTCACTCTCAAGGGTTGTCAACAGTAGACCTGCCCCTCACAGCTCTATGCATCCGAGTGAGAAGTAGCAAGGGAAACCCAGGGCTGTGTGCCTGCTCTGGGTGTCATGCAACACATCTGTTCTTGGAGTACAGCCAAAGAGTCCCAACAGGGAAGCTCCTTGTTCCACCGACCAGCTCTAGTTATATAAAATTCCTCCTAGTCACTGTATGCAATGCTACTCTTACAGAAACATACTCAGGAGCAGCTTTCAGTCCTTTCTTTGGTCGAAGTATTTAGTAACCAGCTATGAGGGGACAGATGCTGCGTTCCACGGATCTCCAAGGTTTCTCCAGAGTCCTGCCTTATTAGAGAACACTCAGTGCTAAGAGAAGGAAGCTGCCCACCAACAATTACAGCTCTCAGCCTCTGTCTGAGGCTATAGCACTCTCTCCATACCACCTCCATGTGCTACAGTCCTTCCAAGGTTACTCACATCCACTGTAGCCTCCAGCCAGCCAGCCTGTCCTCTGCTTTTCATACCAAGTTTCAACAACCGTAGCTCATCTTCTTTTCCAGAAATCATTTATTTGGTACCTTGATTACCAGGCAGGTTCACTGGTATCAGTCCTGCAGGTTTTTGTCAGCTCCTTCTTCAAAGAGGGGGACAAGAGGATCTATCCCCTTATAGAAGGAGTCTGAGAGAAAGATAAGTAAGTCATGGTTGCCTCTCTGAAATCTATGTATGACTGCTTGACCATGTTCTCCCTGAAGGGGACTAGTTCAATGGTTTTTTAGATCTTAGGTAAATCATGGCATTTGGCTCATGTGGGCCATTGGTCTTCAATCAACTAGAAAGTGTATATGCCTAAAGTCATTAGCTGCAAAATCTTAGCATATTGTTTTGAAAGACCTATGATGCCTCCAAGGTTTGCTGATAGAGCCAGCAAAATCACTACAATTGCACTAAAACTCTCAAAGAATGGACTTCCTTAGAAAATAGCTACTATTCACCATTGTCAGGCCAAACTTATAGGAGGGAAGGGATTTTCTATGAAACTTTGAAGTTAGCACTTCTGGGAAATTCAGTGAGAACAAAGCAACAAAGAGGTACTTGAAAATTTGATCAGAGGTGTAAAGAGGAAAACAAATCAAATACAGTTGTGTATTTGCTGAATACAGAATGGGCACACTGGTCAATGGAGTCTGCAGTAAGGAGGGTCCTTAGCAAAACCTGCAACATCAGCGGGGAAAGGATCCTGTTACTCTGAGCTGCTTGGATAGGGGAAATTCTCTTTACTGCAGATGTGGGCTATTATTGTCTGTTTATGTGTGGGTGCTTACTCTTAAATACCTTCATGTCACTCATAAAAACATAGACCTTTTTTCTGAGGAGATTCCTTCTACTGCAATCTCTTACTATTAAAACAAGTTCAAGATGCCAAGAGCAAAATAACAAAGTCAAAGCAGCCTCTGCCACAGTATGAACACACACTAGAGACAGCCTGTGACCAGCACATTCCCACCAGCTCTGCAGTCCCTCAGCTAAGCACTGCTCCACCTGCCCCATGAAAGCAGGAGGAAGTGGCACCAGGGTACATTCTCCACCCTTTCCTCTACTCAAGCTTCTGTGTGTTTTGAAAGTTTTGTTTTGCTTTTTTGAGGGTTTGTTTGTTTGTTTGTTTTGGTGCTGGGAATCAAACTCAGGATTTTGCACTTGCCAAGCAGATGCTGTATTGCTGAGCTATATCCTCTGCACTTTTGCGTATTTTGACTGAGTACAAACATACCAGACCTAAGAATAAAGAAGCACTGATTACTTTATTCCTTCCTGTCTTAGTTACTTTTTACTTGTTGCAGAGACAAAATACCTGAAGCCCAAAGTTGGGAAAGGAAAGGTTTATTTCTTACAATTTTTAGAGGTTTCAGTCCATACTCAGTTGGCTCCAAGGCAGAGTGGCATGGCGGGGCTGCTGCTCATGGAGGCTGCAAACAACAAGGTGAAAATCTACAAAAGAGCACGAGACACACCTTCCTGCCATTAAATCACATCCTGGCTTCACCCCTAAGCCAGTGTAGCACTCACACCCCCAACCCAAGCACTAGACAGTGAACCAATCACACATGCATAATGCAAATGCATGAGGTCTGGAGGCCACCCACATAAACCATGACATTCCACCCCTGACTCCCAGGACTCATGTACATCCTTTATACAAAAAACATTTAGTCCATCTCCAAGAGTTGCCAAAGTCCTAACAGTTTCAGCATTGCTGAGAAGTCCAAGTTCCAAGTGTCCTCCAAGATCTATGGCAAACTCTTAACTGTAACTCCCTGTACAAATGAAACAAGTTTAAACATTTCTGAAATGCAAAGGCACAAAATAAACATTACCATTCTAAAAGTTACAAACAGGAAAATATAAAGCATTGGTAACAAAGCAAGTCCACCATCCAGCAGGACAACATTAAGTCCTAAAGCTCCATGCTCTGAAGCAATCTGGTTACACACTCCAAAAGACTTGGATGATTCCACCCCCACAGCTCTTCTAGGGATTTCAGCTACTGCAGTTTTTCTCTTAAATCCTCTCTGCTCATTTTTTGCAGCTTTCCTTGGATCATCCACATTCCTGGCTTTTCCAAACTTCTGGGATCTCCACTGCACCTTTGGCTTCACCTCTACATCTTCACAAATTGCCCTCTCAGGGGCACACTGCTTGGCCTCCCAGGCCCTTTACAATTGAGGTGAAAGCCGTCTTACCCTCAGAATTTGTTCGTTTTCCTTACACCTAAAATCACCTTGTGGATGCCGCCAAGATCTGTTGCCAGCTGAAGCAGTAGCCAGGCTTTTCTCTTTCTTGGCTGTAGGGGTCAGTTGCCTGGATCCCAGGGCTCTGCTTACCTGAATGTGAGGAAAAGCTTTTCTATGTTGCCGCCATTCTGGAACCTCATGTGGCCTCCGTTGCCATTCTGGAGCATGGTACTCTGCAGCTTTCTCCTCTGAGCAAATTCTTTTATCTTTTTGTATCTCCTCAGCCATCAAAGTCTCAACTCTGTCTTTACAATCCACAGCATTCCTGGAATTTTCCTTCTGGCCAAACTCACAGTATTGCAAATTATCCTGCTAGGCTCTTTGCTCTCGATTTGCAAATCTAAAGCTGGCTAAAAGCCCTCAACAATAGCCATGCCATAGCCTCAACATTCGATTGCTTTGAAATTTCCTTTTCCAGATTAATCAGTCCATTGCCCTTTGTCTCAGTCTCAGGCAAAGTCTCCAGGCATGAGCAAAATGCAGACAAACTTTCTGCCAAGCCATAAATCACATCATGGGGAGTCCACCAACCAATGCAGTCCTTCTTTCCTGCAGAAATCTCCCAAACCTGGTCTTTAGCATCAGGCTTTCTATCAGCCTTTTGTTCTCCTGAGCTCTGAACAGAATATCCTCTACCGAACAGCCTAAACTGCTCCAGCTGTATGCATCCAGGCAACATGTCTGAACCTTTCCAAACTCTGCCCACAAACCATTTCCAAAGCCTCTCAAAAAATATGGTCAGGTATAGTCACAGCAAACAACCCCACTCCCCGCTCCCTTAGCAAACTAAGACAGGTACCAAATTCTGTCTTAGTTACTTTTTACTCATTGCTGAGACAAAATATGTGAAGCCCAAAGTTGGGAAAGGAAAGGTTTATTTCTTTTTGGAGGTCCATACTCAGTTGGCTCCAAGGCAGGCTGGCATGGCGGGGCCGCTGTTCATGGTGGCTGCAAACAGCAAAGCAAAAACGGACAAAAGAGCAAGAGACACACCTTCTTCCTGCCATTAAATCACACCCTGGCTTCACCCGTAGGCCAGTGTAACACTCACATCCGCAATCCAAGCACTAGACAGTGAACCAATCACAAATGCATAATGCAAATGCATGAGGCCTGGGAGCCACCCACATAAACCATGGCACTTCCCAACATCAATAATCCCACACAACTATGATATTTGTTGATCCTTATATTAAGAAAGTGTTAGAATACTTTAAAAAGAATAAGAAATATTGAAGAGTAAAGGCTTCTTTTATATTTGAAATGCCGGGAAGAGGCAGAAAATGTAAATACAAAGTCTCTTTTGACTTTTAAGTGGTTTTTCTGTTGTAAACCTAATGATGTCATATAGACTTAGCATTTACCCATTATTAATCCAGAATCACAATTGTCTTAAAAGAGGTTCAAGATTCTTTGTAATTGAATAGAAACAAGACCCTCAATGACTTTGTTTTCTGTTCTCAGTTCTTCCCATGATTGTATTTCCTCCTTTCTCAAAGCATCGCTTTCCATATCTGAAAAATGGAAACAAGGGGTATGGCCACCTCCTTCACAAAAAGTTAAGGAAAGTAAGAAGCTACTCTTGATGATTACCATCCTTTTTAAACTGTTTGATAAGAGTGCAGCATAAAGGAAGATCAAAATGTCGTGGTACATTCAAGACATTCTTTCTCCCACTCTTGCTTCTTCTTTTCCCTTTCACCTGCTGTCCTGCCCCTTCCTTCCTTGGTTCCTTCCACAAATATTATTTGCAGTAATGTAATGGAGCTGCATGCTCCACATGTACACAATTTTGAGAATACCAAAGTGGAGTATAAGATTTCCTTCTCTCCCAGATCTTTGTAGCAATGACTTTGGTCCCTGCTAATCAGAAAAAGCAAGATTTTGATAAGTACTCTTGATTGTTGTCAGACTCCTAACTTGTAGTCTTAGCTGTATCTGATGTATGCCCCACCACATACACACCTTCACAACAAGAGAGGTTACCCTCCTCTGAGAGACTTCTTTTCAGTATTTGCACTTTGTGTAAGAGATTTCATTCCCTAGTACCATCCCAATGCAGAAAGCTTACTGCATCCTGCAACAAGCATTTTCAAAGTCTTTCGCTTTTAGCATCTTCCTAATTGGTACCTCAACAAGCTTAGTTTAAGAAGAAGTACAAACACACATCTTTCTTCGTTTAATGACACTTTTCAGTTAGATTTCTTTCACAATTTGTCTGGATTCACTGCCTCAATTCGTCATATCCTGGCTCTTTACCTATCTGTTGTAATAAAACTGTTAGCCCAGGTCACAAATATCTTTGTCACTAAATCCCATGGCAATTTTCCAGGTTCCTAATTTACTTGATTTCTTGACATCATATAACTGGCGTATCATGTGATTGACACCTGCCAAATCTCCTTTTGAATACTGTGGCTTCTGTGATAAGACTCTCACCTGACTTTTCTATTTTTTTTCTGACTACTGTGCAAGCTTATCTTTCTCTACTTATTCTAGACTATTACTCTGTCTACTCTTTCTGGGAATTTAATTCATACCTATGACTTCAATTGTAATTCATAAGGTGATATTTTTTCAATCCCTCCCTCTGGTAAAACTTCTCTTCCCAATCCTGCTTCAGCTGCCTTATGGACATCTGTACTTTGACAACCCATTGGCATCATCTAACTCAAAGTCTGAAAAATTAAATTTATTGCCACTGTTTCTAAACCTATTCTAATATTCACTGTCTCAGTGAAGGAGTATTTTTACCATGTCAGGGACCCTAAGGACACCCTTAACTTGATGATTCACTACAAAGACCTGCAAAGCTCAGGAAGGCCAATTTACTCACAGTTACAATTTACGACAGTGGAAATTTACATGTTGTATTGAAGAAGGAAGGAGGAATGAGTTCAAATCTAAGAGACATCAGACAGAAGCTTCCTGGTGTCCCTCTCCCTAGGATTACACCAGCATGTTTTATTACCCCAGCAATGATTTGTGACAACACATGCAAGGTATTCCTGATGAAGGAATCTTCCCTGAGACTTGTACCTAGGGTTTTGATCAGGGGTTGGTCACCTGGACAGCGTAAGAGTCCATGTGACTGGATATAGCTATGCAGACTCCAGACCACTAGAGAGAAAACAGGGATTCATCACATACAGCTAAAGTCTGGCTAATAACCCATGTAGCTCAAAACCTCATATACACAATATTCTTATTACACAGAATACTCATTAAATAGAGCACTTTGTAAACCCAGAGCTCCCTTTCCCAGAGCTAGCCAACAACCACTCCTGAAAGGAAGACTTTCTTACAAATATGTAGTGTTTGAGAAACACAGACCTGCTGAGTTTGCCCTTTCTTTCTCAGTGGCTGACTCATTTGCTCAAGCAGGAAGCTCAAATCATTCTTTGTTCACCTTTTTTTCCCCTGATATCTCACACCTAATCACTAAGCCCTGGTGAATCTTTCTCTAATATTTCTGAATGCCCCTTCTCTACATTGCTAGAACTCTGACCTACTCAACCCAGGTGATGAGGTTCCTGCGGTCTGCTTATAGCTCAAATGATCCTTTATAAATTAATGCTGAGAAAATTTTTTGTATGCTATAAAATTTCAGTGTTTCTCATCACATGTGCATGACCTTGTATACTGATCTTATGGACATTCTCACAATATTTGTATGCTCCTCCCCACTCTAGTCTATACCTTCACAGTGACAGCCCTTGTAACTTGTTGGATATATAAAGTTCATGGTCCCAGCCCAAACTTCCTGATCAGGGTCTGCATATGAACCAAATCCCTAGGATTCCTCTGCAGATGCATCACTGCAGCTTGTCTATTTCACCTTGAATTCTCTTATTCTACAATATAGAACTTTTTTTTTCTTTCTTAACCTTGCAAGAATCTGTTCTTCAGGCTGTAGTCTAAAGTCATTTCTTTCTAGAGACTTCTTTGACCCTGGCCTTCTGCTCCTTCTTCCACTGCACAAGTCATGCATGCTGACGGTGGGTGACATGCTTTTCAAGACATAGTGCCAACCTTGTAAGGAGGAATATCAAGTCTTCCTTTTCCTTATGTACCCCAAACTAGCTAGACACTGTAACTTTTGTTTGTAGCACCCTTCCTACAGCCCTGGCATTCCCTAAGCATATTAAATATATCAACTCATGTAAATTATAAGAATAATTTCAAAGATTATCCTATTTTATTCTCAGTTTATGAATGAGCAGACTGAGGCTCACAGAGTTGAGTAACTGATAAGATCACCCAGGAGAAGAGAGGCATAATTTATCAACACTCAACCCTAACAAGCTCTGGTTTCTGCATTGCTAATCCTGCCCTTGACAACGTGTATGCATTTAATAAGCATGTGGGATAAGGAAATGCTGTATGAAAGAGATGCATATATCCAAGGTTAAGTGTATGATATGGCCCTGGGGCAATTCCATCTTATGTGAGATCAGTCCAGGTAGATCTATACTGTCCAGCAACCTCCGTATCATCTTTCCTAGATGTGGTATGGTGACCTGTATGTCTTTCTGTCTGTGCAACAAAAACACACATCTTTTCTGCACATCCTACTTTTAAGAAGCCCCAGGCCTTTCTTCAGGTTCCTACCCTTAACTGCCTTCTGGCTACTCTGGTTACGTCTTGGGTTGCATTTGCTTTGGTTTACTTTATCTTGGCATGAAATACTTACCCAATAGCTCATTCACTCTCCAAAACCAATGTTAACTGTGTTTATATTGAACAAAACTATCTTTTCTTGTGACTGTGGCAGCCAGTCTTTACCCAGCATTACGCTGATGAATATCAAGGCTTTATCGGGCTTTGTGGGGAGTAATTTGTCAGGGCTCTTTTAGTTGAAATGGTTATCAGGAGCTCCATAATAGGTTCTGGACCTTTATGACCTCTCCAGCATTGTTTTCCCCTTTAACCCAGCTGTGGTTTTCTAAAAATCATTACCTTTCTTTAGATGTGAAGGGGTCTTTCTGCAGAGATTTCAGCACCAGTCTTAATGGGCAAAAAAGGTGCCATAAGGGCTTATATTCTTGTCTTTAAAGCTAAAACACATAAGACATAGAGGTAAAAGATATGCTGTGTTTTTTACAGTGACTTGGGTCATTGTATTATGACTTGACCGAGTCTCTTCTAATGAGTCTTGGCTGTGATTCCTCATCTCCTCTGCCAAAAGCAGGAGAAGGACAGACAGACAGTCTTTCAAATGAATGTTGCTGGTGGTAATGATGCCTCCTTTATTTCAACTGGAAATATTTCACCATACCAGCCCCATGTGGAGACAAAGTCGGAGAGGAAAGGCAAGGGAAGGAACAGCTAGGATTAAAATCTGTTTTCTGAGTCTTAGCCCTGGATGACAGTCTGGATAGAACAGAGCTGCAAGGATATGTTTTCCACTAAGTAGAGCCTGGGATTACGGATATTGCGATCCACTTTCTCTGGAGCTGTCACTGCTTTACTTAATTCCAAGTACCTGAGTGCCTCAGGTAGCTGACTACCTCCCTTGGGAGGCCATTGCTCAAGCTTGGGGGCAGTGTTTCCTTCTCTGGTGACATCATGACTTTGTCATTGCCTTTATGACACCTCCTGGTGCCCGTATCACCCACTCCCACAACAAGGTAATTTTCCTCAGGCTGATTTGGCAGCAGGATTTCCAGCCTGGGTGAGATTCCTTTCCTAATAGTTATAGTTATAAAAAGAGGAGGGGAGAAGAAGGAGAAAAAGTCAGCCTGCACAAAATAAATTTCACACAGAATGTCAACTTTTACAGCCTCTTTAACACATTTGCCCTATCTGCATGCAAAGATATTGGTTCTCTCTTCTGTTTCCACTTGATGTTAAAATGTTTTTATTTATACTGCATCCCAAAGAATATATGACTTATCACTGAAAATATCCCCCAAATGTCCAAATCAAATTGATCTTAATCCTTTTTAATTATCTTTAAATTTATGGCAGATAAAAATGGAAACAGAAAACCAGATGTAGATAGTCTTGTATAACAAGGACATGAATGTCAACTACAGCCACCATATTTGGTTTCTGTGTGCTTTTCATAATATGTTGGGCATCTCACAACTCAAGCACACAGGAACACTAGGACAGGCAAGGGCTAGTGTTGGAAGCATATTTATATATGCAAACATACATACATGTGTATTCTCTCATATATTCTTTAAATATTATCTGGCTTACTTTTGGCTATGGTTTAGATATAGTTGGGGGATCATGTGTTTAAATTTAATCTCCATTGTGAGATATGAAGAGGAGAGAAACTTAATCCCACCTGGTGTTTAGTAGTGAGGCTTTAAGTAGCGATAGGAGTAAATAAGGTCATTAGAGCACTATGATTGAATTATGACAGCTTTATAAGAAGAAGGAAAGAGGACAGAATATAAACCCACCCAAACTCCCTCTCTCTTGCCACATGATGCCCCACATTGCCTTGAGGTCCTTCCAGTGAGAAGGAAATCAGCAGATGAGAGCCCTTGAACTTCTAGAACTATAAACTGAATAAATCTCTGTTCTTTATAAAGATACTCAGTCTTGGATATTTCATTATAGTAATGCACAATGGACTAATATAAATATTACCTAACTTCCCATGCTATGTAATCTTTACATATTACACACACCTTACATGTTATACATGTATACTTTGCATTCTGCATATACTTTACACATAACACAAACTTTACAGGCAACCTTTAGTTCAGAGTAAGGATCTGAACATGAACAAGTATCCCTGACTTCATACCCTCTGTCACAAGCCCTGGACCATTCTCCCACAATAAATTCATACCAAAATAGCCTCCTAAATTCATACCAACATAACCTCTCCACCTGGCTGCTCTATCAGCATCCACACTTGTTCACCCTGGCATCTCCCACATCAGTCCAAGCTTCAGGGAGAAGTCCAAAAATGACAATCACTATGAGTGAGAAGCCAGTTTTCACTGCCCAAGATCAGTGGGTCATGTGAAAGGTTACCAAAAAATCTTGGGTATGCCATAAGCAAAACAAAGACAGATACACTTCCGAGCCACAGTCATGCACTAACCAAACTAACCACATTTCATGTGGCTACTGGCCACAGAGCATGACCAAGGGGGATCTCAGCAGCTCTGGGTTCTGTTGGCACACTCAACTTGGCATTTCCAGGCTGGTTAGCCTTATGTGACTTACACTTTCTGGTACTCCTGTCAGCTTTCAATATTCATCATCAGTGAGACTGGGACTCTCATGACTGTCCTTAGATGAGACAACATGATTCTAACCAGGACAATTCTACCTGATGGACAGGAAAATATACATTGCAAACACCACTGCTAATATGTTGAGGTATTCAGTCAATAGCTTTGTATTCTTTCTTCACTGCTAATCTTGATTTGTGTCAGATCTTTGTAGGAGCCATTAATCTTGCAAAACCCCCTTTTTGAAGAGGTAAGTTCTTAAACTACAGACAAAATTGACTTGAGTGGAATGAGCTTGAGACTTCTGGCCATAGCTACCTTTTAGCCCCTGCATCGGCAGAGCCTAAAAGTTTAGTACTTCTCTGCTGGCAGCACTAATAAGTTAACTCAATCCTGCCCCTTCTCAAAGGAGGAATCATGAATACAAGTCCTGGTTATTCAGACAGATGTAGGCACAAATATTTCCACCACATCATTTTTCAGATGTACTCTTTTATTTCAAAAGCTCCCTTCATCCGTTGAAGAATGAAGTTGGTGACAATTCATCTTTCTTCTGATGTTAACATTTCTTTTTGGGTGTGAAATCTCTTCCTCTGCAGAGGGTTTGTGGGAGAAATGAATAGTTCTAAGACTGAATAAATGCAACAATGGACAGCATAATCAGTGTGCTACTCTGATGTCTAAATTGTCCCTTCAATTAAGTTTGAGAGGTTTGTGAGAGCTTTAATTTATCTCTTTTAGATACAATGAGCTATCAAAACTGGAATACTAAATAACAGGCTTTTTTGTCAGCATCTGCTATTAAAGGGACTAGGGACCTATTTTAAAATGTGTTCCCAGCATACTGATTGCAGAAGGTCCTTGATTTGTTCTGAAGCCCACCTGGAGGACATCCTTCACAGGAGTTATTCTGGAGAGGTGTGAAGGTCCTAGATACACAAGCCTCTTCCCTGAGGAGTAGAGAAGATGCATAGGATGCTAAGATGCAGCTTTTTAGAGTTTCACTTCACAATCACATTTTTATGGCTCTAGGACATGGGAATCCTAGGACATGGGAATACAGAGAATAGGAAGAGGGAAAAGTATCCCATACATTTCAGATATGGAATCTCATCTGCTCTAAAACTCAGACTAGGAAAGCCACATAATCACTCTGAATAGGGTCTGACACAGTCCAGACACCTTGCAGTTGGTAAAACATGCTTTAGGCAAGCAATCTGCTTGTGGAGATGACTGTGGCCACCAAATGCAGATCATGTCTGAGTGGGTATATTCTGCCCCAGAAGGCACAGGTGAGACTCCTGCCCCCTTTCATGAGGCAGCCAACCCAGAAAGTTGCTTGTGCTACTGCACAGAATGTTCCAAGTAGCATAAACTGACATTACTTATATTACGTTTCTGACAATGGTATCCACTGAGAAGTCTCCTTTATTCCCCACATGTTGAGTGATGTTCCCTTCTCACCTTCAGGCCCACACACTTTCTGTTAGAGACAAGAAGACATGTATCAGCCAGCAGTGAGAAACTGCAAATGAAGTCATGTTTTCTTCTTTTACTGAGTTTGAGAATGGAAAGCTTGATTTTGGTGCCTAAAGCTTTAAAAAATGTTAGAGCTGCCATATACTCAGATAAAACCCAAACTGTCTGTTACACCTCTAATTATCAGGTTGCCTTCTGGGTAAAATGTTAGTATTCAATTATTGGTTTTTGTTCACTTGTCAGTTACCAAAAAGAATTATCATTGCCTTCAAACAACTAAAAGAACAGAAATTCTGCAAATTGCTTTTTAAATGTAGTTACTTCATACCCAATATCTCTCTGCAGAGTGTCAGAAACTGTATAATACTATGTTGCATGCAAACTGTATTTAATGTGGCTGTTTCAATGATTTGTTGTACATTGTGTAATTTTATTGAAATGATTTCTTTTGTCACCACTTTCGATGTGACTCATTTTGACACTTTCTACTTATCACATAAAATATATGTTTGATTCAGTCCCTGTAAATAAAAGCAAAATTGTCAAACAATAGTGTGCTGCTTTAAATTCCTCAGTGAAGTGAGGGTGATAACCAGCTATACTAGGCAGATTAACTTCAGGACTTCATGAAAGGCTAAGTTCTTCCAGATTTTTCAGTGTCTGGATCATTATCTCTGTTTTTGCTCACCTGTGTTAGAGAAATGGGACCCACCTAGGTAATACAGTCCTGGAGATATTACTTTAACATTAGATCTAGTTCCTCTGAATCAAAGTGCTTACACCAGACGAGGCTAAGGAATGGGGGGAAATCTCATCAACTATAATTTAGTGAGGACTGGGAGTGTACAAAACTTTACTCTTCTTACTCTTACGATCAAGTTTTTGCTTAAAACTTATGAAGTCAGTAACATAGTTTCTGAACCAAGAATTTTAATAAAGAGCTTAGTAGGTCTTAAGAAACATGCCAAGACCCAAATCTGGTTACGTCATGAAGCCAATTGTTGAACTGAGATCAGTGGCCTTCAAATTTCCATTTTCAGCCTCTTAACATTGTTATACCTTTGTTGTAACTTCACAGAGGAGGCTCTGGCCTTAGTCCCCAAAGATTTATGTGCCAGGACTGCTGTTAATGCTGTATAGACTGGGTAGGCTCCTTCCTTCTTTGTCCTGAGACTCCTTGCCTGTCATGTGATAGCTATGGTGTTTGATGTCTTTAATCCAGCACTCTGAGTGGCTTACGCAGGAGGATCATAAGTTCATGCCCAGTCTCAGCAACTAAGTGACTTAGCAAGAACTGATTTCAAAATAAAAAGAGCTGGGGATATAACCCAATATGAAGACCCTGGATTCAATCCTTATTACTGTAGGGATAAAGGAAGGAAGGAAGGAAGGAAGGAAGGAAGGAAGGAAGGAAGGAAGGAAGGAAGGAAGAAAGGAATCAGGAGTCCCTGGAGTAGCACATGGAAGGATTTAAATCCTTAGTGATATAATCCACAATTCTCCACATGAAATACCAGGTGCTGAGCTGCCTGTTGTGACTGGACCAGCAACCTGGGTTTATAGCTTCCTTGCCCTCAATTTCTTCTCTACAATCTTTGTTCTTGGTTCCCAGTAGTGCTATGCTGCATGATATGCTCCAGTCATCTTGGATGACCTTGAGCTCCTTGGTGATCTGGCTTCAGCCCCTTGAGTCTTCACATAGTCTTAATCTCTGTCCTCCCAGCATACCTTGTTCTCCAGGTCTCCACAAGGCCTCCACCGCCACTGCTCATCCTAACTGCTCTCTCACTGCCATGTAGTCTTCTGAAATAATGCAACTGCCCTCTAATGGTTCTGCTGCTCACCCATTGCTTCTGTAAGTGCTCATGTATTGTGTTTCTTCTTTCCAGATTTCCAGTGTCCTAAGCAAACTGAGGAGTGAGGGAATGGGGGAATAGATGACACAAAGGTGGTTGAAAAACACAATAATGTTCAAATTTTTAAAATGACTGGAAAAGACATATTGTCAAGAACAACAAGGATATAGGTGCATTTGGAGTAAAGGGAATTATTCTGAGAGAGATAAATACTAATGTGTCTTTTACTGTAACAATTTTTTTACTCAAAATCCTATGTATATTTTGATCACCCTTATTGGTCAAACATTTGTGGCCATTTCTAATCAATAAACACATTACAGCATGCCCTCACCTACCTTATTCACCATGCAACCTCTAGCCCCTCCCCAAAGCAAAAATGACCACAAAAAGTAAATGCTGTACATTTGCTCAGGACATCCAGACAGCCATGACAGCACAACTGAGACATTCATAAAAGAGTGACTTTCAGAACTTCAGAAAGTTGCAAGAACAGGATCAGGGTGTTAGAAGTGAAGGGAAATACTGAAAGGAGCATTAATGACTATATGTCTTTCACTGTAATATATTTTTTAAATTTTAAATATTCACTGAGGGGTTTATTATTATTGTTATTACACCTCATACTCCTCTGGCATCTAGGCTGAAAGGGGTTCTCAATCTGGCCAGATCAAAAACCTCTATGGAAAAGTGCACAAGCCACACAGGCTGGGCTGCTCCCTTGTCTCAGGAACACTTTCTAGAATGACTTCCATACCACAGCCAGCAGTTGCCTAGACAGACTTGAATATGCTCGATAAACACTGGTCCAGAGGATGAAAGGAAGTAAAGATGTGCAAATGCGCCTGCTACTGTATCTGTTCAGCTTCTACATCATTTTAGAGGAGGTTCTATGACCTGCTTAGTGCTTCTGTGTCTTAAAGTGAATCTCAAATGCATTCAAATTTGGCTTTGTAATTGCCTTGCTATTATCTGTGTGTTGTTGTATACAATATTGTATATTGTATGAACTTACTTTCCATTTTTAATGAGCAATATCGATCTCATTTTGCTTGGGAGTGCTTGGGCTCCAAAAATTTATAATTGGTCATTTTAAGTCAGAGTCCCGATATAGATGATTTTAGTTATTTGCACAATAACTATGCAATATAGATTCTACAGTTGAGAATAATTCAAAAACTACACAGTCAGCTCTATATATTAGATGCTGCTTAGAGCTTAGGGAGGCATGTAGATATTATACCTACATTTTCCATAAGCTTTTCTGATTGTTAGTGTCTTTGACCCTATATGGCAAAGAGAAAGGCAGCCCTAAGATCGGTAGAATACCATGCTGGGAGTAAGACAGTCTGTCTGCACAGCCGCTATACCAAAATACTGTAGATTTGGTGGCTTAAACAACAGATTTGTTTTCCCCTATTTCTGGAGGCTGGCAGTTAAAGATCAAGGTGCCCAAGCTGGCCAGTTAGGTTCCTTGGAAGGCTACTCTTCTGGCTTACAAATGGTGCCTCTTACTGCAGTTTCATGTGATAGGACAAGGGAGCTTTGGTCCCTTCCTCTCCTTACTAGGAACCCCCATGACATCACATAACCCTTAACCCTAATTCCCTTCCACAGCCCTCCACCTCCTAATACCAACCCCATAGGGATCTGTACTTTACAGTGCAACACATTCTAGTATTAGCAAAGGGATTGGGATAGTCCTACCATGCTTCCTAGGTCTCCACATTTTGTTTCTTTCTAAGAAACCAAGACTCTGCTTTCCAGAAAATCAGGAGACAGATTTGTCTTTGGCCTCCAACTGAACTAAACACAATTGAGAAAGACAAGGTTTGGCTTTAACCTACATTAAAACCATGTTCACGGATCAATATTTAATGTCTGTAATTTCTACTGACTGACAGAGACATGGGAAGGTGAGTCAAGGGCAAGGAGATTCTGGGCAAGCAGCCACTCATCTGACCCAGAGAAGTCACAGTTTATTAGGTGGCCAAAAGTAAGTGGAGGCATGGATCTACTGCTGGACAACTTGAGTTATGTTGACAGAGTCCCTTCAAAGGGAAGCAAGTGCCATGGCAGCAGATGAAACATGTTTCACTGTCACCTTCCACCCAGGATAAATGGATGGCCTAGAATCTCACCATCAGCGACATTGCCATCTGGGGAAAAATGGAAGAGTTGAGTTTGATGTTATAAATCACCATAATTTGTTACAATTTCCAAAGACAAATATGACAGGGTGGAATTACTTTGCAGCACTGAGGCAGTCATTTGCAGAAGCCATAAAGTGCCAGTATAAATCTGAGGATGAGATATATTTAATCTGAGGAAACAGTACAATATGACTTCAGGATATTGTGTTTACCAAGAACTTAGTTACACTGATGCTGAAGTATTACTGAATATTCACTCCATTTCACACTCAGAATCCAACTGGTTCTTGTGTGAAGATTCTGTTAAGAGCTGGAAGGGATTCTCCTCAATGTTTCACGTGTGCTCTGCGGCTGAGAGAAAAGCTTGCTTCTCTGTTGCCCAGAGATGATGAGAAACAGCAAAGTGTTGGCAGAATCAAGATTCCATGTGGTCTCTTCAGCCACAACAGACTGGAGGTGGAGACAAGAGGAGCTTTGCGCTTTATGGGCGTCCTACTGAACTTATCATCACTAGCAGACAGCAAAGTGGTGCTAACTTTGTTGCATGTTGACTCACTCATGCAGCCTCTTCTTTCTTCACTGCTCTCTGCAACCACTATTGTATTATTTCCCTCAGTTCTGGGGCTACATGCATGGCTTGTAATTCCTATAAACAGATGCTAGTGAAAGCATCCAGAATTAAAAGCACTATTTAAAATAGGCAAATACAGCAAGTGCTGTCAGTAATGCAAAAGAAATTCTGAGTTTTTTAACCTCAAAATTAGTTTCACAAACATTAAGGAATGCTCCAATAATGAAATGAAGCCAAAATGATTGACTACTCCTAGAAAATCTGATGGGCTGATGTTTTGACCTGCCTCATGCAACGGATTCATCTTGGATCTTAAGATCTGTGAATGCCTGTCTTGATCCTGACTATGCAAATAACACCAGCACCATTTCTCTTTCACTGTGTTGTCATATGGACAGGCAAAAGAAGAAGCTTCCAGAATGACTTTCTGCTATTTCTTAAAAGACAAGTAATTATATTTTTAAAAAACCCAATATGTTATTATATTTTTAAAAAACCCAATATATATTCCTCCAAAACCAGTAGTATGTGATATAGAGACAAAGCCATTATAATAACAGAAAAAGTAACAGCTGTAGCTAGACTTTTCAGAAAATGTGGTTTGCAAGGAGTTTGAAAAGCCCAAGATGTCCTCAGCATCCCTGAATTAGCATCCCCAGCACCCTGAGTCTCCTCCAAATGGTGGGAATGACTAGGTAAAGTACATTCCCTGACCATGCAAACAACTTCTGCACTACCTTTCTTTAGCCATGATGTCATATGGACACAGAAAGAGTAGGTTAGCCATAAATAGCTCCTAACTTCTCTCACAATATGGGGAAAGTGGGTCTAAAGAAAATTTTGTATGTCACATTATCATAGACTTGTGGCCTGGCAAATTGTGGAAATATAGAACCACTTTGGAAGTCCCCCAATAAATACGACTGTTCCTAGGTGACTAGTGTATCTTCCAGGTGTTTTTAAACTAAACATCAGTGGGAACTTCACTTACCCTTTAGGATGGGCACAATTACTAAGAAAATCCCAGGAGTTTAGCTGAACCTCTTGTTTCCTTGACAGTCAATAACTCTGAAATTCCCAGTCAAAAGTCCCTATAAGAGATCAAATATAGTCATTTGGTTGATAATCATAAGTATTCTCTGGAAGCCAGTTACCTTTAAAGTCCATATCCAAATTTTTAAGATTTTATTGAATTATAAAATAAAGAACATGTGATAATACAGTTTGATAAATCTCTACCAAATGTATACACCTACTTATCAAACACCTAACCAAGAAACAGAACTTTGTGAGCACCATGAAAGTCCCCAATGCTCACTCAAAGGTCTGAGACCCCAAATAAGCCTAACTTCTAACAATATAGATTAAGTACTCTCCTTATTAATGTATTCATATGCATATATTTATGTATTTTAAGTGTAAAATATTTATAACGTACCTATATGATGTACAAAATAACTAAATACACAATAAGGTGAAAATTATAAACTACAACTATATACAAACAGGTGTCCTAAAATTTTCTTCATACATTCCAGCTGGTCAACTCAGTACACACTGACAGCTTGCAGAGCCACTGCTTTAGGGCAGAAAGGAAAAAGCCAGACGTGATAATAGGTTTCAATAGGTGCTTACTTGGCATCAAATAATTTGAGTTTATCAGGCTTAAGAGATTCAAAAGTTCCCAAAGAGTGAAAGGATCTTAATCTTTAGAAATAATTAGATGATCCACATCAATCCATTGTAGAAAAGAATGACCAGAAAAGTCTTTTCCTTCCTGACTCAGTGCCCTGGCATGGGCTTTTCTGCAACTTCTGCAGAAAGGCATACATCTTTAACAACTTGGTAATATGGCATGAAATATAGTTCTTAAAGCCAGTGTCCAATCAGACATTCTAAGAACTTCCTGAATACACACACACCATAGTCCTGATCTAGACTGGCTCTGTGGGTGTGGAAATGTCCAGGTAAGCCATGGTGGCAGCAATTAGAGCCACCACTATTGTGCTTATCTTCTCAGTATCTTCCTGCAGGAGTCTCAGTCTCAGTCATGTATCTTTTTTATGACTAAGGTTAATGAGTATTTTCCTAAAATGCTTTTCTTTTGAAAAAATTACCGTGGTACATTACATAGTGAATGAAGTCACCATGATGAAATTATGTTGATCAAAAACAGGGCTTCTACCCCTTAATGACTTGAGGATCTTTGAGGCCGTGGAAAACCCATTTCCTCTCCCCCTCAATCACCTGGCTCTTAAGAAGGTGGCAAAAAATAAGAACCAAGGCTTAATAAAGCCCTCAAGGTAAGCAGAAAGGTACACTATTAACAACTGCAGATTTAGCGGGAGTATTGAGTCCATTTTCACCTTCTGATGCACTGTCCGAAAACCTCTCTCCAACTGCTCCCTCCATCTCTCCAAACCATGTGACAGGCTATTTGCTCAAAGCCTTTTTTCTTCTTCCATGGGTGCTTTATTTCCCTTTTCCTGTTTCTCCTAGGATTGGTTATCTCCTCTAATTATCTCACCTCTTCCTAATCTTTCCATATCTGCCTATTTCTGTTCCTTTGGCCTGAAACTCATTCTTAGGCAACCTCCCCTGGTCTGAACATAACCTCTGTCATCTCCATCTGGACAACTTTCCTAAAAGAGTAGTGACAGAAGTCACATGTAAATACCAAAACTCTGCTAGCTCTTCCGATTTCTGAGATCAGCCCCTGCCCCTAACCTGAATCCACATTTGACATTAGCAGGAAAGCTTGATGCTTAAATAGTACATCCAGAGTCCTGAAGCAAACACTACTGAAAGCCACTGTTGCAACCTCTGTTTCTTGGTTTGGGTGGAATTATTTGACTCAAAGATACAGATACCAAGGATATGCATGGAACACCCTCAAAATCCCCAGCCAGCACCAAGTGTGCCCTGAGAGCTACCCAGCTTTCAGAAATACCTCAGCTTGCTTTGTTCTGACCACACAGCCAAGCTAAAACAGCAGAATTAGTTTTTTCAGCCTTGGGGGGGGGGGTGTCCCTTGTGCTCCTGGTGAGAGAACCCACTCTTCTCTCCAGCCGTTAGATGGCCCAGATAGGACATTGTGTGAACAGAGATGCCCCAACAGTTCCCAGCGTTCTCTCCTCAGTACAAACTCTCTTTAATGGTAGAGAGGAAGCAGACAGGATGGAACAGTCCTGTTACTTCTTCCACTAAAGCCTTGAACTTTTACCCAAATGTGCGTGATGAGCCTCTGTCTGGTTCATTCTGGGCTGCTCCAGACATGGCCACTTCCTTGACCATGGAACTCATCTATCTAATTATCTATGTATTCCAAAAACTCTTTAAACTCTACATGTTATCAGTGACTTAGATGACAAAGGAAACTTTACACTGAGTATGGATTTCTAAGTCTCGTCACTTGTGGAATTTTGAATCGCATGTGCTTAACTTCTTGAATCTGAGGGCTCAAGTTAAAGGGGGAGCCATCTGCTAACATTAGTTCTAATGAGAACTCAAAGCCACAGAGATAGAAGTTAATAGTTATCTGACCATGCTTCTATCCTGCATAAATTTCTCTTCATGTGCCTTTTCCACCTATCATGTCTCCCATATGTGTCACTGACTTCCTCCCACTCAGTACTTGAAAGTTTAAGGTGTTTCTCTTAGATAATACCACATCCCTGTTCATAACCTTGTTCTTTATTTTCCTCTCAAGGCTATGGTTTGTGTTTCCTTAGCCTGGAGCTATCCTTTCTGCTTAATTAGAAATAAAAATTCTGCCGAGGTGTCATCTCCCTCCAGTAGCCTAGATATGGCCATCACAAGCTGCCCCGTTGATGGGACTTACAGACCTGTCAGACTCAGTGTCAAAGCATAGATTGCATCAAGTTAACCTGAAATCCATTCACATGGGCCACTAGAATAGACTCACTGGTGTCAGGATCATATCTTGTTCCTGTCCCTGAATCATGAGCTCCCCAAACTGAAATTTATCAGCCAACAGTGACTGTGACAGTGTGGCACTTAGTCCCAAGTCATTACTTGGAAATAGCAGAGGCAAAAGTATCTTATGATGGAATGCTTGCCACAACAAGAAAGAAAAGAAAATTCTTGTCTTTCAGAAAAAGTCATCTTTCAATGATGTTAGTAAGCTGGGGTATTGTACCCAAACTTTCTACCAAAATCAATTCTCATGACTCTAGCAAGAAACCCTTGGAAAGCAAATCTCTTTGCTTGTCCCTGAGCCCCTCATTTTGTCTAGTACAGATTTGTGCCCCGAGGAGAAAAATGGCCTAATTTCTGGCCTTCTATAAACAATCCTCCTATGACAAACCCCAGGGACAGGGACACTAAGGAAGTCACTGACTTTCGCCTGTGTGGGACAACTATTGGCCCTTCCTGTTCAGTCTCTCTCTCTCTGTCTCTCTGTCTCTCTGTCTCTCTGTCTCTCTGTCTCTCTGTCTCTCTCTCTCTCTGTCTCTCTGTCTCTCTGTCTCTCTCTCTCTCTCTCTCTCTCTCTCTCTCTCATTGTGTGTGTGGGGGGGGGTCTCTCTGTGTCTGTGTCTCTGTCTCTGTCTGTCTGTCTCTCCCTCTCTCTCATTTATATAAATTCAGATGTATTCAACCCCAAAGCCTACGCCCTTCTTATGCACTACACCACCTAGAAGACTGATCACAGAGGCTCACAGCTCTACCCTAGACAGTGTCTCCTTACCCAACCACTTCCCCTCTGACTCCAGTCAGGGACCAAGGGAGAATTCTGAGTGCCTCTCTCAGCCGCCCCCCAACCCTGACTAGAGCCAGTAACACAGGCAGCTTAAGCCTAGCTCACCAAGAAACTCAAGGCTCTCTCTACTCCTAAGCTTTTTTAACTTTCAAACCAAAACACAGATGAGGCAAGCGAGACTTAAAATGTCCGCAGTGGATCCTCACTTTCTCAGCATCTGGGTCCGGCCTGCCACACCCTGGCCACACAAAAAGCACCCATGGGCCGGCTCTTGATGTCTGCAGAACAGATTAAGAGGCTGAATCTAGGTGCCCTAAGTCTGGGACCGGGCAGGACCTGGGCCTGTCTCCAGCTAGGGACACGGAGGACAAAAACTTCACATTGCCACAAACTCTAGCCTATACTCTTTGTACAGGACACGAATAATATAGAGGCCTCCTTCCACAAGGGACAAGTGGCCGCCATAGCCAGGAAAAAGCACCAAGTGAGGAGTCCCTAAGGCCTGAGGAGGGAACGAAGTGAGTGGGTCGCCCAGTCCACGTGAAAGGGAAAGCGGCCATCCCTGTCGCCATTTTGGAAATGAAGGAAGCCTGGGGATAAGGCCATACCTCAGGTTTCTTTCTTTTGTAGCCCTTGCCATATTTTTTTCAAGAATTGTATCTCCTTGGGATTCTTTGTGGCTGAACATCAGACTGGCTCCTAAGCACCCTTTCCCAAAGTTTTCTAGGACTCTAGTCTAGTCCCCACTGATTTAGCCTAGAGTGACTATCAAAAATGTTAAAGGGACAAGAGGAAGTTTCTGTGGAAATAAAACTGCGACATCCTCAGAGTTTACAGTGGACATATTTTGAGAAGTCCCAAACTTGTGGACCCAGGCAGGCACTTCATCTGATGCATCCTGTGTACCAGTGTGTGAAACAATATGCAAATCAGAGGTCTGCAGACCTGCTCTCAACCCTCAGCTCTCCAGGATTCAAATGCGTTTTACATTAGTCTTGACCTAAATTGCCTCTCATGGGTCTTTGCTGTGCTCAGAAGCAGATGGACATGAGTGTTATGCCCCCCATAAAGCCTCATGCAGTTGTGGAGGGTGGGCTTTTTAGAAGTGACTGAATCTAGAGTGTATGATTGATCTGTAGTGCAATATTGGGCTTAAGGGTTCTGAGATTAAGGGTGTGTGAATACTGGATCAGTCCACTGCTCTAATCCTAGTACAATGAATATAATGTAAGGAACAGAAAGAGACTTGTCTTGCTTTCTCTCCATTGTTGCTTTCACTGTCTTCCGCCACCATGAACTGTTGCTCCTCCATTATGTGCCACCCAACCTTTGAGCCAGCCAATTATGGACTGAAACCTCTACAAACTGAACTAAATAAATCTTTCCCTTTTTAACTGTGGGTGTTGGATATTTCGTATCAGCAAGAAGAGAAAATCACTAACAGTGGAAAATCTGAATAGGAAATGCCAAAGCACTTGCAAGGCATTGTGGGCTTTAAATTTTACTGGAAGAAATTTTTACTGGAAGAAATGGTTCTCTAATCTTTTCTACAACTCAGGTTTTAAGAAACCAAATCATATTCTCTCTCGCGTACGCGCTCTGTCTCTCGCTCTGTCTCTCTCTCTGTCTCTTTCTGTGTCTGTCTCTCTGTCTCTCTCTGTCTCTCTGTCTCTCTGTCTGTCTCTCTCTCTCTCTCTCTCTCTCTCTCTCTCTCTCTCTCTCTCTCCAATCTTTTTATCTTGGATATACAAGGAGTTATTTCAATCAATCATGTCATTGTGGTATTAGTCATCAATTGATATTTGGAAAAGTAATCACAAATAATTGGATTTAAAATGTTTCTCAACATGATGGGCCACAGAAGCTGATTGGTTTTACAGGAGCCACAATAGTCAAATAAAATTAAGAAAAGGAAGACAAAAGATGTTTCACTCACCCTTGGTCTTACTTGGCTATTTTATATGCTGATTGTGTCTCCAATGAGAAAATTGAATATGTGTCATTTTTTTCCCAAGTTCTATTTTTCATCTTCTAAATATCTTGGAACACTGTTTGGGAAATATCCTAATAGAACATTATTAATTCATTCCAGGGTCATCCAGGACCTTTATTTTGTGACAGTGATACCCAGGGTTTTCTTGCACTAAGGTATTACAGAGATAAGAATGAAAATGGCCTTGGGGCCCTACACATTTGAGGGGCTTCAAAAGTAGTCTTCATTCCTGGTAGGAGTCACATCATGGCTATGCCCCTGTCACTGCTTCCGCATTGATGATTATAAGATGATGTTTGCATAAGTAATGATGATTACAACTCCTTACTCTCCAGGGCAAATAGAAAAATGTAATAAGCATTTGCTTCAGTGAAGGTTGAATGCCAGGACCCCAGCCTTACACCGCCTCTGGAGTAATGAAATGGAATGCTATTTCTCCCCTTCATTTAAGTGAAATCTCATTATAGGCAATGCCTACATGCCTGTAGGTTTATGTGGGTCTCCTGGGGACAAGCCTGAGGTGTTGAGATGTGCCTTATTATGAAGATTTGTGCTCATTGAAAACCCTCCATCCTCCATCACACACATCCATTTACACTTTCAGGTTCTGGCCTGGTGCTTCTCCACCCACCCACCAAAATAAATGCATTATGGACCAGCTGAGGGAATGGGCTTCAAGTCATTAACCAGCCAGTCATGTCTTTCCAAAGAAATGTTTTGGTTTTCCATCATTACTGCTAGTGATTGAGTTCATAAAAACCCCATGATCAATTCCTGACAATGTCTCAGTGGTCCTGGCTGAACTGCCCAGCATGTGGCTGATGAGACAGTGACTGGAGAGACTGTCCAGTGAGGTGTGGATAATTTCTATGAGATGACATTTCCAAACAACTTGAAGCCCTTTCTAGACATGATCCCAAAAACCATTAGAAAAATGGCCCACAGAATTTATGTGGCCTTCAGGAAGAGTAATATTTTGCTGTGGTTCACCAAGCCCAGGGCACTCTGCCAGGGATTCATGATTTCACTATTACAATGTGACCCAGAATACTGACTGGGCAACTCTCTCCTCATGCACTTACTATTAACTGTTAATGAAATATACTATAAAGAGGTGTTAGCCATTTTTTATTTCACTTTTTTATATTAAAGGAGTTTAGATAAATGATTTGTAAACCTACCATTTGCTAAGAATAGTCACTATTTCTAACCCATCATCAAAATAGCCAAGAAAGTATTTGTCCTTGTTTTCTAGGTGAGAACTGGAGCTTAGAGGGCTTTCTTAAAGCCACACACCCCACTCCATCACCCACTCACCCTTTGTGGACTGTCTCATTGGGACTGTCTGCTCATTGGACCCACAGCTTAGGAGCTCACAAAATATGACCAAAGGTTACAATGTCTGATTATACAAGATTGTATATAGATTAAATGTAATGCAAGGGCACTAAGATTAACGGTGTTAGTACTACCCACCTTAAGCAGCCTCGACAAGGGGATAAAGAACTATGGTTTTCTCTTGCTGTTTTGCTACCTTCTGCCCACAATTAACTGTGATGCTACCCTGTGATGCTACCCTGCCTTTGGGTATCAGGTACTTTGTCTCAGCAATGAGGAAAGTAACTAAGACAAGCATCAATAATCAACAAAGGGGATTATGTCATATTACAAAGCTTCTGCACAGCCAAAGAAACAATCAGTAGGGTGAACAGACTACTTAAAAGAATGGAAAGATTATCAACTGTTTTTCATACAAAAGACTATCATGCAAAATATATTAAGAACTCAAAAAAATTAGATTCCTCAAAATGAAAGACCCAATCAAAAAATCAGTGAGTGAAATGCACAGATACTTTGTAAAAAAAAAAAGAAATACAAGTGACCAATAGATGTTCAGCATCTTGGGCATTAGAGAAATGTAAGTCCAAACAACATTGAGATTCCACGCCACTCCACTAAAAACAACTATCAATAAAGACTCAGAAAACAAATGCTGGTAAGGATGTGGTGGAAAAAGAAACCCTCTTATACTTTTGTTGGGAATTTAAATCAGTACAGTCATTCTGGAAATCAGTAAATATAGACCTTGAATATTCCACTTGACCCAAGGGTGGCTTTCCTGAGTTTCTTTACAGAAGAGTTAAAGTCATCATATAGAGTATACATACATATCTGTTTATAGCAGTGCAACCCACAATAGCTAAATCAGGGAATTACCCTGTGATTTATTTGTCCATTTACAAGTAAATGAATTATGAAAATGTGATATATTTATACAACAGAATACTACCCAGCCATAAAGATGGATAAATTTGAGTTATTTAAAGGGATCTCAAAAACATAATACAAGGCAAAATTAATCAGTCAAAAATTGATAAATATAGCATGGCTCCTATAATATGAGAAACCCAAATATATAATATCAAAATCAAAATCAAAAATCCAGTTAAGAAAAAGGAGGCAAACTCTAGTAAGAAGGTGGATTTGGTGTAGTGACACACGTATTCCCAGCACTTGGTGGGCTGGAGCTGGAGAAGCACTGTGAGTTCAAGGTCAGCCTGAGCTACATAGTGAGTTCAAAGGCCAATCCAAATCAATGGCCAATCCACCATATAGTGAGATCCTGTCTCAAAAAAAATAAATACAAAATAGGGTGGGGCAGGGGGGTTCTGGTAAAGGGGACGATAAGATAAATGAAGGGTAAGTATAAATTATTAGATGCAGTATATAAAACTGGTATTAATCTCTCAAGCTGAATGTCATCACTGTGTCACAAACTTACAGTAATGTTTTTAAATATGCACTGAATGTTTAATTTTTAAAAATGGACTACATAAAAGACACATTACTTTAAGCCCTACAAATGCTGCCCGATCATTCTTGCAACTTTCTGAAGCATTTGGAAATCCTCTTTTCATAGTGCCTTTACAGAGTGTGATCAAACATACATTGAATGCTGCTGCCAAGTGTTATCCAAAAAACTAGGCCCATAAAAATATTATGATATGTTTTCATCCACCTTGCCCATCAGACCTGGCACAGTGAGAATTCTGGCTAAAGACACTCATGTAAGATTTCCAGAACTGCTGCAGAAACTGGCAAGAACAATAAGATATGTTCAAAGCAAGGGAGGGTGTTTTGAGAGGGATTAATGATAATGTGTCTTTTACCATAAGAGTTTTTTAACTTAAGCATTCATTGTAATTTTTTTAATCACACTCCATACCTAAAAATAGGCTTAAATGAGTTTATTCAGCAGTTGTCTAAAGGGAACTTGTGTTGGAGCAGCCACAAGAATAGGCTAAAGATGTTCTACCCAGCTCTCTGAATTTCATTTTCCACATCCAGGAAGCAATGTCAGGGCAGAGCACATCCATTGGGAATCCTCCTATATAGCTTTCTTTGTCCAGCATACCTGAAAGAGCCTGCACCAAAGATCAGAAGCACAGAGCCATAGCTAGTAGAGCTGTGGTAGGGAGGGGGCCAGTAGAGGAGACCATCAGGAAAGTGAGTGCTTAAGGAAGCTGAAGTTAACACCTTTGCAAGATGTCCAGGGGCTGATTTAGCATTTGCACAATTTTGCTCACGGAAGGAAAGCTATAATTTAAGGACAGAGGATTGAAAGCAGAGTTTCAAAGAAACAAAGGCAAGGTGACTCTCCTCTCCTGACTATTGCCTTCTCAATCCCTGGCAGTCTCCTCACCAGGACCTGCCACCTCTCCAGAGCAGAACTACTGAGGGAGGCAGAATTAAGAGCTGTGTGGCCCCCGGAGAGGTCCTCTCAGGAGGGCTGCATAAGCTACTGAGATGTAGGGATTATAAGCTGGCACTGGACTTCCCATGGTCCAGTCGCCCAAAAAATCAGCCTTCAGCATTCCAACCCTCTGATTTTTGAAACAGCCTTAAGATCTGAGCAGGCCCTGCTCACCCACTGAGATCTGAGTGGTTTGTTTGATCGCCTCTCTCACTCCTTTTCGAAACAGCAAACTCTGTTCCCAGATCTGGCATAGTCTGGGGTAAGAGTCAATAAAAGGCAGAGGGCAGTCCCCTGAGGAGAGCAACACACACGTATTTATATGTACTTGTATTTTTCTGCTCCGGGCTTTTTCTTTCCCTGACAGAGCTGGAGAGTTCTCTGTGATGTCTGCTCAGCCAACATGGGGAGTTTCAACATCAGATAGAGATCCGGTCAGACCGCTTGTTTTGCACAATTAAACCATCTCGGGCTGTCTGGGTGCTTTCATTTCATGTCAACTACACATCTCTGAACACCCCAACCTGCTTCTTGCCCATATCTTGTTTATTTTATACACAGAGTCTTGAAGCTAATATTTGGTTTGGAAATAATGGCCAACAATTTATAAACCTTCTGTTTTTCAGAGAAAACATCTCTGACCACCAGATATCACAGAACAAAATTCTGACCCACAATGGAGACACTGGGCTTGTAGACAAGACACAGAGATGTGGGCAGGAATCAGGCTTCCACGTTGGCAGTGTGGCCTTTCTGTGTTTCATTCTACTTCTTTAAAATGGAAACAAAACTTGCAAGATGATGAGATGTATAACTGCTTATGGAATGTTCAGAACAGTCTCTCAAAGTACAGACGCTGTATGGACAACTGGTTTCACAGAGACATACTCACGGGACAAATGGATAAATGTTCTTCATCACCAGCCTTGCCATAACCAAGGCAGTTACAAAAACTGCCACCTAGTCTGTTGTTCTTTGTTCACACTGCTTGATTCACCAACGCTTCCTGCCCTCTCTGGAAAGATTGGCACCCAAAAGAAATTATGGTCCTATACCCTACCTGCAGGGACTTAGAGTTATCTTCATACACTGAGGACTGGATCAAAGGATGGGCAGAGTTTATATCAGTTCTTCCCAGATGAATCTGATTATGTTTTAACATCCAGATCAGAATCACTAGAAAACAGATGACTTATTGAAAATAAAATGAGTAAATTCCTTGACAACATCAGATCTGTTCCTCAAATGAAAAAATCAAATAGGGAAGAAGGAAAAAATAAAACAATCATTTCAAAAGCTCGAAGTTTAGCTTTTGATCAGTATTTTCTCAAGCTATTGTCAGAACTGCAGTGTTTTGTTTAGTTGAAGTGGAATTTACAGAATATGCAGAGAGAATTCCAAGAGGTAATTTACTTTCCTCTGAGTCAATAGCATGTAACAAGGTCCTGCTGTGCAGAGGGGCTGAGACTCATACAAGACACAAACCCATGTTTTTCAGCTCATTATAGTTATATTTCTAACATTAATCTATGGTTTATGCTTGTAAACTTGGCAGAAGATAAATTCATAGCAAAATGATAGCATTACTTATTTACAATTATTGGAAAATATACAGGAAGGTACCTCTATGTATGTACATGAATGTTATATAAGAATCAAATCAGACATCTGGGCTCCCCACCTAAAATCCAAAGTGTTCAAGACTAAAGCCTGGCATAGTGGTGCATGTCTGCAATCCCAACGCTCAGGAGGCTGAAGGAGGAAAATAGTTGCAAGTTCTAGACCAGCTTGAGCTACAAAGTTACCTGAAGGTCAGCCTTAGTGAGACTCTGTCTCAAAAAATACAGAGTCACAGACAGACAAATAGACAAGCAGGCAGACTAAAGGAACCAGGATGTTCTAGAGTGTACATGTCCTTATTCAAACTGGCCTGAGTACACTTCCCAAATTGCTGACACTAATTTATTTCTACTCCTGGAATCAGAATCCTCAAGAAGATGCAGAACATTAGCAACACACTTTACAATTATTCTGGCCTGCACCCAGTTGAAGCCCAAGATCACAAGCCAACATCATCACTTTATAATGGGTGTTTTTAGGGTTTCAAAAAATCCAGGAAGTTGCCAAGTACATTCCATGAACCAACAACAAATCTGCAGTAAGAAATCTCATGGTTGTACTATCAGGCCTAAATGTCTGTGATTCATACCTATAAGACTTGGAAGGCAGATGGCTCATGCATGCTCCTGTGACTGTGTACCAAGGTGTAGACACTCTGCCAGGAAACTGAGGCAATACCTAAGCCCCAGAAACAACACAACTTAAAGAGTTTCCCAGGTTATGCCCTTTGTTTCTGCAGCTTATCCTAGTAGTTTTTCTCTGAATCATCCTTTTTTAGGTGTAAAAGTATTCAATAGACACTTGCCAAATATCTTTGTCTTTCATAAATGAAAATAAAATAGAACAAAAGGGACATGAGTATTATTAGAAAGAGGAAAAAAATCTTTAAAAGAAAAGAAATTTTCAATTTGCTTTCTGATCCTTGGAAGTTGTTTTCCAATTCTTCAGTAGTTCACATCTTTCACTAGTTGATAACAACAGGTGAATTTCCCAGTGATAGGTATAGCCTCCCAGGTCTTCATGTCAAGGGAGATATTTCAGCAAATCCTGCCAATGCCCTAAAAATGCTCTCTCCATTCTGTGTGATGTTTTCCCAGGCCAACAGTCTGTAGTTACCTAGATGATCTTGTCAAATCTGTCAAGTCTATCACAAGTACAAATAGACACTTTGAAAATGTTCCTGTACTAGTAAAATATTGCTGTCTAGGTTGCAATTAATTCCAAAGCATATAAAACTTGGTTTTTATAGTGCCTTCCAATCAAATTTATAAGTGAATGAATTTGAAGAGGCTAGAATGGAGAAGAAGAAATATTGAGAATATGCATATGGTTCATCCTAAACAATCCTGGGAGAGAGTTGTAGGATAAGATATCAGAGCATAGGTCTATATAAAGTCCCAAAGGACTAAAAAGCTCATAATGCCTCATTCAAATGTGACAAGAAGCTAATACTATACCTTAAAATACATTTAAGACCAATAAAGGTCTTATTTTGTTAATACAACACATGTCTATAATTATTTTTAAATGCAAATATTAAATTAAAAAACCAAACAAACATTGCATTGTTAGTGCCTCCCATGAATAATGAATATTTAGTCTGCCTCTTGGATGAAGCCAGATCTCTCAAAACAGTGTGTTCTGACTTTCACTCTGCTCCTAGGACAATTTATTCATTCACTTGCTTCATCTTGGCACCCATTTTTCTATCTACAAAATGTATAGCGCACTCATTCTTTCTTCTCTCAAAGAGTTCCTTCTCTGTGCATAAAAGACAAAATGACTCTAAATTTTGGCTAGCTTTCCTTGATTTATTCCTCAGACAAATGAAAGGAGATGGTGCAGAGGGACTGGATACTTAAGACTCACAAGGAAGAGATCAAACAGAAGAACACATCATGAAGGCTGTGGCCACTTTCTCCATCAGAAATAGAATTACTGACCGTTTAAGATTAGAACAAGAATTAATGTAGGATAAAGCTTTAGGATAAGGGCAAAAGTCTATTCTTGAAATTGACATTTTTGGTTTCTTAAAAGAAAATAAAAACATCAGTGGAGAAAGTTAGAAGTAGAAATAGTATCTTGAAAGGAAAAAACAGAATAAATAAAGCAGTCAAAGAATGTCTACAGTGTAGGAAAAGTTGATAAATTTTTTTTAAAAAACATATGCATAAAGTATATGATGGAATCATTAATAATTCCTTCTTTGGGGACAGTGACCAGGATTTTTTTTTGCTCTAATTCAAATTACAAGAATAAAAGTATTTAAGTTTCCAGCCTAAGATATTGTACAATTTTTAAAGCAGCATGAAAAAAAGCACACAAAACAATTTGAAATTGTATTGAAAATCAGGTGTGGAACATAGAGTTTGTAGATTCCTTTAGGAACAAAGATTGCTTCAAAGATACTGTCATATTTGACAATAAGAATAATCTACCTGCAAAGTTATCACCTCAGTGAATAAAACGTTTGAGTTGCAATCAGAATTGAATATTTTAGATCTGTAGTCTACTTTAGCTAGCATGAGAATTTTTAAATTTGGGAGCTTTAAACACCTAGGGGCACAGAAAGTCTTTATATCTTTGGAATATTGCTTACATCTTTCACTAAAGGGTGCCTGGGAGCAAGAATATGTGTGTTAAAGCAGCTTGCTCCACTTTTATCACCAAAACACAGATTTGTATCACGAAGACAACACTCGTTCATTCACTTATTCAACAATTATTTAAAATACGCTTTGAGGAACACTGTGTGTGGCTCTGGAGTTGCCTACAGAGTCTTCCCGGAGTTCTATGGGCAAAATGGCCTGCTAGTGATCTGGAGTTTAATTAGTTATTACCATATCACAGCTGACGAGAAAGCCTCTCGTTGAAAGATGTAGTCTAATAGAAAAGTGAGCATGATCAGAATACGTGCTTTTGGGAATGGGTAATTTACATGAGACTTACAAGTTACAACGGGTAACTTACAAGGGATGAGTAGGATTGAAGGAGGTAAAGAGGAGCACACATCAGGGCCGAAGACATGGGTCCCAAATGAAAGCAGGGAGCAGCAGAAGCCAAGGATGTTTGATACTGTCATATTTGACAATGTGGCGCAGGAAGAAGGCGGGAGACACAATGGGAGATATGTTTCAGGAATTTGGGAGCATTCAAAATACATACTGCCTTAGAGATCTTATAAAGAAATCAATATAATAGGATACATGCATAGAAAGAATTTGTACAGAAGAGGTTCCTAATAAACTTATGAATAACGAGACTATTCTGGCTCAATGTTAGATGAGAACAGAGAGTAGTTCATCTGTTCTAGTAGACCTCGTAGAAAGCTACTGAGGTAGTACAGGTGGTCTACTTCCTGTAGCAACCCAGTGATGATAAAAGTTGATACATTAGTACCTGGGTAAACTGGTGAAAGGAAGATGTCTAAGTTATTATAGCCAGTTGTTCAGTCCAGAAGCTAAACAAGGAAAACCAAGGCAGAGAATGTTCTAAGAAGGAAGGGAAAATTGGGAATGTGGGATGACTTTCATTTAAAGGCAAAGCAAGCTGAGATCTGAAGAGTCTTCATTCAACTTGACCTTATGAAGGTCACCAGTTACCATCAACAGGGGAATTCAGTAGGGAGAGCCAGAGTCCCACTGCAGTGAGGTGAAGAGTGAGAGATAAGAAAGGTGAGAGGGAGTAGGAGCAGGTGGCACCCCTAAGTCAAAATGACTATAGTATTTCTTTCCCAAAATTGACACTATTGATGCTGGGTTATGAGCTCTGTGTAGGAAGTTTGTCAGCATTTCTGATCTCTGTCTCTCCAGGGTCAGCATCACCCTTCACAAATTGTGACAGAAACACAGAATTGTAGACATTTTCACGTGGCCTCTGAGGGAAACTTTCCTCATCTTATGAAGCCAGTGATTTAGAGGAAAGTGAGGGCTCCAAGAAGAGTGACTTTTTTCTTTTCAAATGGGAGAAAATTTTAAATGTTTAAAATCTGATGACAAGGATATGGTTGAGGCCAAGAATACACAAAAGAGGACCAAAAGCAGCATATTGTACCTGAGAAAGAGGCAGGGGCTAGAATTCATAAGAAAATGTCTCAACCCCTGGATGCAAGACAGTCAGGTCCTTCATCATAATGGAAAAAAGCCACAGAGGATGCAGATATAGAGAGGTCACTTTTCAGGTGCTGGTGACCCCAGTGAGTCTAGCATTTCCCAGATCCTCACCTTTCTTGTTTCTCCCTATCAGAGTGTGAAACACAGAATAAAGTCACAATGCATCAATGAATTTGATGGACATTGACTGTGGAGAAGCAGCTAATTACCTAATTACTCTAACTACAAAGAGCATCACCTGCACAAAGAAGAGCTGCTTCACCCAAGGAAACGCTGTATCACCCAAAAGGCAGGAGAAACACAAAGGAGCTCTGATAGGAGAGAGCTGTGGGGGGATGGGGACCCAGGAACCCTGAAAGTCAGACTCTGCTGACATCACAAGGAACCTTGGACTATTATCAATTGGGCTGTAACTTACTAATCTATATAATGGAGATGAGGGCCAGGGATTTAGCTCAATGGCATAAGCAGCTGCCTGGCAAGCATGAGGTCATGAGTTTCATCCCCAAGTACAAAAAATAAAAAATGGAGATGAACTGTGTACCTCAAGAAAGTAGAAGGAAGACTCAGAGTGTGAAGAAGAAAGAGATTGGAGTAGGGGAAGGAAGGAAGGAAGGAGGAGTAATAAGGATAGGAAATAATCAAAGTATATGACATGTATGTACAAATATGCCCAAATGAATCCCATTATTCTATATAACTAATATGCACTAATAAAAATGTGCTTTTCATAGAGTTCTTATGCACAATAAATTTTAAAAATTAGCACATGTATAATTCCTTACCTGAGTCCTCAACATACAGAAAGAATTCAATAAATAATTGTTCATAGGTTATGTGTTGGATCAGCTATTTCTTTTAAAAATATGAACTGTGACCAGCGATTTAAATATGGAACCCAAGATAATATTAAAGGAACTAGAAATGAAACTGTATCATGGATAAAGCCTCAAAAAGCTTGGCAGACCAGTGACTCAAGAAATAAACATTTGAACTCATGAGAGTTGTGGAATTGCTATACTGTGCAATGACTTCAATAAAAGTCAAATGTGTTAAATGGATCTCTTAATTACTTCCGAGGGAGTCAAATGGTGGTGAATGTAGGGTACAATCCATTGCTGTGTCTTTGGCAAGGGGTTGTGTGTGCATGTTAGTTATTCATGGCTGCTGCAAAAAGAAGAGAGTTCATAAAGTGTGGGGGCTGTTATTGATGGTGGCATGATTATAGTCCCTTACTGCACAGATATATCAGCCTGGCATTTTTCTACTTACTCTGGAAATTTTATAAGGTACAGTTCAATAGCGTCTTTGCTTAGTGAATAATTTTAATTTGTGAATCCAGAATGATAGATTCGTGAATGTTAGCGACAGCAAAGACCTATCACTCATTCACTTCTCCTCCTCTGCTGGATTGCTCTCTCTGCCCTATCATCTATCTGATGTTCTCACCAATACAACTTTAAATATCACAAGCTGGAAGGCTTCCCTAGCCCTTTGATAAAATGTACAATCAAACTATTTATTGTGACATAATATCTTATTCCCATTTTGCCAATCCAAATGGCATCACACAACATAATATTTTTAACTTTATAATCATCATGTACTTTTATTGCTTGGCCTATCAATTGCCCCTTCACAAAAGAAGTAGTATCATTCTTACCAATCATGTAAGGATTATTCATTTAGGTTAAGTTTTTGCTATTTTGTTTGATTGATTGAAAGTAACTATCAAGGACAAAAAGTTTTCAAATACGACCAACCACCAACAGTTCACCAAGTTGCTACTATAAGCAAATCCCACAAAATCATGAAAGCATAACACGAAGCACCAGTTTGTATCACCCATGAATAAAATCTACCTCAAAATGCTAAAAAACACCGTAGGGATGAAAATGTTTTTATTTTTATCAGGAAAAGTACAGTGTGCATTTTAAATGCTAGCAGAATCATAATAAATGAGGATGCTAAAAAGTACAAGTAGATTTCCATAGGAAATTGGCAGGAAGACTTTGTAGTAAACATATTTTTTTAATAAGGTAGGCTGTGGATGCACTTTCTCTTGGATTCTTTTCCATTTCCCTTTGCATCTGACTAGGTTTTGGGCTAAGGAGTAATATATAATGTCTCCTTGCCTTACTCAGTTGATATTCTCCCCAAACACTGAAGATTCTGAACACTTGAAATAGGGTTAGTTTTGGAAGCCATAGTTCCAGAGAGAGTCATTTCCTATATTTCACACAATTATTAGGAAAAGCAAATGTGAAGAAATGTTCAGGATGTTTCTATGCCAGGATTCATTCTATAAAGGTGTGAGCTAAGATGTAAAAGCTGCCAAGTCCCACATATGGCATCTATCTTCTGTATGTCCAAACATGTGACTTACAGAGGTGTAGTGAGGCCTAAAGAAAGCTGAGAAACAACTATTTGATTTCATCAGTGCCACTGCTTAGGAGACATGATGAATAGTTATCCACCTGGCCCACAAGGTGAAGGATACAGTGTAACCACATGCTCAGTAACACCTGTTCTACTTAGCCCCCAGCGTCTCCCAGCTTCTCATCTCCAACTTCTTCAACTCTCACGGGTGTCCTCTCAAGAGGCATGACTGTCTTGCTCCTTTGACACCTGCTGATTCTCCACAAAGCCACCTCCACCCAGGACATCACTGAACCTCTCTCCTTCAGCCACCCCAACTCCCTCACACACAGAAGACCAGCTGTCTCAGCTGGTGGCCGCTAATGTGCAGTTGTGTTCAAATGACAGGTGTCTCTTTGTGAAGAGTCATCCTGGCCTGCGGCAGTCAGGCACCTTCACCAAGTGTCATAAGCACAACTTTTCCAAGGTAATTTGAAACAAAAACAGTACATCTTGCTGATAGCAGAATTTCAATCAACAATGTCAAGCTGATGAAATAGCTTGAATTGAAAGGCCCTGTGGATATCCAAGGACTAGAAACAACTGTAGCAAAATGAAGATAAGAAGAGTTCTGCACAACCAAAGAAAAGTTAAGGAAAGATTTTATGGTAACATGAACCATAGTTAAGTGAAATAAATGTTTTCACATTTCACATCCATTCCCCCAGATGGAATTATGAGATTTCTGAAGAAAAATTGTGGCAATATTTATCATTTCATACTATGCTGGTGATTATTTCAAATGTGCAGGATGATGGATATAAAAAATGAATCTAGACATAACTTGACTGCTCTGTTATAAGTAGACCCTGAAATTCTTCCTCCCATAATTATAAACATGGCAAAGAAATTAGTTAAGTCAGATCCCTGCCTTTTTTAACTGTTAGCAAATAAAGCATTTTCTTGTTGTGAAAATCAGGATTCATAGAATCTACTCCTATTTTGTGATAGTGTTACTATTTTATTACTAAAATTCATAACTAAAGCAAGGATGCTTACTTAAATTGGCAATTAGCTGTGAAAATGGAAGGGTAAAAAAGAGGTAACACTGTGTATTTGTGGGTATAAATTATCTTTAAGCCTTGAGGCTCAAGCATAGATTTGATTGTGCTGTTTTTTGTGTGTGTATAAATCAGCTAGATTGCAAGCTCCAAGAGTAGAAATACATCTTTAACAATAAGCCTTCATGTTATCCTTCAGTGTTGATAGCCAACAATACCTGGAGTCCCACAGTGCACAGAGACACCACACCTGGGTGCGCACACCCACACAGACACACACGTGTGCTATGATCCCATTCCCACTATCCAGCTGCATGCATCACTCTCTTAAAGGCAAAGAGAAAGAAAGCATCTGTCTACTGCAAATACTCAGAATTAGATTCCATGGAAATCAAACAAAACAGCAATAGAAAGGGGAAGTGGGAGATATTAAATTTTTCATTAGATCCTCTGCTTCAAAGCTTTTAGGCTTTGGACTCAGGAAGTGCTTTCTTGCTGACCCATCAGCTAGTGGAGTTAGAGGAACTTGGTAAATACTCAAAAGTCATGATGCCAATAGGTTTGAAAAATTGCCTCAGAGACTGTGAAAATAGATGCATGTCAGTGGTAGGGAAAAGGGATAACAAAAGAATCTTAATAATTTGGATTTTATCACACATTTTTTAGTGAATTTTAGGAAAGAACAGCTATTGCCTTGGTAGAATTAATATTTGGTGATTCTATAGTTATTAAAACATCTGCTAGATTCAAGTACTCTATGATCATAGAGCAATCTTGGTTTTGCTCCATTTCACCAAATAATTCATTATGCTACAAGAATGAGTTACATCTTAGTCTTTTTTATAAGCTTGTATGCCTGAAATACAGTGACCATGAATTATCTATCTGCCTATCTATCTGTATTTTATAATCCAAGTATATTGTCTGGAACATAGTTACTGCTGAATAAGTGAATTAAATGGTCAATAAAATAAATGGATGATGAGTGAACAAATAACCCACATTGATTTTAAAACAACACAGAAAGGATTAAGCAAATGCCTATAATATGCCTGTCATTTGTGCCATACAGGACACTTATCATACAAAAGATGAAAAGGACAACATGTTACAGTGGAAATGACTTACGCTGCAATAGTGATAAGATTAGGGGGACAAGGGAGTTCTAACTAGGTGTGAGAGCGAATTAAACTGCAGAGTAAAGCACTTTAAGTTTATTTCATTGAAAATTGAAGCCATTCATTGTTTTTTTTTAAAAAGGAAAGAACCACTAATAATGTTAAAGCTACAAAATAGGAATAAAAATACTATTTCAATGATGAGTACAATATGGAAAATGTTGGGGCTTGATTACTGTCAAATGTGGGACCTTGTAATATAGACTAATGTGATTGACATGACGTCTCAGACAGACCTCAAGGGAGATGCTGTAAACAAATCTGACTGAGGAGGTGACACAGCCCAAAATCTAAAGACAGTTTACTTGTTTTGTTCAACAAAGGTTATATGACCATCCAAAGTAACTCGATTGTTACGGTGCTGATTTGCAGTATAAGGCCTAACAATATCAAAAGTATGGTTCTAATGTATAAGATTTATTTTCAACTTTTACATTATATATTTAAGCAGATACAACTGATTATCATTGTTAATTAGAGAGATTCATGTACAATGATCCTATTTGTTCCTTTGTAAAGGAAATTAGGAGCTAAAACTGAGGAATAGTCATTTCTGCTTTTGC
This sequence comes from Cavia porcellus, assembly GCF_034190915.1. Lineage (NCBI taxonomy): Eukaryota > Metazoa > Chordata > Mammalia > Rodentia > Caviidae > Cavia > Cavia porcellus. Next base: position 40,084,073 of record NW_026947496.1, on the reverse strand, counting down.
ATTTTGTCATTCAGCTCTATTGGTTGCAATCTAAATGTTACTTGGTGCTGTCCTGAATGAGAGAGGTGGAATACAGGCAGCAGAGAAGAGAATATAACATTGCTAAACAATTTATTCTCTCATATCTGTCCATCTAAAGCTGGCCCAAGCCTACAGACCAGTTAGTGTAAGGAGAACAAGATTTGAAACATACCTAAAAAGAGCTTAAAGGCTTTATAACCAATAACATTGTAATCCTCATTCTAGTTTGAGTGAACAGTCAGTGATACCATGGGGAAATAAAGGGTACAAATGAGCCATATTGTTCAGAAGAGCTGACAGGCTTTACAGCTGCACCAAGGGAGAAGCACAAGGACACAGCATCCCCACCAATATGACGTGGAAACAATCTGGAAAGTAGAACTGAAGTGTTCTTGAAGGACTACTGAAAACTAGGATTAAAAAGACTAAGTAACTATTGTCTGAGTTTGAAGGAAGAAGAAAACTGTGATCACTCAACAGAGGTAAATTATTGTAGGGTCTATATTAGTTTGTAAAAGTAACTATTATGCAAAGGATGGCATCCTGTACACACACACACACACACACACACACACACACACACACACACGCAGAAAAGAAATAAATAATGCAAAAATAGAAAAGTTACACTAGCCACACAAATAGGTAGCTTTATGATCAAAAATTCATCAGTGCCTACATTAATCTGGCTAGGAAGATGTTCTCTCCTACTTGCCAGACATAGTCCTTGGCAAGCCTCTTCTTTCACTGAATAAATACATCCACAGAGTTAGGTGCCCACCTAGTTTTCCTCCTGTGCTTACCTTGGGAGTTCTATGAGGTGTCCCATGGTCTTCTCTAATTCTTTTAATTTCTGGGGATCCATATTTATGACCTTCTGTGTGCTTTATCTACTGGGGATAGCAAGATATGATTGAAAATTATGATGAATGTTTAAATAAAATTTTTAAATGTATCACAGTAAAATACATACTCCCATTAAACTCCCTCAAAATACTTCCCTCACTTTAAACACACTTATTCCATCATTCGCTCCACTTTGTGAAGCAGTTTTGCAAGTCCTCTTTCATGAGTGTTTGTTCATGGTTGCCTCAATGTCCTGAATCCTTTCAAACTGTTTATAGAAATTTTTATCAAAAAAAACCCACTATGGTGTGTCCTGACCACCTTATTTACCCTATCTGACACCATCTGGCACTGTGCAACTTCTGGCTCTTCCCCAAAGTCAAAATGACCATGAAAACTAACCATTTTGAATTGACTCAGTTCAGTGAGGCAGCCACAACATGGGACTAAAAGACACTCTTGAAAAGTACTTTCAAAAGTACTTAAGCAAGTGGCAACAATGACAGGATAAATGTGTGGGAAGTAAGGGGAGTAATGTGAGGTAGATTAATGGCAATGTGTTTTTTACTATAATCATTTTTAAACAGTTTAATATCAACTCTACATTATGATCTCATTGTGTCATTTGTATGACATATTTTTGAACATTCACTTTGATCCAGGAAACTGTGGTTAATCAGAAATTACTCTGGTCTTCTCAACAATCTTACGAGTTAGTGATTTTGGACTAAAGTGTATGTATGAACCACCTGGGATTTGCATAGCCGTTTTCTTAAACTTCAAGATTACATAGGTGATCAGCAGCTGAATTAAGATTCACCCTCAGTTCTGATGAACCCTCTGCATTTTACTCCTACTCCAAGGCAACTGAAAGCCCAATTCATTTATTTTAGGAGGAAGTAATAATAATAAACAAGTCACTTTCAAACATATACAATTTCTATAACTAATTCATAATTTCTACAGACATTGTAACTCAACCTGCTCTCTCTGTTAGCTATATGCAAATGTTATCAGCAAGTACCTAGTAGCTGGGATACATAGTTTTCCTGATTGATATTTGTCTTACTTTCTTCTTGTTGAGACAAAAATACCTGATACCTAAAGTTCAAAGAAGACAGGTTTTTTTAGAGTTTGCAGAGGTTTCAGTCTATAGCTAGCTGGCTCCAAGACAGAGTGGCACAAGGCATAGGGGCAACTATTAATGGTGGCAGAAGACAGCAAAACCAATAAGAGAGGAGAGACAAACTTTTTTCTGTCCCTCATATTGTATCCAGTCTACTGGGATTAGGGCAGTGTTAATCCAGTCAGTGGACTGAACCAGTAATCACTCACCCTTAATCCCAGCATCCTTAATCCCAGAACCGTATTATGAATCAATCACATACTCCAGATTCAGCCACCTCTGAAAAACCCACACCTAATGACTGCATGAGGATTTAGCACGACATCCAGACACAAACATAGCAATATTGAACTAAAATAACCAGAAAAGTAGAGCTAGATTAGCTCATTTGTTATTTCTGAAATGTGTTATGTCAAATTAAATTATGGCTTTACCGTATTCTCAAAAATCAAAAAGTTCTAAGAACCATTTGAAAAGTTTATGTCTTGATACTATAAATTTAGTTAACATGTGAATACAATTTGATATCTTCATTATGTAGAAAATCATGTCCTTCCCTGAGAAGCTCCTGAGAGCACACATTCAGGAACTGTGTGAAGTATTTTTTTCATGTTTCTCTTCTTACAGGAAGTGAAAATTAATGCAGAAAGAGAATAGCCCAGTATTTTCACTCTCACTACTTGACCTACTAAACAATGTAATTCTTATCACTGTGTATTAAAATACAAAAAACTAGATATAAGTTTGGTAATTTCTGAATGTTCTCTACATCTATTGTTTGGCTCAGATGCTTTAGATGTTACTATAGGCTGAACCAGAAAGTCTGTTCTATTGTTCTGTCTTCTATAACTTTGGATTTTTATTAGTCTGATTATTGTAAAAAATATAATGTGTGACTATGGTAAAAATCTAGGCACATCTGACATGTTTAGAAAATGAAAGGGAAAAAGCTTCTTAGAATGCTACTAGCCAGATATAGGTGGTGTTAAAGGTCTGATTTATGCCAGATGTATACAGATTATACCACTTATCTCAGCAATTTTGGAGGCTGAGACTGAAGGATCTTGAGTTAGAGGCTAACATCAGCTATTTCATTTAGTGCGACCCTATCTCAAAAGATAATGCTTTAAATAGTTGGGCATGTAATTCAGTGGTAGAATACTTGAATCTAAGAGGCATTAGGGTCACTCTTCACTATGTCAATCAATCAATCAACTTGGATTATAGCCTTCTAGTTATATTTTATATATACACTTACATATTAATTTAATGAAAAAACAAGATCATACAATTGATTCAGTTCAAAAATCTAATTTTAACCTGACAATAGATTAATAGGCTCTGAATGAACACTCTTAAATTATAAATTCAAGGTCATATATACCTCTATGTATGAATATGGCTTAATTTAGGCATTTATTTTACATTTAAAATGCTTGTGCTTTTTGATTTTTATTACAACAGCAGTATATATGCAATGTGAACTTTCCCAACTACTTCCATAGGGCAAATTCTGAAGTGAAGTTCCTGTATCAGAGACAGCAAGAAATACTCATTCTAGATAACATAATCTCTCTATGGCTTGTGGGCCTCTAAAAAAGATATTTGTAGTTTGAAGGATGCAGCCTCAATAGCAATTATTTGAATCTTGATTATTTTTTAAGGGACCAGAAAAGAAAGAAATTGCTAAACTTATGAAAGATGGGGAAATGGTTGGTCTGTGGCTTTGGTATTATGCTATGGGAAGCCCCAAGTGCTGAATGATCAGAATTTTTCAGGGTCCAGTAATATAATGAACATATCAGAGCAGCAGAAGTTAAATGAGCTCAAACAATAAGAACCTGGGCTATGGGAGCATTCCCCATGTAGCTTCAAACCCATTCTGGAGACACGAATGTTATTATCTTCTGGCTCAGCTGTAGGTTCTTCGATGGTGTTTGAAAGTTGCACAGATATGCAGACTTGCCACCTGAAGATTTCAGCTGGCACATTTTAGGAGCAATCCAGGTGTGTGATGTGTGTGTGTGTGTGTGTATGTGTGTGTGTGTGTGTGTGCATTACCCTCCAGGGGGTCTGATGTGCAGAACTCTTCCTTAATGGGATCCATGTGGAAAAATCAAGTAAACGAGGTTACAGAGATTATGTAGGGGTTACCTGGTATACCACATATGAATATACAAATTTACAAATTAAATTTGGAATAATTATATAACTTTAATGAAAAACCCATTATTTTTCTTGGAATTCAACAAATTGTATGAGTGTTTGTTTTCTTTCTTGCTTTCTTGTTTTTGAGACAGAATGGTGGCAAAATTTAGTAGTAAAATAGTTAGCCAGATTTGTGATTTTACATTTGTGATTTTACCATTTCTAATCTTCTGCTTCTATGTTCCCATTTAAGGACAGAAGCCCAATGGCTATGTAGTCAACATGATATTTTCTGATCTAATTAAAAGTCTGTACCCATGACTTTCATTGACATAAAAATGAAAAAAAAATTTTTAATGTTTTCTTCATTATACACAAAGTAACTATTAGTTGTTATGCTTCATTTTTTTGAATTCTTGAATGTTTTTAATCTTCCCATTACTTAAGCCTGTTTCACAGTGAGTTGAATTACGCCTTCTTTCATAGTGAACAACTACATAGCAGCCATGGTCTGCGGCAAGCTATAGCTATGCAAAATTAAAATGCTAAGACAATGACATTTTCCTTCTGAAGCTTATATTCTGATTATTCAAATGTGAGAAACAGAGGCTTCCTGGTTAGCTAATGACAGTACTGGCAAAGATTATCAATTTCATGATTCCAAGAGCATGTTCTTTAGGGTATTCTTTGTCAAAATGGATTGTGTTCTTGCAAACTTGGGAAGATGCTGGGGACCATGCATGACCATCCTGACAAAATCACCAACTTTTAATATGGGTTGTACATGACATTAGCAAATCTCCCACGTGAACATTAGTAAAGAGCAAAATAAGAAAATAAGTAGATAAAAAAAATAAGAAAAGGAAAGAAAAATTTTTAAAAATAAATTCTATATGAAAGAAAGTGATTTTCCCTCCCTCTTCCTAATCATATCAAGTTGATTTGCCAAACCACCAATGGAAATGACCACTTAATACCTAAAAATGCTTTATACTTAAAATGTTAGCTTTCATAATTACCCTTCCCAGAGGACATTGCAGCAGTATCTACTTCCCTGCACTTTTCCTAGGACTATAGAGAAAGACAAGAAAAGTTGCTTTTGGATATTAACTTGGTGAAATAATCTGAAGGAGAAAAAGATAAATTGTAATCATTCCCTGTCCAATTTACCAGGTAAGCAAATAGTGCCACTGTCCAGTCAAGGAAAGCAGAAGGCAACTCTTACTTCCAGGGGCCAAATCTGAGTGCCATTACCTCTCACATGCTTGATGCTAGGCAACTCAAACTTTGAATCTGAAATTTTCTAATGGAAATCCTCCCTCCAGTGGTTGAGGAATCTGGAAGCCAGAATCACTAAAATCAGAGGTTCCTCCTCACAGCAGATGCTAAAATCCCAGGAAAGCACTGAGCAGTGTAGAAGAGATAGATATCCGATCTTCTTTGCTGCTAGGATGAACAGTGATTTCTGAAACCACTTACAAAAGGGCTAAGTCACAAAGAGGAGCATTTAAAATAAACTGCCTGGTAAGAAATTCCCATTTACTGCCATTACCTGAGAATTTGAAAATCCAAATGCTTCAAGTGAGATTTTTGTTATCACTTATGGATTATTCTCACTTAAGTGATTTTTTCTTTATTTTTGTTGCATTACAGTTACAAGTGTGCACAGGGGCATTTCTGGAGAACTCTACTTTAGACAATATTAGCATGAAATTCCATTAAGATAAGAGTTTCTTTTGCAGTCCTTATTATGGAGTGAAATGGGATGACATTATCATAGGAAATTATGCAAACTTTCATTTTCTCCAGCACCAAACAGCCAACATAGGTAAATAAGCAGATGTTCACTGAAAAGTATGTGTGTGTAAAGAATGCATGCTTAATAATGAGCTGGCTCAAGCATTGGAATTTGAGCTCTACTTCCTAAAAGGAAGAAAAGAAAAAAGGAAAAGTTGCCCCTGTTAAATCAGTGTCTATTAAATGTGCCTATCAGTGAAAGATCTTCAGGTTGCCTTCATCTCCCTGAGATAGGAGAGATTCTCATGCAATGAGTGGAGCAGAAAGTGCTTCTCAGGATGAAGAATGAATTAACAGGACAAAGAGGAAGGTCAGCTGATGATAGCTACATCCTCAAGCCATGTATTCCAGCGCACAACTTGAGATTAATGCTTAACTGCAGGGTTTGATATAAAACACAAAGCCTTCAGACTGCTCTCCCAGAGGACATTGCAGCAGTATCTACTTCCCTGCACTTTTCCTAGGACTATAGAGAAAGACAAGAAAAGAGAAGAGGACAACATTCATGGCCAGCTGCCCTCCATGAGTGCCAGTGACATCTAGCACACTAGAACTGTCTAATTTGAGTTTACTTTAGATCTTGTTCATCCAAATCTGAGGCTGATTCAGATGTTTTTTTACATGCTTGGAAACAGCATAGGATTAGAAAAAGTCATTGCATTACACATGCAGCCTTGCAGATAAACAGAGAGCTAAAGTGAACTCTAAGAAGGAGAGGCAATATAAAGTACGCTCTTCCTAAAACTCACATAAGGAAAATTCAACATATGAAAAAATCTGACCACAGAACCATAATGTACTATATCATAGCTACAGATGCCAAATGGCCAGGCAGTACCAAGCAGCTCCTTCAGTGCCCTGGGACCCGGAAAAAAACACTGTTGAATACCAAGTTGCTTTCCCTGCATGTGTTGAACTGCACTGAGTGCAGGAGACGGGCTTGTTTATAAGCACAACCCGGAAGTTAAGATGGTCTATGCTACCACATCAAGAACAAGCTGGAGTAGTAGAAAGGAGATTGCTTTCAAGCCTCAGGGGGGATCCTGACACTAAACGACTTTCCCACATTTCAAATTGTGTTGATAGTGGGACACAAGCACGTGTCTTAGCTCTATGATAATAATATAAGAATATCCTCACTGTTCTGCTGCATTACTTTTCCCCAAACCAGCCAAAAAACTGGAACAATTGTAAGCTAAGACTAAATGCATCATAATGGCAGCCAAACCAGATTTCCCACCTGGAACTGGAAGGCATTGTGCTCACTTGGGCTCTTGCTCATCTGGCTGTTGGCTTGGGGCTTAGAGTCCAGGAGCCCCAGGCAAGGGCCCACACACCAGCTGTGTTCCATATCAGCCAGATCCAGTATTGTGATTTACACTGGGAGCTTCTGTGCTGTCTAGCAAGCACCACTATAATATCCAGACTTACTTTTAGGTATTTTAAAAGCAGAAGCTCATTATTCACAGATGACATGATATTCTACATAGAAGTCCCCAAGAACTCCACTGAAAGACTTGTAGATTTAATAACCAAATTCAGTAGTTTAACTGGATACAAAGTCAGCACTCAAAAATCAATCGCATTCCCCTACACAAACAACAAACTCACAGAGAAAGAAATTAGGGAAACAACACCCTTCACAATAGCATCTAAAAAACTGAAATACTTAGGAATCAATCTAAAAAAGTAAATAAAAGCTGTCTTTATACAGTGACAACTACAGTACTCTGAAAAAGATAAAAAAGATTAGCGGAAAATGGAAAGATATCCCCTGATCATGATAAGAAGAACAAACAATGAAAATGGCCCTGCTCTCAAAACTGTTACACAGATTTAATGCAATCCAAAAAAAAAAAAAAAAAAAAAAACTACCATTGGCATACCTCACATAACTAGAGAAAACATTCCTAAAATATATTAGGAACCAGAAGAGATATACAGCTGCAATCCCAGGCAACAAAGGAAAGTCAGAGGGCATTCCAATCCCTGACTTGAAATCATACTGTAAAGCTACTATAGTAAAAACAGCATGGTACTAACTCAAACCAGACCTGAGGGTTAGTGGAACAAAATAGAGCATTTATACACAACTCCAAACACACTCAGCCACTTCATCTTTGACAAAGGAGCCAAATATGTCCACTAAAAGAAAGATATCCTCTAATAAATATTACTGAAAAAACTGGCTTTCTACCTGCCAAAGACTAAAACTAGACCCATTGCTATCACTATGCACTAAACTAAGTTAAAGTGGAACAAAAATCTAAATACTAAAACAGAAATACATCTCAGCAGCACTGTGCCTGCCTGGCAAGTGCAGGATCTTGAGTTTGAGTTCCAGTACAAAAAAGAAAAAGAAAGAAAGACAGAAGAAAAAGAAAAGAAACTAAATCTACTAGAGGAAAAATAGGCAGTAATCTTGGAGACATAGGCGTAGGCAGAGACTTCATGAACAAAATCCAAATCATATGGGAAATACCACAAAGAGTCAACAAATGGGATCTTATCCTTTTAAAAAGCTTCTTCACAATAAAAGAAATCACCAACAAAGTGAAAAGAAAATCCACAGAATGGGAAAAAAGTATAATCAATTGCCTCTCAAATGACTTATATATAAAACATATAAATAATTTAAGAAACCACCTCCCCCCCCCCATTCAAAGACCCAATCTAAAAATGGACATCTGAGAAGAATAGACAGTTCTCAGAAGAAGAAATACAAAGGTCAAATAAATATGTGAAAAAATGTTCAACATCATTGGTTATTCTAGAGATGAAAATTAAAATAGCACTGAGATTCCATCTTACTCCAAAAAGAATGCCTATCACCAAGAATTCAAACAATGACAAATGCCAGTGGGGCGGTGTGGAAAAATAAACCCTTCTCCACTGTTGGTGAGAGTGTAGGTTGGTACAACCACTGTAGAAATCAGGGTGGACATTTTCTAAAAAAAATAGAAGTTCTATTCAAATCAGCTATTTGCCTTCTGGGTATCTTGCCAGAAGAATTAAAAACATCATATCACAGCAACATACATGCACTCATGTTTATAGCAGCACAATTTGTAATAGTTAAATCTTGGAAACAACTCAAGTGCCCATCAACCAAGGAATAGATTTAAAAAGATACGAGTTTTTTTATATGATGGACTACTACTCAACCATAAAGAAGGATAAAATCAAAACTTTAATAGGTAAGTAGATGCAACTTGAGACTGAACTCATAAATGAAATAAATCAGATTTGTATGTGTCAACATTGTATTGTCTCCCTAGTGTGAGAAGCTAAACAATGAATGAGATCCAAGAGGTACAATAGATATTGTAAATTGAGAAGAAATTGTTCTTAAGAAAATAGAAACTGATGTGGGAAAGGGGAAAGGAAGGAAGAGAAAAAAAAGAGAAAAAGAAAATATATATATATATATATACATATATATATATATATATATAGAGAGAGAGAGAGAGAGAGAGAGAGAGAGAGAGAGATGTGATAGTTAAGGTACTAATATACCTAGTTTCTCTTAATTCATTGAAAAGAAAGAGCTATGGTAATCTTGTATGGACATTATTTCATGCTTATATCTTGCACTCAGATAATGACTTCTTTTTTTTCTATTTTTCTTCTTTTCTTTAAAATAAACATAAAATAAAATAGAAACTTGGGCTGCTTCCTGGCTATTAGGTCTCTTTTCTCTCTTTTTATGATTCTGCACTATTGCTACTGTAACTTTTTTTTTCAAAAAGTTACAAAAAGCCTCCAGCTAAAATTTAACTTCAACTTGGTCAATAGATTTGTTTTACGGCTATAAAACAAAGGTTTCCCATTCTCTTCAACGATAAGCACTTGTTGCGTTATGACTTTTCTATTTTACTCTCTCCTTCATTTCTTCGCTGTTTACTTTTTACCTGTTGTGGATGTATAAATCATCTACCTGGAGAAATGAGGGCTCCTCCAGAATCAAATGAGTGCTTAACCCAACCGCCAGGGCACTGTCATGAGCACAGAAGGGCCCACTAGTTGCTGCAACAAAGCCAAATTACATAATCTTCTATGCATACAGTAAGGTGTAGATGCCAATTTCTAATGGATTTCTTATACTTACAACAGCAAAAGATATAAAAAACGTCAGTATACCAGAATTATAAGTCATTCCAGTGGTCTGTTTCTGCATTACTCTTTACAATGGTACAACCCCATGCAGTATTATTTAACTACATATGGGTAACACCACTGCTGAACTGAGACACACTTTTGAAGATTCTGCACTAGTATACAAGCTAGTTATCAAAATTAAACAAAATTCAATGCTTCTGTCACCAAACATATTCTTTTAATTAAAAATGTTTTGCTTTTAATTGACAAAAGCTATGAGGTGAAATGTGACGTTTTAATATGTGTATATTATGGAATGGTCGAGTCAGGTTAATATATCCATCACCTCAAATACTTATTGTTTATTTGCACTTATAATATTTAAAATCTATTCTTTTAGCTATTTTTATATGTACCAATTAGAACACCAGAATCTATCCCTCCTGCCTAATTGAACTTTACATTCTATCTCCTCTGTCTCCTCATCCTCTGGTTTCTAGTACCGAGAATTTTACTTTCCACTTCTATGAGCTCAACTTTTTGCATATAATCAAGATTTTACAGACCCATAGCAGCCCACCAGTCCCTGTTCTGTTAGTAAGTGGGCTTCACAGCAGGAGGTGAGCAGCAGACAAGTGAGAGAAGCTTTGCCTGTCTTTACAGCCACCGCACATCACTCAAACCACTGCCTGAGCTGCACCTCCTGTCAGATCAGGGTAGCTTTTGATTTTCATAGGCACCTGAACTCCACTGTAAACTGCACTTGTGAAGGATCCGGTTGTGTGCTCCTTTGAATCATCCTAAAACCATGCCCATTCCCCAATTCTGTTAATGAAAAAACTGTCTTCCACAAAACCAGTTCCTGATGCCAAACTCCTGAATTAGAGTTCAGGCCAGCAAATACCTACGCGGGCACTGCACAGTCCATCCATTCTGCAGACAATATGGGAGCCATATGCTTGAGCCCATTTTCCACACTTCTCCCAAGGGTGTAGCACCTGAGAGGTTCACATGCCTGTTTAAAACCTTGTCTTCTTTCTGTGATCTAAAAGACATGCTCTGTCCCTTCTGCTCCCAGAGCTAAAAGGCTTTGGATGCAGGGCCTGGGAGTGGAAGCTATAAAAGTTGGAACATCCAGTGTGTGAATAAACTTCCAGGAGGAACGGATGGACCTGGAGACAACCCTGGAGTGAGCTGGAGAAAAACATAGGAAGTACCAAGCTTAGGAAGTACCAAGCTGCTGCGCAGGCTCCTGGAGGGCTACTTAGTTTGCTTACATATAAACTCATTCAAAATTATTTGAGTGTTTAGTGTTTAACTTAAACATAATAGATCCAAAAAAGGGTAGATAATTGTGAGGAGGACAGTACAATGAAACCAGAGAGACTTGTTAGAACACAAACATACACTTCAGCATTAAATGGCTTTAACTAAAATTGAGTGCTCCTCAGCAACCAATGCAGAGATAAAAACACAATTAACCCCCTTTTTTATGTTGAAATGATAAAGCTGTTACCATCTCATGGATTTTTTTTAAAAACTTTTTTATTTTTATTTTAAAGAGAATAAAATCAAGCAAAATAAAACAGATTAAGGCCAATCAAAACAAACCAGTGCGAGTGACACAGGACTTCAAAACAATAGAAAGTCAACAATGATTACCATAATGCCTCTTATTGTCTTCAAAATAGCTGTAGATACCTTCAGACATAGTAAAAATCAAACGAAAAGGAACAGAGTAGAACCAATAAAAATAAAACAATGAATATGATAAAGGACTTCAAAATTAGATAACAGTAAATCCAAAATGGCTACCATAATATATCTTGTTATCTTTGAAATAGCTGTCCATGCCATCAGATACAATAAGTCAAAGAAAACAAAACAGAATAAAATTTGACCCAATGAAACAATGAAAATGATACAAGACTTTAAAACAAGATGGTAGGGAATTAATAGTGGCTACCACCTCCAGAAGGAGATCCCCCCATAAATGCTACATTGCTTATTACTATCTGAATAGGTGATCAAACTATCAGCTTTAGACCTGCAAAGTCAATGAAACACTAAACACTACAAGCATTAAATTATATTTTACCTCAGTAGCTATCAATGCAGCCTGTGTTTCTCCAGATCAGCCAGTTGCTTATTGGGTAGGCGGGCTCTTTGTGTTTCCCAGCCTGAGAGCCAGAAGGAACTGGCATCTGGCTGTCCCCTCCAGCAGCCTACACATGGTGCTGATTTGCAGAGGGGTGGGGTGGGGGGCTTGCTTCTTGGTGACTTCTTGTTCTCCTCTCCCACAGTCCATGAATGGTGCTAATTCATGAGAAAAGGCTGGCATCTGACTGTCCCCCCAGTGGCCCACACATGGTGCCAATTCACACGGAGGGCTTACTGGTTGGAAACTTTCATTCTCTTCTCCTGCAATCCACACATGGCACTCAGAGCTTTTCTTCATTAAACACATCTGTCCATTTTTCTTACCAGTGAGTCTCTGCAGATAGTCCCCGGACCTCTGAATATGCTCCTTGGATAAGATCATTTTGCTTCTCTTGTCAGGGCCACCTGTGAATCATGGTAGACCATGGACAGTATAGTTTTATAATTTCACACTGAAGTGCTTCTCCACTGTCACATGTAGATACCCTGTAGTGAAAGCCTTCCCATCTTCTTATAAAACACCCAGAGCTCCAGGACAAACTGGAAGAAAGCTGATAGCTCCATATAGGCAAGAAGCAACTTTTGAACTGAGACAAAATAAAAAGTAATTATCTGGTGCATCAGAATAGGAAAGCTACCACTTTATCAGAGTTAGCACAGAGTGCTACCACCTTCAGGAAACAGCCTGATTTTAAACTTGGTATCATTCAAAATTACATCAAATTTGCCCTATTATTGAGCAAATTTGTAGAGAATTTTTAGTTATATTTGCTATTAATATATGGGTATGAGATTTCTCACTGCTCAGGATGAAAATAGGTTTCTTAGAACTGTTAAAACTTCAGTAAATTTCATTTTATTATTTTTAGAAGTTTATTTTACTGTGTGTATTATATATCACACACAGCATGTTTTGAAACATGGACACATGGGAAAATGATCACCACAGACTAGTAAATTAATAGATTCTTCACTCTCCAAGGTTATCCTTTTTGTGTGCTCAGTGAAATCACTTACAACCTACTCTCAGCAAATGTCTACTGTCCAATATCATTAACCCTTATTCTATATGTGTGACCTCTAGACTTACTCATTCTCCCTAACTGTGAATGTGTCAGATAAATTTTAAACTAACCCATTTAGCAGATCCCATTCTCATGAATATTTGCCAAATGTTTGGTATGCACAACTCAGCAGTGGACACAAAGATAAACACAATGTAAACTGAATACTCCCTTGGCATGAAGAAATCAAAGCTATCTTCCTCCTTCACTGAGATAACCAAGAACCTGTTTATACATCTTTCTGGAACAATCAACTCTTTTAGTATCAGGAAGTCTATGTCTGTTAGACCTTCAATGCATGAAAAAGTAATATCTGGCAATGACAGTGGAAATTTGGAGGGAAAATTATTTGCTTTTGCACTGCACACTCTGCAATTTAGCTTTTTAACTAGCTTTTAGCTTTTAGTTTTTTAACTTTACATAGGGAGACATTATCGCTGGAAACAACTTCTATCCTTTGGGCTTCAATTTCTCATCCATACAATGGATATAATCATATCAATCTCAATTAGCTAACCTGAGATTGTTGGCTATGTACCTTGTATACAGAAGTATCAACTCTCTTGCCTATGATCAGATATGATCAGTCAATTCATCCTCAAATAACTTCTCATTTCTTTTAGGCTTCTCCATGGCCTACCTGACTACACAGGGATGTCATTATCCAAGCTGCAGCAATCCCTGTGTTGTTGACTTTTTTTATTTCTTCAAATAATTCCTCACTCTCTGGTATCACATGCACACACACACACACACACACACACACACACACACACACACACGTCTCCTTCAAAGAGAACACAAACTATCTAAAGAGATTCCTATTTTAATGCTACATTCCAAGCATGAAAACAATGCCTACCATGTGACAGGTGCCCAGCAAAATTGTACTGAATCAATATACTCATTCTGATAAGTAACCCTAAAATTAGATATTCATCTTAGCATTCTTTAATATTTTAAATAGACCTAGCCAGTTTCATACCCCCTCACAAACGCACCCAGAAAAGATACAAATAGAACAAAATAAGCAAAAAGAAATACTTGTATTTTAGATGCCTTCCATAATCATATTTAATGATTTCTGATTTTATGGCAAAAGTTTTTGGTGTTTTGCACAGATATAGGTTCAATTCTGATGCAGAAGTAACCATAATACAAGAAAATTGTTGATCTAAGTTTATCAGTAATTAGGATCAGATCAAAATGGCTTTAAGATACAATTGATTCTCTCCATTATCTTCAAGACTTGGATAATAAATCTAAAAAGATTTATTAATATGAAATTCAGGGAGTTCCTAAGATGACGGCTTAATAGGTAGCAGAGTAGAGAGCTTCTCTGAGAAAAACTCAGACACTAGAATTTAACAACATGGAGAAGACCATATGAAAGGAGAGGGATTCTCACGAGCCAGGAAGAAACTGAGGAAAGAGAAAAAGAAAGAAAGGAAGGAAAAATGTGGATGAAAGACTGGAACCAGACACGCTCACTGGAACCGGTCCTGTGCTATGCTGTGTGCGCCTTGGAGTCAGATGATTCATGGTCACACTGAAGCTGCGGCGGCCAAAATCGGGAGTTGGTGAGTCTGAGGCCCTTGGCATGAGGATGCAGTGCGCATAGTGTGGAGCCAATGTGGAGAGCTGCATTAACTCATGGTGAGTGCTAGAAATTGGGTCCTGCAGTGGGTGTAGCTGGCTGGTGGACATATTAGAGTTGTGCAGGACGGGCCTGAACCCAGAATCATAGTGGCATTAGTCAGCCACCCCTGGCCCAAAGAGGTCTGGTGGGATCTGCTTGGGCTGGGTCACGCCCCTGGTCAGGACCCAATAGCCAGGGATGAAACTGTTGCAAGCCTGTGATGTCTGCACAGCACAGGCTAACGTGCTGAAGGCACTCACTGGTTGACTGGCTCAGAGAAGAGGGCCCAGCCCACATCGTCCTTGCATGCACTTCAGATAACAATAAACTGGAGAAGGCACCAAACCCCCAGCCAGCACGCTTTAGAAAAACCATAAGCAATATGGAGAGGGTCTGAGACCTCCACCATACACCTGTCTGAAAGAAACCAGAAACATGATGAAAGAAATAAGAAAAAGCCTCCAGCTACTGACCCTAGGAAAGTAATTCCAGGAGAGGTAAATACAGAAGAGATCCAGGGCAGCAATCATGCAATATTGGCCACAACATCAGCAGACATTTAAAAAAAAAAAAAAAAAAACCTTTGTGACCTCATAGACAAACTTAAAACTGAAATTCTAATCTAAGAGAGGCAAGATACAAAAAAGATTAATAAAAGAAATGCTAAGCCCCTCTCAAGAAGACACAGATGGAAGAATGGAGGATCCCAGAAAAAGAAGAGAAACCTTTGGTGAAGAATATTAACAAAATCTAGAATACATGAAACAGATCCAAAGAGATTGACAGGAAATTAAAAACTCCATTGAAAGCTGGCAAAATGCTTTGACAGAAACTAAAGTTAGCCTTTCAAAACTTGAAGATAGATTTGCAATGTGTGATCCTGAAAGAAAAGACCTCTTAAAAATAACAAGGAATCAGGAAGTAACAATTCAAAGGCTAGAAGATGACAAGAGGATCTATAACTTAAGAATAAAAAATGTGAGCGAAGAAGCAGGAATAATCTCAAAGAAATTACAAAGGCTATTCACAGAAATAATTAAGGAAAACTTCCCAAGCATTGGAAAAAGAAATGATATCCAGCTAAATGAGGCATACAGAACTCCAGCCAACTACATCCAAAACAGATCTACTCCAGACATATAATAAGATCCCAGAAATTCACCACAAGAACAGAATATTAAAAGTGGTCAGAGAAAAGAAACAGATTACCTATACAGGAAAATCCATCAAAATAACAACAGACTTAACACAAATTACCAGATCAAAAAGAGCTGGAGTGAAGTAGTCCAAGCCCTGAAAGAAAATAACCTCCAACCTAGATTGATGTACCCTGAAAAACTCTTTCTCAAAATTAATGGATAAACAAGATGTCTCCATGACAAGGAGGAACTGTGGGAGTTCGTAACCACCAATCGAAACCTACAAAAAATACTGAAGGACATTTTAGAGAGAGAGAGAGAGAAAAATTCCAGGATTCCAGCAACAATGGCAGAGAGGCCTCAATGAATGGGGCAGACAGGAGAAAAGTGGACAAATAAGAGCAGAAAAATAGAAAAGCAGAGATGAGGCAGAGAAGATTGGCTATAATCTCTAATATAGATGGCCTTGATACACTAACAAAAACACAGGCAGAGTAGCTCAGGAGATAGTATACATCGAGATGCTCTGAATATGAAATATAGTCAACCTGAAAGAGGGTTAATAAACTAAAAGTCAAAGATGCGAAAATGATGCTCTATAAGACAGGGAACCAGAGAGAAATAGGGACCACCCATCCAGCAGCTGCAGATATGTTGGAAAGTCATGACACTTTTGTGCAGTGGAGAACTGCTCAGCTATAAGGAAGGAAAACCTTGAGGCTTTAGAAAGGAAAGGAATACAGCTCAAGATCAAGTTCAGGGGTAAAAAGATTCAGCACCACTCAGACAAATAATGGATTGCCCCCCTAATCTAAAAACTAAAGGAGCTAGAGGGACCCAAAATATACAAAGCACCCTGAGAAAGGGAAAGGGAAAAAATTTCTAAAAACGAAGGCAGAGGACATTGTTAATAGTGTATCAGGATTTAAAAGCCACATTAGTCTTATCACTCTGGTTAGTTTGATTTTACTCTGTTCCAGACTGCCTACTTATACTAGTTTGAGAGCACAAACTGCTGTCCCAAAATTGCAGGATATACTACAGTAACTATCCTTAATTTCCTATTAGCTTTAACTGAAGCCCTGTATTACTTACACAGTCTTACTATGACTGATCTTATTTGAATCTGGTTTGTTAGATCACTGCTTTGTCTTGACTGATTTTATTCAAATTTGGTATGCTTGATAGTATCAACTCTAAGAGTAGAGACAACTACTGTGAAGATGACAAGATTCAAAAAGATACCCATTCCAGTTTGATTATTAACTGCTTTTGAATTCCTACAATGTCTCCAATGTTGTGTTTTTACTAAAATTGATAGGTTCAATTATATTATGTCTGATGATGTAGACAGTTCTATTGAAAATAACAAGAGACAGCACAGTAACTACTGTAGATCACCTAGTATTGTGGTTTTATATTTCTTTTTTGTTTCATGTTTTTCTAGTAATTTGTTTTGTTGTCTTGTTTTGATCTGTTTTTCCCTATAATACAGAAAGGATAGATACATATGTAGAGATTCACATATGTGTAGAATTTCTAAACAGTTTATGGGAATAGATTATGTAATGCACGATATAATGAACAGATACTCTGAAGAAGAGACACTAAGATACCCAATGCTAATTCTGTAGCATTATGATATAAAATCTAGCAATTCTATTATTCACTGTTCAGAGTGATATTAGTCTAGTCTCATGTTTAATTTCAACATATATAAAAATAAGGACAGCTATTTCAAACAGAACGAGAGTCATTATGGCAGCCATTGTTGACTTCCCTATTATCTGGCCTTGAAGACCTAAACAGCCTTCATCATCCTGTTCTGATTAGTTTAGTACTATAATGTTCAGTATGTATTCACTGTGTGTGAAAATGTGGACAACTATTTGGAAGAAAGCAAGAGATAATATGATAGACAGTGACGATCCCCAGTGTCTTGCTTTGAAATCTGTGTATCTTAAAGTTGTCTCCTTATGATCTATTTGTTGTGTTTTGTTCTGTTTAATTTTACTCTCATTAAAATTATAAAAAAAATTAATTCAAAAAAAGAAAATGAAATTCAAAGAAGAAACTGTTTCCCACCATTTAAGACATTATTTACATTTTAATTTGAAAATAATCATAGTAGAAAGTGTTCTCAATAGATGAAAACTAAATTCAGACAAAGCTTCTGCAAATGAAACTTTAATATGATAGAATCTCAGAAATGGTTTTTAAAGAATAGTTTTTAAACCTTTCAGTATTTAGGTAAGGAAAGCTCATAATAGTGAGACCTTTGGTTTTGTACATAGAAAAGATTCAAGCTGATACCCCTTTAAAAATCCCTAACTGTAACTCTCATTTAAATTCCCTTTTCCATTTCACAGCTGTTCCAATGTTTTCCAAAAAAAGACTCTGGAGTTTAATTTGGATTTGAACACTTTTGAGCCCACACAGACCTAATGAGAAACTGCACATCAGCAGTCTGGTACCATGTACACATCCTTTCCTCAAACAAATAATCTAATACCTCTTCTGTGAGTCAATGTATTTATTAAAGACAAATAGTCAGTCCTGTCTGCAAATCTTGCAGAATTCAACAATTGACTAAATGACATTTAGCCAAGTTGTAACTCTAATGGCAAAGAAAACAGTCACAGTTCAGCTTTAAACCTCTGTCCCACAGTGAAAATCATTTTCAATACCCTGCACAAATTCTTTGAAAGATTTGGGTCTGGCAAAATCCCAGAGGATTTCTTCAGAATTAGTTATTAGTGAGAAAGCATCAGTCTAAATTTATTGGTTATTATCCCCCATGATTGCATAAAAAATAAAATTAAAAGGAAGCCTCAAAAGAATAGTCGATCAAGCTTGGTAATGATATCACTGCTGACAGTGAGGTCATAAAAGCATATTAGTGACCCCCTGATGGAACATGTTTACTGGTGAAGTCAAAGAGATTGATCATTTTTCCCAGGAAGTGGCATTTGAGTTCAACATACTGTTGCTGTTAGACTGAAAAAACACACTAATCATCTCATGCATGGAACACCATAAAAGCCTGAAACGAGGCACAATTATCAAGGTCTTTATAGACCTACTACCTCCTCATGAGACATTCTGAATGTGATTTATTTATAGACTACTCTTTAAAAAGTCAGAACTCTTTCCGTATTTCCCCAGCTTGTCCAGCAAGATGCAGCAATTCTAATCAGGAGACTCTGTTACATGAAGTTGAAGGACAAGTAACCAGTAGCAGAGCCCAACTAAGGGCCGAAATTTTAGAAATTACAGATTTTTGTTAAAATCAAGATCAGTTTTTGTCTAAGTCCATTTGTGCTGTGGTAATGAAATGCTTCAGACTGGGTAATTTATAGACAGAAACATTTAGTACTAGTTTAGATCCTGGGAAGTCGAAGTGCAAGGTGCTAGTACATTCAGTATCGAGTGACAACTGATTCTTCATAAACGATGGCACTCAGACTTCATCACATAAGGCAAAGGACAGAGAGGCAAAGAAAAGAAAATCAAAGGACCTATAAACCTCACTTTGAGGGAGGGCTTTCTCAGTTCCTAAGTTCTAAAGTAAGAATTCAGGGGCCGTATTCAGCTCACAGCAGTATTTTGAAAATTGAGAGAATAAATACGACTTCTTCAGAAACAAGTTTGTCTAAGTCACTATGAGAAGTTTCAAGTAAGTCCGATAAGTCTTCAAGGGAGGTTTACTGAATTTTCTTTGTTTTATAAATGAGGAAACTGAGGCTTCATATTCTTTAAAGACTTAAAACAAGTTTCAGAAGCAGTTTATGCCTGTTTTCTTCACCTGGCCCATGGTCAACAATGACATCTACTGAGGCTCTGAAAAAGCCTACGGCTTAGGGATGGAAGAAAGTCACATAACCAACGAGGGCTCTCCATTCACTAAACTTCCTCTAAAATGCATTTAATAAATCAAAAAGCAATATGAATTCACATGGACTTACTGGCCGTGTGCTGTGATAGACAATGTCTATACTTATGCATGATATCTTTTGACCTCCTTCAAGAACGTATGGATCTGGTATTTATTTATCTCTGTTGTATGACTTGAAGTGTACAAATAGTCCATGGTTTCCTCATTGTTATGCAGTTAATAAATTGTGGAGCCTGGATCAGGCATTCCTAAAATTAGAGAAACACTCTGATCATATCCCTATTGTATGGACAGTGCAAAGACCAGTTGATCAGAAAACACATCATCTTTACCTACCTTGCTATACAGATAATGACAAGAAAAATACCATGATCTGGTTCAAGGTCTGGAAGGAGAGGTGCTTCCAACTTCCCTCTCAAGAGTTCTTTACATATTTGTGCCAGGAAAGACTCAGAGATGTCAAGGACAAAAGCCTCCATCTTTCATATCTGTTCCATGCCAGGAGTCTACAGCTCACAGCAAGGTGTAAGATGTTGTCAAACATGACCCTGTTCTGCACCTATATTCAGGCCCAACTTGTCACGTGGATCAGGAAAAACATTCACACTGAGTTTCATTTTTCCTTCCCCACTAATGCTTCAAATGTAAACTGCTAGATTTTAATCCTGTTGTTGAAAACTGTCAGCCTGATCAAGTGTCAAGATCACTTCCAGGAGCTCAAATTCCACTTAATGCAGTTGTCAGGTTATCATGGAGAGGATTTAAGAACTGAATTTGTGTTTCAGAAAGAAAATATTTGAGGAATGGGCAAGTGTCAAAGGACAGAAGGAAGTGCACGCCTATGGATAACCTTTAAAATCTGTCATGGCTTCATTGCTGCCCTGTGATGATTTGTTCATGCATTTTTCTTCCCATCTACTCTAGTCTTGCTCTTTCATGCGTCCAGGGCTTGGTGACATTTTCCCACCTAAAATCAGATCTTCTCATACCAGTACATCTGAGCTATGCTCTCTTTTCTTTGTAGCATCATCATCTCCCATCATCCTATGTGTATTTATTGTGGCTACATTTTATTGTTTATCTCCTGCCCCTACAACCAGGCAGCAACTACTTGGAGAACAAGTAATTGATAGCCTACCAAACAGAATCATTTTAATCAAGGCATCATTTTAATCCCTTTGGCTAGGTAACTGGATAAGTTATCAATAATAATTTATTTCTCACAGTTATGGAGGTTGAGAGTCCAAGATCATGTATGAGGAGAATTCAATCTTTCGTTTACAGAAGGGCTTCATCTTACAGGGCAAAGTAGAGGAAAGAAATCAGGGCCCTCGTTTTTCTTACATAAACCTCGTTTCTTTTCATAAACAGAATTTCTTGATTTAAGAAGCTTTGCAGGAGGTAATTTAAAGTGAGCCATATGACCAAATCCAAAAGTGTATAAAAAATTCACAGATCACTAAATAGCCTCCTCATCAATAGCTACCATTTTACTCATTTTTAAGTGAAAAATGTTCTAAAGGACCTTTAAAGCTAACTACAAATGAATCTAACATACTTAATATGTCAGATACACAGACATGGCTATATAGAACATCAGATCAAAAGTTAGTATATATTGTCAGATATCAAAAGAAATAACTGGTAACAGGTGACTATTAGGTTGCATTCTGATTTTGACATCAAGGAGAAGAAAAAGTCATGACAAAAATAAAACTTAAAAGCTATTATCTTTCTGAGACATATCATATATATACACATACACACACACACACACACACACACACACACACACCATACAGGCTCGTAGTTTGGAGTTTTCTTAGTGAAAGAAGATGTTTGTTGAAAACAGATGGCAAGAAATGAGAGCAGCAGACCTTGGGGGCTGCTGAGTAGAAAGCTGCCCACCGGGGCTCTCGCTGTGGTAGTTAGAGCAAATGGCTCAGGGCTGAAAGGTGTTTGGGTTCCAGTTCAAGCAGAACGAGTCTTTTCTTTAGGAAGGTGCGTGTGGATGTGTGTCAGACGATGCCTTAGGGAAATCATTTAACCTCCCTGAGACTCAGCTAACCCAACCATAAAACTTTCCTGGAATGAAAAACTGGCACCTGAGTTATTTGTTACTAAAAAAGACCTACTTTAATATTACCTGTAAGTGCCCTCGTCTCTTTATGGTTGTTGTCTTTTTTAGCTTCATAATCATTTTTAGACTTTCTGACCCTGTACCATATGGGTTAAATGGAGCAAGACAATGCATACCATGAATTTCTAATTTACCCTGTGCTGTGTGTCCATTTGTAGAACGTGGGTCACAGATTTGGTAACTTCATAAACCAGTGCAACTTCAAAAATAAAAGAGGGATGTTTGGGCAGTTTGTGAGTCCATAAACTACTCTTGTCTGTGCCTTAGTAACAAGAAATAAATAGTAAAATTTTAATGATTTTTAAATGCTTTTAAAAAATGATTTTTAAATACATTTTCGTAGCTTCATAAAATTTCACTTCAAGGTCCTTGTTTTTCTCCTTTTGTCAGAGACTGAAGGTAACTGTTATAGACTGCCCCCAGCTCACAGTCTGACATCCTGAAACAGATGAGCCATGTCCTGCTGGAGTACAGAGGCAGTGTATAATACTCCACAACTGTGACAGGCATGACTGTGGATGTTGACATCCACACAAGCAGTGTACTATACATCAGTGCAGTCAGCCATCAGTGGTGTGTGCTGAGACGCTCACAACAGAGTTGCCCTGGCTGTAAAATGTACGCAAATATGTCTGCAGAGACATGCATAAAGAAATTTCCAGGATTTTCAGAGCCAGTTGGATTATTTCTCTTTAAACAGAGAGAAAAGTAAAGCAGAGCTGGAGAAATGAAGAGAAGATGCTTGATTTGACGTAGCAAGATGGGCTTGTGGGATGTAGGGCAAGAAATTCAAGATGCTTCCAGGCACAGCAAGTATGCATGCTTACAGAGTGTGAGGATGTGGCCACTCAATGCATGGTTTCTGCATTAAGTAAATTCATAGGGAATTAAATAAATTAGAGCAAATCTAAGGCTTCAACCATGGACAAGAAAGAACTAGCTCATAAATCTCTATCCAAGCATTAAGGAACATAGCTACACTGTTCACTCTCATAGCTATAGCTCTTTTCATGGTTCATCAGAAGAGCTGAGTGGTTACAAAGGGTGATTTGCCAAAACTACCTACTCTCTGGACCTTTAAAAAAGATATTTGCCAGATAAGACCTAAAACATGCTATACAATCAAAATACAACTATGGACAAGAACATTTACCAGCTTGAAAATAGGCCTGAAATGCAGAAGTCTGCTTTGGTCATGGCTTTGACCACACAGGGAGGTCACTGGATGTAGGTAATTCAACCCTTGTGTAGTCAAAAGGGGCTGAAATGAACAGTGGAGTAGTGATGAGAGAGGAGTCTTTCTGAAATAGCAATGCCATGACAGTTGACAAGGAACGTTGTCCACCAAGGAGAGTGGAAGGAGGTAGAGGACAGATGGATGATGTGATAAACCAAGCATGGAATCAAGCAATCAAGTTTGTAGAAGTGGCCAAAATATATGGGCAACTAGGCACACTGGCTCCTTTGTCTTAGCTGCTTTCTCATCACTGAGACAATAAAATACCTGACACTCATGAATTAAAGGACGAAAGGTTTAGTTTGGCTTATAGTTTGTACAGCATTCAGTTCACAGTCAATTAGCTCCAAGCAAGACAGGAAACAGAACAAGGGATCAGGAAAGAAGAGAGATACACCCTGCTAGGCCACGCCCCCAGCAACCCACCATCCTCTAACCAGGCTTCACCTCTCAAATCATATTTAGATATAAGCTCATCAGTGAACTAATCCACTGGTTATTATCACACCACCATGAACCAATCACCTCCCTAAAAGCCTCACCTATGAAGCATGCGCATGAGGCATTGAGAGGACATCTAGATATGCACCATAGCATCCTCAACCTGTTTGTGTGTGTACACATGCACACATAGGTGAGCATGTGTGTGTGTCCCTAGGAATTTCTCACTCAGCTGTACCCCCAGTCATTTTTATTTTTTATTTTAAAACAGAATCTAATTAAATCACCAAGTTACCTGGGTTTGAAATTGCAATCCTCCATCCTCAGCCTCTTGGTGTCCTTTGATCAAAGGTGCAAACCACCATACCTTGGTTGTTTCCTTGGTCTTAAAGCAATACAAAAGAACAAAGCTACTGCTTAAGCAGAAATTGTCTGAGTCTCTTTTTGGACCAAGCCCTAATTCTTACATTAGAGATAATGCTTACCTCCACATGTAAAATCAACAGTAAGCAATTCATAGGTGCCAGAAGCTTTATGGAGCCACATTTGAGTGGATACCTGAAGAGAAATAAAATATACTGAACATGCTAAGTTTTTTGATTTAGAGAGACATTATACTGTCTGAAATTTTTGAATTTAAATACTGTTTATCACTCTTTAAAACTGAGTATCAATTCTCATGGTATAGTCATAAAGATTATATTATAGGAAGTAAGACTGGGAAGTATTTACTCATTGATATTCCAGGAACCATCTTATTTCATTCTTTAATAAACTCCTCCTGGTACTTGCCATTATGTGATATCTAGATATTTTTAAAAATAATTCAATGTGTATGTATTAACTCAAAAGAACAATTTAATTAATGAAGTTCTAAATAGTAGAGGTAGATGGACATTTTTTGGCATTTTCTCCCTGTAAACTTTATGATATGATCTGCATTTATGCATAAGTTTGTTTAATTTCATCACTACTTTTTAAATTTTTTCACAAAAGTTATTTAAAACATAGTTAAGATAGTATGCTAGATTGCCAAAGAAAAAAATTTTAAATGAATAAAGTGGTGAGGGAAAAAGAAGTGCCACCATATGTTAGGCTATTACAAAAATCTACCTCAAATCCTGACATCTTAGCAAAATGCATTGAAAATAATTCTTATTTGCATGCTTAAAGACTCTTTTATAGAAACCAGACAATATAATATCATTTCTTTTTTTATCAGATAGGGGGTGAGGAAAAAAATAAATAGAAAGTAATTCAGGCTGGAAATTAGATTATTTAAACCACAAAACCATCACTTCATCCCTGGTATAGTCCATGCACTCAGGTAAAGTGGATTCACATTTCTGAAGTTTCCATATGTGATGTCCCCAAACTAGAAGCAAGGTGGGGAGACACAAAAAGCAGAGATCTTTTGTTGTTTGTTTATCATTTTGTCTTTTTGCCTCTTGTTTTATTTATTTATTTATTTTTTTTTTGAGACAGTCTCACTATGTAACCCAGATTGGTTTTGAACTTACTATGTAACACAAGCTTTTGAGTTAGCTTCAATTCGGGGCATATCTCTGCCTCAGCTTCCCAAATGCTGGGATTATAGGCATGCATTCCATGCCCAGGTGGATTCGCAGTTCTAAACTCACACACTGTAATTTAGCTCTGCCTTAGAGATAGACAAATGTAGTAGATTTACTTCTTCTGTAGAAAGCCATGGAGGAAATATGAGGATTTTGAAAGCTATATGTGGCTTACAAAATTGCACTTTATTGCCCTTGAAAAAATTAAAGATATATATATATATATATATAGATATAGATATAGATATAGATATAGATATATATGCTTCTGCATAGGGTAGAATTAAGACTTCTTCTCGGGATAAATATTAAATACAAAATATAAAGATACTTCATGGACTAAAGAATCTTTAACACGACTAGTCTAAGAGTTGCCATGGGTAGTGTGAGTAGACCCAACTGGAAAGCAGGCAGGTGCAATAGGAAACCCCAGTCACCCTCAGTCAGGTTTTCTTTCTGTGTGAACATAATGAATGTTGGGCTGGTTCTTGGTGGCTGCCACAGGATAGCAGATAGCTCCCTTCCCTGCTTTTTTAGCCAGATGCCAGTGATTGGTCTTTACAAGCTCCCTCTTTCAGCTCTAAATTCAGATCTCACCAAGTTCTTCCCAAAGTGTGACATACACTAACCTGCCTCAGTGTCTGAAGAGTGATAACTATCACATCAAGTAAAATACTTATAAAGAGTACAGTCTTTCCTTCTGTCCCTCCAGTTGATTAACAAATTCAGGAGCTTCTTCTGCAGTTAAGATGCTGAATTTCTATCTTGCATGTTCTTGTCAGGAAAAGAAACCTTGAATTATGCTTCCTAATTCTCCTGAAATACCCAGTGGGGAGAAATGATATTTGTAGAGGATTGTCTGAAGGACATGAGGTCCATAAATTCCCCTGGCTAGTTTACATTTTACCCTTGGATCAAAGCAGACTGCCAGAGAGCGATACATTGGAGCTGTCTTGATTGAGGCCCTCTGTGGAATTGTTTCTTGCTAAATTGATATTTGCTACTTTCTGTTTTTAACTGAATTAATGATAATTGTAAGAAATAGTGACATATATTGATTTGTTTATGTGTATGAGAGAGAAGGAACAAGGAAAGAGAGAGCATCATTTTAATGCAGATAATTGAGTTCTGCCTTCTGTGACTCTCTGGTTTGGGTAGGCCCAGGGCTCTACATTCTAACAAGATTCCTTGTTAGATGAATTCAATGCAACTGGTTTATAAAATACTGCATGGAAAACATAGCCTTGGGGAACCCAGAGCAAGTTCTGGATACCTAACTCTAGAGAAATTATGTATACATGTATACTAGGTTCTGCATATCACTCAAGGAGCCTCAGAGATTTTCACAAAGAACAAATTAAAACTTAAGCTATCCCCACACACTATCGATAATCCCATCTAAAAAGCATACTAGAGATGATTTAGGAATTGCAATTGTTATCATCATGAAGCCCTTTGATAGTTATGAAAAAACAGAATTTCCCTTAGAATCACTGTTTCAAAGAAAGGCCAGTTCTATCTTGTACAATTTAAAAAAGAGAGAATTACCAGCACTTCGATTTGTTCAACAAACTCTTGGATTTAGATTAAACTCTTTAGAATGCCGAAAGAACTTGTCTGAAGGAACCAGACAAGTAACAATACCTGAGGCAAACCAGTGAAATGTGGAGAGCAGAAGATGGGGGAAGCCAAGGGAACTGAACGCCTCAGATCTGGGCTTGGCAGGAGGTGCTACTGAGACATAGGGACCCAGGCCTGAAAGTACTCCAGTTTTTCAAAGAAACTCATGAATGTAACTTTTCTATGTAGAATTTAAGAAATGAATTGTATGGTTCCCAGTAAGATATGCAATGCTGATAATATTCGGCTCATAGTCTACTTAAGGGTGAAAAGAAGATAAATCATTGCTCTCTTGTGTAGATTTTGGCCACTGTACTGTTGAGTCAGTGATGAGAGATGAGTGAAGAGTGAAAGATAATCATGAATTAGCAATAGGTAATGAAAGCTATTGATTGATGAATAGTGAGTGAGTGATGAGTGAGTGATAAGGAATGAATGAGAGAAGTTAGCATTGAAATGTGAGTGATGACTCAGTGGTGAGTGAAAGCTAAGTGACGGGTGAGTATTGAGTGGGTGAGTGATGATGAGTGATGAGTGGGTGTCAGATGATGAGTTATGAGTGATGGATGTTGTGTGGTTACTGATGGGTGACAAGTGATGGGTGAGTGGTGGGTCACCAGTGATGGGTAATGGTGACGAGTGAGAAAATGCATGTCATGGCCACGTATGCTGAGTAATTCTTGTACGTTGACTGGTAACTAATGGATGACTAGCGATGAGCTGATGAGTGGGTGAGGGGTGATGGAAGATGAATGAGTGACGAATGATGCCTAAGTAATGGGGGACATGTGAGTGATAAGTGATGAATGAATAAGGGTTCAAGCGATAGATCGTAAGTGACAGATGAATGGCAGGTGATGACACAGATCAGTAAGGATGGATGATGAGAGGATGGATGCTGAGTGAGGACTGGGGAGTAGCTGGTAAGTGTTGAGTGAGGGATGATGGGTGATGGGTGAATAACAGGTGATAAGTGAATGTAACGAGTGAGACATGAGTGAGAAGTGGGGCTGAGGGTGTGTACAGGAAGGAGCAAAACTAAGGGAAGAATAAAGAGAAAATATATTTTCCAATTAATCTTCTAGCTAGTCTCTCTCTCCACATTTGAAGTCTCTCTCTACTTCACATTTTAAAATGACCACACACACACACACACACATGCACATATACTGGATTCATTAACATACATTAATTGAAAAAAAGTCTAATGAAAAATAAAATAATAATTAGAAAGTACTATTAGGTGCATAATTAAATTTTTACAACATTTGTACGAGGTGGTTCAGCCTTTGTGTGTCCTCACTGTAATCTTCTAAACCAGTGTCTCCTCACTTCCTGATTATGGCACTGTCATTCAAATCATGCTCACTAAATATAGCCTATACATCCTCATGTTCAAGGACTTGAACTGAACACCTTGCTTTTTAAAGTTTTGTCACTTCTTGCTTTTTAAACTATGCAATAAGCTGTGAGGTGAAGCTCTCAGTGAGCTTTCAGCTCCACAAGGCTGGAGGTGAAAGCCCACCAGCTCCACAAAACTTTTCGTGTTCCTCTCCAAGCATAGTCTCCCCTCCTCCCTACATGTTGCCACAGTTGTAATTCTTCTATCACTCTTTTAAATTACAGTCTTATCTCTTATGTACCATTAGCCTACAATGGAAGGTAGTTTTCCTTGTTTCTAGGTTTTACATAACAGTATGCATATAACCTACTGGTCATTCTACAATATTTTTTTCTGAGATTCATCCATCCCGGCATGTGCCATATTCCATTAACAGTGGAATTTCAGATGTGTTTTACACAAACCACCACAATATACCCACAGATGATATACATCCTCATGTGGATGAATCCTTTCTATTTTTTACTTTTATGAACAATATGTTTTGTATCCTATAGTATCTCTTGTACCTAAATTCATGAATGAAATTACTTGGTCATAACCTATGTGTAGCTTCACATTTATTGGATAACGCCATTTTCAAGATAGCCAATGCTTTATTTTATGCAAGCACAAAATAAGAGTCCCAACTGATTCATGTGTTCACAGATAACTGACTTCCTGAGAGCTTCTCATCTTTTAAAATTTTATTTTAAAAAGCAAAACAAAAAAGGATGGAATTGATACAGAATTTCAAAAAAATAGAAAATCAACACTAGTAAATATAGTGTATTTTACAAGTTGTAGGCATGAGAAAAATGATTAAACAATCAGAGCTTCTCATTTTTGCCAGTCTGATGGTAATGTTTTCCTACCTCTAGAACTGAGTTACTCTTTCCTATCCTAAAGGCTTACTTTTTTTTTTTTGCACCTCCACTTTCTTTATTAAGAATCCCTCTTCGACTCATCAACTTCTTTTCCTTCAACTCCTACAGCATTTACACAATACAACAATTAGTTCTGTGCAACTTTCAGGTGTGTATGTGGATCTCTCCAATTAATTTATCAACTATGGGTAGGTGGAAATGATATTTTTCCCACAGAACATGTGAATTTTCAAAGAGTTTTTATACTGAAGAAAAACTTAGGGATAGTATTTTTAAAAGCATAACTGATGCTGATGTATACATGTGTATTTATGTGTGCATATATATGTCATATGCACAGTGTTGGATTGATTATTTCTAAGAAGAGAAATATATTTGTTTAATACCTGAGAGGAAATGATGAGTAAAAAGCAGTTTATAAATTAACTTACATTTTAAGTGTACTTTCTTTCTAATACCAATTTCAAATTAAAAATACTAACTTTCATCACATTTATTTAAAGGTATCTTGAAAGTTTTTTAAAGGAAAGAAAAACATTAAATATGCAGTATTTCACATGGCAGAGCACTCTAGGCAAGTGCTTCAGGGCAGGAATTATTTAATCACAAAGGCCCTCGTTCTTCCTCAAACAGCTGATGTGCATGTCTCCTTATATGAGTTACCTGGCTTTTATGAGGTTTTTTCTCCTTGACAAATGGAGATTTTGACTATGAGCATGTGTTAAATTCATAAGTACTTCTGAAGCTTGTATCAGCCACTTGGATAGTGATAATTTAAACCTACAAAGGTTAAGATACATGCCTCAGACACAAAAACTAGTGATTAATGACTACAGCAAATAGGGCTATATCTGAAATACTCTGCATCTGTATTCCAATTTCTCACCACTGAATCATCGTGTTATAAATACTTGTTCTAAAACCACTTAATATTTGGTGTCTGTACTTCACATTTCCACCTAACAAACAAAACACAGTAGTGGAGCCACTATTCGTATCCTTTTATCAATTCATCATATGATTGAAGGTATGTTTCACCATAAAGAGGGAGAGGACAATAATGACAATGAGGTTTAATGTTTAATGCAACCAGGATGAGTTGTCCTGTACTTGAGATTCTAACTCAGTGACATAGTAATTTCTAAAGCTTATTTGAAATTCAAACATTAAAAGGACTGAAGACTGCCCTCAAAGACTTTATAAAGCGATGTCTTAAGCAGATCTAGCACTAGGACTGAAACTCTGTGCAGGAATTCAGGTATAAACTTTTAAGTCTGTGGCATAGGACCATTGTTTTTTCTTTCTTTTTATTGGCAACATAACTTCTAAGATACTTTTATTTGAATTCAGATATCATGAGCTCTCCTTTTGTCCTTAGCAAGGCAGAAGCCCTCGGAGAGATTTGAAATAAATGTGAATGTTTCCCCCAGCATGAGTTTTCAAACTAGCCACCTTCTACTGGTAATCCTCTTAAGATACATGCTGTACCTGAAGAAATGTTCTTTCAAGGTTGATTTGGAAGCTGACTTAATGAATTCACACCAACAATATGTATATCTATCGCTTATAATGAAAAACAATTTCCAATCAGCTTTGCCATATGAACTAAGGTCTAAATGCAATTTGAACTAGAATCAAAGTATTCTAAAAATAGCAGGTGATCCAAGAATTTGTATTAAGAAAATCACAAGGTTGGGGCTGGGATTTAGCTCAGCGGCATAAGCGCCTGCCTTGCAAGCAGGCAGTCGTGAGTTCGATCCCTGGTACCGATAAAAATGAAAAAGAAAAAAAAATCACAAATTATATTTGTGGTTTGCTTGGGAATTTAACATTGGAAAAAACAGAAAGCCTAAAAATGTTACACTAAAATAATTTCTAAAAATCATTTTACCTTTTTAACATGAAACCAATTTTAGGAAAGAAGTCTGAGCATATACAAGGTAGTCTGTCTTCAATCACTGCTAACATACCAGGCATACTTTTTATTAGATTATAAATGTATTTACAGTGGCTTGGAGCACATAGCAGACATTTGAGAGGTAAGACCGCCCTCCCTATGTCATGCCTTGACTCAGCCTGTATTACCCACTTAGGAATTAGATACTAAACCCAATTTCATTTTTTGCATAGTTATTTAATGACTCCAAAATGACACCTGGCTATAGTAAGTTTGCTATACTTAAAAAGAAGTGGAGCTAAAGGATAACCTAGCAGTTGGTGCTCTGCCAAGCTGAAAATAACATTTAACAGGCTCTTAATCTACTTCGTGGGTTATTGTCCCCAAGAGTGCTGCTGTAGTCTACAGATTTCAAAAATTGGAAGAAAGGGTCATTTTCTTTTAGCATTCGGAGCTAGTATTGTTATCATGGGTTTTGTAATTAAAGAGTTTTTCTAGGAAGCACAGCACTTCAGTGAACCATCCATGTAAATATTTGCATATTTAAAAATAAATAGGAAGCAAAACAACTAGACAAGAGATTATTTCAACGGTAGCTAGTTAACCTCAGACTCAAAGCTGATTTTCAGAAAAAGACATTGATGCTGTCTAAAGATATGCCCATTCCTTTAAGATTGTAAAGTTTATTTCTAGGAAAGTGGAAAAACTTTTGCCATTTACTCCTATTTGTGTTTTTCTAACTTTCTACTGCAATAGCTAAAATCAGGTCCTGAGTAAGAAACCATGGAAACAAACTGTTCTTGTCTATCATAGACCAAATTTTATCTTAGGCATGAAAGCACCATCCTTCCCCAGTGCCTAGCACAATGCCTGTATCCTAGGTTATACACTTATTCCTGTTTTGCAGATCCAAGGCAGGAGCACACCTATTCTATCATACTGTGCTCTCAACACTGAATACTTAGTAAATACATCATCAGTCAAGGTAAGAATTAGTAAGTTAATAAGAAAGAAAAATTCAAGACAGGCCACAGAGAAGACTGTGATCAGAACCCAGAGAGCAGTAACAAAAGTGAACTTGAGCCCTGTGGGTCTTCTTTTAGTTCTGTCTTTGTAGTTCATGTAAGAACAGGCCATTCTGAAATTGTTTTATCCTCTGAATCCTTATGTGTTCATTACTTTGACCTGAATCTATCACGATGTTAAACTATAATATGTGCACTTAATATAAAAATCCACCCCAAGGAACAAATAGAAGATGGAATAAAATTACCCACTATGAATTAACAAAAAATAACTAAAGAAAGAATTTGTATTTTTTCTCTTACCCATATCATCCAATACTTTCATAAATAAACACAAATACTTCCATTATTAAGCAACAGAAACAAAATACTATGACAGTTGACAAAAATCTGAATCTTGACTGCAGTACTGGGTTTGAACCCAGGGCCTTTGCACTGAGCTACTTATCCAGTTCCTTTTATTTTCTCTCTCTCTCCCTTTAATTTTGAGGCAGGGTCTCACTAAGTCACTAAATTGCCCAGGCTGTGGTTAAGCTTGTGATCCTTCTTCCTTGTATCCTACAGTGCTGAGATTACAAGCGTATGCCAGCACTCCTGGTTCTATTGAAATGTTTTCAAATCTTTTAAATAGAAACTGAACACTTCATGTCATATAACTATAAAAGTACATCTGAGACCTTTCTTTTTGGGTATTCTAAAGTCACAGCATGCATTGCTAGGCAAGTCCATGTGGCATTAAATATTTCCATCAAGACCTGGTTTCAGTAGCAGCAGCAATCTCTTCCTTGCTTCTCGGCTGCACTTGAATGAAGGTCAAGTGCACTGCTTCATCCTACACGTGCTCCTCTGGCTTTCTGATCTCCTCTCCCACTTACTTCCCCCTGGCTAACTGTCCTCTCTCTGTCCCATCCACCTTCTGCCTGTGAGACACTAGAAGCTTATGACTGCCAGTACTGGGGACAAATTCCCCTGATTTCCATGCTGACCTCCTTCCTTCATCCAGTCTTACATAAAAATATTGCACCTGCAGAGAAATCTTTTTTACTTCTCCTAGGGAGCCAAAATAAAGTACTACTCACGAGGGTGCTCAAAACAACTGAAATCTACTCTCTCATAGTGCTGGAGGCCCCAGGTCCAAAATCAAGATGTCCGCAGGGCCACTCTGAAGGCCTGAAGGAGGATTCTTCCTGCCTCTCCCAGCTTCTGGTGGTTTCCCAGCAGCCCTCCCTTCTCTGCCTCATTTGTCACATGGTAGCTTCCCGTATGACTCCATCTTCACAGATCTGTCTTCTTGTAAGGACACCAGTCACACTGGGTCATGGACCCGCCATACCCCAAGAGGATCTCATCTTTACCAGTTACATCTCTCACAACCCTATATCCAAACAAGATCATATTAGAAGTCCTAGGGTTAGAACATCAACATATCTTTTGGAGGAATATGCAACCTCTCTAAATAAACTCCTCCCCACTGTTATCATTCCTAGTACCCTGTCTTACTCTCTTCTGTATCACTTATTACAACCCCATGTTCATTTGCTTTGCCTTGGCTTACAGTGTGTTTGCGCCATTAAGCTGTCAGCTTCCCTATCATCTCTGCTGAGTTCCCCAAATTAAAAAGCTGAGATTCAGCAAAAAACAATGGAATGAATAAACAATGCTAGATCACAAAGTAAACTTATCAACAACTATTAAGGGCTATGAGAGACATAATAATAGTCATCATTTTGTAGCATTTTACAAATAGGAAGTAATTTTCTCTTGACTTCTTTTCTGATTTTTACAACAATCCAGTTAACCAAACAAATTGGGAAGCTAGCTGAGAAGACTGAGACTCAGAGAAGTGAATCCTTCAGCCATGAACAGCAAAGGCAGAGCATGAAAAAGGGACTTTTGATGATATTTTCTTTTTCTTAAAATCTTATTACAAATAATCTCATCATCTTGTTGAGGGACTGTATGTATAAATGAATGGACAGATAACTATGGTACAGTCCAGGCTCAATGTCAAATAAAGTCAGGGCAGGAATTTTTCAAGGTTGTAGGCTCATTAAGTCTAATTTTGTTCATTTCATTTTCATTTTCCACAAACACAGCACACCTCGATTTGGGGCTTGTCACTAATTGGCCCTGTTAATTGTCAGGCAGAATGACTGTGGAGGTAACAAAACATTGAATCAGGTGGGCTTCCCCTGAGAACATACTGCTTGAAGGCATTTCTTTTTTGACTGTTTTTCAGAAATGTTTTACAATTCAAGGGCAGTGATACATTGTGTAGATACAAGAATACCAGGCATCAAAAAGATTATAAAATTCTGATTAAAGCATAAGGGTTCAAAATGCTTCCTAAAAAGAAATTTCAAAGTTTTAAGAAGTACAGAAGGCAACGACTGTAGCCATTTATTGTTTTTTCATCATTAATGGCTATTAAGCTTGCTGTCATAATTTATACCTCAAGCTCCCTGTCCTTAGTCACTGCATACATTTTGATTTGAACTTGTATCTGCCAACGTGTAATTCAGGAGATGGGACGAGTACTGGCTTTTTGAACTGTAACAGAAGCAAGTTCAGCTCTTGGTTATTTCACTTTTTGCATTACTTTGGATAAGTCCCTTAACTTTTATTTTCAAAAGTAGCAATAGTTACCTGACAGAATTTTTAAATAGATCATTTGAACTAATATATTTTGCCTTGTCTTATAAATAACTGAAGTGCTTGTGGTTATAAAATTATTTTAGCATTAAATATATATATATATATACATATATATGTATATTCTATCGGATACTATTTTCTGCTATAACTGTGCAATTATTGCCATTCTGAATGACAAAATCTTTTTCTTCCTCCAGGGCAGGTGTACCTGGTGTGCTATGGGTCATGTCTTCTTTGTGGCCAACTTCATGGGCTCACTGACTGTTTGCTTATGCTTGATGAAAATGCTTTCTACAGACTAGCTTACCTCACAGCTAATGTGTGCTTTTATTTCCCATAATTAGATTGTTGGTCACCTGAAAGGGTATGCTTTAGTTACTTTTGCTTCCACAGCAGCAGGTTGCATAGATAAACTCTCATTATTCAAATGTGTGTGGTATTCTAATTCAAATGTCTGATGGTAGTTTCCCTCACTGGGTCTCAAGAGATGTCTCGCTAAAGAGAAGAGCTAAAAGAAAGATTGTTTGTAAGAAGCTCAGTGTCTTTTATCTTATTATGCTAAAATCACCTGGTGCTGTTCTTACAGTACAATTGTGTTGCAATCTCTTCTTCCCAAAATATTTAATGTTAGGGTTCAGAAATTTAAAATTCTTACTTAAAACCAGGCAGGTTTAAATAATTGAGGTATTTTTTAACTTAAGAAATATTATTCAAAATCATTTTCTATCTCCATGGGATTCCTTATGGTTTACAAAACTCAGAGATTGACAATATTGTCTTCCTTCTGCAAATGTCAATACAAAAAAATCTAAATTAATGGATTTAGTACTAACTACACATATTAATTTAGGCTGTGTAGATACTGGCTCCTTTGAAATCATGGGGGGGGAATGCTGTATCAGAGGATGCTGAGCAATGTAAATGGTGAATTAATGTACAAATGTCATCGAATGACTTAGGCAGGTTCAATCCCTTAATGTGCAGAAGCTTCCAGAAAAATATACTCATACTCTGCCAAAGACAGAAGGTCAGATGAATGTGTAGGCCTCCCTGAGTAAATGAAAACCTGGTCAAATGCCTGCAAGTTAAAATAACAGAAAATAATTTTGGCCAAGAAATGAGCAGATTGAGGAACATTTGGCCATAACACTTCATACAGCCTCGAGAAATTTGGAAAGAACAAAGCTAACCAATTTGAGCCACATAGTTGTACTGGCAGGGCCATTGCCAGGACTCTGTGTACCTTGAAGCAGAACCATTCATCTTTGCATTAGTAGAGGATCTCTTCCAATTTCTCTCAAAGAGGAGGACAAAGACTGGAAGGTAAAGCCTTCCTGACCAGAATGGAAAGCATCCCTGTCCCATCCAGACCAGGAAGAATCATCTTCCAAAAAAGGACCTTTCAGAGTCCTCAAGAACCACAGACAGGTTCATTAACAGTGTTAGCCACTAAAGAAAAGCAGATATCCTGTATGACTGCCTCGAAGAAGGAGCAAATGAAACAGGGAATGTCATTCCTCATAAAACCCCTGGGGGTATAAATTTATAGATGAAATATGCATACAGGACACATAAAATAACTGAACTTGAGCAAAGGGAGATTCATTCGCCAAAAAAAGAATAAGAGGCTTATTCTACTTCCCACCAATAGTAAGATCTTCTTTCCTAGGGGTAGGGCTAATTGATCATTGAAAGGGTCCAGCAGTCTGATTGATATCAATGACAACATAGTCTTATGGGGAAAATATATATTTAACATCTTCACTGTTTCACTGGTGCCATTTGGACATTTGTCTATTTCTACACCAATTCAGTAATGTATTCCCTGAAGGTCACTCTTCAGGAAAGGCCTTAATTAAGATTTTTGCCTGCAGCAAATTGTAGAAATGGTAATACATCACTTGGTAGCAACCTAGACACAGGTCATTGGCTACTCAGACCTGGTCATGTGGTATGAACAAATATTATCATTTTCATTTTGCTGTGGATCATTTTTGAATATGATTAAAAAGGAGCACCAAACTGTAGGTTTTCATACATATTTATTTTTACCCAACCTGAAATTATGTCTGTATCTTTTAAAAGAAAGTGCTTAGCTCGAAGTCTATACCAGCTTATAAATTATGAAACAGGTATATGCTTGACAGTGGTGTTAATATATTAAAAATAATAGAATGGATAAGTTATACTGAATGCTTTCAGAAAGAAAACCAAGAAAAAGATGGATGACCTTCTTTGGTAATTTCCAAAACTTAAAATGAATTTGAAAAACGAAGAGCCCATATATTAATATTCAAATTTGTACAATATCCAATTCACTTTAAATTCAATTAATTGCCATCTATGTCTTTTCTCCCTTTCCACCTCTTTGGAGTCATGCCAAGGACTCCTCTTGTAACAAGGACAATTCCTTTCAACTCATAGTAGGGAAAAGACCAACACTACCCTTTATCTTTCTGCCCATCATTGATTCTGCAATGATTTGAATGTGCATTTAATTCATATGTATCTGAAAATATAAATTACAAAGCAAACATCCTTTTACATCCTTTATACTATCCAAAACTTTTTCCCAAACCACTTCCACTGGTGGAAGGTACATTATTCTTTCTTGGTTGTCATTGTTTTAATCTGATTGTGCCTTAGGAATAATAGTTTTACCCTTCCTGACCCCTGACCCAAAATGAATTGTAAGGTTATAGTCTTTATTCCAGAGCTCTGAGACAAGAGTTGGTCACAGCTGAGTAAAGGTCAAAACACGTGCAGCCTCCACTGACTAATGGGGTACTTTGTGCCCTTCACTTTGGGAGCTATCAGAAAGCTCATCTCTAAGTAAAATCCTCTTGTAGTGCCTGTAGATTTTCACCAGCAAGAGTTTACCTTCATAAATTGTATATTTTAATAATGATGTGTGTGAGTGCGTGCAGAACATGCCTGGTCTTTTTGTATTTTATTTGTTTTACGTTCAAAGAGCCCGAGTAATTTAGGACAGTCTCAATCCTTACACCGCACCAGAATCAGTCAAGAAATATTTTACAATAGTTCAGCTTTTGCCTAAGCCCCACTCAACTCCAAACTCTGAAATTCTAGGTTTGCCACTCCACAATTATAGCCCAGGGACCAAAATCAAATGTTTAGGTAGGCATGGTGATGCATACCTGTAAACCCAGCACAAGGGAGGCCAAGGCACGAGGTGAAGGCCAACCTGAACTGTATAGCGAAACCCTGTGGCAAAAAGACAAAAAACAAGTCCAAAATCAGATTTTTCTCGTCTCTCCAGGGCTCAGGGCTCAACCTGATGAATTTCATAGACTGAGACTGAGAGTAAGGTCTCTATTTTTCTGAAGTTCAAGTAGATTATTCTGACATAGACTGAGGATTGATAACCATAGAAATTCCAATCTGCTGTGTCTAAACTTGGAAACTTAAGAGAAATTTTCTATATTTTATCTCTTTCATCTTCCAACCTCAAAACTGATACGTATATTTCTGATATCTAAATACAATTGATGGTAGCTTTATTTGTTTTAAATTTGGGGATCTTTTTCATGTGCAAACCTAGATTTCTGTCCTCTCTTGAAATATATCACAGTTCTGGACCCAGTTTCCTGAACCCATATTTTCATTGATAATAATGAGCTGGAGATAGTCTCTGGTCAGTCCCTACTTATCTCTTTCATCCTTGATTTTTCTCATTTTTGGCTTTTCATATTGTTACATTAAAAAAAGAAAAACTTGTTTTGCAGATCTTGGATTGAACCTATGACCTTCACACTGATCTACATCCCCAGGTCTTTTATGGCTTTCATTTTGAGACAGGGTCTCCCTCCCTAAGTCACTAAGTTTTCCAGGCTGGGCTCAAATGCCTGATCTTCCTGCCTCAGTCTCCCAAGGCACTAGGATTATAGATATGCATCATCATTCTCAGGTTGTCATCCCTAATTTTGAGGCAGTGCTGGTTACTATTCACCATTACTTTTATACTGCTACATTTCCATTAGGCTCCTAATGGTGTCTGTATGTCAATATCTCTACTAAAACTTAAAAGTAGACCAAAAACTACAGTAAAATACAGTTGGGCTCATGTAGCATAAGCCTTAAGTGCTTAACACATGGTCAAAATACACTATAAACCTAGTTATATTTGTTTGTTTGTTGTTCTTGTTATTTTTGGTTTAACTATAGTCAGGCACTAACCAATCCCTATAGAGATTTGAATTTTTAACCCCTGGATCAAAATTTTCAGTTTTGTCTACATAGTTCAATTTACTAGATAGTTTATTTATTCAGCTAGTTACTTCTACAGAATACACTAATGATCTAATTTAAGGAGAATAATGCATAAATTTAGAAGTCTACTCCTCATCTCTCAAACAACTTAGGGCTCCTTTCGTAGTTTCCATGTAGAAAACATTAGTGATCAGTGTATTGAGGCTTACTGAAGATAAATGCATGCATATACACATCATGAGACCAGACATGTGCACCTGTATACACATGTGCACAGGTGTGCTCATACACATAATTTTTCATTATTGTTTTTCTACAACAAGCTATAGCTTGAGATAATTAGCCCAATGACCAAACTTAGCAATGCATGGGAGCTGATGTGGCAGGTCTAGGGACTGAGCTGCTCTCCTCCCTTAAGTAAGGCTTTACACGTAGCAGAAATTCAGTGCCTCAGAGCATTAACCAGCTGACATGGATTTTTTTAGCTCCCTGCCAGGTCTTCTCAAACATATGACTGCTGAAATCATTTGATGCAGTCAGAAGAGCGAAAACAAGTCATATATTTTATTTTTCATTGGATGAAACTGCAGTACTCCAAGCCAAGGCCAATATTTTGTCAATTAGCATCACATCAAAAGTCTGAATCTGAATAAGTTCTGTCCCAATGTGTATATTGCCCAATATGCACAAGAAGGTAGACAGAGGGACAAACAGAGGAGATTCACTGCCACCTGTGTCTTCATATCAGACAATGCTGCATAAGCCCAAGATTTTCTGAGAGAAATATTATTATTTTATTAGGTTCCATCAAAGCATGCATGTATCGTGGCAAAGTGACAGGATGGCGGGGAACAAGTTAGTGTTTGAGCCTTGTGATTATAAGAAGGCTAGTAAGCCAGTGTGGCTGGCAAGGCCTAGGTGTTTGATTCCCCTCTGTTCCTCTGCCACACAGTCAGCAGCAGCTGGAGAACAGAGAGGGAAATTCAGTGAGCATGCTTCCATGCAGAGATTTCTACACAGCTACCTGAATTCCTACATGTATCCCTACATACACATCTACATAAGTACCCATACATATACCAACCTCTGTGTGTGCCTTTGTAGGTTATCTACCTATGTACCTACATACCTACCTGCAATGTGTGTACCAATATACATATCCGTATGTGCCCTCATATTCGTACCCATCGCTATCAATATGTGCTTACAAACTTACAGGTTCATGTACTTACACACACATCTACCATCTACCCTTGTG
This sequence comes from Cavia porcellus, assembly GCF_034190915.1. Taxonomy (NCBI): domain Eukaryota; kingdom Metazoa; phylum Chordata; class Mammalia; order Rodentia; family Caviidae; genus Cavia; species Cavia porcellus. Next base: position 40,043,795 of record NW_026947496.1, on the reverse strand, counting down.
CATTTGTGACTTACCTAGCTATATATGTACCTATGTGAGTACCTACACATGTGCTCATATGTGCACCTACATACCTATATTTATTAGTACCTACAAAAATCCAATGAATATATCTACTTATCTATATACAGAGACAGCCATATATTTACATATTCAGTGGCAGCAGGTACATTTACACTGCTGTGCATACATGTGATCATATCTGCATATACCAACATATTGGCACATACCTATATGTATACCTATATACATACAAAACTGTATGCAAACCAACACAGGAACCTATATACCTACTTACCTACTACATCTGTTCATACTTTTACACGTACCTACCTCCTAACTTATATACTATATTTGCACCTACCTACATGTCTACCTATGTATACTTATCTAAATAGTTACCTACATGCCTACATGCAACTATGTGCATATCTGCCTACATATCTGCATGGATATTTATATATTTGCTTACATATTATGCATATACTTTCAGACTTATCCACTTATATGCAACATACATATATGTCTATGTACTTATATGTGTACCTACTCACTTACAAACATATATATAAAAGCAATTTTGGAACTGTACAGAGCATTTCCCTTTGGGCCTTGCCAAGCAAGTTGTCAGGTGAATGAATTCCTCACGCAGGCTTCCTATCCCTGTAACTCAGTGCTCAGTTTTCACAGAGCAGTAGTGGAGTGCTGGGGAATGGAGGAATGGGTTCGTGAAGCTCCAACATTGCAGTTGTTTGATGGGAGGATCAAAACAGGGGCTTTCAGTTGCTGAGTGTCTCTTTTTCATTCTTAATTTTGCTCACACATGAGTATTTAATAAGGGTGCCTCATGAAAACAAGAGTATTTAAGGAAATTTATGTTCACAAGGAATTTTAGCTCTGATTTTTTGTGCATCACTTTTCAAACTGATTTTCAAAGATTTTTTTCTTATTTGCAGCCAAATGAGAGAAATAAAGTCTGCACATGAGAGATAGTATTGTCCTGGGAAATATCAAGAGGATTAATGTATTTTGACTGAAGCTAGCAGGAAATTGTGTTTCAGCGGTGCTTATGGGCATATTGTGAATACGTCACATCAAGCACAATTTGTTAAACAAGAAATATAGGTTGTAGAAATAAGAAAGCAAAATAAACAAGGAGAAATGAATTCAATAGTAGCTTTGATGTGTATCTCCATTGTTAATAAAAGAGATGCTGACTCTTCCATTCAGTAAAAAAAAAAAAAAATCCCCTGGAACACAAAGGAATACGAAAAAGATATTTTCATTTAAGCTGCTTCCAAGTCCTGTTTTACATGCTGATTTGTAAATGCTTTGAAAGTTGAAACTGTTATAACAGGCTAATTCCAACTTGATTAAATGACATCAACATCATATTAGTCCCTCTTGTATCTTTCTAAACTTTAAAATGCTAAAATTTCTCAAAGACAGCAATAGAGAACACATTCAGCTCTTAAATACTGATGAAAAGGTAATTAAAAGTCACCAACTTGTCTAAAATAACACAGCTAAAACTCAAGTTGATTTCACGTTTGCTTTTGTTGTCTTTGTTGTTTGTTTGTTTGTTTGTTTTCATTAGTTGCTCCCTTATGAATGAAGAACAGTCAGGCCAATTGTTTCATTTTTATTGGAATCACATACTAGTAGACGTCTCACATTTAAATACATAAAAAGCACCACTGAGCATCAGAAAAATAACATCCTAGTATAGAAAGGACCTAAAGATTTCTGAGTTTTCCTCAGGGACCTATGTTTCTTCTCAACCAAAATGCTGCTGAAAATTACTCCCTCTGTAGAGATCTAAGCATTATTTTCTGTAAACAATTGTAAGACTGGGACAAAATGACTAAAATTTACTTGGAATTACTGTCAGATTGTAAAGGTGCTGTTCAGGAGAGTGCAACTCATTATTCCATTAGATTCGCATAGTTTCAATAATGAGGTTGCCCAGATCCTGAAAAACCTAGCGCTAACAGTGTCCAGAAAAATGACTAACAAAATAACTATGTTGTTGAAGTGGAAGAGTATCGAAATACACAATGAAATGTATTATTATTCTCAGGTTTTGCTTTCAGCATCATTTGATTCTGTAATTGAAATCCTTTAAGATTTTTAGAAAAAAGAAAACAAGATAGAAATTAAAAAGGGTACTCAAGAGTTCAAAGGTCTATTCAGTTATAACAATAATTAACCCCCACAAGTTTCTGAGGATATTAAAATCAGTTATTATAACATTTCCAAAGTCACAAAGTAGAAAATGAAATGCATTAAAATTATATCCAAAGACAGAATAAAATAGAAATACATTTTTATGAACAAATTACATATACATTCTATTGCTAAAATGAGCTAGAAATTTAGGTCTGAACTTCCTTGTCACTAATGTACAAAGAAAAATTTGATCATTTTTACAAATTTGTAATGTTGTTATTCCCAGGGGAGGGAAGTATACCAGTGTCTCCAAAGAAAACTAAAACACAGGGTTACACATGAGTTTTCAGACACAATATTAATGGAATGGAGTTTTGCAACTTCCCTCTGATGTGCATAACAAGAATATTACAAGATCTGTGGGGAAAGAGGTGTCTCCTGGAGTAAAATGCCTATAACATAAAATGTACCATTTTTAATGTAGAGTTCAGTGGCAGCAGGTACATTCACACTGCTGTGCAACTAAACCACCACCCTCCACTTGCAGAATTATTCATTTTCCCAAACTGAAATTGTACTCGTTAAACACTAACTCCCCATTCTCTCTACCCCAGGGCCTAGTAACCATTTTACCTCCCTATAAATTTGATTATTCTAAGTATTACCTGTAAGTGGCATCATATAATCATTTGCCTTTTGTGTTTGACTGTTTTCACTTAGCATAATTTCAAGGTTCACCTATAAATCATATTCCATTCCATTTGAATAATATGTCCTTGCATGCATAAATTTTATTTTATTTATCCATTCGCCCATCAGTGGTCATTTGGGTTGTTTTTACATTTCATCACAGTGAACAATGCTGCTGTGTACATTGCTTCAAACGTCTTTTCAAAATGAACTTTGAGTTATCTTAAATTTCTACCTAGCAGTGGAATTCTTGGTGATTCTGTCTTCATTTTTGAGGTGATTCTGTCTTCATTTTTTGAGGTGCTAACCTAGAAGAGCCCACAGCAGCTTCACTATCTTACATTCCCATTGGACATTCACAAGGATTTTCATTCCTCCATATTCTTACTAATGGGCATGATGAGGTATCTCACAGTTTGATTTTTATTTCTCTACTAGTTAGTAATATGAAGCATTTTTCATGGGTTGATTGACCATTTGTATATCTTCTATGGACAAATAGCTACTCAACTATTTGCCCTGTTCTGAATTGGTTTGTCAGTTTACATATTATTAATGTGCAGTTCTATATACTTTCTAAATGTTAATATTAAACCCTAATCAGAAATACAATTTATAAATATTTCCTCTGTTCTTGGGTTTTCTTTCTCCTGATGGTGTCCTTTGGTACGTAAAAGCTTTTAATTTTGATGAAGCCATATTTTTCCATTTTTCTCTCATTGCCTGTGCTGTTGGTATCATATTCACAGAATCATTGCCAAATCCATGTCATGAAGGTTTACCTTATGTTTTCCTAAGAGTTTGATAGTTTTAGGCTTTAAGTTTGCATCATGCATCCATTTTGAGTTGATGTCGATAAATAGTGTTAGGCTCATTCAACCTGATTTTTTGTTCACTCCATTTGTTGAAAAGTCTACCCTTTCTCCTTTGATGAACCAAAGCATCTTTCTCAAGAATCATTTGATCATATAGGCAATGGATCATCTTTCAACTCTGTTCTATTTCATAGGTTTTTATATTTTTCTTTATTTTAGTATCACACCAGATGGATTTTAGTTTTGTAATAAGATTTTAAAATCAAGAAGTGAAAGAATTCTTCTTCAACTTTATTTCAGGATTGCTTTGGCTATTTAAAGCCTTTTAAGAATCCACATGATTTGGGGATAGATTTTTTCATTTCTTCAGAAAAACAGCACTGGGATTTTGATAAGGAGATATGCAGAGGTAGAATGCTCATCCTAATAATTTTGCCTCCCATCCATGAACATAGTGATCTTTATATTTGTGTCTTTATTTTTTAGAGTAAAAGCTGTTTTACAGTTTTCAGAGTACAGGTCTTTTGGTTATGTTTATTCCTAAATATTTGATTCCTGTAGATGTGATTTAAATGATTTTTTCTTTATTTCTTTTTCAGAATTATTATCGTTAGTATATAAAAATACAACTGATTCTGTGCATTGCTTTTATAACCTGAAACTTTACTAAATTCAATTATTGTGGTTTTTTATAGACTCTTAAGGCTCCCTTCATAAAAGACTACGTCATTTATTAACAGAGGTAATTTTACTTTTTCCTTTCTGATTTGGATTCTTTATTTCTTTTTTCTTGCCTAACTGATCAAGTTAAAATTTCCAATATCTTGTTGATTAGAAGTGGCAGAAGTATACTTGTTTCTGATCCTACAGAAGGCTTTCAGATTTTTTTCTCTTAAGGGTGATATTAGTTTGTGGGGTTTTCATATATAACCTTTGTCATTTTTATGGAGTTTCCTTTTAGTTCTAGTTTGTTGCGTTTTTAAATATAGACTCTTGTGAGATGGGTTTTTTTGGTATATATAAACTCAGAATAATCTATGATTCAATGTATCAAAAGCAATTGTACGTAATATCAGAACAACATAGTTTAAGCATGTAGTTCTCTGATTGTTTGTCTTCATATATATTGGGAGAAAAGCTAAACCATATCTAGACAAATGAATGAACTACATGTCTTCCCAAGATTTTTCCCTGCAAAACAACCATGTTCCCAGTTCTGACAAACATAAGTCAGTTATAAAATGCGACTTTCAAATAACTAAATAAATTGCCTGACAGTCACCAATTAAATGTCAGAACCACTGTCCTTTTCATTTTCTCTCTGCACCACTCTGCCCTCCACTTACTCAAGTTTGGAGCCAGAAGTAATTGAGGCTGTGAAAGTCTACCCATACCGTCTCTTCCTAGCTGCCAAACTGAAGATACTCATCTCCTAGTGTGTGCTGTCCAGGCCCTGTGGCCATGTCAATCAAGCCTTACTTGATTTGAGGAGTAGGATCTGAAAGAAAGGTGATACCCCACATATTATGAATGATCTATTGTTTTCAAGAAAAACTGTCAAATGTTAGACTTTCTTCTCGGGGTCCTCAGGGTCCACACTCTAGACAGCTTGCCTGGGTTTGGGTCTATATCCTAGGTCCTTACCCTGAGCCCTGTCTCTCTATATGGGGCTCCAGTTTTCTGGCCAACTCCTGCTATAAAAATGGAACTCTATTCCCAGCTTGTACCTACAGTGTTGGTCAATTCAGATAGGTTGTCCTACAACTGAGTGGTAAAGGGTAACCTTGCGACCTCTGTGGATTACTGCACAGGTCTCCCAGATCCACACTTATCATCCCCTGTATCCATACTCCTGACTTGGGCCACTGAGGACTATTCTACTGGCTGTTGAATTCCTTGGGGTAGGACCCATGTGTATCTGAAGGTGTCCCTTTGCCTTCTGAGGATTCCTTTTCTAGCGTCTTCCTTTCTGTCTGATAGCAAACAGCTAACAATGTTCACCATCCTATTGAAAAGATGAAAGTTTTTAAACAACTATGTCAATTTATAGAGATAAAACATTTCACCTCACAAATATGGGCCTAGAGTATGAAGTTACTTACACAGAGATATTAAAACAGTATAGAGCAGAGAGGTTCTCATAAGTCTATTACACCCAGCCATTGAAATCTGCTTGTCGTGTGTCAGTGGGTAAAAGATAGAACTGGCACACCAATCTGTAGTTTATAGCATTGCTTCCTGAACTTCAATAGCATTGCCTACACAGCTCAGAGTTTATTGGAAACATGGAGAAAATAACATTACAATTAAACGGCAAACATTTTACATGCTATCACACAGTATTTCAGCTAGAGAATGTAGAACTCAGATATGACGGAAGTACAAGCATGTTAGAGCAACATTAGAATCCTACCTATTTTTGCACCTTGGCTATCTTTATTGATTGGTTCAGCAAAAGGTTTGTTGGCCTGGGAGTCTTTATTTTACAGACACAGAAAGTGAGCTCAGATATAAAAAGCACAGTTCACCTGGACATAATTGAGATCCCATCATGTGGACCCTAAACTCTCTAGAGAAAGACCTTTTCCTGACATGTGCTTTGGAGTATAAAAGAGCCCTGCAAACACGTGGAAATGCTGTGTATTCACAACAACATGAAGTGTTCTGGGAGAAAGTTATAGCTGTCACAGGATTTTCATAGATATTTGTGACCCATTACACATTCCAAATTATATTTAAATCCCAGATAAAATAACATACAAATTGAGTCTCACTTTAAGTTGCAGCAAAAAAGAATTACAAAAAAGTTCTCTGAAAATCAAGCATTGTATCTATGATCTACCAATATATGCACAGGGTGACATGCATTTCAATCCCCACAGGGATATCGGTTTATGTTTTCAGGTATTTCATCCAGCACCAGTGTGACAGTCCTATCCAGTAGGAGTATTAGTCCATTAATAGAGGTTAAAACCAAAGTTTGAAAAAGTTGTGTTGTACCAAACAGTACTGTTCCAGTCAGTGAATAAAAAAATGTAAAACTGTCCCCAACTGTGGTGCCCTCTCACGGGCAACAAAGAAGTGTTAGATTATTGATTCCTGTTATGTGAACATTCTGGGGGGAATTACTATGATTTGCCCCAAAACTTCCATTCTTAAACCTATATGAAGCCCAACACTTCTACCTCTGTTTGTTAAGGAGGGAAATTATCACAAGCTCTTTGTTGTCTGAACCATGTAGATTTAATGAGGCTTCAGCTCTTTTGAATGCCCAATCAGGCCTAACATCTGAAGTTATATTTACATACCATCCTGGAACCTCCTGGTGGTTTTCATCCAGACTCACTCCTGATGACTCAGAGGGGTGCGGTACTGAGGCTGCCTTTGCCCCTCCTGGATGCAGTGTTGCCTCACACTTGGTAAATCCACTGTGCAAATCAGAGTTTTCTGGCTGCCGATGGCCTTTCTGATCTGGTTGCCATGGGAACGGCGGTCTGATGGAAGAGGATAAGGTAGGGGAAAGTTATAAAAAGAAGGCTGTCTTTAAAACCTTACCTTGTCTCCCCCAGTCTTGTGTGTGTTTCCATGGAAGCAGCAGCAATAACCACTAGCCAAACGCATTCGGAGGCCCTTCAGCTTCCTGGGCTGTCAATCAGACAGCTTAGGCCCCCTTTCTGGAACCTTGAATTCATCTCACAAGAACTGGAAGTTTTATGAGCGCACTGACAATCCAGGACTCTGAAATTCAACTGCCTGGGGCTCCACACCTGGAGCTCCCCCAACAGAAGCTCAGCTAGGACAGAGTCTGGGACTCTGCTGGGAAGAGTCCTTGTTAGGAGCAATAGAGGGGTCAGCCCAAAGGCCAGAACCTCAAAAATCCTCCACAGATCTTGGTCCCTTCTCCTACTAGGTGGGAGGAGACTCACTCTGGCTCCCCTCTAACTTTGGTCTTGTGAATCCCAGCCCATCTGCACCCCCATCATTCTATCCTATCCCATAAAAAGCTTTCTGGTTGGACCCCAAAGAACTCATAACTCCCTTCTCCCCCACCTAACTGCACTTCTTTATGCTGCCTACTCTCCCCTCCAAGGGGTGTTGTAATTTTGCAGATTTCTCTTTAATTGTGTAATGACAATTTCTCGCCTTCAAAATACATTTCTTTTGTTGGAATCGCAAAGAGTTTTCACTGTTTTCAAAGCAGTTGAGAATTTTCACACAGTAACATTTAACTAACTGCCTCTAAGACAAGTGATTTTCACCTAGATTTGGGAAGAAACAGAAATGTTAGTGTCTGAGAATTAATAGATACTATTCTCATTGCCTAGAAAATTCATGCAACTATCTCCTTGGTGGAAGCTTTTCTGTGACACATTCCCAATGTCCTTTGTGTCTTGAGCTATGGAACAGGCCCAAAAGGGTAATTTTTTGTCCATCAGCTGGCTCTGTCTCTTCAAACTTCAGTTCCAAACTTCTGCAAAATATCCATCAAGCATAAAATAATCAGACATTTCCTATAACAAAGTCTAGCTCAAATGATTGAATTCTTAAAAATGTGTAAGAACATAAAACGTTAAAAAAAAAGCAGGGAATAACATTTTTTTATTTCCAAAGAATGAGGTTCTCTTGTTTTGTTTTGTTTTGTTTTGTTTTGTTTTTTCTCCTTTTCAAATGTTCTACACCATGAGGAATTCCTATGGAGTATTTCAAAGATCTCCCAATCTTTAGAGTGTGGCTCAGGAGATTACATGGTCTGATTCCTTTTGGTGAGACAGGTGAAATATTATTCTCCATCTTCACAAGTAAGGCCATTGCAGCCTATAGATAGGCAATGTATTGTTCAGAGACAAAAAATAATAATAATTAGAAGATTGAAACAAAGGCTACTTGCCTTCTCTGTCATTACACAACAAAATGAACCATTAAATGGCAGGAGAAAAGTTTTCTAGATAAAAATTATTAAAACAGGCCCTGAATATATTTTATTTTCTCCAAATTTCAAAACTGTCATATGTCTCTAAGCACAAGCTTCTTTTACTCTATTAATAGAGACACATGATTCATTGAACAACTACCAAGGATTAGGCTCTGTCTTAGGTCCTCAGGACAGAAGAGTAAAATTTCAGTATGTCAGTATGTCTTGTCAGGTACACACAGCTCACCAAATTTTCTCATATTTCCCCAACCCCACTCCTGCCATGCCCCATCCTCTTTGAATGTGCCCTGCAGTCCTGTGCTTACCTCCTAGAATGGAACCTCTTCAGTCCCCTTCCTCTGCCTCAGAAAAGACTTGTTGATTATTAAGTCTCTATAGAGACTCACATCCAATGCAGAACTGCCTCTTGCTCCTGTGTGCTGTTGTATTTCTTATATATTTCCTCACACAGAATGTCATCCCTGTATTGCAGCTTTTGATCAATGAACATTTATGTTCCTCCTTTCTGGGCCTTCACCTCCTGGAGGGTAGAGACTGGGGTTTATATCCCCCGTCTCCCTGAAGTTTACATAAGGATGCTCAGAGCTCAAGATCTAAAAATCACATAGCAGTGGGGAAAATAGTTTTTAAAGTGCAGGGAAGCAGGTGGATGTTATGAGACATACACAGAGTGCGTGACATTGAGGTTGAGATTTTTAACACAAAAATTGTAAGCACAGTGTCAGCAGAATGACAGATACTGAGTAGCATTAACACTGGGATTGGAAAGAGAAAGTCTGTATCTTGTGTCTTTTAGTTTCTCTTACTCCTAGAAATTATTCAGTAACCTCTATATAGTTCACCCTGGGTAACCTACCCACACTTCAAAACTTTAACGTTGAACTAACCATCCTCCCCACTACAAAGATTTGCTCCTCTTTTTACATTTTTCAACCTGGTGAATGCCACCAAGATCCACTCAAATTGTTCAGCTCCAAAACCTCTCTCCCCTTTTAGCCCAGATTTCAAGTCACCAAGCCCTACAAACTTGAATTTTCTTCATATATTGCAACTCCTTTCTATAACCAGTAGATCGTCTTCGTTTAAATCATTTCTCACTGAGATAACCAGACTCTAAAGTGATTTTCTAAAATGCAAATCTAAGTATTCTCAGTTTAAAATACTTCAATGATTTTCCTTTCACTTTGGCATGAAGAGCAGGCTCTGGATCTGTCTAATAAAACTCCCTGTGCTCTGTCCTGCCCCCACCATTCTACTCTTCTGTTTTCTAAACCTCCGATAACCCACTGTATTGATCAGCCATCTTATTTTTCATAACTCCCTAGCCCCATTTATATCCCCTTTCCTCACCTCTACCTTTCAGCAACCTCCTCGTCTTTGCTGGTTCCTGTTTGTCTTTCAAGTCTCCTCTGCCTGTTTCACGGTTTCATGTAAATTTTCCTCAGCTCCCCATAGCAGAAATGACACATGCTCAACTCCACCACTCCCTGGAACTACTCCAGCTGCAGTCACTCCCAACACTCAGCACTACCTTCTGCCAACTGCTCCAGAAACCTAAGAGTCCTCATGGATGCATCTCTCCTCAACTTCCAAATGCAGTATCTGCTAATGATTATTAAGAACTCACACTGCTCTGGATATTGTTATGATGAACACAATTCAATTGATCTGCACAGCAAATTCATCCAATGGGTGACATAATATTCCATTTTGTTGATGAGGAAGGTAAGGCTCAGAGAGAAAAGTGATTTCCCCAGTGTCATATGACCAGTAAGTCTTAACCCTAAGATCCAAATCTCAAAATATTGATTTCAGGGTCTCTCAGAATCACAGGGAAGTAATGTGTACTCTCTGTTCAGCATCATACGTTACGACAGTGACCACTTCACAACTCTCTGATTTGCTTGATCTTCCTCACTCCTCCTTGTATCTGATCAGTTATCTGTACAAAAGGGAGTGTGTCTCTCCTCTGCATATTTCTCCTTGTTAGTGTCCTATCACTATCACTCTTGGTATAAGATTATGAAGCCTTAAAATAATTTACATTCCTCCAAGATCAGTTACATTTTTCACTCAACTCACTTCTTTCTCTACTCAGCCATATTGATCTAAAATAATTTGATCCTAAAATAATTTGAATTCTAACTCCAAACTTTCAGACAGATGTTTCTTTCTACAGCAATGCTTCCCCCCCACCCCAAGAATGGCTAAGTTCCCTCAGTACTGAAATGAAACATTTCCTGACTTTCACAAAGGATGCATATACATTATAAAAACTAAAACTTGGTATAATATTAATATTACGGAAAATTTGGGGAAGGTCATACTATAGATCATTAACAGATACTTAAAATATTCATAAAGCAATGGGACAGATTTGCTAAGAAGTCATGCTAGATAAAATTCCTTTTCAGACATTTCTAGATTGCTGGATTGAGAAATTATTGTAGACATCAGCACCACGATTTCTCACCAGCTTTCTTCTTCTGTGTTCTAACTAGTGCTTCTCTCCAAGACAGTCTAGAATCCCTAGCAAGACAAGCAAGGCTCCAGCCTGCCTGAGGGCCACGTGCCCTCCCACCCTACCTCCCCCAATGTGGAGCTCCAGCACCTCACTGACATCCTTTCCTGGTGACACATCTGCCTTTGCTCATGCAGTTTCCTCATCTGAATTGTCCTTATGTCTGTGACTGGTTTTCCTACTAGATCTTTATAAAAAGCATCCATGAAAGATGCTGTGATCGTTGCCCCTGTCTTTATTACTGTATGCATTCTTCTAGCATTATGTTTGCCACAGTGTTTCCAAATGATGATGTAGATCCATTCTCTTTAAAGAAGTATCAATACTTCGATCTCAAGGGCCAATACATGTCTTATTCACCTCACTGTCTCATTTTCTGACACAAAATAAAAGTTCAGTGTGCCTTTGAACTCTTAGACTAATTTAGGTTTTTTTATGGAAAATTATGTAACATTTTGAATTGTAGTATATGCAAATTTAATTTTTATTATTTAACTGATCACAACTAAAAATTTCATTACTGTTTTGTTCAAGTGACCATATCCAAAGACTACTGTTCATAGGAAGAATGATCTATACTGGTGAAGTGTAAGATCTTGTCTTGTTCAATACTTTAGGTGTATAAATAGATTATATAATCAAGGAAGGAGATGCACGGATAATGCAATGAATATTAGAATATGAATGCAAAAATAACCCTCTCGGCTGCAATAATATAAGTAAATAAGTAACATAAAGTTTATTAAGAAAGCACATAAAGTTCTACACTACTTTCACCATCACCAAAAAATAAAAACAAAAATAAAGTTAAAGAGCAGAATAATATAAGCGGTTTTCTAACAGCTGAAAGCATGTGAAAATAGAGTTCTACTAGTTTTGTAGGGTTTCAGAAGGAAGCCAGTGGGTAGATTTTCAAGGAGTCAAATTGTACTAATCTAAGAAAACTCTCTGCAGGGCTCTGTGGAATGAAGTCCTTTATAAAATAGTGAGTTCCTGTTCTTTTAATGCTGAAAAACCACTCCTTTGGGATCGTTTCCCAGTAGGGTGCTCAGCTGATAAAAAATGTGAGGATGTCTTTATGAGTTCTTTTCTTTGGTTCTTACAAGAAATTGATTCCATAGATTTTTATCTATACTTACATTTTACAATCATGTACATATAATCCACTATATGAGTCATAAAATTCACAAAAAAATTGGTGTTTCTGGGTTAATAAAAGCTGAAATTATGCATTTACAATAAATTCTGGTTGTTAAAAAACTCTTATAAACATATGCACACACAGATAAGTGGAATTCCTGCAGTTTAAGAAAGGAATTTATTAGAAATACATCTTTAATAATATTTTGAGTTAGTCAAGGATTTAAATTGCCATTTTAATTTTGTTAAATATAAATTTCTGCTAATTTCATTTCAACACTTTCAATTATCCTGTTACGTGCCATTGTTAATACAGTAGAGCTTACAGGGTACAGAAATGTATATTTTGGAGTATAATGTTTGGAGTATAATTTGTTACCCTTGGAGTATAATTTGTTACCCTTGGCTTGATTCAAAATCTTTTTATGGTAAAAAATCCATTACCAAATTATTCCTCTTCAAAATATTCCTCCTCACTTTAATTGTGAGGCTGTTGTGGTAACTCACTATTGTGGCTATCTCCGTGTCTTAAATTGATACAAAACATTCATGTTTCATGATCATTTTGACTTTGGGGAAGCCAGTATGATGTCAACGCCAGTGAACAAGGTGGATGAGGACATAATGTAATATTTTTAGGAACCTGTTGGATGGCACTTAGCAGCAGCATTCCCCAGATTTTTTATCCTATTCTTAAAAATGCTCATGAAAGAAGATTTCCAGACTGCTTCAGATACTGGCAAGAGTGACGGAGAAGTGACTTCAAAGGGGGATGTTGAAAGGGATGTATAGCAATATATCTTTTACTGTGATAATTTTTTATTTAAATGTATACCTTATCTTTGTCAGCCCTTGTACTGTTGATACATGAGTAACTAATGTACCTTTTCATAAAGTACACGTGTACATAATACCTTTCAAATGGGCTTACATTGAAAAGAGGTATGCCTTACAAATAGTAGGCAATTTAAAAGTATTTGGTACATGTAGGAATGATTAAGTTATCAATTAATAAAACTGTCACCAAATAAATGTGTTTAATAAAATGGTTTGATTATTCTCCCACAAATCTAGAGATTTCTATTATTTGGGGTTTTTCAGTAAAACTTTAAATGTAACTTACATAATGTAAAAGTGATATTCTAAACCGTGATAATTGTCATCTGATAATTTAAGTAAAATCAGGAGTAGCAGGTGGTTTTCAAATTTCTTGCATTTTTAAAGACAAGTTCTAAGACTAGATAAGAAATACAAATAGGAAATATAACCCAGATGACATAAGTCATGTATGCCTACTGAATATTATGTGAAAATCTTGCAGTTTTTCAATCAGGGAAAGCTCTAGACTTCAACAGATTTGAGCAGGGAATAGCACGCCTATGGAAGTAAAACAGGAAAAGGGCCCTTTTTCTAGAATGTTGTGCTAAAGAAACATTCCAGATTAAATCCAGCCTGGAGTTTCTTCTCTAACAAAAATGACTCCTTCAATGTCTGTTATCAGCGTTTTATGTGAGAAAAAGAAGAAATGGATACAGCTGGAGGCCACAGCGAATTCCTAGAAGGCAATCTTAACAGATAAAATAGCGGGAAGGCTTCACTGCAGTGAAAGAACATGGGCTGGCGGTCAGGTGATCGGCCAGCTGTGCCACATGAGCAAGTCATTCTAATGCTCTGAGCCACAGTGTTCTCATCTGCAGAAAAACAAAATTGCTGGCATAGCTCTCAAAGCCTGCTTCCAGATTTTGTACTCAATAATTCAGAAGGTATAAAAGGAGTGTCATGGGGGCATGGTGGTTTACCTTCTGTGATCATCTCAGGATCTTTTCAGCACCAGCTTTGTCACAAACACTGTTGTCATTTTAGCAGTAACAAGGAAAAGTAACTGAATATCTGAGTCAAAAGAAAGATGTTCATTTGTTCTTTGGCTAGGTCAGATTGAAAGGTATTGCTCTGTGGTGTGAGAAAAGTCCAGTTACTCAAACAACCCTACTGGCAGACCTGGAGATGTCTGTCATATTCTCCATCATTAGTTGCTTGCTATCCACTCCATAGAGGAGTATTGAATAGGATATATAAAGTAATTGGAGCCTATATCAGTGCTGTGCTCTCTTAGCTAACTATAAAAATAGGGCTTCCAAATAAGTTAGACAAGAAGTGTTCATACACCATGTACAAATGCCAGGTAGCTCCTTCCCACTGATTCTGCAACAAGGAGCAAGGGAGTTTCCTGCTCCTAAAAGAAAATGCTGCTCCCAGCAGAGACCTGGAACAAGAGGTGCAGAGTATGCACCTGACCTTCCCAGGCGGTTACTCCATCCTGAATCTCTGCCTTAAAGAGCTTTTTACACACGTCCCGTCTGTAATAGGCTAGGCAACAGCCTTGACTTTATTTTAAGTCTGCTGGTATTTTTTTTCTTTCTCACACACAAATATTTTAGTTTTTAATTACTAATGTTATTTTTGGCAAAAATAACAAGGAAAAGAAGAAAAGGCAGGATTGATTCAGACAACTTTGTATGGATGACATATTAAAAACATATTGGCTGAGAAGCCACTATTTAAAATAGCTGGCATAGTGGCTCAATACATTAGTGTGCTAGTCTTTTGATTCCACTATAATTATAGGAAGAAAGCTTCAATCCCTACAGTGGGGGAGCATTTAAAATTACAGCTGAGGTAGTAAATTACTGGTCCTCAATGTCCTAGTCAGACAGATTGCTTTCATTTCATGAAGAGGGACACAGTGCTGTGTCAGAGCCAGCTTCCCCTGGTGAGCTTAATGTGTTCTATTTAAAAGCACAAGATGGAATAAAGGAAGTAGTAGGAGATTTTACAATCCGCCAGCATAAACATTTATTTTTATTTTCCCGTAGCATGGAGTGCCAGAATTGCATCATGAATGCTTACATTATTCATTTTGATTTTTGCTTTCCCTGCCCCCAGGAACAAAGCTGACCAGTTAATAGTCAGTGTGTGTTGGTTGCACTGGGCACAGTTTCAGCAGCGGGCTTAATTCTCACATGGAGATGGCACAGTGCCTTTTGTATTTGTTACTTCCTCCTCTGCCTAAGCCTCCATCTTACCCCAGTGCCAGCAATTGAAGCGATGGGGCTTTAGGATGTCAACACAGTCCAAACAAAAACACAGTTGGAACCGCTCTCTGATTTGCTTTCCAACCTCAGTCCCATTTCCAAGGAACAGAGAAGGAGACAGAGCAGGAGAAGGCATTTCTCATGAAGCTCCACAGCATTTAATTAGTTTGTGAAAACCCAACTAGGCATTTTTTCCCGTTTGGTTGTCAGAGAGCTGTTTGCTTTGAAGCCCTGACAGGAGCTTGAGGAAACAGTGAGGCCTTTTACACAAGTCCCGCCTGGATCCTGGGCGTCTCTCAGTTGGAACCAAGAGCAAAATTGATAAGCACTTACAGTGTTAAAGACAGACTGCTTTGCAAGGACCAAAAGTACTGCAATTTTTTCATGGTAGATAAAAGCTGAGAAGGCTCTCCTGGTTTATAAAAACTGATCATACTGTGGCAGGAAAGGGGGTGGGCAGAGAGGTGATATCTGAAACCAAAATTTGCAGTCATCTAATCAAGGCCCATTCTTCCAAAATGGTAAACTGAAACAAGTCTTTAGAACTCTTCAGTTTTCCTCTTCTCTGTAAAAATTCCTGGTATTCTTCATTCAACACTCAAGGATGTGCCTAAATCTGTCCTTCCCTAGATTCAATTTACATTACAATTGAATCTGTGCCAGACACCCAGACAGCCTCTGACAACTAGGCTGATGACCCCGTCACAGGAAATGTGCATAGTTTAAGGTACTAGTCTCCACAGACAAACCTGAATTTTATTTTAGGCCATCTCTGGATATAGTACCAGAAAAATCTAGTGAATTCTAAAGGCAGGAATTTTAGTCACCATGGCAGAGCCTTGAGGGGAATATTTTAGAGCAAATTAATCACCCACCTTTCATATTCCCTGACAGCGGCTATTCCACTGAGAGCAGAGTTGGCCTGAATCTATCTTGTGCTGTGTATGACCTTGGATAAGTCAAGTTAACTGCTGAGACAGAGTCCCCATCCCTAGTGAATCAAAGACATGTTCACCCATGTGTGTGGCATTTTCAAAGAATTTCAGCATATTTCGAGGTCAGTTTACACACTGGGGGAGCACATAGAAGAAAATGATGTGAAAATTCTCACGAAAACTATATCTCCCTGGGCAATTGGAACTTCCTGGTTTACATGGGACTTAGAGGAAGGGGACATCTATTCTTATCATTCTTGGAAACCGCAACAGCTTACTGTTACTGAAGAATCTGAACTTTAGTTCTCCCTAAAGTTCATGAAATGACAAGCAATGGACACCGCAGGCACCCAGATATGTTGCATCAGAAATTCAGGTGTCAAGCTAAGAATGTACTCCTACCCAGGCAGATAGAGGGCCATGGCCAGTAGGCTATGGGTGGCCTCGTGCTCATCTGAAGTGAGTTTTTAAAGAGATTTGGGCTTTCAACAGTACCACTATTCCCATGCTCTCTATGTACTTTCTACCACCAATGCTCCTCCCAAAGCCAATGTACACTCTAGTTCTAATTTAGCTTATTGTGCCATGTAAGGATTCAGTCAAATCTCACTCAGAACAAAGGCTGAAATTCCCAGAAGTGAATCTACAATCTTTCATCAGCCCAAAGACAGCAAAACATTCACAAAAAGAAATAAGTCCTGCTTCAGTAATAATTTTGCCACAAGAAATTTCAGAATAGGAGTCAGACTCTAACTAGTGGGCTACTCTGGTAGAACAGAGATCAAACAGAAGTTCAGAAAAGACAGTAAGCTTTCCTACACAGATACAGCTAGTTCCTGCTGTCAAACTTGGGCTGGAGGGTATCCCTGGGGATACAGGGCACACCTGCCTTCCCTGATCCTACACACACACAGAGAGAGAGAGAGAGAGAGAGAGAGAGAGAGAGAGAGAGAGAGAGAGAGAGAGAGAGAGAGAGAGAGAGAGAGAGAGAGAGAGAGAGAGAGAGAGAGAGAGAGAGGACAGAAACAGAAACAGGGTGGGTTCTAGTTGGGGTGGAGGTGAGCTCCTACCTAGACAACTTACATTCTGTTCATGAGGCTGTGGGTACAGCAGGTACATTAGCACATTCAAGGTGGCAAGAGAGTATGGCTTCACCACATGGTCCTGTGGGTCAGAGACTGGACAAGGTGTTTTACATGGACTATTTCATTTTATCTCAACCACATTCTTAAAGGATGATTACTAACACTTTACAGATGACGAAAGTGAGGTTCAGCAAAATAAATCCGCAGGTTGCCAGACCCTCCCTGAGTCTATGACCAAGTCTGTGACCTCTGCAGCCCGGCTTCCTAACTCGGAGCACCCTGCCTTCCAATAGAGGAAGCATTGAGTGGGCAGCAAGTGTCCAAGAAAAGCCACTGCTCAGGCTTGTGGTACCATTGCACCTGAGTCAAGAGCAGGTCTTCCTGGTCTCTCTCATGCCCTAGAAAGCACACAACTCTCAGAGAGGAAAGAAAGGCCGTGGGGCAGCCTTTCACACTCTGGTAAGACACATTCTGTGGGAAGCTGAACACTAGGTGCTGCAGGCTCTCCAAGGCCCCAGAAAGTTAATGTTTGTAGAATGATGGTTTTAAATGGGAAAAAATGTTTAATCTCATTTTCTTCTTCTATATTCTTTTTTGTAAGAGGACATCTGAGGTATTTACTCACTGCCTAGGCTACCCATGTGCTATCTATCACATGTCTCCTAGTTCGAATACATTTGAATTCCTTAAGGAGATTCCACAAATGTGAAGTTAAGTACAGGCACAAGCCAGGTATAGTAGTACATGCCTATAATCCCAGCTACTCAGGAGTCTGAGGCAGAAGGATACCAAGCTTCAAACCAACCCAGGAAATTTAAGAATAAACCTGTCTCAAAATTTAAAAATCAATCAATCAATCAATGAAGAAATGTTTGGAGATGCATAGCTCAGCAGCCCTGAGTTCAAGCTCAAATAAATAAATAAATAATAAGGCACAAAGCATTTCCTTAAAATTCCCTAGTGAGAAAATGATCCATTATTGACCAGTACAGGAGAGGAAGCACATATCATGTAAACAGGAGAGCAGATCCTGAGACCCAGAAGATAGGACTCCACCGCACACTGGCCAGCTCACACCTGGTGATGTAGAGATGTAAAGGCCAGCTCTCCTCCACCTACAGAGCTGCTGTGAGACTGCAAAAGGAGCCAGTGGTGCAGCACAGTGCAAAGCACTATCAATGCAGAGAATACTTACTTATCACCACTGCTTTTAGGCGAAGTCTAAGGCAGCCTTGGAAAAGACCTTTCTAGAATATTGTATCTGGAAAGAGTCACCTGCTCAAGAAGCACACCTAGGAAATGGGTAGCTTCAGGGACTTGGTGAATATTTTCAAACAAATCCTTGCCTGCCTCCTTTACTTAGCTGAGTTTTTATTGAGATATCATTAGCATCCAGTAAAATTTACTCTTTTTAGTGCATAGTCCTATGAGTTTTGTCAAATACATATTGTCAGAAAAGCATCACTAAATCATAAAAATATTCTGTTACACTAAAACAATTCATTCACAATCCTCTGTAATGAATTCCTCCTCCTGCACCAGCCTCCAGAGACCACTCATTTATCTCTTATCCACATACAATCCCACGTGAGAACTTCGTATAGATAGAATCATCCTCCCAATATCAGAATCTGGCTCTTTGCACTTAATGTGATATATCTCAGAATCAGTATTCATTCTTTCTTATTTATTACTACTGAGTAGTATTTCATTACCCAAACATACCTAGGTTTGTGTATCCATTGTCATCACAAAAACTTTAATTGGGGTGATTATGAATAAAGCCACTATAAACAATCATACACAGATTTTTGTGTGAATATAGATGTCCTTTGGGAAATTACTGAGATTTAGTGCTGCACTAGCTGTAGATTTATACCAAAACTGTTTGAAAGTTCTACATCTGTCTCCCCATGACCATTTGATATTGTTGGATTCACATTTTTAGGGTATTTTAATTTTAGTCTTTCTTACTGGTGTGCAGAGCTATTTCATCAGGGTCTACTTTGTACTTTCATAAAGTGTTGACTGCCTTTTCCTTGTTTGATTTGCCATCCATATCTCCTCTTTGGCAAAGTGCCTCCACAGATCTTTTATCCCACTCTTTTATGGGGTTCTCTGCTTATTATTGGGTTTGAGAGAATTCTGCATATTCTGATTACTAGTTCTATTTTGGATTTGTGATTTGCAAACATCTTATCCTTGTCTCCAGCTTTTTTTTTTTTTTCATCTCTTAAGAATGAACTTCAAAGATCAGACATTCAAAGATCAGGATTCTAATTTAATTTTATACTAAATTGAGCCAATAATTTTTTTAAACCACACAAACACAAATAGATTCATGCTTTGGACCAGTATTAAAAATACAGAATCTTGTTTATTGTCTACACTAAAAAAATAACAAAATATTATATTAATCAGTTATAAAATAATTCTCATACTAATATAAGAATTCACATTTATTAAGCCTGAATTACCTGCTTTCAATGGGTGAACCTATGACATTGCAGTTTTTTTTAACTTCTGTCTGTATTGCTAACCAGACAGTGATCTTTCTGACTATTTATAATTGAACTTTTTGAACACTGACAATGAACCAAGCCCTAAATCAGAAAGCAAAGGCACAAAGATGGGTTAAAGGATTCTGCCATTCCCTGAAATGCACACAAGTCGGGGTTCTGTATGACAACCTCTGGAGTAAAGACATCCACTAAATCACACAAAATTACCAGACAGAAAAACTGCTAATGGCACTATGGTATCCCTACCTACCAGGAGCTTAATACAGTCTCCACCAACCCCTGTGACGCTGATTCATTTGGCTTCAGTAGGCAGAGATCACACTCCTGGCTCATAAACTTGCCTGGGCTCGATGTCCACTGATCACTCAGTCCCTCCTAAATCTTCACACAGCCACCTCACTTGCTGTCCTGCCTCCCTGTCTCAACCGCTACCCTCCCCCTCCACCCATTAGTGATTTTTCCAAAACTAGCTATGACAAGTCCTAAAAGAGAAAGCCAAGAATTTCACATCAAGCATGTCTATCCTATATGTGTGTGAATTCCATTCTATAGAAAGTGCAGAAGTCTTTGGGTACATGCTATGATTTCATTTTTGTTTTAAATAATATTGATGTTATTTTAAGTTACTTTACCCATAATTGTGTATAAAACAAGCTCACTAATTTGTTAGGTAATTCTTAGGCCCCCAAACTTGACCCCTTCTCTAAATCACTTTAATTACTGATTCTTCTAGCCCAGAAAGCAGCCCTGGCAGTCATGAGAGGTACAGGCAAATCTGACACCTTCACTCTAGCTCTAGTTACACAATTTGTGAATGACCACTATTTTATTTGTTTTTATTTGTCTTCCGGGGACCAATATAAAACACTAACACATGGTATAGTACTTTAAAGATAAACCAGCACAGCCTCAGGAGTGGCCATAGGTAGCTATGGTTCAAAGCTGTGGGAAGAGTGCAGAAGGAGCAGGGACAGACAAGGGAGCACACAGTGTAGAGGAAGAAGGTTGGTCATGCTCTGAAATGGTGGGCCACAGGAGCTGACTGCAGCTTTTAATCACTCTGCTTTGGAAAACAGAAATCTGATGGCACAATAATCACAACAGCTTAGATATAGTATGTGATGTCTCAAGGGAAGGAAAAAAAACAGATTTACAAACTCATCTTGTAGCCTAATTAGGACAATTATTTAGGGTATATCAGAAACTGGGAAATGCACAAGAGATCAATATCTTTAAAGAATGTTTCTTGAAAATGTGCTTTTTCTGATGAGGGCAAGTTTCTTTTTAAAAAATTATATGCAGAGAGAGAATTAGATAAATTGCCCTTGAAATTTCTCCATTCTCATTTGGCGAGGAATAAATCATCCAACTGGATGATAAAAGGATTATGAGTTAGATTCTCATTTCCTCACCCTGGGAAGAACTATAATTACAGTGACCATATTTCCTGAACCAAACATCAGGACCATAGACCTGACAAGTGCACTTGTACTTGTAAAGACAATAGGACAAGTTATCTGAAATGGAAAATGACCTATGGGAACTAGAGCTGTAAAGAGCAACTCTGACACAGAAATAATTTGGTTTTAGGCATTTTTCATGATGTCACTGATATAATATTTCTTCATTAAGGTTTGAAATGTAAAATTGTCCCTGAGACAGTTTGCTCATA
This sequence comes from Cavia porcellus, assembly GCF_034190915.1. Classification (NCBI taxonomy): domain Eukaryota; kingdom Metazoa; phylum Chordata; class Mammalia; order Rodentia; family Caviidae; genus Cavia; species Cavia porcellus. The sequence continues at coordinate 40,022,221 of NW_026947496.1, read as the reverse complement.
TTTCCATCCATGATACACCAACACTAATTTTAAAGAAGTTGGTCCAGTTGAGTCAAATTAACTGCTTCTCTCATCTTAGTAAAGATGAATGAAAACAACAAAATATGCAATACCCAAATTAGCAATTAAATTTGACCATAAAACTTACCAGTGTTTTATTCATAAAATTGTTTTTTTCATATCAGGTTCATTGAGTACTTGATCTATCCCACTTTAAGTAAACCTAATGCTAAATTTTTTAAAATATAGTATGCGCATTGCTAAGTGGTTCTTCATTTTACAAGAGTTTTCACAATTTAATTCCTCTAGGTAAGTATTGTCCTTGTTATTTAAGAGTTAATAAATTATTAGCTATCAAAGTGTCAGGCAGGCAGAAAAAATGTAAAGAGTGAGGACATCTTTACCAGTTGAAGTTCTGTAAGGGTGGAGATGAGAGATCCCTGAAGGTGGGCTGTTGTTGGGTGGGACAGCATGAGAATCTGCAGAAAGCCCTCTTGGTGAGCATGTTGCTACAGTCACTCCAGCGGGCCAGAGGCACCAAGCATAGAGTTCCTATCTGGGTGCTAATAGAGGAAAAAAGCCTTTCAAAAACACATCAAGGGAGGCTGCCTGCTTGTAAAGCTTTGTGGTCTCTGCAGATAAACATAGTTTTAGAAAAGGCACGCCATGTGCTCAGAGCATCACAGTGATCATGAAATTGTCATACATACTGACTACTTTGAGGAAAAGAAGGCAACCAACAAAAACTAGGAAGTTCATCCACACAATCTCAGGGTATACTACTCTGCTAGAGCTGCTATGGCAAAACACTGGGCCAGGCAGCCCAAGAAACAGGCATTTTCGGTCTACCCACCCTAGAGGATGCAAATCTGAAATCAGTGTGAGTAGGGTTGTTTGTCCTGAGCCTCATTTCTCTCCTCAATTTATGTAGTTTGCCACCTCCCTGCATCTTCACAGCATCATTGCTCCTGCACACCTCTGGTTTCTCTCTGACTGTGCACAAATTTTCTCTTCTTTAAGGATCTCTGTCATACAGGATGCATCCATCCAAATAAACTAATTTTAATTTACTCAACTCTCTTGAAGACCTTATGTAGAAATGAAGTCACATTTGAGATTCTAAGGGTTAAGACTTCATCATATGAATTTAAGGGAACACAGACCCACATCTGGGGTAAAATAAGGTCTTACAGGAAGAATGGAAAAAGAGGGACTGAGCCTGGGCAGGACTAGTATACCTGCGATGACAGTGAGCAATGCAGGGAACTGGAAACCCTGATAAGATGTCATCTCTGGATGGGAAGGAAGCGTAGGAGGACTCATGAAGGGACATTAAAGTGCAAAAGGAAGAATGGAAGGCCCTCAGTTCCACACAGTTGGGCCTCACTAAAGGACAATGGGCAAGGAAGTGTCAGTATGAGGGGACTGACAGTGTGACTTTCTCCTTGTCATTGTTTTTGGTGAACAGTAACAAGCCACAACTAGTAATAGAAAGCTAAGAAACTTAGTTTCATAAAAATACTTGATCATGAAATCGTGGATGACATGAATTTTTCTGAGACTCAAAAAGCTTATTTACTAGTAGGATTTTTGTTTAATTACTTAGCAATTCACTGCTGTCAGAAGATTTACTGCAACTGTGAATTTGAAATGAAATACCTGTTTTAAAATATGGGAAGAATTTGCAAAAAATTTGAATGTACACATACACTCTTCCTCCTATGGAGACTTTCAGGGATTTGGGTATATATACATACACACTAGAGGCACAACAGAGATTCCCGAGAAGCTGTGAGGTGCTTTTATGTGTGTGGGCTAATGAAGCGTGTCTGCTACTGCATAGCTAGAAGAAATCTCACAGTGGCAAATCAGAAAAGAGAATTTGACATGAGAATTCAAGCTCAGAGTTGATCACTTTTCCCAATTAATTCAAAATGTTTCCAAAATTTCTTTCATGAAGATGATGCTGTGTCCATCACAACTGTTTATTTTGGCCCTTGTAGTTATTGCCCTTAAACAGCTAGCTGAGCCTTATATCTTTAAATTTATTTTCCTATTTCAGTTAGCCAGAATATTATTCTTTTAAGCTGTTTTGGAGTTTTGATTGGCTTTATTGTATCCAGGCAAATTGTATTGTTTAGTATGAACATCTGTCTCAGGAGGTTATGAGATGTAATCCCCTCTTTAAAAAAAAAAAAACAAGGAATTCACCTTTCTCAGACAATTCAAAGACCTTATTTTCCTAAAGTCTCAATATTTCATTTTACCCAAACTAAAAGGCTAACTACATACACATTTATAAGTGGGGAGAAAACAGGAAAGGGCCACTAGTGACATATTTCACTACTTCACCTATCTTCCAACTTCAACTTAATGCTTAATAATACTACCAAGTGTCCACTCCCAAAAAGACCACCCCAAGGATCAGTTATCTCGCAGGTACACATGCTTCCTAGAGAAAGTAGTAAAGTTAGTTTTGCTTGGCCACTGTGTCACTTAACATGGAGACAAGGCATTATACTGGTTACGTTTTCACTGGTAGATAAAATCTACAAAATTTTTGAAACTTTTTGGGTAGCTAGTATCATAGGTGAAATTAAAGAGTACAAGTTTCACTGATTTGAAATATTTAGTTATCTATGGAATTATAAATTTAGTTCAACCCTGGTAAATGCATAACCAAAATATTTATTCTGAATTCTAGATATTTACTATGAATAAAACTTTTAACCACTTTTTTTGAATGATTTGATCAATACATGAACTGGTATAATCCTTCATGTGACATGTGTTAAAAGAAGAATTATTTTTGCTTAAGATCAGGTGCTATTTATTTCATGTTCACCTGAGACATACTTTAGTGATGATATCAAAGAAGTAATCTTGGAATGAAGGAATAGTTTATATATATAAAGATTCCCCCTTTTTTTTTTTTTGAGACAATATCTCATTGTGCAGTTCAGGTTGATTTTAAACTCACTACGTAGCTCAGGCTGGCCTCGAACTGAAAGCAATAATCCTGCCTTGGTCTTTCAAATACTAGGATAATAGGTGTAAACCATCATATCCATAAAGATTTCTGTATTTTAGGGAATTTTTACCCTAAAAGAGTAAGTATGCAGTTGGATAACTTAGAAATGGATTTGTTTCCTTAAGGAAATTCGGAAATTCACAATCACAAATGATTCCTTTCCATAGAAAATAGTTATAGCAAGAATATTAATTTTTAGAAAATACTTTCAGTAAAAATGTCTAACAGTACAAAAAATTGGATCCAATGCATTAAACTTTCTTAGAAAATAAAATGACAAGATCTCAAAAGTAGTATTAGCCATGATGAGATCTTAACTTTCCATAAAGAAAAGTCAAATGTGTTTTTATCTATGCACATTATTCAAGTATTGCTTCTGTTTTAAGGTTTGTAAAAAATTATTTTTGCTTACTTAAGTCTAGATGCTTAATCCAGAGATATACCAGTAATTCAATGTTATCAAAGTCCTAATTCACATTTAATTTCAAAAAGTTACTATTTTTAAGTACATATCAAATGATTCAGTTTCTTCTAAGTGGTGATTTGCATCTGGCAAAAGAATCGGGAAGCATCTGCTTTTTAACATACCACCTTCTTCTCACCTGCAGTCCTTTCTAACCACCATCTGTTGACTGCTTAGAAATATAAGCAGGACCTAGAGCTGCTTTGTAAATAAATGATACCTGTGCAAACCACACTCTCAGTCACAGTGTGTGCAGACTTTCCATGGAGTGGGGAGCCCTCGAGCCATTTAATTCTAGTCCTGTTTTGTAAGTAAAATCCTATGCTGTGATTAACTCATTCAGAACTTCCTCTATAGCTTGCCAGTATACAGAGAGCTGCATGGCACCATGTGAACTTGTGCAGAATATTAGAAATAATAAGGAACAATTCTTAAAGTTTTCCAAGTGTCTTCTCTTCTTTTTCTGGTTTTTAATCTTAAAATACACATAACATGAAATTTAGCATCCTATTTATTTTAAGTGTACAGTTCGATGACATCATCCATCCATGAAATATTTTGCACATTCCCAAACTGGAATCCCAATTCCCTCCTCTCCTGGCTGTACCATTCTACTTTCTGTCTCCATGAATGTGAATACTCAAGGTTCCTTATAAATGAAATGATATAGAATTTGTCATTGGTGAGAGGGTTGTTTTATTCAACATAAAGCCCTCAAGGTTCATCCATGTTGAAGCATGTGTGAGAATTTCTTCCTTTTCAAGACAAATAACATTTCGTTGTATGGATATATCACATTTTGCTTAGCCATTCATGCATTAATGTTACTGTCAGATTTTGCCTTTTGCAAATGATAATGCTGTTAACATGGATGCAAAAACATCTTTTTAAATATATATATATATATATATATATATATATAGCTTTGAATATATAAATGGAGTTTTATTGAATATATAAAGAAATGTGATATTGCTAGATCACATGGTAGTGTTTTCTTTAATATTCTGAAAAAACACCATTTTCTATAGCAGCTGCATCATTTTTCATGCCTCCAAAACTGCAGAAGCTTCTATTTTTCCCACACTCACCAACATTTCTTGTTACCTTTTTTGAAAGTAGCCATTCTTGTCCATGTGATGTAGTATCTCATTGTAGCTATGACTGTGTTTTCTTAATAATCAGCGATGTTGAGTATCTTTTCATTTACTCTTTTGCTATCATATTTTTGGAGAAATTTCTAAAGTCTTTTGTCATTTTTAACTTTGATTTTTGCTGTGGTGTTTTGTATTCAGATGTAGGAATTTTTTAAATGGACTGGATATTAACTTCACATCAGGTATAGGATTTATAAATATTTTCTTCCATTCCGCAGGCTGTCTTTTCACATTGATTGTGCCCTTTAATGTACAAAAGATTTTTATTTTGATGAGATTCAACTTTTTTTCCCTTGTTTTCTACACTTTCAGCATCACATCTAAAAAAGCATTTCCAAATTTTATGTTAATTGTTTATTCTATGTTTTTTTTCTAAGAACACAATAGTTTTAGATCTTACATTTAGATTTTGAATCAATTTTAAATTAATTTTTACCTATATAGCATTAGGTAAAAACCCAACTTCAAACTTTTGTATGTAAATACGTAGTCTTCCAAGCAATATTTGTTGAAAATATTACCTTTTAACCATTAAATGATCTTAAAACACTTCCAAAAATCTTTTCCCATACAAGTAAAAGTCTGTCCTAGACTCTCAAAACAGGTTTTATGTCTATCTGTGTGTCATTATCATATTATTTTGGTTAATGTAGCTTGCCGTAAGTTTTGAAGGAAGTGTGACACCACTAAATTTGTTCTTCTTTTTCAAAATTATTTTGGCTATTTGAAGCCCTTTGCATTTTATATGACTCTTAGGATGACTTTTTTCTATTTCTAAAAATCTTTCATTGGCTTACTAACAAGAATTGCATTGTTCCATCAGTAGAATTCTGATTTAACATTAAGTATCTAAATCCATGAACATTAGATGTCATTGCATTTATTTTTGTCTTTATCTTTCTCAGCAATGGTTTTATAACTGTCAGTGTACAAGTTTTTACCTATTAATTTAAATTTATTTCTATGTGATTTCTTATTTTTTGTTACTACTGTAACTTGAATTATTTTATTTTTTTCCAGTTCTTAATTTTTTATTTAGAGAAAAAAACAAAATAGAAAAAGGGTAGAAATATTTGTCTCGCTTGTATAAAAAATAATAAAAAAAACTGAAAAAGTAATAAGATCCAAAATGTATAATAGATATTGAAATAATAAAAGGGAAAGAAAGTGTTCTAAAGGATATAACTGTATGTATATTTAAGTGTGCAAGATAGATAACAATACTATTAAGTTTTTGTTAGTTCATCAAACAGAATAGTTTGTACTGTCAGTGTTTGATTGTCCACTTTTTATGCTTTGATTTTGTAACTTGAACAACTACTTCTAAGATAATGATATTTGAAGTTGATAATTTATCAACTAGTGATTTCTTACTTTTTTGGAGTTATTTTCTTTATTTGCTGTTTAGATTGTTGTTTGGAGAAATACAACTTTTGCACATTGTTTTATATTCTTCAGATTCTTTTAGTCCATTATTAGTATAAAAAGTTTCCCACTCGCCTTGGAATCATTAAGATTTTCTACAAGGAAGTTCATCTATACACATAAGTTATAGTCATATAAGGCCCTATGCATGTTAGATCATCTACAGTTAGATGCTGTTTGCAAATAGAGATACTTTTAATTCTCCTTTTTAGTTTGGATTCCTTTTATTTCTTTTGCTTACCTAATTGTTTTGGCTAGGACTCCCAGTACTACTTTGAATAAAAGTGGCAATGCAGAGAATCCTTGTTTCTAGTATTATAGGGAATTTTTTCAGTCTTTTATCATTGCACATGAAGTTAGGTATGGGATTTTCATATGTGGCTTTATTATCTTGATGTAATTTTCTCCTATTCTTACTTTGTTGAGTGTTTTAACATGAAAGTATCTTCAATTTTGCCATATGCCTCTTCTTCATTTATTGGGTTGAGTTTTTCCCTGTCTTTGTGTTGTTAATGTGATAGAGTGCACTGATTTTCAATGTTAACTTAGTCTTGCATTCCAGTAATAATGTGGTCCTGGTATGGAAGTTTGTGAATGTGTTGCTGAATTTTATTCACTGATTTTTAAGGATTTTTGCATCACTATTCATCAGGGAAATTGATCTGTAATTTTCTCTTTCTATCGTATCTTTATCTGGCATTTCTATCAAGATAATGCTGGCCTAATACAGTTTGGAAATTCCTAACTTCCTAATTTTCACTCCTCAAGATTTTTGAAGGATTTCACGAGCAAATTATTGCTGTTAATTCTTCTTTAAATATATGCTAAATAACTATATTGTTATCTTGGGCTTTTCTGTGTTTGGAAACCATTAATATCTTTGATATGAATATCTTTTTCATGATTATTGACTTAAGCTCCTTATTTGTTTTAGACTTGCCCAGATTTTTAATTTCATGACAATTCAGTGTAAGTTAATATTCACTTCCAGGACTTTTTCACTTCATATGCATTAGTAAAGTTGTAAAGTTGCTCATAAAGCTTTCTTACAATCTTTTTTATTTCCATAATCTCAGTATTTATCTCCTTGTTTTATTTCTAATTATTTCAACTTTTTTTCTTAATCAATATAGCTCTATATTTGTCAATTTTATGCATCTTTTTGATGAATGAAATTGTGATTTCATCAATTTTCTCTAGTGATTTCTGACTTTTTATTATATCTATGCTTCAATTTGTATTACTTCCTTTCTTTGAGTAGTTTGGCTTTAGTTATATGGCTATATCCATATAAATTTATTTGGATATAAATTTCCCTTTTATCAATTTTCTGTATCTATCCTAAATTTGGGTATGTCATTTTTTTCAAAGAAATTCTAATTTCCTTTGTCATTTTCTCTTTGAATCGTTGGCTGTTTGATGCATTCATTTAATGTTATTTAACAACCATGTGTTTGTGATTTTTCCAATTTTTTATTTGCTATAGAATTTAGAATTCTAGAACTGAGAATTCAGAATTTAGAATTATACTTTCATCCTATTGTTTCTGGAGAAAGAACATGGAATGACCTCTAGCCTTTTAAAACTGCAGGGATTTGTTTTGTGATCTAGAATATAGTCTATCCAGTGAGTGCTCCACATGCAATAAATGCATATTCTCCTTGTCAGATGAAGTGCTCCGCAAATGTATGTTAGGTCAAACTGACCTATAATGTTGGATCTTCTGTTCCCTGATCAATCTGTATGGTTCTTCTATCAACTACAAAAAGTGAATCATTAAAATCTTCTACTATTATTACATAGCTTTACACTTTCTGCTTTGATTTTATCACTTTGTTTCATAGTTTTCAAAGTCTAGTAATGGATCCATATATGTCTATAATGTTATTGGTAAATTGATCCTTTTATTATTATTAATGTTTCCCTTTTGTAAAATCTTTTGACTTAAAATATATTTTATTTGATATCTGTATAGCTACCTTGCTCTTTTTGGTAACAATTGGCATGAATATGTTTGTCATTCTTTTTATTGATACAGATTTGCAACACACAATAATTATATTCATCTTTTTCATCTTTTGCTTTCAACTGATATGTGCCCTCTTAGCTAAAGTGAATATTCTATGAACACCATTTAACTTTAATCCTCTATTTTTTATCTATTTTATCAATCTATGTCTTTTTGCTGACTTATTTTTCTGCCTATTCAAATATGCTGTTGAACTTCTTTTGTGACTTATACTATTTCATTTTGCATTTTTCTACTTCATTCCCTTTTTAAGTTTCTAGATCTTTGCTGATAATCTCATTGTGTCCTTATATTGTTTTCCTGGTTTCCTTTAAATTTTTCTTCATGTTACTCTTTAGCTCTGAGCATCTAAAACATTGCTTAAAGGACTTCATCTAGAAATTTTGAAATCTATAGTACAGTACCTTAGAGGTGGTTTCTAGAAATTTATTAGACTTTGTTTCCCTATTTTTATTTAAATTCCTTATGCTCATTTGATGAAAATTAGCTGCTTAAAGAATCAGTCACTCCTCCCGTCTTTACAGACTAGCACTGTACAGGGCTGAATTCTCATAACCTGTATAGCATAAAAAGCTCAAGTTCATAGCAAATGACTTTTGGACATCAAAAATGTCTATGTAAGTGCTTTTTTTCTGCAATTTCCCCACATATGCATAACTAATTTTTTTTTGACCAGGGATTAAACTCACAACCCAGGGTTTGCCAGGCAGACACTTCCTACACTGAACTAAATCCCTAGCTTACATAAGTACCTTAAAATGTCTCAGTTTTCTAAAGAATCTCACCCTTGCTTTTTCCTCAGAGATTTTTATTTCTAATGTACTTTTTTGCCCATACTCCCTTACCACCATCTGCATGAGGTTCACACACTGCAGCCCCATCACTACTATCAGTGACCTCCCATCTACTACCCAAATTGTGCTACTGTTCTAGGTCCAAGTCAGACTGGACAAATACTAATCCTTTGGGTGCCCTGAGTAAAGCCAGACTGTCTCAAACGTGATGTACGCCTTGACTGAGGTAGGAACTTGGAACTGTGAAATTTCTACCTGTTTCTCACTGCACCAGGAAAAAGGTGGGGATAAGAGTGAGCAAAAACAGCACAAATTTGCCTATCACTTCAAGCATCATTTTCCAGATTCAGCTTTTACTTGGCTTCTGTAGACTCTTGACTGGTTTTTAGAACTGTCACGAAGTTATTTATTCATTGTGTTAATTTCTTGATGTTTCCATGACATGTCAAGGTCCTGGAGCTTTCTATTCTAACATTTTACTGATTTTACACCCCCGAAGGCTTCTTTTTCTTCAGACTGTGGAAAGGTCCAGGAATATGACAGTAAATTATAAGTGAGGGCCAAGATATTACAGACCTGTGCATCTCAAGTATGGTCCTGGCCAGTACTATTAGCATCGCCTGGGGCTTATTAGAAATGAGGATTTATTTCAACTCATTTCAGACCTACTAACTCAGATACTCTTGAAGAGTCCAGCAAAATACTGTAACAAATACCCCCGAGTGACTACGATGCAAGTAAATATTTGAAGACTATTGCCACTTACTTTAATTTCTAAGAAAAATTGTGGTCACAGAAAAAAAAAAAAAGTAAAAGTGTGAAGAGAAAGAAAATCAAAGGCCACCCTACCACCACCAATTAGTCAAACATAAGATCCCATGGTTAATTTACATGGACTTGTGCATTTAGGTTATTGGTTGTTACATGTATTACAATTGATCAGTGCACTCACATCTGTCACAGCTATGATTTGCTAAATCATTGCACCACCAGATTTCTGCAGCTGGAAAATTATTGCTACAGATTAAACCAATCTTTGCTGTTTGACAGTAACTGAGACTCTGACTTTGAAGGGGGTTTATCTGTTTTCAGATCAGATACCTGCCTCTTACCAGCCAGGAGGTGGTGCTCCCCATCAGAGGCCTTGACTGCAGTCCCTTCATTGCCTGTAATTCCTAGTCCATTATTTCATGCTATTTTTCATACATCTGTATTTTAGCAAACAGCTGAGATAATTTGTGACCTCTGAAAAAGTAGTGTTTAGAGTCATTCTTCTCAGAAGACTCACAGATTCCTGTAAGCTAAATGCCAAAGGTAAGTACCTCATTATGTATAGGGAGAGCAGAGCCTTAATTCTGCAATGTATCTAGTGTCTGCACATCTCACTGGGCTCTCAGTGCACCACTACAGCTCCTTTCCCAAGTACAAGAATCTCCTCCTCTGTGGATGTGTCTCTGCTCATGCATTCCTTCACATATGAGTATGTCTTCTCTCTGTTCATGTTTTCCTTCTTCTTTAGTGTGGCCCTACTTTGTAGCCATGTCCATCTATATCAGTATACTTTCTTCATGTGTATACAAATCCTAATCGATGTGACATCTCCAAATGGGCTCAGACTTACAACCTTGGATGGCCTTGTGAACATGTAGTAGTTTATTTTCTGTTGTAATAAAATATCGTAAAACTTCATACTTTATAAAGAAAGAAAGCTTTGGCTCATGGTTCTGGAGATTCTAGAGCATAATACTAACATAAACTTGGCTCTGGAGAGTATTTCACAGCAGATAGCAACAAAATGATGAGAGCATGTATGGGAGTAAAAGAAAAGCCAGAATAAGACTACAGACTCAAGAGAAATACTCTCCAAGGGGCGTTAGAGTAGAGTGTTGACCTAATTGGCTTGGGATCTACCCCAAGGATTGGTGGAGCATATTTCTATATGTAGCTGAATGGGGCACAGAGACATGACCTTGAGATCTTTCACCCCTTCCCCTCTAACACTCTTCGTCTTCTTTTGTTTCCCAGTTATCGTGAACTAAACATCTTTCTTCCTCCATCTCCTTCCACCACCATGTTATGTTGGCGCTCTGTGTCCTTCCATCATGATATTTCTGCCTTGGAACCAACCAACCATGAGCCAACCTCTTTTTAAAGGTTCTTAGGTGGTTTAAGGAAAAGGAAACCTCCCCTTTTAAGTTGTGGGTATCAGGTGTTGTGTCTCAGCAAGATTAAATACCCACAGTGACCTGACTACTTCCCTCTGGGCCCAACTTTTCAAGATTTAACTACCTCTTAACACTGTCACGCTGAGAACCAAGCTTCCAAACCAGGAGCCTTTGGAGGATAAAGCATACAAAGCATAGCACAATATCAAGAGCAAGTATCACATACAGTGTCAATTACATGATTGCTTTACGTTCCTGAAGGAAAATGTTATCCATGCATTCTCATTTATGTATACTGTCATCTTTCATATAAAAAGGACATTCACTTTTTCCTGTATCACTTATGTAACATTTCATAAAGTGCTTCCATTAGTATTACTAGATATTACCTTTTAAAAAGTGATCTGTGCTGAACCACTTCCAGAATATACTATATAGTTTAAAAGGGGAGGTTTCCTTTTCCTTAAACCACCTAAGAACCTTAAAAAGATGTTTAGAGTCCCTATAGAATTACCATTTTCCAAATTTTATTTGAACAAAAATATTTTGTTTAACTTTTCCTAGAGCATTCTTCCTCAGTTCTTTCCATGCCTGACACACAAGCACCTTCCTCTGCAAGTGCTTTTTGATTATGTAAACATTGTCCTGCTCAGGTAAGAAGCAAGCTAGAGGGCCCAAATGTTGGCACCTTGCTATCTGCTAGCAGCATTCTTCACTGATTGAAGAATGAGAAGCAGATAACCACTCACATTTCTGCTCTCTGAGGTAGAAAAAAGCCTGAGATCAATTTGCTTCATCTCCAAAAATCAAAAATAAGACTCCTGGTACTGAATAATCACCACAGATATGAGATGCAGAGGCAGAGACTGAGTACTGTCATGTCCACTGGGTCTTGCGTACAGTCCTTGACTCCTGTGGCACACAAAATGGAACCACAACTGCTTATCAAAAAGCATTGTCAAGGCCACAGCAAGAAAAGTGGGCAGGTACTTAATGACTTTTCAAAGAGTATGAGTGTCTTTGATAAAAAGAACAATAATTGGATAAAGTTATTTGCCACAATTCTTAAAAGAGCAGAGAAAGAAATAGACTTGTAATGGAAGATCTAGGCTACATATAAAGAATTTTTCTTTCACAGTGACAGACAGGGGCTCTCTTCACCTGTGCTCCAGACAGCACAGAGTTTCCCAAGAAAGCTCTGGATGCAGCAGGAGGGCCATGATGACTGGAGTCTCCTTTTCTCGGCTGGCATCTCCCATCAAGGTCAGCAAGACACAATTAGAATGCACAGGCTCTTCAATGGCTTCCACATCCACGCCCTTGGCTAATTGAGCTCACCCAGATGTTTTCTTTTCTGTTTAGTGAAATGATGACATTATCAGAGGTTAATAGTTAAGGGTTTATCCAAATTACGTATCCATAAAGTTCTTAATTTAGCTATTGAATGTCTAATAGAGATTAAATTGGACCTGGAAATACTATATTTCAATCTTGTGAGAATTACTTTGCACAAAGCTTCAAGGGCTGGTTTCACCAAGAAGTCCTTTCCTTTTTTGTAAGACCTTTAGTTTCTGCTAACGACAACCTGATTCTCTAAGATTTGCATCAAATTTTATGTCTGATTTGTTAGGCTTCTCTTTGGGGTCTCTGGGGATGAATCTGTGATTTCCATTGCATGAATCCTTTATAAGGCTCTTCAGTCTGCAAAGGTAGAGGATCACGGAAAGAGTTAGACGAGAAGAAATAGAGGTCATGGGGGAAGTGTGGGATAGAAAGGGAAGAAAATAGGTAGGATCAATGGCTGCAAGACATTTAAAGATGTTTTCACTTCAAGGATGAATTGAAGCTGCTTAAACATCATAGAGGAATTAGTCTAACAGCATAGGTTAATAAAGGACAGATCAGTGATATTTGAAGGAATCCAAGCATGAAAAAATAGAAGTGAAGGGATACTGACCAAAAGGAAACAATGAATGAGGCAGTATATTAGAAAATGGGGGAAAGTGACCTGACCGTTACTGATAAAAATGTGTGAAGCTAATTGTCCCTGAAAACAAAGAAAAGGAGATCACTTCAGGTGAGATAGACTCTTATCCATACTGATGAAAATACTAAAGAAAGAACCTTCGGTAGCCAAAAATCACTGTCTTTAACTCATGTGTAAGACAGACACACATAACTGAAGTACTCATCCAGAGCCTGATTCCCACATGAACTATTTTTCTAGGATGCCATGGGAGAGATCAGATTGCATATATGTCATGTGATGTGGCCATGAGGACAGCTCAGGGGCCACATGAGGAATCAGTAAGGGAGAGATGTGAAAGGGAGGATTGGGCTGTTATAAGATGAGGGAGGGGAATGTAGGTGTCAGAAGAAAGGGAGTTGATGGAGATCTATGTCACTCCCTAGGATTTATTTCCATGATTATGATTCCACTTTTCTTCTAATAAAACTTGGAGACTACTCTTTTCACACGTACCCATCTCCTCCTGGTTCTAGAAATATGAAGTGAGGGTAGTTTCAGCCTTTCTGGGAAGCAATTTACTTGTAAAATAGGCATACTATCCTTCTTTTATTGTTTGCTTTTGTAGGTTTTTTTCTTTCTGTTGTCTTTTTGCTTGTCAAATGAAACATGTAGCTTCCCCATGAGGTTAATAATTACTCATGCTGTGTCTAATGTGGCATACAGTCCACCTGAAAAGCGACTCTAACTACTAAGAAAAATAGGGCTTGCACTGTGCCTCGTGCTGTTTAAGGATATTTTAGAGATTCAATATATCATTTTTCTCTGAATTTCAAGAACTCCAAGGAGAATGACTACGGAATCAAAATGAGAGTAAAATGTCCTGTGTTAAACTAGAGAGTAAAAGTCTTAATTTGACTCTAAGGGCATCTTCCTCACATGCAAAAACAGTGTTTCTCATCATGTGGGACCTCTAGGTGACATAATGCACAAGCATTATTATCTTTCTGATTTAAAGTCAAAGTTAAAATCATAAACCTCACCATTTTTGGTAATCTTTCAAGGAACCAGTTCAGCATGTGCACCCACAACTCAGCAAATTGTTTCTACAATCCACTGGGCACAATCTCAGAGCAGATGCCAGGAGAGTGATAGCTACTTCTTGTCTCAACACCAGAAGATGATTGTAAGAGCTACGATCATACTAGACATCATATCTGTTGGTGTTGTACACCATATCTGTGTACAAGACTCCCTTCCATTTAGATCAGTCATTGAAGGACTGTGAACAGCAAAGAGCAATTAACTCAAATTTTTCCTTTTCTGGGGCAGAGCCAAAATCAGCTGGTTGCAAATATAAACTTTCTTTTACATCTCATTTTGCCTCCTAAAAATCCATGTGAGTTTTTTTATTCTGTTCCATGTTATACCCATATTAAATTTATTATTAGGGTAAAGTTTAAAATTCTGTAAATTGCTTAAAATATTACTTGCAAATGTTTCAGTGCAATTTACCTTTCAGGAAATTGAAGGAGCTTCATCCTGTGTTGTCATCTGAAATATCTCAACCCCAACACCAGTTCTCTATGCCCCTGGAGAGGGGGGTAGGTAGACACATATGTGGCTTCAGATAGAGCTCTCACATTAATAAGAGCTTTCATTCTTCCAACCAGTGCCTTTTAAACCCACAATACTGTCTTCATATTACATGTATTTTCCCTTTTTGCTTCTCATAAGTTGTACCATAAAAAGGTAACTACAGGTCATACATATTCCAATTTATGTATATTTGCAAAGTCAAAAACATTTTATAAAATTTGCACATAATTTTTCCCATGTGCTCAGTTTTTCAATCTGTTTTACTTTTATCAACTTTTACCTTTTCTCATTTTTCCATATTTTACTTTATTGATACCTTTTTAAAGTCATTACACACGTGACTCCAGATATCTGCTGCCCTTCAGCTTTTGTTCTTGAAGATATTTCCCCATACTCTATGTCTTTTGTAAAGTTTTTCATCAGAAATTCTATATTTTCCTGAGAGTGGTTGTTTTTCCATCTTCCTTTATTCTAAAGATACAAATCGGCAATCTAGAGAACTTTTCTGAGCTTCATTTTGGAGCATTTTAAACTATGTCTTTTGTAAAGTTTTTCATCAGAAATTCTGTATTTTCCTGAGAATGGTTGTTTTTCCATCTTCCTTTATTCTAAAGATACAAATCGGCAATCTAGAGAACCTTTCTGAGCTTCATTTTGGAGCATTTTAAACCGCATTATTCCTATTTCTTTTTAGGGTGTGTCATGAAGATATGGCCATTACATCAACATTACTATCATCATCCTCGAAGTCATTGTCATCATCATCCTATTTTCATTATAGCTACTTATAATATCATGGAATTTGCAAACACCAGGCACTGTTTTAAATATGCTATGTTCATAGAAACATGTAATCTTCATTGTCTCTGTCACCAGTTCTCTCTTTCTCCAGTCCAGTTACCATTACCTATGTATAACAGGTGAAGAAAGTGAGATTCAGATATATTAGTCACATTTCTCAAGAAGAAAAAGTCCTAGCACAGTTCTAAGTGACTAGATCCTACTCCACAGACTGTATCAGTGTACAGAGAAATTAATAAGGTAAATATTAAAATAAGAGTAGGGAGGGACTTTGGTAATAACAAACCACTCATTTATCAGAAATTTGACCTGGGAACTATAGAAAATAAGTAACTAGTTGTATTAGTTACTTTCTACCACTGAGACAAAATATACTGTACTCACAATTTAAAGATGGACAAATTTGTTTTGCATCACAACTTTAGTGGATTTCATTCATGGTTGGCTGGATCACAGGCAGAATTAGCAGGGTCAAAATGCATGGTGGAAGAAAATTATTCACCCTGTGACAACCAGAAAGTAGAGAGAGACAAGAGAATCCTAAGGACAAGGATACACCCTTACAGACAAAAACTCATACTCAAAGAAGTTAAATGACTTTTCCAGGATAATATCAAGTATTTGTGAAGCCACAGGTATCCTGCTCTCTTAACATACTATAAAGCATTTCCTTATATACTGTTCCATTTGATTTCATGAAATACTCTAAGTAGTACCCTACTGACTTGTCATCCAAAGGTACCTAATTTAATCCTCATCATTAAAACATTTTCAGTAAATCTGGCATATAAAATTATAATTAAACTCTTAGCCACTGGCTTTAATTAACTGAGAAGTTCCATTCATGTTTTACAATTAAGCGATTAAACAATCAATTTTCAGATATTTCCTTAATGAAGTCATGAGGTTCAAGAATCCAAGTGCTATAATTCAATTAAGCAGACTGAAACAGAACATTTGACAATTGCATAGGTTGAAACCTTCTGAGACAGTCAACCCTCTCTGAGTATAAGTCAAGTACTTTCAAAAGAATGTTAAGGAATGGAAAATGATTGAATAAATACAAAAGAAACACCGTTTACCAAAATCTACCATGAGTCAAGAATTATAATAGATCAACTCACAAACATGAATATTTTAATCCTCTTAACACTTTACCATAAACATTAATACTTTTTTAAACAAATGTACAAAGTCTAGCTCAGGAGGTTCAAGTAGCTTTCACTAAATAGTATAGCTATTAACTAATCAGAAAAATGAATCCATAGCTTCTGATTCTAAGCTCAGTACCATTCCCATGGGATCACAACTCCCTTCCAAACCCTTGAAGCTCACCGTTCCCACTTACTGGCTGTGTAGCCAGGCTGTGCTATTCATTATCTCTGCCTCAGTTTGTTAATTTGTAAGGTGGGAAACAATAATACCTATGCCACAGTGTTGTAAAAATTAAATAAATCAATATACACTTCCTAGAACAACATATATATTGTAAATGTCCAATAAAGGTCAGCTGTTGGTGTTTTGCTCCTAGGGTTGCTGGGTGCTATTCAGACAATTTAAAAAGCCTTTTCCTATCCCCATAGTGAGTACCCAACATGGGAATGCAAATAAATAAATTAATAAATAATAATGACACCATTTAAGAAAAGGATGCTCAAAGGCTCAAAGGACTCTTTTACTTTCAGGATCTAATTTTTTGGAAAATTAGATCCAGAAAACAGAAGAGCCCCAACATAACCTTATGATTTTAAAGTTCTTATCCTGTTTCATGAAACAGGATAAGTATAATGACTTCACATTTTTCTTTCATCCCTCCCTTCCATTCATGATCCTGTAGGATTAATCCTAATGAGCAGCATATGGTCACCTTTGTATAAGTTTTCAAGTGTACAGTGGAAAATATCCATTGTAAGAAGCTCATAATAGGGAGTTTGGGCTTTGTGTGGTAAGAAAGACTTAATGCAGTGTCATTTTTGACTATACTGTCCAAATACAAAGGCTACTGCAGTTTTCACACCATGGGTCTTTCCCCTAGTATATTGTTATTTATTTATAAAGTTTTGTCAGTTATATTTCTTATCTACCTTATTAGAAAAACCTTTATTTCTCACTCTTAACAAACTTTCCTCCATTACACTAATTTGCTTATTTGTTTTAAAAACACTTTCTTTCAACTCTGCAATCACTGTTTAATCTTTCTTTTCTCTGTGATTGTCTTCATACTGCTAAAGGTATATTCTCCTATATTATTTGTAACTTTTGATTTCATTGACTAACAAATAAATTCTTTAAGGATATGAATATATTTTATATTTCTGATATCCTAACATCACATAATGTACTAATGAGCACAGATAATGTATAAATGATGGATGGATGGATGATAAGAAGCACTTGTACAAGCCTGCAATTGCATATATTTCTATTCTTGTGCATTGATTTAAAAAATACTTTCCCTTCTCTTATTTTTATAATTGTCTTCAGGAAAAGATGCTGATGTCTTACTTCTCCATAAGTTTATATCATCTCCAATAACTGATTTCTTCAGTATCCTTAGATAACAAGAAAGAAGTGGCATCAAAGAAAGACAGGGAGGAAGAAACTTCCTCATTCCAGGGCAGTCAGGAAGCTAAGAGAAAAGAAGAGCCAGGAGACAAGAATGTGTGCTTCCTGGTCATACCACCAATGACTTAACTATTCCAAACAAGCCACTCTCAACAGCACATTCAGTACTAAACTCATCAATGGTCCAATGCACTGATGAATATGGTGCCCTTGTGATCCAATCATTTCCAAAAGCCCCATCTCTGAACATATGAGACATTTTAGATCTAAACCACAATAGATGCTGTTTTATGAACTTTTCACATGCATTGGTGAAAAGCCATCCTGAAATTATTTAAATGTTTTTTCTTTCAATGTTATTTCTTTCAATGTTATTTAAGACGAGATGGGGAATTTCCACACTATTTACTTATGAATTTACTTGCAACATAAAATCAAATGAATGCTTCTCATTTCCAGATTAAAAGAAGAGAATTCAGAATAACAGAATTAGTTCATGTCAGTTAATTTCTCTTTGTTCAGTTTCCTCATCTGTGTAGAATAAAATGATATCGTATTATCAACGTCAATTTTGAAAATTAAATGGGATCATCTGTATAAATTACTTATCATTAGAAGCCTCAACATTCCAACAATATAAAATTCTTCTTGATCATTACAAGATTGCAAGGTTGTTACAGAACATAGATAGATAGATAGATAGATAGATAGATAGATAGATAGATAGATATAGATTGTGGAAATAAACTATTGACTACTTCATGGTGACCTTGTGTAAGTTAAAAGTAGTCTCTACTTAACAGGAACAATTAAATGTGAGGGTTCAATGAAATAGTGTATGTAAAAAGGCTTAGCAAAATGATGTTAACTAAAATTTCATAAATTAAAAGTCTCCTCCAAAAATAACAGTCACATAAAAACAATGAATTCCCTGCAACAATTTTCTTCAAGAAATTACCTCTTTATTCTGAAAGATTAGGTGAACAAATGCTTCTTCATTTCAGGGGCTAGAAAATGTGTCAAAGCAGTGCATTTGAAAGGAATAAATGAAAAGAGCAGACAGGAATATTGCTTTCCCAGAAAACAAGTTTTTCGGATATCTTAGCTTATTGAAGGAAAAACTGTTAGAATGTTTTTTCCATTATTTTCCCCCAAAGAATGTAGGGCATTCTTCTCTGAGTAGATAATAAAAGGTAATTGAAAGGACAGAAGCTATTAACTACCTGGAAGCAAGTGAAACTAGTAATCAACTACACAGCTGCAAAAGCTGATTTCTGTTCTACCCAGCAATTGTACTTAGGGAAATGACTTAACTGACACCACCAGGTGAGCTGAAAACTGGCCTGACACCGCACTTGAAAAGGAAGTGTAGTCACAATATATCTCTACAGTTTGCAAGCTATTCATTTCTCTTGGTCTAGCAAAGGCTGAATTGAGGTGTACATGTGTCTTTTCATTTCTGGATCTTTCAGGCCCTCACAAGAAAAATTGCAAAGCTAACCTGAATCCAGGTAGTTCATGGTCTCTTAGATCCTTCATTTAAAACCACTTGGTTTCCTGGCATCTCACTCTTTTCTCCTATTGGACCCTGAAAAACACTTCACAGTATATTTAATATGTAATTCAAGGACTACCATGATTTTTTAAACCATCTCTAGGGCAAACTACAAATAAAGTTGTTTGAAACTAAGAATTTAAATTAAAAATAAAAATCTGTAGCTGGTATCATTCATCATCATGATACTAATTTGGGAAAGCTTTGTGGGCTATGGCTCCAATAAATAATCTTTGAAACCAGGTGCAACCTATTTTAAAAATGGTACGAG
The DNA here is from genome assembly GCF_034190915.1 of Cavia porcellus. Lineage (NCBI taxonomy): Eukaryota > Metazoa > Chordata > Mammalia > Rodentia > Caviidae > Cavia > Cavia porcellus. The sequence goes on along the minus strand of NW_026947496.1, from coordinate 40,002,400 downwards.
AGGAAAAAAATGAAGAAAGAAATAAAAGAAACCAAGTATTGGAGAAAATTTGTGGAATATTAGAAACATGAGATAAAATGCTGATTATAATTAACAGCATGAGGATTTGATTGACTGACCCAGGGTCATTTAGCTAGTAAGTAGTCAAGTTTAGTTTGAAACTAAAAAGCCAGGTTCTTCTGTTCACTTCATCATGGGTACAACTTGAATACTTGTCAAAGGATGAGCATACAACGGGACTCAAGGAGACAAAAAGTGATAGCCTGCCTCATCCAGCACCAAACATGAGAGCAGTCAGTACTCAAAGTCCAGAGCTGATGGTCCACTGGGGTTTTGGTATGAAGCCCCAACGTCACACCACTTAGCTAAATTCAGAAAGGAGGGAGTAGCAGGGGGAGAGACTGTGGAAATCTCAATTCTTGTCAGTAAAATGTGGTCAAGCCGGCTCCTGAGATCTAAGCATATATGAAATTAGATCTCAGGTCAAGAATCTTGCTCTAGAAAAAAAGAAAAGTTGTTCAGAATAAATAAGATTATTTCAACACTTATTTTTTCAAACTATAGCATGCATATTATCTTTGATCTATTTTAATCTTTTTAAAAACATTTCCTGTATATTCCATGTCAATTTTTTCCTCCAAATCTTTGCTTCTGTTGCAGCCTCAGACTAGAATGCTAGCCTGCCCTGAGGACTTATACTAATGTCCAAATTCCTCTCCTACCTCCGAAGCCCATGGAAATAGCCTTTCTATTGTGAGATTTCCCCCATCTTCAGACGCACTCAGCTCTTTCCTTCTTCAGATGTTTCATGCCATTAGTAATTTTCCAATTTAGATGAATTATTTCTCACAGTTCTACTTTTTAAATGTGGGGGATATATCTTATATGTCTTTTAGATCATCAGTGCACTGGGCACACAATTGTTAGTCAAAGAATATTGCTTGACTTATGTTACCTATAAACCATTGATTATATTTCTATCTATAAAAATCCTGGCTGTCATCTAATACAGAGTTCATGAACTATAAATATATATGAGTTGTAACTCATATAGATACTACAGAGACTATATATACTATAAATGTATATGAGCTGTAATTATAGATAAGCCCCATATATATATACTTCAACTATATACATGAATATATACATATACAAATTCACATAAACATATAAAGTAGCTATATATATGTGTGTGTGTATCTATATGTTTGTGTAAAAACTTGCCAAATTATTTCCAAAAAATAAATGTGTAGAAAATGTTTATTCACCATTTATATTTGTTATAAAAACAATCTCTATAATTTATTTTAACAAACTATATACTTATTTTTCTAGAGGATTGAAAAAATAACTTTTCCAGCAACTTTCTTTTCCTTTCTGAAAATGCTTCATAAATTTCTGAGTTCCTTAACATAATGAATGATGTACAACAGGCAGGCATTTTCAAGTGAACAAAATATATTGATTCTTGCAATTGTATTTATCCAAATACATCACCACTATCTTTTCTAATTTTTTATCCAACTAGCATGAACACAAGTATGATGAGATTAATAGAAAATGCCAAAAAAGTAAGAAATATAAGGATTCCTGCATAATGTCTTTGAGAATATTCTCCTTGAAAGAGAATATAGTCAATAATAAATCAAGATGCTTCAGGGTTACATGAAGCAGCTGAATTTTCATCACAGAAAATAAGATCCTTTTAGTTAAATGGAATCATTCGTTCAGAGCAAAAGATTTAAAATTTGAAATGGCAGTTAAAGAAGCTTGTCCTCAGGAGAAATACAGATGTATCTGTATGCATTAACATATTTTAATGTTGTATTTCCTAAAAGCTTTGGAAGGTGGAAAATTTTGGAAAACAAAAATTAAGTGTTCATAATGTAAATGCTTTTTGATTCTTATGGAACTATTTATAATACTGCAATATATCATAAGAAAAATAATCCAACCCCAATCCTAACACTGTCACATATTTTCATTTTGAAATATCAGAGTAGGATTTGAACAAAAAGCCAGGCATAATTGCCCTTCAAATTGCAGTCTTTACTGGTGTTAGTGCATATGAAATAAATAAGATTACTGAACATCAGTAAAGAATTTCTTTAAAACAAATAAGTATCTGAAGAATTACAAAGGGGATGAAAAAGCAAAATCAAGTGTTAGAAAAGTATAGAATTCCTAATGATGATTCTCATTATAGAAAATGCTTGAAGTGGCTCCCTGAGCCACTGCATTTGAACAAAGGTACACATTCTGTGCATATGCACTCATGCACACACACACACCCTCATACACACACAGAGCAAGAATATTGCAAGAATTGCTTTTATTTCAAAATTAAGTTATATTACAAAAGTCAAAGACTTGAACTTCAGCTTAAAATATCCTCATGATTTCTGCAGTGTATAGGTAATTTCATTCAATTCAGTTGACATTTATTTAGCTAATAAGATAAATACTATCAGGAAAAATGGTAGCATAGGCATAAACATGCCTATGCTCTAACTAAGGTATAAACAACATGCTCTAACTAAGGTGACTGTATTATAAAACTCTCCCTTTCCTGTAAAATGGATTTCTTTTCAAAGCATGATTATATTTTAGCTGGGTATGATGGTACATACTTGTAACTCCTGCAACGTGAACATCTGAGGAAAGAGAATCTCAAGTTTGAGCCCTATTTGGAAACCTTAACAATTCAACAAGACCCTGTCTCAAAATTTTAAAATTGGCTGAAGATGTAGTTCAGTTCAATCTCCAGCAGCCCTTGGTTCAATCCTAAGTACCAGCAATAATTATAATAATAGTAGTACAAATTTTATTCAGTTTCTTATGCATGTTGTGTAGATTAGAGCCTTCTCTGAAACCGCATCTTAATGGTGACCCCTATCTCACATTTATGACTGCAAGTGGATATAGAGAGGCAGGAGCCTTGAAGTCAGCAGGGCTCAAACCGGTACTCAGGCAGACTCCAATTTAGGTTCTCAGCTATGGAATTTGTGCAAATTATATGAACTCTGAAGTCTCACCTACAGTATGCTCAGCTGAGCTGCAGCTTAGATGAGAAGACCACACATAAAGCTGGTACTGAGTGAATGCTTGAGCCAGTGCAAAGAAAGAAGGTCAGGAGCAAAATGAACCAACAAAATCCCCATAACTTAATAGTCTTGACTCCCACAGTTGTCATGATTAGCCATAATCTTTCACAAGGATGGTAGGTTTGCTTTGACATATTTATCTTAGCTTTCTGTATGTTTGATGTGTATCTCTGAATTATGGCACAGCAGATAAAGGGTGGGTGTCCCTTAGAGAGAGACCATGAAGATGCATGTGTGGTCATGACCTCCTTGCAGGGACTTAGGCACAACTTAGGTAAGGAGGGTGCAAGACCTTCAGATTGCCATGAAATCACAGGTAAGGGCTTACTTAGCCACTGAAACCAGTGTTTCTTTAGTTTTGGTGGATAGACAGAGCAGCCTATGATTTATGTTGTTTGTTTTATTTATTTATGTATTTATTTAGCAAGCATTTAGAGGTTACACATTTTAGCCTCCTTCCCTTGAGGGTGGCCCTGACAAATGATAGTTGATTAGACTTTTCTTTTGCTTGAGCTGAGCAGAACTGAGAGATAGATTAACTGGTGTGCCTCCAGGGGTTTTACCAGAATCTGGCAGGCAAGCAGACTGTGTTCTGTTTTAGGGGAGGGGGCTTGCTGTGAGCCACTTGAATGGAGAGCTGGGAATCCTTCTTTAGAACTTTGAAGGAACTTGAAGAATTCTGAGGGTGCGCCATTTTATCGGGTCATACAGAGGTCCCTGGTTTTTTGTTGTTGTTGTTGTTTGTTTGTTTGTTTGTTTGTGAGAGCCATAACCAGTGACAAATGAATTAGCATGGCTGGTTTTCCTGGCCCATGCACCAGATGCTACAAAAACAGAAACACCAAAATGTCACCCAGGATTTGGAGACAGATTCATTTAATGTCAGATGGGCACTGACAAAGAATCAATTCTTATAAAAATTTCAGGACTTGAAGGATTTTATGGGGACACAAGCAAGAAACAAAGTACTTGGCTATCTTTAATTGGTTCTTACAATAGTAACCGGCTATGCATCACAGTAACCAACCATTTCTGAAAAACAGAAGTAACAGGAACTGTAACAGAAACTGTTACCTAGGCAACTGAAGTATGCTAGAAGGGGTTGGGGGGACATTTTCTGCTACAGATTGGTATTTACAGATTTTTTTTTTAATTCTGAAGGAGTCATTTAATTTTTGATGTCCAACACCCTTGAGCAGAACTACCCACTATGGTTCTTTAAAATATTTCTGTGTTGACTCCAAAGTTTTCATATTCCTCTCCCAGAAATTTCTCCTTATCAGTGTCATGAGAAAACATAAATAATGTCTACAGTTCTACGAGGCAAGATCAAGGTGTAAGATTAGACAGAATTGGGGTAGAATCCTTGACCCACACCAGGTATCTCTTGATATGATCTTGATTAAACACCTTAGTCTTACACATCAATTCCCACAACTGAAAAACAAGAATAAGAATTTTCTTTCCAAAATACTGATAAAGATTGCATGAGACCTAGATAAAGATACTTATCTATATATTTTGAACTATTTCCTTTGTAACAATTATTTGTTACACTTCCCTCTTCGTCCCAAATCTCTTTAAAATCAGTTACTGACCAAACCACCCAGCTCACCAGATAATAGAAATACAACATTTTTAAGTCTAGCATCACTCTCTGAGCAAAACACACCAAAAGGAGGAGAGGACATACAATGCAGCAATCCTAATTTCACTTAAGCTCAATTCAAATTGTGCCCTCTTTAGATTTATTCTATTTTTGTTTTCTTTATAATCATATTTGTCATACTTGGATTCTTTTATTACTTCCTCCTAACTTTATTCACTCTTGAATTATGATAACTGTTATTCTCAAAGCTTACATCACAGTTGAAATGCCAACTTGAATTCTGCCCAGACCAGGTGGAAAAAAATTTTAAATGTATTGTTGATAAAACATAATTTGGGTTTTATTTTTCTTCTCCAAAGATATATGTCAGCCAAGTTCATTGCCACATAGCATATTCATTAAAATTAAGTGTTTACTCAACTTGTATAGAGAACCACTGCTGTGATGGTTCCTGGTTTATGATACTGAGCGGAAAGGCCAATCCTCAAGATCAAAGGATGCCCAGCCTTTCTCAGGCTTCCTTACCCCAAGATGACTAAAACATGAGGGCCATCAATCAATAACAATGTACAACCTGTTCATTCATTCTTTAAATATTTATTAAGTCTAGAGTAAAAATTAGACATCAGTGTCATGCTATCAGATAAAAGAAACAGAAAATATTGCAACATTTGTTAGAGACAGTTTGAATCTACTAGCTTGGAACCATACACTTATAAAGGTGAATGATTAAAATATCTTACTAAAAATATTCTTAGCCAAAGCAAATATGTAAGAATGATAGTAATTACCTAATACTTCTTGAAATGGAAGAGAAACTCAATAGTTTGTAAAAATTTAGAGAACTAGGGATACGTGGTTTATTCTTACCTGTATTAATTTTGTTCTAACTTCCTAGAGACCCTAATTTCTCCCATAAGCTAACATTAAAAGTGACAAAAGCACTGCCAAACTATACAAACTTAATTATAATTTCTGTATATGGTACAATTTCAATAACCTAGTAGACGGATTTCTCACATCTAAAATATCATTCATTAATTCAATTGGCAACTATACACTTACCATTAGGTGTTAGATTTTTGCTGTGGACATATTGAAAAACTAGTCAAGGAATTTATAGAATTGTGGAAGGAGAATTCTAATAAACTAACCATCGCATGTATCATCATGAACTGTGATAAGTGCTAGGAAGGAGAAGAATAGGAGTTAAAGTAGGAGGATCTACCTAGTCTAAAGTGTTGGAACAAGGACCTGAATATCTCTTTTTTTGGAAGAGGTTCAGTTTCACATGACTTTCTTTAAAGATATAAGATTATTCTGATTGTCTTTCCATTCTCATTGGGTTTCTATAGCTTTATACAATTAGTTTATCTAGTATTTATGAAAATAAAACTGTTTATAGTTCTTTTTTCGTATATTTCTCAGCTTTGCATGATATTTCTCATTTTTACAGGTTATTTTTGAAGACTCAGTTTTGTATCATTGATTTTCTGTTTTTCTGTTTTCAATTTCATTGATCTCTTCATTGTTTCCTTCTGCTTAGGTTAGCTTTTAAAAAAATTAGAAAATCTATTTTCTCTAGTTTTATAAGATAGAGCTTGATACATTGACTTGAGGCTTTTCTTCATTTCTAATTAATCATTCTAGAGCAATAGAATGTTGAATATGTGTATATGCTAAATATATTATAAATTTCTCTCTCTCCACTATTGTGGCTGTATCCCACGTATTTAAGATATTACATTTTCTTTTTTACTTAGCTCAGCACATTTATATTTACTTCAGAACTTTCTGTTTGATTGCATGGAGTATTTAAAAATATGGTGTACAAACCAGAAGTAGTGGTGCATGCCTGCAATCCTAGCATTTGGGAGGCTGAGCTAGGAGGATCATTGCAAGTTCAAGACCAGCCTGGGCTACAAAGTGGGCTCAAGGCCAGCCTGAACTGTATAGTGAGACTCTGTCTCAAAAAGACAAAAAAAGGGCTGGGGATTTAGCTCAGTGGTATAAGCACCTGCCTGGCAAGGATAAGGTCATGTGTTTGATCCCTGGTATCAAAAAAAAAAAGACAAAAGAAGATAATATAATTTCTATGTATTTGAAGATTCTCTTTGTTTATTATTGATATTTGATTCAATTCCATAATGGTCAGATAACACATTCTAGAATTTAAATTATTCTAAACTTGCTGAGATTTGTTTAGTTGTCCAGTATGTAGTGACTATCAGTGAACAGTATATAAATGGTTGAAAATATATGTATTCTGTATTGCTGGTTGATATGTTTTATATGCATCAATTGGATCTTGTAGGTTGATGATGCTGTTTCATTTATTCTATATCTGTGCTGGGTTTTGGCCTGCTAATTATATTAATTACTGACAATGAGAGGCTAAAATCCCTATAGTAACTGTTGATTTGTTTATTTCTTATGTCATGCTTATCATTTTTTATATCACACCTTTTAATTCTTCATTGCTCAATGCATACACATTTAGGATAGCTATATCTTCATATTAGAGCCATATTTTTATTGTTATGTAATTTCCCTCTTTGTATTGAGTGGTTTTCTTTGCTGCATATTGTATTTTATCTGATCTTAAAATAGGCATTCCTAGTTTTTTATTAATATTTATATGATGTATTTTTACATGTTTTTTACATTCAACTCACCTATGTCATTGTAACAGAAATGAGTTTCTTGTAGACAGTATATGGTTGGATAATGTTTTCATGGAATACTTATTATCTCTATTCTGGCAAATTTTGTTAATTGATGATATATATCATTTACACTTAACAAGTCTTGTTAATTATTTGAATACTTTTAAGAATTACACATTGATTTATTCATAATATTTATCAGCATACTTCTTTGTATAGTTTTCTGGGTGGTTGCTCTAAGTACATATATTGTGTTACAGTTTTATTTAAATGTCCCAGCAAAGCCACATGTGCTCATGGGGGAGGGGGCTTTTTATAGCTAGCTGGATCTAAGGCATGTGATACTGGAATTAAGAATACATAGCATTAAATTAACCCACAGGTTGGAATTAGCATAACTGTGGACATGAATAAGGAATCCTCACCCTAGGTATGAGTGGCACCAATCAGTAGGCTTCTACAGATGGAATATAAAGGGAAAAATGAAGGCAGGCTTGCTGATGCTGCTTGTTGCTTCTGCCTGCCATGCCATGAACTGTTTCTCCTCTGTGATCTCCTGCTGTTATTTGGTCCTGACTTAGAGCCAGTCAATTATGGAAACCTCTACCTCTATGCACTGAAATAAGCACTTCCTTTTTAAATTTTTGGGTGTTGGATATTTTGTCTCAGCAACGAGAAAATTATCCAAGACACACAGTATATCATAATCTACTTATATCCATGTTTTGTCACTTTGTGTGATGTTCACAACTTTATTTTCATTGAAGTTCCTTTATCAGCCTCACTTTTTAAAAGTAATTATCTTAAGTATTGTTTATGTACATTGAGAATCATGTGAGTAATTGACTTCTTTCAACTTTGTTCTTTCCAATTTGAAGTCCCAGGTTTTTTCTGTTCTTATTTACTTTCTGATTAGAAAACATTCTTAAGCCATTCTTTTCTTTTTCTCCAAAACTAAGAATTAAGCCCAGGACCTTCAGTGAGCTACATTCTCAACTTTTTTGTTGTTGTTTTTTTGAGACAAGGTCTCATTAAGTCACTATTTCAGTTACTTTTCATGTTGCTGAAACAAAATACTTAATGCCTATAAGTTAAAAGAGGAAAGGTTTACTTAACTCACATTTTGTAAAGGTTTCAGTTCATAGTCAGCTCGCCCTAAGGGAGGGTGGCATCACCAAGGGGGGTCAGAGAGGAGAAATACCCTAGGCAGGCAGGCACCAGCAAGCAATAGCAAAAGCAGCAGCAAGTGACCACAGCTGCCCTCTTTTCTCCCTTATATTCCATCCATGTTACTTACTCTTAGAGCACGTAGCACTTATATCCAAGGAGCGGCATCTTTAATGCAAGGATCCACCCTTACTCAAAGTATCACACATTTAATCCCAGCATCCCATGCCCTAGATCCAGTCATCTCAGGAAAACGCCACCTCTGATCACATGAAGCTTTGGAAAATGTCTAGATACAAGCCTTCACAGTCACTCAGTTGCCCTAACTGATCTCTCATTTGGGACCCTCCTCCTCAGCCTCCAAAAGTGCTGAGATTACAGAAGTGTACACACTCTGTTCTTTTAACCATTCTTTAAAAATATGTTTTTCAGCAACAAAGGAATGAGGAGGACCAAGAGAAGAAGGGAAAGTGGGGAGAAATGCAAGCAGCAGGAAAGGAGGAGAGGAAATGATAGGAGGAAACAGAAAAGGATAGCAGACAAGAGGAGGAGAAAAAAGATGAAAAATAAAAATAGCAGTTATAGATGATGGAAGTAAAATAAGCAGGATCCCAAAATCAGACATTCATACTGATTCCTTGTAAGCATCATAGCCTGAAAGAATACATATCTAATACAGAATGATTATCTAATTTGAACAAATATATTATCTGAATCAAAGAAGTTGAGTAATACTTCAAAATCTAAAGCAATAGATGTCAGTAATCAAAAGTGTTTTTATATGTGCAAACAGAACAATGACCTGTGTCCTGCTCTCACATGTACATCTATGTGGGGTCAGCCCAAATCTATAAATTAGTATCTAACGATATTCTCTTTACAATGTCACTTCATTGAAAAACCAGAAATTCTATCTGCACGCCAAAGGTTCAGACCTGAAGTTTTGGTTTATGTTGTTTTCAGGCCATTGAATATGCTGTTCAGTAATGAGTGTTTTGTCCTACAGCAGGTTAATGAGATTTCAGCAGCTAAAATAACACCAGAAGTACCACTGTGGTTTATGACCATGATTTAATACATCATTTTCATTATGAAATTTATGCAAATATAAAGTCCACATCACCCTGGAACCATTTGACTAATTTTTTAAAAATTGAGCTCTTAAGATAATTCTATACTCACATGCCATTGTAAGTAGTATTACAAAGATATCACATGTACCCTTTACTAGGTCCCTCTAATGTTTAACATCTTGCAAAACTGTAACAGTATTTTGTAACTAACATGTAGAGGTTGATCTAGGCAACCCATCTTACTCAGATTTTCCAGTTTTACTTATTTATTTGTAGTAGAAGTAGTAGCATAGTAATAGCAGTCATAGTAGTAGTAGTATGTTTATTTTCTATGTACTCGACAAAAGGTGCAGTCTTGGGTATCCATTATCACTATCAGGATATAGAACACTTCATCACTACCAGGAGATTTTTATAGGCACACCCACCTCTCTCCTTTTCTCAATCCCCTCCTGTCTCTAATCCGTGGCAACCATTAACCTGTTCTCTACTGGCATAATTTAGTAATTTTAAAATTGTTATATAAAAGAAATCATAAAGTATGTAACATTTGGAACATCTTTTCACTTGGACTGATCCCTGGAGATTTACATAAGTTGTTGTGTGCATTAATAGTTCATTCCTCTTTGTTACCAAGAATGTTTGTATCACAGTTTGTTTGCCTACTCATTCCTAGGAGAACATCTGAGTTTATTCTAACCTAGGGATGTTATGAATAAAGGTGCTACGGACATCCGTGTACAGGTTTTTAGTGCAAATATAAATTTTGTTTCTTTTGGAAATAATGCCCAACAATATAATTTCTGGATCATATATTAGTTGCATGTTCAACTTTTTAATAAACAAAACCACCAAACTATTCTCTACAATATTTGTAGCATTTTATATTCCTACAGCAATGCATAAGCAATTCAATTTCTCTATGATTTCTTAGGACTTGGTGTAGTTACTGTTTTTTACCTCAGCCACTTTGCTATGTGTATGGTAATATCTCACTGTGATTTCAATTTGCATTTCCATTATAGCTAACAACATTGAACATCTTTTCATGCTCTTATTTTTCATCTGTATATTTCCTTCAGTGACATGTGTTTTGCTCATTTCAAGTTACACTGACATCATCTGTTTCGCTACTATCAAGTTTTGAGAATTCTTTACACATTTTAGGTTCTAGTCTTTGGTAAGATATGTAAATTGTAAATATTTCATCCTAGTCTTCAGCTTGTCTTATCCTTTAAGGTCTTTTATATAATAAAAGATTTTTAATTTTGGCAAGATTTAATTTATCAATTTTTGCTATTATTGTACTTTTGGCATCATATCTAAGGACTCTAGTACCCTGTGTTGGAAAGGCTGTGTTTCTTTCATTGTCTTCTTAATTTGCTTTTAGCAAAAATCAGTTGGGTCTACTTGTATGAGTTTATTATAGGCATCTAAATTTTAAATTTCAATACTGGAGAAAAGTTAAAAATTATGTCAAACAGAAGACACTGTTGTCCACCTTACTTCCACTCTTCTCCCTTCTCCTGACTGTCAATCCATCCTTCTAAGGTGGACTGAGATGCGATGCTCATCTCATCCATAGCAAAGGCCACATCTAATTCACCACAATACCCACAGCCTAGGAAAACTCTCAATGTCTGTTGAATCGATGAATAAAAATGGATGAAAACACCAAAGAAAATGAGCAAATAATGAGTTAACCAAAATGGAAGCAATGTTTTTATAATTAACCTCATAAAGAAAAGCACAAAGCAAGAAAAAATAACAGCTATCTTTAAAATGATGAAATGAAACCATAACAAATCCATAGCAGTCACAAACCAAAGTCCTCCAACTACACATAGCAACATAGTCAATTTGGAATACAGCTCTGCCTTACATGGCAAACATCAAGTATCAAGAACATGATGAAAGTCATAAGCTCTGCTCATAGGACTTTTCCACAAGAAAACCCAAATAAGGATATAGAAAGCTCTTTGTGTTAGAATGACTACAAGAAAGAGAAAAAATAGGTTACAGGTTCAAGTGATTTTTTTCAACATTAACTATGATTAGTTAATGGCATCAAAAGTTACTGGTCTCAGTTTCCCCATCTGTGAAGTGGGAATAATATTTTCCTTGCAGGGTTTTGGTGATGATGGTAAAATGCCATGGTCAAGATATGTCAGTTACTCAGTTCCTAACAACTGCTTTGTTTAACATGTAGGGGTTCCCTGTGCATATGGGCAGCTGCACAAGATGTTCAGGACTCCTGATTCTGGGAGTCCTATATCTGATCATGTGGATCTGTAGAACACAAGTCCAAACCAACAATAAAGGCCAGTCATGCAACTTTGTAGCATTTGATAGGCAGTGTTTGAGAACAGAAGTGGTTTAATGACAGAACTCTGGCTCTGTCTTTGCTGCGTTAGACTTTTCAGCACAAAACTACCAGTTTAGGAGTCTGCCCCTAGCTTGATGGGAGGATCAGGGGTACAAGGGACACAATGGCCCCAGTAAGGGCCTACAAAACAGGACTAGTAACACCCTGTCCGCACACCAGCCCTTTTGTTTCTTCCAGGCTAAGCCTCACCAGCCTCAGCCTCCCCAGCTCCTGGAACCCCTTCATCAGTTCCTTATGAAGCTCAACTTTCAGGCTCAGCGTATCTTCTAGTCTCAGCATGGTGGCCCCGTGCACTAACATTCTTCACTTTATAAATAACCTCTGCCCCTCCTCCACAGGCGGCAGATTTGGGGATGTGCTCATTTCCTTCCATAGTTCTTTCTTGTTTTCTTTTGATACTGTGAATATGACAGAATTTCACATTTCAAAGAATCATGTATCCAAGCTTAATGATACCAGCGTTTTAGAGACTTCTCACCCTGTGGTGGTAATCTGTCTGCTGAGCTGCTTAGCCTCATACCAATGACCAGGGAGACCAAAACACCACTATTTTTTAAACCACAGGGCCCTTTTATATGTCAGATCTTGATTCCTGCTCCCTACATTAGTTTTGTTTTGTCATTTTAGATCAAATATAAAACACAAACACAACCTTCTGACAAACTCAGTACTACTCAAAATGACCTGTCTGAGCAGAGGAAGGAAACTGTAGTAGACTAGTGAACATGTTTCAGTATTGCTGAGGAATAGTAGGTACAGAATTATCGCATGCCAGTCAGCTCTACACTGAGTCCTGGCTCTTCCTATTTGTATATCTTTCTCTGACAACTGAGTTATAGCTGGAAGACTACAATGTTTGGTAAGAGTCAGTACTTCGGCTTCCTTCCCTTCCCAACATGTGTATTACATGCCCACGGTGTCTTTATGGAGATTAAAATAAATCCAGTTTAATCATGAAAGTCAGGTTACAAACCAAAGTACTAACAAGGAGGAGAATTCAGAGCAAGGCAGGTACTGAAGGGTTAGCCAGTCAGGAACAAAGCTTTAATTGGCAGGCCACTTCTGAGACCTAAGAATGACTGTACTAAAAGAGAACTGTAGTCCCTAGAAGTCCTGATGATTGAGAAATCCAGAAAGATGGGGAAGAGCTCTCCCCAGATACCTGCTACATAAAAGACACTCAAGAGTAGGAAAAAATCTTCAGAAGATGGGATAGCAACAATTCAGTCTAAAAGAACACAATTCATGTGTTGCTCAAAAGCTATAAATTTTAGTTAATTCACTCCACATAACATTTGCTGAGCATCTATTGTGCTTTAGGACAAAACATAGTATCTATGCTCTGCAAAGTTTAAAATTTATTCAGGAAGAACAAAGACCTAAATGAATCACAGTAGGTCAAATGTGTTCTGAAAAACAGGCAGTGTGTATAGGTGTTGCAGCCACATCCAGATCAGACATCAGGAAATCAAATGAAGCAGACAATGAAATTTCAATTCATCTTTCTGCAACCCAAGACAAATTGCAGAATAATGCTATGTATCCTTGACCAGAAAACTATAAAACACCAAGAAGCAAGAAGAGGGATATGCTTTCTGACTACAGACCACTTCATCCTATTGTGTGCACATTCACACACATGCATACACACATGCATGAAACACACACACACATCAGGGCATGAGGAAGAATAGATTCACTCTCCTGTTACAGTGATTAGCTTTTTCTTGCAGCTGTTAAATGCTTTTGGAGAGCTTGTGTTCAGATTTCAGCTAAAAAAAAAAATTCACAGTTGATGTTACTCTGAACAGCTGGTGGTTTCCTCCACTCACTCCCAGGTGGCCACAGTTCCAATTTGTGGCTAGCCTTGTCTTCAAACATCTCGGGGCAACCAAACTACGACAGGATGACAGATCGTCCTCTCAATGGATACTGACAAACAAATTAGTGCAAAGATGCTTTTCGTAGCTGACCAGATGTGTTGAGTTCTATCATATGGAACAAGCAATGAGAAACTGTCCATGCCCCATCTGTGCCTTTTATTTTTTATTTATCTCTTTCTGTCTTTTTTTTAATCTCCTAATGTGCTATCATGACAAAATGCCAAATTTATATGTGCACTTAATGAGCACATGGAGAAGGCTGGCTTCATTGAAAAGGCTAAAACTTACCTAGGATATAATCCAGAAAATTACACTATCCAGTGATAAAAGCCTCCAGTGAATATTTGGCTAGACTGTGGAGCTTTACCACAAGGCATTAAATATCAGGAAGAGGCTCAAAAGCACTCCAGTGATCATGAAAGCTGCAACAATGACTCCAACATAGGCTCCCATTGGGACGAGGGTGATGTGCCTAATTGTCCACATACAGTCATACAGAATGTTCATCAGGTGAGAAGGTAGTTGTGTGGATATTTCTTCACTTCTCTTATTCCAAAACCATATGAAAGAAATATAACATTCTCCTGTGTTCTCATAACTAAGATCAATTAACAAAGCCTTTGAGATTTCCTGTATGCACCCAAACCAAGCACTAGGAAGAAAGTAAAGATGAATCAAGAATAATCTCCCTATCCACAAAGGAGCTTAAAATCTCCCAGAGAACAGTGAACACCCACCAACACACCTGTCTGTAAAATCCAAGATCAGTGGGACTGACCGCAAGCTCAACCTCCTACAGGCTTCAGAAGTGAGGGGGATGGAGATAGTTCCCAGAAGGCTCCTGGGATTCTGTTACAAAGTGTCCAGCTAGATTTTAAGGGATGAATGAGATCCAACTCATTAAGAGAGTGGGGAGAATAAGGACAGTAATCCCAGGAGTGGAAGGGTCCCATGGTCTGAGCAACAGTGAGAGCCAGGAGCCATAATCTGTGACCAACACTCTCATTTCTAGGAGGGCTCTGGAGAAGATGGCAAGGAGAGATGCTAGCATGTCAGAGCTGAGCCACAGCCACTTGATGAATCTGTGCCTCAGTGTGGAGACTACAGAGATCCTGAGTGGGGACAAAAGGCTTGTCCTATATGTCCTTTATTGGTGTAAACTCCAGAACAAATTATACAGGTCAGAACACTTCTTTGAGGCAGTAATGTGAAAAAACTATACAAGATGAGATCAAAAGGTAGTGTGTTTAAATATTTTTTAAATTACAGTAAGAGACACATGTTATTTGTCCCCCTCAAAAACCTCTCCCTAACTTGAAACACATTTAGCCCATAATTCTCACCACTCTGAAGCAGTTCTGGAAGTTCTCTTTCTTGAATGTCTTCAGTTGTGATGTCATGGCTCAATGACCTGGGTTGACTCAAAATATTTACCTTTCATGTTTATTTTTACTTTGGAGAAGAACCAGAAATCATACAGTGCCAACCCAGTGAATAATGTGGAACGCTTTATGAGCTTGCCTTACTGTTGGATGACAGAAGCAGCATTTATTGTATTATTTTTGATCAAGTCACCAAGATAGGGAAGTGGATTTCCTGAACTGCTTCAGAAAGTGATAAGAACAACGGGTTAAGTATGTTCAAACAAAATAGGAGTATTTTAAGAGGAATTCATGGCAATGTGTTTTATGCTGTAATATATTCTTAAAATGTAAACATTCACTATATTTTTGATCGCAGCTTGTACTTATTCTGCCTACTTTACTGGCTTGTGTGATAGTTTCAAGAGATCCTTTAATGGTAATGTTTACCATGACAAATACCATAAAGTGGCCATTTATAAGAATTCTCAGTTGGTTCCATCTGCAGATTAGACGGGGTAGAGCAAATAACTATACGCAGAGCTTGATATCTGGCCACAGAAAGTATACTGATGCCCTTCATACCTCAATCTGAGTGCTTTACCAAAGTCCAGAGATCTCAGCCAGACGAATGATGGTATAGCCTGTGTTCTTCGATTTATACTAACAGATTAGTGATCATTGTTACCAAAAGTTGTCAGAGTTTACTGGTCATCAATCTTACTTCATTTTCTATGATGGCAAGATACAACAGACTGATAAATACTTATAAGTATTAGAATTTTATTTGGCTCACAGCTCCAGAGAGTTGGACGTCTAACACAGAACTGGCACAACTGGTAAGACATTTCTTGCTTCATCGAAACAGGTGGAAGCCAGGCATGGTGGTGCATGCCTGTCATCCCAGCACTCTGGGAGGCTAAGGCAGGAGGATCAAAAATTCAAGCCCAGCTTGGACAACTTGGCTATTAAGCAAAACCTGTTTTAAAAAAAAAATAACAGAAAAGAAAAACAACCAAACATGTACAATACAGAGAAAGGCAAGCCACATTCATTGTCTTTTATCAGGAACCTACTCCCAAAATAACTAACTCACTCCTGTGATGATGGCTTTATTCCATTCATTAGAGAGGTAACCCATCACCTAAAATCTTCAAAAAGGTCATTGCCTCTGTTACCCTGGCAGTTGGGTTACAACATGAATTTTAGTGCAGATATTGCAACGTTGCAATAGCCTTATCTAATAACTGGTGGTCTCTGCCAACATATGTGCTTTGCATATCAATGACTCCTGGCTAATGAAGTCTTGGCTGCTGCAAGAGCCCATGCTATCAGGAAGTATCTGCCTCATCACCAGAGTTACTGGTCCAGTGTCATAGGGCCTTGTGTTCTGCTCTCGCACCTTCTTTCTGGGCTGCTGTACATGTCCTCCACCCCAGATGAAGAGTCCACATGTGACCAGTTAATGTCTCCACATCCTATCCAGCCATGCAATCTAGAAAACAGCATCTCCAGCAATTCTAGTCCCAAAGGCTTTGATCTGAGTTAGAGGGTGGAAATCTTGCACTCCCTCTAGTGGTAAGAAGTTTTCGATAACAAAGGGGTAGATGGAGAGCAGTCCGGAGGTGACAAGCAGGCTTATTTTCATCTGCCCGTCTCTCCTGTGCTGTGGGCTTGCTCAGGGCACATGTACAATACAAACTCCTTTGGAAACATTCCGTAAGATGGTATTCTAGTTTGTTGACCCAAGACAGGTATAAACTGATGTGGCCTTCCAGAAATATATTATCGTGTCCTTTTCTTTATCCTCCCCGAATCTATCCTGAGTGAAGGGTATATGTTTTCAGCTGCAAACTGTTGCTCTCCCCCCCGAGAATCTCTCTCTCTCTCTCTCTCTCTCTCTCTCTCTCTCTCTCTCTCTCTCTCTCTCTCTCTCTCTCTCCCCCCTTCCTCTTCCCTTCCCTCCCCTCCTATCCTCTCTTCTGTCTCCTCTCTCTCTTTCTACTTTTCAGTCAGCCTATTTCATTTCCTTGACCTTTTGTTTTGATTCCTCTTTCTGGAAGATGAGAAGCTGCTATCATCAATCAAGGACTTTATTTGTCATCATGAAAAACCATAGCTCAGAAGCCAGCTTCTATTTGGTATATAGAGACAGAAGCTCAACCTCAACTCCAAATTTTATAAAACTCTTATAATAAAATCCCCTCAGATGTAAATGCACTGTCTCAATAATTAGATAAATATACCCAGCTACTGGTTATCAGCCTATTGAAGGATCTAATTATATTATTTTCAGTGACTGCACTGGTTTGACAATCCGCCATCAAATATCTGTGCTTTTTGTCAGCCTTACACACAGTTATTGATGTAGAAATACTTATAAAAGTAACTGCTCAAACATAAAAATCACAAGGCAGGAGCTCATTAAACAAAGAAATGGTATGAACTGTGCTATGTACTAGATTAGAACTTTAAATGATATTTCCTGCCAGCAGGTGAGGTATGGGGCTTTTAAATATTATTATTCACATTTAATCATGCACTGAATGCTCCTGCCTAATTGCTAAATGTTTTCTCTTGTGCTTAAATTTCATGCCACTGATTATTAAAAATTGACTTTACAATATTTATTTTACTTATCTTCTCAAGCCAGGCGAGGCTTAGCCCATGGATTTGGTGAATTATTAATTTTTAAAGGCAATTTGTGCTACATTTTACACTTGGATGATATCCAGAGAGACCCTGGTTTCTAGTTCAGAACTTATAGAACTGAATCACTTTGATTCATCTTTAATCTAAAGACTCTTAAAGCACATATCTAGAGATGTAAGAACTAATGAATCCATCCTATATAATGTGAAAAGCTAACAAGCACTTAGTTAGCATTTAGATTCATGTGATGAAAGAGGAAAGTTACCATTTCCAGCAGGTTATCTGAGGAATAACCTTGGACAATATAATTCATTCAGTTATATAACAAGAACTGCTTCAAGACATAATGAAACATTAATAAAACCATGTGCTGACAGTCACCTCTGCATCACTCTTAATTCTCAGCAGATCCCCTATACCAGCCTTCTGGACGTATCATCTGAGGAGGCTGTGTCCTCCAGAAAGTCACCCTTGGCTTTCCTATAACTCAGTCTGCTTGGGAGAGAGCCAAGGTAAACTTTCTTTTATCCCGATCCCCATTTGATGTTTTTAAATTGTATATAGGGAAACTTCAGCGCCCATGCACTAATTCTAAATTTATATACTTGATAAACTTCAAAATAGATCCATAGGCATCAAAAAGTTAAAATGATTAATAAACAAATGACACGTCACTTTGCACTTTGTTCTGCTCTTGTATTTTTCCTTAAACCAACTTTGTCTACCTGTCTATTTCCTTAGCACCACTATTTTCTTCCTTCTGATGTGTAGGTAGTTGATTTACAAAAGGGGTGCCAACCACCCTTGACTAGTTGTGATACAAAATAAATGCAGTGGGGAAGGAAACTTTTCCAAGAAAATCAACAAAAGTTAAGACCAAGATTTTTGTTTTCAATATGTCTTGCAGAAATTTTGGAAGTGTTGGTACAATTACAGAAATTTGCCATTTTTTATGATTTTTATGATTTTATGATTTTTATGATTTTTATGCTTAAAAATCACTCTCATGTCAGTGTTGTTCACCCTAAAACTAGCCAGGGGACCAGGTATGTAATAATTCAGCTTAATTACACTGTTCTTCATCCACTATGGCCAGACACAATCCCATGTAATGTAGACTGAAAATAACGTACTCAAGACACAAGATAGAGACTTCAGAGAGCTGCTTTTCATCATGGACTTTACTTTTCTTTTTGATGCTAATGCATTTGGTTTTTTTGCTACCTTGAAGAAAATATTCAACAGGTGACAATCAGGATTTAGAGCAACTCTGCAGGACAGGATGCCTGGGTGTCTCTGGCCAGAGGCACCCGTAGAATGTGGAGGTTGAGTCCCAGCCCGAGGCTCTGAATGGCCCTGGCAGTGAAAGCAGTGGGGAGAGGAGGAGCTGCTGGAACTAGCACAATAGCAAACCCAAGGCCTTCCATAAATACTGAGATCTGAGCTCTAAATCTAAATCAAGAGTGTTTCCCAGGAGCTTCGGGGATGCTGACCACATACTTGAAATTCTAAGAGCTTCCCTGATTTAGAACTGATTTTCACAGACAGTTTAATGATACCATAGCCACCCTAATGATGACCCTGACAAGTCTATGATGTTCTTTAGTTTACAGAGACCCCTAGGATTAGTAGGACAGAGGCACAGTGATGGATCCCAACAGGTTTCATTCTGGCACATTTGCGAGCACATCCCTCAGAGGGATCAAATAGGCGTGAGGAAGAGGCTTGTTCAGCGCCTGCGATGAAGCCAAAGTGAGATCGACATGAGCTTCTGGTGTTTAGGGCTCTGCTGCATGTCCAGAAAGGCATTCCTAAGGCTGAAAGGTTCAGAGTAGGGGCAGAGCCATGGAAAATGACTACAGGGCTGTTACTGGCAAGGCTTTGCTCTGGAGAGAAGTGGCTTAGGGACACTTTCACCTGGGGCAGGTAAAAGCTGTAAGCAATGATGTTTTATACTCACAAGGTCTCTCAAGCTTCGCCTTACTGTCCTCTGGGGCTGGATCATTCTGAAGGTCACAGTCATCCTGAGCACTGTGGAGTACTGAGAAGCATCTGTCTCGGCCGGTATCTCCCACCTCATGGTCATTATAGTCTAAAAAAAATCTATAGACATTCTCATATGTGCCCTGGGAACAAAACTATGTCTCTGGGACACCCAGCTGCACTGATCTAACACATAATGTGTAACTGATGCTTTTGTTAGGTTTAACTGAGTAGAAGTCAGAGTGAGACTTTTTCTTGCCAGATAAGAATTTCTTAATCTTACTTTCCTGATCTAATATTTGACATTTATTTGAATATTGCTAAACATTTCTATCCATGTTGGTAGAACTGATTGCTTAACTTGAAAACTACCTTTTACTGAAAATGATTTGAGTTGTGACAAAAAGTCAAAAGGATGCAGTTGTCATTGTGGCCATGAGCATAGTCAGTACTCAGCCTGCAATTTCTCAAGATGCCACCAAGCAAAGTGAGGAAACAAATCCTGGTAAGAACTGGCTTCACTGCTACCAGCTACACAGCAGAATTTTCTGTGCCTTAGGATCCTTCACTGTAATATTGGTTGACAGCACATGACCCTTCTGGGAATTCACTTAGGACTCAGTGGGGTAAATGATCATATGATAAACATTGTCTGTGACTCAACTGTCATTTATAAGAGAAATAGCCAACACTGAGTGATTATTAAATGCCAGCAGGGTGTGAGTGTGAATCTAGGACCACAAACAGGCAGGAATAAATAGGAAGAGAACTTTATTGCCCTGGAACTCCCCTAAACAGTTCCCAGAGTCCTAGTTCTGCATGCTTGACTATTGTGTAGAGAATTGTCGCGGTGTTCGGAACTGATGTCAAGGGATTGGGTGAAGTCCTTTACTCATGTTTTCACTGGGACATACACTGTCCTAGGCAGTTCTCAAGGCTTTATCACTTGTTTCAAAATATCAGCCACTTGCATTGGGACATTTGGTCACCTGTCTTAGGCTTTTCAGAAAGCACAGAGTGGTATCCATAGCTGATAAACTATTCCAGACCATTCAGTGCTGAGGTCACTACTGAGGCATCCACGTCCCTTCTGCTGAGAAGCAATTGAGCAGACCCCAGTGGCATCCTCAGCTCAAGTCTAGCCACTCTGCTGCCAGCCCTGAGATACAATGCACAAGTCCTGCATTTCTCTGAAGACCAACTCCACCCATCTGTCCACACACGCTGTTCACTACATTGATTATGCAGTCTGTTACTCTTGATATCCCTCTTTTGTTCTTGCACCGATTGCCTGAAATATTCTCTAACCCACATTCCAGCTTTTGTGCTTTAAGTGTTGGCATCAAAGAAATATTTACTGCTGGCTTGGGTTTCTTTGAACTTATAATAGCTTAAGACAGGGAGCTACTTTAGAAACTCAAGCAGTGTCACAAACTCAAGTGACTAAAACTTGTATTTAAATTAAATATGAATTTATAATTTTTTCTTAAAGTGCACTTATTTAAAAATTATTTCTTTTAGCAAATTTTCAGCTTCCTTTTTCAACCAACACTGCCAAGGTGATACAGTAAATAAGAGAAGCCCAGGTCTATAAAATGTTTTCTACTTGCTTTCAAAAACCTAAGAGTTACCGCAGAACTAAACTTCCCTCCCTGAGGACCCCAAAGATGTCCTGAGCCTGAGCCTCCAGCAGGACATGCAGAGCCAGTGCAGGACGGAGACTTGCACTGAGAGAAGGCCCTTGACAAGGAGCACACATCTCAATTGCTCAGTTGCTTCCTTCACAGAAACACAGATGCTTTGGAGTATTGGAGACTTCTCGGAAAATGAGCACCCTGTACAATGGTAACTTGGCTAGGGTCAAAGAGAAGAAAGGAGGCAGGGGGAGTGCAGGAAGGAGAGGGAGAGGGAGGAAGGAAGGAAGGAAGGAAGGAAGGAAGGAAGGAAGGAAGGAAGGAAGGAAGGAAAGGGAAGGAAGCAAGCAAGCAAAGATGCCAGTTTTATACAGTTGTCATAGACTAGTGTGCCATTGTTAGGCACTTCTAAGTTAATTCTGGGTAAAAGTTGCTTTGACCTGCTGTTCTAATGTCTTTACACACAAAAAAGTACACTCACAGCTAATAAGATAATGACTTCCAATTTCAGCTGAAAGTGAGGGTGGTTTTGCCACAAAATCACATTTATTTGTCAAGCCTTAAAGTGGCACTTGCCGTATGTCTGGCTCTGTAAGATCTCTCTAAATACACACTAAATACTCACTACAGCTTGTATGATTCCATTCGCATCTTACAGCAGTTCATTCTCCTACGCTCTGATCTGCCTCCTGTAGCCTAGGAGACATCATGGTCTCATGACATCAATCATGAGTCCCCAGTTCCTAAGTGAGACCACTCCCAAGCCCCCTGCATGTGAAGTACTGTTGCTTTCTTTACAGAAGCCGTCCTGGCCTATACGCACTGTCAGAAAGTGCTGAGTAGGAAAAGTTTCAAATTCTTGACTTTGAGTTCAATTAAATTTTGGTTGTAATCATAAGCTGGATAAGAGTCAATAAAATGTTCTCAGAAAGTTCTGTTTTTTCTTGACCACCCCACATACACACTTGCCATCCTCGAGAGAGTCAGAAACGGGGAGTGGTGTTCTTTTCTGACCAGTTCCTCGGGAGTCGGAAGCCCCCAGGAGACTGGAAAGTGTAATACTCTGTGTCACTTGGGCTAAGGAAACAGCAACATAGACACGCCTGTGCTTTTGCCACTTGGGCAACCTGGAACAGGTAGAGAAGGAAGGGCACACCAGGACAAGTGATGGTAAAGAGAAGACGCATCACCCTGCTATTGGAGGACAGCCTTGTCGGATTTCCCTCAACTGCAACTCATCTGGCCCCACTTCCTCAGAGTAGTTGCTGACACACCACAAAGGACCCAGAACTCTCAGAGGGAAGGATGCAACTTCCTGGACAAACTGGCTGCAGAGATGACAGCTGACTGTGGTGAGAGATAGTGAGGAGCCAAGGCCATCACTCAAATCTCTTTAAGCCTTTAGAGTCATTGGTAAGCAGAACCCCAGCTCCCTGTCCAGGACAGTAACAGCAGGATTTCAAGGAGCAAACAGTTCATAGTCAGCAAGAATGCAAACAACTATGTCACTTACAAAGATGAACAGTCTTGCAAGTTTACAAAGACAGTCTTAGTTACTTTTCTGTTGTTGCTGAGACAAAAATGCCAGACACACAAAGTTAAAGGGGTGAAGGTTTATTTAGCTCACAGTTAGTAGAAGTTTCAGTCAGTACTTGGCTGGCTCTGAGGCAGGTTAGCATATGGTAGAGGAGCAACAGTTAATGGTGGCAGAAGACAGCAAAACAACAAGGGAAAGAGAGTGAGAAAAAGACAGAGACAGAGAGATGGAAGGGACAAGCCTCTTTTGGTCCTTTATAGTGTATACAGGCCACTAACCTTAGGGTGAGTGTACCACTCACAGCCTTATTCCCAGCACTGGACCATGAATCAACCACAAACTCTAGAGTCAGTTACCTCTGAAAAGCTGACACCTCAAGACTCTATAAGGTGTTGGGAGGAATCTAGACCCACCATAACACAGACAGATTAAAGTAGTAAGTTGTACTTTTTCATTTGAAATGGACAGTGTTATTTTAAGATACTAACCCTCATGTCTGGTGAGGGTTACATATGATGGACAGAGTGGGGGTAAGGAAACTTGATACAACTTTTTCTGAAAATAATTTCATCTTGCATATCAAGAACATCAACATTATTCCCTTTGACTCAACTAGTCCATTTCTAAGGATACTAAAAGAAAATCAGAGATATGGCAAAAGAGTCACGTATAAAGATGGTCATCATAGCATTAGTAAAAATATATGGACATCGTAAATATATATATATGTATAATATCTAAAAATATTAGATGCTCCATATACCCAACAATATGGGAATCATATTTTGGCATATGTCTCCAGTGGAATGATGTACAAACATTTAAACTCATGTTTTGAAAATATTTTAGATAATGAAAATGCTTATTATATATTAAATGGGGGAAAAATCTAGGTTACAAAAATCATGCAAAAGACAATCACAATTTCATTAAAAAGCATGCCAACACTTATGTGTTTATAAATTAAATCAACTTCTATTCATCCATTATCTTTGGCTCTCAAAACAAGGTAATAAAAATATTCTGCAAAATGATTAACAGTGAGTGCCATGGAAGCTAAGAAAGTAGGCAATTCAATTTGCTTTCTAAAAAAGTTACATATTTTTGTATTTTCTACAATGTCTGACTTTCTTTCTAGAAAAAGTCTAAGTTGAGGTTTGGAATCTTGGTCCAAATCTAGAGCAGATCCCACCCTAAGTAGAAGGGCAATCTCTGCATGGAGGGCTGAGTAGAGAGCAGTCACCAGAATGACTTCAGGGGGAACCCGTGATTTAGGAGACGGGGAGAAGACACCACATTCAGAACCATGTTGGACATTCTCAAAAACCTCATCCCTCATCTGACACAGGATTTTGAACTCTCAGAAGTCCCAAGGAAGTCTTTCATGATAGCGTCAGCCTGGAACAAAGCCAAGAGTAAGGACAGCCAGGGCTTCTAGCTCTAAGATGTAACTAAGGTTTCAGGCTAAGCTTGGGAATGTTGGAAACACAACTTTGCTCAGTGGCTCCTCTACTACATACAATCAACCTCACCAAGCCTTTGATTCTGAATAACTGAAATTATTTTCTAAATGCAGCCCAGTCCCGAGGAGAAAAGGGCCAAGAACTAAGTGATAGGATACATGGAAGTCAGAGGTTATTTCAGAGATCCCTCCCCTGTCACTGACCCAAGGCAAACAAAAACAGTGGCTGTGGCTGGATGAGAAAATGTCGCCCTGGGAGGTGCCAGGAGATGTCAGATCCAGGCTCCTCCTTATTGCCACTCACAAAAGATAAAGATAAGCCCATAGGAGGCACATGACTGCAGGCTGTCATCCAAGTTTTCTGGGAACAGATGAGCAGAAAGGGAGACAATTAAAAGTCAATGATGCTTTCCAGCCTAGCCAATCAGCCGTGTCACAGAAACAGCAAATCAATGCAGAGATCTGCTGCATTCTGGGCTGGCCTTGTCACCATGTCAGGGAATAGGGGAGCTGTTAGTGGGTGTTAAGTGATCTTCATAAGTGCTTATATAAAAGAACACATTTAACTTAATGCAAGGTTATAAAAATAAGTGAGCTTTATTGCTGCTAACTTCTCGCATTGAGCACAGCAAGAAGATACCTCCCTGCAGGGCCTTGTCATTCACCTCCGCCTGGCCCTCCATCATGAGGAGGGTTTGTTCTAATGGCCACAAGCTCATTCACTGTTCTACAGGGCATCTGCACTTCCTTTTTTCTCCCCCCTCCACTTACCTCTACTAAAGTAGGAATGCCCAGAATTCATCATCCAGTCCTAAAGGAAGGGCAGGGGCCAGGGCCTGGTCACAAGGGTGGAGGGTGATGATGGAGATGGAAGAACTTGCCAAAGAACACCAACTCTTAACTGCTTGGTAGCCCTAGATAGAGCAGCGTTACCCTCCATAGCTATCAGAAAGAGTATCAGCTTCCCACCTGGCCCAATGCTTTTAGTTTTTAAAACAATGGAGCATGAAGATTTCAACATGTTCCTCTAAGCTCACCTAAGGTTTTCAAAAGCCTATTTTACTTGTGCTATGTGAAGTTTGCCTAAAAATTAGATTATCTGACAGTTTTTTAAAAAGGTAGAAGACCCACTAGTCTAAGGCAGGAAAAGCCAAGGCCAAGTTTATTTGTAGGAACCAATAGTATCCATGTAGGGAAGTGCCAGAGATTAAGAAGAAATCCTTAAGGAAGATGAGTATCTGCGACTAACAATTACCCATAACACCAGCTACAAAGCCAGAAAAGGTGCCCATTCTTCTCCTCCCTAAGTATCAGATGCACACAGTTTTAGGACTGACTGGACCAGATGCAAAGATGAAGTCTGTTCAGGTCACTGTAGACAATGGTTGTCCTGAGAGCAAAGTGTGCCTTTCAACTCCAAATCTGAACGCTGGTTAGGGTCTAACATGTGAAAGGTACTAGCACGTGTTGACTAAGTCAGATAGCAGTGAGAGCAGCCACTCTATGAAAGCCAAAGAGGCAACAGGATCTGCTCAGCATTCAGTCAAGTCTATTAGCTCACTTTGAAATGAACAATTTGTAACCTATAAGCCAACGCTGTAATAGACAGGTTTATTTATACCTGTGAATATGTGAGTATATTATATATATCCCAAGAATAATATTGAACTGTGGGACTTTTATTTGTGAAGAACTCCTGTTTTTAGAGATTCTAGGGTCAGACATTCTGAATTTGAAAACCATTACTTAATCCCTTCATGCCTCCACTTACTTGTGATAAAAAGGGAGAATAATCATTGTTGCTAACTCGTAAGCACTAATGCCATGAGCATTAGTGGATGTAATGCATGTAAATTAATGCTTCACACCTTTTTCCTTGAAACATAGTCAATAAGTGATAAATATTTACTCATTAGTATTGTGCCTATTATTTCCATCTGGCACAATGAGGTATGTGTGTAATTGTGTTTCAAGACGTGATGTTTTCCTGTTGCCCGTGTCATGTCCACTAAGTCCAGCAGCTCTGAGAATCCCTAGGGATAGACATTCAGGAGAATGAATCCTACTGAGACCTGTTCAGCAGGAACTTTATGTGAGAAGCTTCCATCTGAGATTTAATTTGGGGAAAAAAAGACAACATAAGATATGTAGAAATAATCTACACTTTCTTAAATGATTTAAACCAAAGAACCAGTAGAAAATATGAGCTCCAAAGAAGTTAATCTATTGTTTCTTTGGGTCCTTATGTGTTTTGTTCTAGTTCTCATTTTGGGATTTCAGAACAACTGCTCAGCACTTTGTTTTCAGGGATCTGGTAAGAGTCCTCGAGGGCTATAAATTTCACTGTTGAAAACACAAGAAAAAACACACCCATTAGCAGCCTGGTTCCCACCTTAATCAGAGCCTGAAGTAGTTCCACATGAGTAAGAGAGGCTTAGGGTTTGCTGGATTTAAATTTTGCCCCATCCAGGACTATGCACAAATGGCCCCTCTTTCATCTGCAAAAATCCACTCCACTGTCATTTTAAGAATCAGTTACTAAGTTGCAGAGGATATATTTTCACCAAAGGCGTAGATGAAGGCATAGAGCTACTGTCCTGCAAAGTACCACCTGTTGCAGATTACCCATTGAGCCACATTACCTCTGCAGAGTTATTGGCCAACTGGACACTAAAGGACACAAGTCAACACCTACCAGGGATGTACAACTCCACTGTGGTTCCTGAGGGCACTGCCTACAAGATAAGCTTGAAAGTGTCCCAACAGTTTGACATGCCCCAACAGGAAGGTTTCAATCCAGTTTCCTCCACACAAATTTCCACCCCACCCCACCCAGGGCTCTAGCTCTCTGGCCAGCCAGAACACAAAGTCAGCTCCTGGCAATGCTCTCTTTGATGTAAAGAAATGGCTCCTCCTTTGATGCCCCAAACACTCACGTTTTAATTAAGTAAGTGCTGAGGCCTTCTCAAGCTTGTTATCAAGAAAAAACCTGGGCTGCAAAAGACCCTTGAGCGGCAGTTATTTCCTACCCAAATCAGTCTGGGATTTCTAAGACATATTAGTGGGACAGCAGCCTTAGGATCAATGTGACAGCAACAATACAGTGTGAGCCAGCCAGCTCTCAGTAGTGAGTTAGGAGACCAACAGAGGACAATGATAGAGCTATATTCGGGGTACCCCAGGATTCCAGAGAGTGATGTACTCACAAATATTGTATTAGATCAAAAAGCATGCAGGGATTAGAGAGGAAGTCTGTTTTGTTGCATGTCAGGGGATCCTAGTCTGCTGCCATGGGTATGGTAACTCTATAATCTCCAAGGGGGAAAACATTCTGGGTTGCTGGTCACTCTCTTAGAAGAAGAAGTTACAAAAGTCTGTGTGTTTTTTTAAAGTTCTGTGCATTTCATATGGATTCTCATTTCAGTTTGGCCCATGTGGCAATTCATTCTGGCATGAATCAGGCAAGAATGAATGATAATACCCCTTACTGTGTATAGCGGTAAAAGGCTTTTCAAAAATACATCACAATTTCAAAGATAGTAGCCTATACCTTGCCAACACCAAGTGTAGCAATTACTCCTACATCATGGGATGGGGTTTCAGCTGTCACCCAATGTAAGGCAACAGTTCTGTCTACCATGCAGAGGAAGTGAGAAATGATAACTGAGATAGGGTCCTAAAAATGATCCAAAGAGAGACTATAATTCCTATCCTACAAATGAAGGGCTTTAAGCCAACAGGAAACATTTCAACTATTTTGTAACGTATGTTATATAAGTTAGAATATGTTTGGTTGCAAGTGCTAGAAAACCAATCTTGGCTCACGGAGCCAAAGAGCTGAGAAAGAAGACTGACTCAGGCCCACTTGAGATCCAAGTTCAATGGCAGAGTGAGGACTAACATGCTTCTGTCTCCAGCTCTATTCTCTTCTGTGATGGTGACCACAGTGCCTAAAGGTCCAGTTACTGTAGGAGAAATGCAGCAGTTCCAGACTAACAGTGTCATTTCTTCCACAGGAAAAATAACCATGGTTGCCATCAGTTAGTCCTGTTTTAATTCTCATTGCCATGACTAGAGTCCTATGCCCATCCAAGGAAATCACCAGGCAAGGCAATGACCAGACATGTGGCTTCCTAGGTGTTGGATGGTACTGGCACCCAGGGTCTCACTTAGAAAGATCCTGCTCTTGGTTTTACCAAAGCATTAAGCATTTGAAATGTTTCATTGTTTTTGTAACAAGGACTCCACATTTTCCCTTTGCTCTAGATTGCAAATCATTAAGTTCATTTTGGCGAAGAATAGTTGTACTGATTAGGCTATCAAAATCCCCTTAGAACTGAGAGGGAGGTTAGCCTCACCCAACCAGGGAACTGAAAGGCAGGAATGGGTGCCCCATGGGGCGGATGGGGTTCTGTTTACTGGAAAAAGAATCGGTGCCAAATGGCAAATCCACAATTCTTGCATCTTAGCCTTTTATACAGTCTTAGTTCATTTAAACCACCATCTTTGCTCAATATACTTCATAATTCACGTTTGATGTAAATTACATAAATTTACTTGGACAAATTTTTGGCCACGTGTAAGTTAAGTTCTTTTTCTCAACTTAGTAACTAAAATCCTCATGATATTGTTTCTCAATAAAACATCCTCTAATTTTTTTTTTTTTGCTGCTTGCTGCTATATTAAGAGAAAATGCAATACAGTAGTTCTCAATAAAAATGCATAAACTATTAATGAACAAATTGCTCAGAAATAACATTTTATTTTATTTTATAGGGCAGCAATAATATTTTCAAGAACATGCCCTATCTCTGTCTAGATCAACCCCCTACACATAACACTGATGTTTGTACCAAGGAAAATTAAGACAGCCTTTCATTTCTTATCCCCCACCCTGGGGTTTAGCAATTCAAAGCTAAGCAAAACCTTTCCATTGCATGACTTAGAAAATGTCTGCAGGGCAGTTCCAAAGACATTAGGCTTGGCCTTATAATAGTCCATACATGTTAGCATTTCTCAAGTTTGTCCCTAGAACAGTTCTGTGAGATTCTTATGAAAGACACATCCAAGGCCATTAAAGATGTTACATGCTTCCTCCATCTAGCACACTGCATTGTCACCAGCCCTGGGAAGTCCTTCAGTAAAGAAGTCTGCTTAACTTGATAGAACTCAGCATTCCATGAGTGTATTTGACCATGAATTTTTTTTGCACTAATATCTACTTTTGTTTGATAAAGTATACTTTGGAAATTGGTCTCCCAGGCTTTACTAAAACTAAAGACAGGCAACAAAATTTAGCTGGTTTGGGAGCTCACTTGCCTCTAAAAGATGGTGTGATACAGAGAAACAGGAAAACTATGCAGAGCAGAGGTACACTATTGTCAACCCAGAATAGTCTACCAAATCTCTGCAAAGCTTCTATGCTTAACTACAAATGAGGAACATAAGCTAAACACTGCACAGTTTATGTTTCTGGAGTTCAGTCTTTATAGCAAGCTAACTCCCACTTATTGGCATTGTCTGTATAGACCCTTGTGCCTGAGAATGATTCCAAGCTGCCTCTGGTGGAAAGGAAACTGTGATGATTGGCAGCAGGCTCCAGAGCAGCACCTACCTCACCTCCAAAAATCCTTCGCCTGGTGAAGCTTTACATGCTAGTGTGTGAACCCCAAGAATACAGCCTCCCTTTTTGAGATGGATAAAATTAGTTGCTCACTGCAGCATGACTGAAAATCAGAGGTAATACAATGAGGCACCGATCACAGTACTTAACCAAAGGTATCTATTCAGATTTGCAAGTAAAATCAAATACTTCTTTATTGTTATCTGAGTGGTGTTATCTTGCTGAAACTATTACAGACTTCCCTCCCATGCTCCTGTCGATTAGAACTGAGCTGCCTCATCCTCTTGGTACCCACAACTCACGCCTCTTTTCTACTATTATACCTTATTGCAAAGTTAAAAACACTACTGCAAACTCCCAGATCCCACCACACTACCAACTCAACTGTAAGACCCTTTGCCTCTGCAGTTTCTTTCTTATCCATAGGTGGTGACACTGGTGTTGGCTTTCACTATCCTCAGAGCTGCGGGAACCCAACATAGTAAGGTTCAGAAGCCCCTGGGCCAGTGTGTTGTGGAAGGCTGAGGCAGTCTTCTTCTGTATTGTGAAGAACCCTGCTGACATGTTCTTGGAAGTCTCTAACTTTGTTCTTTCCCTTCCCAGTTTTCCAGTTGTTAACCCCCAAACAGAGCAGATTCCAGGGAAGATATGACAACTGTAAATTCCTCTTCACTCCAGATTTCAGATTTCATGTCACTTTCAAGCCCCACCAGACCAAGTCCAGGATAGCTCAACTACACCCTCAAAATGGACTTGTTCCTGAAATAACTTCTTCCAAGAGCATCCTGATGTCTGATTCTGAAAACATAAAAAGCATACTAGGGTAAATTAAAAACATCCATTTGCCACACTTTATTACCAAACCATGTGGAATGCAAAGTAAGAGCATAAAAAATGAGCCTCTTAATACAAGGAAGGTGACAGAATCATACCCTTCGTGGACAGCATTTTATTCGAGACCCGAGATTCTCAGAAAACACATAATGTGGAGTAATTCTCACCCAGGCAGAGGCGCACAGGAGCTGGTAATAACTCAAGGTATTTTATCACTGTGTGTCCTCAAGCCAGGCACTGGATGGGAAAAACACTCTGGAAACAAAATTAAATAGTTTTAGATCTAATTTCACCAGGCTGAACGAGGCCACAGATTGATTTTCATGGAATCTAATAGAGAGCGGCACCACACTGCCTATCTCGCAGAAAATCCATCTCCCGCACTGTGCTTTGTACTTACTTTCCTGTTCACTAGAAGTAATAAGAAACTAATATTTTACCACGCGATGTGTTGCGCTCTGTAAATGGCCTCTCTCAAAGGCTGCTATGCATGCTCAGTCCAGCTCTCCTTTCTGGCTCCTCTAACACCCACTGGCGTTGTGTTGCAAAACTGCTCCTGGGGGGAATTCACTCTGCCTTGCCAGAAGGCTCTGTGGAGGCCTGTGTCTACAGTGATGCAGTGCAGCAGGTTAGCAGGGCCTTCCCATCCGCCCTCTCATTGCACCCTTGAACCTGTGGTCACACACTTTCCTCACCTCCAAACCTGCGAAGCTCTCACTCTTCATCCTCTAAGCCAACTTCCAAAACCACAAGAAATAAAATCAACAATCACTTCCCTGCTTGCTGCTCTAAGCAGAAGTGCATCTATTTACAATATGGAAGGGAACAGGCCACCGGAGGGGTTTGTGGTGCTTTGCAGCAAAGAGCATTCTCCGTGTGCCTTCATCTGCATGGCCACAATGCACCTCCTCCAAGAGTGCACTACTTGAGGACAGCCACCTGTCAATTTCTCTCTCTCTCTCTCTCTCTCTCTCTCTCTCTCTCTCTCTCTCTCTCTCTCTCTCTTCCCCCCACCCCCGCCCCCATCTGTCTCTCTCTCTCCCTCCCTCCCTTCTTCCCTCTACCAGTAAACTTTGATCAGTCACCCCCACTGTAATGAGAAATTGGGCCAACTTCCAATAACATTACAGTAACCTGAAAACACGAAAGTGTTATACAGGCACAATTATCCACACAACACAGCACACATTCCCTTCAGAATATTTGTAACACTTATATCTATACATTTGTGAGAGGTTGAGATACCACAAGCAACAGCTATATGACCCCGTTCATTGACTGAAAATTAATCCCAAAGCAGAAAAATGCTGAATTATAATGAAAACCAGTAGTAAAAGTAAAGGATATTGTTGGCCAAAATTTTGCTTAGATGCAGTTTGTCTAGTACCTGCCCATTCCATCAAGTAGTCTCAACTGCAAGTCTTAGGTGGCATAATCTTATCATGAACATAAAATATCATTCTTCAGTTATCTGATTGCAAAATTTTTGAAGAAAAATTTTTGAGAAAGCTATCTTTGAAGCAGTTTCCTTTCTCTAACCCTGAATTTAGAACACCACTCTCTTTCTTAGGAAATGGGGTAGGGGAGCAGACATTAAATACAGTTGACCCAAGTCCTATTGATGTCAGCAGATTGTTCCCATAATGTCAGGACATTTTGTTTGGAGATTGGCATCCATGTCAAGCAAAGTAAAATAACCCAAAACTAATGACTAAGAATTGTCTAAGCTCATTTTAATCTGTGTTTCCTGTAACTGATATTATGCATTTTTGTATTCAACGAACATCTCTTGTGGCCCTGCTAAATACTGAAATCCATGCTGGTTCTTTTTTGTTTTTTAAATTTTATTTTAAAGCGAAAAACATTTTCAAAACAAAGTAATAGGAGAATAACAATGGTTAATACATTGCATATTGTTATCTTTAACTTAGTTACTCAGAGTATAAGATACAGGCATTTAATTGCCCAAACAATATTAGCACAAACTTTTCTTTTCAGTGAACTAAGAAACTAAGTTAGGAGTGTAGCTATCTTAAGTATCTGGTATGTTTATATGTTTCTTTCTCTTTTTTTGCTCTTTCCTCCATTTTTTCTCCTTTCCCCCATCCCCATTTCTCTTTCCTTTTGAACAGTTCCTTGCCTTTTCACAGTGTCAATTGTAAATTTTCTCTTATTTACTCTGTCAGCTTCTCACACTAGGGAAATAATACAATGTTTACACATGTGGTTCTGAGGGAAACTTTCCAGGGAACAATTACGCATGCTTGGTGTACACTCTCCCACCCTCTCTGGAAGGTTCCTGCCGTTCTTCAGCAAGTCATTGTCCCAGCTAGTCCCAGGAAACAGAACGACCTGTTTTCCTTAGCAACACTTTTGCAGGTATGCTGGTGATGCAAAGACAGAAAGGCTCTTCTCCCCAAATATAACGTTGGCCTTATGGTGGACTGAGGCACTTAAACAAAGCCACATGTGACAATAACTTGAGAAATGTCTGAAAACATGCAAGTCTCTTTCATATCTATCCCAATACCCAAATTTCCACCATCAAAACTGCATATGTATTAATTAATCCTTATTCTATTTCAAATATCTCAAGGAAATAAATGGTAAATTAATATGATCTGAAGTTTTTCTACCTATGTCTTTGCACTAAATTCTGACAATTTTGGAGAAAGTAAAAAAGGTTCACTTTGGGGATACTCAAGCGGGTGG
This sequence comes from Cavia porcellus, assembly GCF_034190915.1. Taxonomy (NCBI): domain Eukaryota; kingdom Metazoa; phylum Chordata; class Mammalia; order Rodentia; family Caviidae; genus Cavia; species Cavia porcellus. The sequence goes on along the minus strand of NW_026947496.1, from coordinate 39,968,711 downwards.
GGGGGAGTATTTCTGAGACACTGCATGGAAAGAGTTATGAGGACTTCATCCTAGAGAGAAGAGTTCCAACAAAAGAGAAAAAAGCAGGAAGGACTAAGAGATAAATTTGCATCAATCATGTCTGTCAGGTATGATAGAATGTCACCTTGATTGGCTTTGGGACCCACTCTGGGGACAGATGGAGCATGCTTCTGAGTCACGGAAGCACAACCTTGGCGTCTGTGTCTCCTCCCATCTCACCTCCTTTATAAACACTTCCACTGCTCAGTTTCCCAGACACTTTGAAGCAACTTTGCTCTGCCACACCTTCCCACCATGATGTTTCTGCCTTGGAGCCAGCTGGCCAAAGATTGAATCCCCTGAAACCATGAGCCAAATTGAACCTCTCCTTTAAACTTTGGGTGTCAAATATAGTGTTCCGCAGTAGAAAACACATGCAACAACCATGCACCATTTGAAAGGTTAAGGTCTTTGGTCTTTTAGAAAATATTTCTGAAATTGAAGAGGAGATCATAAAATGGAAAGATATCCCTTGCTCTTGGTTAGGAAGAACCAATATTGTGAAAATGGCATACTTCTACAACTGTTGTACAGGTTCAATGCAATCCCAGTCAAAATGTCATTAACATACCCTACAGATCTAGAGAAAACATTCCTAAAATTCATTTGGAAACTGAAGAAACTTAGAATAGCAAAAGCAATTCTGGGCAACAAAAGCAAGGCAGAAGGCATCTCAATCCTTGACTCGAAATTATACTACAGAGCTACAGTGATAAAATCAGCATGGTACTGTCAAAGAAATAGACCTGAGGATCAGTGGAACAGATTAGAAGATGCAGACACAACTACAAAGGAACTCAACCATTTTATATTTGACAAGGGGACTAAACATGTTCACTGGGAGAAAGATAGTTTCTTTAATAAATGGTGCTGGAAAATTTGTCTTTCCACATGCCAAAGAGTGAAAATAGACCCATATCTATTACCATGCACTGAACTAAAGTCAAAATGGATCAAAGATCTAAATATTAAAACAGAAACACTAAATCTGCTCGAAGACAGGGTAGGTAGAAATCTTGGAGACATAGGGGTAAGCAAAGAGTTCATGAACAAAATGCAAATTGCACAGGAAGTATTTCAAAGAATCAACAACTGGGATTTCTCCTTATTAAAAAGGTTTTACACTTCAAAAGAAATCACCAACAAAGTGAAAAGAAAGCCCAGAGAAAGAATTTTAGCCAGTAGTCCCTCAGACAAAAGACTTATATCCAGCGCTTTGTTTTGCCATATTTGACTTTATTCTCTCCCCCCCAAAAAAAGTAATAAGAACTAAGGAGTAATAAAATCCAAAATGTGTAAATTTTGTTGTAAAAAAGAGAGGGAGGGGAAAAAAAAAGAGCTCTAACGGATATAACAGCAAGTGTGTTTAGGGGTGTTAAATAGCTGACTATATTAATGTTTTTGGATCATTGAACACAGCTGTTTGCAGTCTCTCTGTTTGAATGTCTACTTTGTATTCTTTGATACTGTGATTTGAGCAACTATTTCCAAGATGATAATATGTAATCTATTAACAGGTGATTTCTTACTGTTATGGTTTTTTTTTGTAGTTCTGTATTATGCGTAACCTTACACTGCTTTGTTTTGTTTTGTGTTTTTCTCTTTTTCCTCTTAAATAAAAAAAAAAGAATTGAATAACATCAAGCCCCCCAAATTCAAAGACCCATTCCAAAAATGAGCATCAGAGTTGAACACACATTTCTCAGATAAAGATATACTAGTGACAGATAAATACATGAAGAAATGTTCACCATCACCGGTCATTTGAGAAACGCAAATTAAAACAGAATTGAGATTTTATCTCACTCCAGAAAAAAATGGCTGCAATCAAGAAATCAACCAATAACAAACGTTGGTGGGGCTGTGGGAAAAAAAGAACACTTCTCCACTGTTGGTGGAAATGTAGACTAGTGCTTCCACTGTGGAACTCAGTATGGAGATTCCTAAAAAATCTAGGATTAAAAGTCCCATGCAATCCAACTACTTCCCTCCTCAGTATTTTCCCCCCAAAGTTGGAAATGTCATGTCACAGCAATATTTGTGCATCCATGTTTATAGCAGCACAATTTGTAATAACTAAACCTTGGAAACAACCGAAATGCCCTTTATAAACCACAGAATGGATGAAAAAGATGATATTTTTATACAATGGAGTATTATTCAGCTATAAAAAGGATGATATTGAACCTTTCATATGTAAGCAGAGTCGACGAGACTATACTCATAAATCAGATTTATCTTTGTAAATATCATGTTCTCTCTAGTGTAAAAAATAAATAATAATAATAATAAAGTGAAAAGATTAATAAGATCCCAAATGTGTAATAGAAATTGTAATAATGAAAAGGAAAGAGATTGCTCAACTACTGGGACAGGGAAAGGAAACAACAAAGAAAGGAAACAACTTACACATGCTGGTGAACATATATAAATTTATGTAGGTATATGTACATTAGATACATAACTATACTACTAATCTCTTAGTTCATCAAAAAGAACAGTTTGCATTCTCATTGTTTGATGGATCACTTTGTATTTAGATTTTGTAACCTGAACAACTAGTTTTGAGATAACAATGTGCAATCTATTAACTAATGTTAATTCCCTACTGTTTTTCTTTACTTTTTTGAAATTCTGTATCATTCCAATCCTTTTTTCTATTTTGCTTTTTTAAATTAAAAAAAAAATAGTATTTCTGCATACCCTCACTATGCCAAGGCTGTATGCTGGGCAAAGGAGATACAGAAACAATAACGAATGCAGGCAGAATGCCCAGATCAATTGAGCTTGCATTCTAACTGGTAGAGATGACCATTTAATAAACACTATATAACATATGCACTGAAGGTAATGATGAAAGCTGTGGAGGATAAAGCACAAGAAGGTCTAAGCTGTGTTCCCAGGCAAGCCAGTGCCTGGGTTAAATAAATGAGTAGTAGAATAAGCACATGAAAAGATGTTTGCTTTCAGTTCAAATAGCCCAACAGACTTGGAAAATACTAGATATAGCAAGTGAACAAGAGGAAGGTAAGGGACCACCCCATGCTCTGTAGGGCTACATTTGCTAACAAGGGTACCCGTGACATGCGACTCTCATACATAACCATATACACTGGGACAGAGAGGGCTGTTTTGGTATTGTGATCATTCTCTCGTCAGTCTTGGGAAGAATAACTTAGTAGAGTTCACTTGGCCTGAGAGGCTTCATGAAGAGACCAGTCCACGAGAGATTAGAAATAATAAATACCATTTTCATACATTAGTAAGGAACTCAAGTCTAAAAGCGAACACTTAAACTTTGACATGAAAATTCAGGTACTAACACTTCGACCTGTTCTCTGAACAATTATTTATGTGATTATTGTTCCATTTTCAGTTGTTAGAATAGTTAATCCAGTTACGAGATGAAAAATAAACTTAATTTCTTGCAGTGTTGAAGAACATGTTGACAATTTGGCTTAGTGAAGTCAAAGGAGAACAGGGTGACCTGACAGGGTCTTATGATTAGTTTTTAAATGAGCTCAGTTCAGTTTCTTAATAAAATCAATATTAGAAAATGAGATAAAAAGAAACACTATATCTAATTGCCTTAAGGAAGCACATCTTAAAAAATATATATAGAAAGCCTAATAAGTACAGAAGAGTCTAACTACCTTGTGTGAAATGTAATGACATTAATCAGGCTTAATAATTACATCAAGCTAATCACTGACAACATGTATTGATTGTATGTCAAAGCCAGGTGCCACATTCCACTTCATGTCTTCATCTCATCTAATTCCATGACAATCTCGTGGTACAAATGATGATCTGCACTTTAGAAATGAGGAAACTTAAACATAAGGAGATGAGACAAATGGGGCAGGATTGTACAGCTTGTGCATGGACTGGAACCCAAAACCACAGGAGCAACAGCCAACCCCCTGCCTCAGCCCTCATGGAGGGATGATCCAGTAGGGAAATGGCACACAGAGAAAACAACTGGGAAACTGGGAAAATAAGGCAACAGATGAATGTGAGGTATGGGCAGTATGTTGAAAAGAATCAGAGGATGAAGAAAGAAGCAGGAATAACTCAATGTCATCATGACCTTGCTGTTCTCTTACCAAACCACCACCAGAACATCTGTGAAGTGGAGACTTCACTGGCCCACATTCAGGACTATCAACAAATCTCAGGTATGAGACATACAGGGGAGACAACCATGGTCACTCATTTTATTGGGGTTTAAAATCTGTATTCCGTGTTAAGCTTTATTTCAAGACACCATTTTCAGGTGTCATGCAAGTTCTCTAAGCAGGAGTTCATAAAGGGCTTACTCTCTTTCAAGGTACATGCAGTTCCTTGGCCTGTATGGGCCCCTTCATCTCAGGCAAAGGAATTTCTTCATCCATGAGCCTTTATCCCCTTAGAAGCACAGGTAGTTATCTTTGTGGAGTGCATGTGTCACAGCCATCAGCGATGCTTCATCTGCTGATTGTTCTCTGTACCCTTCGAGGTCAGTCTGCAAATTTATGTGGACTGTGTTTCTTCTCTGGCTGCTGTCCACTTTTGACTCCCCACAGCCTATTTATAATTACAAGGGCTCCAGTCTTTGTCTTATGCAAGAACTTCTGCATAACTTGTAAACATAATAGATTGGAGATTATTGCAAAAACCCACAGGAAAGAGAATGTAGTGATAGTTGGCTGTGGAACTAAGAAATGACCAGAAGGTACACTCTAGAGAACTGGGTAACCCACTTAACACATGGAGTGAGGAAAACAGATAAGTGGAAGTAACTTAAGGATTTCTAATTTAGACCCTAGGTAGGTGGTATTAAGTGGGTCAAAGAAATACTGGACATGTTAGAGACACTCATTCACTTTTGAGCAGATGGAATCAGAAATGCCTAAAAACAATCTGATAAGATGTCCAGTAGGAAGGGAAGTGTTTAGCTTTGGAATCAGAAGGGAACCAGGGATGAAACCATACATTTGCCCTCAGGCTTGCCACTTTCAAATGAAACCTTTGTTATAAGTAAGATGATCCTATACTTTATCTTCCAAAGTGGGACATGGGTGAGTTGAAGTGATATTATTTAAAAAGCACACCAGAACAACGAGATAAACTGGGACAGATCAGATTACACCATCCTGTCCCCAGAGCACATGCTGAGGAAGGCAGTGCAGATGCTGCTCACCATGAGTGCGATGTCACTGTCAGGTCACAATCTGAAATCCACACCCCATAAAGAAATGTACCCTTCATACAAGCAATATGATGCATAGTGAAAGAAACTTAAATAAGACACTCACACTGGCCCCAGCAAATAGCATGCTCCTGCCCCTAAATTCTGGGATGAGTCCAGGTTGCACCACTCTAGTGCCAGGGAGAGAGAGACAGAAGTGCTAGGAAAGACAGGTAGCAGATGTGGATCACAGCCTGAGCTCCGCACTGCAGCAATAACTTGTGTCAGAGACATTTATAATTCAGGAGCAATATGTAACACACTACACAAACACCCTGGTGAGTCTCCAGGTCAGAGATTAGCTGTCTATGAATCTTCCCGTTCCCCATGGTAAGTGACAGTTTAGGTTGGAATTTGTAGCTTAGGAAAGCCAGGAGGCTTTTCTCTGGCTCTGTCCAGAGAAAACTTCACTAGGGCAATGTCTTCATAAAAAGGAAATAATATGAAAAATTTTAAAGTAAAAGGATTTGGTTATGATATAACTCCAAAAAAGGAGGAGAAAGTTCAGAAAAAGGTAAAGACCTAACCAAAAAAAAGCACCATGGGAAAAGCACATTTACAAGGACAAGAAATTCAAAATTAGTGTAGGATTAAGCCTTAGTGTGCAGAATTTTATCCACCATAGCTGTAGTTCACCAGCTGCACTCCTCAAAGTGCTAGGTAGATCTGTAAAGTTTGATTTCTATTTCACTAGAACTTCCCTCCTTGAACTGATTATCAGAATTCCTGACCAGAAGCTCAGTCTAATCATCTCTTATAGACTTCCTTGTACATTTACTCATCCTCAGAGCCAAGTGAACAATAAAGGCTCTTGATCCCAGACCCAAAATCCTTCACAATTTAATCTATTGCTACAGCACTTGGCCACCTGCTGTCTCTGACCAAGGGCTTCTTCAAATACAGCAAATACCATCACCACCATCCCCCAGTGGAAATAACTGCTTATGGTAGCAGAGATGGACACATTGAAGCTGTAAGATTTAACGTTGTTCTAAAAGGCTCAGACCCTTTGGAACTGACAGTAACTTTGTCCCAGGTCTCAATAAGCCCAACAAATATAAAGCATAAAGGAAGAGAACAGCTGGGAAATGTCCTACAGCAACATATAATTAGGACAAGAGACAATTTCTAAGCTGCAAGGGTGTCTGTGTGCTTGTTTGGGGGTTGGCATGTGGATATGGAGTTAAATATCCACATGCTTAATTTGAAAAATATACTTCAACCTGTGTAGAAACTTTTCTAAATGCCTACATAATTCCAGAATTAATTAGCTGTCCAGTCAAATGCTCTGTAGGCTATAGATTCAGGAGGCAACACTTGCCGAAGGAATAACTTCAGAGAACCTCATTTTGTTGGTTTTAGTGGGAGGAAAATCTGCTACAGCCACTGCCTAAATCTAGCTGGGTGTCAGGGTTTTAATGGCATTGCAGGTGAGCCCTGACCTTCTCTCCTCATCACATGATTCCTCACTGCTGTGGGCCTTTCAGATGCCCCAAATAAGGAAGACAGCAGACAGTTATGTCCTTGCTGAATGACTAGAAGGCCAGGTCCAATAGTCCTGAGTTGTCCTACATGACCTGAGTCCCAGCAATGGAATAAGGGAGCCCACAGCAGCACTCACACCTCAAATTTCACTAAAGAAACAGAACTCAAATGCAGAGAATGATGTCATTCAATTGCTATAAACATCCATTCCCAAATGGTATGTAGAAGGAGGAAATTGTTTCGAACTCTGCAAAGCTACAGAATGCCTTGGCAAATCATTTGGAAAGCTATGAGTCTAAGTGAAGTGTGAACACACACCTTTAGAATTTTATCCTAATTTAAATTCCCTGCAAAGATTCACCTTGCCCTGTCAATCACTTGTCAGACCATCTGTATCCATGCCCACTGTTCGCATCTGGGAGTGCAATGGAACAATCTGGTGTCTGCTTGTTTGTGTTTAGGCTTTTTCCTTGTTTCCAAAAATAAGCCAGAGCTAGCTGGAATGTGATACATACTTCAAGTTAAGAATGATACATGGTCTAAGAGACTGCTCACAGCATCACCATCATTGTCTGGTCAAAATCTATCTCCGTGTTGACACAAAGAATATGCTGAGGCATTTTTTTATTTTTTGACCCAAAGTGCTCATTGTATGTAGTTTTTAAATAACCCATCTTATAAAATATTTAACAATTTTTTAAAAACAGAATATCAGATTAACTTCCTCCATATTTTAGGAGTTATCTGATAAGGGTTTTCTTCATTATTTCTTCATAGCAACAGAATCTAAAATTATGTCTTTAGCTGTGCAATTATCTGCAGTCAACAAATATTTTTTAAATGTATGTACCAATTCAGTAGGGCTGCGGTAAAAAAGTACCACAGGTCAGTCAGTTTAAATATGAGATTTGTTGCCTCACGTTTCTGGAGTCTGGAAGTCTGAGATCAAGGTGTGGGCAGAGTTAGTTGGTTCCTTCTAAGGCCTCTCTTCTTGGCTGGCAGCTCTCCACCCACCCCCTGAATCCTGCCTTCCTTCTGGGTGTCTGTGTCCTTATCACCTCTTCTTTTAATAAAGACCTTGGTCAGATTGCATTGAGGCCCAACTTAATGACTTTAATCATCTCTTGTCTCCAAACTCAGTCACATTCTGAGGAGCTGCAGGTTAGGATTTCAACAAATTAAATCTGGGGAGACACAATTGAGCCTGTGATAGTAGGTTAGTGATACTGCCAGCTGGTCTCCTGTTAGGTTGGTTAGCTGGTTTTGCAGTACTGAGGCTTGAACTCGAAAATTTCACACAAAGCTGTACCTTCATCCCCTTTTTATTTTTTATTAAGAGATGGGGTCTTGCTCAATTGCCCAGGCTGGCCTCCATCTTGCAACCCTCCTGCCTCAGCTTTCTGAGTACCAGGAGTTATAAGCATGTGCTACTGCACTAGACTACTCTTGTTTATTTAGATGCTTTCAGGACCAAAATTATGAGTTTTATCCATCTCTAAAACTGTTAGAATAGATTCACACCCTATCACCACCACCAAGGAGAATGAATCTCCTAGTGTTTTACAAAACTCGGTGTGGACCCAGAGCCTTTTTCAAGTTGGCTGAGCTGTGTCATGTGCTCCTGGAAAAGGTGCTTGGAAACAACATTTTAAAAATTCATGTTTCTGAAAACCCGTGAGTTAAATTCTTTACCTTTACTCCAAAATGCTGTTCCTTTCTCCTGCCTGTGTAGAGGTTAATTATTTCCTCGATTCCCAGAGTACTCTGCCTGTTCATACTGATTTGCATTGGTGTTTAGGAAGATGCAGCGCATATTTAAAGACAAACACAGAATATACAGTTATGCAAGAAAGTGGGTCAAGCTTGAGAGAGGCCATCTGTCGGAGTGTGTTTTGGCCAAAGGAAAACATAAGAAGGAACTTGTAAAAGAGGCTGAAGTATTGTAGCCGGAGGGCACCAACAGAGTTCTGTGGACTCCAACTGTCACCCTTCTTTTCAGAGAGCTGCGCTAGATGTGGAAATGTGTGTGGCAACAAAAGGGAAAGGCAGAGGTACAAACCCTCACTTTCCCCTTTTGAAATAAGGACAGAACCAGAGTACTCAGTTTCTATATTTTTAAAATGACCCATCCTATAAAATATTTAGTGCATTTTTGGAGGCAGAGTGTAAGAACAAATTATAGATATTTTAACAATTGTCATTTTTATTAAAATTTCCAGCACGTGTTATTTTGCATGAATAACTTTTTCCAGATAACCTACCTGCTCATGTGTCAAGGGGTTTCTAATGATTTTATTATATGTGTTACTCAGATTTCTATCTGTTATATTTCCACATAAAATTTAATATTAGCTTTCATTTCAATAAAAAGCCTACTGAAATAATGGTTGAGATTGTATTGAGTCTAAATTTGGGGGCAATTGACGCTGTAACAGTATGGAGTCTTTCATTCTGTGAATATAGTATATCTTTTCATTTATTTAGGTCTTCTTCCTTCACCAATATTTTTAAATGTCAGTGTGGAAACTTTGTGTGCCTATTATTTCTACAAATTATACCTTAAGTATTTTATGCTTTTTATGCTAGCTGCATTAGTTCTTTAATTTTATTTTCCAATTTTTTATTACTGCTACATAGAAGGACACAGAGTTTTATATATTAATGTTGTATCTTGTGACCTTGCTGAATTTCTTTAGGCATTACAGTGGTCCTATGAATACAGTCATATCCAGAAAATAAAAATTCTATTTCTTTCTAATCACTATGACTTTTTTCCCTTTTTTATGCTAAGCATGTTATCAAGTACAATGTTGAATATTATGATCAGTCTAACTTGAAGTTTGTCAAAGCTATTCTTTTCAAATAACCAATGTTTTGGCTTTTTTAGGATTTTTTTCCCTGCAATGCTTTTCCAATTCTTATTTTATTAATTCTTAAACTTTCTAATTTTTTCCATCTACCTACTTTGCATTTAACGGGTTTTTTTATTCTTTCTTAGCTTATTTGAGTAGACATTTAGATAATTGATGTTTGGCATTTTCTCTTTTCTTATAGAAAAACATCAATTTAAAACAATAAATACTCTTCTGCATTAGTCAGCACCCCCAGTGTTGAGACATAAGACCCAACACCCACAACTGGAAGGAAAGGAGGTTCAATTTAGCTCAGAGTTTCAAGAGATTCAGTACAGGACTGGCTGTCTCCAAGGCAGGATTATCATAGGGGAAGGTCATGGTGGCGCAAAGCTGCCTAGCTCATGGCGGCCAGAGAGGAAAACAGAAGAACTGTGCCAGAGCCAGAGTTGAGAGACCATATATTACCCAAGGTCATGCCTCCATGCCCACCTCAGGCATACCCAGAGACTGTTTCACTTCCACTTGGCAATTCCTAATCCAATGATGTTGACATCAGAATTTGTGGTCACATTCTCCGAACATTGCTTTAGCTCCATCTCATGAATAGCAACATATTTTTATTTCATGACCATTGAAAATGAAACAAGTCTTAACTTTCCTTGTGATTTGACCTATGGATCACTTAAAATGATACTTGATTTTGAACATGTAGAACTTTTTCAGCAGCATTTTTATTGCATATACTTAATGTATTGTATTTTGGCCAGAATATGTACTTTTATTATTTCAGTTATTTGAAATTTATTGAGACATGTTACTTTGGGGGGGGGCCACTGGGGATCGAACTCACAACCTCTCACTCGCCAGGCAAGCACTTATGCCACTGAGCTGAATCCCAGCCCCAAGACATGTTACTTTTACAAATATATAGTTTATCTTAGTGGATAGCCATGTGGACAGACAAGAAGTATATTGTCTGTTTTTGTTGACTGGAATGTTCTATCAATTCCATTTAAATAAGATAGATAAGTTAAATAAGATAATTTTTTGTTCTGTAATTCTTTTCTTTTTCTACTTCCTATTCTATCAATTACTAAGGGAGAGTACTGAAATTGTTGTGAGTGTGTATTTGTCTACTCCTCACTTGTGTTTTGTTGATTTTTGACTCATATTGCTTGGAGCTCTAAGTGTATGCACTTCTACGACTATCTTCTCAATGACTTGATCATTATGAGATTTTTAAATTTTTAGCAGTTTTCTGTTTTATAAAACTTACCATGTCTACTGTTCATATAGCCATTTCATCCTTCTTATTAGTATTTTCATGCTATACCTTTTTCCATCCTTTTTTAAAATTAATTTTTAAATTAATTTTTAATGTGTCTACATCTTTATATTTAAGTAGATTTCTTGTGTGCATCAAGCAGATAGATTTTTGTTCTTTAGCTCAAACTGAATATCTCTGCACTTTAATTGGCACACTTAGTCCATTTATAGTAAATGTAATTTTTGTTATGTTTAGCTATAAGTCTACAATATTGCTGATTTATTTTCTATTTAGTCCACATGTCTTGTTTGTCCTTTTTGGACTTTTCTAACAAATCAGCCTTTTTTAGTATTTTGTTTTATATCCTTTTCAGGCTCTTTAGCCATATCTCTGCATTATTTTCAGATATTCAAGCTAAAATATTAAAATTTACTAACCACAAGATGCTCCCTCATGAACAAAGAAAGAAACATAAAACAGAAGGATAACAATTACTCAATCCCAAGCAATATACTCTTCATTTCATACATTCTCTAAATATATAATAAACATCACAATATATTGGCACTATTTTTTCGTTAAATATAATAGTCTTTTGGTGAAATTTAAATATACAGTCTGTTGTTCTTATAATAGATAAAATGTATTATTTACTTGGCTACTTAGAAATTTTTTATCTTTTTTTATAGTTTAACTAAGGTGTGCATTAGTAGTTTTCCCTGAGTTTATTCTACTTATTATTAATAAACTTAAATCTGTGCTGTCATGTTTTTAAACATATTTGAAAATTTCTAAATGTCTACTTAAAATATTTATTCTATTTAATAGGTTTTCCTAGCTTTTCTTGAACTCCACATCCCCTTTTTTCTTGAACCTCAGCACACACATACACACATACACACACACACACACACACACACACACACACACACACACATCCTTCAGTTTTGATAGTTTCTATCAACTTGTTTTCAAATTTATTTGTGTGCTCCTCTAAAATGACAAAACTAATGCTAAATCTATCCAGTGCAATTTTCATTTTATATACAGTAGTTTTTAGCTTGAGAATTTCATTTGTTTCATTTTTAGAATTTCCATTTCTCTACCAAGATTCTCTATCTCTTCCACATTTTCTTTTAAATTCTTAAAGATACTTATACCCACTGTTTAAAGTCTTTATCAGCTACTTTAAATATCATTGCATCTTGTTATACCTAATGTATTTCTTCCTGCCTTATTACATGTGTAGCAATATTATTATTAGTGTTCTTTGAGCGACATTGAGGATTCTATGTTGCAGAGAATTTAGATTTTTCAGTATTTCCTGACTTTCTGGGGGAAATTTTATTACTAGTCAATTAGCTTGATCATTTCAAAACTTGTTTTAAGTCACTCTTGGGATTTGTTTAAAGTAGTCTTTCTCCAAGCTAGAGTATCCCTGGTTCTAAATGACGACACTTCTAAAATCCCAACTATCAACTCTTTGGTGGCATGTCTTCATTCTGTCTAACAGAAACGCCTGTCTTTCAGTACTGTTCAGTCTTCTGAATCTTCATCCTGCCTTCAGGTCCCCAGCAGCTCCTCTCTCCCAGACTCAGAGTCTTCCTTTGCTCATGTGTAGCTTACCCTTAACCACAGACATCAGAAAACTGCACAGAGCCTTCTGGAGCCCTGTCCTGTGCACCACTGTCTTCTGCTCTCCAGTTCTAGTCACTTTGCTGGCACAAACTTTGATCTTTTCCTCTTCAAATTGTCAACATTTCCAGTTCTCTGTAAGGTCACCTTTTTTCTCTAGAAGATGCTTCCAGGAAGGGAGCTTGGGTAATTGTGAGACTCATCTCATATGTTCCCTTTTTCTAAGAGATAATATTCACACACAGATTTCTATTCAACTTCTGAAAACTGTTGCTTTGCATTTTTATTGGTGTTTACAAGGAGCCAGCTAGTGGAATTCTAGCAATTTCATCATGACCAAAACAGCCACATTCAGCCTTCCTTCCTGCTCTCTCTAGAACTGAGGGGTAGGCCAGAGGTCCTATGACACATTTATAAGTTCTGTTCACAATGGAGGAGATTATGATATTGTACAATTTCCCTTTTTCATTTAAATAGACCAGAAAAAAGTGATAAGCTAAAACTGAAAACTTATTACACTGTATTCTACTCAATGGCTACAGATTTGGGAAGAACATTTTTCATGTGAAGAAATTGTTGCTTAGCATCATCTATTCCTGGGTTTTATCTAACCCTTGATAACATTCATAACATATAGTTATGAATACACTATAGTTGACTACTTGTGGAGAAAATCCACTTAATTTTTATGCTAAATATTAACCCAGTCCCCAATTGAAATATTATTTTTCCTTGAATCAAAAATAATTCATTACACCACTCCTTTTGCTTCCTTTGGTGGCCTGGAACCAGGGAAATGCTGCTCTGCTGGGTTTAAATAAAACACGGGAAATCTAAAGTTTGACAAAGACAAACAAGGCAAGATAGAAAAATCAAGAAATTTTTTCAGCCACTTCCAGAACAAATTTTTACTTAGAAGAAAAAGAAACTTGGGAGGCCTTTAAATACACTTTGTTCTAGGGGAAGACAGCCACAGCTGGAAATTTGGGTATATTCATGGCCCTAAGGACAAACCTCAGTGTATCACTTTGCTTTAAGACGGTCTTAGCTTCCTTACCTAGAATAAAAACATCAAAGAGAACAAAGTGAGAATAATTCTAATTATCCAGGTTAACACAGAACCAAGTAACCAAGTTTCTTCAGTATGTATAATTAGTTCAATTTGGCAAAGAACTATGCTAACACTTAGTACTTCAAACGGAGGTTCTAAACCCTTAATGTTGCATATCAAATGTTCTTTGGGAGGGCCTTAGGAGTCTTGTAAATCCCTGATACTGCATGCAAAATTGTTTGTATATTCATATGTGGTTTTCAGATAAAATAATCAATACTTCTCATCATATGCAAAGATAATCTTCACCCCAAAATGTTAACAAAAAACAGTAAGTAAACTAGTGAATCTTTTAAGTTTCTAAAAAGGTGATGAGGAAATCTTCCAATGCCTAAAACCTATGTATGACAGTGTCACTTTCCTATATTGTTGCAATATTAACACCAGTAATGACAACGATAGAGCCTCTGTTTTGCAGATTCTATCTATGCTTCATGATCTCATATAGTTCCAGGAAAGGATTTCCACACCCTGAAAATATCTTCCCAAATGTTCCAAAAATACATAAAATCATTTCAATAAGGGCAAATCCATTTGTTCTACAAGTAATAAGATTTAGAATGCAAATGCCCTGGAATATTTGAAGTAAGGCATGAAAAATGACATTCTGTGTTTTGACTAATGGTTATCAGACCTTTTCTGAAAATGACTCTAGATTCTTACACGAGAGACAGCCCAGGTCTGTCATATCTCTCTCAGATCAATTTCCATCTGGTTCATGTTAGATAATCTGGACCTGTTCTGAGGAGAATGAATGACAGAGGAGCAGGGAGCGTTCAGCCTTGCCCGTCCAGATTTTTCCCTAGAGAAACACTTGGCCTATCACCCATCTTCTTCTAAGCTTGATATTCAGAGGGTAGGAGGCAACCAAAGTGTGGGAAATTTTCTGAACCAACTTCTGTTAGCACATTCAAAATGTCCACAATAAAATTATGGCTTCTATTTTTCATCAGCAACTTATATGAAACAAGACTTTCAGAAGATGTCTGTGAAAAACACCCAAAAAGTAGACTTCGTTAAATGCTGAAGCATCACTCATCTTGAACCAGTGTAACATACATGCCAAACACACAAACTGTCACTACGGGAACTATAAAGAAACTGACATCAAATATTTCAGTTTTCTATATAATAATATAATTGTTTATCCCCTTTTCTAAGACTATTGTAGAGCTATGAGCTTTCTTAGAAACCATTGTGTTTCAGACAGGTTTCATGTAATATGTTAGTCAACTTTTCACCACTGTGACAAAATACTTAAGAAGAACTTAAAGAGAAGGAAAGACTTATCTTGACTCACAGTTTCAGAGTTTTTCGGTCTGTGGTTGGCCAGCGTCATTGCTCTAGGCCCTAAGCTCTAGGTGGTAAGGCATAAACATCATGGCAGTAGGGGAAAGTTGCTCACCTCAGACAGGGACAGGGACCAGACATAGTCCCCAAAGTCTTGCCTCTCAATCTCCCTTCAACAAGGACCTACCTCCTATTTTCAATCCATCAATGAAGTCAGAGACTTCATGATCCAATCGGTTTGAGAGGCTTATCAGTAACCAAACCTTTAATATAATAAGGTTTTGGCAAGGCATATTAACCCCAGCTCTCACATGTATTCTCCGCATGAAGATTGTTTTTATAAAACAATATAAAGCAGTGGCAGTACTATGTAATAATTGGAATCTCAACTTTATTTACTTAGCAAATTAGTATGAACTATCCTGTTGCTTTCCTAATTACTTTGGTTGGCTTAGTTTGCTTTCTTTTTTATTACAGTAATTAGTACATATTAATTGTGTACATAATAGGTTACATTATTATATTTCCATACATGTATACAATATGCTTTGATTATATCCACTCTTCCTATTGCCTGCTTCTCCCTCTTGTCCTTCCTGTCCCCTTCCCCTTCTCTAATAGTGGTTTGTTTCATTTGTGTCAAGGGACAGAAAATTTGATAGAGCATACTTAGGGCTGCCAGATACAATACAGAAGGACCACTTAATTTTGATCTTTTTACCATAATAATTACTTATTTTTAAAATATTTTATTGGCAAACAAAAAAATATATATATATATTCAAATGTATAATGTGATAGCTTAATATATGTACATAATCCCTAATAATTACCACAATACAATTAACATATTACCACCCACAGTGTGTGTTTTCATCTGTATGTGTGTGTATGCTGAGTACAAAAAGTCTTTTCTCATACAATATCAGTATATAATATATTACAAAACTAACTATAGTCATCATATGTCTCCAGAAACTTAATCATCTTATAACTAAAACTTTGTACCCTCTGACTGATATCTCCCCATTCCCACCACTTCTCCAGCTCCTGGAAACCACTGTTATCTTCTCAGTATCTATGAATTATTTTTTCTGAGATTCTGCACACAAGTGAGATCAAACAGTATTTGTCTTTCTGTGTCTGACATATTTTTCTTTGCACAATGTCCTATGTTTCAACCACACTGTCAGGATGGCAGGATTTTTGATTTCCTTCTTTTTTAAGGGATTAATAATAATCTTTTTTAGGGAAGAATCCTCATTTTCTCCACCCATTCATCTTCTGAGGGTCACTTGAATTGCTCCCATCCCTAGACCATTGTGAATAACACTGTGACAATATCAGAGTACAAATATCTCTTTGAGCTTTAGTTCTTTGGGGAATAGACCTAAGGATGCAGCTGGTAGTTTTGTAGCAGATGCATTGTTTTCATTCTCATCAATAGTGCACAAGGGCTACTTTATCTACATCCTCATCCACACATTATTTTCCATCCTAATGGGTATAAATTAGTATTATATTGTGGTTTTCATTGCATTTCCCAGATACCAGTTACATGCATGGAACCATGTGTTTACTAGCCATTAATAAATCCACCATAGTAAATACTTGTTTCAAGTCTTTTGCCTTAAATATGAATTTCAAATAAACAATGAATTGAGTTGGATTATAGACCTCACACAATATTGGGACTGTATGTGCATTAAGAACAATCTCTTATTTATCTGAAACTCAATTTTAACTTGGTGTCCTATGTTTTTATTAGATAAATCTAACAACATCAGAAAATGAGAACTTCAGTGGTCCTAAAACAATTTTTAAATATTTCACAATTGTGCTAAGGTGAGCTCTGTAAGAGTTTAGGGTATTTTCGTGAGTGTTTTGCTGGTAGCCCTGCTTTATTACAAAATTGTAATTTCATTTTGAGATCTTCCAGACTAAATCATTTGAGCTTCACACTCTTTGTGTAACATTATTGGACTCCCTTAATGAAATTATAACTCAAGCAAGATATTTCATTCTCTTATAGTAAATTAGCTAGGGCTGGTAGAGTTCAGGGAGAGCAAATCCTTTCCCAGGTTTATTCTTGTTTGGTAGAATAAAGAAAGAACAGGCATTGTATATCTGAGTTATTTATTGTTCTCTTTGCTGAACATTATATTGTTGCCTGTCCCTACTGGAGACAACAGCTGTTAACAGGCTCCTGAATGAATTTCAGTGTGAACTCCACTGGCCCCTGGTAAATTTGGCTAAAGAAAAAACAGGCTCAACCTCCGAAGAGCAAGTTTCAGGCTCATTCTGGATGCCTGAAGGCCATGAGCATATAAAACCACTAGCAAGCATTTTCATGAGAAATCACACTTAAAACAAGACACACAGTACCAAAGTATAAATGGTGCAAAGCAGTTAAGGTCTTGATAGCCAATCTTCTCAGCAACTTGAACAACAGGAGACAAGTAGAGGCACACAGCTGTAATCCCAGCATTCTGGGATGTTGAGGCAGGGTCGTCACAAGTTTGAACCTAGCCTGGGCACCTTGGCAATTTAACGAGATGCTGCCTCAAAATAATAAAAAATAAAAAGACTGGAAACATAGCTCACTACAAAGGCCCTGGCTTCAATTCCCAATACCACCAAAAAAAAAAACAGAAATACAAGAAGTGACTCTGTTACACGTTTGTACCACACCAGATAAGTAGTGGCACTATTTCCATCTACAGCCTCTTAGTAAATATGCTGAAGATTCATACTGAAACACAGAGAATCATGCAGACTTCACAGGGATCAGTGTGCAGATGGTAGTCCTAGAACCAAGGGCACTCCACATTCAGTGCCCCTGGTAGGTTCTTTGTCAGGAAAATAAGTTCCATGTGGACAAAGACTCCCACCTTCTGCCATTGAATGTAATCATGAAAATTCTAACATAACAAACTTGAAATTTTGCTTGCTTCCTTGGTCTTTTTTTTTCCTCCTAGTAGTTCCTGCAATTATCACTCTATTTAATGAGAAATTACTGTGACCATGGTTGCAAGTGGAATTTCCCACTTTGGTCTGCTTGGCTCAGTGGCCAGTATCCAGGATACTCTGCCAGCCTCACCTTTGCTTTCCTGGTGACCAGGGCTATGGTCAAAGAACAGACCCTGGAACACATTTACACTATCAATTACACTTGACCATTTCCAAGAAGTACTACTATTCAGGCTCTCTGTGCTATGCTGGCCTTACTGCCTTCTCTCCTGTCTTCTGTATCTGCTCAGGCACTCCCAATCAACATAGCTACCATTTTGATAAACTCCCTTTGTCTTTCATGCATTTCAAGCCTATGAAGCAAATTCTCTAGTAAGAAGAACAAAAGTTTTGTCTTTATTTCCACAATGCTTTGTTAATTGTGGAAATGTTTTACTTGTGTTAGTTTCTGACACAATCTTGATATGATGGCTTGGGGCCACCCCCTCTAGTAAGCAGATGCATGGTTGCTACACTGAAAACAATTACATAGACGGGGGGGAGGGATGTGAGCATGAACCAGAGCAGAAGGATGCCAAAACTAACAGAAGAAAGATGAAAATCATAAAGTTCAGAATTGAATGGAGAAGAATTTGATTTGATAAAATGCTGTCAGAAATTCAATAAAAGACTGAGCCAGAATGAAGTGTCTGAAAGCAAAATGACCTTTACACCTCCCTTGTCCAACCCCTCAGTAATAAGAACAAATGAGAGCATTGAGTTTTGCTGAAACTCGATGTCAAAAGCACATTTCCTGTTCTTTTCTTTCCAGACAAAGTCAGCATACTGTCAACCTTCTTCGCTCCATTCAAGTACCTAAGTCCTGGGGCCACAAACACGGAGGATGAAGACAATCTCAGTAAGCAGCTCCCTTTCCCCAAAGAATGGCGAGGTCCTCACTGGATGTGGGAGGTGCCACTGTCCCCAAAGGTTGAGGCTGTGGTAGCCATGTGGAGGGCCTGAGTGTTCATCCCTGACGCAGGAGGTCCCAGGAGATGCGTGCTCCTGCAGTCCTCCTCTTATCTCAAGCACATTCTTACTCAGTGTCATATTCATCTAGTCTCCCCTACTTACCTGGGCACCATTGTCACCTGAAATCCTATCTCTGCTCAGAATCCTACCCTCTCTTGCGGTCCAATGCTCACCTGAAATACCAAATTGGGAGTCCCATGCTCACCTGGGATCCCACCCTCACTTTCAGTCCCACCTTTACTTGGAAGTTCCACCCTCATCTGCAGTCCCATCTTCATCCAGATGGCCCACCCCACTGCAGTACATCTTCAACTGGAGTCCCATCTTCACCTGAAGTCCTGTTTGTCTGGAATTCATTCTAGTTTCATCTGCAGTCCTTCAAACCCATCTTCAATTGCAGCCCCACCTTTATCTAAAATCCTTACCTGTAGGTCCATCCTCAACTCGAATTTCAGCCTCATAATTCACCAAGAATCCCACCCTCACCTGGATTCTAATCTCACTTACTGTCACCTGGAATTTCAACCTCACCTGAGATCTCACCCTTACCATGAAGACAGGAAAACATTACTAATTGTATGACTAAGAACTCTGGGGATTATAGGAAATAAACCAGAAATCTTAAAACAACCACTTCTCTTTCCTTGGTTTTTCTCTTCAAACAAAAGCATAAAGAAAAATTATTCTAGTGTTTTGGAACATGGTCTGTACAATTATTTAACAAGGAAAGAGCTGGACTGGAGCTTACCTTTCAGAATATTTTTGGCATATAAAACTGGATAGAAGTCAAAAAACTATCATCAGGACACTTGATTTTAAACAAAGCTGGCTTAAGGAAGGAATCTGAGCAATCACTTCTGTTTAGATCAATAAAGAGAGCTCACAGCAGATACTCCTGGTGAATGCGAGGTGGTGGGGGAGGAATATATATCCAGGTAATATTTGTCTTGCACTACAGTCTCCTCTTTCTTGTGCCTTACTATCAAGAATTTTAAAAAGGTGGAAAAACATTACAAATCATATGAATACCACCTTGAATTTTAATATCACGAAACAGATGAGCCCCCTTTTCAAATACATTGAGCTAAGAATGTGTTTGGTGTCATGGGATGGGAAGAAGCAAGGAATTTATTGAGGGATGATAGTAGTACTGAGTGGACCAAAACTAAACATTGACAGGGATTTCTAGAGGAATGTTGTCCATTCTGCTATCATCTTCCAAGAGCTACAAAATATCAACATAGACAACACTTCTCCAGACATGATTACTAATACTATTGAAAACTGATGCTAGTTCTCTGGATTGCTCTATCAAAGCCAAGTTATACAGTCATCAAAAGTCAGAACATGAGGAAATATTTGTGATCCTTTGCTTGAATTCCTTCATTTTCTAGAGGAAGGAGTGAAGGGAAGGCAAACAGAAGTCTACTGGAACCAGACCGGAGAGGGGATGGGTGTTGGCTGGTTGATTTGGTTGATCGGTTGGTTAGTTTCGGGCAATGCTAAGAATGGAACATAGAGCTAAGTACTTTACCACTGAGGTACATCCTCAAGTCAAGAGCTCTTGACCTTGGCTTCGAGCTCCTTCCTAGACAAGGCTTATAGGTTAAAGCAAAACCTTGACAAATGATCTTTTCTATCCTCTTAATGATCTAAATCAGAAAATTTCCCAGGTCTGTAAAGGTATTGATTGTTACTCCAGAAATTTTGAGCTGAAACAAAGAGTAATTGAGACGCATATACCAAATTTGTGGCATGCACAGGATTTGATTCCTCTTTATTGCTTGGAGCTGCTAAAATCCTGGCCAAATCTCACCTCTGTAAAGAAAAACTAAAAAAGGAGTTAGAAAGATCTAGAGAATTCAGGAGGAATGAAACAAAATATTTTTCCACTTAACAAATATGCACTAGCTACCTTTTTATAGCAAACAGAGGCTCAAGACCATGAGAAATGCACTGCTCACACATGTAGGAAGTCACTGCTCGGTCCTGAGAGTGATGAGAATCATGCCTCTTGAATGACTTTCTGCCCTTTACCCTGGTGCAGCATATGGACTGACAAAGCTCATTAAACCCTTGTGTGGGATCAAGGCATTCTGGATGTTCACTTACCTCCTGATCTTCTGACCACTCAAACATCATCACAAACCCACCTCTCAGAGCTCCCTGCCTTATTTACAAGACAAGGAGAGTCAACAGCCTGAGGCAGTGAGTGAGGAAAGGCCTGAATGTAAAATATAAAAAACTCCATCAAGGTTGGCTTATTACATGTACATAATCAAATCTATTTTCCCCTAAGTCAGTTAACTGGTTAATGGGTAGAAACTTACAGATCAAAATAACTTTTATTTTTATGTTAAAATACCTTCAAATGCTTGTGAAACTTCATTTTCCATTAATATATTAATGGATTAATTTTGAATAGATACTGTAAATTTACTTAGAAAACTCTATTTTCGGGGATAGTTCAAAGACAAATCTCTAAATTAATTGGGGCCTGCTAGATAGTTCCCTCCAAATATTGCTAATGAGATCTGACCAGTGTGTTACCAAATATCACTGGGAATTAACAGCTCTGTGTGTGTGTGTGTGTGTGTGTGTGTGTGTGTGTGTGTGTGTGAGATGTATGTTGAACATGTATGTGTATTAAGAGTTTGGTGTGTTTGTTGTATTTAATGAGTGTATATGTTTGTGTTATATGTAAATGTGTGATGTGTGCTATTTGTGGATGTGTGTAGTTGTATAGTGTGTATAAGGACATGTATGAGTAATGCTGTACGTAGTATATGGAGAGATGTCTGTGTTCATGATATACATATGGTTTGTGTGATAAGTACATTTGTGTATGTTTGTGTGATGTGGATATCAATATATGGCATAGGTTTTTTGTACATGTGTAAGTGTTTGTATGTGAGTGTATAGCGTGTGGTCTCTGTGCATATGTGTCTGGTATGTGTGTGCATGTGCATGGATGTGTGTTGTCTGTACATATGTTGGTACATGTGTGTTGTGTGTGCATCTGCATACATGTATGTGCGGGAGCAAGAACATGAGTGGCACTGAACATGAGCCTGCACTGCAGCCTTATGCTCCACACTTCTGCATGGACTCAGAGTACCTGGGCTGCAGCAACATAGAGACAACTCATGTCCAGCTTGTGGATTCCACCATGTGGGAATTGCCCATGCTTCCCTGTGGCTATCTGATCCCCAACATCAATATACATCACTGCTTTTGCCTAAAGTTGTGAAAGCCTTGTTTAAAGGTCCTGAGTTGGGTGTCAGAAAAAGATAACCAAGATACACACATGCCACAAACTCACACATCCTCTGCCCAAGGCAAGATGGTATCCAAGAAGTTCCACTGGAAAACACTCATCAGTAGGCTGTGCTTGAGCTTAGAGAGGCCTATGAAATACCATGATTTTAAGACTCACCTGAATTCAGCCTGTAGCTCTGAAAATTTCTCCTTCCAATACTGAAAAGTGATGAGTCTGTCTACCCTTGTTTCCAACCACTGACCCACCCGCTGCCAACTATTGCCCAGATGTCGGGATGTGACCCAGAGTCCAGGCAGAGTGGGCCTTTAAGCTGCAATGCTCACATTTATGTCTTTGGAACTGGAAGAACTCTCCCGCGTACCATTTCTGAGTCCTGTAAACACACACAGACCGCCCTCATGGGATCATGCAGGCCATGTACCAACATGGCAACAATTGCTAGGACTATGATTTCAGACCAAAGGCTCCTACCCTGCAATGTAGCAAATGAGTTTCCTTCTGGTGCTCTGTACACTATACACTGTTCCTCCTGTATGAATGGAAGATCCAGGGCCCTACCATTCTCCTACTGCTAGACCTAGCCTTATAGCGAAAGAGTTGCTCTTTTTTCAAAACTGAGGTCAATCGGCAGCAGAATAATCTTCACCAGAAACAATATTATCTCTTCAAATGTAGCATGGCACATTGGATGGCTGGTTCTCCGAAGCCATCCTGACCCGGCAGTGTCATTATTAGTGATGTATATGATTCCACTGATGCCAACCCAGGATCAGAAGCTGAGTGTGCATAATGACCAGGCAGAGGACAACAGCCCCCATGGAAGCTGAGGAAAGGGTGGCATATGGATAAATCTACAAGCAAGTGCAGCCTTCTGCATATGCATCAGATGGATGATAGCAATGAGACCCCATCCAAAGACCCCAAACTCACCTGGATCCTCCACTTTCGAATGACGGAAACCCAGATAATCAAACTTAATCAGTCCCAAAGAATGTATTTTGCTTGTAAAGTAAAAGTTTAGCCACAGCTATGACAATATAAAATATCACTCTTTTCCCCAAAATACAATTCTTTTATGCATTAAATCTTTAAACTTAGCATTACATTTGCTGACACTTTTGTCAAATGAGATAATGTACTTATGAAGCTCAGGGGAACAGTCCATGTGTGCAAGAAGCAGAATGGAAATAATTTCATTTCACATTTTCCCATATAGATGCTTCCCTGACTTACATATTTTCTTTTAGTGCATGGCAGTCTTTAAATTGCTTGTGATTGTTCTATTACTTACTACTGCCTCTGATATTTATCTAATGTAGTTTGAAGTTATTTGCCTGCTTTTTTTTTTCTAATTTCCGCAACAAATGGACACATGCCACTCTAAAAAAATACCTTACAGAAATCACAGTTCACTGGCACCTTCTTTTAAGATGACGTGAAGCATCAGGCAATTTTCCAGGGCAACAAAGCAGAAGTAAAACCACACATGAGTGTGAGCACTGGGATGCCACCCACCTGGTCTCACTGGAAGTGGGATTCTGCAGGAAAGGGACATGAATTTCCAGTTAAATTTTTTCTCAGGGAAATAAACATGACATGAGCCCCAGTGGGACAGGTGGGTGAGTGGGAGCCACTGCAGCATTCTGCTACCCTCTCTGCCTCCCAAGCTTTCTCCTGCAGGACTTGTACACACACACACAGAGAGAGAGAGAGAGAGAGAGAGGGAGAGAGAGAGAGAGAGAGAGAGATGACAGACAGACGGAGAGAGACACAGAGACAGAGACAAGGAGACACTACACCTTTACTTTAGTAGCCAGTAATTCTTTAAATGAATCTTAATGTTATCTGAATGGCATGTATGTGGCTCTCTGGTCCACTCTCAAGTTAGCAAGCCAATTACTTGCAGAGCTGCTTCCAGCTCTAACATAATGTGAATCTGTGAACTATGATCAGCAAGAATAATAATTATTTGAGATAATTAGCTCCAGAATATAATTAAAGGATTCACTAATTCTTATATCCTATTATGAGTTGTCCATCTGAACTGTCTCAAGTGTACAACAGATACATTTTCAGAATCAAATCACTATTAACACACGGATCTCTCACATCCTAAGATCCCAGAACTCCTGGGAGAACCGTGGGGTCAGGCCATCAGGCACCTCATTTGTACCCTCCAAAGTTGGTTGCCTGCATCTTCAGTGCTCATGACTAGTCAGTAACCTAACAACAAAATGCACATTTGCAGTGCCTAATACATTTGGTAAACCTTACTGAAGTTCACAACAAGCCAGGGTAGTAGGTTCTGGGTATAACTATAATGCAGACTACTGTGGTGCAGCAGCCATCGTGAGTCAAGATCTCTAGGCCAACACACAGGGAAGGCAGAATCCAGAGACAACACGCTAGTTCACCAAGCTGTGCCATGTGGTTTGGAGACCATTTCTTGAGAGAAGGTGGAGGCTCAGGGATTGATGGGTCAAAACATGAAAAGGACCAGCCAGGGAAAAGCTCAGGCTTATTTGTCTAACTGTGGAGGATCAGCCTGATGGGGCTACTCAGCATCACTGGTGAGGGCTGGATCAGACTGGCAGGAGTCTGGCTAATCAGGCTCATTTGGTTATTTTTTCACAGTATCTTTTTAGTTGCTTATATGTAAGATGTACAACATATTTTGGTCACATAAACATAGTAATTATTACAGTCAAGCAAAGTAATATATTCATCATTTTCCACATTATTGTGTGTGTGTGTGTATGCACATGCAAATGTGCCTGTGTCTGTGTATCTGTGTCTATGTATGTGGTAAAAGCACCTAAAATTTATTCTCTCAGTCAATGTGCATACACAAAATCCACCTAGTAATGACCTCAGTAATATTTAGAGAAAGCAATAAAGGTTTGTGACATAAGCAGAGTTAGCAATTTCACAGGACTGGAAGAACAGAAGAAGTCAGAAAATCCCCAGTGTCCCATCACAGCCCAAATATGTCCTGTTGTATACACAGACCCTGAGGGCAGGAAACAAAGCACAGAGCTGGGAATGAACAATGCAGTGGCCATCACAGTGGACACAGCCCTCTGCATTTAGATTCCAGGGTGCAGTGACCCTCCCAAGCTACATCGAAAAGGAGCTTTTCAAGTCTATATTTAGAAGTCAGTACTTTCTCGGTCTCCTGACTTTTTATCTGTGAATTATTATATATGACAATTGGGTGTGTGAAAACTATTAGCTAAGTGGAGAAAAAAATGAGCATAATTCCCTGGGTCAGAGAAAGGGAGGTAACATATTTAATGCCTTCCACGTGGAAGAAGAAAATGTTAATGTGTAAAATCAGAGCTGGAGGCCTGTGAAAGGATCATAGAAAATTGCCAAAGCAAAACACTGACAAGGAGCCTGACACCTGGACATGAGCTTCGTGACACCCAGACTTTGGGTACCTTCAGGCAGCACTAGAGCAGGGAAAGCGCCTCCCCCTCCCCCTTACTCCCATCTAGGTCACAGCAGGACCATTACCAGTGTCTGTGTTTCTCTCACCACACCCAAGTGGCTCCGAATGAAAAGGCCTATTGTTTTCTTCATTAGACTGATACTTGAAAAATTTTTAGACATGCAATAAGAATAACTGTTTGACTTGCCAATGAAAGGGAGAGACAAAGCATGAGTTTTGTTCTCTGTGTGGAGCAGCTGGCGTTAATCTTCACCATGTCAGAGGAAACATGGGATTTTCCAAGTGATAGATCCTGTTCTCTGATTCACACACACACACACACACACACACACACACACACACACACACACACACACGAGAGAGAGGTGAGAGAATTGTTCACCCCTCTTCCATGATACCTTGGAATTTCTGGAGAAATTGATCAAGAACTCTAGCAAATAAAACAAACAGGGAGAGAAATTTGGCCTAGACAAAAGGACACAAGTGAGAACCATTAGTCTGTACAATTTTCCCTGCTATGATTAAACATGTATTAGCCATTCCCCTGTTCACCTTTTTTGCAAAGCCCATTCTATGTACTAACTTACTGCACCCTTAGTTACATTATAAGGCAAATACTATTAAAATTCCCATTTTCTGTTTTTAAAAAAATGTAGTTTGGACAGATAGAGTGGCCTGCCCAAGGACACACAGACATAAAAGAACTAAGGGATCACTTGTGCTTTCACTTGCTTGAGTTCAGAGGCTGTGGAGAAGCCACTGCATCTCCCTACGTCATGAGGCTTCTGGAACAAAAAAAACCCCTCAACTTAAGGCTACAGCTGAGCTCTGCAGACCTCCACAGTCCCTGGCAATTTATGCAGGCCAACTAAGCAAAGTGAACCTCCTTAAGCAGTCAGTAACACCCCAGAGACCCTAGCTTTTCATCAGTTGCTTTTAATTCCTATGAAAACAATTCACACACCACATTCTGATAATCATAGTTATGCCATTAAAACTGGAATGATGAGAATCATGGGAGACAGAAACCTGCAGAAGGGAAGAGAAGAGAAATTCCAGGATGGTAGAGGGAAATGCATTCTTTTGTGAGTTGCGATTCTCTAAGATCCAGCAGAGGTCATCGGATATACTGGCCACTGTAATCGCACTAACCGTCTTACCCAATCCCCACATTGTAGGAAATCAATAATAAATTAGAGTCCTCCAAACAAATTTCCAGGAAATCTGATGTGGGATTTTGAGGATTGTACTGCTTGTTCTTTTTTCTATTTTTATATTCAGTTTAGAAAAGAACATGGTTATCTGATCTCCTCCCCCTTGGGTTGAAATACTTTAAGTGGTAAGGCTCACTGTTGTATATATGCCTAAAGTACACAATGATTACCACAAATTATTGAGATTCTCGCATTTTAGAAGGTGATTATTTCTGCTGGAATAGATTGTAAATGAATTGTATGCACCAATAATTTAGAAAGTGCACAGATTCACACTTTTGAATAAAAGTACCTCTCCAAATTTAGTGATTTTGGAAGCAAGTTGATAAAGACAACAGTAATGGAACCACTTCACAATTTAAAAACTTAAACAGGTAAAAAGTTGAGGTTACTTTCAAAGCAAAGTCTCACAGTAGAACATCCTGGCAAAGGCTGTCATTGCTTCTTTATAGAGACACGATGATAGCTGTGCCTGCATGACCAATGGGTTAACCCCAAGTAAGAGGAGGCAGTGTACAATCTGAAAAGGACATTCTCAAATGTCAGGATACCTCTCAAAGGCATCTTATTTTCAAAGGGATCCTTTGTGCTGTGAAACTGTATTTTTTCCCTTTATTATTTTCCAACAGCAATGTCATAAGCAAGAGATGTGGAGTCAGGCATGTCTCACCCTGTGTAACTTGAGGGCTTTCTGAGGGAAGTGGGTCCACGTGCTAACAGCCAGCCTGATACTCAACATCTGTTTTTAAGCTCTGGGTTAGCAAGAAAAATCACCCCAAGTTTCCACTTGTTTAACGAGAAAAATTCATTCAAAAACCTGCCATAAAACCTCTGCAGACTAGGACCTCTCAGTCTCTGAGGACAGGTCTTTAAAGAGAGAGAGAGAGAGAGAGAGAGAGAGAGAGACCTGATATCTGTGCATGGTCCTGCCTGGCCAGGTGATCTCACAGACACACCACACATAGGCCAGACTGTGGCTTCAGCTTTGCTATTATCTCCCAGAGATCCCAGAAAGTGGCATTTCTAGGCAATGGCCAAAGAAATGATGGAGCCATTCACTGTCCATGAAATCACCTTACAGCAATGGTACAGATGATGAGAGTTCCAAGACTGAATCACATCTTGGCCAATTAAATGATGTAACCTCTGTAAATCAGCTACTTCATCTCTTTGGGCCTCAGCTTTCTCACCTATAAGATGATAACTATCTAACACACACACACACACACATACACACACACACACACACACACACACACACACACACACACACACACGGCTGATCTGAAAAGTAAGATCCACATCAGAGCCCAGATTCTGGGTAGGAGCCATAGAGCCTGGTTGGGCTATGTTAAACACAATGGTACTACTTCTTACAAGACTTTTCAAGTATTTTATCATAGATATGATATTTTAGCATCCCAAAAGCATGCAATATAAGGACTCAGGAGGCCATGTGGTAATCCACAGTTGACATTTCTCAAAACAGAAGTGATGGGCTGTCTAGAAAGATAAAATTATCTCTAAATTCATCCATCAATTACAGCTAGCAAATAATGGTTTTGCTCAACTTCCTTCAGAATATTTTTTACAGAAGAAATAAGACATTATAGATACAAAATCAGCTTCTGGCCCCTCATATCATCGTCTTCCCTTTCTCCCCAGAAAAGAATGGAATGTGTCTTTGCTACACATGCTTTTGCAGCTGTACTTTAAGAGGCATGGTTACATGAGTAATATACAATGCTTTGTCTTTATTGTTATGTTAATGGTATCCCACCCTATGGATTGTTCTGCAAGTTGCTTTTTGTCATCTAACATTATCTTTCTGAGATTTATCTATGTTGAAGCATATAGACACAGTCCATCTGATACAGTGGTTACATACTATTCTGTAGTATGTGTATACTAGAATTTGCTTACCCTCCCTCTAACTGTGGGATCCTAGGAATTTTCTAAAGTTTTAATTTCATAAAACCTGCTGCAATTTACACCTTTGTTGGTCGCTGTCTCTGTGTAGCAAAGTTTCTGTAGGCTATAGCCACTGCAATAGAATTACTTAGTTGGATGTGTGTTTCCTGATTCTCAATGAATGCTCCCAAAATACTCACAAAAAGATCTGTATTTGTATTCATTCCTGCCAATCTATAGGAGAATATCCTTTAAAACACTTTAATATTTTAATACCTTTTATACACTTACCTATCTGGATAAGGTGCAAAAATCTCAGGGGCAGGAAACAAGAGGGTAGATGAGTTTCTCCTGTCAAGGAGGAGCCACAGCCCTACACTGCCTGGAATGGGCCCAATAGCTCATTTATATGTATGTTCCCTACACTGTGCATCACATGTAGGTCTTTTATTTACAGTGCCAAGGCACCCACTAAAGAACAAAAGACTTGGCCTATGTGTTGAATGTTCAGAACCGCTGGATAATTCAGAGAACTACATTTCAAAAGTAGCAGAAAATCCACATTCCAACATTCGTGGTCTTTGCTGTATCCCATTGGATTTTTCATCCAACATGGGGCTAGAAACACTTTCTGCAGATATTGAATAGTAACTCGGACTTCAGGTCATGCGATTACAGGCTCAACTCTCAGCTCTGCCATCCTCACTTGTACACAGGTGCATTTGAGGAGCATTCATGTATGAGAGGAGGGCTTCTCTCCCTTCTTTTGGTTGGCTCCTAGTCTACCAGCCTCTTTCTGACAGCCTCAGGAGACTCAGGCCTTTTTACCTCTGGATGAGAAGTAGGGGATCAGAGTCTGAGGCTGTGTGTGAAAGAGCGTGGTACCCAGGGAGGCCCTGCTCCCCAGGGCTCAAGGTATCTTGGGGCCTGAAGGCTCTGGCTGCAGATGGGAAGGGAAGGGCCTATCACAGGAAAGGTCTTTCTGAGTTTTAAGTTTTCCCAAAATCCATACACAGGGAAGCTGTATCTGTTTGGTTTTGAAGATGACGCTGGGAGAGAGGACAGTAACTCATGGTGATGACACCATAGCTCACACTATGAGCAGCACATAAAGAGGCCATGTGCAGGACACACTCCTTGCTGCCATTTTTTCCCGGGTTTTTGCAAGCCCAGCTCTCTGTGATCTAAAATCTGCCTGAGGACACAGGCCCTTCCTCTGTGGTCCCCTCACATCTAGCTCCCTTGGATCTGGCTCAGGCCATTATAGGACTTTTCATAGGCCTAGCATGTAGCAAGGGCTCCATACGCACCTATCTGGTGCTTTGTAATATGATCACTGATGCTAATATCTGCCATTAGTGGTGACCTGCCAGTACCCTGGGTCACAACTAATTTGTTCTTCCCTCCAGGTACAAGCAGTGCAGAAGTGAAGGAGAACCGAAATGTGAGCAACTTGGGAACTAGGCTCCTGCCACCAGGGGACCGAGCCAGAAGCAGCACTCCCAGCGTCAAAAGAAAAAGACCCCTGGAAGAAGGGAATGGGGGCCACTTCTGCAAACTCCAGCTCATCTGGAAGAAGCTGTCCTGGTCAATGACACCCAAGAATGCACTCGTCCAGCTGCATGAGCTGAAACCAGGTCTACAGTACCGGATGGTGTCGCAGACAGGCCCAGTACATGCCCCGGTCTTTGCAGTGGCAGTGGAAGTTAATGGACTCACATTTGAGGGCACAGGGCCCACCAAGAAGAAAGCCAAGATGCGCGCAGCTGAACTGGCACTAAAGTCCTTCGTGCAGTTCCCCAATGCCTGCCAGGCCCACCTGGCCATGGGCAGCAGCACCAACCTGTGTACAGACTTCACTTCGGACCAGGCCGACTTCCCAGACACGCTGTTCAAGCAGTTTGAGCCTTCGGCGCCCAGTGAAGGGTTCCCACCCTGCAGGCCCGTGGACTCCGAGCTTCTGTCTACCGCCTACCGGAGAGGGCGGCTACTCTACCACACCCTGGACCTCATGGGCCCAGCCCGGCCGGACCGGCCTTGGCCTGCTCCAGCAGCCTCGGGAGAGAGGAACCCGGTAGTCGTGCTGAATGAGCTACGCTCTGGCCTGCGGTACGTGTGCCTCTCGGAAACTGCCGAGAAACCTCGCACCAAGAGTTTTGTCATGGCCGTGTGCGTGGACGGGAGGACGTTCGAAGGCTCAGGGCGCAGCAAGAAGTTGGCCAAGGGCCAGGCGGCACAGGCTGCTCTGCAGGCCCTCTTCGACATCAGGCTGCCCGGCCATGCCCCCAGCAGGAGTAAAAGTAACCTCTTACCACAGGTGAGAATTCTCAGGTCGCTCGCAGCCTGCCAGGTACAGGGATGCTGGGATGGAGGTGAGCTGGGGTTGCTCTCTCAGCCACAGGAATGGAGCATGGCTGTGAGCAGAGTACAGTCCCCAGCACTGACTGCCCCAGAAAGGCCCCTCTTCCTAATCTTAGGGAAATTCCCAGGCTTTGGGAAGAGAGAGAATCATGTGAGTGTAGAAGAAAGGAAACAGAATGTCAGCACTCCAAGTTAGCAAAGGTCATGAAAGAATTCATGAAGCCAGGGTAATTTTTACTGCAACAGTGCCCACTACCAGGGCAGCCACTAGCCAGAAAGCAAGTGGCCACCAGATAGATGGGTGCCCTCTCTATCTCCACTGAATGGCTTGCCCTGCTGGAAGGGCAGGTTTCATGTACAGGCCCTTCATTAACAGCAGGCAGAAGAGAAACATTAGGCAGTGGTTTTGGTTCTTTCTAGCCAGGGAGGCCAAAGAAAAACAAGCAGAAAGAGTTTGTCCCACTGGAGGTCAATGCCTCCGAGGCCCTACTTGAGGCCAGGTAGAGGTTCCCTGGGTGGGACTCCACAGAGCCCAAGGATCAGAGGGCAGAGGAGACTGGAGTGAGAATAGAGGCCAGAGTCTCCCTCTGCCCCACAAACAGGATCCATTCTCAGGCATCTGCATGCACAGTTCGGTTCTGCTTCTTTACATGAGTTTACCTTCACTCACTTAAGAAGTATTTTTAGTACTGCCTGTGTGGCAGGAACTATTCTCAGACCATTTTAAAACAGCCTTATACTGACAAGTCTTGTAATTGCTTATTTATGCAAATTGTCTTTTCTCTTATCATTTTGAGAATTATTTGTGGGCATCACTAATGTAGTAGATACAGAAAATTATCTTTATTCATTGTGGGCATCAATCAAGGCAAGAAACACTTTACATAGTTAAAAAGCACTTAGCCCAGTGCAGGATTCATCCTAAGTACTTAATAATTGTAAGCTATTGCTATGATCGCTACCATCATTACATCACTGCACCTAGAATAGAATCCATTATTTTATCTTGAGAGATCATAAACCTGTTAAAGAATTCAAGGTACCACCCCAGTCTCAGATGCTGCTCAGGAATTCAGTGTGGGGACACAAAATGCACACAGAAGTCCTTCACCTCGAATCATGATTTCCAGTGGCTTCACGTATACATTAATTCAATCAATATGTATGTGATTGTAATCAGGCAGTCAATGGGCCAAACACTGGGAAAGTAGGCATTCTGCTTCTCACAAAGCTCGGACAAGTAAACAGAGAGAATATAAATAGATAAACAGGTGTGATGGAGGCATGACTGCTTCTCCTGCTAGCTCTACTTTTCACTCATACACTTAATTTCAGCATTTATGGACCATCCAGTGATTACTTAAGAAGGATCAACTGAAAGGAGTTTAGGCTGTACTTTCCACTGATCTTACATTTCCACTGATCTTACAACTCACCCCAGATATGTACACAATCCAAGAAAAACCATGGTGCTGGCAACACCAAAGCAGCTCCTTCGTACTTCTCTGTGTACCTCCTGATGAGAAATTCTGTGACCTTGCTTTCTCTTTCTTATGCCTCCATCTTTTTAAATTTTTCTCTCTTCTTCCTTTCTGTTCTGTTTCTCTTATTGGAATCTAAATTTGCCAAAACAGCCACGGGAGCACTTTGTCCCCTGATCCCTGGAACAGCACTGGGCAGAGAAGCAAGCTCCTTCAGCACTGCCTATGACCTGTGATATGACCTTGGTCAGCTGGAAGCTCTTGCCACATCTCTGAGAAGCCTTCCACAGTGCTTTGCAGGTGTCTCCCCTTTGCTGTTTTGCTCTTATCCAGCCCACACCACTTTCTAGAGAGCCTGTCACCCTCCCAAGGCCTTTCCCAAGCCTAAGGTTTTTCTGTTTAGTGAGAAATGTCCTTTCTCCCCACCACTACCACCTCCCTCTGCTGTGTCCCGCTGTGTGAAATTGAAGGATGTCAGTGAATTCTGGGTGTTATGCCTCCTTCTTTTATGTTGTCAACCCTGAGCTCTCACGATGGAAAAACCAGGCAGTGCTAGTACTTTGTAATAGTCATTTGACCCCAGAATACAGCACATCAGTTAAAGCCACGGCTGCTAAATTATTTTTCTCTGACAGTCTGCTAACCACTCCGACTGGATGATGAAGGGCACAGAGCTGCACGGAGGTTTCGGGCCATTCATCACACCATGGCCCGCCACCATGCCATGGGGCTCATTATCCTCTCTCCCAGACTCCTCAAGAAATGCACCCCACAGTTAGGTGGGGGCCAAGCGTGGCACTGGGACTCAGGACCAGGAACCACGGGCAGTTTTAGGAAATTAAAATCATGTCTTGGTTGAGCTCTGGACTAAGAGGATAAAATCAAGGGAAAATGTTCCAAGAATGACTATAAATGCTGCTTTGCCTTCCTGATCTGCCTAAACCCTGTCCTCTGAGGAACTCTGCCTGTATATCACGAACTGCTCATCTACATATCATAAAGCTTTCACCCATAGATTAGAAAAACCTCATTTATATCTTATGGAGATACATACACAGAAATTCCAGTTCTTAGATCTTGGACCTCCACACTTAAACATTATGGAATCTCCATCTACACATCATGGAAGCCCATGTTTATATCATAGAACCCCCATCTATATGTCATGACGCTTGTCTAGCTGCTGTCCTTACACCACAAACCAATGATCTTCCCAAAACTGTTGCCCATAGTCTCAGAAAAGGACAGACTCCACTTCCACTGAGTAATGACAACTCTACCAGTTTGGAAATATTGTAGCAGCACCTCCTGTCAAAAAGGCATAATTTCTGGAATCTGGGTATCAGCATGAATTTTCAATATTCTCTGACCAATTTCAGAGTCTGTGCTACATGAATAGTCTCAGATTTGAAGGATGACAACCTGCGTGTCTGTTTTTGAGATCCACCGGAATAAATAGCGAAGCATGTTTAAGATATCTCTATTAGACATTATGGAGGAAACTCACTGGAATCTCAAAGGGGGGTTGGGAACCCTGATTTGCAGTAGGTACCTCCACCTGATTCCTAGTTAGGGAATTGCACAATCAGGGACCTGAACCCCTGGCACATGTCATGGGCTGCTTTGAGACTCAGACTAGAGTGGCAGGACCACAGAGCAGGGCACGTCTCACTCTGTGTCAAAGACAATTATAAGGAAGCAGAGCTTTGCAAACTTGCTTCTAAGAGCTGCAGTATGTCTGCCTGCCTGACCACAGTTACTTTTACCAAAATTCCAAGTACCAACTTTCCTGAAAAATGCTTGGCATAGCTTTATAGTAGTGACCTAGTAAGACTTATTTGCAGTCTGAACTCTGAAAGAGCATAATATTCTCAATAAAGATCTAAATCACAGGTATGATGTCACCAAGATCTGATTTTTATCATTTCCTGTGCACAGAGGTGAATCTCAGAACCTAGCTCAACTCATACCTTCAGTTTTTTGGGGATCTGACTCTTAGCTACAGTGACAAAACCTAGTGTTTATTAAGTTCTTTAAAGCATAGAACAGACTTAAAAATGAAGGTTTTGTTATCCTGATAGAGCACATGAAGGCCAGTACTATATAAATATCTGTTGATAGTGACAATGCCTACTAGAAGATATCTGAGGGCTCAGTCAAATTCTTCATCTTCTTTTATCTGAAGTTAGTAACAAGGCTCCTGTGAGCCTACCAGATACTTGGAAGAAGAAGACCATATGAGGATATACTCATTACCTGAAAGCACTGTTGTGAAAAGTGTTAAAAGTACAAAACCCACTTTTTGCTTTAGTCTTCAACTTCTAACCTTAGTGTGAAGAGTTGAATTCATTAAAAATATAAATCCAGCAATGGAAGGTATATTTTCCAGCATTTACTTTTTCATGAAAAATGGTTAGAAAAGAGAATAAAGTAGATATAATGCTATTTTTAAAAAGTAAGATTATCTGTGCTCATAATAACTCTGAAAAAGGCACTCTGGCTTGTTGTAGATTTTTCATTTGCACTCAATTATTTTCTTTATTTTAAATTTTAAAAACTTCATGTCAGGAGCATTGGTGTTCACAATGCCTACAAAGATGTAAAGCAAATACACTATTCCTTCTGAGTAAGAGAGGGAATATCTTTAAAAACTATTCACAAAGGTTGGTTGCTTTAACGAGCCCTTTAGAAAGTCTTTTTGGGAAAATTAGGCCTGGGGCTTCATTTGTCACCAGCCCGGCATGCTTACCTAGTACCCCTTCTATCTCCTGCTCTTTGCAGTTATTACTACTTGGAGGGAAAAGAAACCATGGGAATATATAAAGTAATGGAAATGAACATTTTTTAAAGCTTTGGCATTTTACAGTGCATTTGGATCTAAGCTCCTATACATGATCCCATTTCATGAAATTTGTCCCTAGAATTAGTTGCAGACCAGAGGGACCAAGCCTGTGACTGCTTTATCAACAACTGCAATACAGGACACAGATAAGCTATTTGTACAGTGTCTCAGTTCGTCTCCCAAACACTCAGGTGACCCCATCTGTCTCAGACCACTTTACAGACTGTTTTTCTAATCTCACTTGTGCTAATTCATCTCATTCAAAAGAAGCAATGTCCTTGCAGTAAAAAAAGAGCTGTTCATTAATATTTCCATAAAAAATTAGCAATGGAAAGGTCCTCAAAATTTAAATAAACTTAGGGGCTAGGAATTTAGTTCAGCGGCATAAGCACCTGCCTTGCAAGCAGGCATTCCTGAGTTCGATATCTGGTACCGATTAAAAAAAAATTAAATAGACTTAGATTAAAAATGAATAGGTGTGGAAATCACATTCAGCCAGCTTTGAAATAGCTTAATGCCATCTGCAGTAGTTTATCTGAAAATATCCCAGAGGCAGCAACAAATCCACTCTCTGGAAATGGAACATTCACACACAAACATACCCAAGCATTTTCCTAGCTGGGTTCAAGATTAAGGGGTTGATTTAAACCCCTTCCTGGCTTCAGAAGGAGGTGAATTACCCATCAACTATATGTTCATTATTTCTATATGTTCTATAGAAATTACAGAATGACACCTAAGAGGGCACCTAGTGTTTTGTGAGTTCCACAATCAGAAAGAAACTGTTCTGGATCCCCGATGCTTTTCCTAAAAGGACTTACACCTTAGCAAAAGTGCACATTCTTATCTGTAGGCAGTCTTGTTCTTTGACATTGCTACCCATTTTTTTTTTCACCTTTATCTGCCTATTGTCTGCCTGTGGTGTTGGGATTATGGTCAAGCCTCAACATCTGGGGACCTACAAGTGCAGTTGACTATAACATGAGTTCCACCTCAGGAGGACAACTGCCCACAAATGTCCAAGCAAAATAGATCCTGACCTCCTGATGAACACATCTAGAGTCTCTGAAGACATGAGAAAATGATGCCTTCTGTAGGTAGCAAAGCCTTTTTCCCTCACCTCTCAGCTTTCTCTGTCACTATGTGGAGACCTACACCCCCCCCACCTTCCTTGAAAAATCAGGAACTAACAGTCAAAAATATCTCCCTCTAAAGGGAACATAATCTCAAATATGGTGCTGATCTCAGTAAAGTTGGAGTTAAAAGTGAACCTAAGAGATTGTAGAGTTGGAGTTCCAGCCACTCACCTATGAAGGATCCCCACCTAATTCTGTGGGGAAATGAAGAAATTATAATATTTGTATTTTACTCTCATTATGCATATGGCTGAAATTCAGCAAATTTGTAGCCTTGTATATCTGTTAGTTAGTTATCTTTGGATAAGACCATGTATAACTGCTTGTACACTGCTACTGAAGTTGAAGCAAGTTGGACTGTTATGATTGTAGTACTGACTCCACACCTTGGGCCATTGGCCACCAATGTACCTCACTACACACAGTGACTTTTCTGTTCCATTTCTTAATTTCTCCTTTCCCAAAGCAGCTAGCATAATGGAATTTAATACAATGTAGCCATGTCTCCTGCCTAACTTTTATTTCTTTCCTACCATCTACTGTCAGGATGTGAGATAGTAGACAATCTCCTAGATAGTTAAATGACAATTTAGTTAGTGTATTAGTCACTTTTCCATCACTGAAACACAATATCTGGCATTTGGAACATAAATAAGGAGAGATATATTTGAGCTCATAGTTTTAGATCTAAACCGTAATACTCTACCCCTGGCCCCTAGAAGGTCCATGTCTGTTTTATTGTGTAAAATACATTTAGTCCATCTCTAAGAGTTGCCAAAGACTTAATGGTTCCAGCATTACTAAAAAGTCTAAATCCAAAGTCTTCTTTGATACTCAGGGCAAACGTTTAGCCCTGTAAAAATCAAATACTAGGTTAAATACTTTCAACATGCAGTGGTATAGGTTAAATATAGTGAGAATTAGAGTGATAGAAGAAAATGGGACCAAAATAAGACCAAAACCCAGCAGGGAAAACAGTAAATCCTATACCTGCATGTCCAACATCAGGTGTAGCTTATGATAAGTCGTAAGTTCCAAAGATTTGGGGGATCCCACTTCTAAAACATTGCTGGTTCCAGCTCATATGGCTTCTCTCGGGCTGGCTTTACTCACGGCTTAAAGTTTTTCTCAGCATGCTTTCCACATTTTCTGCATTCTCTACAGCCTTGGATCTTCACTAATCGTCTAGATTTACTCTCATAGCTTCATATAGTGTTCTGTGAAGGGATTACTGCCTGGCCTCCCAAGTTTATTTTGAAATCTGGGTAAAAACCCTCACATTCAGCATGCCTGTAAAACCAGTGCCACGTGGATGATCTGCCACTAGCTCAGGCAGTTTACAGGCCCCCTTAGGCCATAGCTATAGTGACTCCTTAGTGCCTGTAAAGATGAACACAATAAATGAATCCCAAAGAACTAATTGCCTGGCAGGTCTTTTGTGAGCCAGGGGACCAGGGGTTCTCTTCTCAAATGAAAGTTTGCAATTGTACACTTTGACTCTGTGATGGGTGGAGTCTTGCTGTTTCCTAAGATGCCTCTAAGCCATCTTTTCTACCATCCTAATATAAAATGCATGGATTCTTTTTAATGCTTGTCTTTGCAACAGCCACACTCAGCATGACCCAACTTTGAAGTATTTCCTTTCTGGCTAGGCTAGAAGTTATTGAAATCATTTAATTTTGCTTTTAATTTCAATTTTTACTGTAAAACTGGATTTTAAAAGACCCAAAACTACCTATACAACAGCCTATATATTGGACTGCCCTGAGATTTTTATCTACCAGATTAATTAGTCCACTTTTTTAAACTTAGCCTCATGCAAAGTTTTAGGAAATGGGGAAAATGTTGATAAGATTTTTGTCAGAGTACAACACAAATGGCCTGTAGTTCAGTGTTCAACAAAGTTCACATTCCCATCTGAAACTTCCTGAGCCTGGCCTTTACTACCCACATTCTCATTGGAATTCTGGACTTTTGAACTCTCACTAGAGTCTCTCATAAATTTCTGCATACTGCATTCTAAATCTCCCCTAATTCACATTTAAACTTTTTCAAACTTTTCACACACAGCTTCTGAACAATATGATCATATAGCGTCATAGAAACCATACAACTCCTTGGTATCAAAATGTTTATTAATCACCTTTTTCATTACTCATACTCAACATCTACAATTTAAAAGACAGAGACGTTTATTTTGGTTCAGTTTCAGTGGTCCAAAAGTGTATGATGGACTCTCTAGGGAAGGGAATAGCTAAGCCCAATGGGATATTTAGTTTTATTTTTCTGAGGAATCTCCATATTGATTTCTATAATGCTTGTACTATTTTACCTTCCCATCAACAATATAGAAGAGTTCCTGTTTCTCCAAAGCCTTGTTAGTATTTGCTATTATTTGATTTGTGGACAATGATCATTCTTTCTGGCATCAGATGGAATCTCAGTGTTGTCTTAATTTGTAATTCTCTAGTGACCAACAATATTGAGCATTTTCTCAAGCACTTATTGGCCATTTGTTTATCGCCTGTGAACTGTCTACTTACTGCACTTGGCTGTTTTTGATTGGGTCTTTATTTGAGGAAGTCTAATTTTTTTTTTAGTTCTTCATGTAGTTTATATATGAAGTTGTTTCTTTTGCTGCCTGGAAGCTTTTTAATTTGATATGATACCATTCATTGATTCTGTATACTATTTTCTATGAAACCAGAGTTCTGTTTAGAAAGTCCTTGCCTATTTACATGTGTGAATTCAAGAGTTTTATCTACTTTAAATTTTTAAGTGGGTCAAATGTTTCTGTTTTAACATTTAGTTCTTTGATCGACTTTAATGATGAAAGATATGGGTCTAGATTCAGTGTTATGCATATGGACAGCCAGTTTTCCCATACTGTTTGTTAAAGAGATCATCTTTTTCCTCATTATATGTTTTTAGCCCCTTTGTCAAAGATCAAATTGTTTAATATGCTTATGATTGTTTCTGCATCCTTTATTCTGTTCTATTGTTACTCACATCTATTTTTGTGCCTAGACCATACAGTTTTTATCACTGTAGCACTGTAATATAACTTCAAGTCTAGGATTTTGATGCCCCTAACTTTGCTCTTGAGTTAAAGATATCATATTGCAGTGATTTTGGCATACCCTTGCTTATAGCAGCACAATTTGTAATAATTAAATCTTGAAAAGATCCTATAAGCTCATCAACAGATGAACTAATGAAGAAAATATGGTACTCACATACAATGGAGTACTACTCTGCCATATCTATACCCTTGTGACCATAATATTAACTGAAATAAAGCAGACACACAAGCATAAATACCACGTCATTTCTCTTATATAAGAATCCAATATTATAAATAACAAAATAAAAGTTAGATAATAGGAATTAGGACTGTGGAGCTTTCTTAAAGAGGATAGAAATGAAGAGATGGAGAGAGAGGGTAGAGCTAGGGGATGAACAAAGGAATTAAGATGTGTTATATACAAGTACCAACTCCACACAAGGAATGTAAACACTGTGTACTTCAATCATGTTCTATTAAAAAAAATTAAAAGAAAAGAAGAGGAAAATATGTGGTGGAGGAAAATGATGGACCCCATAGCTAGTAGACAGAAAGTGGAAAGAGACAATGAAGGAGCCAGGAACAAGAATACACCTTTCCAGGTCATGATCCTAGTAATTCACCTTCGACCAGGCTCCATTTCCAAACAGCATATTTAGCTACCCAGCTCATCAATAGACAAATCCACTGATGAGCACAGCATCGCCCCATTCAGTCAGTTCTCAAACACATGTGACATTGAGGGAATACATTGTAGATCTAAATCATAACTCTTATTTAATGAGTAAGAGTCTTAAGTAGGAGTCTCTGAGCCCCTTGCTTAGTTAGACCAAGCCGATGTGAATGTCTATTAGATTCTTTATGAGAAAATGTGCTTTAGTGGTACACTATAGAGGAAAAGGCATTGCTGGGATTGAGGACAAAATATCTCAGTCATTCAGCAGAATTAACTTAAATGAAATTAACCTGGGGAGTCACACCTCTGACCCACAGAACAGGAGCCAAAGGCTTTCCCCACAGCTCTGGAATGTGAGAGTCATGGACCTTTGCTTACACGTGGCTTTTGGAAGGAAGAATTTGAGTCTGAGACAGAGGTAGAGAATGTCACCATCCAAGAAGTAGTTCTCCTCCACAGGAGTTTGGAGATCTGGGTCAGATCTGAGCCCACACTCAATGCACTTTCTTCATCAGTCAAGGAAGAACACTTTCTTAGCGGCAATATTATAGATTATAAGCAAAAAGCCTTTGTTTTACTACCAAAAATAGCCTGTCATAGCCATTCAGCCTTGTGAAGTAAAGAACTGTCCTGCTGACAGAAAAGAGTCTGTTGCATGTACACTATCATAAAGACCTCACCAACAAGGGAGATTTGACGTACCTGAGGGTGCTGTCTCTGTTACTGTCCTGTGGTTTGCAAAGCTGCAGGGACGTGACCGTAGGAACAGGTGAATTTTGTAATTCAGATCTGATATGAAATGTGTCTGTAAAATCCCTTAAAAGGTACCTAGAGCCTTTGTGTTTACCTCCCAAAATAGACAGGGACAGCACACTTACCAATAATTCCTCATATATGGTGAGACAATAATGTTCCTTTTCTGTTGTATGTTATGGTGGATATTCATTCACCACCATGGCACACACCTGACACTTTGGAAAAGATGAGATTGGGGTGGCTATTATTAAGACTCTTATCATGTCCCTCACTCAGCAATTGCTGTCCCCATTGGGGAAAATTAGTAGTTATTCTCATTCACTTTTTGTAATTAAATCTCATGGAAGATGATCATGAGAGTTTCTAGTATCAAATGCAGGGTAGCATTTGAGAAATTAATTTCACTTCCCTGAATGTTGTTTAGAATTTCTGTCTCTTTGCTGCATTGAACTCTTTTATTCATCTGAGTTAACATTCACTGATTTCTTTGTGTATAAAATTATTGAGTTTGATATAGCGTTAGATGACCATAAAGGTCCTTTAAGGAACCTCCTGACAATAAAACCTATGAATCAATTATTAGAAGTGAATGTCAAGTTTCTCTCACTTCAGTGATCTCACTATATGAATTGAGTAAAGGATTAAATAGAAACTAGTTATGTAGGAACCCAGCTCTTTCTTACTCAATAATCATCAGTAATTCTATAACTTAGAGAA
Organism: Cavia porcellus; assembly: GCF_034190915.1. Lineage (NCBI taxonomy): Eukaryota > Metazoa > Chordata > Mammalia > Rodentia > Caviidae > Cavia > Cavia porcellus. Next base: position 39,926,908 of record NW_026947496.1, on the reverse strand, counting down.
AAAAGAAAGGAAAATGTTTCTCAATTTTAAGATGGACATGTATGAGGTTAATTCTCATTTCTTAGAAGCTTTGACAGGTTGCTTTTTGGCACTTTGCTTGCTAGCAGTAGAACAAGGGAGACAGATAATCACATGGCTCTTTTATCCAGAACCATGATGCCTTTTTACAAATGGATTTCTGCAGATTTGGGTCAACATCTGAATTCCTCCAAGGACAAACATCAAAATTCCCAATTCCCTTTGGCTGTCCTGCTGGACCAGATTAGTGCCTTAGGAGGTTTCAGTAAATTGGGGCAAATTGGATTTCAAAGTGCGACTTCTTAGATTCTAGTAACTGGACCTCCTTAACGTTTGTGAGACATTCTGCTGCTTTCCGCTAGCACACCCTCCTCCAATGGACAGGTGTCTGTTTTCTAAGGAAGCCTCAGAAATTAAGTTCTGGACCTAATCCTCCAGCAACCAGGTCCTTGGGCTGCCTTCTATCCAAACAAGGCTGTCTGCCTCTCTGTAATTGTATTTCCCACTCCTCTGTGCACCAATTTGAAACAAGTTGTTTGAGCGGTTTTCTTCCTTTTGACAGGTTTCTTTCCTTTTGGTCCAGGTTTTGTGAGCACACATACTCTTTCATGGTCCATATAGAAGGGCAAGGTGGTCTTTTCACAAGAAGTGTCCTTTTTTACATCCAGCTATCTATGAACTTTGCCAGCCTTTCTTTATCTACCGTTTCCTCAGAAGAGGCACTGACAGAATAATTTGAGAGGTCACTTCATGACTATTATCAAAAACTTTTAGAAAACTCTTTAGGCATGAAGGCCTTATCGATTCTTAATACATTTGTATGATGATACAATGTCTATGTCATATAAACTACACAGGTGTACTATATACACTGCATAAGAATACCAAATGTTTATACAATATACACTCGTACATATTTGGGCTAAAACACAGTCAGTGTTTAAGTTTTTAAAAAGCCTAGTTGCTGATACTTACAGCTGGGAAGAGAATTTTGGGAACATAGCTTCAGGGTTATAGCAGTGAACTGGTCCTGGGGATGTTAACCTCTATATTCTCCCAACCTCCAATGGTTTTATAGGCTAATCAAGGAAATGGAACACTGTTACTTTAAAAAACAGCTTATGAGTTAGTAGGAAAAACCCCAAAAGACATTATTAGTTCCAAACAGGGAGGAGCTATCATGGGCGAGCCGAAAGGAGAGTTCATTGATTCTAAAAGACCACAGGGCTTGACAGTGTGAGGAGAAAGAAGGGAAGGCACCAGGCCTGGGTGTCACTTCCCAGCTGAATGGAGACTCCTGCTTGTGCACAAGCTTCTAAAGGGGAGGAGGAAACCTGGACTGGGTCCCATCAAGTGCACTGCTCCTGGTTCTCTGGTCTCTCAGGGAAACCTCTGTGGAGCAGAGAGGTGGTGGGAGCTTGCCAACAGCTCCCAGCCACTGGAGAAGGTGGCTTTTGTCTACAGGCAGTCTGCAGCCTCACTTGTGTGGACAGGCTTTGTTGGGACGGCTGGGTTCCCTCCTCCTTTGGGATTCACTGTTACACTGAAAAGAAAAGAGACAGCAGAAAGACGACACCAGATGGGAACGTGCCAGCATGTAAATGAGCCAGAAAAAGAAAAGAGGAACTTCTAGGAGGACAGAAAGAAGGCATCCCCAGTCACAAAGAGCCAGAGCAAGGACAGGAAAGAAAGCACATGGGGACTGTCAAGGTTGCCTTGGCCTCCCCAGCCCCTGGAGCCATGTAGGGAAGAGCCCAGCTCATTCGGAGCTTCTCTACTTTTCCCAGTAGCAGCCAAACTCTTTCTGTCCTTTCTCTCAGAAGCTGATGACTGATGGCTGTTTTCATTTTCAATCTATCTGTGTGTTCCTACACATGCTGCTAGCAGAGTTTGTGCTTCTTATGAAGAGAGCCCTTGGGACAGAGCAGGAAGTCTGCCCGTACCAAGGGACCATGTCAGTGGTGCTCATCAGCCCACTGAGATTATGTGACAATGGCAGAGAAGCCAGACTAAGTCAAAAAGTCACCTTTTGGAATCTGGACACCACACACACACACAGAGAGACAGAGAGAGAGAGACAGAGAAAAGAGAGAGAAAGAAAGGGAGAGAAAGAAAGAAAGGGAGAAAAAGAGAGAGAGAGACTTGCACATTCTAATCCTTAGCTCTACCTTTTTTGTGTCAGCTCAGGAAACCAATGCAGGACAGGAAGTGGCGTAAAAGAAGTTCACTGGTATTCTAGCTTATATCTAGACGTTCCCCTAAAACCTCACGTGGTAGTTGGTGGACCTTTGGAATGTGATTGGATTAGAAGGGCATCATAGCTGACTTGCTGTTAGGACGTAGGGCCTGGTTGGAAGAGGTAGTTCATTAGATGTGTAACCCAGAAGGTTATATCTCCCTTCCAGACCCTTCCCTCACTCTCTGCTTCTCAGATATCCTTTACCTCCACTATGCCTTATTGCCATGATGCCCTGTCTTGAAGTCAGTCAACTAAGGGCTGAAAGATGAATCAAAATAAACCTCTCCCTGTTTGAGATACAGGTGTCAGGTGTTTTGTACCAGAGACAAAGAGAGTGACTGACACAGCAGAGACTAGAGAAAAAGAAGAAAAGACAAGGGGAATTCTGCAGAGAAGGACCACAGACTTACTTCAGGGAAGTGGGAAAGAGGCCCAGTAGGGCAGAGGACCTCAGAGCATGATGCCCCACAGACAAGCTCAGGGCCAACCCTGTAAGGAGCTCCAGAGCAAACACTGACATCCCACATGATGGCAGCTTCTTGGACTCGGTTATTACATCCCCATAGCAGGTTGAGCCCCTCCTACTCAAAGCACAGGAGATGAATCCCTGACCACTCACCTGCAGAATGCAGGATCCAAGCCAGTCCAAGCCTGGATCATATGACTGATTTTGGGACCCTGAACCAAGTTTTAACTACAGCACACAATGTTTTCTCTAGAAGTGTTAGAGATGGTTTCCAGAAAGTGTAGAAAGAGTGGAGAAATGTTTCTCACCATGAAAAGTTATTTGGAGGCTGCTCCCATGACCATCCCTCAATAGTTGCGTTTGCATTTCATGGTCCACTAATCAATGCAAGGTCAGAGTAGGCACACTCTGCAAGGCCCTCGGCTCACCACTTCTCCTCCCACTCTTACCCTCTGCCCTTTTCCATTCACTTTTCCGCTAACCTGAACCCATTCTATTCCCACAATTAATGATACTGGCATACACTAGACGTATATTACACTTGGCACTTTACAGAAATATGATCCTGGAGGAATAATCTCTAGATGAACAACAAATCAGTGAACATTTATGTAGTGCTCATTGTATGCCAGGCTCTACTGCAGTGTCTGCAGATTTGCCAAGGACTGTGTAGCCAATGAGCAGGAAGAGCTGAGCTTAGAAATAAAGTCTCCTGGGCTCCTGCCCTGCTTGCTTTCAGCCCCCTTCTGTGGAGGCGATGTGTCATGCAGCTGCCTGTCCATGACCAGAGAGGAGTGCACAGCCCCCACAGAAAGAGGATTAATCTGGTCCCCTGAGCCAGACTGCCTGTGTTCAGTCTCCAACTGTGGGACTTACACCATTTTTAACCTCAGGGTCTCAGTTTCCTGACTTATATGATGGGATGATCATAAAAGTAGTATTTTCAGAGATTGATCAGGATATTCAAGTGGGATAATACAAGGGTTTAGAGTAGCATTTGGTACAGAAAGCACATTTTAGAGGTATCTCGCATTCTTATTCCAGGGGCACTAGCTGTGGACATGTGACATCAGTGGGCAGTTGTGTCTTGTTGGAGGAGAGAAGAGGGAGCAGATTCTAAGAAAAACTTAGATGTGCCCTTCTAATCCTATTTCTGAGATTGAGAACAATTTCTGAAGGGCCGTGTGGGACTGGCTTGGGAGCTAGAGAGCTAGGACCTTGGTGCCACTGCTGAGAACCATCTCTGATGACTGCTTTCCTGGGATTCAGTTTCCTCATGTTGAAAATGAGGCACTGTGATTGAATGTTCACTCGCAGCTCTCACAATCAAAGAAAATAAAGCTGGGTTTGAGATGTCCATATGTCAACCTGATGTATGCAATATGGGAACAACGTGCTGGCAGCCACTTATTTGATAACATTTAAAGAGCATCAGACACAAATGCCTCACCACACTGACATGCAATCTGCAGCATCTTACCCAAAACCAACACTTACATTTTCTCACTCTCATAGTGTTTCCTATTAAAATCTAGCTTTATAAAGACATTTTTATAGTGCTGAGCCACCATGCAGGACCTCAGCCACACTAGCTAAGTCAGGGCTTTATCACTCAGCTACATCTCTATCCCTAAAAGATAGCTTTCTAAACCAAAGGAAAAATATTGGGAGGTGGGAGAAGGTGGAGACAATGATTATATTGGTGCTTACTGCTCTTGAGGACTTGCTGCCCACTATATTGTCCAGAGAGAAAGGAGGGTCTGGAAATCCCCAAAGATCCGTTATCTGCTGGAAACTCACCATCTTACCTCGTGTTTCTTAGCACCCGAAGGGTTGAAGATTGGCTTAGTGTCAAATCTGTTTAAATGTGAGGCATTTCAGAGTTCACTTGGCCACTCTTCAAACTCCCTTTCAAGCTCTCTGGGAACATTGTCAAGTACAAGGATTCAGCCACATTCAGATCCAGTGTTTGCCTCTCACAACCAACTCCTGCCGTGTATTTTTAAATGCAGCAGCAACCTCTGTTCTCCCAGAGTTTGAAGGAGTTCCATGTGTGTGTGCCGTGTTAGGAAGTGCTGGGAGACCCTCTCAGCTTGGGCAGAGAAGAGCTCTCTTCATCACTAGGTCTCCATCCCACCCTCCCCTGCCCCCGTGGTCTTGTCACTCTTTCATCTGTACAACTCAGAGCTTAATGACTCCTGGGAGGAAATACAGTGGAATGATGGCTTATAACAATAGGACCACAATTAAACATTTTTAAATGTATTTTCACTCTCACAGGAATTGTGAATTCACTCAAGTTCTCAAAATTAAATGTATAAAGACAAAAGTTCTGCTACACACACCAAAGTAAGTTTTTAAAAACCCACAGGGCATTTTCCCTCTGATCAGCTTTCTAGTAAGTATAATGACAAAGAGTATCATTTGTCTGTAGTAAAAGTCTATTTTATCTTTACTGTGTTTCACTGGTAAAATGTTCAGTAAAATTAAATGTTAGTAAAATCCTCTCCAGATGCAGAATTTGAGGTAGGTGTTTTATTTAGTTATCTAAACTGAGAAATGAGGTTTCTATAAGACACACAGATTGGTGTATAGTATCTGTGTCACTATTGCTCTAGGAATTTGAAATATAAAAAGTAAGCCCAAGGTATACAAAATTAAGGACTCCATACTTAATCTTACAATTCACATCCTTTCCCACAAAAACACGGGATGAACCCCAACAATAAGACTCACAAGGCAGCATATTTTACCTATGTCTCTGCAGCAGGCCTCTCTCGGTAGCCTGCTCTCATGACAAGAATGCAGGCCACTAGAAGAGCCATGCATATGAAGGTGGAATCTCTCCACCCTCTGCATTCACAAAGCCCCTCAGCAAGAAAACATGGGCATAAATAGCCACAGGTGTGGTCACGCTGTGGTCAGGATGATCACAGGAGTGAGCTCAGAGTGCTGAAAAGGTCAAGGATGATTACATTTCTGATGGAATGGAAGGAAGCCTCATGGGAAGTCAACAGACTTGAACTGAAGTCCAGCACTACCTCTCATTGGCTGGGTAACCCGGGGCATTTCTCTGCAAAATGGCCAATTCTCCCAATGAAAAGAGCGGCTTTGAGCTCCGTGGAGGTCAAATAGCATCAGGTATATGAGACTTTCCTCACACTGTGCAGCCACTGGCAGCCCAATCCACATGGACATTGTTCCAGGCCTCAGGGTAGGTGGGTGTCACAATAATGACAGAACAATTGGTTTATTAAGTTGGAGGCCACAGTGAAGCCAAGTCCCTGAGTGCACAGGTTACGGGCAGAGCTGAAAGCTGCAGGCACCTTTCTACCTAGTGTAATCCTGTGCCCACGCATCTGAGAGCAATGGTCACTGCAGGTCTTAGGGCTACTGAGAGGAAGTAGAAAGGGAAATATCAACTTCCCCCCAAAGCCCCCTTCCCTGGAGAATTCGGGCTGGATGATGGCCAAAGGGTTCTTTTAGTAACGATCCATCTTGAGAGTAAGCTCAAGGCAGTGGTGGGGGTGTGGGGGACCATTCTCTGTGACCGTCTCTTAATATGAGGGCATTTAGCATGAACAGAGAATTAAAGCAGTAAATGCTCTTGTTATGAAGAGGAATTGAAAAGTCAAATGGATTTGGATTTAAGTCTTGGATCTGAAAGTCATCCTATGACGCTGAACAAGTTACCTAAGCTTTCTCTGTGACTGGGAATGTTGACTACAGTACAGGTTTCTTTAAATGATTGCATGAGATATATTCTGACAAAGTACAAGAATTCATGAAAAGTTCGATTTGACATCACTATTTTACCATAACTACTTGCCACTGAAAATGAGCAGGAGAGGAGAAAGAATGGGCAGCCCAAGGATTTGGACAGCACTTTCCACTGCCTGCTGAAATTCAGTTTCAGTCAAATTCAGGCCAAAATCTGGCTGAAAAAACATGTTTCAATGCCATGATTCAGAGAACCTAGGATTCACATAGGAGAGAGGAGCAATTAGAGAGCAGACAGGTTCCAGGGGAAGAAATGTGACTGTAAAAGATCAATATTCAGCCAGTAAGAAATAAGTACACAGAGGTATTTCTGTTGAGGCTAATCAAATTACAGACCAGTGTGGTTTTAAACCTGCTTGTGGCCATAGCACATATAAGCATTGATAATCGCACATAGGATGGGTCCCCCATCCACTTGACTCTTAGCTGTAGGCTATAAACCTATCTCTTATTCTTTCAAGAGAAAAAGGTATACATTGTTCTGGGTTTCAAGGTAGATGAAAGAATTTTGAAACTACCAAACTAAGTATCAAAAATCATGGTGAGTTTGATACCTGGTACCAAAAACATAAGGCTATGTATTAAAAAATCAGTCATTTGAGTTTCTGATTTCCTTCACTTCACTTAACCTAATGATTTCCAGTTCCATTCATTTTCCTGAAGATAACAGGATTCCATTCTTGTTTAGAGCAGAATTATACTTCTTTGTGTATGTATGAAGTGCACCTGTTGATGAATACTTAGGCTGTTTCCACAGCTCAGTGGTTGTGAACTATGTTGTGATAAACATATATATGCAGATACTCTATGATGACTTTCATTCTTTTGGGAATGTACCCAGCAGTATAGAGCTGAATCAAATGGTAGCTCTGCTTAGTTTTTGGAGGAATTTTCATTCCAAAATCCATGGTGACCTTACTAATTTACACTCTCACCAATGGTGTAGAAAGTTTTTTTCCTAAATCCTCACCATCATTTATTGCTTTTTATATTCTGGATGATAGTTATTCTGACTAAAATGAGATGAAAGTAGAGGGAAGAATAATAGAAAAAAAAAGTGAAGCTGGGCGTGATATTGCATGCTGTAATCCCAGCACTCAGGAGGCTGAGGTAGGAGAATCACCCCAAGCAAAGTGAGTTCAAATCCAGCCTGAGCTACACAATGAAACCCTGTTTCAAAAAGGAAATAAAAAGTGGATTGGGGGAGGGGGTGAAAGGAAAAGGTAATAGGAGATAAAAATAATCAAAGTGTGTTATATACATATATAAATATGCTGAAGTGAAATCCACCGTTCTGTTTAGCTGATATGCACTAAATAATTTTAAAAGACAAGTGAACAACAGAGAAATCCACAAATGTATTTAATGTAGGTTTTATGTGACAACAGAATCTTTAGAAATGAAGACCCAGAGAAGCAGGGAGAACTATAAATGTTTATAGACAGTCATAAAGATCTATGATTTGCATATAAACAATTAGTAGTAATAAACTTCAGAAGACTTTTTTAAACATCTGTAATGCAAAAACTTTCATATTTTATTTTTAGGAACAAATTTCTTGATAAAATCTGTACTTGGTCGTAGGTAGGCTGGTGCTTCTGGCAGATGGAGACCCCTCTCTCCTGAGCTTCCTAAGGAGGAGAAACCAAAACAATTACGTTTCCATGTCCTCAGCCACTCATGCTTGCTGAACTTTTCAATATTAAAAAGACGTCTGTGTTTTAAGCCGTGTTTATTGATTTGGAAATTTTTTAGTATTGGGCATGAATCCACTATTTCCGGGATTGGTTGATATTTCTGCTTTGTTTGGTTTCATTTGATGTCATATATATTTTTGTAGTCAAAGTAAATGACAGAATGTGGAAGACAAGAAGAGAAACGAAAACATCAAAATATAATCAGGGGTCCATCTTAACATCTTTTCAATCTGTTAAAAATAGACTAATAGTAGGAGATCTTTATTGACTTCCCCATAGGAAGTATCAACAAGACTGTGACCAATGACAACAACAACAAAAACACAATCACTTTTGTTTATTTTGTAAGATCTGGGACTCAGTAGAAAATAGAAGGATGCACTTTAAAAGTTTAAATGCATCATTATTTTGTTGCCTAGTCTGTAAGATGCAAACTTGATCCACTTTTTCAGTGGGGACCAGATTAGCTTTAAGGAAATGTTGCTACGGTGTGTGCTGGATCAATGCCCATCCATGGGGATGGGAAGGAAGATGCTGCAATACAACCCAGCTCATGACTATGCAAATGGACTGGAGTTGGGCACCCAGGAAAGAGAAACGTACCAGATAGAAGCCAAGGGAAAGTTGAATATTATGTCCTGTCTAATCAAGAATTGGAAAGGATTTCAAGAGAGTAAGATATTTGGAGACTGGGGTATGGGGCCCTGTGGATACTTCTTATAGATGAGTTAGAAAGATCAGCTTCTATGAAATGAGATAGAAGTTGAAGTGAGCCAGATGGCTAACTCCTCAGTGTCCCATCCATGCAAAGAAATAGAGAGCCCATCCACCACTGTTTTCACAGCCTGGAATTTGGTTAGGTGGGGAAGAAAGGAAGAGACAAATTTGTCTTTTTTCACCCTAGAAATCATCATAAAAATCATCACCCACAGAGCTGTCTACCCACCCACACTGCAATTTCAGGAAGCCATCTAGAGGCTTGGATTATATGTAGCTCTCCTTGAAGGTATTAGTTTCTTTTCATTTTAGATTTCTTTATAAAACAGACATTAGTGGTTAGTTTTCCCATCACTGAAACACAACACATAACACCTACAATGGAAAGGAAGAGAGATTTAATTTGGCTCATGATTTCAGGAAATTCAGGCCATGATTAGCTGGCTCCAGGCAAAAACATCATGGTGGAAGGATATGGCAGAGCAAAGTTTGTGGTGACCAGGCAGGAAGGCAGAGGAATAGTGCCAGAGAAGAAGGAGGAAAAGGTCAGATCATCCATGAGCCAGTCGGACACACCCAAGATGCTGCTTTACTAATCTAGGTGTTTGTTGATCCAGTAAAGTTGACATAGAGGATTAACCATCATACAGACAGAACTGCCACATTGAGAACTAATTTGTCCATATGGAGAATACAGGCAATTTAAAACTTTGCTTTATTCTAGACAATAACTCATGGTACTAACAGGATTTAATTATCTTTTTTTAAATTTTTATTTAAAGACTAAACAAAACAGAAATAATACATACATTCAGAGAAAAAAATAAACAGTAAGAAATCACTAGTTGATGTTTATATATTGTCATTTTACAAATAGTTGTTCAAGGTACAAAAATGGAACATGTAAAGTGGGAATTCAAACAGTGAGACTGCAAACAGTTCTGTTCAACTGTCCAACAAAAACTTAGTAATATGATTGTCAATCCTGTACACTGAAACATACATGCAGTTATCCATATCTTCATTTATGTTTAAAAAAACAAAAGCAGGTTAAAATCATTCTGAACAAAGAATAATAGTATTGCTGGATTTCACATCATGACACTCCATGATCTGCACTGGGTAATGTATTTTTTTTATTTAATTTAAAGAAAGACTAAACAAATAGAAAATGGGTAGAAATAATACATAATTTCAAAGAAAAAAATAAATAGTAAAAAATCACTAGTTGATGATTGAACATTGTCTTCTTACAAATAGTTATTCAAGATACTAAAGTGGAACATTCAGGTGGAGTTATTCAAGATATTAAGTGGGGATTTAAAAAGTGGGATGGCAACAAGTTCTGTTCAACTATCCAACAACAACTTAGAAATATGGTTATCAATCCTATACACTTAAACATACATGCAGGTATCTATATGTTCCCATATTTATGTTGAGATTGAATAAACCCAAGCAGGCTAATATCACTCTGAACAAAGAATAATACTATTGCTGGGTTTCACATTATGACATTCCAGGATCAGCACTGGGTATTTTAGTGTCTCTTTTCCTTCAAAGTATCTGTGCATTTCATCATGTGTCATAAGATCAGTTCTCATAAACTATTTATAGATTCTACACATGCATGAGTCTTAACATGTATTTCTATGCTTTCTATATTAGAGGGAGAAACAAAACAAAACATATTCTTATAAACACATGAAATGAAATAAACATAAGACTGTTGTACAAAGAGTTCTACCATGGTTCCTGTGTTGTCTCATTATCTCCAATAGAATTGGCTATATCATCAAACATAGTATATTTGACTATATCATTGAATAACAGTATTATTAAAAACACAACTTTGTATGTAGTATAGAACTTCAAAAACCAGCAGTTATCAAACCAGAATATGTATCGAAGAGTCTTGTCATCTTCAGTGTAGTTGCCTATACTCTCAGACTTGATACTATCAATCATATCAGTTTTGAATAAAGTCTTCTCTGCCTCATTTGTGTTATGCTCCTTTTTTTTGGAATCAGTTGTCTGCTTATCTTCTTCATTCTGTTTTCTGCTCCATGCATTGAGGCCTCTCTGTCACTGTCCCTGGAATCCTAGTACTTTTCTCTCTCTCTAGAATGCCCTGCAGTATTCTCTATAGAGTTGGCCTGGTGGTTGCGAATTTCCCAAGTTCCTCTTTGTCTTAGAAGCATCTTATTTCTCCATTAATTTCTAGAGATAGTTTAGCAGGTATATCAATCTGGGCTGGAAGTTATTTTCTTTCAGGGCTTAGAATATTTCACTCCAGGCTCCTCTTCACTTGATGGTTTGTGTTGAGAAGTCTGCCATTATTCTGATGAGTCTTCCTCTATAGGTTATCTGTTTCTTGTGTCTAACAGCTTTTAATATTCTGTTCTTATATTAAATTTCTGGTATCTTGATTATTATATGCCTGGGTGTAGCTCTGTTTTGGTTGTAGGTGGCTGGAGTTCTGTATGCTTCATATATCAGAATATCATTTCCTTTTCCTATATTTAAGAATTTCTCCTTAATTATTTCTGTGAATAACCTTTGTAGTTCCTTTGTTTGTATCCCTGATTCTTCATTCACATTCTTTATTCTCAAGTTGTAGATCCTTTTGTCATCTTCTAGTCTTTGTATTGTTACTGCTTGTTTCCTTGTTATTTTTAAAAAGTTTTCCCTTTAATACTCCCACACTGCAAAATTGTCCTCCAGTTTGGATAATCTATCCTTAGTTTCTTTCAAGCTAATTTGCCCTCTTTCCATATAGTTTTTAGTTCCCTGGTGATCTCTTTGAATCTGCTTCATGTATTCTATATTTTTTTATATTCTTCATCAAATGGTTCTCTCCTTCATTTGAGTTCCTCCCTTCTTCCATCTGTGTCTTCTTGAGGGCTGCTTAGTATCTCTTTTACTAATCTTCTTATATCTTGCTTTATTTGGCTAAATATTTCACTTTTGAACTTGTCTATGATGTCCCAAATATATCTCTTTATGTCCACTGGCACTGTGTCTGATATTGCATGTTTGCTGTTCTCATTCTCCTTTGTATTTACCTGTCCTGGGTCCATGTTCTCAGGGTTGGGACCTGGGGACTTTTTGTTGTTGCTTCCTCTTCTCATCTTTTTTGCTTCTTCCAGGAGGCCCTAGTTTCTTTCCTTATTGGTTACAATTCTTCTGAAGCACGCTGGCTAGATGACCCTTCCCACTGCAGTGTGCTAGTGAGTTGCAGACAGGGACAACATATGCTGGCCCCTCTCCTCTGGATCAGTCAAGCTGCTGTAGCCTGCACTGTATTACTATGTGCCACCTCCCTTCCAAATGGTGGTGGCATCAGCAGCAGTGGCAGACTTTGGGCCACCCATCCAGATCGGTGGTAGTGGCAGTGGCAGGGGCAGGGGTGGGGGTAGCCGATGGGCACCGAGTCACTCGCTCCTCCAGCCTCTGGCTGGCCCACGGTGACAGGTCTCACCAGCAGCCTGGAGGTGCTAGAGGTGGCAGCACGGGGATCAGTCAAGCTGCTGTGGCATGCACTGTCTTTTTCTTTGCACTGCCTCCCCTCCCAGTCAGTCAAGCTGCTGTGGCCTGTGCTGTCAGTCAAACTTCTGGGATTTCACTGGGTTAGTGTGGTCAGTCAGATTTAATTATCTTATTTCAATATTTTCGCCTATCTAGGGTTTTCATTTTTTAGGAAATGGCTAAAACTGAACATTTTATATGATACGGATCTGAAGAACAGATATTGGAAATGAGAAAAAGTTGTAAAAAATGAAGTTTGTCTGTGATGTAGTTATTAGAAACTGGAAGCAGTGAACTAAGACTAGTCAACTGAAACTGTGCAGCCCAAAATAGTTAAACTTTTGGTTGAGTGAATTTAAATGTCTTAGACTGAACTTCTGAGTTAGTATTTGACTAAGTGCTTATCAGCTGACATGAATGAAAAAAGAAATGACTGCCATATTTTTTAAATGCTCCCTGATTTTAATGAAGTATCTATAGAGTTTGAGCAATCTTCTTCTTCTTTTTCTTCTTCTTCTTCTTCTTTTTCTTCTTCTTCTAGTGATTTTCCACACAGGCTTGCCTTGATGAGTACCTCTGATTTACAATACATGTTTTTGTTTCAGACCATAATGATTTATGCCAATGATTCTGATTAATTTTGAAAGATGCTTCAGAAACATTAAATTATGATGCCAAGACAAAGCAAATGTTAGTCCTAGATAATAATACAAAATCAACACAACTCTTAGAGTATATATAAATTATACAATTTGAAGAACCCTGGTTTGGATTCTCACGTGAGAGGCAAATTCTGTAGTTGTACATGTTTTTGTAACTGTACGATATTAGGACTTAGTTTCCTTTCCTAGTATTTGAAAACAAAATTAAATAAAATTATGCTAATGTACTAAAGAGTATGAATAATTGAAAAGTGGGAACTGGTGGTAACCTCGTGCACTTAAATATTCAGTGCATCACCTAGATTTCACAATTCAAAAAATCGAGACCATTCACCTCAACATCTATCATTTCAAGCCAGTCGTCAGGTACAGCCTAGCATACGAACTAAGTGTGAACATTCTCTCAGTGTAGTTGGTACAGTTGTGCCACTGGAGTTTATATATAGAGTCTAAATGCTGGGTGAAAATCAATCCAGGTATTGTGCTTTTTTTGCACCTGGTTATTCAGCCCAGAAATTTAATTTGGAGACAAACACAGACACACAAACAGTCACACACACACACACACACACACACACACACACACACACAGAGCACACATGCACATAGCCCTCATACCATGTCCTTTTTTGTTAACACTATTTGGACATATTTTATCTTTTCTCTTGTAATTAACTTACCTCAAAAAAGTCAAGTTTTTTTATACCTAAAATAGACCAAAATATCTAAATAAAATGGAGGTGAAAATATTGTCACTGAATTAGCTCCAAAACAATTTAGTTCAGTAATCTATTCAGTGATTTCTGATTATCTTCTGTCATTGCCAATGGCAAAGTAAATAGATGTAAAAGAAGAGAGAGGAATCTTACCTACTACACTGAAAAAGACTGCACAAAGACCATGAAAGTTAATGCCACTGAGAATCAATGATGAAGATGAGAAGTAATGAACTGAAACATTCTTTTCAGCACTAAGGACAATAATAAAACTCCACCTGACATGGGTAGCCCTCCATGGACTAAGAAAATATAATTTTTTTTCTGCAGAGAAGTTCTGTGGTCTTCTGAGGGTAAGTAGGCTGTAGGAAATGTCATTTCCATAAGGAACCCCTCATAATTCATAAGTAACTAAACCTAAGAAGCTGCAAAGGTCATTCTTATTTTATAACATGAAGAAATATCCAAGGAACCTTTAAACCCTTCATTTTCCTTGCAAAGCTACACCATATTCATACATCATAATATAGAATTATTCACCTTCTTGCAGAAAGGATGTCCATTTAATAAATATGGGGAGGTTCCCATGATGTATTAGGAATGCTGAGGGATACGGAGATGTGGAAGGGATATAGAGATGTTTAAGTAATACAATAATGTTTTTAGATGCTTAAAGCATTAATTAGGCACCAGGTATTTAAGCCACTGAAGAAACCAAGATGTACATGATAAAATTTGTTAAGAGTCACACAGAGAGCATGAAAGACAGGCATGAAAATAACTCTACAATAATGAGATAATTGCTGTAATGGAGGGGCTACATTTCTCAAAGCACTGTGTTTGATTATTCTGAAGTGAGTAATGTTTTAAATACATTATAAAATCTTATTGTTTGAAAGTCCCCTACAGTGAAACCCAAAGCAAAGCAAAGAATAATTTTGAAATGAACTGGAACTGAATTCATGCATATTATAAATTTGAATGTTTATATATGGAGTGTCTTAAAATGGAGATGTTTAGAAATCATTGGATTTTACAAGTAAATTATTTTCAAATGAAGGCTAATTATGTTTACATTTGTTAAGAAGATATGTAGAAACATTCTATGAATGGTCATATTAGCCACCACACCAACTGGAAGGCCCACTTAGCACTATTCAAACCCAGATTCCCTGATAAGGCACTTTCAAGGCTGCTCACTTGTAATGCAAACATATTTCTGACTTGTGTATGCTAAATAGAGTACACTAAGCAGTGAGCTCTCTGCAAAAACAATGAGATAATCAGGATGTGAATGGTTTGTTCTGATGACTTTTCAAATCAGAGAAAAGAAGCAGAGGATTCCCTATTTAGGCAGGACTTACTTATTCTTATTTAAAACATAACAAAATATTCCTCAATGCTTAGAAAAATCATAAATGACTTCCAAAGTGTGTTCATAGATAAATCAGTAGCTTCTGATCAGACCTACCTACAAAGAGACTAGTTTTCATTTGTTTGTCTATCCCTCCTTCTCTCACACTGTCATGAGACAGGTTCAAAGAAGTCTTCCCAAAGAAGAGAAGGGGGATGTCAACTCAACCCACTGAATAAGTTCTTGACTTATATCACAGGCAAAAAAAATCCAAAGCACATCAGTGTGAAGAACAGGCAAATTTATTAGGCAGAGTTAGAAAGTCAGGGAGACTAGGAAGCGATCTCCAGTTTAAGTAGTTGAAAAGGGCTCACCCTAGTTAGGGGGTTCAGGCCCAGCTCAGAAAAGTGCAAGGCCAGATTTTATGCTACAGCTGAGTTGGGCCAGGGCCCAATGGATCATCTCAGTTCTGGTGTAGTAGCTCCAGAGGAATCCTTCTGGTTTGAACGAAAATTGGATTCCCAAGGGATGACTATTCTTGCTTTGGAGAAGACTGACTTGGTTCCTATCACAAGGTAATTTATCCTATTTGGGAGGAGGTGATTTTATCATGCAATGATCCCCTAAGCTCTGCTTTTCCTAAAATCCAATGTGATTGTAGGTTTGGAGACTTTTAGGCATTGCTTCAGGGTGGTCTGTAGCCAGATGTGAAACTGGCAATTGAGTGTCCCTATGTGTACTTTAGCTATTCTTATCTTGGTGCTTTCCATCTTAAAGGGGAAGGAGACAAAATAGGTAAATTTAAGGCTAAGAAACATTGCAAAAGGGACATTCTTTAAGTAATTATTTTACCTATGTACAGACTTGAATGGAGACCTGACTCAGAATTTTAAGGTGATAAGAAAGACCAAAAATTGAGATTTTTTTGCCTCCTTTTTACCTGTTTTTATTTCTTCTGCCCTACCTCACCACCATAAATCCTTCTCTCCCTCTTTCAATCCATTTATTTCCCAAATATTTCTAGCAATCCCTTTCTGTGCCCCAGGCAGCATGCCAGATGTTAGGAGTACATGCCAAGCCATGTAAGATAAAACCTTGCCCTTGACAAGACCTTAAAACCTGGGCAAGAGTTTCCTCAAATTGTTGCCCCAGTGAACAGCCAGCAGAACATTTGCCTGGCACACTTCACACTGGAGACACTGGGCACCTGTCCCAGACAGATCAAACAAGAGTATCTTAAGCAGGATTTTTAACACATAACCAAAAGTGTTCTGAGTCATGCTAAAATTTCAGAATCCAACTCATGAAAGGATCTGAAAAGAGAACAAATAATTACAACATTTTATTGTGCCATTGTGTTACAAGTTTTACCAAAGCACTGAAAAAAGACGGCCAAGTCAGAACTCATCCTTCAAAAATCCAACATTAAAATAAGAAGTTAATTTTAATTTTGGGTAAATATATTTGGCTTGCAAAAGAATTTTCTTTAAAGGAGAATTTCAAATAGCAAAAAATAGGAACTTCTATGAAATCTTAAGGACTTGTCTATTAAGGCTATAAATTCTAAAAGAGCCTGTATATAAGTAGCCAGGTGTGCAGTTGTGCATGATAACAATAAATCATATAGCTATATACATTGGTATTCAAAAACAAATACATTCTATGCACATATTTGTACATATGTATAAGAAACATTTCTAGTCTGCTGAAGCACGCTTCTCTCTCGGAAGCACAGGGTAGGTGATGGATCTGTGAGGTTTACACATGACAGCTGCCGTATCACTGCTCCTGGCACCCAACACCAATCACAGCCAAGGCATTTGATAAGACATTTTCAGATATGTTTGACCAGAATCAAGGCACCCTATCTCTTTCATATGGCATGTCATTAATTAACCCATTTTCTGTATAACTCTAACCACTGCACACTGCACCTGCTCCCTCTAAATACTTCCACTGCCAGTACAGAAAAAAAAAAAAAAACTTAGTATTAAAATTCAGCCCTTCTCCGCAAAAGTTAAGGGTACATAAATAATCCTCATTATTATTTTAATCTAATTGTTCCAGCTTATTTGAATAACCTGATATGTCAATACTTCTATGACACATTTATTTCTGTGCACTTGTGAAAAGGTTATTGGAGGGGATAGTGTGTGTTTGCATTGAAAGATTTTCAATTCATCATTCTGTGTATCCAGTATCGAGGGAAGCAAGGAATTGTATTTCAGACACAAGTTGCTCTTTCTGCTGTTGTGAATTAGCAGTCAGTGCCAATAGGGAAGCAGTGCAGACAGCAAGGCGATGTGCTGACAGCTCAGTCTTCTCTACCAGGCTCTTCTGGAGCAGGTGGCAGCGTGACAGTGCAGTGACCTGTTGCAGCACAGCCAATGTTGTCTCTCTGTTTCTTTATTTGGTTTTGAGATCTGCATCTAGGGAGGCATTATCGCTTTCCCCAGTAATCACCTGCCCAATCTCAAGCCCCAACCTCCATCCTGCACACACTTTTCTACATGCACACGCACACCACATACATAAGCACAACACGCTACACACTGTTTACTTATTACTACACAATATTTACTTATTGCTTATTTTGTGCATAATTACAATGAGAAACGATACGCAGAGGTACAAGAAAAAAAATGCCTGTTGAGGCCAAAAAAGCATCCCTGAAATGAATCTAGCTCAACCACAAAGCACAGTGAGGCAGTAAAGGGGTTAAGACCACCGATTCTGCAGTCTAATAGACTGAGCCTGAGTTTTGGCTCTGCCCTGTAATGCTATCTGCATGACTTAGACACATTATCCAAACAGTCTGCTGTGTAAAATTGGAATCGCAGCACACTTACCGCTTAGGGAAGTGGTGGGGAGAAAGGAACACTGTCTAGTACACTTGGAGATACCAATTCCTTCCCTGCAAAGCTCCACTAGCTGCCTAAAGATTGTGTGACATAACATACAATGACTCCAAACCGAGCAATTATGACTTCAAAGTGAAACAAGACCAAGAGAAAAGGTAGTAAAAATTAAGTAAACTCAGCTAAGTCTGGGTCACTTCTAATGAGATTGGCAATTGAATGAGAAACAGATCAAGCACTTTTCCTTAATGAGCTTAGGGACTTGAGATAGGCACTTGCAATTGGACTTACAAATCAATAGCAGAAAGCAGGCAAGAGACCAAGAAACACAATGACTTCAGATGAGGGCTCCCTGCACATCAGTTTTGCTACTGTCAACAGAAGTATCTGCCCTGATTGATTGACTGAGTGAATTTTTTTCCTCATCTTTCTCTAAAAACAGGGAAAGAGACAGGACCAATCGGCAGTCTAAAATCTAGAAGAGGGAAAACAATGTGCTATGTTCTTCTAGTGTAATCAAATACGTTATTTTGATTTAATAAGTTAATCAGTTGAGTCACACAAATCTTTGGGGATTTTTCTTCAGATGAATAGATGCATACTATCTGAATTAGCCAAATCAGCCCATTAGTTATTTTTGTATTGAAACATCACAGAACCAAAAACAAAAACTTTGAAAGAGGAGCACAGAAGAAAGCCTAGATATAGAGAATTCTCTTGAATTTTTTCCTCTTTTCTCTACTCTTTACAGGAGGACATCCCATGATGTTTTGAAGTCTTTTTGTGCCACTCCTTTGTTGCAAACTCATTAATTGACAAAAAGTGTTTAATACTTATTACATGCTCCCCCCCCAAAAAAAAAAAATTCTGGTTAACAAGTTCTTCCACTCTAGCTTGCCAGACAGATTTAAGATTTTAACTTTTTCAAATGCATATAACTAAAGAACATGGTGAATGAAAACAAATTAAATCTAAACCTTGTGCCTATCTCACAGTCACAAAAGTATCTTTCCTGAAAACTTCCTAAACCACCCAAATTACAACTACGAATCACAGATTCAAGAGATTTCTGAAGAAGCTCTAAGAGTTCTCTGACTATCGTAAGTGGATGAGTCCGTAACTGATTCGCAGTGTATGTTACAATCACTGAAATGTGGAGTGTATTGATGTCCTGCTAGAGTAAAAAATCAAACTAGAAGTTTTACTGGTACTCTAATCTCATTATTTTCTAATGGCTTTGTTAAGATATAAACCAGTTACCATAAAATTCACCTTTTAAAGTGAATAGTTTAATGTGTTTTTAGTATGTTCGCAGTGTTGCACAACCATCACCACTAATTTTAGAACCTTTTCATCACCCCAGAAAGAACCCATTATCATTTTTCTCTCCCCTGGCCCTCATCTACTTTCTGTCTCTGTGGGTTTTCCTGTTCTGGACATAGAAGCACAGAGTAAGTGAACTTTTATTTTTAGCTTTGCTCATTTACTATAATGAATATCTTTCAAGGTTCATCCATGTTG
This sequence comes from Cavia porcellus, assembly GCF_034190915.1. Classification (NCBI taxonomy): domain Eukaryota; kingdom Metazoa; phylum Chordata; class Mammalia; order Rodentia; family Caviidae; genus Cavia; species Cavia porcellus. The sequence continues at coordinate 39,907,352 of NW_026947496.1, read as the reverse complement.
CACTTCATTTATTTTCATTGCCAGGTAGTCATCTATTATTAACATACTGAATTTTATTTATCATCTGTCAGTTGATTCATTTGGCGTTTTGATTATTTTCTCTCTATTTTGGCTGTTGTAAATAGCACCACTATGGGCATTTTAATACATAATTTTATGTGAATATATGTTTTTATTTCTCTTTCATATTTACCTACCATTAGAATTACTGGGTCAAAATGTATTTAACATTTTGGAACATTTCAAAGCTGTTGCCCAAACTACTAGCATCATTTCATAATCCCAAGAGAAATGTACAAGAATTCTATGTATTTACATCCTTGCCAACACTTATCTGTCTTTTTATTTTAGTTATACTAGCATGAAACGTTTCCTGATTATAGTTTTATTTCAATTTCCTAGTGGCTAATAATATCAAATATCTTTTAATTGGCCATTTGTATGGCTTCTTTAGGGAAATATCTAGTCAAATGTTTTACTTGAGTCTTTTTATCACTTAGCTATAAAATTTTATTGTATATTCTAGAATATGACACCGTTATCTGATATATGATTTTCAAATATTTCCTCCATTCTGTAGTTTGTCCTCTCACTTTCTTCCTTGGTGTCCTCTGAAATACAAAATCTTTTCGTTCTGTACTGTAAGTTTGAATTAGGAGCCTTCTTAACCAGAAATAACAAATCAAAATGGACCGTCTAATAAGATCTCATTTCACCATATTTAAAAATATTTATATCAATCACCATTTGTAAAAGGCAAATCAAGGAACCTGGCTGGTTTATGGCACCAGAATCTGGGGCCAGGCCATGGAAAAGATGGCTACTGAGCCATCATAGATGGATCTTAAATGAAGTGATTATAGAGGCAGTGTTTGGGGAGCAATTTAAAAACACGTCAGAGAGGTCAAAAGAGCCTGCAGCTTCCAAAGCAACGGGGCAGAGAAGCAAACTTCAGATAGACGCTAATGGGGCAGAAATCACAATGCAGAAAAAAATTAGTTTGAATGAGAACGTAGGATAAAGATGTTAGAAAGGGTGAGCATTAGAAACATTTATGTAATATCTTGGTGCCTTGGAGCTGGTTATGATGCTATCCACAGCTAGTCAACTACCTCACCACATAGACAATTGCTCTAAAATTTTAAAATATAAGAGCATTTTATACTCTGGTTTCTGGTCTGAATGACTTTGAATAAGTGATACATTTTAATAGATTTGATTATTTAAACTCTTAAGAATCACTGGAACAAATTTAATAGCAGAGGCTTTTTGTGTTATTTTACTTACACTTTCATTATTGTTAATGCCTAGATTTCCGTTTAGAAATAAATAGTCTGACAATTTTTACATCTCAACTGGCAGCAGGCACAAAATATGAGACAGCTGCCAAGAAGCTCTCTGTCAAGCTGAAATGCAATATTGCAACGTTTTGTTAAATCCTTTATCTACATAGCTGCCACAGGCTGCACACATTAGAGTGTGAACTTTGTATTGAATCAGAGCAATGTGTCTGAACTAGATGTATCATAAATTAGCACAATGACAAACTTCTGGAGCCCCGTTTTTCTCTTGCACTGTGTCTTGATAAGCAAAGTGAAGAGTTTTATGTTTCAAAGCTCTGGAGGGTGAATTTGACACAGGCATAATCCAGTGGAAAGCAATGAGATATTTCCTTCTACTTTACCAACAATATAGTGGGAACTATTCCTGCTCCACAAATGCATGAGGAAAATGTGAAGATGAGGAGGAGGAAGATGAAGAAGAAGAAGAAGAAGATGATGATGATGATTGAAATATATAAAAGTGTATGAACTGTCCAACAAATTTTTAAATGGAGTTTGCATTAACAGGTTTCCTAGAGAAACAGAACCAGGTTATATACCTATGTGTTTAGATTAATAGGTAGTATGATGGTTAACCTTTTTTAAACATACAAGTTTGGTTTTTTATTAATGCATATTAATTTTACAAAATATTGGATTTCATTGTGGCATCTATCTTGAGCATATCCATTCCCCTATTATCCTTTCTTATACTCCTTTCTCCTTTTATCCTTCTGCTTGTCTAGTAATGGCCTCCCTTTTATTTTATTGGTGTTTTCTGTTTAGATTCCATGTATTTAGGGGAATACATGATGCTTGTTTTTCTGAGTCTGTTGATGGTTAATCTTGATTGCCAATTTGACTGGGCTAGGAGACATTTTCAAAATTAGTAAAGTACACTTCCAGGTGTGTCCATGTCTGTGATGATTTTTCCAGAAATGATTGCCATCTGGGGGATCAAACTGAGGAGAGGGAGACTTGCCCTGAATGGAGACTTGGCTGGAACAATAAATGGAAGAAGGAGGAAGCCTGCCAGCCCAGGCTCTCTGGCTCTCGTGCTCTCCTTTCCTCTCTGCTTGCTTCTGCCATGAAATGAGTAGCCTTCTCTGCAATGCCCTCTGCCAAGGTGCACTGTCACAACAGAGCCAGAAAGAGTGCGGCCACGGGACTGAAGACTCTGCAACTATGAGTCAAAATAAATCTCTCCTCCTTTAAATTACACTTCTCAGGTGTTTTGTTACAGCAACGAAAAGCTAACATAGTTAGATAATAGATAGATTGATAGATAGATCGATAGATAGATAGATAGATAGATAGATAGATAGATAGATAGATAGATAGATAGATGAAACTGTCTCACACCATCACAGTGGTTGAAAAGTTCCGTGATGACTGTCAACAAGCTACAGAGCCAGAGCTATGGCAGTGAAACCCAACTCAAGTAGACAAAAGCTATTTCAACAGATCAGGCTCCTATAATGTCTTTCTGTGTCCAAAGATAGCACTTTAATGTACATCCCACTCTTTTCTGACCAGATCATTGCAAGATTTACTGGCTTTTCTCTTTTCCTCCTATACAATGTCTCTACAACATACAATATAAAGATTGCCAGAGCAATGTTTGTATGTCTTATATCTCATCCACTCAAAAAAATCCTTCCATTGTTCTCCATTACAAAGGCTTTCCCATGAATACAAGACCCCCATGATCAGGACAAGGCGTCTGAGCTAAATGCATCATGTCTTTGCACAATCACTGTTAGTTAGCTTTATAATGAAATGCCTGAGGCAATGAGTCTGTTTTGGCTTAGAATTTTGGCATTCCCAGTCCAAGATCAATTGTTCTGGGCATCTGAAGAGGTATCCAGCATGATAGGAGTGTGAACGAACAAACTGTTCATAAGGCAGGAAACAGAACAGAAGAGGAAGAGACTGGGGTCCCATGATCAATTTCCAAGGCATGTCCCCAGTGATCTAAGGACATTCCACAAACCAAACCTCCAAAAAGTTTCATGATCCCCAAACAGTACCATCCAGGAATCAATCTTTTAATATGTGGACCTTAGAGGGCACTTCCCTAAGTCACAGCAGGAATGGACTTCTGCCACTTGATGTTCTATTGATCCAGTAGAACTGCAAATACCATTTTTCCTGCCTAGAACGTCTTTTTGTACCTCTGTGACAAATTCCTTTATTTGCACATCAATTCTCAAATATTTCCTTCTCTACCATGATTCCCTGGCAGAATTTTCTGTTCCCATCTCCAATTTAGACCACCTCCTCTTTTTCTGTGCTTCTATGTAACTGGTACACAATTTCAGCTATCAGATATGTAGTATTATTTAATAGTACCCCACTGTGTTCCAATCACCTTCTTCCTACCTGTATCCTCCTGAAGAAAGATTAAGGACTGAAGCTTATTTCTCTGTACTCCAGCTTCTGTGTGGTTCTTAGAAAAAAATAAGGTACAAGAAGTGTTCTTTGGGGATGTTTAATATTCTTGTTTTCACATTTGTTTGGGCTTTTTTATGTTTGTTGTGCCTTCCATTTTTCTGCTTCTCCTTCACTGAATTGCTTTGGTACCTTTATCAAAAATCCACTCGGCATTTTTGTGAAGTCTATTTCAGGGTCTCCATTGTATTTCATTGATCTAACCATCCATCAACTCTACACAATTGATTCCCGAAGCCACCAAGTGAAAATTAATTTGGGGTAGACTGATCCTTTCCACTTTATTCTTCTTTTCCACAAAGTGGATATTTTAGGTATTCTAAAACTTATAACTTGATCTAAAAATAGTAGAATGGCCACCAAATATTTGCCAGTATTTTGATAAGAATTGTATTAATTATAGGTTCAGTTTCAAAGAATTGATGTTTTTATCATTTGAGTCTTCCAATTCACTAATGCAGTGTGTATCTCTGTTAATTTAGACTTTTCTTAATTTATTTTATTAGTAATTTATCATTTTCAACCCAAAGACCCTAACAGTATATACTCTTAGAACTTGCAGCTAGTCTAAAGAATCTGTAAGATACGGTGAATATGATAGTGATGATATTAAATAAAACTTATATTCTCCTATTAGAAACAAGGCCCTCTTCTAAGCATGTCACTATATTAGTTCATTTAAAAAAGAAAAGTAGCTTATATACCAGGGCTTCTCTCCTGTTTTGAATTCTAGTCCCTTGGAAGGCCTAATGTAGCTGTAGAAACTGTTCACCAGAAGACGCAAGAGGTATATTATTTTCTAGATTCTAACACAGTCACAGCAAACTCAGGAGCTGAGTCAATTCTTCCTCCTTCTGCTAAATGTGGTATGTTGGGTCAAGACCATTCGAGTAATGTGCTCTTGATGCTAACTTACTGACCTAAATTATGAAAAGAATAAAAGATGTCACAAATAGCTGAATTTTAAAATAATTTAAAGTATGACTTTCCATTCCAAATTTTTAATAATTCAGGTAAAAATCATAAATTCAATATGTTTGGCTCTTAAACAGTGTATACCCAATGCACTATTTTTTCTTAACTTTGTTCTGGACTTAGAAGATCTTATTCTGTGATAAGGGAGTGGCGTTGTCAGTGGCTGTTAGTTCTATTTGGCTATTTTATTTTATTTCCTCCATCTTAAATGGCTAGATGTTGTATATTTCCCTACCCACTTTTTTAAATATTTCAGTATCTTTCTTCAATGATGACTTAGCAAATAATTCATTATTTCTCAGTTTGGTGAAGTTCCTGAAACAAACTAGAATAATCATTATATGGCCTAAACCAAAAAACCTTGTAGTAAATAATGAAAAAGTCTAGCTCAGATATGAAGAAATGCTGCTCAAATTGTCTGTAGAAATACAAAAAAGCATGGGAGAAGGAAGTGTACAGAATTTGGATTCAAATAAAATCCATGTGGATCTGATGTTAGACTTTTTATGCTAAGCTGCACTTGATTGGGTTTTTTTGTTTTGTGGGGGGGGGGGGTTCCTTGGTTTTTTTGAGGATTTGAGGGAGGAGTGTAGATAAAAGCAAAACAATTTCCAAGACAGTGTCCACCAAGGTTTTCAGCAAATGGATTTGAGTTCCATTCTGCCAAGAAAAAAAGTAGAATTTAGAACCCTACACAGGAAATCAAGTTTATGGCCCATCCTTAATTATTTCCAACTCTCCCATCACCTCTTACCAAGCTGTGAAGACCTTCATTAAGACACAGCGAGAAATGTTGAGACCTGCACTTTTCTCTGGTACTAACTCATGTAGAAATATCACCAGGGACTAATTTTTGTCTCTTGAGTCTAATGCTTGGGTTGCTCTGAGGAGTTGGAAAAGGACAAAAAGAAAAATAAAATGGAGAGAGTCCATATCTACTGTGGGCTTTATCCCCAGTTCCAGGAGTCACAGATAACTTCATAGCCCCTACAATTCGTAAGGTGTTTGCTCTATCTTTTTCTCTCTCCTAACCTTCCCAGTCAGAAGTCAGACATAGATGCCCATAGGCAGGAGCTGGGCACTTAAAACCTATCCAAACCAGTTCCCTTTATGTTAAAGTATAAGGTAAATCCTTATACTTTAACATAAGGCAACCCTGTGCCTGGATGAAGGTTCTTATAGATAGAAGATTCTCCCTAGGATGGAGCACAATGTTTTACTTAAGACAAGGGAGATATTGAATAGTGGCATTGCCCTTTATCCAAGATATAGCAATTGTCTTTGTTCACAGTGGACCTTTTAAAACAGTGCAGGTTAAGACATAGTCTTTAAAATAAAAGAGACACTACTGGACTTGTTCACTCCAAGGCCAATTCCAGGGGCAAGAAAGAAGGAGATTTCCAAGGAGCTCAATTTAAACACTACCTCTGTATGTGGACAGGAAGAGAGAACTACAGGAAAGCCATCATATGGACAGACCTATAAAGATCCAGTGGGATGGAGTTCTGTTCCAAATGATTATATGGGTTTTTACTACACAGTCATATGGTACATCAGTCTGACAGATGGAAATGGAAATGAAACCTGTTGTCAGGAGCATGGGAACTTTACATTTTTTAGTGTAACCAGAACATTTCACAGTAAAATATGTTTTTACCAAAGAACTAATCCTAATAATGCTATGCTGCCACGGGGCTAAAATTCTGGTCCAGTTCAGTTCAGTTTATGGTCGCAATACTACACTGCACATCCTCATGAACGACCCTCTAAAATGGTTTATTAGAGTGCTTAAAAAACAGCAGCAGACATTTTATCATTTGCCTGCCGGCTCTTCTGTGTCCTAATATTTTCTTCTTAAGGAATTGTTTTATCATCTGTCCCTTCTTTTTTAGTTCACTGTATCATTTCCTCCCATTACAGAAAGATAGGGCCTGACAGACTGACAGAAAATTTCATCATGGCTTGTTATCTGACGGAGTGACAGCCAAAAGTCAACATCAAAATGACCAAATAATTTATTGTGAAAAACTCTCTCTTAGTTGTTAAGTGATGTATGTCACAATGAAGAACTATCTGTTATACCTCAGTGGGATGATTTTTCTTAGCCAGAGAGAGTAGGCTCTGCTTTCACCAAGGAGTCACACGAAGGCATGAAACTGGGTCTTTGCCTGAGCTCAGATACCAGACTCATCAGAAAGACAAGCAACACCTATATGATGCGATGTGAGATGCTAGGTACCAGACCCTGCATTGGGCTGCTGTGTTTATTTGCACAAATCACAGCCTTCTCTTTTAAGTCAAATACTTTTGATAGCCCTGTTCTGCTGAGTTTAACACAACAGTACTGATTGAGATACATCTTTCTCTCAGCTGCACAGCACTCATGCTACAAGAGGAAAACTGTAGCCACAACTTGCAGCTACAAGAAACATAGCCCAGTATGAATGATCAATTTCAATACACAGTTTTCATTTTGATAGGAGCAACTGAACAACATGCAACTGGGGATCATGAGAAAAGACAGGACAATGATGAAAGAAGGGAAAAGAAAGAGGCGTGTGAAGAAGCAAGTGGAGGCAAAATCTCAATGGTCATAGCCTAACATGCTAAAATGGTATCTGTAGCATCATCATCAGACACGGTGGGTGGACCACATTTTGTAGCCAACGATGTAACAGTGCATGCCAGTGATTTCAGAAATGGCCATACATACCAATACAATAATTCCACTTCTAGGAATCCATCCAAAGAAAATATTTTATTTACCTAAGACACAGTAATGTCCCAGGAAGTAAGCACAACAAGCTAAAATAGATACTATATTCAAGGATAGAATATTGTACTATTCTAGACAAAGAGAGACAGTTTTTATCATCCTCCAGGCTCCATTAAATGAAAAGTACCAGTTAGCCATTAATCAAGAAGTATTCACTATCTTTTTCAAGTTCCTATATGAGAGAAATTTATGTAGAGATTTCTTATCATTGGAGATTCTGTGATGTAATCATTTGGTTTGTGATCTTGATAATCCATCATTGCTGCAGATATATTTTATTTTTCTTTTTTAATTTGATTATGATGGAAGGTTTTTAATACAGAAAAATTTTAATTTCTGTGTAATCTATCTGTGAAGCATATGATATATTCTTCTGTGAATGATTTTTCTACCTACTCTCAGGAAGTTTGGTGGACATTCACTTTTGCTTTCTTCTGCTATTTTTATATTTTACTTTACCCAGTCATATATTTTGAGGTATGGTCTTAAGGCAAGATTGTGCTTGATTGTAGACACCTTGAAAATCCTTACTAAATAATAATTTCCTTCTTTACTGTTTTATTATGTCTACTCTCTCACATCACACACAGAATGTTTATATGTAATTAATTCTGTTCGTAACCTAACATTCCTATCTTATAAATTTGGCCTTATTCTTGTACCTTTATATTTTTAATAGCTGTTACTTTATAGTGTGTGTCAGCATCTGGGCAGGTTAGCTGTCCCGCTTCATTCCTAGCATCTAGGACTTTTAAAATAATCTTGAGAAAGTATTTTAGAAGAATTCATATGGCAAACAACAAAAACAAGATCATCAGCCATACCTATAAGCAGTTCGAACATAAGCATTCTGAATAACTTTCTACTAGAAGAGATATCTGTTTTGAGACTGGTAAGATCTTTAAACCCTGCTGGAATTTAAAGGCTGCATTGTGAGAGGCTTTCTCCCAGTGATGAGGGCAGGAACTAGATTGTTTTCTGTCTGTAGCTGACACCGTAACAAGAGAATCCCACACTCTTTGGTATTCTTTCTGACAAGGACAAATTACATTTTGACAACACTCTCTTGAGTTCACAAAAGGCATTCCCAAGCATCAGCTCACTCAGTCTTTGTACCAGTCTGAGTTGAATGAGCAAGTATTGTCATACCCACTTATAAGTAACGAAGTTGACTCTCAAAGAGGTCATATCAGGATATGAACTCTATCTATGAGGGAAGCCTCACTTTCTCCTTCAATTCTGCCACATCGCAGCACCAGTGAGGCACTCGGTGATCATGTGTGGAGCTGGTTAAACCATAAGTGAATGAGCAAATTATAAATAAACAAATGGATCTAAGCCATTCACTCCCCAAACTGGAAATACAGCTAGTACTTCCTGTTTTTAATGAATTTGGCTTTGCAGCCTAAGCCCAAAAGTGGTCTTTCATCAATGAGTGGTTATACAATCTTGTAGGGAACAACCAGTATTCAAATTTAAAAGAAATTTCTAATATACACACAGAATTTCAAGTTTATCATGAGCAGCAATAGGTCACCTGTGTATAAAAGAAGCACTGAATTGTATCACTTTGGGCTTTATCACATTCTTTACCAGCAGGATTTGTTACAGCACACCCTCTATATAGATGGGGTTTTTTTCCTCTGATTGCTTTTATTATGAAATTAATACAATAATAAATACCAGGAAATGTCATACATTTTGCTTTGTCTAACAACCCTATAATTTATGCTTCACCAACTTAAATTGCACAGCTGGGTAATAGATAAATAAGCAACAAATATTTCAGACCGAGTCAGAAAGCATAGAAGCCTTTCCCAAAATTACTGTATTGTGGATCTGAGTCTAGCATGAAGACTATCCACTCACAGTGGGTACTGAAAGAGACTGAGTGAAGGGCCAGTTTACCATGGAATGGGCATAGTGTGGGCCTCACAAACCCAGAGGCAGTGGGATGGACATGCAGAGTGTAGATAGGGATCTGGCCACCTGTTCAAGCTGAGCCTTTGGTTGAGGGATGCATCTGACCCGTTCAGGCCAGAGCAGGTGATATAGACTGGCTCACTTCCCTTGGTCCCCATTTTTGCCTGTGCCCCCACTAACTTGAGCCTAATCCAGGGGCTCAAAGTCTTTGGTGATGAGAAGCATGGGGAGTATACTCAGCAACACTAAGGAACTAAATCTGTCCATAGACTCCTGTGCAGAAGCAAGGCAGGAGACAGTGCCCACAAAAAGGATGTTTTCTCAAGGGTGATGTTGCTTATATGAAAACTCTCTCAGAGCTATTAATACCAAACCATGTGTACTTAGATATTTAATCATTTTCTTTTGCTGAAAGTAATAAATGTATGTGAGATCCACACTCTCCTGGAAAAATCCCAACCACAGAATCATTTACAAAGCCAATCAACTATGCATGTTGGGCTCTTGGTGATTATGCAATTATGCTTAGGATTATACCTGATTATGTAAGTGATATTTAGTGATTAACTCTCAGGAAACGTTATCTGACTCAAGGTGTAGAAGATATGGTATAATAATTATTTTTAAATTATGTCTGCCTGCCTCCATTGTCATTTTTCTTAATAAAGTAGAAAAGTAAAACATTAAACACAATGATAAAAATTCAAAATATGAAAATAAAATAAAAAGTAAAATAGAAATAAGCAGCAAAAAAATGGTGGGGGAGAAGAGGCCCATTCAATGGACTTCCCAAAACTTATTTTATTTTGCTACCACGACAATGCCTATAAAAATTATTTTTCCTTCCTGCTGCAGCAGTGGCAGCTCAAGAGGAAATGGACCAGATCTTAGATTGGGAGCTTAACTGGGAGAAAAATGGCGAGCCTGCCTTTTGCACACAAGCATGCACATGTATACGTGGATCACACACATGTACACACAACTGCAGCCTTGTGCTTCAAGAGCACATTTGCCTCAGGAGCAAAAAGCAAAGCGCATTATTCATTTGCAGCAAAATGATGGGAAAATCTATCATTTTAGTATTTCATTTTCAGGGCTAAATTCAGTGAAAAGCTAGTTGGTTTTTAGCCAAATAGCATTTTCATTAATATAAAATGGAGAGCTTGAAAGCATCCTCTGTTAAGTTTATACCTACATACCTAGGCGGGGGCAAGAAGAAAAGTAGAGAGCACTGTATGTGTGAGATACACAAGGTTTTGTACTGTTTGTAATTCAACAAGAACAGCTCTGTATATCTTGAATGCAAAGGATTTACAGGTACTACAGTTTTTTTAAACAATCCTATTTGAGTTAGCGGGAAAATCAATAACTATCAGAATGGCTGGAATTATTTTAGATCATACAGCAACAGGGGCTCAAACAAATAAGGAAACTACTGCACAGTGTATACTATGAGTGGACTCACTACCCTCAGCTTTTTCCACATATTTGCTCATGTAAGTCTTACAACAGTCCTACAGGACATAAAGCCCATTTTATGGATGAGGAAGCTGAGGTGAAAAGAGGATATAATTTGATGCGAGTAGCACAGAAAGGACTGGACCCCTAGTCTCCCAGTGCTGGAATCCACCTCTTCACCACTTTGCCTTTTTAAAGCGATTCAACAACTAAAGTAGAAATGGGAATGGATTCACTTTAGAAATTAAATAACAAGTAGGAACATCTCTCTGCTTTTCCATCTGAACAAGAATGAAATGAAGAATAGCAAAGTTCATCCCCGGTTTTAAAAAAATTAAACTTTTAACATTAATTGCTCCTGAGCATTAGTGAGTGCCCAAAATCCTGACATAAAAGCTTTAATTTCTATGCAAAGCAGATAGGATGATTGAGTTATAATTAAAATGGTAATTATAGCCTTAATGCTCCATATTTGACTTTTCAAAAAAATGTTATGCTCCAAGAAAAGCTATTTAAAGATCAGAGGAAAATGTTTGAAAATGAATGTATTCAAGACATTTTAAATCTTTTAAAATCCAGTTATTGATTTTTACATGCTTTCAAGTGTAGTCTAAAACATTTTCTTCATTTATTTTGGTCGATGGAAATAATAAAAAATCATTGGAACGTGAAAAGCTTAAACGAAGGCAATATTCTGGAGGTTGATATTTAATGTGATAAATATTTGAAATGTTGGGGCGTAGAGGAAAGACGCCTCCACCTGTGGACTCAAGGCTGAGCCCCTCAAAGCCCCACCCAGGGCGGGCCGGGACGAGCCGGCTGGCGAGACGCAATCATAGGAGACTCCCTTTCTGGCTTCGCTTGAACACTACAAATATGACATTTCCTTTGATCCTTCATTGACTGTTTAGAATTTTAAAAAAGAACACCTAAAGCTATAAATCAAATGTCAGGTGCAGCAGCGTAGTGGAACCATATCAATATTTCATGATGTATGGCTTGCTAGGAGGCTTAGAAACCTCGCTCATGCCAAGAAGCGGCGTTCGGAACGCTTTGCGCTGCGCTTATTCAGCCGAGCAAGGGGAAGGTGCTGGCAGCCGCTGCAGGCTGGGCTGTGGACAGTGAGGGCCCCGGCAGGAGAGACCCCTACTCATCACACAGCGCCACCTGCGGGCCCCTGGGCTGCAGCTCCGCTCTGGCTCCCCCTGCAAGCTCCACCCCATGGGGGTGCGGCTGGAAGGATAGATCTGCTAATCCACGTGACCCCTTGTGATTCATTGCTGGCCTCGCCTACCCATCTACAAACTCCTAGAGACTTGTGAGGGAAGAGGCTCCTTACTCCTTACCGTGCCCTGTTTCCTCTGGGTATACCTCTGGTACAAAGTCTTTCTTGGGTGGACGTTTCTTTCCCTTTTATCATCTTTAGGAGGGTGAAAGACATCCTGGTAGACACTGAAATGCCCAAGAGCAGAAGAGCCCCACCCTGGTTTGCTCTGAGTCTCCCACACAGAGCGGCACAGGTAGACCCCCTCAGTCCCTGCAGACTCCCTGGGTTCCTGTGTTTGGTTTGACAGAGGTGACACTGAGCAGCCCCTTGCCTAGGTAGGGCAGTTGGTCTTCACATTGGGGAACCTCATACTCAGGATTTCTAAAATCTGCACTGTCCACCGCTGTAAGCCCAGGTCATCAGGGAGGTGGACAAGGCATCAGTTACAGCAGGACAGAAGGGTGGGTGCAGCAAGAATGTCCAAGGGAAGAAGGTGCCCAGGAGCCCAGCGTGAGAATGTGGACAAGGAACAGCTCAGCCAGAAGCTGGATTCAGCATAAACCCACTGCCTGCAGGAACCGAAAGTAGGGGTTAAACCAAGGGGGTGTTTGCTAGGCTCCTCAAGGATTCCAATCCTGTCTGATTCACTGCAGGCCTCATCTACCCATCCCCCAACTCCTAGAGACTTGGGAGGGAAGAGGCTCCGAGAAAAACCTCTTACTATTCCGTATTCTCTAGGTATTCTACAGGACTCTCCCCAGTGTGGAACTGCCTAGGGACAATTCCTGGGTGGAGTAGCCAACAGTTGGAACCGCAGTGGTCTCCTGGGGTGCTCTTTCTGCAAAGGTGGAACAAATAGTCACATGGGCAAGGCTTGGGTAGGAGAGAGAAATCATCACTGAAGGGTGATCTACTAGGATAATTGTGTGCTCAATTTTGCTGAAGAGCAGGCTCCACGTACCAGCTGTGCAGGAACACATGAACAAGAACCCTGTTCGTGTGATTTTCACAATGGTACTAAGTGTTCCTAGAGCAAAAGAAATAAGTGGCCCTACATATTAATCTGAAATGTCAGGTGTATGAATGACTAAATCCTCACCCAGGAATCCTAAATTCCCCAGTGCCTCAATTCCAGAGGGCTCCTGACCTCTTGTCATATTTCATTTGATTTTCACAGATTACCTTTTCTTTCCTCATCAAGGGCTGAGGCTCGAAATTGCCTTGCAGAAGGTTCCAAATGACTGGTTTTCAGATATAGTGAATTTCAGAAATACTACCAGTTAGCAAAAGACACATTATGGATGTTTAGCATTGCCAGTTGGCTGGAGAACCGTAGAAGGAGGTAGCATTGATAGCCACAAGCAATTTGGGATACCTACACTCTCAGAAAAAAGTTCATTGGCAAGCACATTTTTGTGAAAGCTTTGCAGAATGGAAGTTCAGTCTTTGCAGCTGAAGGTTCCTCTGACGAATAGTGAGAGTAGTTTCTTTGCTGTGCTTGTGGTGGCTACAAACCTCCCACCTCCCCAACAATCACAGCAGGCTGCAGCCATAGAAAGAAGTAATTGCTTGTGCTGTTTGGGATTTGTTTCTCCTGTCATTAGAAGAAGCAGTGGCTGGCAGTGGCCATCATGATTTCTGGAAATGTTGGTGCTTTTTGTTATCAGGCACTCTTGTCACAAAGATCAACCCACACTTCAAAGCGATAATCAATCATGAGTTGTAGCAACCCTTTTTACAAGGAGCAGTTATAATTCTACTTCATTGCTTAATGTTGGGAGCCCCAAAAGTCCCTGTAATGCTCTGTGCATTCACATTAGGGACCTCACTGATAGCAGAGCAGCCAACCATGCCATGGGAGACAAGAGAAAAGGCCTTGGGCCACAGGGATTAAAGTAGATCTTTCAGAATTTCAGGTCCCACCCTTGAGTTGACCTGGAGCTAGAAAGGGCCATTGCCTCATGCCTTCTCCCCAAAGTTGCCCTCCACAGTGAGCCCTTTCCTACACAGAAAGACGCTGAAGCTCCCTGGACTCATACGTACCACCTCCACCTCCACCTGGCCCTCACTAAGCCCTCATCAAAAGTTTGTGGAAGATTTGAAGAAATGACCCCAGCTTTGATCATAGCAGTGTAATTAAAAACACTCACAAAAGAGGACTTCCAGAACTGCTTTAGAAAGTGACAAGAATGGTGGAGTGTGTTTGAAGCATGGGGAGTGTTTCGAAGGGTATTAGGTCAGTGCATCTTTTGCTGTAATAAGTTTTCTCTTCCTTTTAAATTAATTTTATTGATGTACTTTTGACATACACAATGATCCCATTCATCGTAAGGACTTTGCACCTGTCATAATGTATCCTGATTCTTCCTTTTTTCCCGTTTCATTTCCTGCTTTTTCATCCTTCTTCCCCTCTCCATTAACAAAATTTTTTCTATTGTTTTCCTTTCATTCTTTATGTTTATCCTTATTCTCTTCTCTTCCTTCCCTTCCTTCTCCCCTCTCCCTTGTTCCCCTTCCCATTTGAACATTGTCATCTTACTTTCCAATGTCTATCATCCATTTTGGTCCTTTTTTATACTTTCAGTTTCTCACACAGCAGAAACAATGTGCTATTTAAACATACATGTTTAACGCTTAATTTCACTTAAAGGTATGGTCTCAGGGTGCAGTCATTTACCTAGAAATGTCTCAAGTTTATCCTTCTTTATGGCTCAGTAATACTCCAGTGATTATAAAAACTGCATTTTCTTTATTCACTCATCAGTTGATGGGCATTTGGGCTATTTCCAAGATCTCCCTATTAAAAATTGCGCTGCTATAGGTAGGCATATATCACAGTGGTATGGTGATTTAAATTCTTTCAGGAAGATACCAAGAAGGGGCACAACTGGATCAAATGAAACTTTCAATTTTAGTTTTTTGAGGAATCTCTACGCTGATTTCCACAGTGGTTGCACCAGTCTACACTACCATCAACAGTGGAGAAAGATTCCTTTATTCCTTTATAGCATTAGCGGAATTGATTCTTGGTTGATTTCTTGATAGGTATTCTTTTTTGGAGTGAGATAGAATCTCAGCATTGCTTTAATTTTCATTTCTTCAATGACCAGTGATGCTGAACCTTTTTTCCTATATTTATTTGCCATTTGTATTTATTCAGCTGAGACGTGTCTGTTAATTTCAGGTGCCCATTTTTGGAGTGGGTCTTTAAATTTGAGGGATGAGCTGTTTTTTAGTTCTTTATATATTCTAGATATTATTCCTTTGTCTAATATGTAGATGGCAAAAATCTTTTTCCATTCTGTGGGTTGTCTCTTCACTCTGGTGGTTCTTTTGCTGTGCAAAAGTTTTTTAATATGATACGGTTCCAATTGTGGATTCTTTGCAATCAAGGAAGTGCAATCAAGATTTTGTTGGTGAAGTCTTTGCCTACACCAGTGTCTTCAAGAGTTCTACCTATTCTCTCTTTCACAAGACTGAATATATCTGTTTTATTATTTAGATCATTAATCCATTTTGATTGGCTTAGTGCATGGTGAGAAACATGGGTCTCATTTTAATCTTCAGCATGTGGACAGCCAGTTTTCCCAGCACCATTTATTACAGAGGCTATATTTCTTCCAGTGAAGGTATTTGGCCCTTTCATCAAAGATAAAATGACTGAGTGTGTTTGGTTATTTCTACATCTCATTCCGTTCCATTGATCCTCAGGTCTGGTTTGTTTGGTTGGTTGGTTGGTTTTAGGTTTTTTTTTCTTTGTCAGCATCAGTTTGTTTGTTTTTAGTTTTGGGGTTTTTGTCTCCCATAGTAGCTTTGTACTATCATTTCAAGTCAGAGATTGTGACGGCCTCTAACTTGCTTTTGTTACCTGGAACTACTTTTACTATTCTAGGTTTCTTGTGTGTCCATATGAATGTTAGGATTGTTTGTGTTATTGATATTTTTACTGGGATTACATTAAATCTGTAAAACAGTTTTGGAAGTATGGCCATTTTTGCTATATTGGTTCTAGTTATCCAAGAATAAGGAATATCTTTCCATTTTATGATATCCTCTTTGATCTTTTTCAGAGCACTGTAGTTTTCAATGTAAAAGTGTTTTACTTTCTTAGATTGATTCCTACGTATGTCATTTTTCTTGATGCCATTGTGAAAGGCATTGTTTGTAAAATGCTCATTGCAGTGCCTGTCATAAAGTTTTCAAATAAGCAACTAATAAACAGCTTTTCTCATGATGACCAGAAAAAGAGCTGGAGGAAGAGATGTCCAAAATATAAAACTAAGGTGATATTGAAATCTGTTTCACAGAAACTAGCCTTCCAATCACAACACGGAGCTGCTGTCCCAGGCCAACCTGGCAGCTAGCCATTGTTCACCTTGACCCGGAGGTGTGATCACACACAGGTATCTCCTGGGGTACTGGTATCTTAGCTGCTCCAAGAATTAATACTATTGATTTTGTTCCCATAAAATGCACAACCAAAATGCAGCCCACCACATCCAAGCAGAAACTGCTCACATTCATGCTCAGTCAGTCAGCCTATGTGTAGACCCATTACCCTATGTATAGACAGTTCTGGAAAAACATGAAGCAAAGCCAAAGATCAGCGCATCAGCAAAAACCTGCTGCTTGGGAATCCAAGAACAGGCAAGCTGAAAAGTTATTTTTCCATCCCATTTCACTTCGAAGACAAATTATTGATTTTAATACTTTATTTTCACATGAGTTTATTTGAGCGACAGATGCTACTCAGGTAGTACCTATGAACAAGAAATTCGATTCTGGTAATTAAGAATCCAATCCAGAGTTCACAGATACCAAGGAGGATTGCAGCTGCTCACTGGAGTGAGTACAGAAACTCTCAGAGGATTAGGACCGTGAGTCAATAATTTCTTCCAGTTCTTAAATTACACTTAAATTTGCAGGAAGGCTTATGATTCGGCCTGTTGGTTCCAGAAAGAGCTTCATTTAAGAGCTTCCATCAACTCAGGGCAGAGATCCTGGTTTGAGCACCTTATTGAAGAATGAGTATGTAGTTTAGTGATGAGGGTTAGGAGAGGGAACTGAGGCTGTCAGAAGAAAAAAAAGGGCCATCTTGGGGGGGAAACGTAGGAACTGTCACAGTTTCCTTCTCTCACTTAAGATCTTTGTCTGCATCATAGGAGAGGTACACAGAGAGGTGTCCCAAGCCATTTTATGTCTTCACTGAACTCTTTGTGTCCAAACCTACACAGATTGAGGAATGTAAAAATCCATATTAAATTACAAAAACTTCAGGCATCCTTTTCTTCCATCTTCCAGAAAAACTTGCTAAGATTGTATTGCATTCGTTCAGAGGTTGTCTAAAACACATTATCTCCACAACTGCATCTCCACTGTATCCCTGCCCCAAAATGGGAGACACCTCGAGTGGATCATACTACCATGGCCCCAGATCTAGCAGGTGGAGCAACATTACACACACCTGTATTTCCAACTACTTGGAAGAAGGAGGCAGGAGGATCACATAAGGACAGCCAAGGCAATTTAGGGAAACTACCTCAAAATAAAATTAAAAATGGTTAGGGCTATAGTTCAGTGGTAATATGCTCCTGGGTTCAATCTACCATATCAAAATTTTAAAAGAGCCAAATCAAAAACCACCACCAATGACTATGGTGGTATATGTCTATAATTCCAGCACTTAGGAAGCTGAGGAAGGGAGATTGTGAGTTTGAGGCCAGGATTACATGGCAAGACCCTGTCTCAGAACAAACAAGCAAACAACAACAATAAATGCAGCAGCAGAAACAATAATATTGGCATCAGCAACAAGATATCTAGCACTCTGGCCTTTCCAGCTGGTGGAATGGGCTGTACCCAGTGCCACGGTCACACCAACCAGAGCACGCCCACTAGACACAAGCTCACAGCTCCAGGAGGCATACACTATGGAAATGGTATTTGGATAGATTGTATTACTTGCTGAAGGTCACATAATTGTATAGACAATGCTAGGATTTAAATTCAGATGTATAAATTAAGCTTCAGGATTACTCTTCTTTTTTACAACTCGACTTCTTCACTCTTGAATTGTTACGTTTGTTTTACTTTTCATTTGCTTACAGCTATATCTAGATCATTGATAGACCATGGTAGATATTATCTGAATAACTAAAATCCTCATTTACTCAAAAGTACTCATTTTATGTTGAAGTAGATGAAATTTCCATTTTTGTAGGTCAAAAAGATGTCAATGTCATATAATTTAATATTGTGTTCGAATGTTAGGCTCAATTTATTTTATCCAAGGAACTAAAAGCTATTTACTGTCCCTACAAGTCTGCTTCCTCTGTGTCTCTTCCTCCACAAAATGAAAGTCAAGATAAAGAGGAAGCCAGGCATGGTGGTGCATGCCTGTAATCCTAACACTCTGGGAAACTAAGGCAGGGAAATCACAAGTTTGAGTCTTGGCTGGGCAACTTAGCAGTTAATGAGAGCCTCTCTGAAAAATTTAAAAAATGGTCTTGGGCTGTAGCCTGATGCAAAATCCTTAGGTTTAATCTTCTGCTCCACAAAGTAAAAATAAAAGTGAAAGGGGAAACAGAATTGGAGTTGAATATCCAAGAGAGGTCAACCTACCCAGAGACACCTCCCACCTACTTTTGATGCTCTGCTGTCCGACTTATCTCTGTCCTAACCTTAGAATTACACACAGAAGTACCAAGAAGGCTAGCCCTGAATGGACTTCAATAACATTCCAAATCTTGCACCAGTGTTTGGCACAGAATCAGTTTTTCATAGATATCTGGCTCAGTTCATATATTAATGTGGTGCAGATCCCATCACTTCTTCTATAGTGACTTTAGTTGGATTTCTCTTTACTTTATCTTCTCTCATTTGAGGAAAGTTATTTATAGTCAACCATACATGTACACAGAGAGAGAGTGAAAAGGCATTTTTTCATCTTTCCTAATATCTCCACAGTTTATCAGAAGAGTGTACCTTCTAATGTAGAAACTGCACCGCTGGAGCCTGCTTATCTAGAACTGGTAAATGTCAGCATCTGGTAGAGTTTCTCATCACAGTGTTTTTTGGAAATCAGAAATCATTCTGCTGTATAAGAGTAAACATCATCGAGTTTCTTATCCAGCATGATGACTAAACCATATACTATTTTTATGTTGCCTACTGCTTAGCCCAAAATTAACATTAAACATTTGCAGAATAAGTGAATGAATTAATGAATAAATGAATGAGCAGGAAATGGTAGAGACTTTGGTGAAATGAAGGACTGAGTAGTGGGTTGAAGTAAAGACAGGAGAGTGGGAATAAAACAAGGGAATACCCTAAATTACAGAGAGAACAGAAACAAGAGAAATGAGATTCAGCCAGAACCCAAAAGATAGAAAATGTGGTGCTGGAAAGTCCAAGTGAAAGGAGATATCCAAAGGTAGGCCAGCAACCTTCTGCAGAGCTAGAAACTCAAGGGCGATCAAAGTGTGATGTGAGGCCACATAACAGGACCATAATAAAATGAGTGGGAAACAAGGAGATCAGGGCTTTGGAAAGGAAGTGTAGCTCTGTCCTGGCCAGGCCACACCCGGGCTGATTTCTTGAGCAGAGCCAGCCGAAAGCCAAGCTCTGAAGACCACAGCTCAGCAGTTCAACCTGCTTTGCCAGATCTCACACCATGGATGTGCATGTGAAAAGAACAAGGATAATGTGCAGTTTCACTGAAATCTTTCTTGCTGTTGCTGTTGCTGTTGCTGTTGTTGTTGGAATAATAATAATTTGTTCTGGTCTGTTTCACAAAGTCACAAAGAATTTTACTGTTGATGGCAGCAATTTTGCCACAAAATTGCTCCACCACACCAACCCACAAGTGTTACAGAATCACTTTTCCTTGTTTATGGTCTTCAAAGTGTCTTGTGCACAACCAGCACAGGGAAAGCTAAAAAAGATTTTTTTCATAAGAAACCAAACTATGATCTACTGTATATTGAGGATACTAGACTATAATCACTGATCAGAAATAATATTAAATACTCAGGAATCCCATTATAGCTTATATCTAGATGTCCCTCCCAAAGACTCATATGCCTACAGGTGTGGATATTTGGTAATGGATGGATTGTAAGTGTGTGATACTGGATGATGGGTGTGTGATAATTGGATTAATCCACTGATTTGTTTAGTATCATTCTGGGTGTGGATGATGGGTATGTGATAATTTGATTAGTCCACTGATTTGTTTACTATCATTCTGAATGTGGATGATGGGAAGCCCCATGCTGGGTATGGTGGGACCAACCAATTGGCATGTTGCCTGGATAGAATCAAAGGGAAAGCAGGAGGAAGAATGCAGCTTCCTGTCTGCACTGCCATAGACTGTTTCTCCTCTGCCATGCCCCTCTGCCGTGCTGCCTTTTCTTAGAACCTGCTGATTATGGACTAAAACCTTTACAAACTGTGAGCCAAAGCCTTTCCTTCAATTTGTGAGTGTTGGGTATTTTGTCCCAGCAACAAGAAAAATAACTAGATATATCCCCTTGAAGTCAAACTCACAATGGTCATCAACGGTATTTTTTTTTAATCAAGTTCATGTTCCAAGGTGAAAATCAGTATCTATTCATCATGGAGTACTGAACTCTGTAAAGACAACCTCAGAAACACCCACAACATCACTCCCCAAGCACAAATACCCATAATCCAGCACACTAAGACATCTAGAATGTATTGTCACTGGGATGGCCTTAGTTAGTTCAAATATCTATTTTAAAATGCCATACTCCTTTTTAACACAGTACTTGAAACATTATCAAGAGCAATTAGATAAGGAAAAAAGCTAAATATTCATTATTTGCATATAACATGATCTTCTACATAGAAGATCCCAAAAATCCACCAAAAGGCTTCTAGAATTCATAAGCAGATTTAGTAATGTAGCAGGATACAAAGTCAACACAAAAAGATCAATAGCATACACTAATAATGAACTCCCTCAGAAAGAAGTCAGGAAAAAAATACCATTCACAATTGCACCAAGAAAAATTAAACACTTAGGAATTATCCTTACTAAGTGAAAGGCAAAATCACAGTACTCTGCAAAAGAAAATCAAAGATGACATCAAAAAACGGAAAACTATCCCTATTCCTAGATAGGCAAAACTAATACAGTCAAAATGGCTATACTTACAAAATTGATGTACAAATTCAATGAAATCTCAATCAAAATATCAAAAGTAGAAGATGCAGAAACAAGCACATTCAACTATTTGATCTTTGACAAAAGGACCAAAAACATATACTGTGAGATACTTAGCTTATTCAGTAAATGGTGTTGGGAAAATTAGGTATATACATGCAGAAGATTGAATCTAGATCTATAACTCTCACACATATTAAAATAAAAATGGATCAAAAGATTAAATGCTGGCTGGGGATTTAACTCAGCAGCATAAGTGCCTGCCTGGCAAGCAGGAGGTCCTGAGATCGATACCTATACAAAAAAAAAATATTAAATGTTAAAACAGAAACATTTAATCTGCTGGAAGATACAATAGGTAAAACTCTTGAGGTCATACGCATAGGCAAGGAGTTTCTGAACAGAACCATGGTTGCACAGCAAATGTTACCAAGAATCAACAAATGGGATTGTACCAAATTAAAAAGTGTCTAAACAGCAAAAGAAACAACAAAATCTACAAAATGGGGGAAAACTTTTGTCAACTATACCTCATATGGAGAACTAATATCTGGAATGTATAAAGAACTCAAATAATTAGACACTCAAAAATACAATGCCAATTGAAAAATGGACATGTGGAATGAAGAGACACTTCACGGAAGAAATAGAATTGGCAAATAAATACATAAAGTAATCCTAAACATCACTGGCAATTAGAGACATGCAAATTAAAATAACACTGAGATTCCATCCACCCATCATGATCTAGAAATTCAATAACAACAAATATTGCCATCGTGCCAATCTTTATATATATATATAATTGAATTTCTGTACTACTATTGAAATCCATAGAGAGATTCCTCAAAAACCTGAAGCAAGAAACTCCATTTGACCCACTATTCCTCATTAGATATCTTCCTAAAAGAGCTACAGACTGAAGTATCACAGTGATCCATGTATACCCATTTTTATAGCAGAAGAGTAAATTTGACTACTTAAAAATAGTTAAATCTTGGAAACAGCCTATATGTATAAATGGATAAAAACAAATGAAAAAAGAAAATCTGATATTCATACACAGTGGAGTACTACTCTGTCATAAAGAAAGATAAACTAGAGTCATTTGTAGGAAAAGTAGATTTATCTTGAGACCACAGGTTAAATGAACTAAATCAGACACATAAACTTAATATCTATGGTTTCTCTTATATGAGATTGTAAACAAAGCATAAAATAAAATTATAAATAAAGCAAAAAATGAAAGATAGATAATAGGAAGTACATAAACAGACATTCCTCAAATTGGAATAGGATCAAGAGATGGAGACAGGGGAGAGAAAGAGGATCAAAAGGGACTTAAGAGCTGTTTTGCACGTGTACCACCTGCATACAAGACATAAACTTTACATACTGC
Organism: Cavia porcellus; assembly: GCF_034190915.1. NCBI lineage: Eukaryota > Metazoa > Chordata > Mammalia > Rodentia > Caviidae > Cavia > Cavia porcellus. The sequence goes on along the minus strand of NW_026947496.1, from coordinate 39,884,594 downwards.
AAACATCTACTAATGAAAAAGTAACTGCCTGGTTTTTTTCAATAGAAAAATCTATCATGAGTCTGAAGGAATTTGATTCTTGCAAAAAATCAACTCATAGGAAACCATATCTGGGCAAGCACAGTGGCACATAAGACTACTGAGTCCCAGTAGTCTGGGAGGCTGAGTCAGGAGGATCACAAGTCTGAGCCTCACCTACAGAATTTAGCAGCTTAGTGAGATCCTCTCTCAAGATAAAAAAGGGAAATAAACAATTAATTAATTAATTAGGACTGAGACATATAAATAAAACTCTGGAGAAGAATATGTATTCCCTCTCTTTATCTAACCTGTCCTTTTAAGAGAAAAAAATAATCTGTAGTTCAAGGGTTCCCTACCCTGGTCATCACCAACAAAACTAAATTATATGATCAGAGATAAGCTACCTAAAAATAAAATTGAAACAACAGATGCCAGGACACACCTATTAGAGTGACCAAAATCCAGAGCTCTGACAACGCTGACTGAGGCGTTCTTATCCATTGCTGATGGCAATGCACATGGCACAGCCACTTTGGAAAACAGTTTGACAGTTTCCTATAAAGCAAAACACATACTCTGACCATGTAATTTGGCAACCACATTGTCTGGTGTTCACCCAAAGGAGTTGAAAATTTATGCACACACACACAAACATAAATATATGTTTATAGCAGCTTTATTTACAATTGCTTAAATTTAGAAATAAGATAATCCTTTAGCAGACGAAGGGTTGTACAAACTGTGGTAATTTAGACAATGGAGGGGCTGGGGATTTAGCTCAGCGGCATAAGTGCCTGCCTTGGATGTAGGCAGTCGTGAGTTCGATCCCTGGTACCGATAAAAAGGAAAACGACAAAAAAAAAAAATAGACAATGGAATGTGATTCAGTACTAAGAATGTATCAGCTATCAAGTATTTAAAAGCATGATGTAAACTTAACTGCGTATCAGTAAGTGGTAAAAAGCCAAACTGAAAAGATGATGCACTGTATCATTCTACCTGCACAGGACTACGGTCTGGAAAAGGCAAAGCAGTGGAGACACTGGAAAGATCAGGGGTTTCCAGGGGTTAAGAGGAAGGAGCCCTGAGAAGGCGGAGCTCAGAAGACCTGTGGAGGGAGCAGTAAAATCATTCTGTATAATGCTATATATGTATCATTATTCATTTGTGCAAATCCATAGATCTACAACACCAATGGTGAACCCCAGTGTAGACCATGGACTCAGAGTGGTGATTTTGCACCACAGCTGAGGAACAATGGGAGCAGATGTAGCACCTGGTGCAGGACACTGCTAGCAGGGGAGGCCGTACGTGTGTAGAGGCAGGGTGTGTGGGAAATCTCTCTGTCATGCACAATTTTGTTGTGAACTTAAAACTTCTCTAAAATATAAAGTCTACTTTGAAAAATTAAATACCTGGTAGGATTATACCAGAGTTGTTAGTATAAAATTCAGGAATGATAGGAAATAAACCACCAGAATTACTTAAGGACTTCACAAGGTTACCTGATATTTGCTCTAGATTTCAATTAGTCACCTTATTATTCAATCAGCCAATCTAATGAACTCTGAGGGGAGAGAGGAGAGAGAGAAGGGGAAGAAAATAAGACAGGGCAAAGATGTCTGTATAAAGCTGACTTTCTTGATGAGTCTATGGTGGGTGCTATATTCTTATAGGCATTATTTAGTAGCATATATAAAGTTTTGGTTGTGAAATTTATCAGTTCAATTGTAATTCACCTATATGAAGACAGCTATCCTCCTCTGTTGGTGGCAGCCAGAGTTGATAACCTCTGCTTAGCCATTTACTTTTTCTCATGTCTATGAACACTCAACATTGTCATTTCTATATTTGATTTTTTAATGCAACTATATAAATAACTCAGCTCACTCATCTTCTTTAAAATCAGTACACATGGTGTCCATAAATCTATAGGCCTGTTAAACTGTTGTGTTGTAATTTCATAGAAACAAATCAACAAAGAAACATTTCATAATTACTCATTATTTTACCAAGAGGAACAAGCCTTCCAAAAGATACGGTGTACCTGGGTACTTGAGCATTATCACTTAAATGTGGTAATTTTTAAAAAGAAGACACACTGATCTGGCCAGAGTGATCAAAGGAACTCTCATGAGCATGAACATGTTTTACATGTAAAACACTTATGTGAGGCCATGTAAAACCTGCTGATAAAAACATTTTCACTAGTACATTCTGGTTTACCGTCTACTAAACCTCTTCGTCTATATTTCTGCCTCCTTTGATATAGTGACTGCATCAAAATGATAGAACAAGTATCATTACATAAATTTCATATGTGAGAAAAAAAGCCTCAAGCAAAGGACAAATTAGTATCCAAAGCCACAGAGATGGTACACGACAGAGCCTGCCCACACTAGTGTGTTCTGATTCCCACTCAAAGATGTTTTCAGTAAGTATTTATAGTCAGGGAATTGACAAATGAAAAAGACACAATTGCCGCCTTCAGGGTGACACTTAAAATCTTATTTTGAATAAGTATTCAGTAAATATTTATTGAACGAATAAACAAGTTATGACATATGACAAGTAGCATCAGAAAGTTATTTTTAACACATTGTAGGTGTGCACATGAAGGGGAATTGATTAGTGGAAGAGGTAGCATCTGCCTGAGCCAGCCTTCCAGGAAGTGGAGCTGAACTATTTTTGGGGGGGTGAGTACAGGGTTACCAGTGTTGCGGGCTGCAGATATGGAGGTGGGCGAAGCCCATGACGGGCAGAAAGGAGCCTGAGGAGTTGCAGGGAATGGCTAGACTGCAGGGACAAGGAGGGCAAAAGTGGAAGAGTCACCTTGTGTCACAAGGGCACCCTTTGATGGGTGTGACCTATAGATGACATTCTGTTACATTTGAGAAAATTTAACCTAGAGGCAAAACTAAGAGGGTTTAGAGATAAGATAGAAGTAGAGACTATTTCAGAGGTTACCCTAATCATTCTCCTGAGAAAAACAATCCCCAAACCACTCAAAAAGGGAAGAATTTTCTTTAGACATCTGGGAAGTAAAAGTGAAACTCAAGCACTACACACTTCATTCCTCTTTTATGGGATGCAAAGTGTTCAGAGTGGGACTGAGGGGGGTCAGTTTGGGTAAAAGGTGTGACTATCGGTTATCAAAGAAAAGAGGTGACCACCAGGTAGCAGAAGCACACAAAAACTGAACTTGGGCTGTACTTCAATAGGTTTGAAAGTGAAGGAAGTCCCTCATAGCTGAGATTGTTCTGAAAGGTTTATACAAGCAGGGTAAGGGAATTCCGTGGGGAAGAGAGGGCTCACGTCACTCCCTCACTCACTTAGTGATATGACTCATCCACCAGCTGGGAGTGCCTGGGTCAGAGATCTCTGAAGGGGTCAGCAGCTGAAGGCCCGACAAGATCCATTTTATCAATGATCAACCGCTATAGTATAGCTGTCACCAAGTACATAAAACAGACAGACAGTAAATTGCTAAAAATTTGCTTGTTAGAGATATTTTTAAATAATAGAATGTGATAAAACTTAAGTTTGTCTCTGGTTGACTTTAGACCTGTTGAGTCTCAGGCCGTAAGGAAGAAACAAATTAAAAGCAATGCACAGCGGCCATTCGTGCTTTCTGTAAAACAGTGAAACAATGCCCAAGTCTTCCTCTCCTTTCTATTACAAAAACACAAGTCACTGGACTCAGGGATTCCTCTAAAGTCAGAATGATTTCATTTATATATCTCATATTAATTGTCTGCAGAGGCCCTTCATTAATCACTGCTTATCCACAGTCAATAACACTCCAATACCCCGGTCAATGCCCAAACCTCCATGTACTGCCAAACCCTGTATATACAGTGATTTTGCTCTATACGCACAACTACAGTAAACTGGTTACTGTACAAATTAGGTTACTTTACAAATTAGGCACAGGGAGAGACTGACCACAATAACTAACAATAAATTAAAATAATCATAAGCTATTTAAATCATAAGAATTAATCATTTCTGGGAGTTTTCATTTAACTTTTTCAATTGACTGTGGGTAACTGAACGGAAAGTAGACGCAGATGAGAGGGAATTGCTGTATTTCCAAATAAGTTCATATTCTGAGGCTGGAGATGAGCATAAATTTCAGAGGGACACTATTCAATCAGTGTGTTTTCTTATTGTTTAGATAGATAGTTTGTATAGAAGGAAAATAAGACAAAAACCACAAATACACTCGGGTAGACTAAAGTTAGAAAAGATAGAGCCAAATAATGATTTGAAGGAGATGAGAACAGATAGAATCAAAAATCTTGGCAGAGGGGCTGATTGGGAAAGGAGAATCAACATATCTCTGGTGTGGGGAAGAAGAGAGGACAAGTGAAGAAACAATTTCAATGGAAAATAAAGACTGCTTAAAAGTAAGCGTCGGAGGAATGTTTCTTAAGGAGAAGGTGAGCTCATTCACTGGGAATAAAGCGAATAACCACTGGATTGGGAAGATTCAAAGGAAATGAAAAATGTCAGAACCAAAACCCTAAAGAATCCAGTAGTCATTAGATCAGTAAAGTTAGAATCAGTAAAGCACCTCTACAGCAAACATTTCATTTTTAAAATTACAAAACTAAGGCTAAAAGATACCAAGTGATTCACTAGAGTCAGACACAAGGGATGGCTAAATGAATGTCAGTTAGCCGTAATGAACTCATGGTTAGAAATACTAAATTTGAAATGATGCCAGTCACTTCAAATCCTGGGGCTGAGGATGTCTAGTCCTTGTCTGGCATATATGAGGCCCTGGGTTCAATGTTTAGCACTTCCAAAGAAGAAAAAGTTTTTTTAATTTAAAGTTTTTTTTAAAAAAACTATAGAATCCATCAAATCCTGCTGCCACAATTTTCTCCAATTCTGATTTTCATCTTGAAATATATAATAGGATCCCTCCCTTTGCACAACTTGATTGTATTCAAGGAATTTCATGATCACTATTATGAATGGGAAGATACTAAATACAGACACTCCCTGGAAAATTTAGAGACAGATGCCTTGACCACCTTTACACATGTCTCCCCAACATTTAAAATGAAGAAATTGACCTTCTCTACCCACCAAATACCATATAAAAACCTCCATGCATCACATCCATCCCTCAATATTCCCCCTACTAATTAGATTAGGCCATTTTCTCTTTGGTTTTGTTTTTTGTTGTTGTTGTTTTGTTTTGTTTTGGTTTTGTTTGTTTGTTTGTTTGTTTGTTTTTTGTCTTTTTCATTTTTTTATCGGTACCAGAGATCAAACTCACGACTGCCTGCTTGCAAGGCAGGCACTTATGCCACTGAGCTAAATCCCCAGCCCCAGCCATTTTCACTTAAAATAGGTGTTGAAACCAGGTTGTGCAATGGAATGTACTTAATACAAAACACATAATTTATAGGATTATTTGGTAATATTCACTCAAAACGTCAAATGCAGAAGCATAAAAATGATCTGTCCACGCACTAGAAAGCCAAAGACTCCAGGCAGGGGCCTGGATCCTAGGGCAATGTCATTCACGAGTTCAGCTGGAGTCCTTGAGCCCATGACAATGTCTCATGCAAGTCTGCATCAAGGATCTGCACTGGGAAGGCCCAAAGGTCAGCAGTAGAAACTAGAAAGTCTGTGCCAGCGGGACTAAAGATCTGTACCAACAAGCTAAGGGATGTGCACTGGAGCCAGAAAGTGATGCTCAAAGTAAGGACCAGTGTTCGTCCAAAGAGAACCACAGCCATCCTCAGTGACAGCAAGGACCCAACCTTCTCCAACAATGAGAACAGCTGAGTTCAAATCAGGAAAACCAGTGACAAGCTTCTCCAGAAGAATCAGCAGCCCACCTTCTTCCCCTCTAGTTCTCTTTTTATGCTGTTGGCAACAATCCTCAGGTAGGCCATACACACCTAAGAACCACACTGATCCAATTCAGCTTGGTGTTACAAATTGAACTTTAGTTAATCCACCACAATAGGATAGATACTCTTGCTTACTTTTGGGTTCCCATTGCATGGAATATTGTTTTCCATCCCTTGACTTTTAGTCTGTGAATTTATTTTTTGGTTAAATGTCTTTCTTATATACAGCATACTACTGATTTTGTTTCTTTTCTTAATTTTATTTAAGGAGAAAAAGAAAAAACAGAAAAAAGGTACAAGTTATACAGAATTTCAAAAAAAATAAACAGGAAATCACTAGTTAATAGATAACATATTGTCATCTTAGAAATAGTTGTTCAAGTTACAAAATTAAAGCATATAAAGTGGACATTCAAACACTGAGACTGCAAACAGTTCTGTTCAATGATCCAACAAAAACTCAGTAATATGGTTATCTATCTTATACGCTTAAATATACATGCAGTTATATCCTTTAGAGCATTTTCTTTTCCTCTGCTTTTTACAATGACAAATACACATTTTGGGTTTTATTACTCCCACAATTCTTACTTTTTTTTAAGAGAATAAAATCAAATGTGACATAACAAAACAGAGTTAGTCAAATCAAGAGGATGGACATAGTACATAATGTAAAAACAAAATACAAGGTGATCAACATTGGTTACCATAATGCCTCTTGCTATCTTAAAAAGAATTGTCTATATCATCAGCTATAATAAAATTGAACAAAATAGTAAAGAACAAAACCAATAAAACCAAAACATTGGAGACATTACAAGACTTCAAAAGAAGATAATAGTCAAACCAGAATAGGTGTTATAATGAATATTATTGTCTTCACAGTTGTTGCCTATACTCTCAAACTTGGTAGTATTAAGCAAAACAGAACAGAGGAAAATCAGTCAAAAAAAGATGGTGAGAGCAACACAAGGTTTCAAATCAAGTTAATAGGAAATCAAAGTGGGTTACTATAATATATCCTGCTATTTTTTATTTTTCCCTTAATTAAAAAGATAAAAATAGAAAAATAAATAACAAAAAAAGGAGATTGAGATAAAAGAGGATGTAACAACAAAACAACACAGGTCAAAACATAACCATTTAAGCAAAATAGTGTTTCACCACCAGATATCCCGACATAAAAGAAGCTACGATAGTCTCTTTCCTTGAAATCTTTGAGTATAACTTCGTATTCTGTAGCATCAAACATATTAAGACAATGTAAAACCATTCAAGAGAATGACAGAATTACAGGGTATTTAGAACCAACTAACAGAAAATGAACAATGGTTTCTGTATAATCTCCTTGTCTATAAAAGTTTTGTTTATATTATCACATATAATAAAATTGAATAAGATACAACATGTTAAGACTGATGGAGACAGAAGAATAAAAGCTTGATGGGACTTCAAAACAAGATGATATTAAATCAGCACAAGCTATTATAATGTTTTGTTTTCTCCAAAATATCTGGTCCTACCATCCAACCTTCTCTGCCTCATTTCTGTTGAGCTCTTTTTCTGTCATTAGTTGTCAGTCTGTCTTCTTCATTTTGCTTTCTGCTCCATTCATTGTGGCCTCTCTGCCACTGTTTCTGGAATCTTGGTATTTTTCTCTTTTAGAATGTCCTGCAGTATTCTCTGTAGAGTTGAATTGGTGGTTGCAAATTCCCCTAGTTCCTCTTTATCCTGGAAGCACCTTGTTTCTCCATTAATTTCTAGGAACATTTGTGCAGGATATATCAATCTTAGGTGGAGGTTACTGTCTTTCAAAGCTTGAATTATTCCCCCCCCCACGCTCTTCGTGATTTGATGGTTTGTGCCGAGAAGTCTGCTGTAATTCTGATGGGTGTTCCCTTGTAAGTGATCTGTTTCTTGTCTCTGACAGCTTTTAATATTCTGTTCTTATATTGGATTTCTGGAATTTTGATTATTATATGCCTGGGTATAGTTCTGTTTGGGTTGCAGGTGGCTGGGGTCCTGTATGCCTCATAGAGCTGAGTATCTTTACCTTTTCCATATTAGAGAAGTTTGCCTTGATTATTTCTGTGAATAGCTCTTGCAGTTCATTTGATTGTATCCCTGCTTCTTCCTTTACATTCTTACTTCTTAAGTTATAGATCCTCTTATCATCTTCCAGCCTTTGTATTGTTACTGCTTGTTTCCTTGTTATTTTTAAGGAGTTTTTCCTTCATGCTCCCACATTACAAATCTATCCTCCAGTTCAGATAATCTATCCTTAGTTTCTTTCAAGCTGTAATGCCAGCTTTCAATAGAGTTTTTAGTTTCTTGATAATCTCTTTCAACCTGCTTCATGTATTCTATGTTTTCTCTATTTTCATCAAACAATTCTCTCCTTTTTTTTGTTCTTCCATTCTACCATCTGTTTTTTCTTGGGAGATGCTTAGCATTTCTTTAATTATTTTATTTAAATCTTGCTTTTCTTGGTTAAATACTTCACTTTTGAACTCGTCTATGAGGTCCCGGAGATATCACTTTATGTCTATTGGTGCTGTGCCTGATATTGCATGTTTTCTGTCCTCATTCTCCTTTGCATTTACCTTTGCTGGATCAGTGTTCTCAGGATTGGGGACTGAGAACCCTTTCTTGTTGCTCCCTCTTCCCATACTTTTTGTTCCTTCCATACAAGTGTATCTAGGAGGCCCAGTTTCTTTCTTTGTCGGTTACAGTTTGTTTGAATCCCGCTGGCTAGGTGTTCCTGCCCACTGCAGTGTACTAGGGAGACAGAGACCTGGGCAGCCTATGCTGGGCCTGCCCCTCCAGGTCAGTCAACCTGCTGAAGGCTTCACTGCATTAGGCTGCACTGCCAGGCACAGGGACCTGGTTTGGGCTAGCCTACTGGGTCTTAGTCCACGGCATAACCCAGGTCAAGTGCTCCCTACCAGTCCCACTTGAGAGGGAAACATGTGACTGAAGTCACTGCAGCCTCCTGTTCCGGCTAGTCTGCCTAGTCCCAGAATGTCCTCTGTTGGAGCCTCCTTATCTATGGAGGGGTCCCTGTTCCTCTCACTCACTGCAGGTCAATGCAGAGATCCCTGCCAGCTCTGCTCTCAATTCGGTTTGCCAATTCCCACTCTCAGATCTTTCATGTCTCTATCCCTGCTGTACCAATTCAGATGCAGCGGCAGCAGGAGGAAATTCAAGCCTCAGTTTCCAGAGGTGTGGGTTCCAGCTTCGGCACTGAGATGTTAGCTGTTCCCATCATAGCATTTCCAGTTAGTTTCTCTCAGCTTAGTTCGTCCTTGGGTGGGCAGAGTATATCTCCCCCTGCTTAGGACTCCTTACACCACACCATTATTGGAATCTAAGCCGGCTATCTCAGAGAGCCTCCATAGCTGCTGTTATCTATCTGCCATGTTCTCTTGGAACCTGGATTTTGTTTCTTGATCCATTTGCCAATCTGTCTTCTGAATGGGGAATTGAGACCATTAACACTGAGAGTTATTACTGAAGGGTATTGACTTATTCCTACTATTGCATTATTTTCCTATTTCTGATTCTTTTTCTTTGCCTTCTACTTAACTGATCACCCTACCAGATGTATTCATTCTACTAAACCATTCGTCACTGTTAGCTTCATGGTCTCTTTCTAGGATATCTTTGAAAAATTTTTAGAGTACTTATTGGTGGTGATAAATTTCTTCAAAGATCCTTTATCATATAAATGTCTTATTTCTTAAAAATTTTTGAAATATCACTCTGGGTTAGAAGCTGTTTTCTTTCAGGGCCCAAAACACTTTACTCCAAACTTTTCTGGCTTTTAGTATTTGTGTTGAAAAGTCTATTGTAATTTTAATGGTTTAACCTTTACAAGTAATACATTATTTTTCTCTAACAACTTCTAAAATTCTGTTCTTGTGTTAGACTTCTGAAATTTTGACTGTGTTTCACTGTGGAGAAGTTCTTTTCATATCACAGCTATATGTGGTTCTACATGCCTTGCTTATCTGTATCTTAAATTTGTTTCCCTTATTTGGGCAGTTTTCTGCTATTTCAGTAAACAGATTTTTTTATGCCCTTCACGTTCTCTTCTGCTTTTCCACTAATTCTAATTAATTTTAGATTAGTCTTCTTTGTGCCATTTAGTAACTGCTGGTTCCATTTTTCATGTTCTCTTGTTTTTGAGGTATCTTTCTGTAGTTGGTCACCAAACACAGTCCTTTCTTTTAGTTCTGACATTCTGTCCTCACATTAGTCATTTTGGTTGCCCATATCCTGAATTTCTGGGCAGGGGGTTTATCCTGCTTATTCATGCTTTCTATCATTTTGTTTAGCTCAGCTAGCTTTTTATTAGTGTCATCTGTGAACTCACTGATTGTTTTGTTTTTCAGGTTCTTTATCTGTGAGCACTCCAAGCACCTTATTGTTCTGTTTTGTTATCTCTTCTGTTATTCCTTTGAATGAGCTGGCTGAGTGCTATTTGACTTCTTCCCTTTGATGCACCATGGATCAGCTTTGGGGGAGTTGGAAGTTTTTCAAGGCATTTATGACCTTGTCTTCTCATTTCCTATTTTTAATTTTTTCTTTCTTTCTTTGTCTTATGTGCTGAGGCTGTGGGATGATTATAGTGGAAAGTTTCATTGTTAATGGGGAGTCCTCTTTAGTTAATGTCTGTTTTCAGTGATTCCATCTGCATGGGTCAACTATTGGCATTTAACTCTTTCCCAGGATCCATCTACCTCCATTTATTTAGGAGGTGAGGCTGCAGCATATTTAGCCCAGTACCCAGTTCTCTGGGAATGGGCCAGAGTATTGCTAATGTCACAAAAGCAGTGCAAATATTGGCATGCAGAGAAAACCAATTAACAGAAACAACTATATAACCTTGGATATAGTAGTACAATTGGCAAGAACAATAGTGACAAAAACAAGCTAGGTATTAACATACTCCAAGAACGAATAATGTACTATTCTTACCCATAGAAAAGGGATCTACAGTTATAAAATGAGCACTAACCAAATATTGACCAATAGTATGTACCTACCAACTGGAACAACTTCACCTCCCCTAACAATAGGACAGTATTCAACAGCAATGGCATAGCTTTAACTAGCTACCTAAGATTCATAATGCTTAATAATTATACTAGTAAAGATAGGGAGATGAAGAACTAGAGAATAGAGAGAAGTAAAACTTGAAAGTTAATGGAAAATGAGAAGAAGGAGAGAAAAGTGAGATGGAATGCTATGGAGGAGTGAAAGGAAATTAATACTATTAGTAAACAATCACAGGGAAAAAATGAGCAAAAAAAGGAAGAAAAAGACAAAGCAAATACAGTGGTACCTCAGCTTACGGATTTAACTCTTTCCATGATTCTGGTTACAAACCAAATTGAATGAGAACCAAATAAAATTTAATGATTAGGTTCAATGACGACCCTATAGAGAATTTTTATTCAGTTCTTGTCTAATTCAGTTTGCAACCAGAATTGTGGAAAAAATAAGTTCGTGACGTGAGGAACTACCACATAAGAAATTTTTAAAACTAGGATGAAAGCAGGAAAAAAGTTAAAAGGGGAAGACAAAAGTAGGAAATTTCTCAAATCTCTAAAAATTAATAAATAAAGCCAATGTAGAAAATACATTATAATTTTTTTTTAATTTAAAAGATTGGGTTAAAAAAAATCCCACTTTGTTTTCAAATGAGTGTTTTCTTTCCAGGATCTTCAGTCTTGGAATCCAGCAACTTGGAATTTTTTCCATATAACTTTAGGGCTTACAGGTTTGTGAAGGGCCCTCCATGCACCAAAGGCCCCTCTGTCCATTCTCTCCAGGCTGTGATAGCCATCCAAGCTGAGGTGTGTCCTTGCTCATGTTGGTACACAGGAAAAGCAGTCATCTCTCTGGCCTCTGCTGGATGTAGTCCATGGGGCTGGGGTTCAAGCAGACTGTTAGACCTAATGTCAATATTTACTGGCCTGGTTTCTCACTACAAAAGGCAGGACTCATGTCCCTTCCAGCCTGAGCTTAAACTTCTCAAGGGGTCTATGTCTGACCCACACCCTCTCTGAAGTGGTCTCCATGGTTTGTCTCTCAGTCATTGTTGGAGGGTAACACTGAAATCTCTAAAGATGCTGGTCAGGTCCATACTTTTTCACTGGGTCTGCTGGACCTCCTTACCTTCTCTCATGAGGTATTAGTTTGTCCAGGACCAGGTTAGGTGGTTAGTCTATGCCTCTGCTGCCCTGTGTCAAGAGGAAGTAAAATATAGAACCAGCATGAAACTGACAGTGATCACAGCCAGACAGCACCTTCCTGTGTTGTCCCACCAGATAAAAATCCTTTCCTCTCTGCTGAAATTGGCCTCATTCATGACCAGGTCAGCCAGTTGGTCAGCATCGCTGCTGCCTTGTTCCAAGAGGAAACAAAATGCAAAGCCAGCTCAGAGTTGGTAAGCAGCTGTGACCAGGGCATAAAATTCACAAGTGCAGAGGTGCTTGTGGATGCAGGCCCATCTGGTCCACACCATGTTTTTACATGCCAGCCTTTCCATTAGATGCCACTTGGCAGCAGCATTCGCCATGCTTTTTATTACAACTTGTAAAGATGCTCAGGAAAGAAGACCTTCAGAGTGGCTTCAAAAAGTAGAAAGAATGATAGCATAAGTGTGTTTAGAGTGACGGAGAATATTTTGAGGGGTATTAATGGCAGTGTGTCTCTTACTGTAACAAATGTTTTTAATTTAAGCAATCATTATTTTGATAACCCTTTGTAGGTAACTCTACTTGGGATACAAATGCATGGACTCCCCACATACCTTCCTGTGTGAAACTGTCACACCTTTTTTTTCCAGATTTTGTGGCACCATGAAGGTTAGAGCTTGATTTTCACTCTTCTGATTTTTCTCACTCTTATGTCACATTCATGCTTGCCAGGCCCCATCAATCAGCCAGTGAACATTTACAAATATCACTGTGTCAAGTCTGCACTAAACAACATGGCAAGATCACAAACATGGAGACACTGTCCTGGCCTGTCAGGGATATGGAAGTTTAAACAGCTAAAACAAGATGAGCACATGTAATTAAGACATTCCAAATGTTTTCACTAGAAAAGAACATCAGCTATTCCAGTAAAATCCAGCTATTTACTTCCTTATGAGTGACTCTCCACTCTGACTACACATTAAAATCTGAATTTTGAAACAGAGATGTCCTGGTCTCATCCCCAGACAGTCAATTATAATTGGTCCAGGTTGGGGCCTTGGCACTGGAATGTGTTTAAATCTCCCCAGTAAATGCAATATGCAGACAGGATTGGAAACCACCACTTTATAGTGTTGGTACACAAGGTTGTCAGAACCAAGTAGAGCTGATGAGACATGACTGTATAACCTGGGTAAATCTTGACTCAGTGAAGTATATGGTTTGGCTGGAATTTCATCAAAGATTCAATCAAAGCTTTTAAATTTGAAAGGGAAAATAGAAAAGCAAGAAAGCATAGTCCAAGAATTATCATCCCTGGGTAGGGGAACCGAGATGTCCTTGTGAAAGGAGAAATCTGGGAGTGTCACACATAGGAAAAAGCATCCCTGGAACTCTCAGCCTCCTCATTAATGGGAAATAGCTTGAGGAGGAAATAGCTCTGAGTCTCAGTTTCTCCAGCTGTAAAATAGAATGTCAGTTCTGTAACCTTATCTTCCCAGATAAGCCAGAGGACCCATCAACTCTGTTCACAAATGATTTCATCCATCCAGAAGGTGCTAGCAGTGGCGGGCAGAGACAAGGAATTGTTACTCATTCTGATAGCAAATAAGAATAAATGACAAATGATGTCACCCTGCCAAGCCCTACTGCCATCTCAATTTTTCCATAGCTTCTATTCACACACAAACACACATACGCACACACACACACAGGATGATAAATTTCAATACACCAGGATCCAACTGACATCAGAAATGTAAATCTCTCATAACAGAACTACAAGAACATTCTTCCAGTTAAGTGATATGGCAAGCACACTTAACTGATCCTCATCTTTATTGGCAGAAAGGTTAAATTATCTATCATTGTAAATATTCTGATTTTGAACCCTCTGCAGCTGATTTTTTGGCCATCTTCTAGTCCCACTGGCCCACCTGACTCCTTATTCATAGGAGATATTCTTCTGAGCCAGCTCTGCCTTTTCTTTGTTTACACTCTTTTCTCAACAACACAAGCATCAGCCCTTCCATGCCCCTAGCCCTTCCTAAGGCACAGATGCTGTCTTTTGTTTTGCATTTATGTTGCGAGAAAGGCATTGCCCTGCTGACACACTGAGAAGTATCAGTGAGTAAAGTCTGTTACACAGGCTGCAAAGCCATCTGGACTTTCTGCTTAAAAGGTTGGACATGGTTATAGGCAAGATTTTTATCACATCCGAGAAGGAAAAATGCCTTGAATACATTACCATCTTCCAAGGTTGGTGTCAGATTTTTTTTTCCCTTGTCAGTTGAAAAACAAAGCCAAAAAAACAAGATGACAAAGAGAGTTGGGAATGAAGATATACATCTCCAGAGAAGCTTTGTCAAAGGTAGCTGAGTATAAACAAAAAATAAATTAGTTTTGGTTTTATCAGAAAGTGGACAGACTTTCACTGGTACAATAGTTTGTGTGGCATTTCCATGCCTTTCCAAAGAGTGCCTTAAAATACAAAAGAAAAAACCCGAGATGCTCACAACAAAGGCAAGGATTTGCTTTCTAAAACCTATTAACAGTTTTTAAAACACACACAGGAAACACAGAGGAGAAAGGAAGCAACATAAACCACATGAAAGTAAAATGTTTTAAAATCTCTCTCTCTCTCTCTCTCTCTCTCTCTCTCTCTCTCTCTCTCTGTCATCTCCAAGTGACATGTACTTTTCTACTTTTCTCAAAGAATTCAACTTTTCAGTGAAAGGATGTTAGGTATCTTAGCAACATAAGGCTTTAGGTTTTTTCCCCACAAGTTGCTGATGAGAAGCAAGAACAAGTTCTGGCATCTGTAATATTCACTGTACACATTCTGGCAAGTGGGTTCACACCAAACAGTTGCCCCAAAGCTTCAGGCTGAAGACTGAGGGATCATTTGGAAAGCACTCTGCTGTCAGTCACCGCTACTGACTGCATTTTGAGCTGTGGAGTAGATAAGGACCCAGCAAGGTTTCATTGTGACAGATCAAGAGATAGATTCAGGACTTCTTTTATTTCTGGTAAATATGGCATGAACAAGGCACTTACCTAAGCTATCAGGAAAAAATACTGAGTGTCTCTGCATGTTATGATTTGGAAAGAAAATGTCTTAATGGAAAAGGACCTCACATGAAAGCATTTCGCCTAAACAGGGTGAATAAATAGGCTTTACAGTAAAGTGCCTGTTATTGACCCTATAAAAGTAATTTATGTCATTTTTTCTAAACATTGGCTTCAGAAAACATTTATTTGGGTCTACCTTTCTGTTCCTATGCTCTGTGGCATTTAAAAACAAAATGCGCCTTGTCCTCAACTTGCATTTAATTTACCTGGAATTCACTTTTGAGCAGATTGGCAAGCACAGGACAGACTGCTTATGTTAGTGTGAAAATTAGGCATGGGCATATTTCCTCATACACTGCATAGACAAGTGCTTTGAGAATCAAGCAGTGGCTGAATTACAAAGCACAATGTCCAGGCAGGGCTGGGAATGAGAGAGCAAGGAGTCTGCATTCTGAGCAGAAAAAACATTGTGAAAAGACACAGACCAAACAAGGTGATGGCCTGTCTCTAGACTGGAGGGCGAGGTACAAGGCTCAGGAAAATATAAGTGAAGACAGATGCAGGCAGCCATCTCGGTGTGTTGTGGAGTTGTTCCAGGCAGGCTTGGGGAAGGAGGAAGGAAAAGCATCATGGAAAGGCAGCCCAAGGCGTTGCTGTTGATGGCGGGGAGGAAAGGGCCACAGGCAGAGGAAACACTGTCATGACCCAGAGCAATGTGTTGTTTACTTCTTATGGCCGATCTGTGTTTTTGTTAGAAGATGGGTCCCAGACACTCACCAGTTACCATGGCAACCCATCCTAGATCACTACCCCTATACAAGGCTATTCAAAGAGAATCCTACAGTCCTACAGTTTGGACAGGGACTTCCCTCCCTGACTGGCACGATGTGAGATTCCTTAATTCACAGTGGGAATATTCCAACTACCCCTAGGATGGTGCCTAGGCTTGGGCACACTTGGGTCTTCCAGGTAGTATTCAGCTCATGTAAAAGAGGTAGGGTGGGCTGAAGAGAAGGCCACCCTGGGAGATGTACAAAAGGCAACCTGGAAAAGCTTTGGGCACATGGAATCCTCTTGAGGTGCCCAGAGGGGTGATGATCTGTTACCTGCTGGAAAGAGGCAAAGGCTCTCCACGAGGATGACAGGTGAGTGTGTCACTATACTACTTGAGGGAAAGGAAGGCTATATATCTACCCTACAATGCCCTTTCTCAGCCTGTGCCTTCATCTTGGTGCTTTGGTAGCATGGAGGGATAGGGTGGGGCTCTTGCACCTGCTGGGAGAAGATGAGGACCAGGTTCCTGTCTCTCTCAGCCAGGCAGATCCATGCCTCAGAGGCCCTGAAAGCCCTGCTTTGTGAGATAATCCCAAGATACAACTGTGCCCCCTCTGTCAACCCCAGAAAGCTGTGGGGACCCTAAGTTGGAGCATCCCTTTGCACAATATCCAGGAGCTGCTCACAAGTCCATCTTCATAGCTCAGAGAGCAGCAGCAATGGAAATAAGGGCGCTCTATCTTTCCTCTCCATTCCAAAGGACACTCACTAATGCCCATGTGATAAAGCCAAAAAACTGAAAGGCCATGCCTGGCAGGAAACAAAACAAGTCCTCTTTTATCACAGAGAAAAAACTCTAAACAAGAATTTTAAATTCAATCCTGCCCTGGAGTCCAAGTGTCTTTGGCTTGAGTTGGTAACTCTTGAGGGACACTGTCTCACAGAATTTTCCTGTATGATACAAAGCCATCCTGGCACATGGAGGCATTAAGGCTTATGGAAGGTTGCCACACTGATCACCTTAAACAACTGTCACAGAGAGAGGTCACCACATAATTAAATGGTCATCTTTCCTGTTCTTACTTCCAGACCAGCTGGAAACATACATGATGCAAGTAACTTCAAGTTGATTTAACATTTGAACAATGTAGTAGCCAAACACATCTTTCCAAATACTGGTGACAAAATCAGAGTCTCAGAGGAAGTTAATGGCACAGGCAAGGAGACATCCTGGTGAGAATCACATTTTTGCAGGTGTACCAGGGAGGTCCAGGTGGCACCAATAAATGCTTAAGCGTTTTCTACAAAGGCAGCAGAATCTAACACATTGCTGCAGGAAACACAGAAACTCTGCGTAACCAGAACTCAGTCCTCACTTATCCACCTCCACTGTCTCTGTCCCGGGTGTGAAATTAATAAAAGCCTATGCAATCCAATCACTCTTGCAATCGCTCTGCAGGGGTTGTCTCATATGCCCCCAGAATACAACTACAGGAGCCATCTTCATGTCATGTTTGTTCCACACAAATTTAAAATATCATCCAGCTGGGATGGGCCTTGTCTGCCACTATTTTTGTGATGTTTATGATTTTTCAAAATTTTGTTGAGTTCTCTGATCTGGCACAGGCCTTGCTAACCAGGTGTCTTAACTCAGTAAGGATGCCAGATCTGTAAACAGATAGTTGAAGTAAAGATATTACAGGTTTGGATAGGAAATATATTACAGCTGGTGTCTAAATGTTCCTCCAAAGCCTCATGCAGTCATAGGTAGGGCTTTCTCAGAGGTGGCTGAATTTAGAGCGTGAGACTGATTCATGGTAAGAGTGGGTGATTACTAAATCAGGCACCACCCTGCTCCCAGTAGCCTGGATACAATATAAAGAACAGAAAGACATTCGTTTTCTCCCTTCTTTGCTTGTTTTTGCTGTCTTTTGCTTGCCATGAACTATTCTCTTCCATATTACCTCTGCCAAGCCAACCAGTTTTGGAGCCAGCCAAATATGGACTGAAATCTCTACCTTGAGCTAAGTAAACCTTGCCCCCTTTAACTTTGTGTGCTGAGTATTTTGTCTCAGCAACAAGAGAGAAATAACTAAGACAGAACAAGACATCACAAAGGTGATCATTATTTTGATATAAAGAGGGAAATTTAATCCTGAAAGAATGTTTTCCGCAGATGCAGATCAATGGAGTTATGGTATGGCTCTGCTCTCCTCTCCTCATGACTTCAAGAAATGCTCAAAGAATCCCTTCCCTGGGTTTATCAGCACCTCAAATGCATTGTTTTGAATTATTTTACCATCTTAATCTACTTCATTTCTCTTCTCTGGAGGCTATGATCAAGATAAAGAAAGCTGACCGAGGGCAAAGTCATTAGAGGGAGAGGCCTGGGAACATTCCAAAGCTACTAGTTTTGTAAACCCACTGTTGATATACCTTATTGTTTAGCCAATAACTAAAACATTTCTCTTAAAAGTAACAAAAACTGGGAAAATACATCTCACTTTCTCCATGAAACAACTACTTTCCCCGTGGGATTCTTTTTCTCTAGAAGCCCTGAAATGATTCCTCTTGTTTATGTTTTTTTCAATCCAAATGAGTGCAAAGAGCCATGAATCAACCCCAAACTGAGGGCCTCATCTGTTACCATCTTTATATGAACACACTAATGAGAATTTAAAGATTCTAATTAAACCCAGACTCCAAAATGTCTTCCAGAGCAGATCAGGAAACATCCATTTAACAAAAACAGAAAGATTAATTCTTTCCAGTGAGGTTTTTAGTTTATTTTCTGTATTTTTATTGTATTCCAATTTGAAGTAAGTGTTAAAGCAATAACTGTTGTTAATTTGTGTAAACAGATTTATAGCTGTCTAACAATTTGGGAAACTGTGAACAACAGTAACTTTACTCAGCAAACAGGTAGACAGATGTCTGTATATGCAACCTTCAACTTTCAATTATCTAAAATAATGACCATTGGATCTCTTATCTTAGGGCTGTCTGAAAGTATCCATTAGTACATCATTGTCAAAAGTCTAAATACTGGAGTTTAAATTCAAACATTAGGATTTGAATTCTAACCCACCAATGATTGGTTGCATCAGAGAATCAAGTTGCTTCTATGTCGATCTCTTCACCCATACAACTCCTACCATACAGGTGCCTGGTTTTTGGAAGGCCTGCATCTGCAGGCATTATTAGTGTCAGGAGGGAGAGTGTCTTCACTGTACTGCTATTCATAAGTACTCCATGAACTTGACCTCTTTTTGGCCCTCCGCTTTCCATATGGGTGCTGCTGAGATGAACAATGGCCAGGATAATTCACAAAATAAGTAGCAAAAGCAGGGGCAAAATCTACTTACCAGATACAGTGTGAAGAGAGAAAGTCAGATCCTGACATCACAAAGCCTTTGTCACCATATGCCATCAGTTGCTCATGTGAGTCCTCCTCCTTTTATCTTCTTTGGGAGCTATATTTTTAAAATACTATTTCCCTAGATGATTCCTGTATTACAACTAATCGTATAGAATTAAAACATGCTAACAAGACAAGATTAAGATGCCTTATTGCCCATAAAATTGGAATTTAAAAATCCTAACAACCATCAGCATAGTCTGTGTCAGTTTGAATCCACCCTGTCATATATCCTGAAGGATATTCTTGTCCACAGGCTAAAGATTTTCTTTTTTAGCAAAGACCCACATGGAAAGCCAGAGAGGAGGAAACTTGCCCTCTCTGTTCCTGTACTGGTTTGGTTGACTGGGGCATGTTTACAAAAATGTGTAGGGACCAAGCTGTCTTCTTCCAAGAGGCTGAATTCACCTGGATCCCATGGTTTCCCAGTAGCAATGCACAGGATTGAAGCCTGCATACACACCAAGGAGGTAGAAAGGGGAATTGGCTATGGAATCAAAGGGCTGTTCCTGAGAGGCACCAAGGGCTGGGGAAGATGTTGCCAATCACCAAATTGCCATGGAATTTGATGCCACAAAGGTCTCATGAGAAGAACTCTGTTATAGTTTGTGTCTAGATGTTCCCCCAAAGCCTCATGCACTTTTAGATGGAGCTCATTTGGAGGCAATTGAATCTAGGGTTTGTCACTAATGCATGGTTCAATGCTAGAATTAAGGATGCTGGTATTAAGCATGGGTGATCGATGGCTCATTCCACTGACTGGATTGGCAATGCTCTAATCCCAGTAGACTGGATACAATTTAAGGGACAGAAAGAGACTTATCTCACTCTCACTTAATTGTTGCTTTTGTTGTTTTCTGCTACCATAATCTGTTACCCTTCTGCCAGGTGCAACCCTGCTTTAGAGCCAGCTGATTATGGACTGAAACCCCTCCAAACTGTAAGCTATATAAAACCTTCCCTTCTATAATTTTAATATCCTATATGTTGTCATAGCAATAAGAGAAAAGTAACTAAGACAGATTCAGTGTATCGTCGTGGGAGCCAACATATCTCCCAGAAGGTTTATTGCATTGATGCTTTGGTTGCTGATGGGTTTTTGGAAAGAGATTAGATCATGATAACTGTAATATCATAAATGAATTAGTCCATTGAATTCATAGCACAGTGAGATTTTAAGGAGTTAGGGCCTAATTATACGAAACAGGTCCACTTGACTGTGGCTTTGAATGGTATATATTTTTCCCTTTGTCCCTTCTTGGGCCCTGTCTCCCTCTCTCTGCTTCCTGTCATGAGATAAGCATTTTTTTCCACCATATCATTCCTGCCATGACGCAGTGCCTTACCAAAGCCCAAGAACAAAGTCACCAAGTTACCAAGGATTGAAACTTCTGAAACTATGAGCCAAATCAACCTTTCCTCCTTCAAATTGTTTTTTTTTTTCAAGTGTTTTATCCACTACATCAAAAACTTGACTGATGAACACATGGTTCTGCTGCCTTTCCAGCCTAGGAAGCAGGATTTGTCTGCCACTCTGGAACTCCCTGGTCTGCCCTGCTTGGCATCTCCTGATCTGATTTTGGCTTCCCATCTTATTTCTGAGGATAGAGGCCTCTCCTCTCTTGTTTGCTCCTTCAGATTCCTGCAATGTTTAGACAAGACTTGTAAAAACTGTAATATATAGAAAAGACTGTGCATCATAATCCCGTGAGCTGCACACTCAGAAGCCCTGATTCAGGTGACCTGGCATGGAGAATATGGACCTTCAGAAGCCCCCGATGTGGCCTTTGTGCAAGTGGTTATTTGCCTGCTTCAGGAAATTAGGGGTCATTGTTTCCCTATACTGCACAATGAAGGTGGTCATAAATCCCAAATTTGTGCGAGAAACATAATTTGTGATATCTCCCCTCTTACTCCATGAATACATTTGTCCTACCTCAGCCACATTTTGTCTGAGGATGTAAGTGGTGCCATGGTCCCCATGTTTCTCCCCGCCTGCCTCTCCTACACATCTCATAGGCAGCCATGAATTCTGAACAACTTTGTGTGAATCTTGAATTTATACCTTACTGGTACTATCTGTGTGATCTTGGCAAGGAATTTTATTTTTATTTGCCTCAGCTTGTTCATCTGTAAAACAGGATAATAACTGCAACTGTATTTTAGGATTATAATGTGATTGACAGAATTGATATATCGGTCACTGAGAACAGCACCGTGTACACAGTGAGCTCTTGAGAAACGCCAGCTACCATTTATCACATAATGTTTTTTATATCCTCTTTCATATTATTGACTTTTTTATATAGAGGACCTTGTCTTATTCATCTCTGTATTTCATTAGTGCCTTGCTCAATAAATTTTGATTAATTCTTTTTCCCCAGGGGACAAGTATAGAGATGAAATAAAAGAGAAATGCTTGAGAAATAATATCTCCACTATGACTTCTCCTCAGGCGGCTCTGGAGACAACCTAGCTTATCCAGAGGAATAGTTCTGACAAACATCTTTTCAATTCCTCTGGCTTCCCTTTAGGGGAGGGCTTCAGAGGAAATGTGTACCCATGCCAACTTCTCAAAGGCACATGCGCATTTAGACTGGGCTTATCCTGTGCATTTCATGACACTGCAATGGCAAAGATGAATGACAATGAATTCCTGGCCTTCAGTGTCCACTCTTCTAGGGACAATGTGCACATCAACAATCACAAAATAATGTGACTCAAACTATGAAATAAAAAAAGAGCACAAGTCATGAAACAATGTATACAGGGGATAAGCAGCTAAAAATACAAGAGAGTAAAACTTAAAATAACATTTACTTAATGTTTGAACCTGTTGTTGCCTAAATAATTTACTATTTAGTATTTAATTAATACTAAAATACTAAAATAATTTTTTAAAAATAATAAATTTAAAGGTAATAAAAGATCAAGCAAAGAATTTAATTGTTAAGCATTTCTTCACTAAAAAAGTACCTGCTATTTTCACTAAAAATGACTAAATGAAACAGATGAGCTATATGTAACTTTCCCTTCGGGTTGACTTTGTATTCAAAATGCACCCAGCATCTGCATCCATGGGTGTAGATTAAAAGTCAAATGCAGAGCTTTGAGTTCCTCATGATTCAACTTCTTATTAGATTCTTTTAAAGTAAGCTACACCGTGAGTGGAGTTGTAGGAAATAAATAACATGGATAACTGATCAGATAGAGTTAACCCAGCCAGGATGGAGAGACAACTCAAGTGAGCCTCTTAACAGAACTGAAAGATCTCAGAAAAGGTGGGCTTAATATAAGCTTTCTCAAAATTGTCTGCACCTGCTTAAATTTACTCAAACGTATCCTTTAAACAACTTACTACTGAGAAGACTTTAATTGCACTAATGATGCCAATAAGTGTGAAGTACTTTCACATTTTTTGTATGAAATCTTATGTTTACATAAGGTTTTTAAGAATCTTGTTTGAGCAACAGTAACAATGTAGTACTGGAGTACTACAAGCTGAGCACACAGTACTAGGTACTGTGTTAAGCAATTTAAACCTACGAGCTCATTTAGGCTTATAAAAATCATGTGCAAGGTAGATACTATTTCTATTCAGAGATGAGGAAATGATATGATGCAGCAGGTAGGGAACAAAGCTTTGGCCTGAATCTAGATCAGTATGATTTCACAGTGCCCATTTAAAGCCCAAGCTGAAAGCTTTCCTAATATAGCAATACTTTAACCATATCTGTGTTAGTCACTCCTGCTGTTTAACAAACTACTAAAACTTAGTGGCTTAAACCAATCATTAATTTGGCTTACAACATGCCATTTTTTCAGGAATGCCTCGTCTCTTTCCCATAGTGCACAGATGGGGCAATTAAACCTGGAACCAGAAGACCTGTCTCCCAAAGCTGGTCAGAGGAATGGGTTGGGCTGGCTGTCCTCAAGGAGCTGAACCTGTGTGTGGTTAGGATCTTGCCTCAGCTCTCCTCCCCATGCCTTTCCATGAGTTCTCCAAGGAAACAAGACACTTATAGGTAAAATTTTATGAGCTCACTCTGAAGATACAAGCCACCAGTAACCGGTTGGGATAGTCACAGAGCCCCCTGCTCATGAGAGGCTCTTTTAAAGTCACTAGCAGTATGAACAGGTAGTATGGGAGATCTTGGTGAGCTATCTTTGAAATATGCAATCTCCCAAAATATATCATTCCTGGCTTTAGCATCCATGGTATATCCATCAAGAATATACCAAATGAGGAGACAGCCACTGAAAAGAACTTTAAGAAGCTACATGCAGTCAGTCTTACATTGTTACCTGTCAGTCATGGTGCTATCAATGTTCCTTAAAACACACATCTGGGTGTGTCTTTCTCTGACTTTGGAATTAGCCTAACTCCTTTTTTCTTTTAGAGGAACCCAAAGCCCTCTCCAGTGTATTCCCTACCCAATCATTATACCCCCTGGCAGTCTCACTCAAAAAAGAGATGGCTCCTAGAAACACAACATGTTTTCCCCCTTAAAAAAAAATAGTACATTATCCAGGAACAGCCTATAGTAAGCCTGCAGGTATAGGTCTCTGGGCCCCAATTCGGAAACTTGGACCTTAGCTATCAATATCATGATGCTTCTTATAGATGAAGAATGTGATAGTTCAGAGGTTCTAGTTACTTTTAGGTGTTTGCACAGCTGGAAGATGGTGGTGGCAGAATGCAACTCTAGTTCTGATCCCACATTTATGACTACAATAAAAGCACTTTTCATGCCTTCATTCAAATTTGTTATCAGCTGCTAGGTAATTTGAGATACAGAATTGGATAGTCACATAATTTGAATTATTTAGTCAATGGTTTTACCAACCCCCAAGTTTTAAACTAATGAGGACTTACTGCAATTGTCAACAAACAGGACTCTTTACTAAGACATAAGAGACTGCCTTTTCCACAGAAACACAAAGGAATAGTAGGCTAGAAATCAGGAAGATTAACTTCCGTTTTCCAATTATCTTCCAGGCTGGCTGACTGATTTCTCTAGCAGTATTTCTCCTGCTTTCCCAGGACTGGGAAGGACAGATTGTTGAGGAGAGTGGCACAAGTCTGTGATGTGCTATTAAGACCTGCTCCATTTGCATGTGGACACATGGCCCTCACTCTTACTGGTCATACTCCCAGAGCCCCTCTGACCACTCTCTAGGATATACCACCCTGCACTGCAAAACAAAGTTCAAAAGAGAAAGGAGCGATGGAGAATGTGTTGGTATTGGTTTCCAGATTTGGTATTGCCCTACCCATATGCAAATCTAACCTTTCTGATATTTCAGCATTATAAACCCAAAGACGAGATTTCAACAGGAAAATATTTACTAAGGGCTTTCTCCCTTATAATCTATTGATTTTAATATCCCAACCACTTTAGCTGAATGTCAATTTTACCCTGAGGACTGCTATTGCAAATCTGAACACATTTTATTTATTTATGCCATTCAAAATATTAGTGTTGGAAATGAATAAACTTCCAATCTTGCAATGTTTCCATTTAAAGTTTATTTTTCCGATTTGAATAATGCTGGTAATTTGCCATGGTAATCAGGGCCAAGAGGCAAAACGTAAGCAACAAAAACAGCAAAAGCCAGCACAGCATTTTGGTTTATTTTTCTACTAAGTACAGTAGTATACAGCTCATTAAATATGGGGCAACTTCCCCACTTAACCTTTGGAGTGGGAAGCACCTGATTATCACTATCATTTAACAAGATGGCAAATCTTCTCTCCTCTGACCATTCCTGTTCCAAGTACCTAACATGTGCCAATTTATGCATTAGTGGATTCAACACTGAATATCTCAGATTTCTGCCCATGGGGCTCTGGAAGTAGCCAAGGACAGCATCTCAGGATTCCCCAGAGCTCCATCCTCTACTAACCTCAATAGCCACAGCTGCTTTGTGAGGTTTGAGAGGGAGGTGCCTTTCCCCACAGAGTAAACTGTGCCCTGGGAGGCCATAAGTGACTGCAGAAGACACATTAACCCTCCCATGCTACCAAGGGACCCTTTAGCAGGCATTTTCTAAATTGCTAAATCACCAACAATAATGAGTACAGCTGGATGTCTCTCTTTTTCATATTTAACAGAGAATTTATGTTGCAAATGACTCTTCTGTTGATTATTCTGGCTTTTTGAGCAGGTTTGAGAGTCTCCCTGTGGAGGGCTTTCCGTATTGCAAAGCAGCCTCTCACTTGCCTCTGTCTCCCCTCTTATCCACTTCTCAAGCGCTCACCAGGCCTGGAGCAGGGAAGTGGGGGACGTACACAACCCAGGCCATCTTGAGGTTGTCTGTCAGGACATCACCTCTGGAAAACTTGCCATTCTTTCCTGTAGTGACTGGAGCTGGATCAGGCTGGTAGGGGGCTGTCTTTGGGGGCTCCTTCTTCTGCTTTTCATTCAAGGACTGGGGCAACTGTGGAGATGGACTTCATTTTCAATGGAGATGGCAGTGGTGAAGGGCAAGAAAGGAGCTTAACTGGGTCAGTCATGTGCTGGGAAGCATAAAGAGGTTCAAGATCTGTCTTCACTGTGCTGACAAAAACTTTGTGGCTTTATAGAAAAAGGGAGCAAAGGTAAGTATTGGGGTTTGCATAGCTGGCAGGGTAGGTCAAGTTACAGTCTGGGTGATATTACCTCTCAGGACTGGTTTTGAGAAATTTTAGGAAAGCCATTATCAGTTGAGGAGACAATTTGGTTCTCAACATGAGACAACACCTCTGCTCTGGGGGAGCCTCAGTTTCTGTCACAGGGTAATTGCTCCTGTCTTGGAGAGATCAGCAAAGCTCTGCTTCTAGAATCTGAGGTGGCTGCATAATTAGGACAATGACTCAAGATCTGTAGGCATTTTCTCCAAAAGGTCTGGAATCTGATGTTGTGAAAGCTGGCAATTTGATGTCTGCAAATTCTGAAAATTATGTTACTCTT
Organism: Cavia porcellus; assembly: GCF_034190915.1. NCBI lineage: Eukaryota > Metazoa > Chordata > Mammalia > Rodentia > Caviidae > Cavia > Cavia porcellus. Next base: position 39,858,277 of record NW_026947496.1, on the reverse strand, counting down.
ACCTTAGTGTTCTTGGTCTTTGAAGAGAAGTGGGTTCAGCTAGGTAAATTTTGGACTAATAAACCTTATAATACTCTATATGGGTTCAGCATGGCTGTGTGCAGAGCTGAGCAGGTATCTGACCCAAAGTTTTAAGGTAATAATGGAGAGGAAAGGAAGACAGAGATGCCAAGCATTTAGTTACCCATTGGATATCTGCAAACTTAGCTTCTAAGTCCCTGTTACACCACAGCTCAGAAGTCAGATGTAAAACAACTCTGTTTCTACTTCAACTATTTGCTTGATTTTGAGCTTTGGCCATGTTATCAACTATCTCTGTGCTTCAGTTTCTGCATCAATACAAAGAGGCAATAGCAATAATCTCTGGTGACTCAGTTGTTGATAGGATGGAAAGTGCCATGTCAGCAGGCTTGTGCAAAGTAAAACACTGTGGAAGTAACAACCTTGCCAGACAAATGTGTCCTCTCACAGTGCTACAGTCACAGCTCATGCATATGGAAAGTCAGGGATCCTCAATAAACATCCACTGCACCCCAAAGCAACATCTAAGTTCCACATGGGAGGAATACCGACATGTTTCATGTGTTGCTGTATTCCTGGCACTTACAATAGTACCTGGACCTGGATGCACACTCTACAGATATTTGTTGAATTAGCAGTTAAAATTCTTGCTTGGCAACAAGACTCTCTCCTTTGCCCTGGTAGCCTTTTTGGTGAGCTTCTTATGACTGCCCTACACAACTTTTCTCAAGGCCAGACTCATGGACTCCCTGCTCCTATTCCAAAAATTGATTTCCTACCTCTGAATTTCCTCAGGTTATGCCCTCCCCTAGCTTTTCCTTTTCTATCCCATGCTAAATTGGAATATGTGTCTTCTCCAAAGCCCAGAAAAATGTGATCTCCTCCAAGTAGGTTTCCCTGGTCATCCCAACCACAACATCCATCCAGAACTGGCCTCTATCTTCTATAAGCATCACCAGTGAGCCAGATGGAGAATGTGCACCAAAAACCATTCCAATGTAGTTAATTTACATAATCACTAACAAAAATAGAGATAATGGTAGCCCCTCCACCATAAATCAATTTGCATAAATTAACTAAAAATATCCTTCAAGCATTTAGAAATTTTTTGGTAAGTAGTAAGCTTTCGTAGACATTTGCAATTACTTCATATAACCTATAAAAATTCAATTGAAACAGTAACCACTTGTCCACAAGGCTTATTAAGTATTGTGCATACACGATACAAATAGGAGACAGAAAGGCTTACCAAGCTTACCAAGAAAAGGTACAGCTTGAACTGTTATAGCATTTTAGAGGAGACATCTGAACACCAAGATCTAGGTCACCTGGGAACCCTTTATAAAGGAGCTGGCATTCCAATTTTGTATAGACAGAAGTGTAAGTTTATCTGTCTACCTTCAGTGATGCGAGCTGAAACCTCCAGTGGAAAGACACAGTAGACATGAGTTATAAATGCCAGAGTTGCTACCACAGAGTCTCAGACATACAAGACTGAGTCCACAGATATTCAAAGAAGGTATATATTAATCATAATACACAACTAGATGTCTATGTCCTCAATATTGGGGGGAAATGTCTTATATTAATCTCGAAAGTCATAGTACGATATAACGTGGCCCATATGTTCAAAAATCACTCTTTAATTCAAGTTATTTGGTGCTAAATTTAGATATATTTATCAGTCCTAAGAGACTAAGTGAATACCCTAAGGCCCCCTAAGCATAAGTTGAAATTTGAATTTTTAAAATAATCAGACACAAGCTCATTTTTCACCATTTTATCTGCTTCTGCTATAAACCAAGTGCCAGGTGGGGAAGAAAATCAACTTATCGCAAGATCTGATTAGTTGAGTTTGCAGTAACCAAAGCTGACTGTATATTTAAATCCCATATGATTAAAACATTGGAAATTACTAGTGTTAAATTAGACAAGTAAGTATATCTCCTTATACGAATTCTAAGCTTCTAACTCCTAACCTCTGTGTAATCAAGAACAATGTCATTTGCATACACAAATTCAACTATGAAAATCTACATACAGCTGCAATCATGTATGTGGTTTAATTAAAAGTCAATCACTTAAAATAGCTGCGCTGTGGATACAGCCATTGAGGGAAAGGGTATTGTTAGGAAAATGGAAAGATCTAGAGCAAAAAGCTCCAAAGGTTGGTGTTTTGTTTTGTTTGTTTGTTTGTTTGTTTGTTTGTTTTTGGACTTTTCTAAAACCAAATTTCTTTCTCAAAGCCTCTCGCAAGTCCACCAAAAGAGAATGTGAACTCCTATGAGATGTCCTTTGTCCTGGTGGACATGATTATTCACAATTTCCCTTCCTTCAACTTTTAAAAACCAAGAAAATTAAGAAGTGTACATCACAAAACCCATGTTTAAAGCAACCTGGGTTATGTTGGACCAACAACAAAAGTTTTGTAGGTCTCTGATCAATATGTTAAAAATTAATGTCACCTGGGTGTGGTGGTGTAGTCCCTGGTACTCGTAGGAGGCTGAGGCAAGAGGACGGTTTGAGCCCAGGAGTTCAAGCCTAGCCTTGGCAACACAGTGAGACCCCAACCTAAAAGTTAAAAAAATTTTTTAAAAAGTGTAATAAAAAGATGAGGTGATGAATCTGAGGTACATATGACCCCAACCATTTGATGCTATTTTTCAGAGACAGAGACAAATGGCCTTGGGTTGTAGGTTATTCATTGAAGCAAGCTGCTCCTACCTGCTGGGATCTGCACAAGGAATGAAAGACCCTGCAGTTAGCGTTCACATGCAACACTTGTTACAGCAGTGCTAGAAAGTAATGATGGTTAAGTTCATAGAACTATATCTTAACCAACCACCAGAAAAAATCTCTCTATATTTTAACAAGTTCATCATCCAGAGTAAGAAGAGTTGAAAAAATCTTTTTCTTTTACCTATTTCATCTTTGTAAAACATTAGTTGATAAATATTCTAAATGTCAGTGTAGTAGAACTCAGGATTTTTCTCAAAAGACTAAAGAGAAAAGGATCATAGATGTTAAAATGGAAAACCCTCAAGGGGCCTGTTGCGTTCTGACATGAAGAAAACAGGCTTTCAGCACGTTGGCATCAAGTTCTCTCCACAGGGCCCTGGGTGAGTCTCTATGCACCTCTTAGGGCTGCTTCTGAGCCCCACTGAGTGAGCTGTTGAGCAATCGTTTAACTGGTCTTTCATCAATGACTTTTTATGAGATTTAGGTAGATTTTCAAGAACAAGTCCTCATCTTTCCACTCATCCAACATCAGATGGCACAAAAGTGATCAACATATGACCTTGCATCTGTTTTTTCTATGGCATATTCACATCATAAATCAACAAAACATGGAAATTAAACATCCCAACAGTGAACCCCACTTCATATAATGAGCAGAGCAGAGTGCGAAGTTAGTCCCTGACACTTACAGACCCGAACATGCCACCACACCTACTCCCAGCACCAGAGATGCCCTAATCAGGCACCTGATTGGCTTAGATGAGATGTCATCTGGGTTTTCCAGGGTGTGAAGCCAGCCTTGGATCATAGATCATCATGGACCCACTACACATGCCAGGTCAGGGAAAGATACACTGAACATCATATGTGTTGTAGCAGTGAGAGGTTTAGAGTCATTTGCTACTCACAACATTACAGAACAGTACACTCTTCGCTTTTCTCTAATTTGACTGTCAGGTTTTATTTGCCTTTTTACATGAATTCCTTTCCTTCTCCATATCTTGGAATAAATAATACTACTACTGTAAATACTAAGCCCTCAAATTAGTGGCTTTATATGGATAAAAGCACAGAGTTCACAGCAAACAGGAAATTCCTTTGCTCTGGCTTCAGTGGCTCAGCCCTGGGCATCACTGCCTCCAGCTAGGAGAGGAGGGAAGAGAAAATTAAGGACTAAGTAACAGAGGGACAGAAGGAGAGAGAGAGACAGAGACAGAAACAGAGAGAGAGAGAGAGAGAGAGAGAGAGAGAGAGAGAGAGAGAAGGAGAAAGAGAAATTCAAGGAAAGGAAAGGAAACATGGAGCATCCTTTTCCCCCAACACTCTAAGGGAAGCTCTGGTGGCATGAGTCCACCTCAATGTCAAGGACCAAGGCAATATCAAGGAAGAGAGGTACACGTCCATGTTGACAAATGCTCACCACCTGTTACCCTGACATATTCCTATGGTTTGGGATCTGTTTTATGAGGTACAAGAAACAGGGGAGTACTATGATGTGTAACTGCCAGACGAGGGCATTTACAGAAAGGGTGATGCACAAGTGAGATCATATCTGTGTGTTTTATGGGTGATTGTCTATGTTTCCCCACAAAATTCGTGTTGGAACTCCAACCCCTCGTGTGGCAATGCACATTTGGAGTAAGGAAGAAGTAAGTTAAATGAGATCATAAGGGTGGGGTCATTAGGTCTTGTGTGGAACTAGTCACCTCTTGCTTTTGTTCTATGACTCGCTTGTGAAATGGGAATGTCTGCCCTACACCTGTCCTATTACTGGTGGAAGTACATAACTTATACTTCTCTAGGTTCACAACTGGAGAGGAATTTTGCCTACAGGAAATTGTACCTAGAGTCCCACCATAACTGATTTAGGTGCCTTATAGATGAGCTTTTGGCCTTTGACTTTAACATTGGAGGCTGTTGGGATGGAATCATGTATTGCCATGCAAGAAGGGCATGACTTAGAGGGGGGTACAATAGTATGCACTGAATGCCATCTCCCCCCAAGCTCCATATGTGAAGGCCAAATCTTCAATGTGCCCATATTTAGAAGTGAGGCCTCTGAGGAAGTAGTTAAAGATAAATGAGGTCATGATAGTGATGCCTGGTCTGATGGGTTAGCAGCTTTGAGAGACAAAACACTGGAGAGCTTGCTCTTGCTGCCTTTCTATTCCACACACACACCAAGAAGAAGTCATGTGAGCCCACAGCATGAGGGTGGTGCATTCAAGCCATGAGCCTGAAACCTATCTTGCTGATCCCTTGATCTGGAATCTCCAGATTTTGGATCAATAAGAAAATGAATTTCTTTTGCTTAAAACTACTCAAGAGTCTGCTGTGTCAGCCTGAGCTTTAGACAAAGATAGTCTGAAAAAAAAATGTTGGTTGAAATTGAAAAAATGTTGAAAGTAGCTAGTGAAGAAAAAAAAATTTTTTTCTGAAAGTTTTATTCTTTAGACAGCCATTTTCATGTACTTCTAGTCCAATCCAAGACTTGTGTTTTCCCACATTCTGTAATCCATGCAAGATGTGCATATTATGGTTGGCATCCACGATCCCACCCAGTGCTATGGCAAAGGCAGAAAAGTGAAAAATGAACAGAAGCCATTGACCCATAATTCAAATGCAGCATTGAGCACTGAGCAGAGTTTATGTTATTAAAAACAAGAAAGTGTGAGGATATCTGCAAGACCAAATATATATATATGCCCTTACCTAGATATTGCCATTGTTCTCAACACAGCAGATTGCAGAGCCAAGAGGGAACCAGCATGCTGAAAGCAAGACTCATTTTAGCTGAGCACAGGATTTGAGACCAGAGACAGGGTAGACATAACAGATTTAAAAACAAGCTATGGAGTCAACAGTGTACATATGTGTTGGAGTAAAATGTTTCCACTCTGAAGGACAGCAGTCACTTCTGACCTTGAGCAGAAGTCCCAGGATTGAGCATGCCCTGACCAACACCGTGGCTTACAGCTGGCAGTTACATCCCAGGCCTCCCAGAGGTAACTGGATTCGGGGACACTCCCCACTAACACTCTCCTCATGGAACTTTGCTAGGTTCCAGCCTGTTTCTATTAGCCAGGGGCCCCTGTCACTCTCCAAACAACACAAGTCACCTGAAGTCCCATTGGTGGTGTGCTTCACCAAGCAAAATGAGTCAAGGAATCCTTCATCTGTGGAAGTGCTGAAATCCAAACCGAAATGTGATTCGTTCTGCTTCAGCATTTCCTCAAATGACTCTATTAGGGAATGGCTGTGGCCCAGGGCTAATTACTGCATAATGGGTACAAAGCATCCTGGGATGCAGGCCCAGAGGGTGTCCAGGGACCACAGGGCCTCTGTGTACAGCCAGCCCTTCTCAAGATGACAGTGCACATTCACGTATCTACCATCATAAAGCGTACTGCTAAATCTGCACCAGGATGAAATTAAGCTTGTGATTATCTTGAGAGAGATTCCTGCCCTACCTCAGAGCAATTTGCTTCCCAGGTCAGCATGAAGAATTGGAGTCATACCTCTGGGATTTAAATCCTGTGTCTGTCACATCCTGACCACACAACTTTGGTTAAGATTCAACAGTTACTAAAGATAACGTACCTTCTTTGTCAGGATTAAATGAGACAATGTGTACCTAGACCCCAGCACTGTTCAGTCACATGGCAAGTCTCTGTTACCCTGCTTGGGTATTTTCCCATCTGTAACAAAGACAGAGTGGGCTTTAGATTTCTAAAGTGAAGTCAGCTTTTGCATGTTCTATGTACTTATTCAGGGATTTGGGAACATCTTGGTCTGAGGGCTTCAGGGAGAGCTATCAGACAAACAGAAAGAATTAAAAGATACCTCCTATGTTAAGCATTCATACCATTCTTGAACACTGGAAATCTTCATTTTAAAAAGAAAGAAAAAATGTTCAAAGCATCATTTAGAATGACTCTGTGGAACACAGGATGCATGGAAATCCAGTGCTCAGTGCTGAGAACAGCATATTAGAAGAAAAAGATATACTTTGCAAAGTTCCCAAGAATGGAGATTAAAATACATGAACAATTGGAAACTGGCTTCAGAGAGTGACGACACAGTGATAAAGCTTTCGGAGCATTCTCCGCCAACAAGATGCCTTTAGCAGCATCCAGGTGGGAAAGTCATTCCCCTCTAATGTGAGCTTGGAAGTTTCTTCTCATAAAACAGCCCATGGATTTTCTCCTCATCTACTGACATGCTGTGGAGCTGACCAGACAGAGGAGAATAAAATTCATTCTTTCATTGAGAAGTAGGAGTTTGCAGGGATGTAGGAACCCCACTCTCCCTTCAAGTTCCTATGGAGTCAGCTTCAAACAAAGCCTTTATGGACTCTCCAACAAGATGGAGACCCTCAGGCCTCGTGGCCAATATTCACCTGTGGGGGACAGTGAGGACAGATGCACCAGGCCTAGGATCCAGTGTGTACAGTTTCACCCAACTTCCCAGATCTGCCAAAACTCAAACCCCAAGTCCTTGCAGAGCACAAGACTCTGTCTGTTTCTGCTCCAAAGCCAGGGCTGTCCCATCAAACTAGACCCCCAGGAATACCTTCTTCGCCTTGGGAGATGTTCGGTCAGTCCTAGCAGAGGGAGCTGGTGGCCTCTCACCTGCTATGCTACCACCTACAATAGGGTCTGCTGGTGTCATCTCTTCATGACTCACTGGACATGGTGCTGAAAGGCTGGTGACTTTTTCAAAACTCAACATGATCGTTGAAACCTCTTGAGGTTCTCACTCTGTAGACTTCATGTCCTCTGTGCTCCTGGAATGAGGAACTCTAAACTTCAGCCTGCCTCTGGGTTTCGTCTTAGTCTCAGCATGGAGCTCAGTGCTAACAGATGATCTCACATCTCTAGCATCCAGGTTGAAAGGAGACAATGACATGCTGTTGGGCCTTGTGTTCAGGTGCACCCTCCTTTGTGAGTATACAGGTTCCTGCCTGGGTCTTAGGTCTTCCACTGTGGACCCTCACTCATGACCATGGATTTGGTTGCACAGAAATTGAATCAACCTCTTCCTCTTCTCATTCAAATTAAGAATTTGGCTTCTCAGGACAAATGGAAATTAGTCAACTCCAAGCTTCTGAAAAGCTGTCAGTTTCTTTTTCACGGCATGAAATGGAGGAACAGGGTGAGGGGGCTGATTGGTAACCCCCAAAGACATGTTCAGTCCTGAGACTGTATATTTGGGGAAAAGGTCTTTGCAGGCATAGTCAAATTATAGAATAATTTGAGCTCAGAATGGATTGTCCAGGTGAGTCTTAAATCCAGTGACAGGTTTCTTATAGGAGACAAAAGAGGAAAAAACATAGACATGGGCAGAAGGCCACATTAAGACAGACAGAAATTCAAGCCATCTGTCCAAAAGTCTAGGAATATTGGACCCACTAGAAGCTGAAAGAGAAAGGAAAGATCTTACCCTAGAATCTCACAAGAAAGCACAGCCCTAAGGATACCTTAAACTTGGGCTTTGGCTTCCAAGGTTATAAAAGAATAAATTGCTCATGTTTTAACCCCTAGTTGTGGTTATTCTCCAAGCAGCCTCTAGGCAGAGTCCACTGTCTCTAGGGACATAGGTTGTCTTCTCTAGACCTCATTTTTCAAGACATAAAACAAAAGAACAGCCTAAAGCAGCCTCTAGGATTCAATTGTATACAATTCCACGATTCTATGGCAACCAGTTGAAAATGATGGCATCACACTGAGCAGCCTGGATAGGACAAAGAGCCCCAGATATACAGCAGCCCTTGAAGAGAGGGGCTCACCTTCTTCCCTGTCCATCAGGATCACAGCTATGTGGGAGAAACCCAATTTGTGTGCCTTCCACCTTTTATAGAGTTGCCATATTTACTTACACACATTTGAAAATAACAAGCCCTGACCACAATGGGAATAGTAGCATAAGGAAGACTTTCAAATCCCAGAAACAAGCTCAGAAGAGGCCACGCTGGCCCTCTGTGTTGCCCACTCTTTATCGTCAAAGAACTGGTAAGGAAAAGACATCAGTTTTTTTTTTTTTTTTTTTTTTTTGTGGCAGAGCTTTTCATGGATAAACCTTGCTTTCATGTGGACAGGTTTTATTGCTTACAAATGGAGTTTTAAAAACTGTCAGTCTCAGTTATATTTATATATTGGAAACCTGTCCATATCTGTATCAATGCCTGCGTAGTATCAAAATGATGAAAATTCAGTCAATCAGACTAAATGAACTGTTTGCTCACCCTCTGGATATACTGAAAGATTGATTTATCTCCATAAAGATTTGATCACTCCCTACAAAGGCCTAGGAAAATAGTAATAATGATGAGGATGATGATGAGAATAATGGTTATAGTCATCATTTATGAGCACTGAACAAATGTGAGACACTCTATTAAGCATTTAAGAAATGTTAATTCATTTAATCCCCACAAAAACAGTGTCAGATGGAAATTAAGAAGATTACCTTGTAAACTGGGAAAGTGAGGCTCAGAGGTTTGGAATGACTTACCCAAGCTCTGACACTACAAAACAGGATTCCAACCAGCCTTTTCTCAGTGCAATGTCTGTGGCAGTCACACCACTTACAATGCACCCTGAAGAAAAGCCTAAGGCCTCCCCAGCCAGCAAAAGGAAGAGTTTCAGCCACAGGATCTGGAGGGGCTGGGGAGAGTGTGGGCACAGGGCCATGCTTTCTGGGATGCATGGAGTTTGTTATTCTATATATGCTGCATTAATGGAGATGTGGAGTAGCTTTAGGACAGCTCAGTAGAAAATTATGGTGATATGATGGGCCTGTGTGCGTATGTGTACATGGTGTCTATATGACTGTACTTGCATCTGGATGCTTGCATACGTATATGTGTATCTGTGTGTACATAACATTTTGGGTGCAGGTGTGTATATGTGTGTATGCACCTACTTGCATATTGTATGTATATATGTGTTTTCTGGACTTTGTGTGCACTCCCATATATGTATATGTGTAGACATATGTTACGTGTGTACATGTTGTGTGCACTGTGCTGCATGTATGCCTGAATGTGTTCATATGTATATACAAGCGCTTATGTGCACATTTGCAGGAAGGAAGAAAACAGGTTGTGGTATGAGCTGTAGTAGCAGCTCATTCAGGATAGTACCCAAAGTTGTCCCAACTGTTAACACTGAGAAGAAACTGTTAGCCAGTCACCCCATGTGTCCAAATCACTTCCCTCTCATCTCAGGGTTCTTCTGGTCAAGTTTTACCCTCAGGTAGAAGCCTACTGATCTGAGGGGCAAGAAAAGGGAGAACTGGCACC